>NC_092321.1:5002500-6252500 GCF_036785885.1 Coffea arabica | reverse complement strand
GGTGATGACCATTGAACCAAATGGCCAGTGGCTTCAAACGAGTGTTAATAGGGCACCGGTTACATAAACAGGCTGAATAATAAAAGCTAAAGAAAGCCAACCGATCTGATCTGGAGAATCGCGCACAGATGGGAAAAGACGGGCAAGGAAAGGAAAGGAAAGGAAAGGTAAGGTGCGCCTGGTTGATGCTCTTCTAAGTTTATCGGAATATGCCACCTCAGCTAACTTTGATTGGTGATGAGGAGAGATGACAAGATAATATTGAAAGGTTCGTTTACGGCAAGTATTAATTACGGTGAGATTCGGATTTGATCGTACACGTTAATTACTACTACAGTACTTTTTACCCCGCCCTGCTCTGCTGTTGCACTAAAAATCTTTAATTCCATCATCGTCGGTAGTCGCCAGTTGGGGTTATTTTCTAATCTCTGACTAATCTGACGGCGAAGCTCATCCGCTTCCCTTGTCAAACTGATAATTCATACAATCACCAGATTTTAATTGCTTGCGTTTCTATCTCCTCTTTATTATCAACGTAATTGATTTAAATTTACGGGGCCCATCACCTTATATTTAATTTAATTGGACCTCGACGTACACGTGTAAAATTATAGTAACAAGCATGCAAATCTAACGAATGCTCAACCGTTAAAAGAGGTTTCAAAATTAATTTTTGGTGAAAGTCAAAAAGGAATACTAATAAAAGATAAATAGATGTGAATCATAGGATCGCTTAGGTATGAACATTTATAAAACCAAGAAAACTAAACAATTCTTGCTGTCAAAAACCGCTTGCTATTTTTTTTTTTAAAAAAAAAAAAAAAAACCCGCTAGCTGTGTACTGGTGATGTCAACAGTGAATGGAAAGCAAATGACGGTGGCAACCGCTGGCAGTTAATCTAGTAAAAACCTTTGGGCTATTATTGTACGTGGTTTCTGCTAATGGGCAACATGTCAAAGTTTGAATTGACTATTGTATTTGGTTTCTTTAACAAAATTGATGTGCTGCATTACGTATCCAACAAAGAAATAAAAGCAAATCGGAAGTAATACCCGGAGAAACCAGTCAATCGAGGGTTTCTCGGTTTCTAGAGTTTAGTAGCGTCATGAAATTTATGAAAGCAGCCGAGAAACCGGTCCATTAAGGAAAGTGTGATAAGCATGTAATTTTATATAGTAGCAGCCATGCCACAACACCCCCCCCCCCCCCACACCCCCCAAAAATCATCAAAATTTTCTTTTTTTTTTTTTAAGGTTAGTCCGTAGTGTACATATTAACCAACATAGATGCATGCTATATATATATATGCAAGAATTTGTATGCAAGATTAATGCTATTTTTGATTATAGTGAGAATTAGTGTATGTATCCTAGTTTAATGTGCACGAGAATAAAATTAGAATTTAACAAAATTCATAATCCATCCCCTCCTATAAAATACACGAGCAAATTTGGCTTTTTGAATTAATGTCGTATATACTTTTAGCATAAATATTTTTTTATATTAACATATGTACAGGTGCATGGCACATAAATAAAAAATGAATTTAAGATTTAAATGGTAATGACGTGACATTCATTTGTATAAAAAAAAATCTTTATACTCTTTGTGTATAAAAATTAATTCCTCATTTTTCCCTTGAAATTGTCCTTAAAACCAATCAAATCCATCGAAGGAAGTCATATTGTCTCGAAATAGCCAGATACATTCGTAAGAAGTTTGTTAATAATATTAGCTTTTGATTTATTAAAAAAAAATCCTCCCAAGAAATCCAAGCGTATGAACGACCAAGAAAGCCCCCCCCCCCCCCCCAAAAAAAAAAAAGGAAACAAATTCATACAACAGTAACAAAATGGGTATACGGAATATTCTTTGTCACAAGATTTAGATTAATCTACGACGATATATCACAGAAAATGGTAAATCCATTTCATCCATTAGAATATCCAACAAAAAACCAGAAACCACCTCCGCCATTCGGACCATATAAATACCGCTCCCCAATACTTAATCAACCGCACAAACCGTTCGGTGCTTTGCGTCCAGCGTCCATTGGGCTACCGCAAATTTCGCCGTTAAAATTCATTCCTTCATTCTCCGATATCTTCTCGCCTTCTTCCTTCCTTTATCTTTGTTTCAATTCCACGGCGTGAGACAGAGCTCATTTCCGTGGTTTAGGAATCAAAATTAAAAAAAAAGAAAAAAAAAACAGAGGATGGGGGCGGCGATATTGCCAGATCTTGCGACGGAGATTCTAATTCCGGTATGTGCCGTGATTGGTATCATCTTTGCGCTTGTCCAATGGCTTCTCGTATCCAAAGTTAAGCTCTCTCACGACAAGTTTGATGCTGGCGCCGACGGCAAAAATGGCTTCACTGAGGCTCTTATTGAGGAAGAGGAGGGCATCAATGGCGACAGCATCGTCCAGAAGTGCGCCGACATCCAAAACGCCATCTCGGAAGGTATAGCAACATAATCATTTCACTAACAATTCATGTATCTAGACTATCTCTTGTTACACACGTGTTTCATATAAAATATGCACAACCCGCATAACTATGAATACATACGCAATTTTATTGTGTAAAAGTAAGTGTTAAATTTTATTTATATACGTTGTAATGGATGTGCACGGTGAGGTGAGAGATTTGGATCTCTGACAGCTGATTTTATGGAAGTAATTTGGTGATCGCAGGTTTTTCTATGGTATCGGTATTTCTATTACAATTTTTTTGCCTTCTTTGAGCTTTCAATAAATTTAGAGGCTCTGGGGCAAAATTGGTTACGCATATGCCTGAAAACGATGATTTTTATTGGTGTAGTCTTCGATTCTAGTCTGAAAGTTAAAAAAATTTACGTGCAACTATTTATTTTTTCGGTTTGCTTTTTGCCTGTAAAATATAAATTGTATAGGCTTCTGACCTGAATTCTTTGGAAGCTTGGGAACGTTCCAGTAGCTATAATATAATTAGAGGAAAAAAATGGAAAGAAAAAGGTTCAAGGTTTTTTTTTTCTCCCATTAAAAGGTTTGTATTTGTAATGTTTCGTTTCTTCCGCTTTTATGTTTTGCCTTAGAAAAAATATTTTATTTACATTTGCTGAGATTTGAAGATGTTCTGGGTTGGAAATTTTGAGCACTTATCTACTTTCTTTTTTTTTTTTCTTTATCTCCAATTATTTTTTTTCCTTTGGTTGATTTCAGATCCACCTTCATTCTTTTTTCTTTTCTAATTCTGGGGGTGTTAATAGTTGGTGCACTTGGTTGTGGTATGTGGGGATGCCCAAAAAGATTCGTTTTCTTTCCTTAAATTTGATTGGTGGTTGACGCCATGATTCTTTTTTGGTTTGATGTCCATTTATTTGATAGACACGTGTGTGCAGACTTAGGCTTTAGTCTTTGGTCTTTTATTATTGTGTAAATTAAGTTGAGTGTGATGTTATTCTACCTAAGATTAATTAGTTGCGGAATGAAGTCAGTCAGTTCTTAATATCTCGGGCCCCTTTGGTAACTAAAGAACAAATTTTGCAACACTATTTCTTCCCATTAGTCTTTCCTGGTCAATGATTGTTGGTTTGATTATGTTTCTTATATCTAATTATTCGTGTTCATATTGGATTTTTATTGTTCTTGTTGTTAATATAAAACCATATTAAACGTCACCTTCATGCATGTCATTTATATCCATAGCTAACTCCAAGTAGGAGTCAGATTTGTGGGCTGTCGTCTTTTCCTTTTTATAATGGATCTAGAAATGTAAAGTTTGATCTGAGCAGCTCCTTGGAAAAAGTTTGCCCCTATTTCACTTTCTTTGGTGCACCATGAGCATGGGGATAGTTGCATATGGAAAGTCTGAAGGAGAAAAAGTAACTCTGAAGATGTATGATGAAATAATAGTAGGCATTAGAAGATATGGCATTGCATGATATTCTGCTATTGTGCTTATCCTGGCATGAGCATGTCCTTTTCCAACTTAAGTGAATAATTTCAATCGGATGCATATATATGTTTTCTGGTATTATCTACTGTATAGTTCTTTAACATGTATCAATCAATGATCAAACAGCAGAATGTACTGTTCATTGCATTCTGTTGCCATCAAACTTTTAGAGGTTATATCTGAGCAAGGTTATCCTCATTCCTAGCTTATTGCATGAAAAATCTAGTGTATGTGCCCCTGTTTTCAAGTTTCAGCTTTTTTCCAGCATTTGAGTATGTGCCTCTGTTTTGTCCTTGCTGTATGGATGTTGTGATCAGGGATAATCCCTAGTAATCTGAGTTCTCCTTCTTCCAAGAGATTGTGCATGGATCTCACCCTTCGTCACCTTAAATCATTTATTGAGCTGTAACCTTTCTGGAGTATTTTACTTGTTCTGATTTTATTTTCTCTTCATCTGACAGGTGCAACCTCTTTTCTTTTTACCGAGTATCAGTATGTTGGTGTTTTCATGGTTGCTTTTGCCATTTTGATCTTCGTCTTCCTGGGCTCTGTGGAGGGGTTCAGCACAAAGAGCCAGGCTTGTACATATGACAGTTCCAAACTATGCAAGCCCGCTCTTGGAACTGCTGTCTTCAGTACCGTATCCTTCTTGCTTGGTGCTATCACATCTGTGCTTTCTGGGTTTCTTGGAATGAAAATCGCAACCTATGCAAATGCCAGAACCACCTTGGAGGCCAGAAAAGGAGTTGGTAAGGCTTTTATTACTGCATTCAGATCTGGTGCAGTGATGGGTTTCCTTCTTGCCGCAAATGGTCTTCTAGTATTGTTCATTGCCATCAACCTTTTCAAGTTGTACTATGGTGATGACTGGGAAGGTCTGTTTGAGGCTATAACTGGTTATGGTTTGGGTGGATCTTCAATGGCCCTTTTTGGAAGAGTTGGTGGAGGTATCTATACCAAAGCTGCTGATGTTGGAGCTGATCTGGTGGGTAAGGTGGAGAGGAACATTCCAGAGGATGACCCTCGGAATCCAGCGGTAGGTTATTTCTGATAAATGGCCCCTGGAATTTCATGAACTTCTTTTCTTGTCCAGTGGTAACTTGCAGATCATTTCAGGTAATTGCTGACAACGTTGGTGACAATGTTGGGGATATTGCTGGAATGGGATCTGATCTCTTCGGATCTTATGCAGAATCATCCTGTGCTGCTCTTGTTGTTGCTTCAATTTCTTCTTTTGGAATCAATCATGATTTGACTGCAATGCTGTATCCTCTTCTGATCAGTTCCGTTGGTATTCTTGTTTGTTTGATCACCACTTTGTTTGCCACCGATTTCTTCGAAGTCAAGGCTGTGAAGGATATTGAGCCAGCATTGAAGAAGCAACTTATTATCTCCACAGCTTTGATGACTATCGGTATCGCAATTGTATCTTGGATTGCCCTCCCATCCTCCTTCACCATATTTAACTTTGGGGTCCAGAAGGAAGTTCAGAACTGGTAAGTTTGTCTCTCTGAGTTTTGAGAATTCTGGCTTTTAGTATTTTGGATTATTTTTACTGCTAGTAGCTTTCCTTTTCTAGCTCGCTCACTCATTTTCTTAGCATTGTAAAGGACATTTTCAGTTGTCAAAACTGTTTATGTGAGGAGAAGACTCCACAAAAGCTTTAAAGTTTTGGTCTTTCTCATTCATTTGTTTGCTGTTTCCCTTTGTATTAAATTAATGAGATTTTATGTATTTCACTCAGCATTTATGTTTGTTGAGCACTCAGATTTGCTCGTTCTCAGTTCTCTTTTTGTTTTTTCTTCAAGTACTGGATTTTAAGTTATTTGCTTTTTGCATTCACATTTGTCAAGCACCCAATCACAATTCTCAAAGAAGGAAAAATAAATTAGAAATCTTCCAGAAGCAGCCTTCAATCTCTAATGTGATATAAATTTGCAGGCAACTATTCTTGTGTGTTGCTGTTGGTTTGTGGGCTGGTCTTATTATTGGCTTCATCACTGAGTACTACACGAGCAATGCTTACAGGTATCTATCCAGCATAGTAATGTTTAGGCTTCCTGTTTAGCTTGATATTTATATAGCCCTAAGTTGGTTGTTTTTTTCATCTTCTTAGCCCTGTGCAAGATGTTGCCGATTCCTGCCGCACTGGAGCTGCCACAAATGTTATTTTTGGCTTAGCATTGGGTTACAAATCTGTTATTATTCCAATTTTCGCCATAGCAATCAGCATTTTTGTGAGCTTTAGCTTTGCTGCGATGTACGGTATTGCAGTAGCAGCCCTTGGAATGCTAAGCACCATAGCTACTGGATTAGCCATAGACGCTTATGGACCCATCAGTGATAATGCTGGAGGCATTGCTGAAATGGCTGGTATGAGCCACAGAATCCGCGAGAGAACTGATGCCCTTGATGCTGCAGGCAATACCACTGCAGCCATTGGAAAGGTAAACGACACTCTTTTCTGTTGAGAACTTTCGATCTATAAATGGGTTATTTAATAAGGTTATTAATGGATCCGTATAATTTTATTTAACCATTTATTTTCCATGGACTACCTGTTTTTCCCATTCTAGTCTTAGGCTTATGCATCAAAAAATTTTAAGATGACATGGTTGATCTGAATTCACTTCGTGTTTTGTAGGGTTTTGCAATTGGCTCTGCTGCTCTTGTTTCCCTTGCACTCTTTGGTGCTTTTGTTAGCAGGGCAGCGATTTCCACTGTGGATGTCCTGACACCCAAAGTTTTTATTGGTTTGATTGTGGGAGCAATGCTTCCTTACTGGTTTTCTGCCATGACAATGAAAAGTGTTGGGAGCGCAGCTCTGAAGATGGTTGAGGAAGTGCGCAGGCAATTTAATACCATACCTGGTCTCATGGAAGGTACTACCAAGCCTGACTATGCCACATGCGTTAAGATTTCTACAGATGCTTCTATCAAGGAGATGATTCCTCCTGGTGCTCTTGTCATGCTCACACCCCTCATTGTGGGGATCTTCTTTGGTGTGGAAACACTTTCTGGTGTTCTTGCTGGATCTCTGGTATCTGGTGTACAGGTAATGTCAGAAATAATGGGTTTTACCATTTATGTACCTCTTAAGAATATGCTGCAATATAGGACGTGCCTGCACTGAGGAATGTGCACTATAGAAGTTATTTCTCGCTAGTTATGAATTATCACAAGATAACTGCTTTAAATGGTGGTCCATCCATCTGGTTTTTGCCTCTTAATATTATAGCCAGAGTGGTTTCTGTTTTGTAATGCATCACCCATCTGCTTCTTCCATGGATGATTTGTTTCATGGTGTCTGGTATACAGATTGCTATTTCTGCATCTAATACTGGTGGTGCATGGGACAACGCCAAGAAGTATATTGAGGTAAATTTTCCTTATAGGATATCATTTTCTCTCTTTTTTTTTTTTCAAGTTTCATGCATGTATGGTATAGGTTCCTAATGCCTTTTGTTTGTAATGATTTTACATTGATAGGCTGGTGTGTCCGATCATGCAAGAAGTCTGGGGCCTAAAGGATCTGATCCACACAAAGCAGCTGTGATTGGTGACACCGTTGGTGATCCTCTCAAGGACACATCTGGACCATCCCTCAACATTCTCATCAAACTAATGGCAGTCGAATCACTTGTTTTTGCTCCCTTCTTTGCCACTCACGGTGGCCTGCTGTTCAAGATCTTCTAGAATAGGAGCGCGAGCTTTACTACAGAGGATCTGCCTCTAATTATTGTCTGTCTGACGATCTTACCTGAAAGTCCCGCTTCGTTGTCTTGCCCTCATCATCTTCTTCTTACTTGTCTTAGTTTTCAAAATTGAAGAAATTTTTAAAGGCTTAGGTTTGCGGGCAGAAGTTTTTACTAGAGGTTTAATGGTGATGATGATGATGATGATAATTGTCAATCTTTGTGAAGAGCTGGGGCGGCATCAATATTCTTTTTCGAGTAAATGAACAGCTTATAAATCTTTTCTGCAGATAGACTGCATTTATTTCTCTGTAGTGCAGTCGTGCTTAAGAGACAGTCAGGATGCTTGATAACATTTGCACCACCTGTCGGCAGCTTGTGAGATGTCATGATTGCACTCTCTACGGTAAAAAGACTCGGTGGGGTCTTGCGATTTGCTCTTCGTTGGTTGTGCCTTTTAGTATCCGACCGCTAATTACCCAACGTGTTTCACTCCTTGTTTTCATTTGATCGTGTTTGGCAAAATTTGTCCTACTCCCCATCAAGCTTTTGATCCTCTTTTTTTTTTTCCCCCCCCCCCCCTTATTTATTCATTTCCCTGCTTAGAGAGGTACATACAAGCGCTGGTAAACCCACTCAACGCCGCCATGCCCGCGTGCAGTTATCAAAAGCATCGATTTCTTCTTCTCCTCCCATTCTGCATTATTTAAGAGTCTGAACCGGCGCCAACTAACCGGGAATGCAAAGTTATGTTCCTTGAATCTCCGCCTCCCACCAACTAACGTACAAGAGTCATTGAAGGCACATTCCACCCGCCAACCAGAAACCAATGCCAGACACTCCTCCAAAGGCAATTCATCTAATATCAAAATTGAAGCAGTATTCATCAAAATCTACCCCTTTATTTCCATCGCTGAATAGCACGTGAAGATTGTTGAATTCACAAATTAATTCCAAAAGAAAAGTATTATGGGATCATTCCGTGTTGTATTTTTGGGGAAGTGAGACTGTGTGTGGAGTCTTAATCGTCTACTCTTCCTATGGCTATGGGACTCCTTTTTGAAACCCCAAAAACGGCAAAAAAAAAAAAGGTGTGTGAACTGTTAGGCATGAGGGACTGGTGGATCAATAATCCCTAGCACGTGCATCAGACACCATCACTGCGAGTCCGGACAAGAGTCACAAAACTCTCTTCCCCCGGGACAAGGGGCACCTGCAACCGTCCCAACGATTTTGGCCATTTTCAATCGCGTGTAATTTTAGTTACATACGATTTAATTTTATTTACACAACGTGTAATTTTAATACAAAATTTTATAAGCCTCACATATAATGTGAAAATCGATACACAATTTGTGATTTGAATCACACAATTTATTAAGATCAAATCATGACCATTAACAGATCAATGACCGCTCCTGCCCTGTTTCCCTTCCGCCGCCCCCCATATTTCTTTTTCTTCTTAGGCAGAACAAAACAAAACGATGCCTGCAGAAACTAAAATCTACTAGTACTACTATATTATACGTACGTGTCCTTAACTTCCTATTCACTCAGCGTCGTCAACTTTATACAGCTGAGAACCCATGTCCTAATTTTGTTAATAGCTCATTGCCCCTTCCACCTCCATTTTTGCACACGCCACCATGCTCTCCATTTCCCCTATACAGCCCACCTCCTCTCAATCCACAGCCCATTCCCCCCTCCTCCGCCAGCTTCCCCTCTCCCGTTCCCACCATTTGCATCACCGTCGCAGCAGATTTTGTTTCCATTTACTCCAGCTCACCCGCCGCCGCCACCCCTCGGCCCTTCTCATCCGTGCCCTCGACGCAGCTCAACCTTACGATTACGAAACCCGACTCTCCCGCCGCTTCTCTCAGTCCACAGCGCTCAAGATTGCCATCATCGGGTTCGGTAATTTCGGCCAGTTCCTTGCCAAAGCTTTCATCCGGCAAGGCCACACCGTACTGGCCAATTCCCGTTCCGACCACTCCTCCGTCGCCCAGTCTCTCGGGGCATCATTTTACGCCGACCCGCATGACCTCTGCGAACAACACCCTGACGTGATCTTGCTCTCCACTGCCGTCATCCACACCGAACAAGTTCTCAAAGCCCTCCCAATTCAAAGACTCAGACGCAATACCCTGTTCGTCGACGTTTTATCGGTCAAAGAGTTCCCCAAAAATATCTTCCTCCAGTACCTCCCTAGTCATTTCGATATCCTCTGTACTCATCCCATGTTTGGGCCAGAGAGCGGAAAGGATGGTTGGACGGGCCTCACATTTGTGTTTGATAAAGTTAGGATAGGGCCCCAGAAGTCTAGGGAGGCAAGGGTTGAGAATTTCTTGCAGATTTTTGAGAAGGAAGGGTGTAGGATGGTGGAAATGAGCTGCGCCGAGCACGATAAATATGCGGCTGGATCGCAGTTCATTACACATACAGTGGGAAGAGTTTTGGAGAAGTTGAGTTTGGAGACTACCCCTATTAATACTAAAGGGTATGAGAGATTGTTGGATTTGGTGGAGAATACGGCTAAGGATAGCTTTGATTTGTACTATGGGTTGTTTATGTACAATAAGAATTCCATGGAGCAGCTGGAGAGGTTAGATTGGGCATTTGAGAGTCTGAAGAAGGAGTTGTTTGGGCATTTGCATGAGGTTTTGAGGAAACAGTTGTTTGGGAAGGTGGAAGAAGGCGTGCAGGGGCCTGTGTTGTCGAAGCTGCCTAACAATGTGGCTGCGTTTCCACCTCCTAAAACGAATAGTGTTGAAATTAATAACAACTAGGAGGAATTCTTTGCGGGTAGAATTTGCCATTTTTGGAAGTTGAACTTTTCATTATATCGATTATTCTTGATTATTTAGGGTGTCTGTTGCAGTTGAAGTTATGATCTTTCTATATGATAAACTGCTAGTTTTGCCACTTGTATTCTGTTCGTGACTTCTCGCTTTAGCGAACGATATTTCATCATAAAGTATCTAAATATGTGTATGTCGTAAGAATTTCAAGTAATTATGTTGCAATTTTATGTTCCCTTAACTGTCTGATGATCAAGGGGTTGATGTTGCTACTTCGCGATGTATTTGCCACTTGTATTCTGTTCGTGTATTCTTGCTTTAGCAAACTACATTTATCTGAATATATTAATGTGTGTTTGATTGGGTTTCTGGGAATCTTGAAGATGGCAATTGCAAAGACTCGAATTCTACATTCACCCTTGCAAAGTAATCTTGCAGACTTATTATGCCACTGTTTTTGAAGGAGGAAATTGCACTTGCTATGTGCAAATGTATGTATGCACAAGTTTCACGTGCATCTGCCTCCTCAATGCCCGTGAGATTTGGATGACATTTGCTATATCTAGTACATTTAACATGAGTTAGTCTCAGTATGTTAGTCATCTTTTCAGTTGTTAATCAATGTTTGTTTGTCTTGACTATTGCATTGCAGATCCTGCCTTGTGTGTTTTCAATGCAATGGATGCAGTGGTCATCATTACTTTCCAGTGGTGTGTGATGCCCTTGTATGTTACCTTCAACAAATCTTCCCACATAGTAGGCATACAGATTTTGCCCCATTTGTTGCACCTTCCACGTTCTGGGGACTACATTCATGTTGGAGTTGTAGCGATGTTAGCTCCATTTGATTTTGTATCTTATTCGCCAATGGGAGTGGTTGTAGACTGTATGGAAATGAGAGTTGCTCATCATAGAGAGTATTTGAATAGAGTGCTTATTACTAGGTCCTGTATCATCGGATTTTTAGAATTATGCTTTCTTCAACTGAATATGTAATTTTTCCAGGGCTTGTGGTTGGTGACTTGGTGTTCAAGTATATGAGCTGTATTGGTGCTCTTTTCAGTTGGGGATTTGTCTTTAAAAAATTGTCTGCCGTGCTAGTTTGGTGTTCTTTTCGACCCTCACTCGCATGTCATGTAGTTATCTATTAAAGCTGGTTTTGCTGTCCCAAGCAATGGACATAAAGATTGTTGTATTTTTGCTCGTCTACGTAGTATGTAATCGTGGTGTGGTAGCCTTGTGATATAAATCCCACATTTGAAAGTTTGTGGAAGATGAAAAGGCATGTATTGCATCATTTGTGATTTTGCTGATGAATCATTCTGGGAACCAGCAATATTGGATGGTCTGATTATTTTCGACTATTTTGAAATTGTAATTTAGATTTGTGATTGGTGTGAAAGTCAATAACTACCATGTGATGAAAGACATTTGTCTGACAAATTGGAATTGATTAAAAGAGGCAAATCGTAGATGCACTTTTCTTTTCTTCCTTTCCTCCGCATATGTCTGCCTGCTAGTGACCTTGGTAACAAATGGTAGAAGTTTCTTTGGGTTGCTAGAGGATTGATTAAATTTGCTGAATCCATGGACTTGTTTGTGTACCGCTTTGGGCAGTATCCTTTGAATATACCTCAAATTACGGTATGCTTTTTTGTTCATCTAGTCTCCACTTGTGAAGTAACAGAGCAAAGGAGGTTTCTTCTTGGTGCTCCTATTAACTGGTGTCAAGGTAGAACATAAAAAAGAAGCTTCAAGGCGCCCTTCGGCTTAAAACTTTTCCAGGATCGTGAACTTCCAACTTCTGCGGGGTTCCTTGTGACATTATGCAAGAAAAATGAGAACTGTTCTGTCAAATAATCTCATGGGTCCTCTACGTGTATGCTCGGGTGTGTTTTTGATTGGGTTTCTGGGAATCTTGAAGATAGCAAACGCAAAGTCCCGAAGCCTGCCTGCATTCATCCTTAAAATGGAATCTTGGAAATCTATTTTCATGCAACAGTTTTTGGAGGAGGAAATTTGCGCTTGCCATGTGCTTATGTACGCCTGCATAAGTTTGGCATCCGTCTGCCCGCGCAACGACAGAATCCTGTAAGATTTTGTATGATTAATTTGCCGTTGCTGTGCCAGACACATTTATTATGAGTTAGTCCTGGTTTGTTAGTCATCTTTTCAGTTGTTAATCCATTTATGTTTGTCTTGACTACTTCTATTGCAGATCCTGCTTCGCGTCTTTCTCATGGTATAGATCAGTCATCACGATTACATTCCGATATGATGCCCTTGTTGTATGCTACCTTCAACTATTCTCCCCACAATCCTGGAGACATACAGATTTTCCTCCTCCACCTGCTGCACCCTCCATGTTCAGTCATGCTATGTCCGCTTGATCTTAGAGAACGTCTTTGCAAGAAAATTTTGTTTCTTATTCGGCAATGGGAGTTTCCGCAGAATGTATCAAAATGCGAGGCACATATACTAGAGACTATAAATATAGAGTGCTTATTTCTACGTTCTCTATAGTTGCTCTTCACAAGTACTAATTTTTTCCAGGCCTTGTCGTTGCCTCAGTTGAAGACTCGATATGAAGCCTAGTAGTTTAACAAGACGATTTCTGCTCTCTCCTAACTCCTATCTTCTAGGTAATTGTTGTTGCATTCCAAGCATTGCTGGCAAGCCCAACAGAGCATATGCTTTTCCTAGTTGTTGCTTATGCTCGAAAATCCAATATGATAGATAACATGCCATTGTCTGTCAATGATAAAAGGAAAATGGATTCGTTTATATGACATGGAGAATAAACAGAAGGATGTCACACCTATTCAATTCCAGTAACAAAATGAGATTAGCAAATCCACAACCTCCTCGTCCCCAAAAATGTACAAGAACAGCATTAAAAAGAAGCAGCAACTGAAAAGAAATGATCAGACCAGGTCCACAACCTCTTCGTCTCCCAAATGTAGAAGAATAGCATTAACAACCAGCAACTCAACGTTGCATGACACTTGGTTCTCTGCACTTTTTCATGCCGCAAGTGCATGAAGGTCAGCTTTTTATGAGCTATATAGTTTAACAGCATCAATTGGCCTCTTGCCTTGCTGGTAGTACTTGAAGAAAATTTCAGGGTAGTCTTTCACTGTCTTGTATAATCTAGGATTTTTGTCATTGATGAGCTCCTCTACTGGTCCAATCTCCTTTCCTACTTCTGGTGAACAGAACGTAGCCACGGAGATCCTCTCCTTCGCTGAGTTTGTCAAAGCCCTGTGCAACGGACTCTTGAAGATCCCATTGCTCATTACCTGCACTTATCCCCGTTGTCCATTGGGAAATGTTAATTCAGAAACGTCACCAAGCCACCAAAGTAGTCACTGAAGCTTGAATACGATGATTTAACTGTACAAATGCATAAAATAACATGTTAGCACTACCTCTATCTGATCACCGACATTAACTATAAGCGCATGAGGCCTGATAGGAACTCGAAACCACTGATTATCCTTGAGGAATTGAAGGCCTTCAACTTCTTCATCCTGCTGGAGTACGGTGATTGCTGAGCCATCGGCGTGTGGTTTGACTCCGTGAACAAGATCAGGCCTTGGACATGGGGGATAGAAGTTATATCTAGTATACATAACTGGCCTCTCTCCATATTGGTTCAGAAAACTGTTGTCTGGCAAGTTCAGTGCTTTTGCCATGGACTTGAGGAGAGTTTCAACTATCATTTTCACCCTTGTTGTATACTCCTCTAAAACTACCCTATTAGAAAAAGCAGCACCAACGAAAGCATCATGTCAATTCGATACTAGCATACTAGGTCATTTGGAAATGCAGGCATTTGCTGCAGACTGATTAAAAACATTGCTTTTGCCAAAAATTTAACTTAAAATTGAAAAATAATTACCTAAAGGATTTGGGATCTTCAGGCCAATATTGTAGCTTTCGGCCATCTTCTGGACTCACTAAAAGGTAAATCCTGTCTGTCCAATCCAGAGTTTGATTCTCATATAAAATCATATCATTTCCATAACCTTCAATCTCATTTGCTGCTCTGGCATACCTCTGCTTGTCTTTCATAGGGAGCTTCAAGAATTGTCTGCCATTCTCTCGCAGTTCATCCAGCAAGCAAAATTCTATTCCATGGTTTATAACCTGAAACTCTATGCCATTCTTTCAGTATCAACAAAGAAATTCTCTTGACATCCACAAGAAAGGCAGAGGAGAAGGTGTAAACATATTCGCAAAAAGAGGCAGCAATTTGAATATGAAAAAGTTATTGCGCTATTTTCCATATACTTTCAACAGAACCAGGAGATGAAACTTTGCATATCAAAACTTCCGAGAGGCAGGCTAAAGGTGGCAAAAAAGACAAACTTTGAACAAGTCAACTAAAAACAACAACAATATCCGAGATCAGTAAGTGCAGCAGGTTATTTTGACAATGAATTTGAACCTGAAAGCAACCCCATGAACTCAGAGCTGACCGAAGTTTTACGAGTTCCTCGTCTGTTGTAGCTGATGAAGATGACAAACGACTAAGATCAATAACTGGGATGTCCATCAACGGAAGAGAGGCTGTTATGAGCCCATAAGGAGTATCTTTGCATATAAATCTCTCTGGAATTTCATCACCATCCTCTGCCAATTCCTGAACCAGCCTGTAGCGGTCAAGTTCTGAGTCTCCAGACATGACGGTGCCGCTTGGTGCCTTGCAAAAGTTACAGATATGTATCAAAAGTATCTAAAGCCAAAGCCAGGCTTCTAATAAGGTGTTTAATTTGGAAGGTAGAAATTTACATTTAAATTAGAAAAGGGCTAAAAAGTCAAATACTGATGTCAATTTTTAAATATGTAAAGATAGCAGGAAGTGAAATAATAAGTTTACAATCATGGCATGATTACCATACGATTTTTTTTTTTTTTTTTTCAATGTTGCTTTCATCTATAATATTCTATATTATCATAATCTAAAAGAGAGATCCAACTGGATCTAAGAGATAGGGGGACTGAACTATTATCGGATCAGACGGATACATTGAAATTTTTTAAGAAGCTACTTAATGTGGCAATTGGTGGGATTGCCTCCCACCCCACTAAGTTTTAAATGGTTTAATGGTGGCTACCAACCCAAAGGCCGGTGGTTAATTATCATACGACTCTCACGCAGCTGAAATGTGGTAGTATTTCTTTACTAGCAATCCGTGTCAAACAGTATCTGGTTTAGCTTGGAGCGCGTAGAGAAATTGATCAACTCAAGATATCTTTTAACTAATTAATGAGCACAGTTAATCTTAGTCACTAATTAACTATTGCAATATACAAGATTTACCATATTCTAAGCATTGTTCTATGAAAGTTTTAGCTTAGTGTATGACACAGTCTTCGGTAGGGATTATATAACATTTCCTCGATTTCTGAAAACTGTGGATGAATCGTCACATGGTGATGGAATGGCCCAAAGTTTACACCTTGATCACCTTCCTGCACGGCCAAATGCGAAGCGACTAGAGATGCTTCTTGTACTCTTCAAATGGCATATTTAGACGGAAAAAGCAGAAGCTGAGACCAAATAGAGCAGGCATTACTTTTCCCAGGAAAGGGCGGAGAGGTACCTCGAATCCATAATGTGAAAGATAAATGTTTATGGATTTGATCCCAGAAGTAGCTGAACATCAAATTTCCACTCATTCTACTAGAAACTAAACTTTTACAGTTACAATTGCTACCTCTCCTTTCTGAAAGCACTCACAGATTTATAGCACCATAATTTTTGACATTTCTATACAATCTGGCATGTTTCTCATCTAACAGTCCGTCGACCGGACCAATCTCCAAGTCCTGCTCTGCTTCGTTTCAGATGGACACTGATATCCTCAGCTTTTCAGAGTTTGTCACTGCCCTGTGCACTGGACTTGTGATTATCCCGTTACTCATTATCTGCATACATGACATGACTCATCAGACAGAGAATTCGAATTACGCATCTTCCTTCAAGTTTAGTTCTCTATTTTGCTGGTTTGGATTGACATAAAGGACAGATACTGAGGGAAATAGATAGAGTTTGACGTATGAAGAAGTATAGAATTAAATTTCTGGAAAAACTATGGTCTACTTGGTTGTAGATGGAATCAGATTAAGCCTCGTCAAAACTGTCACATCGTCAATTATGAAAAGGATCAGAGCAAATTTTCTAGGAGTAAAGATAAGAAAATGCACATGAAAACAGAGAGGAATAGCTACCTGCATTTGATCACAAATATGAACAACTAAAGCATTAGGTATTGTGGGAACTTTGAACCACTGACTGTCCTTGAATATTTGGAGACTCCAACTTCATCATCTTGCAATAGTACAGTGACTCCAGATTTATCAGAGTGAGGTTTGAGGCCAAGAACTTTATTTGGTCTCGGACAAGGTGGATAAAAATTCAATCTTGTAAGCAATAATGCACGTTCACCAAACTGATTCAGGAAGCTGTTTCATCCAAATTCAACAGCTTTAACTTCATTGAATATTCAAATATTCTCCCTGCAGCAAAACGCAATTTCCTTTAATTCAGGATGACTCAGAATTGAAACTGTAGGCATCACAAAGAAGAATCGAGTGAATTACTTCACAGCATAACAGTGGCAGATCAAAAGTAGGCGTCATCCTTCAACATTTGAATGTAAAAAAAGCACACAAGTGATAAACGTGAATGAAGTAAT
Organism: Coffea arabica; assembly: GCF_036785885.1. Classification (NCBI taxonomy): domain Eukaryota; kingdom Viridiplantae; phylum Streptophyta; class Magnoliopsida; order Gentianales; family Rubiaceae; genus Coffea; species Coffea arabica. The sequence goes on along the minus strand of NC_092321.1, from coordinate 6,235,364 downwards.
ACTAGTTGAGCATACTCTTGAGGGAAAATGATAATCTAAGTGACGAAATAGCAAAAGAGAGTGTTTATAGTATATTAAAATGTCCACTTCTGATTAAAAAGAAATGCATGAAAATTCAGACAATTTGCCATTACAAAAGATATGCAATATTATAAATAAGTCAAACCTGAAAACAGCCCCATGAATTGATGAGGGCTGATTTTAATTTCTCTAATTCTTCATCAGAAGATGGCTGATATCAATCGTTGGTATGGGAGCTGATAGAGGAGAACGTTCCACTAACACAAATTGACTTTCTTTAACAAAGCAACGAGGTGGTGGCTCGTCACCATGAAGGAACATCTCCTGATCTGTCTAAGGTGAAACCATCTCTCTCTTGACTGCACCATTGGCCATCTTACCAGTCTTCAAACTTCAGAAGTAGGAGCAAGTGCCATATACACCCGGATTTACTATCTTATAGTGTAGAAGCAAAACATATACAACAGACAAAGTCATCCCATCAACTTTCTTGATCTGCACGAAGAATGTGTGAACTAGCCGTACATGGAGCTTCATTTATCAACGAAAGTTAGGACCTCTTCAGCAATTTGCTACTTTTTTGTTTGTTTTTCTCCTGAAAGCTAGCTGCAACCAACCACATTTTCATTTTTAATTTTTTTTTTATCACCGGCGAGTCTTTTTCACATATCTTTTTTCTTCCAACCTTCTTATTCTTCTAAAGGATCCGATCTGTAAATCACTTGCATGTGGATCACAAAGTAAATCACTTCGTTGTTTTCTAGTTACGGGATTACCCCCTGACATTCATTCATCATAATTTAGTACTTCCAACAAATTTTCACTCTAATGCAACCGAACTGTAAATTCATACAAAAATTTTTGAAAAAAAGGCTGTAAATTCATTCTTAATAAGTTAAAAGAGGAAGCTGCACCTTTGACTTTGAGTAGCAGGCAAGAGGAAATTAAGGTGAAGATGTATCTTATTACTAATCCAGTTCTCGGAAATGGATGGAGTTTCAGATTCTGATCGATATAAATGAAATAGGGTTCTCGAATTTGGTTTACCCAATTGTGATGTTACAACTTACAATTCCTCGTAATACTTCCACTGCCACCATTAAAGAGAATGTACCACCAAGTTGGAGGATGTAAAACACCTTTCTCCAAATCATTCATAGGGAAATAATTGAGCTAAATTGGCAAAATAAGTATAACTAATCTGCAAATACCAACTTCCGTAAATGGTTATGAAAGCTGAGAATGGTTATGAAAGCTGAGAGTTGAAATCATGAGCGCAAGCTATAATGATATTATAGGCTTGCTCATATATCACATAGCAATATTTTACTCGTATGGAACCAGCAAATTTAAAATATGAGCAGGAAACTCATTTTTTCAGCGCATCAATCACTCTGTTCCCTTCACGATGCTCAGGGTAAAAGGCACCAACATAATCTACAACTGGTCTATATAAACTTGGCCTTTTTTCATCAACAAGTCCTTCTGCTGGTTCAATCACATTTTCCTTATCAGGGATAAAGAAAATGGATATGCTGATCCTCTCTCTTTCTGAGTTTGCCACAAACCTATGCAACAGGCTCTTGAATAGGCCATTAGTCATTATCTGCATGTATAAAAAGGAAGACCTGTGAAATCCCAATTCATGAAACCACAAGGAGACAATGCCTAGTGTTTCTGAATATCTACGCACGGTCACGGATGGTTTATCAAAGCTGCAAGAAACACCTCATAACAATATTGATACAATTTTAGTACCCTTTTCTTCTTTTGTGTCAGCATTGATTGGGAACTTCTTGTACAATGTAGGCTAACATTAGTGAGTCTTTCAGGACTTCAAGGGCTTAAAATTCTGAAGTTTGCAGGGGAAAAGAGGGATTAGTAATTATACCTCAGCTTGGTCCCCAGGCATAACAAGAATAGCAGGATGAGCAATGGCAGGAAGTCTGAACCATTTATCACCTCTTAGGACTTGAAAGGCTTCCACTGGTTTGTCTTGTAAGAAAAAAGTCAATGCCGATGCATCCGAATGCGGTTTGGCTTCAACTTGGGGTCCTGATCCTGAACACGGATGATGAGAGTTAAATCTTGATAGCACCCTTGGGCTTTCTCCATATTGCCTCAGAAAGGTATTGTCTTCCAAGTTGAGCGATTTTGCCATGGCCTTGAGGATGAGCTCATTTAATTTTTGTAACTTCGCCCTACACTCGAGCAAAACTTTCCTACGCAAAAAAAGTTACTATTTGTATGAATGAGAGGAATTGAAGGGATTTTTTTCTCTCTGTACTATCAGATTTAATTAAATAACCATTTAAAAAAAAAAGCTACTTGAATTTGATGATGGGGAGCTGGTGGTCTATGTTGGAAATTTATCATTTTTGGGAGCCTATATGATCTTGCGATTTCACTTTGTAGTTACCAGATAGTAGACGAGCAAAAATTACCTGAAGTCGTTAGGATTGTCAGGCCACAATTTTAGTGTCCTTTGATCTTCAGGATACAAATCGAGATACAACACGTCATTCCAATCAAGGGTCTGATGTTGAGTGAGAATTTGATCATTTCCAAAACCAGCAAGATCAAGATCACCAGCTGGTCGTGAATATTTGTGCTTCTCTTCCGGTGGAAGTAAAAAAAATCGTTTAGTAACATCATACAATTCCTCAAGGGGTGAAATATCTATTCCGTGATTAACAACCTGAGAAAACAATACATCACAGTTGAACTTCTAATGAATCATCTTGCGTTACTAGAAAACAACAGAATTAGCACCAAGAATCTAGGATATATGTGGAGGATATAACCTGAAAGAAACCGCACACGGTCAAAGCAAACCGGAGAATCTTGAGCTCCTGAGTGGCTTCAGGTGATGATGGTTCACTATTGAGGACGCAGAGGTCAACCTTAGGTATCTGTAGCAGTGGAAAGATGGCTGCTGGGTTGTGGATATAATTTTCCCGCGGGGCATTGACTGTGGAGGGTAATACGTTGTAAGCCATTTTGCAGACCTGTGAATGAATGACCCTCTGCTATAGTTCTTGATTATATAAGAATAATACTAATATATAGACGTGGCTGGGCAGGGTGCTACTGATTTTAGTCAAAGTCAAATTAATTGATTGGTAGTCAAACAAATTGGTGAGCTACTTAGTAGTTTCTGGGATGTTCACTTCACTGCATTGCAATTCTACAGTTCCAAGTCACAGACGTCGCATAAAAGGAGGGCAGGGCAGAATAGTTTGTCTTATTAATACGATTTTCTCTCTGCCCGAAAACTATTTTTTTTTTCTTTTTTGTAGCAACCTTTTTAACGTCTATATTTCTCAGGTCCGTTTGGATTCCTTGTTTTTGTTTCTGTTTTTGAAAAACTATTTTTCACATTCCAAATGTTACAGTAAATGTGTATTTTCAAAACAACTTCAAAAACACCATATCCAAACATTATATCAAAAACAACTCCATATGTATATTTCAATTATATATTATATATATATATGTATTATATTAATATAAATTGAAGTATACAAATTAAAAATTATATATTTATATATTATATATTATATAAATATTTATATACATTAATATTATACATAATATAATATAATATAATATACATAATATGTAATATTGTATACATAAATGTATAAATATTTATACATAATATATTATGTACATTATATTATAATATATACATTATTAATGTATAATATTATTATGTATATTATTGTGTATAATAATGTTATGTATAATATACAATATACATAATATGTAATAATGTATAAATGTATATTATGTATAATATATTATATTATGTATATTATATTATATATATACAATATTATGTATATTATACAAATTGAAAATTATACATTATATATTATATGTTATATAAATATTTATTTAATGAAATATACAATAAATATTACAAATTGAAATATTACATAAACACCATATTTATAATATTATAATATTTATAATTAATATTAATGTATATTATATATATTAAACATTTATATATTATATATTTATATATTTATTTATACATATTATAAATATTTTATTTTATTTAAAAATATTTTTATATATTTATATAAATATTATATATTATATAAATTATATATAATATAATATATATTATATATTATACATTTATATAAATTTACATTTATACATAATATATATTAATGTATATTTATAATATACATTTATATTATGTATTATGTATTATATATAATATAATACATTTATAATATATTTATACATTTATATTAATATACATAATATTAATTTTACATTTATACATAATATTAATATATATTTATAATATATTAATTTATACATTTATATAATATTCATTTATAATTAATACATTTATAAATATATTTATATTATGTATTATATATAATATAATACATTTATAAATATTTATAAATAAATATATAAATATATTTATTTATAAATATTTATAAATGTATTATAAATGCATAAATATATAAAAATATAAAATTATAAAAATTATAAATTATAAAAATACTCAAAATATGTCTTAAAAATATCTCTAAAAATAATCCAAAAAACATCTACAGTAAAAGTTTTTCATATAGTTTTTGAAAAACAACTAATCCAAATTCCAAACGGACTTGTATTTCAAAAACGAGATGCTACAGTGCTGTTTTTGAAAAATAACTCCAAAAATAATTAATCAAACGGAGTTTTAGGTCTTAAATACACTCAAGTTAGGAATTGCGGGGAATCAATTAATTAAATTTCCAAGAATTCAGCACTTCAACCGGCGCCACAAATCAACAGTTCCGTGGCAACCTCCGGCTCATTCGTGGATCGTTTCTTTAGTGCTCATTTTTTCCTTGACTCTTGGACACTTTGCACGGTTCCCAGACTGCAATTTTAGCTTTCAATTTTCTTTCTTCTTCACAGTCACAAAAGCTTAGAAACTCCTTAATCATGGCTCGACTTGTAACTTTGAAAGCGGACAAAAGTTTATGGGATGAAAGCCACTACAAAACACACCACCAAGCTTCAACTTTTAACTCCTATCTTAAGCAGTATTATCCCTTGAATGTTCTACCTTTTAAGCACACGCAGCATAACCTCAAATTCAAAGTTACTTGCAGAGTCAGGGACAAAGAAATAGAAAATTTAGTAGAAGCCCAGAAAAAAGTAAACAGGTTTCGAGCAATTGAGGAATTGGACCAGAAGGAGGGACTTGTGAAGACTTTGGAGGATGAATTTGGAGAAGGAAAAGGGGATAAAAGTGTGCGTTTTGAATGGAATTGGCCGCCATTGAAGAATATACCTCAGAGATATAAGCTCATCGGAACAACTTCTCTTGCCTTTGTTATTTGTAACATGGATAAGGTAACTTGCTGAAGCTTCTCTTGTTTCTTCTTCAGCTGATAACAGGATAACTAACTGAAGCTTCTCCATTTTTTTTTTTCAAATAAGAGCATTTGCAACTGAGGAATTTCTTTTGGTTGTTTATCAGAATGATCTGTACATGTGATAATTGGTGGGATTCCTTTGGTCAATACTGTTAGCAACGATGCTAATATGGTGATGGCTATAGAAAATGTTGGTCATAATTCATTGCATTTTGATGTCCAATGTTGAGCTCATCTTTTTGCTTATTCAATAGGTGAACTTGAGTGTTGCTATAATACCAATGTCTCATCAGTTTGGGTGGAATTCATCAACTGCTGGACTGGTTCAATCATCATTCTTTTGGGGCTATGCTTTGAGTCAGTTGCCTGGTGGATGGCTGGCAAAGATTTTTGGTGGAAGGTTATTTTTCAAAGACCCACTGTAGAGCATCATAAGATAATGCTTTAGTATGTTGTTGTATTCTTAATGCACCTACAAGCTTACCAACAAATTTACATACTGCATCTAATAACAGGATATCGGGTTATAAGTTTGTTGGGTGAGAGATAGTATACTCAGATGTATTAAACTTAAAAGAAAGTTAATTTTTAAGGAGCTAGTTTTGAAAACTAAAATTGTGTTTTCAATTTGTTAAAGTCTCAAAGCTTCACGTCTGGAAGAGAGAGGTGAACTTTTGTCTAGCTGCTAGTGTCTTGTGATGCTGTACTGATTGGTAGGCATTCTCTTTGCAGAAAGGTACTTGAGGTTGGTGTTCTGGCCTGGTCATTGGCCACAGCTCTAGTTCCTTTTCTTGCTGGGTACATGCCTGGACTGGTTGCTTCCAGGATTTTGGTAATTCCATTTCCATATCTCCATTTTTGCTATAGTCTTCAAGTTATCACTTATACATAAATATGTGCTTGTGAAGCTACATGAGATATAATTTGAATAATCAACCAGGGCCGGTCATCATTTTGGTTATTTTGTAGTTATGGAAAATTTGTCTGCCTTTGGTATTATGTGCTGATTTTGTTAATTTTATTTAGTGCTCAGGTTAATTTCCTCCTGTTCTTTGTAGTTACCATCAACTCATTGATCTTTCATTGTCAATAATTATATAGGTTGGTATGGGAGAAGGTGTTTCACCATCAGCTGCTACCGATCTGATTGCCAGGCATGTATGACACTGAGCAGAGCTTAGAGGCATGCCTTTTTTATGGAGTTTGTTCATTAAGTTGTATCTTCTTTTGTATGATGATTAACTTTAGAAACTATGATGTCCTTTATGTGTTCTTCTGCCCTTTTCTGATATTGTTGCTTTGATGCATCTTATTATTAGTCTTGAGCATGATAATTCAAGTTCAATTTGAACTTTTGCAGGTCAATACCACTGGAAGAACGCTCACGGGCAGTATCATTTGTTTTTGGAGGCTTGAGTTTTGGAAGTGTTATGGGGTAACTTCCACATAGAATATGATCATCATTGTGTTTAATGATATGTGTTCTGATATCAATATTCAATTCCTTTTTTTTCCTTGAAAAATATGGTATCTTTCCAGAATGAGGTTTATTGTTACAATTACAGGGTTTTCAATGAACTTTTGTTAGATCCAGGCTGTGCCGCGAGTATACTACTTGCATGCTTCTTTCTTTATCTTGAAACTTTCTTCTTTGGCTTCCCCTTCCACACCCTAATCGAAAAGAAGAAAAGAGACTCTGAAACTATGAAAACAGTTTGCAGCCTCAACCTGTAGTTTAAGGTGGTCTTTGTTTCATCAATCTCACTCAATTTCTCATATTTGAACTGCCTCCTTCAAATTCTTAATAGCCTGCTCATACATTCCTGAACCTGGACAGTTCTTCTGTTTCATGATGAGCCTGACTAGGAAATCTGTGACGCTGTCAGGAGTGTGCAAAAATTTTTTTTTTTTTTTTTTTTGGAATTTCTTGTCAGTAATTTTTACTTATGTGAACCTACAGGCTTCTTTTGGCTCCTCCATTAATCCAAAGTTATGGATGGGAGTCTGTGTTTATCATATTTGGCTTCCTTGGCATAGCCTGGTAAGTGGCAAGCATGGGTGATTATTATTTTCTTTTCTTCTGCGTAAGGATTAATGTAGGTTATTTTTTTATGTGTTGGTCTGCCATAATGATTAGGATTGCTGGTCATTACCATTCTAATACCCACTAGAATATTTCAACAAGTTATTTCTTTACATTATGAGCTCTTATTACTTAAAATTTCTTTTATTTGGGCGTGCACATTTTTGGAACTGAAAACTTTTTAGATCTTTTCTGTACCTAGTTGTTCAAATGCTCATACCATGACAACAATTCTGCTGTCCATTTTTTTGCTTCACTTTCTATATCTGTTGTTGGTTCATTAAACATTAGATTTCTTGTGTTATTTTTAGAGCAAAGTATCTAATCCCTGCTGCAGGTTCTTGGCATTTCAGTTTGTTAAGGATGATGAACCTTCAGCAGGTGGTGCATCAACATCAGGTTAGCAAAATTTGCCTTTCTTCATCGTGCTATCACAAAAGTTCTTCTTTCTTTCTGTAAATGACCTGGGTTGCCATATTTTGAATGTAAAAATTCATTTTAGATTGAAGTTCACATTGCAATAATGTAGCTAATGTGTCCATCTCATGAAATTCAATGCTAAACATAATGAACTAACCTGGACCACTCAAATTCATTAACCTCTTCCCCCACCCCCCAACAAAAATTCCACAAAGAGAGAGAGAGAGAGAGAGAGAGAGAGAGAGAGAGAGAGGCTCAAATTTGTGAACCTCTAACGAAAATAGAATTGTATCTGTAATGGGTCTTTTGACCCTGCAGTGGACCAAAACAAAAAGTGTATTCCTTAAAGTTGCATGAAAGCTGTTAATACATTTCCACTTTCTGGTTTGTTATCTTCCGGCTTGTAGTAACAAAAGTGAGAGTTAACCGTGTAAAAAGGTTATTTACTGAGATATTGCTCTTCTTATTGGAATTCTAAAAGATACTGTTAATTCATTGGGCTTCCAAAAGTACAGGAATAGGCGACTTTCATTCTCCAGAAAATTTCTCCCTCCCTCTTCTTCGCTTTCCTACAAACAATTCCCCTATGACTATGATGGGAATCTGGGGGTTTTGCGCCTCCACCCTTCAAACATCTCCTATGGCAAGTATGGAGTAAAAAGGGAGGCTTTTGGAAATTTGGGGATGCAAAGACTGTGGGAAAGGTAAAGCCCAATACACGTTAAACACTTCTAGTGCTGTGACTGTCAGGAGTATCATCCAAAGGCTGAGGGAGCAGATTGGATGAATTCGGAAACCTGTAAAAGCTAATAATATTGTTTTAGATTCTAAAAGAAAAAGGTAATATTCAAGTAAATAACCAGCATAAAGAAATAACTGCAAGAATCCTGTCTTGCTCAAAAAGCATGATGTAGCATTGCTTAGTTTCCATATTATGAGAGGTTCCCTGCTTAAAGTTATCTAATATTTGGTGATAATGTCTATATGTAAAAGCAACAGCACACACCATGATGATTTAATGCTTGTATTGGCCATGCTTGACTACGATTCCATGTTGAATTTAACACTTAGCATCACTTTGTTTAAATCCACATATATGAATATGTATAACCATTGTGTCATATCGATAACAGTTTCCAATATCCAGGGCATCTATTCTTTTCCGAAAAGAATTCATGGATTGGGTCCTTGGAAGAATTGGAAGGATCACTGAAGGTATATAGCCTTTTGTCTTTTGCCACATCAACTGCAGGATCATTTTACCGTAGAAAATGTCTATATTGCATTCATACAAGTTGGACTACAATTTAGATATGATAAGGTTAGCATTATTTAGACTTGAAATGTTACAGTTATGGTTGAACACCATAGATTCAAGTCTTGAACTGGTTTGGCTTAACATTAAAGTTCTGGAGTTTCTCTTCCATAAGAGTTGCTCATTTCATTCTGGAATTAGATTGCTTGCTTACAGTGCGGCTTAGGACCAAGTTGCACACTAATCTTCTCCCCAGTAATCTTTCAAGTAAACTTTTCTTATTAAGAAACTTATGAGAAACATATGCAGTGCCCCATAATGTTAATCGGTGTTGCAAGCAATGGTCTGGTGGGTTGATTTTAGTTTTTTTTTTTGGTTCTTGCTTACTTAATTAGCAATTTTTTTATATATACATATATTACAGGATGTCCCTTGGAAGGCCTTTTTCAAGAGTAAAGCTGTGTGGGCCATGATATATGCTCACTTTTGTGGAAGTTGGGGTCACTATACTTGTTTATCCTGGCTTCCAACTTATTTCAGGTATCTTTGAACTGGAATATTTCTGAAAAATGATCTCAGCATTTTTTTTCCTTTGAAGACTTTTTTCATTGCTTTATGAGTGAAAGCCTTAGTCTACTTTCTAAAATACATAACAAATGCTAGTAAATGTGATCCCTCAAGCATAGGCTGTTATGTATACAAATAGTATATGACCAAAAAATTCAAGTGATATAAGACCAAGACTTTCAGTTGCTGGATGGGAAAAAGTAAATCTTTACATTGAAAAAGAGTGTTTCTGGAGCTGATACACTTTTTTTTGCTATCAATGAATGACATCAGTTGTTAAAACATAGGCTTGCAAGGGACAGCAACATGCAGCCAGAGAAAGTTGTTAAAACACAGAAAGTTGCCAATTTAAGCATAGGATTATGAACAACTAAAGAGTCTTGTGTAATCTTATCTTTCTTTCTTCAGATGGAGTAAACCCAGTGTAGTTAAAGCTCCATTTGTCTCCTTTTTTAACGCTCTTTTATGTTTGAACTCAGAGACTTAAATTTTGAGAGTGACACATAATAGATATCTAACAAAGTTGTTTCCAACTTGCCATGCACAAGCACTTGGTACATAACTTGTAAAAACCTTTTTATTTTCCTTGATGGTTATGTTCTTTGTTCTTCTTTCATTCGACTCATGAAACTCAAGAGTGTGCTACATTCGTTATTAGTTCATCATCATTCTATGATTTATATTTGAAGAAACTGAATTGTCAGCTTGTGTAACCTGCAGTGAGGAGCTCAGTCTTAATCTGACAGAAGCTGCATGGGTGAGCTTATATGATCTTAGTATCACTGAATGCTTACTACAATGATGCATTCTAGTTGTAGGATAGATATGCAAACATAACATGTAATGAGGACCAAGTCATGCATAGGTATTTGTTTCAGGTTTCAGTCCTTCCTCCATTAGCTTCAATTTTTGTCACCAGCATAGCTGCTCAACTGGCTGACTACTTAATTACCAAAGGGGTTGACACCACCAGGGTAAGTGCAACAATTTATATGTGCTTTTAGTTATGAATTTTGATGAATTATGGGCTTTACTATGTGTAAAAAGAAAGTACTATAGTATTTGGTTCCTGGGACAAGATTTTTGCATCTTTTAGAACCCTGGTTTTTGCATGGCTGAACATGAAATTGCATGAAATCCTTGCATGGTATCTGTGTCTGTGGTGGTCCTTACTAAGTGAAGCTAAGAAGCAACGATATGCCGGCAGTGGGTCTTCTAGTTGATTGGAGAGGAAGATGAATACTAGTACGTAAATTCCTGAAAGAGTGGTGAAAAATTATCTTGCCTGTCTCATGGCATACAAGTAACAGGACTAGTTTAAGTGATTCTATCATTATCTCTGACAGAAGTCTACCAGGAGCAGTTAATTTACTTGCTGGTTCTCCTTCTTGTTTATATATGCTTGTGTTATGCTAACAGGTGCGCAAAACTTGCCAAGCAATTTCTTTCCTCTCTCCCGCTTCTTGTATGATTCTTTCCTCTTTGGATTTGGGATTGCCTCCATGGGAGGTTGTAACAATTCTCACTGGAGGTTTAGCGCTTTCAAGTTTTGCATTATCAGGTATTTGATTGATTTCATTTTACTTAAGATTAGGTACTTAGAAAAGATACAGTCTTTTAAAATAATTGGAAAAGTGCTGATTTCTTATATATATATATATTTTGTAAGTGAGAGGACTTGAACCCAAGAACTCTTACTTACAACCCTCCCCCCGGATTTCTTATATTCGTTTCTGGCTTCTAGGTTTATACTGTACCCATCAAGATATTTCACCCGAGTATGCAAGCATACTTTTGGTAAGTGATGTAAACATACTTAAACGTAATTTTTGAATAACCAAATACTGGTGAGGGTTGGAATTGTTAGCTTCAATGCAATCAAGGAAAATACAATTTTCGTTTAGAAAATGTAGGAATAAAATTGAGCTGCAAATCTTGAACTTTTAAAGTTATTCTTTTGGCATGTCAGTTTACAACAGGAGTACCCTATTTCTTCTGTCTCCTGCCTCATTATTGACTTAACAAAGGTGTAACCATAGAGAGAAGCTAGCATCATGATTGCACTTTGTCCTCTGTTTAGTTGGCTTTTATCAGTAATTATTCTAGAGTTATATGATTTGTTTACACAACTTCTTTATTTGATTTTTGAAAAATTTCTTTTCCTTGGTTTTTTTACTGAACACTTTTGGTTCTGCCATCATTTCCACCTCTCACAAGATGTGTTGATAGTTACTTGAGTATTCGAAATAAGATTTGAATTGAGGACTTCCCATCCTCTTGGTCCATGCGGAAAAATCTGGATATCATGCTTTTGACTCAGCGCAACTTACCTCCACTAGCCTTTTACAAGTTCCACCATGAATGATTTCAGATATGATTTTCCAAACCCAGGGTATCACAAACACAGTTGGGGCAGTACCTGGAATTGTTGGTGTTGCTTTGACGGGTTATCTACTTGATTCCACTCACTCATGGAGTGTAAGTTGCCTTGGTAGTTTCCCATTAATTGTGACCATTGCTTAGTCGGTATCTGGGTAACAACATTTTATCTGAATTTTCTTGTTCTCATGGATTGTAGTTGTCATTGTTTGCTCCATCGATATTCTTCTACCTTACGGGTACAGTTGTATGGTTAACATTTGCGAGCAGCAAACCACAAACTTTCTCAAAGAGAGATTGACTCTTATCACTCAGTGCTAGAGGTGATCGGTAACTCTTGATTACTGACATCACATTAACAATTTTGGGAGGACGATTTATGCTGACAATAACATTTTCTGCTGGACAAACATAATTATAGGCCTCTCAGATTTTCCTTTCAAGGTTGATATATTTTGTAAACATATAGTACCAGTAAATCTTGTACATGTCCTTCGCTATAATTAGTTGTGTTTTGCATCTACAAGTTCCTTATTCTATTGAAACTTATTCTGCTCTATCTCTCTCTCTCTCTCTCACTCATATTTTGGTGTTTCTGATTTTCCCCAACTGTGGAGGCCGCTTCTGATGTCACTGGAACAGTGACCATCTGATCGACTCTTGCATAATGTTAGGCACTTTAATTATCACCTCCTTCCGCGATGCGTTCTCCATCGACTGTGCTAATGTTTCTGAGGATAGGGAAAAGGTGGGGAACCTGGAGTGTTGGAACCCATATTAACAAAAAGCATGTTTCTTTTCTTATCAAGAATAATCAAGTAAAGCAGAAAAGCTTGTATTTCTTATCTTAAATGGTTATTTTTCAAATGGAACCAATTTTAGCTCCATCTGTTCTCTCACCTACAATCTATCTGCAAGCCTTTTACCAACAAACATCTGTTTCTCTCACCTAGAATCTAGTTGCAAGCTTGGAGATTAAGGTACTCTATGTGAGCAAATACAATGGAGTAAGGAGCAATATTTATTGGCTCTGAAGCAGGGACAATTTGAGGCTTCAGTTGAGGAATTTCCCCAGAGTTACCCACAGTTAGCTCATTCCCATTTAGCAGCATAGTCCGGCTATGCAAGTCACCACCCTTAGCGGTCAGGTGGTACTCTTCTCTTGTGGCAGATCCTATTTTTCTGGGTTGAGGTAATTGAATGTACTTGGGTCTGGAGTGATGATGCCCGTGTTTGTGTCTGTGGAGTATTGTGCCATTGTATGCCACTCTGACCTGGACAGAATTGCTGCCATCTAGGTTGATCAGCAGCAAAGTGATGCCTTTCTGTAAGAAACATACCCTGTTGTTAGTTAACCAGTTAATGAATTATCGCGGAAAGATCGAATGCTGGAGCGAGCTTACGGATTGCTTTGCACAATGAGCATAGGCACGAATCTTCTTTGTGCCTGTGAAGTTCGTTGCTAAAACGTTTCTTCCCATCAACTGGTGCCAAAGAAGAGCACTGAGGAAGGCAGAATAGAATTTAGCCACAGAGTTATAGTGATGCCAATACAAGAATAATTAAACCGACAGAATGATAAATGTTGTGGACTAACTCTAATTGGTTATGTAAGTGGTATGATTACCTGTAGTAATCTGGATTAGGTACAAAAGTTGTGGTATCGAGCAAGCCGTAGTTTCCCCCAATCAATGACTGCCTGCAGTAAGCCTTTGTATCATAAGCAGATGCCATGCCAAGCTGATCCAGATACCTAGAAGTCATTTCCGCAGAATCGTCAGAGAAAAACAATTTAACATAACCACTTTATATACGCATTTATTAGAAGTTGGAACGACTGCTTGAATACCAGAAGCTGTACACAAATGCGTTCGACACACCGTCTCGGCCGCTGTTGTATGCCCCTCCGGCCTCACCAACCCAAGCAGAGGCAGAAGTCCCAGAATTCTTGAGAACGCCCTTGAGTTTACTAAATGTATCAGCCTCACCATCGAGATACGACGGACTTAGAATCTTTTCAATAAGGTGCTCATCCACTCCTGTTGATGTAAGATTTCGAGTCAAAACAGGACCAAACTATCCTTCCTCAAAAGCCAGTTTTTCCGCTATATTACCTGGTCCTAGATTATATATGTGGTGGGTGGCTGCATTTACAGCGTTGTTGGTCCTGCGCAAAAATTCTGTAAACCAGTTGACATCAAAGAATCCTCCCGGCGCTAAAACAATTGGCTTGTTTGCTACATCCTTGTAGATTTCTTGCACTTTGTTGCGTAATACGATTGTATCAGAAGCATACTGATCAGGTGCAACTCTTGTCCCAACTCCACCGCCGCACAGTTCATTCCCTGGCCAAAATAGATGATGAAAAATTACCATCTGAAACTAATCTCAAGCTATCTAAATAATTTTAAATAGAAAACTATATGAAAACAGAGAAGAAGCATTTCTGCAGCAGGCTAACCATAGAAAGGTAAATGGTATTACCAAGTTCCCAACCATATATGTTGTAGCCCTTTTCAACAGTGTAACGAATAAAAGCTTCAGCATTTGAGGAATCCCAAGCTCCAACAGCTGAACCATCGGACCTTATTCTCCTCCCATTCAGAGCATTCAAACCAAATATAATTTCAGCCCTGGAATGAAGAAAGTGATTCATTAATTTCAGATCCATGACAATAATGAAAAATAATTACCAGTCTAGCCAAGGTGGTGCTTCTTACGTACCCAGATTTCTTGAAAAAGGAGTTTAATTCATCCCATCTGGACGAAGGAAGGCACCCTTGAGTGAAGCCAAACAACTCTGAGGAATTCTTAACAAATGAATGGCAGCGTTGATTACTCTGAGTTTGATATATGACATTATCTTGCAAGGTGCCCCCAAGTCTAATCTTTAATGGTGAAAAAGCTGCAAAATGAGGGGAAGATAGCTACTTGAGCTCCCATAACGGGACTATAACGCTAAAATGCCGTTTTTAATAATCAAGAAAGCCAGAAAAAGTTAATACCTTTTACTGCATTTAATAAAATTATGTTGTCAAGATCCTGCAAATAAAACAACAAACAGATCAAACCAGTCCATTAAACACTAATCTTTTTATTCAAATTGGCCACGGCATATAATAGCCCAGAATCATTTCGGACAATTTGAAATTCGTTAACATCTCTCTCACAACACAATCAAGATCTTTTGGACTTTAATCAAAGAAGGCAAAAAAAAAACAGAGCATAAATGATAAGCGACAAGTATTTTCTCCTTTCCCTTTTACTACTACGTTGCTGAAAGCATCAGAGTGGAATTCGTAGCCATCAAAAAACTTTTCTGACGCACCGGCTAAAGCATAAAAATCGCATCTTTTTAACCGGAAATGAAGTTGAAGCTGAAATATACAGCTCAAACAAGCCATCATCCCCTTGTTATAAAAGACGGCACTGGTTCACGTGGACTAAATCCATCAACAACTTCAGCATACCAACGTAGTAAGCTTGCAGGTAACATTAAAAAAGGCACGCACACACACACAGAGACATAAACATGAAACTCGAAATAGCTGCAAATGCAGGAAAATGGAAAGTACCAGATTGAGAAGGGAAGCATGGTCCCAGCTACAGGTTCCATAGTCACATTTCTCAGGTGGCCACCAATCCAAGGTGGCACAAATGAAACCGTCATCTATTTCTCCAATGGCACTAATCCCATCTACAGATACAAAGCCTTGGGCTGTTCCAGTGTCTTTTACAACCTCAGAGTACGCGAAAATGGAGCTATAACTAAACAAAGACAACCATATACTCAAGCCCACGTAGTACACTACTAAATAACCCATCTTTATGTCTTGAAGCTAATCTTCAAGATCTATCCCCCAGAAGAAAATGCTTAGTTGGAATGCTACAATTTTTACTCCATTGCAGGGCTCGTTGGGAAGTTTATGATAGTAAAAGAGAGGATAACAATTAGCAGAGATAGGAGGTATTAAGCTGAGGTGACATTAAATGAGTTATACATGCCCAAGAAAGCAAATTTACAGATAATTTATACTAAAGGCCCCCAATCCTTTTTGGGACTGAGGCTATTTAAATAGAAGGTACAAGAAAAATTCAAGATTTACAGCTTGGGTTCTCAGTAAGAAATTTGAGGCATCTCTAATTGGGCAAATCAGTTGGGGAGTGGGGCCATTGTGGATGTGCTTTGCTTGAGAAAGGTGGAGAAGGATTGCTGGAGTGTTGGACAAAAGATAAGCACAGTTTTGAGTTGGGGAGGTGTGAGTTGGGGTCCATTCATTGGTCTGGGGTCAAGGACAAGGATTGGGTGGATTCTTGATTCAACACACAACTGAATGGACCCAGAGCATCATCAATCATCGAGTCTTGCTACTACCGCAAAATGCTATCATCCGCATGCTTGAAAATTTCGGGTGGATTTGGTGACACAATAAGAAAGGTCGAATCTCGGATAAAGATGTAGTCATGTAGTACATATGAGGAAAACGAACATTTCTTTACTTTTTCTTGCAGAATTACCTACATAGTAAGTGAAAGAACCGCGCTGCTTCGACTGAATCTTGTAGTTTTTTTTTTTTTTGAGCTGAATCTTGTAGTTTGTAGTTCCTTTTGCCAATAGTTCCAAGAAAAATCATTCAAAAGTGACTTGGAGTTTATTTGGTTATTAGCTTAAGACCTTGTAAGGAGACGAACAGCAAACATAAGAGTGATTAAACAAAAACGAGTACAAAAAAAAGGCGACTATTAATTGTTTCCACCATTATGTGTTAGTTGCAAATTAGCAAAACAAAAAAAAAAATAGTTCAAATGAAAAGGGAAAATGAAGTTCAAAATTTTTTGATGTTGACTACTTATTAGTATTCCTATCGCTTTTCATCATTATTAATCCTATTTATAGAAGAATAATCTTGAAGCAACGAGACACAAACAACAGCAGAATCCAAAGTATGACAGTGGCCTCCACCTCCTTGCATTAGAAAATACAGAGCAGATTAGGAGGACCTGGAAATTTTTTATATAGGTGTCAACTCATGGTGAAATATTTACATAACAAAATGATTATGGGTCAAAATCATAGACTGCATTAGCAACAGAACATTTAAACTAATGGGACGAAAAAAATTACTGGCAAGTGATTGTACGCTCACTCAATTAATGCAACCCTTTATGGTACGCGACACAGCCCGTGAATATGTTCATATAATTGCCTACAAAGTACAAACAAACGCAATTCTGCTGCAAAATTTTCACCACCTAAATTGGATGGAAAAACTTAGGAGGCAAATTTACATATTTAGCTGCTCTAGAGTCCAGACTTGCTCTAGAGTGGGATTAGTCGAGCCCCGTAAGGATTTACCCGGACACCCACTCCGTCAGCAAAAACAAAAAACAAAAAAAAAAATCCAGACTTGCAAAGTTCAAAATTTCCGGAATTCCTTGAATCTGTCATAATTTTAGGCAACCGAGAAAGAAACTACCAGAACCTAATCCATTAGAATTAGCGGAGGAAAATCCTATCCTTTCTTTATTTGGTGGAAACTTGTGTTTCTTCCAACTCCCCTTTACCTACTTTCTGAAACTACATGCTTCCTTTTTTTCGTGTTGTTAACAGCTACACAGTAGGTGTATAACAACGGGCAACATATGTCGTACACATGAAATTGCATCCTCAATCAAAACGAGCTTTTTTTTTTTTTTTCTTTTCTTTTCGGGTTAGGGCTGGGGAAGTAGCGAAACGAGCTTAATTACTTTCTATCCGTTTATACACAGCAAAGAGGATGATGCAGGCGAAGTGGATAGATGTATGAATGGGTTTTGCACCATATTTAATCAAACTTTACATTGATTAAAGCTCTTTAATCTTTCAAACAAAGTATCCACGCTCAAGAATTTTCTGCTTTACCATTAATCTATTTACTTTTTGCTACGTTAGGATTTTAATGTTAGCCATTTATACAAGTGCCATGCAGAAAAATAAAGGGTCAAAACAAATAAATAAGCTGACGGTATAGTTTAATAGTTTCTGTTTCTTTCACCTTAATCATTTAGCTAGGTATAGATAAATGCAGAATTAATAAATAGAAAAAGTTAAATGGAGAGAATCAATTGGCAGCCCCATATTTGTACTAGCTCATAACCTTACCAGCTGGTTGTGTTCAGTGTTTACCACTGTTGAGGACGGCGGAAGAAGACAATAGCAAAGATTAATTGGCTCGTGAATCCATTTCCCCAGTCAAACGCTCCTGTCCCGGATGCCACCTTTTTGCCTTTGCCCATTTAAATTAATTGTCTGTATACTACTCACTTTTCAGTGGCTGCATCTATCCCTTGAGTTTCTAGTAATGCTGTTTTTATCCTTTACCTACTGTTGCTTTTTTTTTTTTTTCCTGTTTTATTGTGTTCAAGTAATTTACTGAGAGTGCTATTTGACACTGTTGATGTGGTAATGGCTCGGACAAATACCAAGTATATTCTTCCTCAGTTGCTTAATGGAGGTTGGGCTTCAAATTCATTGCCTGAAAAGACAGCATCTTCAACTTGACCAAAATTTCCTTTTCTTGTTTGTCTGCATCTGTGAGCTAGCAGTCGGCACAACTGCAATACTACAACACACCGACATTTTCTGGCTGAATTTCTTTGGTATTGAAACTGATCATGAAGATTAAGATGCAGGCACGACCCTGTACAGAATTACGTGTCCAAGAATTTATCATGTCAACATACCCCATCTAGTAGTTATCCTTGTTGGATGGATGGTTATGGTCTCCATCCCATGACATGATTGGTTAAGCTTCCCAACACGCTTTCTACCAAACCAGCACGCTCTTAATGTTGCAGTTGGATCCAGGAGAATTTGTTTGGTCACCGGTTTTTATTTTAACTGATCCGAATCGATTGTTTATTGTAGTATGATTTTCTTTTCTTTTTGTTTTGGTCACTAGCTACCTTGACCGATCCTTAATGACCTTAGCGCCGTTTCTCATCGGATTCGCTCTACATTAGGCTCTCAATTCCGATCAATCTTTAAACCTATCCGACACTGTTAAACACAGGACTGGCGGGAACTAGTTGAGTGCAAGAAGTCTCATTCAGTGTCGTCTCCGTCCAGTCCCATTAGAAAACACTAGGCAAGACAAATTCAGCCGATGAGAACAATAATATGTATTCAAATTATTACATAATCAACTTCCATAGGCATATGATTAGGTTCTACATAGTTTCTTTGTGATCATTTGTGCTTGTCGTACGTAAATGTCCTCTGTCGCGTTTAGGTTTATCCAGAAAGAAGGCTCAGCATTTGGAACCGCATATTACTTTTGGATACTACCAAAGCATTATTGGTGACAAGTTTTTTTTTCCCCTTTTCTTTTCTTCAATAGAGAATGTAGGTTTCTTTTATCTGTCCATTCCACCTCACCTTCTTTTGGTAAAAGAATGCAGTAAATTAAAGAATTTGACAAAAAGCATACAAAGATGATATATTTGTTTTTGGTTCTTACGTAGTTGATCTTATAACAAACACTAGGTCATTAATTGAATGTCATTGTAGACTTATACTTTAAGAAAATGCAAAAATTATTCTGATAGTGGAATGGCCTCCCATAAATCGAGGTCATAATTTCCACCCTACATATATAGAATCAGGTTTGTTAGTCGATACAAAAAGAATTTTCTACTATAAAAAACATAAACCAGAAAGAAATTATGTCCCTTGACTCTTAAAAAAATTAAAGAAAATGAAAGCGCTTTATATTATATTAATTATTGGTATTATATTACTTGGATTGGGCTTGCAATTTCATATATTTGATTCTAGGGGACAATAGTGAATTGAGAGAAAATAATAGAATGCAGATATGCAGCCCAGTGAACATCCTATACCAGAAGTAATTCATTCTAAGTTGAGAATATTTAATAGTGAGAAAAATGCAATTAATAGTATTCGAACTCACGAAATCAAACGTAAAACAGTCTCCAATTCATCTTTAAATATACTAACACGACAAAATGTGATGGCATCACCTAAGATTAACTACTAAGTGGTATGTGATACCACCAAAGTTAAAATTGAAAAAAAAAAATAACTCATGCCTGAAAACATTAAAATTCATAATCTTTAGTTCTCTTCGATGATCTCTCAACTGTGGCCTATCTCCTAGTAACTTGTAACAATGGAAACCATAATAGTAATCAAGCATTGCGTGATCTTATTTCCAATAATAGCCTGTAAATTTGGAATGCCGTGAGAACTCATGGATGCAATGGCTGTGGTGGGAGTAATTGTGTGTTGCAGAAGCTCTTGAGCAGTGGTGGGAAAAAAGGGTTAAACGGGAAGATTTTAGGCCAGCAATTGTCATCAATGCTAAGGGCCGACCTGCAACAAGCAGGACCAAGTATACGTGGCTGTAGACTGAAGAAAGTATTCACAATTTCATCAATACAGCCTTGGGTATTTACCACAGCTTGCAAGCATGGGATATTCCATGGCACCCCGATGCTTATCATAGCATCGTCTCCAAAACACGGTGCAGCCAAGATGGATAGCCAAACAACAACTAGTTTCATGGTTGAGATAGCCATTTTTGTGATTTTCTCTTCAAGGGATATTGCTACTTTGTAGTGGTGGGCTGATGAGGTTGTTGCCAACTTTATGGGACTAAGGGTGTATTTATATGCTACTACCAGGAGAGATCTTTTACATGGCTCTCTTTTAAGTCTTTAGATTGTACCGTCTTTTTCAAGTCTTTAGGTTTCAATTCCTTCAAAGATATTTAATACATCATAATGCTTGTCTCACAAAGTCGTAAAAAAGTTTTGCTTAAAGATGTAGAAGAGGTTTAATGCATTCTAATGCTTGTCTTAGTTGTAACTAGGATCCTAGTTAATGGATCTGCAGTTTTAATACATTCTAAATCTTGTTCATTTATGTAATCAGTGCGAGTGTATGGCCAAAATGACACCCACTATTCCAAATAGTTCCAGCTCCTTAGCATCGGGTGCAATGTGATTTTTAGCATATGCCATAGAAACAAATCTGTACACAAATATGCATCTCATCATTTAGCTAGTTATTCAACATTTGAAAAACATTTTAACTCATCAAATTTTTTTTAAGGAAGAAAGAATTTATCTCTTAGTGGAAAAATAATAATTTTTATAATTTTGACATTTAAGATGTTGAGAAAGAGACAATCGAGCGTTGAAACTACTCTATGCATTGTGCATATTCTTAACTAGGCTATATAATATAAGTTTTGGCGACTTAATACGTTTTAACTCGTTAATCAACTATAGAAAGAGTAAATAGTAAATTTATTCAAATTAATTTGGTTTTAGCAGAATATAACTCCTTAGACGTTAAACCGAAACCCATAGAAACTATCTTGATGGTAACAATTAATATGAAGGATATATATATATATATATATAGACACACACACTGCACTCTACTTTGAGTCCTTTACATTCTACTGCCAAATTTGAACGTTTAGTGGAACTAGAATAGTAATAACTGAAACGGTGGTAAGTTTCAGCAGATTACTTAGGTCAAATTTCTAGTTTGTTTTTCATTTTTAGATCAAATAACACAAGGCCATACGTTTTTTGCTATTCTGGTTCAGATCTTTGCTATACAATTTTTAATTTAACAAGTTTTTCTTGTTTTCTTTAATTTGCGTAAACACACACACCCAGATGGAATTTTCCTTGGTGGAGTGAGTCGTATATTTGAGTAATACAACCATCTATTCTCGTCACTCTCGACCAGCAATGGCCAACATCTAAGAAAGAACATCAGGGCGGTGGCAGCAGCCCCGGCCCTCTAATGGTAACGATTGGCAGCTGGTCCTGCCTTCGCCTTTTTCTGTTGCCAAAACACGGGCAGAGACGCTGATAATATGCACCATTATTAGGATTTGGAGCTTAAGAAACATGACTAGCTGCACTTGATTTATGAGATCTATACAATGGTCTGGACTTTTAAATTCGACAAATTTGGATTGTCCATTTTTCTTCCAAAAATTTTAAGTCTTTTCATTAGTACATTTTTTAATCACTTTTTTATTTCACATATATTAAATTACTACAGTACATTTTTTTTTTTTACAAAAACTCAAAAAATGGCAATCCAAACGGACTATGGTAAGTTTTCAGCAGCAAAATTTGTTGTGGAAGTAATGTCATTTCTCTCTACAACTGAAATATAATTAAATGCGGTATACAACATTTATTTTGTAGATTTATTAGTGCAAAAAATTAATTACGCTTGCAGGCATTGAGAATACTGATCACTTCATTTGCAGTTGTCAAAGAAAATGAATATGACAAAAAAAAATGGGTGAAGCGTGGCAAGTTCAGGCGCCAACAACGAATGAAAGATACCCAACCCACGGCTAAATCTTTCGAGGAAGAGCCCAAAAGAGAGAGGTCTTAAAAGCACTTTTCCTTGCGGCAACAAGTTTCAACTTTTAATTTTTTAGTACTAAAATCTTACCCATGCCTCATTTCATTTTGGTTAACTTTGAGATAAACCCCAAAAAAGAATTACGGGAAGCTGAAAGGTAGTTTGAACGCCTAAGCCATTTGATTGACTAAAATCAGTACTTCACAAGTGCTTTACTGATGAACCATTTGATAGGCACAGGCCCGGTGGCCGGCAATGTTTTTAAATCCGGATCGAAAAGTGAATCGAAATATCTTCTGATTTACGGTTTAATCGGTTCGACTTCGATTCAAAGGTTTAATAATTTTTTATTTTTTTAGTATTAAAAATTTTGAATAAGACTAAAATATTATTTTAAAAAATAAATACTTAATAAAATCAATTAAATCTCTCAATTTTTATCGATTTTTACCAGTTCAACCGATTTTGACCAATTTAATTATTGTTTTAAATTTTTAATTGAATCGGACCGAAGACATGATTGGTTTACGATTCAATAGATTGAACCTATCGGTCCGATCCGATTTTCAAAATTGATCCTTGTATTTCATGGTCAATCCTTGAACTTTTGTTACTACTATTAATTTAATAAAGAAATATCATATTTACTACTACAAAGTTTGATCTAAAAAAAAGAAAAAAAAGGATAATTTTGTATCAACTAATTAGGGATTTTGTAAAAGGGGTACAAATAATATTTTTAAAATATCTTATTCATGCACACATGACCTTTTTAGGTTTACTAAAAATGGATTTCTAGAGACAAATATAAGAAATATCATTGTCCCTTATTAAAATTGGACTTTGGATAAGGTCGGATTCTGAAGGGGGACTCCTGCGTATTATTGATGCATTTCCAAAAATGATCATACAAAACAAAAATTGACGCATTTGACATGAAATCAACTACAGCTATTTATTTATATTATTAGTATTATTATTGGCAAAAATTACAATTCAATTCACAAGTCAGACCACTAGCCAGTCCGTTCCAGCAAAGGTACTGGGCTTTCACCAGTAGTGCCACTACCACTGGTGTGGTTGTGAGAATCAGAATAACGAAAAGTTGAGGCTGGGGTAATCCAGATAAGCGGGTGCCAGCCAGAGAGATGCTGAGGAGAAAAGCCACCAGGATCGAAGTGAAACTCGACGACAAAGAAGAACTCGAAGAATCCCGTAAACGCGCCTCCACCACCACCGCTTCCTCCACCTCAATTTCATCCTCCACAGCCACCGCCGCCTCCTCTCTCCTTCAGCACTTCGACCGCTCCTCCCTTAATCCCTCCACCAAATCCCACCGCATCGGCCTTTCCCCTTGATTCCCGATATTTATTGTTTTCTTTATCTTTAAAAATTCTACTCCTTGCTTCATATTTTATGTTTTAAGAAATAAATTAGAATTAGAGGAACATCAAATCTTTGGGCGGCTCATATCCTCCGAAGGATAACGACCTCATTTGCTAAGCAAATGGAGGTCGAAGTAAAGCTTAGATTACCAGATTCGGCCACACACCGGAAGGTCCTTTCCTTACTTTCCCCCTTCCACACCAAAACCCACCACCAAAGGAACTCGTTCTACGACGGCGCTGCTGGCGAGCTGAGTTCTCGCCGGGCAGTTCTCCGCCTCCGATTCTACGAGAACTCTCAACCCTCCAAATGTTTCATCTGCCTAAAGGCAAAAGCTGTGATCGTCGATGGCGTTAGCCGGGTCGAGGAGGACGAAGAAGAAGTGGATTTCGAGGTGGGTTTGCAGTGTTTGGAAGATGCAACCAAGTTAGTCGATGTAGATTCCCGGGTGGCGAGGAGGGCTCGCGAGGAGTTTGGTGTGAAGGCGGGATTTGTGGGGTTGGGGGGCTTTAGGAATGTGAGAAATGTGTACGAGTGGAATGGGGTGAAATTGGAAGTGGATGAGACGGTTTATGATTTTGGGACTTGCTATGAGATCGAATGCGAGAGTTCAGAGCCAGAAAAAGTTAAGGGGATGATCGAAGAGTTCTTGAAGGAGAATGAGATTGAGTACTCATATTCGCAGGTGTCAAAGTTTGCGACTTTTCGGTCTGGAAAGTTGCCTCAGTAATTATTGTAAGTGTTTTACGATATAAGATTATGGTGTATTTTGATTCGGAAGTTGTGTTTCTATCTTGATCTTCTCATTGCTTTGTTTTTAATGTTGCGTTATGTGCTAGCAGTGTGAGTTATTTTGATGAACTAGCATATTGAGCGTCGCCTGGATTGAATGTTAAAGGTCTTGTATTGCGGCAATTCGTTTTTGCAGGTGATGAGCTTATGATAAATAAGGTTGGGTGGTTGGTTGTAATTTTGACTTAAAGCAAATTGTTGTGTAGGTTGTTGATCTGTAAATTGATGTGCAAATTTTCTGTTATGCAGGATATGTTAATTGTGTGGTGTATTTTGTGTTTGTTTCTGCATTGGAACCTGGTAAAAGGTGTATTTATTGTGTTATTACCCAATAATTAATATTGGCTCTGCAAAGTCTGATGGTTCATGTTGGCTGATGGTACAGACTCATAAAATACATCTTCATGTGCACAGAATGAATGGAATTACGTCATACCTCTTCAAAACTCATAACATGTTTGTACTCTTTGTTGGGTTTTCAATTAAAAGTGGTTTAGCCAAACCTGTTTGAGAGTGGACAGCAAAGAATTGGGACCTTAGCGAGTAAGAAACTTTGGGGAGGATAACAGTTCATAGGTTTTTCTAAAGATGGTTTGGAAGGGAGGCAGTTTTGTTGACTGGGAAATGCATGTTACTAGATGTGCTTGACTCATTTTTAACTCTTTTCCAAACTCTACCATTTAAATTTGTTCAACTGAGTTTTCCTTTCTACTCTGCCTGAACAAGTCATCTTAAAACTATAAAGCTAGCATGATAACTTTATTTGTGGAAAGAGAACAGCCTTCCTTCCCATTTATGACACCTGGGTTGTTTTTGTTGTATTGGTGATGATAGAATGTAGTGAACTGATGGAAGCCTTTGGGTTTTCTTTAGGGTGAAATTCTTGGCGAACATCTCCTACAGGCTACTTTCAAGATTGAACTAGACCACCCACTTTGTTGTCTCAAACAAGTATAAAGTATTGTGTTGGTGTTATGTGGTTGAGTGGTGTTATGTTGTTTTTACTCTTTTATGATGAGACAGTATTGTCATGGGATTTTAGATGTTGCACTTCAAGTGTAGTGCAGAATGGCAGAATTGGGGAGGGGAAAATAAAGGAGGAGAACAAGGTCCACTTCTTACTTGTTCTACAACATTGGAGCATAGATTTTGTTAGTCTATAATGGAAGTAAGAAATCCTTGAAAATCCTTGCTCAGTCAAACTTAAGCATTTACTATGTAAGTATTGAGTTTCTTTTGTCATTTATTCTTTATTCTAGATGAACTGTGGGTAGAAGTTCTTCTACAAGTAGACAAATATTCCTTTGCCATCAAATGTTTCTAGGGTATTCGGAATGCATACCGTGGTCTGAGGTGGCTTCTCAGATTCGCATGATGCTGTCATCTGGTAGTGTCTTGAGGGGCCTTGTGGTACAATTGGTTGATGCCAGGGCTAAATGGACAAGAAGGAACTACGAAGTGCACTTGCCTTTGAGATTTAAAATTTATAGGGGGAAGAAAATGCTATAGTGATATTTTGTAATATCCTGCAGATGTTTAAATTAAATGACTATAGGTTTTACTAAAAGAAGGTGAGCTTCTTGTCATGCTATTCCCTAGAGGATACCCAGTTCATGGTTAGTTGTTCAATTCTAAGGTAGAAATGCCGCACTGAGGTGAAGTAGATCATATTAGCAGCAGTGTTCACTTCTCATGAACAGAATCTGTTTCTCTCTGCTTTTTATCATCTTGAAGCCCACATTTGCATAAATTAAGTCATGTGTTCACCACCTTGGATTTGGACACTGGTAAAGCCACATTTTTTGTCTCATTCCTGCAGGTCATGTTGGCGGATGTTTACTGATTCCAGTGAAGAAGCAGAAGGTTGATGCAGCAATAAATCAAGCATTTTGATGCTTGACTGCTTCAAATATACAGCTGTTACTCTTAATACTTTCTGGACCTGAAGATGAAATTTAAGAATTTGAGTGTTTTGGGTTCTTTTGTCTTTGGATTGGTCAAACTTTTTGATATGCCTGCTTTACATGTGATCCCTACGTTGAGCATCCAATCTTTTTCCTGGCATCTAAACCAGAAAGGCATTAACACTGTTGACCATTTGATTTCGACCACTATTCTAACCAATTTCAAAAATTATTTTGTGAATATCTTTCCTGGACTCAACCATACATTTGAGTTTGTTGATTAAATAATGTAATGTTTATCCCTTAACTTAGTTCAAAGAAGGGGAACCAAAAGAAAAAGAAGAAGGGTGTTTTGGTTATTGAGTGCAAACTTCCAAAAGAATAGCAATAATGGATGGGTAGCTTGCTCAACCATGGCAATTTTTGATGGTAGGTGAAAGTTCAGGTCCGAAATGGCTCCAAGTGAATTGGGATGGCAAATTAATTGATATGTTCAGCATATTTCCTGACGCTTTTTACATACTAGAAAATGTGCCAAAGTGTACATCTTACCGAAGGGGTACAACAACCTCGAATCGAGAAGACCTTTGAGCACAAAAGTTTTGCATGCCCAACCAGTTGGCCAAATGCTGAGTTAGGGTAGATTTCGATCAATGATTGTACGGTTGTGATATCAGACTCTGATTCCAATTTTAGTTAGTGCTTGGCTTACAGATGGTCAGGTATAGCGAAAACTGTGAGAAGTTTAGAGAATTAATAGCCGGAGTATCAGCCATTGGCAAAGAAGACCTTTGATCGCAAAAGCTTTGCATGTTTAACCAGATGACGAAATTCTGAGTTATGGTAGTTCTTGGTAAATATTGTTTGCCTGGTGGTGGCGGCAAGCGTGATTCCAATTCTAGTTTGTGCTTGGCTTACGAAGACAGCAAAACTTTGAGAAGCTTTATTACCCCCAAAAAAAAAGAAAAAAAAAAGCCTTGAGAGAAGTTCAAGAATTTATCTCCAGAGTATCATCCCTTGAACTACATGGCCCCGTTTGGCGGAGGACGGGGTTGAGGTTGAAACCTTGAAGGTGCTTATCTTTTATTTGGTTCCTTGTTATGACAGTCACAGAAGCAAGGCCTTGAAGACGCAGACATGCAAGCACCGAGTAACAATTGTTTTAAACAAAAGAATGAACTGAGTTGGGTGTATATGTGGATGTTAGGGAGAAGTGAAAAGTACAATCTCAAGCGGAAGTCCACTACTGAAAGGGACGTTAGTGAAATTAAAAACTCAATAAAAAAACAAAAAAAAAGACTCGCACAGTGGATACTAAAACAGGGAAATGCATCCGCAGTAGACCTCTATAGCGGTATATATTTCTTGTCTGGAGAACAACCAAACTTGTACGGTTGTACTCCTTGCCCCAAATATATATTTGATGAATTCAGCAAGACTCCATATGATGTAGTATCCATGACAGGAGAAAAAGAGAGACAGAAACACTGTACATCAGTGCTATCCTTCAAAATAGCAACATTTCAAAACCAAATGTCAAGCACTAATCACATTAAAATCAACCTTCAAGAACAATTCCAAATATCCGTTAATTCTACAAATTGGAAGCTGTAAATGTCTATAACGTTATAAAATGCAGTAAATTCTAAACAAGGACTGTGACTTCCCTAATCTAAGAAGACACAAACATCCTAAACGTCCTATTTCCTATTAAACATACCCAGCCGAGAGAAAGAAGCGGAATGATCACCTAATTAATTTACTTTCTCTTCTTAGCAGGGGGTTGTTCTTCTTCATCTTCATCTTCCTCTTCTTCATCTTCCTCGTCATCCTCATCCTCATCATCATCACCGTCATCATCGTCTCCGTCCTCGTCATCACTGCCACCGTTACCATTAGCCTCGGGATTGTCCTCAGGATCCCCTTCTTCATCATCTTCTCCACCCTCGTCACCTGAGAAATCCTCATCACCTGCATCATCATCATCCTGATCATCATCATCTTCTTCTTCTTCATCATCATCTGTGTCACTAGCATCCTTATTGTCAGGTTCTGGCCGCTTCTTTTTGTGAAGCTCTTCCATAGGGAACCTGTAGACAATGCATAAATTCTATTTTTCAAAGGCTCCCTCTAAATGTCAGTGTGTAATCCAAATGAGACAACAATGACAAATTCATTACCCTTTATCAGCTAAGAAAGATGGGGATAAATCATCAACATCCTTCAGCAGAGATCCTGTCTGAAGACATAAACAAAAATTTCAATTATCAAAGGCATGCAATGAAGGAAAAATTAAGGTGCTTTAGAACAACTAAAACCAAGGAGCAAGAATAGCAAGTAGATCAGTTCAAAAAGGCAATCCAGAGTATACGGACTGCAATCAAAAGAGCAGAAACACAAACGCACTGAGTCAAAACATTCATTTTAAAACAATATTAGCAGCATCATAAAACTTAAAAAAGGAAAAAAAATTGTACGTTATTTTTTTGAAAATTTGTAGATTGAGCAAAAACATTGAGAATTTGAGTTTTACATTACTGAGATCCATTAAAGAATTATGAGAGAGGGCATGCTCAACTAAAGAGTTAGTATCAATAGGACATGTTTAACAAAAGCAAAGCGTACTAACA
Source organism: Coffea arabica (assembly GCF_036785885.1). Taxonomy (NCBI): domain Eukaryota; kingdom Viridiplantae; phylum Streptophyta; class Magnoliopsida; order Gentianales; family Rubiaceae; genus Coffea; species Coffea arabica. Next base: position 6,206,126 of record NC_092321.1, on the reverse strand, counting down.
TGACCATCATTCCAACAAGCTAAACTGAATAAGAGACACTTCATTGAACCACGTAAATAACACGAACAACTAAGTTATCAGTATTGTGCCAACTTTCCTCAATTTTCTAGGTAGATTTCTTCGTGCAAGAAAACCTTAAATAATTCATAGACCAAGGAATTAAATTCAACACGCCCACAAGAATTATCCCATACTTGTCATACAAATTAAAAGCAGAAAAAGGAAAAAACATTTTTATTTTACTTTAAAGCAACAAAAAGGGAACCATTCAACATCCATAAAATGGAAAATCTCCTACCCGTAACAACAATTCAATTAGGCATAAGTAGAATAAGTTGCAATTAGACATTATATTCGTAACAATTAAATCGTCGAGATGGCTACACGAATGCTTACTCCCAATTTCTACAACAAATAGTACAAAATTAGTACTTTTATAGAATAAAGAGGAAAAGCATTAATTTTAAATCTCCCTCTGGTACTTGCATAAAAAGCACGGACAACATGGCTATGCTTTATGAAGCACACAAGCCAAGGATAAACAGGATTTCAGTCTAGCAGCAAACCCGTTCAGTTGAAAAAAACTCTACTCCTAAAAACAAGTTAAAATTTTCCTAGTTGAAAATCAAAGCAGAAACTTGGACAGAGCCCACAATAACTTTTTTTCCCCTCTTCTCAATCTCTCTGTGCTGTCTGCATCAAGGAAGAGAGTGAGGAGACAAGCACCCTTCTGTATAACCCTAGCAAACCCCCCAAACATTTGAAAAAAGAAAGGGGGGAAAACCAAGATTAGAAAATCTCATGACTCAAAGGAGCGTAAAAGGCAGAAAGAGAGCATAAAAGCTAAAACCCACGTCATAAAATCCAAACTTTACAAGAAAAAATGTGTACGAGTAAGCGAGTATTAAGTTAATAAATGTTTATACCAGCAAAAGAAGCCAAACAAGAGATCTCTGAGCAGCCAAAAGGGTCTCAGCCACCACAGTCTTGACCACTACTGTTTTCACCATAGCATGAACATCAGAGCTGGAGTTGCTGACCTCCATTGAAAACCTTCCCGGTAAAAAATTACAGCGGAAGCAAGGCTATAGTACAGAGCAGAGAGGACAGCGGTGATAGGGGTAAAAGAAAATCAAAAAGAAATAGAGGCCTTAAATAGAGAAAATCAAAGATTTAGGGGGGAGAGAGACAAGAGGCGGTGTGGACTGTGGCGCAGTAGGGTTGGCCTTTGAGTGTCCAAATCTTAAAAAAAAAAAATTTTAATTAAAGAAAAAGGGAAGGGTAAAAGAAGAGGCTAGGGTTTTGTCATGTGCGAAAGGGTTTTGTGGCGTGGGGGTGAAATTGAATTTTGACTTTTTGTGGGGGGAGCAATTTCCTAACTACTTCTATTTTATTAATTATATTTTCTAGACATAAATTGACTTTGATTCTAGTAGGATAATCTAGATTCTAGAGTTCGTTTTGACCCGCGGGTTAAGGAATACTACTATGCTACCAAACAGGGATTTGAAAAGGTATATAGTAGAATTTAAAAAAAAAATAGATAGCTTGCATGTTTGAATAATTAGTATGTTAAGTAGTAGTTTTTACAAAAGTAGAAAAAGACGATTTAGCTGAACCAAATTTAAATGGTTTTTATTTAATAAATTTTCTTCCTATTTTAGCCTAGTCTGGATCGAAATTTTTTTCCAATTCAACGAATTTCCTAATCAATAATTTTTGTTGTTTAAATCTTGCTATTGAAATTTTATTTTGGTTCACCTGATGCATAGGTCTCACATGTTAATTTTTTTAATAAACTAAATCAAATCAATAAAAACATCTAAATGCAAAGGAGGAACTAAATATGAATTTGTGTACATGGGTCCTCAAACAAAAAAAAAAAAGGAAGTGTATATAATATCGTATAGATTCAGCTCGAATGATTATACATAGTGATGATAAGGTTCTTGAGTTTAATTTCCAGACCTTCTCAATAAGACTTGAAGCCTCCTATTTCCCTTATAAAGAAAACAAACAAATAAATAAAATTGTATTAACATGTGCCTATTTATTAGAGTCTTCTTTAAAACCCAAAAAAAAATGTGTACCAACCTTATAACATTCTTGTCAATGGAATCCATTTTTATTACACGATTTACATCATGGAAGTTATGATTGGTTTGAGCTGCATCCAGAGCTTTTTATATCAACAAAAATTGATATAGTTATATACGATTTATAGTGTGATTACTTTGATTAGGCACATAATACATATATTAATTTAATGCTATTTATCAGTGGATTTGATTATTGCAACATGTATAAAAGGAAGATGCAGTGATTTATTCAATTTTGAAAATTTTTATATATTTTCAAATATGCTTATAATTTTTTAAAATCTATTATATCTATTAAATTACAAATGTGTTATTTCTAGTATATATTTAACTTGAATAGGATGACAATATAAATCAAATCGTGCTAGATGAATTTCAACAATCCATTAATGAAATTTACTTTTTTTTTTTATAAAAAACATATATTAACATATTTAATCCCAATGTCAAGAGTAAATTCAATGGGTAAAAAAATTATCAAAGTAAAGATATATAAATCCTGAATGGGCAAAATAATAAAGCAGAAAAAAAGGGGCAAATTTAAAATAAGTTTGAGTTGGATCCAAAATAAGTTAATGCACACAAAAATTATCCCATTATGGAAATTAAATTCCCATGAAAGTTTTTTTTTCTATTTTTACTCACTTGCCAAAATAAACAAGAGAATGAAACCTTTTTTTTTTTATCGCAACGATAGGATTCCTATAATCTAATCTAAACCTAATTTGTGGGGAGTGGAGAGAGAGGAAGGGAACTCGATGTGAATAAAGATTTCATTGAGAAAGGCCAATTAAAATCGTCATATATAATAACAAATTGGTAGAAGGTAAGAGTTGACCTCCCACGCTACCAAGACTCACTAGGGCAAAAGGCCTAGTGAAATGGAACTTATAGTTTGTACGGTTTTTAATGCTTTTTACGTAACGGCTCTTTCCTGAAAAGAAATTCTTTAAATTGGTGGGTCCCTAAACACATCACAAACCTCAACTGGAGAGCCAGATTCCCCCGGGATCAACAAACTTGTCCCAGCCACCAGCCTTTGGATCTGTGGTCACCATTAAGTTATTTAAGGTTTGGTAGGGTGACAGGTAAGGGTTCAAACCTTACCTGCCACCAATTGTCACATTAAATGGCTTCTTAAAAAATTCAAATGGGTGCGTAATGCAGTTGGGTTCAATCCCCACTGACTCCCTTACCTGCCAATCCTTCTGATCTAATGGTGGTTCAATTTCAATCCCCACTGACTCCCTTACCTGCCAATTCTTCTGATCTAATGGTGGTTCAGTCCCCATCGACTCCCGTAGATCCAGTTGGATCTCCCCTTAAATTAGGATAGTATAAGATACCATAGATAAAGTGACGATTGACAAAAAAAAAAAAAACTTGTCCCAGTTTGGTATAAAGGTAATGTTTAAACTAGAGTGGGCGCGGGTCGGGTACCCGTCCCATTCACCATTTGGCTGACCCGACCCGCATCTTGCGGGTCAGTCATTTTTTGACCTTTACTTGCCCCCGCCCTATTTATCATTTAATTTTTTTTAAAAAAATTATTTATACTAATTTAATTTTATATTTTACATTCATCTAAGATTTAATAAATTTTTTTCTCAAAAAAGGTTTCCCACTAAGAAATAAGCATGTGAAGAGAATATAAGATAAAGACAAAAAATTAAAAGAATTCAAAATCAATAAAAGTTTGAAATAAGTAACACAATTTTTAATATATATGTTCCACATTAATTAAACTTTTTTCTATAAAATATAAGATCATGACCTCTACAAATGAATTTTGTAAATAAACTATAGTCTCTCATATTTGTAATGCAATTTGTTCAATAAAATTACTTATTTAGTTCTAAATTATTATTTTTATAGTGTGTGTATAAAAATAAAAATAAAAATATAAAATATATATATGCGTGGCAGATCGGGTACCCGCGGATTTTTAATTATGTGACCCTAACCCGCCCAACACCTTAGCGGGTACCCGACCCTCTTTTAACCCGATCAAATAATAAAAATCGAATATCCTAATTTTCATATCGGATCGGATCAGATATGACGGGTTTTCGGGTTGGCGGATAATTTTGCCCACCCCTAATTTAAACTAGGGGTGACAATTCGGGTCCAATCAGGTTGACCCGACCCGTCAAAAAATCTGTTGACCTGAACCCGACCTGTCAACTCGTGACGGGTCAGTATATCTGACACGAACCCAAAAATTTTGGGTTGGCGGGTCGACCCGAAATGACCCGAAAATTAATTTTAATTTATTAATTTATCACTGTAAATTCTAATAAAATCAATTTCTCACAAAATTAATTACATCATCAAGTAATAAAAATTTAAATAAATAATTTCAAAATCAAATCTAAAATAAATTAAACACCGTAAAAGGTTTTATTCCAAACCAAATATAAAAAAAATTAAAACGAATTATATTATTTGTCCAAATATAATAATTTTAACTTCATACAAGGTAAATAAATTCATTTAGGATTAAGTAATTAATGCCTTTGAAAAAAAGAATGATTTAGTTTAGTTAGATAAAATAATTTTTATGTTTATTAAATTATTTTTAATTTGTAAACGGGTCATATCGGGTCATATCAGGTCACCACGGGTTGACCCGAAATTGACATGTTTTCTTTTTGGGTTCATCGGGTTCGACCCGATTCTGACCCGAACCCCCAAAACTTCAATCCAAACCCATTAATTTCGTGTTAGATTCGTGTCGTGTTTTCGGATCGTGTCAGAAATTGCCACCCCTAGTTTAAACGATGTCATTTCATTGACGAAAAAGGCAGTGTTCAAGATTGGATTTTCCTGAACCAATTGCCAAAGCCACGAGAAGAGCCTCAAGGTTTTAACCAGCGGCTACAGAGTTACTCATCTAATCCGGTGATCATTCAGTCCTCTTCGAATTCTCTCTAAAAAAACAAAAATATTACATTTTTCTGGATTTTTTTGTAAAAAAATTACTATAACGATTAGATGTATATAAGGTAAAAAGATGATTGGAAAATTACTTTCCAAACAAAGCCTGGATTTTCCTAGCATCACGCTTGTTAAAATATTTTAAGAATATTTAACTTATTAAGTAAATATATACATATTGCATTCTGCATTTTAATATTTTCGTAAATTAAATTTATTTTTATCAAAAGATTAACACTTAAAACTATATTGACTAGTGTCCCTACGCTTATTAGCCAAATCCCTCAAGATTTCCAACCTGTTTCTATCCAAACACACTCTTTGTTTCTACTTGTGTAAGAGATGGTAAAAAAGTTTGTTCAGGGAAATAACGAAAATCAGAAATTTATTGGAAAAGACTATTTTGCAGTACTACAAATTATTTAATACAGCATCCAGTCATATACTCATACGGATCTTGCACTGGGCCGATTAGGGTCCTCCCTATCCGCAGAAATGGGTTGGGCTATGTTGGGGAAACCACAATGCAACTCTTAGTTAGATTTGTTTGGGCACGGGGCCTGTATTTTTGGGATAAGCCATTCAACTTGTTAGTTTAAGGCCTTAATGCCACAAAGAAGAATACCCTACCTGTGGTGGTTGATGAGATTAACATGTGGATAAGCAAGTAAATTTCATCTTTTACACTTAGATTTGTGGCTGTAATCTTATGTTTATCTTCTTAACCACATTAATACAGAACCTCGACTCCGACCAATCCCCTGGAAATGGGATAACCAAAGAACCCTTGGGAATGGAGTAATTTATAGTAAGATGATGTATAAATACGCATGAACAAATAGATCAAAAGTAAGGCAAGCTGAAGATTTAGCCCACCGATGCATATATAGAACAAAAAATAAATCATAAATTCATTCGGACACTCCGAGAGGAAATAATTAAAAGCTCCCGAGAGACACACTTCTTCCTTCCTATAGCTGTTGCCAATAAATCAGCGATCTATACATAGCACGTTCAATCTTAGAAACAACGGCCTGATTATATGGTGGGAGCTGCATCCTCAGAGAACTGCAATGATAACTCAATATGTAATTTTGCAAAGATAGAAAGTATTTTAAATATTAGAATTCAAAAATAAAAAAAGCATTAATATGTGACTAACCTGACCGACAAGAGCTCTAAGCTCATCATCTAGAGAGTCATTCCTTTGATGGCCATGGACATCTATGTCCGAACCATTAAAAAACTGCATGTCATTAATATGCTCATCTTCTCCTATTAATTCATCTACCTGAGCCTGCATATCTAATGCAAGGCCAGTTGTTCCAGCTTTCCCTCTTGAATCTGTGCCTCCATTGCCGCCATTATAAGCAACGAAAGTTCTTGCCTCGTGGTGTCCTAGAGAATGGAATTAGAGAAACCATTCGTGATATAATACTATACAAATACAGGATGCAATGACGATTTCTTCTATAAAAGGAGGGTCCGTGCATTTTTAGGAGAATTTACACGCCCCAACTTAAAACTTTATATATCCACAATTGATTCAAAGATCAAAATTACCTGGCAAAGGAGTTGCTTGACCTTTAGGATCTCTACCCATGTGATTACTGTTACCAATATGATTGATCAAGGCTCCAGGTGCAAGTGGGCAGGTTACAATCTCATTGATCGATTCACCTCTCAAGGTATTCAAGAAACTCGAATGGTGTGAAGCACTGGTATGTATTGCTCCAGACAGAGGGATTTGGAGTGATACTTGTTCAGAGTCAATAATTGTATTTTTATTTCTTCGGCACTGAATTGGGTGATACTCTATAGAGTTGAACTCAGGTTGAACATCAGGAAATATTGTCATTAATGGAGTCGGCGTCAGTACCTGTTGTTGAATGTGATTCATATCTCGTGATTGCGAGGGTACTAGACCAACATTTTGTTGGAGAAAAAGATCAGACAGGTGATTAAGAGTCAGAAGCGAAGGATTATTCTGACTTCTTAAATTGTATCTCCCATAGGCAGTAGAACTATTGGAGTGATTCACTGCATGAAAACCTTGATTCTTAGAAGATGATGCCCGGATATTAGCATCATCCAAATGCCTCCTCATGTTTGCATCACAATGATACTCAATCTCCTGCCTTGCGTCTTCATTTTGCTTTAGAGCCGCGTTCCTGTATTTCTGGAAGTCAAAGGAGTAGTTGTAAGCTGTTGTCATTGCAGAATCATAAATTTTTCAGTACTACACTTTTTGATACTTTGAGGAAGGAGTATGAACAATATTGATTATATAACATGCAATTAGCTCACATAATAATTACATTCTTTAAATTTCAAGGTAAATTCCAAAAGTTCAAGGGATAAGAACAAATGCCAAACTTACTTGAAGGTGACTTGCTACGTTTTCTCTGGTTAGGTGGGGCTCATTCATGAGTTCAAGAATCTTCTTTGGAACCGCTGCAGCAGAGGACATAGTGCAAATACAGAATTAAACGACAGGACTCTTAATCTAAACATGGAGTATCATTTTTGTCCCTTGAAACATCTTACGTATGCAAAAATAACACGTTCTCGTCATCCATCTTTCATCACTTAGTTAAGGCTATATCGCTGCCTATTATCTTTAGAATGCCAAAACCATGCATGCCTTCAAACATAGATAACTCTGCCTAATAGACATCAAGAGAATTATCTGGACGAGCGAAAGCAGATGGAGTTAATTAATTACGCCTAAGATTTTTTGAGATCACATACACAGTCCTCTCTATAAATATGACAAACTCTTACCAAATTTTCAAGGCAAATACAATGATGATGGATGTAAATTTCAGACGTATAATGAGATGCGTGTCTCGATATGTATTAGGAAACAACACTTACCCTCTTGACCTAGTTGTTGCACAGCAGCCACAAACTGTGCATGTAATTCCGGTGTCCAGGTGACTCTGGCCTTCTTATGCTCCAGGAGGGGTGGTGCATCATGGGATTGAACAGCTTGACCATCTTCCACTGTGTGATTCTTTTTGTTGAGCACTCTAGCACTTCTTCTGATTGCCCTATTTGCTTCCATTTTTTGAGCTGGTACCCTACTTGCCATATTTGCTTCAATTTGTTGAGCCGGTATCCTAATTGCCCTATTTGCTTCGATTCTTTGTGCTGGTAGAGGATTATACGTTGTTTTTCTTATCACATGCTGCCAAATATTTTTGAGGATTTCAAGCCCAACAGGCTTTACCAGGTAGTCGCGTGCGCCATGCATAACACCTTTTTCGATGACTTCCAAGTCATTATTTGCCGATGTCACTGCAATCAATTCAATATACAGAAATTAAATGAGTTCTAATTTATTTAAAAAAGGCAATCAAACTGCATGATTCCTATGACTAATTTGAGACTACTACTGAACACAAATCTTATGGAGAAGATCGAGGTTGGCTCATCACTTATAACGGGGATGTCCATCTCCAGGCCTATGATCTCCAGAAGTTTGAAAACATCCATGTCAGACCTCATGACATCTGTAATTACGATGTCATAGCTATCTTTGTTCTTCCTCAATATCTCAATAGCTTCGGCTGCTTTTGTGGTGGCTGTAACTGCAAATCATCAAATACTCGTCATCATGGAAGTGGGAAAAAAAATCAGCAAATAATCAGATTCGAGTCTGCTCTAATTTATGTAACGGATATTATGTTCTCTATCGCTAGGACCAAACATGTAAGCGCCAACTCAACAATGAATATATAGAAGAGGTACGTACAAATACACATTAAAAGTAGGAAAGGAAGTAAGGGTAAGTAAATTTCTAAAATTGCAGAATAATATCAAGGAATCTATGAGTTTTGACTTCTCTTAAATTTAAGACTTGCTAGAGCAAATAACCATTAAGATTTTTTTCTTAAGAAAAAAAAAACCCTGAATTTTCGCCTTGCAAAACCCTACATCCTCGTTTGCTATTCCTAGCCTAAAACACAAGAAAACATAAAACCCCTAATAACTCAACCAACTTCCTTTTCTCGCCAGACCCCGCCCAAAAACTAGAATTTCCCTAGTAAAAAAAAAAAAAAAACACCCCCTCTTCTCTCACGAAACCAGAGAAAAAAGAAAGTAAAAAAAAAAATCGCCCCTCTCCTCACGAGACCAGAAGAAAAAGAGGTAGGGCAAGGGAAAATAAATAAAAGGATCCCACATGCATGTAAAACTCGTACTGCCTTGTAATGCAAGTTTAAACTACAGCAGACCTTGATAGCCACATTTCTGAAGTTCAAAAGCGAGCACTTTGAGGCAGACGACATTATCATCAATGGCTAGAACTCTTAACCCTTGAGAAAAATGATTGTCGCGCTGTTGAAACGAAGGCTGAGAAGCCAAGTGAGCGTTAAACATCTTGCCGGACATATATATATGTATTGCTTAGCAACGTAATCTTTTTTGTGTAGATATCACAGTAATTTCGTGATTCTGTTGAAAAGCTGGAGAGGTTTAGGAGGTTTATTGGGCTAGAATTTCTAGGACTTGGTTAAATATCATATTGTGGGGATATATATAGATAAAGAATTGTACTTTGATTTGAGAAACCATCACATATTAAGAAAGATTTTTTTTTACTGAAATATATTGGGTTCAAGGTCTTATTACAGAAATAATATAAAGTTAAAAGAGGAAAATGTATCATTCGCAGTGAAACTTACCGTGTTGCCGAGTTTCCTAATGCTTATTTTCTTGAGTTTCTATATAAAAACCCATTTGAAAAGGAAAACCTTGAGGGAAAATAGGAGTTTTCACTTTAGAAAGAAAATAAGTGTATGCAGCAATGGCCCCTTGCTTTTAGTCACTTTTCAATTTATTGGGATTTTTTTTTTTTACTATAACTAACACGGTTGGTCTCGTTAACAGCAGCCATGATATACCTGTTGAACAAACAATTTATTTTCTATAAGTCGTTTTCTTTCTTATATATATAGATCATCTGATACAGTTGAACTTGGCTATTTTCTGAGTCTTTTTCTTTCTTATATATTTTCTATAAGTCTTTTTCTTTCTTATATATATGTAGCTCATCTGATGCAGTTGAACTTGGCTACTTTTTGAGTCTTTTTCTTTCCGAGTCTTTTTTTCTGGGACAATGCTTTAGGAACGATAGTTATGGTAACGAAATAATTTTTACTTACTATAACAGGTTGTTGCACTTTTAGCGACCATTGGATTACTTGTTAGACCTATCTACCTAAATAGGACAACACCTAAAAATATGGAAGTAAGTTTCCCACCTAAAATAGTATGTTAACCTTAATAGATTAGTAATTTTTATACCTCGAAAGGTAAATTGGAATAAAGATTAAACTTACTTTTTCAATAAATAAATTACTACTTTATATCCCAAACTTACTTTTTAGAGAGTAAGTTTAGTTCAAGTAACAATAAGTTTTTATACATAAATAGTAATCCTTACTAATAACATGGTAAATTTGATTAATGATCAAAACTTACTGATTTTTGGAATAAAAGTACAATTTTACATTAAAAAATGATCTCAAACTAGTATTAGGAAGTTTATTTGAAATAATGATAAGATATTTTATTAATGATTAAAACTTAGTACTTTAGTTAGTAAGTACTCGTAATATACATATATAATAAATAATTAGAGGTATAATTTAAAATTTTTTTGTATTTATATATTTTAAAATACTATGAAAAGTAATTTCACTTTTCAGATAACCTTGAAAATATATAATAAAATTTTGTCATATTATAAGTTTTTAATCATTTTCAATTTTTAAAAAGTTTGAAAGTTTGGATAACAATAACAACAAATCGTCCTAGTTATATATAGAATATCACTTGTTTATATATCACAATTTTTATAATTTAGCACCTATGAATATAATAAGATGATAAAGTTTTAATAAATTTACATCTGGGACACAAGAATTAATAAGAGTTAAAGCCCAAACAAAATGAGAAATAGTATAACAATAAAAATGACAAAATTAGTATAACAGTTTATATAAGAAAATTAGTATGATCTGGACTTTTTTCCTTGGGAGATTGTTCATAAAAATAAGATCCAACAATTAAATGAAAATCACTTGCACATATAATCTATTGTATAATTTAAATTAAATTCAGTTCACGTATAAAATGGTCCAAAAATAATTAGCGCACTATGATACAATGTTATTTTAACAACACAAATTTTTTTACTGAAAGTCTCAAATATCCATGACATACATATGAGGGATATTTTACCATATTTATATCTAACTATAAGCACAAATTTCATTGTCGAAAATAAAAGACATGAAAACTTGCACAAATATCAAATTTATTAAATCAAATAATAAGAGAGTTACAATCTCTAAAAATTCTTTTTTCTTTTGATAATTACAATTTCTAAAAATTCTTGAATCAAAGAAATTAATTTCCTAATTCTTCTCTTCAAAAGCACTCCTAATTAAAGCATAATAAAATCAAGTTTTTTTTAACTTTTTAATGTAGTAGTTATGTTTACTAAAAAATTAGTAAACCATTCCTACAATGCATTGCCTCTCCTAAAAGTACTAATATTTTGTAAATAAATTGAAATAATTTTGTAAAAGATTTTATGCATTTTCACTAATATAATCAAGAGAATTTTGCACCTTTAAAATATAAATAGAAAAAAAGGAAAATGGTATGCGTATAAAGGTGACCAAATGCAATATATATCACATCATGTGTTTAGATATGATTTGTTAAGCAATCAGTAATTTAGTCCTAGTCAATATATGATGCATATTGATTTCTTATAAATAAAAATATAATTTAGCAATTATGCACTAACAGAATTCGTAGTTTGAATGCAATCAATTGAGCACCTATTTCTTTTTTTTTAAGTAGCTATTATTTATTTTTATTACTTAGGTTATATATTTACATGTAAAATAACAACAATAGCATGCCAATTCTCGGACCAACATAACTTTAATTATTGTTAACTAAACAAATTTTACATTGATAAAAATTAGTCTAGAAAATGAAATGTTAATGGCAACAATTGGTAAAAAATAGAAATCTTTTAATTTTGGGAAAATAAAAAATAAGTTCCCAAAATATTTCACTTTTTTTAAAAAAAATCTGAACTTGTTAATTAAATTCAAAATGATTTTATTATAAAAAATATTCTTCGTCAAATTAACATCAATGATTAGACATGAGATACAAATATGGGGAAAAAAGAGATAAAAATATGGTAAAATATCTCTCATACATATATCATGGATATTGGAGACTTTTGGCAAAATAATTTTTTGTTGTTGTTAAAATAATATGGTATTGTAGTGTGCTAATTATTTTAGGATCATTTTGTATATGAACTAAATTTAATTTAAATTATACAATAGATTATATATGCATGTGATTTTTGTTAGTGGTTGGATTTTATATTCGTGAACAATCTCTAGAGAAAAAAAATTTCAGATTATACTAATTTTGTTATTGTATTAATTGTTACACTATTTCTCTCATTTTGTTAGGTCTATATTAATACAAGTTTAATTCTTATTATTTCTTGTGTCCCAGACAATAAACATATTAAAGCTTTATCATTTTATTATATTAATAGGTTTTAAATTATAGAAATTACATAGATAAGTGATATCTTACATATATATAAAAAATCTTCTCCCACGTTGATCCACGTGGTTGCTTTTGGAGAGGAAGCCAATTGTAGTAGATCTCTTTTGCCAAAAATACCCTTCAAATTTTAACTTTTAGGCTGAACAGTGAACTACTGTTAAGGGTCATACGTCTTTTACCATCTAATTACAACTTTGTCCTACCAGACATAACATCACCTCAAAACAGTAGATCACTGTTAAGGGTTATTTCCGACATGTTGGATCAAATTATCCTCCTGTCCTTTTCATTGTTTCCCGTTTCTTCCACTACTCCTCTTCTCTTCGGTGGAAAAAGAGCAGCAGACAAGCAGCTGAACAGCTTCTAGAGACAATGGCCAAAAATGGGTTGTCTACCTGCTGGGTGCTCTTCCAAAATAAACAAAGAAAAGCATGAATTCAACTCTTCCACCCACTTGGTCAACAATCTCATGCTTTCTCTCTCTTTCCCCTTACTTTCTCCTGGTTTATAGACAAAGAAAAGTGCCAATTGAATTCCTCCAACATTTGGTCAACAATTTGAAGATTGTTTTCACCAAATTACGACTGCTCATCGGATTTTGTGGTTTGTCCTCTTCTATTCATTTTTATTCCCTAACCATTGTTTTCCTCTTGCTTCCTCTCTTTTTCTCTGTTTTCCGTTCTTTTGTTTCCCCCTCATTTTCTTTTTGGTTCAGACCAAGAACATTTTCTTTCTGGTTCAGACTAAGAAAAGTACCGCTTGAATTCCTCCAGCACTCGGTCAACAATTTAATGATTTTTATCCTAAATTATGGCTATCTATCCAAAAAAAATTTTTTTTACTTCTGTACTCTTTATCATATCCCAACTATGGGATTGTGGTTTGTCCTTTTGTATTCATTTTCATTTCCCGGTTGGTAAATTATCAAGAGTCAAAAGAAAAATCTCTGACAACTTATCAAGTTTGCATCTGTATCCACTCTCTTCATCATGGCTAATACCATTGTTAGGGATATAGGTATATCGTTTTGCTTTCCTTATTGTTGATCAATTAGCAAAATATCAAGAATGAAGTAAAGTGTGTGCCCTCATATTAGGAATAGAAATACCAGTCAAAAAAACTTCATACTTCTTCTACCTTCTTCTCTGCAACCTTTCGTGCTAAAGGTAACTACTCCTTTTCTTTGTCTAATTTTTGGCCCTACCAATATTAAAGAGACTGGATAATCTGTCTACTTTTTATTTTGGTTGTTAAATTTCTTCAGGGGGTTAATTGCAGTTTGAAACAATTGGTGCAGAGAAACCTCTGATTTAGCATCCACACATTTGCAGTAAGTAGTTGCTTAAATTTTACGTCTCTCTCTTCAGTCCTTCAGTTTCTTGACTTTTCTTTTTCTATTAATAATATAGTACAACTAATTACCAAGGAATGGTTGTTACTACTTACTGAATAGAGATAACCAAGCTAAAACAAGTTAAATTCTCAATCTGAAGTGTAACCTTAAGTTCCAGGCTTATGAAAAAGCATTAGAATGAGTCTTACATATTAAGGTTTTACCTCATGTTGAAGCTATTATGCACAAAAGTTAGGCAACCGATAGAAGAAACCAAATTTAAAATAGATAATCCTAATATTAAGCTTCTAGGATTTGTTGTAGCTGCCTTAAAGGTGTAGAATATTAATTCCTCAAACCTATTTCTAAATGCAGCGTTCCAGGTTTCACAAAACTCTCAAGTCTTAAAACCACAACATGTTTGCTATTTTATGCATTCACATATTCTGAATACAGTAAGTGATGCATAATCTGTTCTATGAATACTATTACACCCAATTAAACATTACAAAATCTGTGGCAGTTTCTCTAAAAAAACTTATTTGAGAGGTGATTTTTTGTGGTTATAGTAGCACTGATGTTACACATTTACTCTGGTTTTCATGTTAATGTGAGAGTACAAGTGCAAGAGACAGGCTATGCATATTTCTCTTTTACCCTATTGTGGGGTTTATGTTAGAAATTCGATGCAGGAAGCAATGTTGTTTGGTTTTTTTTTTCTTTTACATATATTCACATGGATGGAGGCTAAAGAAAGATCTCGAATGTCTTCTGCTGATCATGCAATGAGATTGGAATTGACAATTAAAGTGCATACTGTAGGGGAAGCAGGAGTATTTTGAAACTTTGCCTGACACTGTTTCTAAGAAAGTCGCCTGTCTCCATCTTCTTCACTCTTATGTTAAAGAAATGTCCACTGACAAGGCCGATGCTTTGATGCAGAAGATGAACAGCTTGGGGCTAATTGTAAACCCTCATCCATTTAACGAGATGATGAAGCTTTACATAGCAACATCTCAACATAAGAAAGTGCTCGCTGTCATAGTGCAAATGAAACAAAATCGAATACCAAGAAATGTCCTATCGTATTTGGATGAATGCGTGTGCAGAGCTGTCGGGTGTTGGATCAGCTGAGGAGGTTTACAAAGAAATGATACATGACAAAAATGTTGTGATGGGATGGAGCTCTTTATCTACTTTGGCAAATATTTACCAAAAATCAGGAGCAATTAACCAGGCTTTTTGGGCACTAAGAGAGGCAAAAAATAAACTATCTAGCTGTAATCGCCTTGGTTATGTATTTTTGTCAACAATCTATACCTCTTTGAACAAGAAGGATGAAGTTGTGCGGCTCTGGAAAGCTAGCAAAGAAGTAAAGGGCAGAATCACATGTGCGAACTACATGTGCATCTTCTCATGTTTGGTGAAACTTGGTGATATTAAAGAAGCTGAAAATATATTTCTTGAGTGGGAGTCACAGTGTAGGACATTTGATATTAGGGTGCCAAACATTGTTCTAGGCGCATACATAAGGAATGGCATGATGAAGAAAGCTGAATCATTATTTATCTGTTCATTGAACAGAGGTAGATGTCGAAATTATAAAACTTGGGAGATATTCACAGAGGGATGGGTAAGGAGCAATGAAATGGATAAAACTATAGATACAACGAGAAGATCCCTTTCTACGTTGGAATATTTGCCTTTCGTTCTATTATTTTCTTCTGTTTGCATCCTCATATAGCTCACTGTACCTGAAGATATTCAGCTTTGGTTCTTTCCTATTAAAAAAACACATTTCAATATTTGTTACACAATACTTGGGCATTGGCACAGCCAAAAATACTCTAGTTCCATATATAACTAAGAAAATGTGTTGTTATTATTATCCAAACTTTTAAACTTTTCAAAAATTATAATACGACAAAATTTTATTATTTTATAAGTTTATTTGAATGGTCAACATATTTTTCATAGCATTTTAAAATATATAAATACAAATAATTTTTAAATTATACATATAATCATGTATTATACAAGTATATTACGAGTACTTACTAACTAAGGTACTAAGTTTTAATCATTAATAAAATATTTTATTATTATTTCAAATAAACTTCCTAGTATTGGTTTGGTATAAGTTTTTAAAGAAAAATAGTACATTCGTGCCATAAATTAGTAAGTTTTGGTCATTAATCAAATTTACTATGTTATAAGTAAGAATTACTATTTATGTATAAAAACTTACTATTATTTGAACTAAACTTACTCTTCCAAAAGTATGTTTGGAATATAAAATAGTAATTTATCTCTTCAAAAAGTAAGTTTCATATTTATTGCAATTTACCTTTTGAGATACAAAAGTTACTAATTATTATGGTTAACTTGCTATTTTAGACGAGAAACTTACTTCCTTATTTTTAGACATTATCCTATTTAGGTGGATAGGTCTAACAGGTAATCAAATGGTTGCTAAAAATATAATAACCTGTTATATCAAGTAAAAACTGTTTAGTTACCATAACGATAGTTACTACAGTATTTTCCGTAGCTCATCTAATGCAATTGAACTTGGCTACTTTCTGAGTCTTTTTCTTTCTTTTTTCAAGTCTACTGTGGGGGATTTTTTTTTAATTTATAACAAATATATTGTTAGATTTATAAGTAAAGAATTATATCTCATATTGGTTCGAGATACAAGAAAGAGTGATTAATATGTAAGTAAGGTCCGAAACCGAATAGCTTAAACTTTTGGATTAGAGTTGGATTCCTGACTTATATATTGGACTCCTTGATGGGCTCTCTCTAAGTATTTCTCCCTTACAAGTGGTATCAACCCTTCAAGTTGTAAGACTGGGTTACTCATAAGCAAGTGGATTTTTCTCGGAGTTGGACTGGTGAAAATTCTCTTCTTGATGATGGATCGAAATACTAAGGAATTTGGTTGGTGTTAGATCAGGTGCACCATAGGTTTGGTAGGAGGGTGGATCCATGATTAAGAAAAGATGTTATGTCTCACATTGGTTCGAGAGACGAAAAAAGAGTGATTAATATGTAAATAAGGAACCGAAACCTAATAGTTTAAAATTTTGGGTCAGTGTTGGATTTCTACCTTACATATTAGGCACTTTGGTGGACTCTCTGCAGACGTTTCTCTATAATATATATTACTCCTACAATTAGTTTTGGGGTTAAGAGCGATCACAATTTTAGGTTTTTCTTTTTAAATGCAATGGGTATGTTTCCGGCAAAAATAGAAAATTCTGATGTTTCGATGAGCGCCATATAAAAATTAGTCCTTAGTTCTATTGACTTTTTTTTTTCTTTTCTTTTGTGTGTAGGAAGTTAGACAGGTTAAATTGAATAGATTAGTCCAATTTTTCATTTTCGCTAAATAGCCCACTTAGACAGATGATGGGCTATACAATTGCCTGATCTAAGACCTTTTTTTTTTTTTTTTTTTTTTCTCTCCGTAGTGTCAAAGATTCTTGATTTTAAACTCTCCAAAGATCCGTAAAAAAATTCAATCATTTGCACGGATGAAGTCTTGGTAATAGTCGGTTGGCTCAGATGATGTTCCGAGTTAATTTACACACTCCTCATGAATGAAGAAGGTCTCATTTTTTATCAACACAAGAACTTGACTTGAGGTTCCTTTTTTTTTTTCTTGCAACTAGTACGTGACTTTGGTGCCATATATATATATCTCCTAAATGAACACAAGAAGACTTTGAAATTAAGCTCTCTTAATCATATATTACCTGACTTAACACTCCAAAGTCCACATCAACCCTACTGTATCTACATGTCCAAACAAAAATGTCTCATTTGGTCATACAGTAAAAAGCTCGTAATGAAATTGTTGACCCAAATCTTGTTTTAACCGCAAAGGCCGAACCAATAATATCTCATATCCAACTTTTTGCTGGCATCCTTGGATTGGCCTTTAACTGAAATTAAGGTTTTTCTATTCTATGCCTTAGGGGCACAAGATGAGAGTAATCACATTAGCTAAGAAAAAAAAAAAATATGATGTATGTGAGATTTTAAAAAAATGATTGAAAAATGTGTAAAAGAAATATTCATGACAAATGCAAAAGATTTTATCCAGAGAAACGCAGTCCAAACAAATTTTAAGTAGCACTAGCACCAGACAAGTAGTAATAAGTAGTTTGATTCATCAAAACTTGTTTCCTCAACGAAAATCGAAAAGAAAAAAGGAAAAAGACATTGGGCAGCTTCTAGCAATTGAAATGGGCTATAGTTACCTTGTGAATTCTGGGATCAGACTTTCAAATCCTCTCTCATTTTTTGTACTTCATTCTCATAAGATATGGAATTTCCTCCGGCAAATTCACGCTTAAAAAACCGGAAAAATTTCCTCAAAATGCCATTCACATTTCGTCAAATGATTTTTACCATCATTCACTCTTAAAATAGTAACTTTATATTTTTTACAAAATCAAATAAATAAATTTTGGTCACAACCTGGATTTTCAATCACTTTTTATCTTAAATTCATCACATGACCCATATATGATTATTTTTCTTAGAGGAAAAAATGTTAGATCTCATTTATAGTTAAACAAATGATCGTTCCATATTCATTTTTGCCTTAAAAATGTTGGATCTGACCCAAATCATCTACATTTTTTTCCTCCAAAGAAGTGGAATTTGACCAAATTCATATTCATTTTTGTTACTAAAAAAGGGATTTAATATTTTTGTAGATAAAAAATAATTGTATGTGAGTCATGTAGTGATTTTAGACTAAAAAATGATTAAAAACTTAAATCGAAATCAAATTTTGATAATTTAAATTTATAAAAAAACATAAAATGAATATTTAAAAAAAATGTGAACACATTTTGAACGATTTCCCTAAAAAATACATGCCCGGGGGAAGGCCGCTGCACTGAGTGCAATATGGAGGCCTTCCGCTATGACTTCCCCTGGACGTGCACATCCCGACAATGGACATGGCATTAATACTTTGGACGACTACTACTATTATTTACTAGAATGAAAAATCTTTTCTTGCTCTCTTCATCAGAAAATGAAACAAAACCAATATTTTGTTCCAAAAAATATTATTGGAATTTGGAAGAAACAAAATAAAATCAAAATATATAAAATAAAAGCAAAAGTCCCGGAATACCCACGACTACAAGCGAGAAAACGAGTAAAGTGGGGTTTCTGGTTCTGGTTCTGGCTTTCATCCCATCTTCAGAAAAATCTAGTCTCCAACGTCGCCAACCATCGTACCCAGTCAACACCAACCCACCCCCGGCCCCCGGCCCTCCCCACCCCAGCAACCACCTCAGTTTATCTTCTCCTCTGTCTCTCCTGCCTCGAAAAACCCTAGTCCGATTATTATTATTACATTTATATTATAAATATTCCTTTGTTATACATACATATTTGTTGATTGATTGACTTTCTGCATTTGTCCCCAAGAGAGTTGTTTGATTATTGTTGTTATTGTACATTAGCAGTTGCTATTATGTCTTCGGAGATCGAGGTGGTGGAGGAGGTCGAAGAATCCAGAGATCATGGTCGATCATCGCCTACCTCCGCCGTGTCCACCACGGCCAAAGGCACCGGGGGTGAGATAGAGGAGGAGAGCTTGAGGAACGATGTGTACACGGCTGCGGCGTATGGGGATATGGAGAAGCTGCAGAGATTGGTGGAGAACGAGGGCTGCTCTGTCTCCGAGCCGGACTCCCTCGGTCACTACGCCCTCCAATGGGCCGCCCTCAACAAC
This sequence comes from Coffea arabica, assembly GCF_036785885.1. NCBI lineage: Eukaryota > Viridiplantae > Streptophyta > Magnoliopsida > Gentianales > Rubiaceae > Coffea > Coffea arabica. The sequence goes on along the minus strand of NC_092321.1, from coordinate 6,186,376 downwards.
CGCACTGCTGCTGCCCAATACATTATTGAGGTCAAGATTGATTTTTTGTTTTCTTGTTTATCACTCCGTAGCTCACTATTGGTGCCTTAAGTACTTTTTCCCCGAAATCATTCAAGTATTGTATCGCGTTTGTCACTCCAATTAATCCGCAGTTGATTTTCTGCCTATTGTTGTTGGACATAGTCAATTCAAGAGTCAATAAAGATGTGAAGGTGCTGAGGATATGTGAATTTTTATTGTAAAAATGTTACTGAAATTTGCACGGTCAACTGGGATTCTGATCTCGTGGTATATGGAAAATGAAGAACAAATCAGATGAGGCATGTAAAATTTGAAGGACAAACTATATTCTTCTTGAAATGAGGCATGCAGGTGTACTTAGTATTCAAACACTAATCCTAAAGCTAGTGTTGCTTGGATTTCAATTATTTCTAGGGGCATCATATGATATGGTTTCCTTTCGTTGAGTTGAATATGAGATGGACTGGCATTGAAACTACCATTATTATTTTTTTAAAATGCTGTAGTTGAAACAATGGCCTCAGTTTGAGTGATAGTTTTGTTGTGACACATTGCTGGCAGCGTGGTGGAGACGTGAATGCTGCAGATCATACAGGACAAACGGCACTCCATTGGAGTGCAGTTCGGGGTGCTATCCAGGTGGCTGAAGTTTTACTTCAAGAGGGTGCTCGGGTGAATGCAGCTGATATGTATGGCTATCAGGTTTGTTTTCATTCAAAAACTTTGCTTTATGTACCATTTTGCTGTTTAGAAGACTGAGTCGTATACCTTAAGACTTGTATGGTTTTGTCATAAATCGTGATCTGTACTCTTATGTCTCTGAGCAAATACCTTGTCTTCATGTTGAATATTGAATTCTGGATACTTGCCATCTTTGTTGCAGACAACTCACGTTGCTGCGCAATATGGTCAGACATCTTTCCTTTATTACATTGTAACAAAGTGGAATGCTGATCCTGATGTCCCTGATAATGATGGAAGGAGCCCTTTGCACTGGTACTTGAAAAATGTAATTTTTATTTTCTAAAATCAGAGGAAAAGCTTTTGTTGCAATTTTTTTAACACTGTTGACAGCTAGGCATGTAGGTATTTGAACACCCATAATTGTTTTTTTTTTTGTTGAATTATCCAAGTCTTTCTTATACTATGTCATCCCTTAACTTTAGATGTTATGAAAACTTTGAGGATTTCTTCATCCCTGATGTGATATTATTGGTTTCTTAGCTTTCTATTAGATCTTAGTCGTGTTTTCAGCAGACACATACTTGCCAAGAACTTGCTAGCTGTCCAGCATGCCTATGAGCCTGACATATTTCATCAATATGCAATCTTTAGGCTATCCATGTGAAATTGAAGTTAATTCAGATTCAACCAACATTTTAAAGTGTGTGGTTGGAATGTTGTTTTGTCTTTTACATCTCTTTAAATCTTAAATATGTATTCAGTATCCCATGCTGAATACTTCCCTTCTTTGATACTGGTATCAACAGCAAAGGGGAATATAGAGCTCCAGTGCATCAGTTGCTTTTTGCCTGCAGATGCTGCCAGCTTTTGAAGTTTTACCGTTTATCTGTATAACAATAATATGAATTGAGTGCTCTATTTTCACTTTGGAATGTAATTGTAGGGCTGCATACAAGGGTTTTGCAGACTGTATACGTCTTCTGCTATTTTTGGATGCATATAGAGGAAGACAGGATAAAGAGGGTAACTTTTAAATGTTTCTGTTCCTTTTTTCCTTTGCTGTAGACATGAACTATGAGTTTGAAAAGTACTAACAAGTGAGAATATACTGCTTAAATTTAAATTGATCTCTCATAATGCTTCCATTTTTAGGCTGTACTCCTCTACATTGGGCTGCTATCAGAGGTAACTTAGAAGCATGCACAGTGTTGGTACAGGCTGGCAAGAAGGAAGATCTCATGTTGACAGATAATACTGGCTTTACACCAGCACAACTTGCGTCTGATAAGAATCACAGACAAGTTGCATTTTTCCTTGTAGGTATCTAATAAACTATTACATGTGATGTCAAACTTACATCAACATACTCTACTATTTGTTGTTCTTCGTATTTTGTGCTCCAGAAAATTAGACTTCAAGTTTTTATTTAATTTTTTAATTTTTTAAAATTTTTTGCAAACAACTCTCCAGAATATTATTCGGTATTGACGATTTATGGCAATTAAATTGGTTAATTGCTACCGTTGTCCGCAGTTAATCCACCTGTTTAGGTTGTCAGCTTGTCTTGTTCAAAAGCATTGTGTTGGTTTTTTAGTGTCCCTTAGTTGATCTCAGTCTAGTCATGGCAAGATTAGCAACACACTATATTTTGGCCAACTTGGTGCAAATCTACAAGTCTGAATAGCAACGAAATCTTTGATTACTATGGACACTGATGATGTGATATTTTGCCCTGTGGATTCTTTTTTTACAGAAGCTTCCTTTTGCTTTAGATCTATTTTTTGTCAGTAGCATGGGAATATGCATGTTTCAGATTGTGAGAATCATTTGCCTGGACATTGTCTCAGCCTTCTAGAAGTCTTTTTGGATCACATAGTCATGACGACCATGATATCTTCTTTCCTTAAGTTGGCACAAATATCACTATTCCCAGAAGTATCCCTACATTTATATGTGAGTCATTTGAACTTCATGTGGATATGCCTTGGAAAATGCAAAATTTCACAACGGATCAGTGAGTGGTGATTGTTTCAGAAACCTGGTAATGCAGGCTTTCCACATGGTGAACTTCCAATAGAGTTGTGCTTATCTTTTTATCTTTTTGATTCCTAGGTCGAAGCCCACTATCATTTTGCAGTACATGAGCAGTAGTTCTTTGAACATTATTGGCTTCTGACAGAGCTTTTCGCATCCATGTTTCTGAAGTATAAAGCTTGTGTTTTGCAGGGTAATGCCAGAAAGCTGCTTGACAAACGTTGTGATGGAAACAGCCGCCTTGGGAAACTATCAAAATTGGGGCTTGCTCCTGTTCTTTGGTGCACAATATTTTCGCTTCTTGTGACCTACACTCATTCAGTAATCATGGGTACCTTTCCTACTAGTTGTTGGTTTTTCATTTGGGCCTTACCTGTGCACGTTATATTGCCTCTAATATGCTGTATTACATTCGCTTGAGTGCAGCTCCAAATCTGCCAAAATTGACAGCTGGCTTCGCTCTTCTCGCATGGCTGGGTGTTTTCCTAGCAACTTCTGGATTAGTTTTGTTTTACAGATGCAGCAGGTACTCCCTTTTTTCTTTATATAGTTGGCGACCTAAAATACAATCTTTCATATGCTTCTGTAGACTTGCTGCTGGATAAGTAGTTGTGATACTTAAAGGTGGTTCTTATAATTGTCAAAACTATTACAAAATCTTGAAGTTCTTAATCTTTCCAAAGCTGTAGGACTCTTGTTATCAACACTGTTCTTTTCCATTGATCATCTCTTTGGTTGAGCCGATGTGGTGAATTATTAGGCCCACCAACATTGAAACTGCCCATTTCAAGATTTCCATTTTGTCATTTGTTGATTTAGTTGAGCACTAGGACTAGCTTCAGAAATGCTTTTACTTGCAATAGGCTTAAAAGCGTGGGGCTTTTTTTATTGCAGCAAAGATCCAGGTTATATTAAGGTGAATATGCATGATTCCCAGAATACAAGAGATGATGTAAGTTGCCCCAACCCCTTTTCTTCCTCTTGGTTCTCTATTACAACCTTAATAATGTATGGCCTTAAGTTGTACGAACTAATGCTTCCTTCATGTTAAATCTTGCTCTCTGACTAGATGCATGTAACTTGCATTTCATTTGAGAGATATTCTTGAAATCTTATCAGTATTTCATTTGTAATTTTCTGTTAGGAACCCTTGCTGAAGATGGAAATAAATCATCCTGCACTACTTGCTGGGAACTGGGCTCAGCTTTGCTCTACCTGCAAGGTGCTATCTATTTCTCACTCTTCTCATTTGGACTTTAGTTTTATATTTGTTGTTTTTAACCTAATTTGGTCATCTCATATCAGATTGTTAGGCCTCTTCGTGCAAAGCACTGTTCCACGTGTGATCGGTGTGTTGAACAATTTGACCATCATTGCCCTTGGGTGTCTAATTGCATTGGCAAGGTTGGTTTTTTTAACCTTTTGCATTTATATCCTATGAATTCATATCTGTTTTGATACTTCATCACTCATTACACGTAGCATAAGCAAGCCAAGTGTTTGAGGAAAAAAGAGCATGGTGGTGGCAATAGTTTTAGGCTACTGTTGCATTGGCAGCTTAAGATAATGATAAGGTCTTTTTTTATCCTGCTGGTCCAAGATTGGTTAAAGTTGCTGCAGTTGAGAAAGCATAGAGCTATATCCAGAACCGTTATTTGCAGTGTGCTTGCAAAACATAGATCTGGTACACCTAGAAGTTTGATGATTCTTGAGGACCTTGAAAATTTCTGTATTACCTGACTTGTAAATGTAGGAGTTACCTACCTGCGTAGAGTTGTGCACGTTATGGGTTTCAATGTAGGAGAAATGGAAACCACCAAATACAAGCCTTTTTTTTTTTTGGTGGTGGTGGTGGTTGTAATAATTACTAAGACAGGTAATTTCTTAGCTGGTTTGGTCAATAAATGTGGGGTATATGATTGTCTCGTGTAAATGTTTAGTAGATGTGCTGTTCCTTTTGCAAATGTATGTGGCTCTGAATCTACAGCTTGTTTTAAATAAAACGTACATCTGATTTATGCTGGCTCTGATCTCATTCAGAAAAACAAATGGGATTTCTTCTTATTTCTTGTTGTGGAAGCCTTGGCCATGGTGATAACTGGTGGTGTTGCTCTTACAAGTAAGCCATTTTTTACCTTTTATGCATGTCTCGTTCTCTTCCTCATATCACGCATTTTTTTCCTGCTTATTATCTCGTTATGATTTGCCTGTTCTTCTACAATGCTATATATCGAACGTGCTTTATGCTGCAGGAGTCTTGACCGATCCACTAGCTCCATCTTCATTTGGGGGATGGTTGAGCCATGCTGCAAACGAACATGTTGGTGCTTTTGCATTTATTGTCTCAGACATTTTCCTCTTCTCAGGAGTGGCTATCTTGACTGCTGTTCAGGCTTCTCAGGTATTCCAACGTTTGTAGAAGATCCTGTAGGAGGAGATGAAATTTCAGTAATGTTTGTCTTGTGAACTTAAATGATTTTACAACTCAAGGGCTGCAGCGAACAGGCTTTAGTTTTTGCTCGGTCTTCATCAGTCTTTTAACACGTTCATCCTTTGGTTCGGAGAAGTATCGTGTTGTTTCTCGACTAATTCAGAATTTTAATTCCTTTTTGGTGCCACAGATCTCTCGTAATATTACGACGAATGAGGTAGCAAATATAATGCGGTATAGCTACCTGCGGGGGCCTGGTGGGCGGTTCAGGAATCGTTACGATCATGGGTGTAAGAGGAACTGTTCAGATTTCTTGATAACTGGTTACAATGAAGACATCGAGCGTGACGAGGAATCAGGTGAATCGGAAGGTATCGGGATGATGCAGATTGGGAGGACGTCAAACCTTCAAAATGGGGCATGCCATTCTCATCAAACCAATGGCAACACCGACGGGAATGGTGGTCATGTTGTAGTTAACGTGAATAAGAGCTCAAACACCCATCAGTCTCATGTTCATTCTTCCCTCTGTACTCATCATAAAAACAACCAGAAAACTGATAGCGTTCCTGTAGGATTAGGAATTGGGCTAGGTGGTCGGAACAGTGGGAGATCTGTGATAGCGTCATGATTAGTCCTCCTCTGCTCTGCTGTAACGGGGGGTGGATTGAGAGATTAATTGCTTGTTTGTACTTGCGACGGTTTGTAACCTCAATAGGTAAAATTCAAATTGATTTTGCTTCGTCCAACTCCGTCCTGTCGGTAGTCTTTTCTGAGGAAGACGAAGAGGGAGCGAGATACGAACTCTTCCCGCGCGCTTCATATCCGTAATATGATATATATATATATATATATATATGACCGAGAAATTTCTTTCCGTGCTATTTGTTTATTATTATTATTATTATTTTTTACACGTAAATCAGGTTCGGTCTGATGTCCATGATGTGTTATTTCGCTTTCACATTAAATGTTGTGCCTCCGCGGTTTAGGTCAGCGAGACAGGATAAGAGAAAAAAGGTGCTTCACAGTGGAATTTGATAATGTATCCAGCCGACTCGTGCTCCCGTGTCCTTATCTTCCTTCTTTCTTATTAAAAAAGAAAAGGAGAATGCGGCGATGCGGATTTTCGTCGAGAGAAACATTTTTAAAATTAAAAAAAATAAATAAATTTTTTTTGCAAAGTTGTGTGCTTACCCCGGAAAAAGTTGGAAACCAAGGATGAGAAGTGAAGAAGGGAAGGCGGTCAGATTTTAAAACTGCTCCTGGTGTTGTGTTTGAAGCCAATAGAAGAAGAAGATACACGCACGGCACACACGGAAGTGGGGGGAAGCAGAAGAAGTGTTTATTTAGAGAGAATTGATTGAATAAGAAAGAAGAAAACAAAGATGATTACCTCACTCACCTCACCTGTCGTTGGATGATAATAATAATGTCAATAGGTAATACTAGTGGGAGTTGATGATGGGTACTTGACACTGATGGGTGGATCGCTTTATATGGCCATCGATGACTATGGAAAATTCTTGGACTCTCTCGGCCCGGCGGTGAAAGCGTCCCCACACATCCAATTTTGTAAAGAAAGAAAGAAAGAAAGAGGCCTCCTCTCATCTCACTCAGGGCCACAGCCACAGCCAGCAGATTTGTGAAAACAAACCGAAAAAAGCACAAACCACCAAAACAGTTTCTGTCATTCAGCTGCTTTACGGAGTAGTCCTGAATGGATGAATCTGTTGTAAATGGATAATCTCAGAATAATCAGTGACCATCAATTTTTCCCGCGAAAATTTAATGATAAGGATCAATATATTTATTTATATACAATTCTAAGTCCCACCCACTTTCGGCATCAGCATGCGAGTGCGACCGCTACGTAGGTGCCTCATCTGAGCGGTTTTTTTCCCCCCTCGGCCAGAAAGAAGAAGTAAAGCTAAAAACAATTAAACCCCCAAAAAAAAAAAAAAAAAAAATCCTTCCTTCTTTTCGTCCAAGCTTGAAGCTTTTGCCTCGCCTCGTCAATGTTCAACGAATTTCCTGACGCACTGCCAAATGCTGCACCGCTTTTTTTTTTTTACAACAAAGTGTGCTTTTGGATTTTGCTGCTCCTCCTCTTCTCTTCCGCTGAGGAACCGATCCGGCCACAACAGTTAACAAAACGACAGTTTATGTTATAGCTCAAATTTGCTCATCCTCCCACCTTCATCCGCAACCCCCCAAAACATTGTTATCATTATCCATCTATCCTTGTTTGTTTATTATTTTTAGGGATAATTTTAGAAACGTCCCTGAGGTTTCTGACAAATTCACCAACCTCCCTTGAAGTTTACAAAATTACACAAATCTCCTCTGAAATTAAAAAGTTTTGATAACAAAATTAATCTAATTAGAAAAAGTAACATTAAAAAAATACTTTAAAAAAAGAGATAATACTTTTATTTCATAAATACCTCTTTATATGCGTGTATGCATATATGTGTGTATTACTAAAAGAATAAAAATAATTAAAAATTAAAATAATTAATACACACATTTTACCACTCAAAAATTTTATATTTAATAAATTAGACAATATAAATAAATAATAAAACTACACCAATGATTACAAGATTTAGCAAAATAAATTAGTCATCTCTTTTAACATGATATTTACTATGATTCGTATGATTTTGAATAAAATTTTTTTCAAAATTTGCATTTTTTTTTCCTCATTTCTCCTTTATTTCCACGGAATTACGTTACAACTGCTATAGATTTAAAATTTTTTGAAAAAAAAAATCTTCAGGAACAACTTTCTTTTGATTTTTATCTTTCTCTTCTACCAAAGCCCTTCTCTCACATTATGTACAACTCATTTCTAATTATTGTCAAATTCTATCAATCACAAAATAGTGTCATTAGGTATATCAATTGATTTTATTTTATAATTACAAGTCATCGTTCATTATTAACAGAATTTCCAAACAGTTATTTCAATTAATTAATTACTAATAGTTAATTAGTACTCGAATTACTTAATCGTTAGATATTAGTAAAGGAGAAATGAGGGAAAACAAAGGCAAAATTTACAAATTTTTTCTGTTCAAAATCACAAGAATTATAGCAAATATCATGTTAAAAGAGATGACAAAGCTATTTTATTGAATCTTGTGATCATTAGTGTAGTTCTATTGCTTATTTGTATTGTCTGATTTATTAAATATGAACTTTTGAATAGTGAAATGTGTGTATTAATTGTTTCTAACTTTAATTATTTTTATTCATTTGCTAATAGAACTTATATATATGCATAAGAGGTATTTATGGAATAAAAATTTCATCTCTCTCCTTAAAGTATTTTTTTTATATTATTTGTTTCTAATTGGACTAATTTTGATACAAAAATCTTAAATTTAGAGGAAGTTTATGTAATTTTATAAATTTTAGGGAAGACTAGCGAAATTGTTAAAAATCTCAGAGGAGGTTTTTGAAATTATCCCTTATTATAATTATAGATAGATGTACAGTAACTCGATACAATGGGGAAACAATTATTTTTTAAATATTATTTTTTGTTGCATCATAAATATACGTTTTCTATCCAGCTTTATGTATTTTTAAGATTTTTTTATTTCACTTACAATCAAATTACAAAAAAAGAAGAAAAAAAAGAGAGAGGGAGTTCTACAATAATTGTTCCTTAATAATCCACTACCAAATACTGGATTTGTTTGGATATCTCATTTTTTCAAATAATATTTCGCTTGCATCATAAATATATTTTTTTATATTATATACATCACATCATAAAAAGTGTTACATTAATTATTCTAAATAATATTTTAAATCATACTCTATCCAAACAAATCTACAGCTAATCTCTATCCAGACGCACCCAGTATTTGGCAATTTGTTACCAAAAAAACAAAAAGAACGTCCCGTCACCACCCGCAGATAAAATTCCGCTGTAGCACATCCACTAATACTCCTGAAGCGGTAATTTTGACAATTATGACCACCTTTTTTTTTTTAATTACTAATAAAGTAAAGAATTCCCCATAATCATAATGCAGGTCGCCTCACCTTTCCCCTCCAGTGTCCTCCCCTCTGCCCTCTGCCCTCTGCCCTCCCGAAAGAAACCAATAACTTCCTCCCTTTCTTATCTGAACTGGGGTTTTCATCATTCAAATGCCACGCTCCGAACATCAAATTGAGCCACGTTATCTGCATCTCATGGCTAGGCCCCACCACCGTTCCGATGCCTCTGCGCTCTTAATAACCCCCGCGATCTTCTTGCCTTCTGGTTCAACTCCCTTTCCCTCAATTCCTCCGTCGCTTTTTCTCATACGCAGACAGTTTCATCTCACTCAGTTAACATCCCAACTTCAATAACGCACTCTTGATTCATATTCCTTCTTTCGGCGATACAGGAATTAAAATTAATCCCTCCGAGATTCTGCTCTTTTCAGGTGTCTCAACCTATCTAAGGTCCGAGTCTGTAGTATCATATCATGGCACGCCTCTGTTTCCACGTGAATGAAATCAACATGCAATTGTTGCTTCATTTCGTATCTTGATCATTTTGTTTCCTGAGTGCTTCTTGTGCGAATTGGTTTTTTTTTTTTTTTTTAATTTTAATCCCCGGTTGTTTTTGTAAAGGGTATGCTTTAAAATTGGAATCTTTGTTGCCAGCTTAGCTGTCCCAAGTGTGTTCTTTTCTTCGTTATATGTCACAGGTACTCTTTTTTTTTTTTTTTTTCCGGAAACGATAGGTGGTCACAGGTACTCCATACGTTTGGATTTAGTCCTTAATAAAACTGTTGAAGGAATGGTTTTTTTTTCTGGTGTACTTCGCGGTGGGTGGTTCTGACGTAAACGTGATGAGAAAGTTGAGCAGGATGGGAAACCATGGCTCATTTATGGTGGTCATTATTTTTTTGTTGGACTACCAATGACTCGTTCATTGGTTCGTTTGTGTCTAAAATGTGTCCTCGTTATACGTACCGACGTTGGACGCGTATACGTGATCCTTCTTTAGCCGATGGACCGATCTTTATGGTCAGACAAGATATCTTGCTAAATCCCAAGTCATGGATTAAGATGAGGGGGATAAGATTCCTTCGATAGTTTGTAGGTGGTGAATGAAAGGGGAAAGATGAGTAGTTCTTCCGTTTTAGTTTAGTGCTGTTGTAAAAATTGATGTTTTCAGCAACAATGACTTGCGTATATGTTTTTTATTTTTGTTAATCCATTTGCATGCGCATTTTTAAAGTTTTGCTTTTCTTTCCTGGATTGGATATAGCATCATGATGGTGGTCTTTTTTATGGTTAAAAATTTTCACAAGACAGTGTTCTTATTTGGCTTGTCTTCCATTTTCTTGCCTGGCTGGCTGTGCTGTGTTTGAGTGTCATCGCTCTTTCCTCGCAGACAAACCGAATTGAGGAGAAGTTTTTATGAGGTTGACTGAGAAAGATATTCTGTTTCACCTTATAATAGTTTGAAAAAGGTGCCAAATTTGGCAAGTACGATTGATCAAAAGTAAATTATTGTTAGCCAGATCAAAAACAGAACTAGGAGAATAAGTTGGAGGTCTTTTCAATTTTTCCTTTTTCTTTATCAGGCTTTAGTTGACAAAGACGGGCAAAATAACTTTTTTTTAAGCTGAGTGCTATTGGATTACTTTTATCAGTGATATTGTCGGAGAGTAGCTTCATTTTGAGGTGCTGATAATATGGTGTTCTGATTAGTAACTAACTTTTCTAATCTCCCTCCCTCCCTCTCTCTCTCTCTCTCTCTCTCTCTCTCTCTCTCTCTCTCTCTTTCTGATCTCAAGCTGTTCTTCCAGGAAAATTTTCTGATGGGAGGCGCTTGTTCTTTGAAGAGAGATTATAGTGCTGATGGATATGGACTCCATAGAGGCATTTCCGGCATGTACTTCAAATGTGGATATTCGAAAGAGCGAAGGGCCTCGGTTCACTCAAATTCTGGTTGCCCCCCACAAGGAGGTAGCTGTCCATCGCTCATGGAACTTTGCATTTACAAGATACGCCAGGTGCTTGTTTCTTTAATTGCTTCCCTGTTATTTAAAAATGGTGGTCGTTTTTCTCATTCAATTCTTGGCCTTTTGAAATTCCACAGGAAATTCACAAATATACTTCATTCTATATGCTGCCAAGAGATATAAGCCAGTTGATATTTAATGATCTGGCGTCCTGCCACGCTCTTTCAGATTGTTCTATTAAAGCTTTCAGAGACTGTGCTCTGCAGGTGATTGATAGGCGGAGGTTTTCCTTTTAATCCTGCTTAATCATTTTACAGCCTGATTGTCTCATTGTTCTGTCTGATGGTGACAGGATATATGCCTGGCAGATTATCCAGGAGTGAGAGACAGTTGGATGGATGTCATTACTTCACAAGGATCGTCTTTACTTACCATTCAGCTTTCAAGTTCTGGTCTTACAGATGTAGGCTTGGCTCAGCTTAAGAATTGCTCAAACCTCCAAGCACTATTGTTTGATCGTTTTGATAATGTCTCTGAACATGGCCTAAAGCAACTTGATGGTTGTAAGTTTTGCATTCTAACATACTGTTTTATATGTCGGCTCTTGCTGATAGCGGTCATAATTGATTTCTCTAAGTGAGTGTGTGTACTGAGGAGGTTTTATGTTGTTTCACTATTACTAGGAAATATGGAATGCTTGATCTTCCATGACCTGCTAACTACAAGATCTCATAGAGAATTCGAGTTGCGTTGGCTAGTAAATGTATATGCAAGTGCTTTGTGCATTATATGCAGTGTATATACATTGCTGCTACAGATGTATCTACATGTCTATTCATATATATGCATATTTAGGCTTAAAAAATGGAGTATGATGCATAAACAATCACATCACATAAAATTGAGGGTGACAAAATTTCTGATTGTCATTCACCAACTGCAAATTGTCCTAGTGTATTTTTTTTGTTATATTTTGCTGGTAAATACATGTCAAATGAATTTGTTGAAAATTCTGAAGTTTAAGGTATCTTGCTTCAGGTCTTTCAAACTTGGCATATTTGGGTTTTATCAAAAGCAATGCCCTTACCCGTGAAGGAATGCAGGCTTTATCCAGCCTGTTTAATTTGGAAAAGTTGGATTTTGATAGGTGCCCTAGGATTCATGGTGGACTTGTGCATCTAAAAGGTTAGCTTTCTTTCTAAGTATCTAGCATTCATGAAAAAAGACTCCTGCCATATCTATTGAAACCTTTTACACTCTTGTCATCCCTCTCCCTTCCAACTATCCATCTCTCTCTCTCTCTCTCTCTCTCTCTCTCTCTCTCTGTGAGACACACACACACAGAGTGTATAATAACCGAAGTATGCTAAAATCTGTACTTGGCAAATCCTCTGGTAGACCATGATATTGTTGTGTAATTGGCATTTATACTCCTTGAGTTGGGTATGGTATCCATGTTTTTCCGTGTTGAACAAAGTGTTGTCAAGTTTTGGACTAGAAGAATATGAGAGACCCTCATAGGAAAAAGAAAAAAGGACTTTTGAACCACAAAACAAGTCTTTGATAGGCGGTTTCTTGCACTGGTACAAGTTCAGTCACTGGTTTTAGTTCTTATGCTAATTTTATTAAGTGCTGATTCTGTCAAAGGGATTGTTAGTTTATTGCTTGCTTTGATCTCAGCATAGAAGTCTTCTTCTTACAGGTCTGACAAAGCTGAAGTCTCTTAAGATCAGGTGTTGTAAATGCATTACAGATTCCGACATGGAGTCTCTTGCAGGTATTTTTGGGAGCACCGTCTGCTTTGCGTTGCAAGTGCTCAACTTTTGGTGGAATTTGTTGATCTTCAAATTTTCATGCTTCAGGGCTTATAAATTTGAAGGAATTACAGATTTCATCTGTTAACATTACGAACATTGGAGTTTCATATTTGGAAGGTACGGCTGAGTATTTCCTATGTCATTTCTTTTTTAGTAACGATGAATGACTATCTACTGTATTTCTGTAAATCACATTCTACTAAACTGGCTTAGTCTGAGAGTAACATTTTGACAGGATCCTCTATTGAGAGATTGGAAGAAATTTAACTTTAAAAGAATTGTATTTGCACCCAAAAATACCTGTGCTAATGTAGAACTTGAAATATTTCTAGAGGTTCTCATGTCTTTCTCTCTTTTTTCAATCTGTAATCAATACCGCGATAAAGTTAAACTTGCTCACTAAGCTATCACAGGTTATTGGTTCCTTTCAGTTATCCAATTTGTTAAAATAAAGTTTCTATATATTGTTGAATTTGTGTGTTTTGTTAGTAATTACATCTAATTTTCATTTATTAATTAGATCAAGCATGGTCTCCTAATGACACCACATGCTGTGACAGGTTTAAGCAATCTCATCTCACTCACTGTGGAAGGATGCAATGTTACTGCATCATGTTTGGATCCAATTTCAGGTTTCTTCCTCTATATTTTTCCTGATCCTGTAGATGTATTAGATCAAGGGAAACAACAGTTGGATTTGGAGATTTATATTGAATTGTACTGCATTTATTTGATAAACTCAAGTCAACGATGTTGAATGAAGAAATTGCATGTTTTGATCTTGGGAATATTCTATGGCAGTTATCAGAAATCTGTTGCAAGTGGTCCACTGGGTAATTAATTTGCAAGTTATACACCAAATCTATATTGCTGGGTGTTTTTGCAAATATTCTACTTCTAGTGATTAATGACGCAAAAAGAAATAAGCAAAAATCTATCTTATGTAGGAGAACATTAAGTTGTTTATATCAATGCAACTGCCTTATTTGTATTGGAGTAGGATTTCTGTGATTCACTTTCATACCTTAGTCATTGCATTTAGAGCTGCAATGAGGATTTCCATTGCCTACGTCTGAATGGGGATTAAACTATTTATGTTCCTTACTTTGATGGTCCTATCTCATGCTTCAGACTTATTTCATAGGGCTATTGACTTTACGCAACATATATAGTGCGTATTTCACTACTTTAGGAGTGAACCTTAACACTAGGTTAGGTTTCTCCACTATGACGTGGGAGGTCAATGAGTTGGGACATAGAACACCCTCTCCGATTTTAGTAGTAGATTTGGATGCAACTAGTTGTCCTTAGACCTAATCACCAAGCAGTTTTTCCTTGTTGGTTTTACGACTTCCGTTCACTTTTATACTAGTGGCCTTTTATTCTTATTGTTTATTATCTTTTTGTCAGCTCTTATTTCGCTGCAGCATTTGGATCTGAATAGGTGTTCTCTTTCTGATGATGGATTTGACTTAATTTCAGGTGATTTTTTAAGGTTATGCACTTCATGTGACTGTCTTCAAAATGCAAGATTATTTTTTCCCTTGAGCTTAGAGTTTTATTGTCGATCCTGCAGCATTCAGACATTTGAAGGTGTTGAATTTGGGGTTCAATGATGTTACAGATGCATGTCTAGTGCATCTGAAAGGTTATTTCCTTGCCTTCCTTGTACAATTTCACCTTCTAATATCTATAGATCTAGCAAAACATTCATTTGAATCTATGTAATAGCATTATTTTGTTTTCACATATCACGAATGTATATTTGTTGCTTTTACCCAATTGATGGATCTGCAGTGGAACATGTTCCATGACATACCTAGTTCATTGATCCATCTGGCTAATTAAGGATTTGGATAATATATAAGATTTCTTTGAATTCTACAAAGGTTGATTCTATTTCAGAGTTAAATACTTCAAGCTATATAAACTAAATAAATCTTTTGAATGTTATGCCAAGTATTGCACTTCTCTGAATCTAAAACCAAAATGTTTCCTTTGTATGGTGTGTCATCCAAATATCCTTACAGGCACATGCAAATGTGATATATTTTGCTGTTGTTTCATGGATAATCAGAAATTTTCACTTTGTTATTTGTCTTTTTTTAGGTCTAACAAGATTGGAAAGTCTAAATCTGGATTCCACACGTGTTGGTGATGGCGGACTTGCTAACTTAGTTGGTAGTTACTTGTTTATATTTAATGACAAGTAGGTGTTTTTAACGAGTAAAACAAACATTCTTTTGTCTGACCGGTTAAAGTTGGTAACTCATGTCTTCATGAGTAAATATTGAAGTGAAGATTTCTATTGACTTAAATGAGACTGTATTTGAATATTTCAGGGCTACAAGGTTTAAGAAAGCTTCACCTGTCAGATACTGAAGTTGGTAGTGAAGGGCTTCGCCATCTATCTGGTAGGATGTTCTTCTTACACCGCTGTGTGGTACTTTCCGAGGTGCTTGATGAGTAATTTAGAACTCTTTTTTTAGCAGAGCTATGTTTTGAATGCCCTCTCATATCTTTAAATGGGAAGCACAATTGCTGCTCTCTCATGCATATGACTCTTTTAGTTGTATTGTTTCAAGAATTTATTTTGTGTCTGTTGATATAGACTTCGTGAATGATTGCTGAAATTTTTTATTTTGGTTAGTGCAATGATTTGCGCGCACAGGGAAGCTAAATGTAGCGAGAAATATTTAAAAATAAATTCTGTTTATTGTTTTTCGTGCCTGTCAATCGTAACATCATTAGGTTATACTGCCACAAAATGGAAAATAGAGCTTGGATTATTTTGATTATTGTAATTTGGAAATGATTAAGTTGATTCTAATCTCAACTTTTTTACTGCAAAATGTTGGGATTGTCTGCAACTTTTGTGTTTTAATGGATAAGCTATAATGTGGATTTTGCAACTTATAATAGACCTGGTATTATTTCTGTTACCTTCTGTATGTGTTATATTTGGAGAATATATTGACTCGAGTCTATCTGACATCTAAGGTCTGACCAACTTGGAGGAAATCAATCTGGCATTTACATCAGTAACTGATGGTGGGTTGGAAAAGTTATCCCAGTTGACAAATCTCAAATCACTGAATTTGGACGCTCCCCAAATTACTGACCATGGTCTGGAAATGCTTACAGGTAATGATGAAATGGATTACGTGTGTGGATTTTCATCTTCACATTGTCTGTCACAAGTGCCATTATATCTGTTTTCCTTTTGGACGAGGTTTGATGCTGTTAATGTTAGTTCCTAATTGCTCATCTGCATCGTGGTCGCTTAATACTTCTCTTTTTGGTTGTTGATCTTTTTTTTCTTTTTTTTTTTTATAATCTAATGATGTTATGATGATGGCATATGTAATTGGATTTCCTAAACTGAGGCAACATGTATTTCTTTCTTTTAGAACCATTTTTGGAAGAAAAATTATTTCTGTCCTTTTTTCTTGCTTGTCTCTCGTCCCAGAGCGGAGGTGGCAACATAGCTCAATTCAAAGTACTATAACTATTGGTAGTTTATCAGGAAAGTAGAGTGGAGGTTAAGTACTATCTAGATTGCTTACCTTTTTTTTCTGTTAATAATCACATTTTCCGCTTGTGGATTTTCCTAATTGTCTGGTTAATATTGTCCAACCTGGTTGTATGACCTGAAGAATATTCTATAGCTTCACTGATGTATTTTGTGGTGACTTAAATGAATAATACTTCCTAGTGCAGGTTTGACTGAAGTGACCCACTTGGATCTGTTTGGAGCTCATATTTCAGACTCTGGAGTAAACTGCTTGTCATGTAACTCCCTTTTCTCATTCCTCTGACCTAGCTTCATTATTGACTGCTAGCTATTGTTTGATTGACCATCTGTTCCTTTTTTTTTTAATCTTAAATTAGATTTCAAAAACCTACAATCTCTCGACTTATGTGGTGGAAAGTTGACGGATGCTGGAGTGAAGAATATCAAATATCTTACCTCCCTGATGATTTTGAACCTGTCACAAAATCTCGACCTTACTGATACAGCTTTGAAGTTTATCTCTGGTATGTCTGCTCTAATGCCGCTTTGGGCATGAGAGATATGCTTATGCTGGTTTAACTTTGCGAGAGGTTGAAGCTTTTTGTGTAACTAAAAAGAGTATGTCTAGTCCAATACCTCTTGGGTATTTTTTTTTTAATTTCTCTCTGCTGTATTTAATTTAATTGGGTTATTTATCCTGATGTTGATAGTTCTTTTTTTTTTTTTGGAATTATAAAATATTGGTGTTGCACTAATGTCAGACTTCTGAGCTTAAAAAATAGAATGAAATAAATTAGAGCTGATTGGAAATCGACGACTCCATAAAATTAAAGAAGAAAAGGCCACCTGAGGAGTGGATGACTTCTTAGATTGATGACTTGTTGGTTTATTTAGGGAAGGCTGGTAAAATCTTCAATAGTGCTATTTCTTTCGATTTCGAAAAAAAAAAAAAAGAAGAAGCACTATGTAGGCAAATTCCCATTGAACAAGTACTGAAGATTTTGAAATAGTCATTGCTGAAAAATGCATGCAGGGCTGGTTGCGCTGGTATGTCTGAATGTGTCGTATTCACGCATCACGAATGAGGGTCTGGAGTATCTGAAGCCTCTGAAGAATTTGAGTTCATTGTATTTGGACTTCTGCAATGTGACCGGATCAGGAATCAGAAAGCTTCAGTCCAAGTTCCTCCCAAGTCTCGTAAGGTTCCGCCCCGAGTGCTAGACACAAAAATGGTCAGGTCAGGTCAGGTATTACGAGCCGTTTGGCTGCCTGCTATTTGCTGTGTAAATACTCTTAAGCTAAGCTAAGCTAGCAGTCGGGAGGTTGTTTTGAAGATTTAACAAGAAAGGGAAGAACGTTGTGGGTATAAATGGGGGTTGTAAATACTAAACAGTTGTTGTTCCATGGGATGGATGATAATAATGAAGTACTCTTTTTTTTTTTTTTTTTTTTTTTTTTGCAAATTCTGTACTTTTGGGACTAAATGATGACCCATTTCGTGCTCATTCACTGATGTTCTAATCTCTACGCCATTACTAGCAGATATCAGTCATATCACCCGAAAGACAGGTTGCCATGTAAATTCGTCAAATCTTGTTTCTCCCGTACTAATGCTACAGTGATATTATTAAATGACTAAAGCATTCATTATTGTGGGAACAGATGGTCAAATAAATGAACGACGAGGAGGGGTTGCATTTAATTGATCGGATTGCATGGATAGTAACATAAGACGCACACATTAAAATAACCGAATAATATATAAGAAGATATGTCTATACTCATCCTATGAATTTAGTACAACTGTCTTTTCTTTCCCACACACTGATATGCACACTGCATTACAACAACCGACATTTTGTAGGTCAAGAATGACAAACCAGCAAAATCACACTCTATAGAAAAAAAATTTAAAAAAAAAAAAAAGAAAAAAGAAAAAAGAGACACTAACTATCTAAAGGAGTAAAGGGTCATGATGAACTGATAACGGAGAGGCAAAGATGGCCGAGCAGAAACAAAGCAAAAACGAAATCTCTGCCACTACATCTTGCCCAAGAATGAAACAAAAAAGGTCGTCGTCCTATGTGAGATACAAAAACATGGCTGTCATACTATTGGGATGCATTTTCCAAGTGGATACAAGAGCTGTGGGCAGCAACAGCTGATACAGCATAAAAAACCTGCAGCATGATTTGGTCCATGTATCAGCGTAAGCAACAAACGTGATGTCAAATGCAAACAGAAAAATCAATCTTAGACTCAAAACATACAAAACGTTAGGCAACAACAACTTGCTGACAATACGAGCGACCTATACATAACATATGATTTATGTAAGCATAGGAGGAGACCATCCTGACAACTGTTGATTTTTAGCATTTTTCCTATGTAAAAATGATGACAAGCTCTTCCTTTCCAGGATTCATGCAGTAATTCTGAAATTGTGACCAAGTTCCTTGCTATAATCAGAATTACAAGTTTAACAACATGCTGATGCGTCAGCAGTTCTGTCCTCCACATAATGATTCACATAGACTACTAGAGTATATAGCATTGCATGTGCGAACTTGACCAGGAGCTCCAACAAATCTTCAGTGATAATGTTAATGGATGTCAATATTCTCCTGTGAATGCATACAATTCCTCTACAGCATACAAGAATTGACCTCCAATTCTCGTTGCATTAGCCGAACGTCAACACAGTTGCATGCGTAGATTGGTAATAATCTGTTGGGTTTTCCACTTAAGATTTGATTTCAAGGATTTTCATATACTTTTAGATGCAAACAAATGCAGAAAATGAAAGATGGAAAGAGAAGGCATGATTTCATCAAGTCCCCATATCGTCACAAATGCAACCTAACCGATTAGCAAGTTGCCATGTTCAGAATTACTCTCGATCTTCTATTATACTACACCGCTGCCATAAAAAAGATTTAGGCCTTGTTGAATAGTTTAACATACGACTAGACAAGCGTTTTACCAGCTTCCGGTTCTTTTTCATGGTGTTCCATTAGTTTGGCAATCATAGTCTACACAGGACTATAGCATTTAAAATGCATAGCAAGCGTTGCTTTGAAAATTATCTTGCACACAGCACTGATTTAGACTAGCCTCAGAAGTCAAATGTTTTATATATTTCAGGCCCTGTTCCCATTTTCAAATCTTAGAATGGCATGGGGGAAAAAAAATTTGTAAGGACTGAAAATTATACACCTGCCTGATATAGTAGGAATATTGGCGGAAATATGGTCATGTAAAAAAATGCTTCTCTCGTTTAATCAGTGGCGAAAATTATACAACTAGACTGATACTGCATTCCACATCTAGTTTGAGCAGATTACACAGCAGTGAGTCTAAGTTCCCTTAGGCACCAAAAAGTGGAGGTTTGACAATGGAAATAAAAATGCACCTCCAATGGCTTTTAATCCATGGCTTTAAAATAACGGGGAACAATCAGTCATACATGCGGTTATGAGTCCAAAATTTTGGTTACCTACATAACAGTGAGATATTCGTGAAGAGTATGATTAACATTAAAATGTACAGTTAGAAAATATCACCACCAAGGGATAACAGCAAAATATACAGTTAGAAAATTCTCTGAGTATGCAAGTAATATCATTAGCATGCTACAACTTACATGGTCTGCAAGCACTAGAGTGATAACAGTGACGAGTAGTTTAAAAAGTCTTTTCAGCTTCCCAAGGAGTGCAATCAGCAAAAGCTTATGCATGCTCAAGGGCATAAAAAAGCTTAGAAACTCGTCGCCTCAACAATGGTTCCAGGCGAAAAGAAGGAATACCGCTCTGCCACCTTTTTGCTTCGTACATCTCATTCCATGCCTGTACTATCTCATCAATGTTGAATCCCAAGCCTAAAAGCAATCAAAGTTGTCAGAAATATTGGCAAGCAAAAATCAAATTACATTTTACTTAAAATGATTCAACTACACCCAAAGATATGCGTGTCAAGATTCACCTTCTGATGCAGTATCATTGGAACAGTGATTTTTTATCATAACAGCAATATCTGTTGGAGAAGCCCCAGCAAGTTGAAACTTTTCTACAGCAACCTCCAAACATTCTTGCCAAACAGGAAGCCCTAGCTTGAATTCCATTATTGATCTTTCATAAAGCATGGTACCCCACAACAGATTTATCTGAGACCTCATATTTGTTGCCTGCTCGGTAGCTTCATCTTCTGACACGTCCGTGAACATGTCATCCAACTTCATTTTCTGCAACATGGCTTTGATTTTATTTGGGTTGTGCAGATTAAATAAACGCAGTTCTTCTGCTTCCTCCCACATCTGCATACCCCTTTCCATATTTTCCTCAGCATTGTTGTAAAGCTGAAGAACTTCTGTAGAAGGCCACAATTCCAAATTAACATTTGTCCCAATCGCGTAATACCATGAAAGTTTTGCCTGCTCAAACTGTTGCTGCCCAAGAGCTAGAATGCCTTCATAGAAATTTGGCTTGATAAGAAGTGCTTCTTCATATTTCTTACCAGCTGCGGAGTATTCCTTTTGTGCCCAACCATATGCATTTTTCACCTGCTCTAACACAGACTCCCTTGAAGCATCTTCAGTGAGGTAAACTCTCTTCCTGGCCCTTGACATATGTACATTCCCCCAGTTGAACAAAGCCAAAGCAGCCATCTCCTGAAACTTCTCAGCAGCCATGTTGAACAGGTCTTGTGCCTCTTCACTTGTGACTGTCTCTTCCAAAGCCTCAGAGTAGAGCTTCATTCCAAGCTCATGCAGATCTAAGTAAGAATCAGGATCAAATCCAACATAGTTCTTGAATAGGTAAGCAAACTGGATGATCCAATCCTCAATACAAAATGGTCTATTTAGAAACTCCATACTTCTTCCCAAATTTCCATTTTGCATCTTTTGGGTTTCTTTAATGTCAAGTGTGTGCATCTCTTCTTTCCTTTTTACCTTCTCATAAAATGGATCTTGCTCTGGACTAACTTCCACGGCATACAACCTGAAAGAACCGTGATCAGCAGCTGCTTCAGCCAACCTTAGTTCCTCAGTATTAGTGATTGTGACCAAATCACCTTCTTGGTCCCTGTATTTCATAAGAACAGCTCTCGATATTGGGAACCGGTCACTTATAGCCTCCCTTAGCTGCAAAATGCTACAATTAGTAGGAATCTGGGCCCACCTTATATCTTCTCCAAACACTAATTTTATTGTCTGCTTAGGCTCTTTATCAGTGATGCTAGTTCTTCTTTCCTCCACCACCAATTTATCTTCAGCTTTCTTCTCCTCGATCTTGTCCTCAACTTCCTCCTCAAATTTGCTCTCAGTCTCTGTTGCATTAATCTCCGGCTCAGAATTCTTTTCAACTTCTATAGCACCTTCCGCTCCTTCATTCTTGTCACCTACCTTCTTTTCTTCTATTTTGTTGATTTTCTTCTTTTGGACTTTCTCTTTCAAAATCTCTATTGGATCTGAAGTAAAAGGTGGTTCAACAGATTCAGGAAATGGGACCAGATCTACAGGAATGTCATTTGCAGTCGAACCTTTTTGCTCTATTGTTCTTTTCAACCTTTCATAAATCTCAGTTGCCATAAGATTGTTAGGCTCCATCTTCAGCACTGAATTAACATCTCTCAAGGCCAAATCCAACCTATTCAGAGCCTCATAACACCTAGCTCTCTTCAAGAGTGCCTTACTGTACTTAGGGGTGACTTCAAGAGCTAAATTGCACTCATGGATAGCCCTAGGGTACTCGCTCAGGCCCATCTGCATATAACACGCAGCCATATTACTCCGCAGATGGGATACATCTGTATGATTTCTGGGGAGCAATTTTATTGCCTTGTCATATTTCAACATAGCTCCTTCATGGTCCCTCTTTTGAAACAACTTATTTCCTTCATCCTTCAGGTCATGTGACATAGAAATGAAGACTGCA
This sequence comes from Coffea arabica, assembly GCF_036785885.1. Lineage (NCBI taxonomy): Eukaryota > Viridiplantae > Streptophyta > Magnoliopsida > Gentianales > Rubiaceae > Coffea > Coffea arabica. The sequence continues at coordinate 6,163,964 of NC_092321.1, read as the reverse complement.
GTGTCCTTGTCATAAGCTCTTGGGCTATTCCCATTTCCATTACTCTGCTTCACGTTGGATCCGCCAGATTTACCTCCTGATTGTTTGTTCTTCATACTTCGCCTCCCCATTGTCTATACAATACGTCTCAAGCTAAACTAATATTCACGTTCACAAAGTACCTTAAAATGTTAATTCGACCCCAAACATTTAAAACCAATTCAATCCAGGAAAACTAAGCGGGTGAATCCCCTTCTTTCTTTTATGAGAAAAACAATTAGCACCTTTAGACTCAGACCTTCAAGAACAAAATCACAATTTTATAAAGCTTCAAACTTTCGACTCTAGCAGCGAGCCAATCCAATTGAGCACAAATAGATTCACCAACTAGAAACAAGCTCGAATGTAGGACAACAACAAAAACCCACAAAAAAAAAAAAATATCTCGTAAAAACTCTGGCAACTAATCAAAACCACACACAAACAACTCGAAGAACCAAACTCTTTTATCTCTTCAATAACACACAGATACCTAAGAAATGGAAAGCCCGCAAATTATACCAAGAAATCCCCGTTTATTTCCCTCCAAACCAGGAGATATCCTAATTCAGAGGGAAAAACAGTAGTACAGAAAAGAGACCTTATTTGCAGCTACAAAATAAGAGATATTTGACAATCCAGATTGTGGCTCTATCCTTGAAGGAGTCAAGTACAAGTAAGGAATAATAATATATAAGATGAAGGACACTTAACTTAAAGATTCTGACTTTCTTCAAGAACCATCAAATACGTTTCAGGAGGTTTCCGGTGAGGAAATTGGGATATTGGTTAAGGGAATTTGAAGAAATGCCGACCGCTAATGCCTTGTCGTTCTTTTCCTGGTATCTTGTTAAAGAGTCTCAAGCAATCCTGACGTTAAAGCCACAAAAATATAAAGCTCGAAATTCTTTTTTTTTTTTTTTTTTTCTCCCCTACCGGTGGATTTATATATATTTTATATTTTTTTTCTTGTTGATGACTTCACCGCTATGACAACCCGACAATGGTAGTGGAGCCCGCACTTCCGTGTTATCCAAGGTTGTGGGGGAAAGTGTTCTTTTGCGTGGGGAAGCCAACGGCAAATATCTCGTTGATTTGACGGTTGACTCTCAACTGCTTCAAAGCACTTAAAACCTTAAACAAAATGCAATCCCTAGAAAAGACAAAAGTTCTTTTTTATTTTTATTTTTTTGGAAATGTTAATATGAACACCAATTCCAAATAAAAATTAAATGCTCTAGTAGATTTTCACTACTGTCAAGCATCATCAATTTTTATGAGCTCGTTTGGAGAACGAAAAAGGTTGTGAAAGTTACTTGCACTTATTCTGAAAAAAAATGGAAAAGGAAAGAAGAATTTGAGATTTGCAAGTAACCCAAACTTGAAGTAAAGGTTGGACGCGGAACAGTAGCTCTTCCATTCCATTTCCATGGGGGGTTTCTTCTCCTTTTGGTTTTGGGTTGAAACTTGAAAGAGCAATTGCCTAATAACTTTGAAAATGCTTCGCTTTACGTTAAAGACGTGGGTGGAAGATAAATAGTTTTTGACCCCAGCCACAGGACCACATATATTATTGCTGATTACCATATATATATATATTCTAGAATCCAAATCAATAATCTATATATACTTATTATTAATGAGTAGGGGTTTGGTGTTAACAAAAAAAAAAATGTTAGCATTTACCCTTTTAATAACATTTACCATTATTTATTCATATTTTATTTGAAAAACACGTCACTCTTATATAACTATCACTACATAACTATCATTACATTTCCCGATTAAGTGTTTAACAAATCCACTAATGAACATTGAGATTGCATCGCCTCCCCAAAATCTCTTTAACTAATTTTTTATTCTATATCTTTTTAATATTTATTTATTTTCTAAAATATGCGGATACATAGTGTGTGTGTGTCCCACCCATTAGTATATATATATATATAAAGGGAGAAGAGAGAGGATTTGATGTAAACGTTCTATTGTGTCACTTATGTACATTCATTTTTGTCCTCAAAAAAATTTAGTTTTATTTTAATTATCTAAATGCATATTGTCAAAGATAATTACCCATCAACATTTCTCAATTTACTATATAAACGTACTTTTTAACTATCCCTAAGTAGTAATTACCAACCTAACAATCATTTTGTAAAAATAATTTAAATTATTAAAATATTCTTTAACAATAAAAGTTTATATGTAAAATTCATTCACCATAAAGTACCATTAATTGAAGGAACGGCGAAGCATGACCGCAATGGTGAATAAGGTATAGTGCAGGACGGCAGAATAAAATAATGCATGAAAGTGTGAGGCGGGGCAGGAGGTGGGCCGGCTCACCCACATTATTGTTATCCCAGTCCAGGTCCCGAAGCCCACACAACACGTGACAAAAGAAAAAGGAATCCCACTAACCGTAAACTGTCCAACTACCACTCACCCACGCCCACGCTCAGTGCCAGTCTGGTCTCGCCGCTTTTTTTAAAGATCCGCGTCCGCCCACGCTTTCCACCTGCATCCGCCACCGTGCTAGCTCTAACCTTTCAATTCAATTTGCAGTTTGTTAGTATTTCTTTGCATCACAAGCCACCGCTCAATATGCTCTTTTTTTTGAAAAAAAAATTTTGTTTGAGTTAAAACTTAGAAGGCAGGTAAGCTGTACAGTACACCATTCATTCAGTCCTACAATTTGGCATAAGCTTCGATCCTTTTGTGTTGTTTACAAAAGAGTATTCCCTTTGTCTTTTGAACTTCAGTGGTTATGTACTCATTGGACCACCGATTTCTTTGCTGATTGTCTGAGAAATTTAGGGGGTGCTTGGTTCTTGCTTTGGAATTGGAAAGGAAAACGGAATAATTCCTAGAGGGTCCACTAACGAGGGTTTTGATCAATTCCTCTCAATTTGATCGGAAATCATGAATGGTCAAATTTTAATGCATGATTCCAAAATTTCAATTTCTTTTACACTGGACCAGACGTGCAATATTGAAATTATTATAATTCCAAGTACCAAAAACCCTGAACCAAGCGCCCGCCCCTTTATGTGTATCATCAGATATGGGGCACATGGCCTTTCCACCATACTAAGTTGAGCCAAGGGAACTGTACACCAGATTGTTTCGACAGAGCCATCGCCAATTGAGGTGTAAAGGAGCCAGATGCCCCAAAGCTAGCTAGCGAGTAGAATCTTTATCATACATGCTAGAAGACACAGAATAAATTGATATTAACAGTGCAGGAGATATTGATATGCCGATTCCTAATGTTTCCGATTTGAAGTGCATTTAGGACAATTGACTAATTCTTTTCAATTTTCATTTAGACGGAGTCATGTGAAGTCACATAACCTTGTCAGAAATTTTAGTCTTGTATTTTCTTTTAGAGGAGAGTGGGAGAAAGAAATGAAATCAGAATAGAAATTAATTTTAGGACGTACGAATGTATGTCTTTGTAATTTTAGTAGTTTTTTTAATAATTTTTTGAACTTAAAAAAAGAACTCGTGACTATATTCATTCTGATAAGAATTAAAAAAATGAGTCAATTGTTCTAAATGTGTTTCAAATTTTGAAAAGTTAAGAACCGGATTTACTTTGACCCAAACTTTGGAGACTAAAATCGCTCATATGACAAAATTTTGTAAACCAAAACTGCAATGCATTTTTTCCGTGCAAGAAAAATTTAGGTTGTACTTTGTAGAACCACGTAATCTCAAACAGGTAAGAAATGAAAATAATGACGTGTCAATGCCTGCCAAAGTATCGGCCTTTATCCACGTGCCCAGTCGTGATTGGTGAAAGTGCGTCAGGTTGGAATTACTAATTAATCACCATCTCCTCCCTCGAGAGAAATCTAACGGAGTATACAAACCTTAGCTGGGGAAAGACATACTGCTTTGTAGATCATTGCCAACCGGAATTTTATTTTTCTTCAGACATAGAAATTAGGGTTCGATCAAACAATCAACAGAGAGAGAAGAAGGCAACGAAGATGAAGAGACAGACATGGAGTTGGGTCCTACTTCTATCCGTTAATCTCTTCAACCTCGCTGCAGTCTTTTCGGATCAAATTTTCCCTGCTCATACTGGTATTCAATATCAATAATTCCATTTATTGAACTTATTTATTTTTGTTTTCTTTTTTTTTTTTGGCTGGGAATTTTTTCGTCGGATTTTGCAAGTTCAGTTCCATACGTGGTTCGACATTCTTAGTATTAAGATTGGAAATTCATGCCCTTTGAGCTGACTGACTTGGGTATACTTTAATATTTTGTTGCCATTTGCTTTCTATTTTGATGATTGGATTATTTTCTGTAACAGTATCTAATACTATTTATATGTTTGGTCCAGAGTAATAACATCAACTGGTTTACCATTCATATCCCAGATGCTTAGCACACTGCTGCTTCTTTATGTCTTTATTTAGATTTGGTTTGAGCATTTTCATAGTCGTATGGTATCTGGGATTTAGGGACCGAGCTGTGGCCATTGGCGCTTGATGAAATTATCCTACTTTCTGGGATGGCATTGATGAATTGGTATTATCTAGCTTAGTTTTCTCAGTGTTATTTGGAATTTTAGCTTAAATGTGTGTGATCATTCGTGTGTTGTACTGATGGTCTTATTGGGGTGAAACGAAGCAGCGATCAGGTCTTCCCTTTGGAAAGCCGGGAGAGGGAATTGGTGCAATGGCTAGATTTCTTCTGGCATAGTTTTTGAATTGACTACAATGGCCAGTTTCCTTTAGTTAGAGTTTGTGAATTATATAATGGCTACGTTTCCTTGAGGAAATCGTGGGGAGTGCAAACAATAGGGTATTACAGATATCAGATTGGCTCTAAGACTGGTACTGCTTCTTAGAAGGCTGCTTATGTCCTATCTGTCATGTGGGATTGTACTTGCTGGGTTTGGAGCTTTGGTTTTTCTAGAGAAAATAGTTCTATGGTTGGTTTTTGCATCTTGGTTGAATAGGCGCTCTTCGTACTGGTTTATTTCTATATTACTATTGACTTGCCTATTCAATTTGTGCTTCAAACTTATGGTTGTTCGGCTGTTCTTGACATCAGGTGGGAGTTTCAGTAGAAGTTCTCGAGAACCTAAATATAAAATCGAATTCCATACAGATGATGCACCTTTTCATCCTGTAAGTGCTTTGGCTTAGGACACTACTTTGTTTTTGTTCATTCTTCTTTGTTCCTCCGGAGGTTTTGAAGTACTTTACAATTTAGAGAGTGTTACCTTAAGATAATCTGGTGCTTTGTAATTTTTATCAGTAGGATTGTTGTCTAAATTGCCTGTAGAAAAATAGATTGGCATAACTCTAATGTAAAAAAGGTGAATAGTGATTGTTACCTGATAAAAGATCATCTAATGGCATTGATTTTACAGGATGACGACCAAGAATCCTTGGTTATGCCCAATAAAAATGGAGAGAAATTTCTATGCTTTTTGCCTAGGATGCAGAAGTCCAAGAGCGGAAAGCTTGTCAACCAACAGAATACAAGTAGTATGATCCTGGAGACTGCAAAAAGCATCAAATTGAAGACACCAGATGAGCTGCTTGAAGTGTTAAAGGATCGTTGCTTTCTTCGGGTCAGATTTATTTCGTCCTCTCTAACAAAGGATGAATTTTGTCTTTCTTTCTTTATTTTCTGTTGAACTTTATTGCCACAGTTACCTCAGATGTTGCTTCCATTCTGGACTCTATAGTAACATTGACCAAATTCTGCATGCAGCAAGAGGGATGGTGGTCATATGAATTCTGTTATCAGAAGAAGTTGCGCCAAATTCACTTGGAGGATGAGAAGGTTCTTAATACTCATTTTCCTCCTCTTGTAAATTGAACAGATGCTATTATCATAATTTATTGTTTGGAATAGTTTCAAGTTTGTTCATATTTGGTTTCGTTTTGTTTACCATGTTGCAATGGTCATGGGAGCTTTATTTTACTGGAATTGTATCTGTGCAAATAATTGATAATTTGGATAATGTTTTAGGTGGTTCAAGAATTTATCTTGGGAGCATATGATGCTGAGGCTACTGCTGCTTACCACCAAAACCTCTCTGACATCTCAACATTGAAAGATCCCCGCTCAAAAGATGCATCACAAAGGTATCAACTCAACAAGTCTGAATTGTTGGACACAAGTCAAGTAAAGATATGTAATTTACTTACAAATGGTCGGTGTGGATTAAGTGTTTTCCCCTTCAAATAATTAGTTAAGCTTCACATTCACACAGGTACCATGCTCATCAATATACCAATGGAACAATCTGTGACTTGACAAATGAGCCTCGGGAAACAGAGGTAGAAACATATGATGTTGAGCTCTTTCTTGTTCTCAATCTTTCTGTCCTTTCTCCCTTAAACGAGGTCTAATTTCAGGTGAGATTTGTTTGTTCGGAGCCCAGAGCTATGATTAGTTCGATCACAGAACTATCAACTTGCAAGTATGCTCTCACAATCCAATGCCCAACCCTCTGCAAGCACCCGTAAGACTCTCTCTCTCTCTCGTGCGTTCATGCATGCACAAGCTCTTACTCCAGAGCTCTGCCCTCCCTATCAGTCGAAAAAAAAAAAAAGAAAATGGTCGAGTGTGACTTGTATACAGATGAAATATACCAATTATGTTTCTTTTCTGTATGTCTTGAGTAAATTGTGTAGCCTGTCTTTTTCTTCTTTTTTTTCTTTTTTTGGTTGGGCACAGCACCAACCAATCATAAGGTATGTTATAGTTACTGAAGTCTCTTAATGAGGTTGTGAAATTTTAGTGACATTGTGTAGCAGCATTTCAAGTTATCTCTTTTACTTCTTTGCCCCAGCTAAAATAGTTACAAGAGTAATTTTAGAATTACGTAACTCTTTTGAACCAACGTTATCTTTGCTTGGCTGGTTCATGTAAAATGATAGGAAATTTGAAGGGTGGTATATACAATTTAGAAACTGCAGAATATGTTGCTTTGCTTATCTCAAGTTTCAGGAGAGGTCATTGTAAATTACTCAATGACCTTGTGGCATTTTGGCTTGACCTCTCCTAGTTGTTTCATTGTCATGATTCCTAATAGTAACAAGTTGTGGTTAGACCGCATTGAACTCTAGCCACATTTCTGCAGCTCGAAATATACCCGAACGGATGTATGATAGTATTTTGTTGCCCTGACCATTTGCAGGTTGTTCCAGGAAGAAAGACCAGTTTGGCATACCATTAATTGTAATGCACTCCCAAAAGACTACAAAGAAGCTAAAGTGGGGGGAGACTATTTCCAAGATGAAAAGATTGCTATGGTTACAGGCCTTGTTCATCCATCTGGTTTTGATTCAGAAGAATCTGCTACGTAAACTGTAACCACCTTATAGGACAAGAGAGAAGTTCAGCAAAATGCCAAGTCAGCACTAAAGATTTTTCTGACTCCCAACACCTGGAGATCAATCACAGTTTTGCAAGCAATCTGCACTTGAATTAAACAAATTCTATTATCACAATCTTCTTACATTGTAAATTTTGGACATTACTGGCAGTAATTTGTGAGATGGATATTGTTTAACGGAACAATGTAAATAACACATTTTGCTCATAGTGCAAGGACTAGTTAATTATTACTTCATATTGGTAGAGCAAATGGCCCGCTTCCTAAAACTCTTCTAAGCACTAATAGACTTGGAACTTAATTGCTGTAATGGCACTCTCCGTACCGGGTTGGGAACAAATTTAGTGCCTCAGCTACGATAAGAACAGTCTTGTCACGTCCCTGCTTGTGATTCTCTTTCAGCTTCACCTGCATAGGTTTCTGATTATTGAATCAAAAAGACCAAAAACTGACAAGACTAGCCACAAAATAACCAACTTGTCATACAAATGCAAGACACTGTATACTTGCATTGCAGAGCAACCACAACACGAGTAATTCATGATCTTTAACTATCTTAATTGCAAAACAAGAGCCAACCTTAATTGCAGTAGAAGAACGACATGCATTTCCGTGAATCCCATGATATGTTGCACCCAAGAAAGAAAGGATTCAAAAAATTAACGTGGGTTTCTGAGCACATTCCTAGATTTCTCTGATTTCTGGTTTATAGTAGTAGAACGTAGTTTGGTTTCGCGACGCTCATCCAACTCAACTAACGTGGGTCGTCATTTGCCTTTTGCCTGATCTCGACCGTCTTGATCGACATCCATTTCACAAGTCATCTATGACTGGTGACTAGCAAAGTTCACAACCACGAAAGCTTCTACGAATGTTCTTTCAGGTAGAAAAATGTACAGAAGATTTGATCATCTTTCTGCTAATAAAACCTTGAGATAGTTGCTCCATCTCGATGCCATTTACCCAAATTCCATTGAGTTTAAAGCTTGGCTCATCCAGAGCCAGAGCCCAACTGGTGCACGATTTCGGGATATCTAAATGCTACAATTACCATTCATATTCAAATCTTCCTCAACAACGCAAAACACTTGCTTCTGGAAATGCTAATTGAGCGGTGCAAAAGCTGACCTCTACTTTACATTGGGAAAAGCTAAACACCGATAGAATCTACTTCAATTTTTCTTCACTGTTCCCGTATTATTATGAATCCGGAGACAAAAATCCAGCTATCGGGATATGTAGAAGTCATTGCTATTACCTGACGAGCAACTAAGAAAAGATTATTGTGACAAGTAACTATAACCATAGACAACCTCACCTATGCGCCCAAAACATATCATCATTTTTTTACCACCAACTTGTCAGCAAGAGAAAATAAACTTCCTGTTAATCTCAAGGACGCGGATTGGAAGCCAGTCAAATATTCCGACCATTTTTTTTTAATCAGAAAATTGATAAAGTAATCGACTTTTAACATGCGAAACAACTGTACAGAGCTCAATCTAGCAATCGATAATCTAAAAACCTTCTTATAATCTATAAACTTTCTCGTCCTCAACTGCAGAGTTGAGTAAAGTCAGATACTCGTTGATAGCTTCCCCTTCTTTTGTAACATCAATGTCATAGTCAGAGAATGCATCAGCACCATGCAATCCAGTAGTAAGTTCATCTTCCATCTCCACATCCCGCTCCAAATCTTCCTTTCGACCTGATGGACCTCCATTATCAGCTTCACCGCTCAAAGTTGCACTGTTAGCTGACACGTTCCCTCCACCACCTCCTAAATCGTGGTTGCTGACATCCGCTGTTGCAGAATTTTCATTGGGTTGTCCAACTAAAAAATTTAATGCTTTCTCTTTTGTGCCGAACATGCGAACAGCTTCAGCCACTACCAAACAAAAACAGACCGACCAAAAAATGAGTCATAGTCCTAGGCAATCAATGTAAGTAATCACATGATTCTTGCCTTTATTAATATATCAAATTGTGCTTTGGTTCGTAACATGACCAAGTCCAGTGTGTCTTGTTAAGTGCCTCCAGATCATCACATGGCCAAATGTCAAAAGCATAACGTGTCTAATGCTAACCTAAACTGTGTATTTCTTGCTGTGCTTCCCTAGGCACAGAATATTGGTTTTTGTATGTAATGGAAATATTGGAATATTAATGTTGCCTAAAAGTCTTTGCACTGTGGTTAACTTGATAATTTTGATATTCTGCCACCATTTGCAACATTTCTTACTAATAATTCAACAAAGATAAAAAGCTTTTGCCAGTGCTAGTACTCAATGCTTTAACCTTAACATGCTCAGGAGTAACACAACTACTAACATGCTCAGGAGTAACACAACTACTAGGAAAAATGAGAAAAGGAATTAATCCTCCCTCTGACAAAGAGGAGAGAAAAACAAATAAATCATTATCAAGCCTCGCCCAAACCAGTTGAAAATTGCCGAAATGGAGAAAAAGAAAAAGACTAGTAGACCATATCAACAAAGAACAAGGACATACATACATAAGTTTGAAATGACACCAAAACAATATGGCTACAAACTATGTACCTGAAGCTCTTGGGAATCCCATGGCTACAATCTCTTCAATTGCAGCTTCTGCAGCTTGACGTAATCTTTTGCTCTTCCTAAGTTCAATATCAGCCTGCAAAGCAAACATTTAGGTAAATACTTATGGTTTGAGCACAAAAGCTAGAAATACGAGGCAGTCCAAGATGGCAAGAAAATACCTGTATGGCAGCATTAGTTTCTGGATTGGTCAAGTCATCCAGAGACTTCTGAATGTCATTTTCATTTCTTCGTAAGGCTTCTGCAGCAAGCTCTTTTGCAAATCTACAACCATGCAACTCATAATGTTCAGATTATTTTTGTTCCTGCATCACCCAGACTAGTGACTACAACCATATAACTGGGCTCTGGCAGTCCATGTTTCACAAAGAGAAGACAAAAGGTAAAACTTCTTAACTTGATAGAGGCCAAATCTGAGATGGGTCAAGCCATCATTGGATTCCATAACAAATCCAAATCAAAGAATCTCATACTTGTGCTTCATATATGTGAATTAACAACTGCAATGTTTAACAAATTAAGCGCTACAATTGAAAGATCAAGCTCCTTATGAGACTAGTTGCTTTTGAACATACACACAGAACATAGAAGTGCAGAATGTCAACAATAGATTAAAAAAAAAATACATGGAACTATTTATTCTTGAAATCACATCTTGGTTTGATGACTTTGTGGATATTCAGGCAATAAATAAGTTACTATTGTTATTACAATATCATCTTGCAACCTTATAAGCACAAAAAAATAATAATAATAATAATAAAGAAAATAAGATATACCCAAAATGTATAGCTTCTTACCCAACAGTGACCAATTCATTCAATTTCTGAAGATCCACAGCTTTCCTCAGTGGTGTCATTCCATATCGCTTCTGCTCACTGCAAACAGGTGCAGTTTATAAGAATTTTTACACATAGCAAAAGTCAGTTTTACTTTATAGAAGAAAAGCTTACAAAATCTCCTGCTGTCGCCAAAGGTCCTCCTCCTGTTTCTTCATCCTTTTTGCCTTTTCCTCAACAAGGAAGTCAACAGCACTCTCGATATCCTGGTTGCTCATGCGAAGGGCCCTCTTTGCATCCCGTTCTTTATACCCCATTCCCTTGAGCAATGATAAGGCTTCATCAGGCACTTGAAGCTGTTGAAAAGTAAATGTGACTACCAGTTGATCAAGACAAAACTTACACATATCATTATCAGAGAAAGAAAAGATGACTAGCAAAAAAACTACTTTTTAAACAATAAAAGAAAAGAGGGTGAGGGCTTCAGAACCTTTTTTTTTTTTTTTGCGGGCTTCAGAACCTAAAGTTTTGTACAAATCTTATATTAAAGGGATTTTTCAGCAGTGGCAGCATCTAACTAGAAGTAAAGCAAAATTTTTTTTAAAAAAAAGAAGGCTAGAATTTTTTTTTATACAAAGTACTATTTGCCAACATTTATCAACCTGCATATGAACAAATATCAATACATAACGTATCAAGTTCTGCTAACCTGGAAGAATTTAATTTGAGCAGCATTCAAGGAAGCCCTAGAATTTTCTACACGACCACTGTGATATGCAACTACTCCTTCTAAAAGCTCCAGCCTCAGGTACCTTCATATGAAGTGCAATCAATTACTGTGAGTACTGGCAACTCTTTTAGCTAGCAATACAGACAAATCATGATGGATAATCCACGCTAAAAGAAACTACTCACAAGGAAAGCTCAGGAAACCGTCCTCCTTGGAGAAGTCTCAGACGAATAGACTCCTTCCCATGAGCACGCTCAAGCCCCTCTCTGGCTTTTGCAAGTCGCTGGCCAGCCACTGTGAGCCAGCTAATATCACGGAGCATAAAATAGCACCATACCATGTCTATTTGTAGTATGGATACATTGTCAACCATCTGAAAAACAAATACCAAATATTATTATGTTAGAACATTTAGAAAGATCAAAACCAAGCCACAGCACATCCATCCCAGTAAAAGTAAGACATTGCAGAACTCCATGTACCAAAAGCAATTTACAAAATAAAACCTTTAGTCACTGATTTGGCATAATGTTCAGTAGTAATTAATAACATTATAAAAGAAAGATAAGGAAAAGGATGACCAAAACGATTGCAAGCAAACAATATACAACCTTGCTTCTTAAATTGCCTTTCTATTTTATGAATATGGAGCTCATAATGCAAAATAATTGCGGCTTCAATCAGTTTCAATCGTGAAAAAATGTTCACGAAATAGAAAAGTCCTGTAGATTTGAAGGGATTGTGATTCACTTACTTCAATGGCCTTTGGATTGCATAGAGAGAAAGCCTCCTGCATTACAAAAAGAAGTAAACTTGAGTAATTGATTTTTCATCCCAGAAGTTAGCAAGTATTATATTAAGGCATTAATTCAAGAAAGTACCATAAAACATGTTAAAAACTGGTTTAGCTACAATTATTTGCTAAAACACTTATCCCTGAGAGAACATAATAAAGAGTTTCAGATGCAAACCTCGCCCATGATAAGCACTTCAAGTGCATCCTTATATTTATGTTCTCTAATCAACTGCTTAGCATTTGCATGCAGCATAAGACCCATCATTATTGCTCTGCCAGAAATAAATCACAAATGTTAGCAGGATTAGTTTGACCATCCCATCCACCTAAGGGGATTAGTTACTGCTGTTCATAAGGTGCACAGTCTAACCAATCGAGGTGTTTGTGAGACTGCAGGGGTGATTTTATACTAATGTTGTTCATATAATGGTCAAGATTCATATTTTCACCATACCTTTGGTCAGTCTCAGAGCCCAGCTGCACTTTTTCTCCACTCTGATTTTCCAGCTCTAGATTAAAGTTTTCAACAGGTAAAGATCCTTCAGCATGTCTCTGGGCTAGTGAAGTGGCAGCAGATCTGCATAAAAATTGGGATCAGCCAAAAAGCTAGAAAGAGACAAAAAGCAAGATTGAATACATGAGTTTGCACACGTCTTGTGGACATGGCGCAGAACATGACTATCATTGTACGGTTATTATACACAAATTTTGGAGCTCACGAAAACCAAATTTAACTAATTAGGGATTGTGTAATTTTTAGCAAAATAAAGAAGGCTTTCCTCCTCTTTGGTAAAATGACCTCCTCACCGATGTCTTTGATCATTCAATTTAACAGCCACTACCCCACCAATTCCCCCAAGTAGTTCACAATTCTTTCTTATAAATAATCTAACACACAATTCGACCCATTTAGCGAAAACACACGAGAATCCTTGATGCCCAAAAATCTTTAAAAAGACCAAAAGAAGCCCACAGCTTATAGCCCAAAATAGAAGAAATTAATAGCAATATTCGACCTAGGAAACAAAGAAAAATCCAACCCTGAGCCTAAAAAGTTCGGCATACAGATAGAAATTCATGATTAAACACTACTAACTTGATCCTGGAGAGGCGTTTAGAGCGCTCTTCTTCAGCCAAGAATTCCTCTTTCACTTTGCCTTGATCAGCGGAGACCCTGGAGGCCAAAATTTTAGCGTTGTTTTTAAGACCCAGTTGGCTGAGCTTTTCAGTGCCATCACCATCTCTCAAGACTTTGCCCGCGGATATTAAGTTGATCGTCTGGGGCACAGCATGGCAGCCCGATCGCTCGGCCACCTCTTCTCTCAACATGGCCACAGTCCATTCTTCTAAATCCACTTCCAGTACCCCACTCCATGCCCCTCCTATCTTCAATTTCGCCATGCCCATCTTTCCGCCGGGGAAGAAAAAGACGCAGCAGCAGAACAAGAGAAAGTACTGAAAACGAGTAGCCAGCCAGAAGAAGACGAGGAAGAAGACCAGGACCAACTGACTTAAAATTAGTGATTAAGTGTCATATGTACCCATTGGTTTATACGGACATTGAATCCTGGTGCTGGTGGGTTAGCATTAGCTTGGCGGCCAAGGCTTGAGTTGACCCCGTATTTACTTTCCCCGCTTGTAGTTTGTATTTTGTGCTCCTCTTTGGAAAGTACTAAATGTGACTTAAGGAGAGCGTCTGGAGTTGGAATCCGTGTTTGGATTGCATTTTTCGTCATTTTTCATGAAAAAATTACTGTAGCGATTTGATATATGTGAGGAAAAAAGGTAATAGGGAAATGTGATCACGGAAAACGATAATATTTTCCGACGGAAACAAGCAATCCAAGCGTGGCCTAAATTGAGTGAACTCCATCACTCTTCTACTTTTTCCTGTTTTTTATTTTGTCTCCAACGAAAAAAACAAAAAAAAAAAAAGTAGCACGATAAGACTTCGAATTCTCTACGACAAGCCCTAGCGGAACTGTGAAACAATTATTGTACCGGCATCTCCCTAAAAAATTACCAGGCTGCAGCTTCGAGAAGTTGTCATTTACACCGTGTGCTAAAACAATTATTGTACGTAAGTTATGGTTTACACGTAAGCACAGTCTGCCATCCTCTATAATCCATCGAAACATATTCTGCCATCCTCTAAAAGCAAAAAATGGAGCAAGAATAGCGGATTCCCTTAGATCTATCCTAAGTTCCTAACGTTAATATTTTTGTTCTCCCAATTATTAATTCTTACTTGAGTGACAACGGGAAATTTTATGTCAATCCGAGATTATAAAAAAAAAAAAAATTGGCCTACTAGTTACTTTAAAATCAATGAAAATGACTATTGACAATATTTGGCCTACTAGTCAAATAATTATTCTGAAATGGCATAAGATTTTTAGTGAGAATAATGAATTGTCCGATGATCAAAAGCAAAAAGACAATCCTTAAATGAACTTTTATAATTTTGACCATGACATTCATTTGTCTTGTCAATCACTAAACTTGGCTCAATGGCCACCTTCTGCAAGTGAAGTTTCAAATCTCATCTACAGTAAAAAAAAAAAATCAAAAATTGTGTTAAAACACTTTTTTGGTCGAGTAAGATCTATGTACCTACTAGCCTCTAATACAAAGGATAGATAGATTATATAACAGTTGTTGTCTCAAAAAAAAAATATTCATTGTCTTGTCTTTTCAATTTTTAATTTATTTATAGTATTCCTTCTCGTGAACCATGGAACCTATCCCCTCCCATCTTGTCATAAATTCCTTTTGACACACCATTACTAATAACAAAGCAATTATCTTCTTCAAAAGTGATTCTTAACTTTGATGATTAGAAGACCGAAGAGTATTTCCATTGCAGATCTAAAGCCCATAATAAAGACCTCCCTCGTATAAGTCCAACGACAAATCAATGGCTTGGGGCTATTGGGCATCGTCACCAAAGACTTTTAAGTTTCGGTGAGACGGGAGATTAAGGCCTTGTTTGGATTGTGATTTTTTATCAAAAAATTACGTCATTTTCTGTGATTATATTTTTCTATTACCTTTTTTCCTCACATACATCAAATCGTTACAGTAATTTTTTCATGAAAAATGTAATCCAAACACAACCTAATAATTTTTTTTGAAGCTTGATTAAAGATTTAAATCTTATCTTTCATATGCTGGACTCACATTTTGCTGGGATACTTTTTCTAGGCCGGTTGGGTCTCTTCCTCCTGTATAGGCTAAAGTAGGAGTATGGGTTGGGTAGGCATAAGAGTAGGAGTAGGCTGGGTTAACTGTTAGCCTCTGATTAAAAAAAAAAAAGTTTCCAACGCGAGAACGAGTGAAAGACGAGAGATGAGAAAACTCGGCCACTAAGAGCCTAAGAGGGGCCACGCCCTACCGGACAGTCTCTACTGTTCTTCACCGAACCATCTTGAGAAAAGATCCAAACTTGCATACACCACCAGCTCAACCACCACCATCATGGCGGCAGCCACCACCGCTGGCAGAAAAAGAAGAAAGAAAGCTAAAACCAAATCCAAATCCAAATCCAAATCCAAAAAGCCCAAAACTGCACCCCAACCCCCACCCCCACTCCCACTCCAGCCCACCACCAGTAGTAACCACCATGAAGACCTATCAAACCTCATTCCCCACCTCGTCACTGCTACCTACAGCGCCATTTCCTTTCTCCGCCACCAAGACCTTCACCTCCTCCCCTCCCAATCTCTCTCCCTCGAATCCCTTCTTTGTTCCACTTCCACCAGCTTCTCTAAACTCCTCTCCCTCACCTATTTTTGTCCGGAATCACTCCCCCCGCCGCCGCCACTACCTCCTCCGCCGGCACAGTGTTGGTTTGACAGGTTCCTCACCTCCGCCGCTGCTGACTACGATCCCCGGTGGACCCACTTCTTCAATCTGTCCAAGCCTTCATTTACCCTCCTCCTCCGCCTGCTCACTCCTTCTCTCTCCTCCCTCTCTCCTCTTCCCCCTAACTTCGCCCTTGCAGCCACCCTTTTTCGGCTAGCTCACTCCGCTTCCTTCTCTGCAGTCTCCCGCCGCTTCAACATTGACTCACCCGCCGCCTGCCGCGCCTTTTACACGGTCTGCAAAGCCATCAATGAAAATCTCGGTCATTTGTTTGAATTTAAGTCGGATATCAACCGCATTATCGTGGGTTTTGGGTGGATTTCTCTGCCAAATTGCTGTGGCGTTCTGGGGTTGGAGAAATTCAAATTGGATGGTGATTTATTGGGTGAAAACGGGTCTTTGGTAGTGCAAGCTCTCGTGGACTCTGAAGGGAGATTCTTGGATGTTTCAGCTGGGTGGCCTAGCACTCTGACACCCGAAAAGGTTCTTCGACAGTCGAAGCTTTTGTCGGGCGTTGAGGAGACGAAAGAGTACTTAAATGGGCCATCTTTTGAGCTTAGTGATGGAAATTCAATCCCGCAATATATTTTGGGGGACTCCTGTTTTCCACTATTGCCTTGGCTTTTAACGCCTTATAAGAAATTGGATGAAAATGCTGGTTTGAATTCCTCCGAAATGGCTTTTAATTCAGTTCATAGTAGTGGGATGGAGTTGGTGAGGATGGCATTTGGGAGAGTGAGAAAAAGGTGGAAACTTGTGGCGAAGAAATGGAGTGAGCAGTGTGTTGAGGCTTTTCCATTTGTAATTGTTACGTGTTGTTTGCTGCACAATTTTCTCATAAAGTGCAGTGAAGCAGTGCAGGATGAAGATGCAGAGTGCTCGAGAGATCAAGAGTTTCCAGTGTTTGATGGAGAGGTAGATGAGAGTGGGAAGAGGATTAGAGATGCTCTTGCTTCCCATTTGGGTAGGGCGAATGAGAGGAGATAGTTTGACTGCTGTAATTATCAGGCTTCTTAGTTTACTGCTTTTTGCTGTTCTTGTGGGCGTGAGATTTTGGCTTGTGTTAGTTGTATATATCTGATTAATCGTAATTGAATTAGGTTTTCTGATATGCTGTTTTTCTGCCAGCCACCCTGTTGGTATACATTGCACATTACATTTGTGTTTTGGGTTATTCCTGCTTCCGACATCAGAATAGGGACCCTGATGCTAATCATCATGAACGATCGGTACTGAATCCTAGCTGGCAGGCCCATGGTTTTGCATCTCTACCAGAGTTTCAGAGGAACTATAGTTAAATGAGGTGAAGGTTCATTTGTTAAGTACTTGGTGGCTGGGGCACATTAAGCTTGGAGCTGAGAAAATAGTGTAATATTTCAGTATCTGCAAATAGCTCTCTTGAAACTAATAATCACCTTTCAAAGTTTCACAAGAGTAAAGCCAAGTCCAGGTTCCAGGATGCTACTAAGTTGGCACGATGAGGTGAATGCCAATTTAAGATGCGAAACTTTATTAATTATTAGGATGGAGATGATCTATACCTCTAAGATGACAATTGGGGCTTGGCTGACTTTGATGTTTTCCACTTCCCTTTGCATTATAAGAGCTTGCTTGCTGGTGCAAATGATATAGTTAATGGAATGGGCATTCCGACAAGCTAGTGTCCTCCTAATGTGAGTGGTAGTTCTAAGTCGGGCAAGAAAGAGCTGACGATGAGAAAATGTTCCTGCAACCAATCTTTACCTTGGGGGTTGTCACTTGTCAGATTGTTAGCTTTCTGAAGTCTACTATCCTGGAAGCTATCCAAATCAAATGCAATGGCAGCTCTTTTTGTTTATCTATTCATTTGTGGTGGTCTTGCTCTCAGATACGTATATGATTACAAAACTGGGGGATCTGGTGAATATATCCCACAAATTTCTCTAATTTTTCATCAGATAAACTAGCCTATAATGTGGAGGAGGACAACCAATTTCTTTAGCACTTTCTCCAATTTGACTGATCAATGCTGAGATCAGAAGTTTTTTCTTCTAGATTAGAATGTTTACAATCTTGCTCACAAATGCTGGGATTTGAAAATCTGAAGCCTTTCTAGAGCAGATGACTTCCCGATTATCAGTTACCAAAATAATACCGATAATGGATGTAGATAATCCATGGACTTTGCTAAATAAGTGTGTTCAAGACTGCAACATGCAGTCTGTCAATCAAATTACTAACCAGGTCCTTGGCTGCAGCTCATCACAAGAAAGGGAAGGAAAAGAGGTACTAAAAAACAGCCACTTTCCCTTTACAATAAAACACTTTCGTTTTTTCCCTATCAAACAATTGCATCCGTGTAAACTTTGGTGCGAAGAGTTTGCGATTTGAAGCAGAAAAGAAAAAAAGAAAAAGAAAAATCAAATAAAAATCTCTGAAGAAGAGCTTTTTTTTGTACATTCAAACCAGCAAGAAAACAAACCCTTATCGCCTGCTCCCCTGGGCTGTGAGGCGTTCGACTCCCGTCTCTGAAGAACCCTCAGAAACTCGTCTGAGCTTAGATTCCCATCACGATTCGTGTCGAATATATAAAATACGAGATCAACAAGATTGTCAGAGATGGAGATGCCACAAACCTGCGACCAAGCACAATTCGTCATTAGGACAAAAGCTGATTTTTTTTTGGAAAGACAGTTGCCTATGGAGAAGGACGAATGAACCTTACTGTTTGACCCTTGTGATATTGGTCGATTCAGTAAGTGTATACATATGGAAATGTGTTAAATTTGTGTACATTAAACTGCTGTAATCGCATATGAATGCATCGAGTCAATACACATGAAACTGGTTATACAATATTCTTCCAACTATCGTTCTCCTGCTATTGACAAAGCTATTTCATACATGACTTGCCAACATAATTATAGATTATTAGAATGTCCTTCCGAGGTTATTAACAAACAATACAGGAACCTTGTGGACAAACAAGGTATATTACTGCATGCAAGTGGAACCATGCCATCACATTCAACTATCAACATACCAAATCAACTACTGCTTTTTACTAAATATTTGAAAGTAGATAACTATGTAGACATACTTGAGTAGCAGCTCTTTGAAAATCTTGCTTTGTTAGTAACCCATTGACTTTTCCATAACTGAAGATAGCCAGAGAGAATGGGCGGAGCCGTTTCCGAAGTTCAGCAAAATTCTTGAATTCTTCAAATGTGATGCACACGTCTTTGAGATTTGGTTCTTTGTTTAATTCATCAACACGATCAAGAAACTTGTTGATATGATTTATGTCAGCAGATGCAACCATGGACAGTGCAAAATCTTTAGCAGATATGGTTCCCTGTGATTTCCAGTCGTAATGGGCAAACTCTAGCCGCAGAATCTGTCGCCAAGATGTTCAAATACATACTCAGAAATCAGTCTACTCCACTGAGATGCTTAAGCACCACATAAATAACAGCAGTCGCCTCTTGAGGCGGATATTTTTGGTTCACGCTACCAGGCATTAGCAACTACTTCACTGAGAAGAACGCAGCAACTTTTGAAATCCTTGAGAGTAGATCCAGACACGATGAAGATGTTTTACTTCAATAAAAAAAAAATCCAAATATAGGTGAGGGATCAAAAACATACGTCATTATGCAGATCTCTTAAGAATTGAACAAATTTTTCACGTCCAAGGCGACCTTCACCATCCTTGCCAAAAAAGTACTCTAGGAGTCCTCCGTCCTCTACAGAACTTGAAACCTTCAATCCAGTTCTCATCCCATCTCTGTGGTGAGCACCTTGCCTGTTATGCATCCGCATCAGGGCCATCACTTTCTTAAATTCCTCTCTGTCTATTCCTCTGATTAGAAGTAGCAAAAGTTAATACTTCCAGAATCAGTGCAAAAAAAAAAGCAGCAAACATACTCTACACATTGCGCATAACTGCATATTCTTTCGCTGGATGTACAAAATGTACATATATAGGCAACTGTATAAAGCACATTATGAGTAATAAAAGAAAAATATTAACACAATTTCTGGATTGAGCACCAAAAACTATCTTTATAAAAGAACTTTGATTAGCTTCGAATTGCCACAGACATTTTGAAGGCCTCAATTCTGCAATTTGTAACTTCTGATTTCTAAAGGTAAAGAAGTCCCCAGAACGCTACATTGTTGTTTGACTGTCAGTCATCAGTAATAAACCATACAGTTGAACCAGATACAAGATTATAATCTGAAAACAGTTTTGCTACTTTTTTTTTCCCCCTTCCAAGAATGATAAACACATGTAGAATTGTTAAAGAGTATATTGTACCTGTGGAATTGAATAATTATGCATTATTAGCATTACATCTCTCTTTCATATGGAGCCCATTCAATGCTGTCCAGAATGCCAAAATAGATATAAACAAAGGAAATAGATTTGTCTCATCTTAATACTTGGTCAAAGCAAATGAAACAGATTCATCATCTCAATACTTGGTCAATATTTGATTAAAAGCAAGCCAACATTTGGATCAAACTCACATCAGTCGTGTATATAGGATATCATATAATTTTGAATTGTCCATCAATTAATGCTTTCTATTATGATTATTTTCTCTGCCCAGAAATTTTTGAGACATTTTATCTGATTCTGGGGCAGCTACAAGAAAAGCATCTATATTTTCTACGAATCTTGTATAACAAGTAACATAAAGGTAGCTATGGAAACATTAACCAGAGGTATAGAGATGCCTTCATACTTACTGGCAGCACAAAAATATGGTCTGTAGAACTCCTAGAACCTTATGTATACTAATACATACACATTAAACCTACCCATCGTTGTCAAGGTCAAACATTTTGAATGCCACCGAAAAACTTGATTCTGGTATGCTGAGTAGTGTAACGAAAAAAATATACCTGTAAGAACAAAATGCAGAATCAGGAGATTTTTCAGAAGTTTAATGAGCATTACATGTAGATAATGTGCCTGTGTCCAAGCATACAGACACACATGCAGAACAGGGACTAACTCTGCAAACGATATAAGTCCATCATTATTGGTATCAAAAAGCATAAAAAATTCTGAAGGTGCGCAATTTAACTCGCCAGGACTCTTCTCTCCTTTCAGATATCCTCCACGAACACCAGTTGCCCCGGATGGAGGAAATACAGGAACAACTGCTCGCATCAAATCTGCTGGTGTCATAAATACCTCGCCAGAAGGGGATCGGAAAGATGCAAAGTAATCAAACACCTAGAATAGGAAACATGATTATAGGCGAATTTCATACAGGGATAAAAACATGAGAAATTTCAATGCTCAGAACCAAGGCAAGTGGGCCAATTCCATATGAATCCTTAAGGTCATGGTGAGGATCTGTTTTCTTTTATGGTCATGAGAGAAGCAAAATCTTCTAACTTTTAGTCATTCGACTACTACATTCGAATTGTAGCACAAACTGGAACTTTTTTAACGCAAACTATTCAATTGACCCTCTATAACCACTTGGACTTTTAATGAGCTAGCAATATTTTAATTTGCAACTCACCTATAGAAAGTACAAGTACAAGCTCTTTGATCAAGCTGTTTAAAACACTAAAAAAGATAGAGACTTTACACTGATGCATATGAAAACTAGAGGTTTATACCTTCTCAGGAGGACTCTGCAACCTCAGGCGTTTCTCATAGTTGAAGAAAACCTTTCTCCTGTATGTATCTGAAACATCAAGATGACTATTAGACATGAAAATTGAAGGCAACCATGAAACAAGGGGCAACTGAGACACATGGTTTGCTCTAGTTTAAAGCTAGTGTGTTGTCATTGTAATACGAGAGTTAAATCAGGGATACAAAATGAGATGTAGGAATATTTCAAGTTCCAAATCGTAATATAGGATATCAGTTGCTAATCATAGATCACCATCTTGGTGCTAGGTGACTAAAAGTTTTTCGTTTTGCATTTGATCAATTAGCGTCGAGCTGTGGCATCAATATAGAATTAGGATCCTATGAGAGGATATTCAACAACCATGACTCGCTGATGGGGATGTTTGAATGACATTAATTGAATGTTGTTGATGGTAATAACAGGATAAATCAAATAGCAATTTTGTCTTATTCACGAACTGTCAAATATCACACATCCATGCGAATGGATAGTTATATCTATATATAAAAAAAAAATTATAAAAGATATTGTGGGCCTGCATATATACTGAAGATTAATCCGAAACATCCCTGCTAAAATATTGGCAGCTATGGTGTACCTTTCCATGAATTACCCTATGAAATCTAAAGAAAAACTTGCATTAATGGACCACAAACCAAAATGCCCCAGTTTTCGAATCGATGAACATCATCCATAATGTGAAAATCAGCTCGAGATGTCAATTACAATATCCCAGCATTCTCTTGTACCTTTAAATAAGAAATTAGGCTGGCTTTCACTTTCTGTATCTGCCGGGCCCCTTCCACAATCAGCATAAGAGAGCTGCGAATGCCTACCAGAAAAGGCATAACAGTAACAAAGGCCTAAACTCGAGGCAACGACGACTGCCCCCGAAAACAATGATCTCAGAACTGATTCAAGAACTGAGGCCGAGCTACCCTTTTGATTATTACTGTGATTATAGCTACTGGTAGACCCAGATGTTGAAGCCCATGCTGAATCCGATGACGTTTTATTTGATTTGGTGAAGATCAAACGTTGTTGGTTGAGACTTTGTGCTGCAAAGACTCGGATTAATGGATTAGGTTTATTCAGAAATGTCCGAGAATTCATAGTACACTACACTTCAGTCCGTCCTCTACAGATTAGATAAAGTTTAGGATTGAGGATAAAGTTCAGAGTTTGTTTTGTTTTGATTTTGCAATTGTTTCATCTTTGCATGGATGCAATGCATTATATCCACATATATGTATGTGTGCGCGGGGTCGCGCTCGTGCGCAGGGAAAACAGGGAGCAAGAAGTGGCAGGGCACTGTTTGACCGAGAAAGATGGGCGGATAACACAGCACAGATGGGGGGATTATTTCACTTGCACTTCTTGGAAACGATGGTGTGTTTTTTTTAATTAGAAGCTCCTTTTCGTTCGTTCGTATGTTTCTAAGGCGGTCTCATGCTGCTGCAAATTGTACTAGCACTTTTATGAAGGTTTCTTTCATATTGCTAATCACATCCAAAAAATATATATATATCGGGAAAAACGGAAAGTTTCTCCATGCTAAGGCTAGGCTGGGCTTTTTCATTTACATGTTGGAAAGAAGATGGACTTCCTTGGAAGTGTACAATTCTGTTCTTGGGCCAGGCTCTAGTATGGGCCTGTGAGATCAGTCTGGTCAGATATTTAATGCAGCAATCAAAGCATGGAACTGGTAACGTACCAAAGACCCAAAAGAAATTTAAAAAAAAAAAAAAAACAAACCTGGCAAAGTGCCCAGCCCAATTGATAAGGCTGCAGAAATTGCGTCTGTGAAGCTCCGAGGGCCTCTGTGGCGATTAGTTTCAGGAAAGTAGAATTGTAGATCAGTCTTAGCTCTCTGCCGAGAAAAGGGGCGGGGCAGGAGAGTAACATCCTTGTTTGTTATTATTCATTATTAATTACTTACATAATTTTGTAATTATTATATACAGAGTTCATAGCAATCTAAAAGCACTTTCCCCAATTCAATAGCTTGTTACTGGGGAGGTGCAATTTGCCAAGAGATGCTTTTAAGAAAACATATGGTAACCTGTGATCATCCATTAGTTAATTTTTTTTTTTTTTCAAGACTTAGCTAGAGTTTCTGCCATCTTAATAGTTGTAACTTGTAACGCTTAAACATGCAAAACAAGTATAGATTAAAATGAGACCCCCATTAGTTCGTTTTTTTTTTCTGATTATTTTTTTGTTTCGCATGTGGTCCCTAATTCGAGGAATTACTACTTGAAAGAGACAAAAAAAATAATAATTTTTGAAAAAAAAACTACGTACCTTTATTTCCTTTGGTTTTTGGCCCGAAAACAATGCAAGGAACACGAATTATTGGTACCACTTTCTGTTCTCTTCGAGACAAGAAATGTAGTCACCAACTTTTGGTCACTCGCATTTCTTCATTAAACAAATTCATTACTCTTTGATTTCAAAGCAAAAGCTGGATTGGCTTTTCTGGCAAAGGTTGCTCAGCTCGGGCGACGTGCTTTCAAGTTTCTTCAGCTGCTCTATGGCCAAAGTTGATTCCCGGAGCAAAATTTATGAAGGCTTTTGTGGTCATATCTCAGACCTCTGGCAAATATTACCGAACAGAGAGCAACTTCCGTAATAAACGATTAATTTATACCTAGCTGCTATACTCCAAAATTAAAAGTCCACTTTTTAAGCAGATAGACTGACTGCTCCGTTTTCGTTGCCCTTTCCCCAACTACCATTTGAAATTCGTAAGCAACAATAAATGGGAAATAATTTTAGGCAACTATATCCTTACCCACCACATGCATGTGTATACATCATTTTCAAGCAAACTCTTCATCCCTGCGCTTTAATTTCTTTTTGTTCTTTTTTGGCCCCATTTTCCAGCCTCTTTCCAGTTTGCTTGCTGCATCTTTTTATAGTTATAGACGTCCTCATCAGTAGCTCAGAAATATCAAGGGGAAAAAAGAAGAAGAAAGGAAGCATAACCAAGTAGCCCCCAATAGCCATGGATTGGTGCTCTTGGTTATCAAAAGCTAACCTTGAGCCATCCCTCACATACGAGTATGGTTTATCTTTCACCCGCAATGAGCTAGAGAAAGAGGATCTGGTATACTTTAACCACGAATTCCTCAAGAGTTTGGGCATCAATGTAGCTAAACACCGCCTGGAGATACTCAAGCTTGTCAGGAAGGATGTTGGAGGAAACCTCAATGGCCTTTCCAGGCTTGTGTTGGCATTCAACAAAACTAAAAAGCTCTTCGTCAAGAAAGTCGGCAAGTGGGGCTTTCCCAGCAGGAATTCGACTAATCATCACGCCCCTTCGTTGGATATGTGTACCTATCCAACACCGTGGAGCGGAGCACTCAGGCGGTTTACTAGTGCAAAGGAGGACAAACCAGTGATCGCAAGCAGGGATGTGATGAAATCAGGGCCTTTAGATAGCAGAGTGCAACAAGAGAAGAAGATGATGTTGACTAATAAATGCCTTAGTATATCGGGTCCTCTGGATGGGAAGCTACAAGATAGATGGATGCTCGCCAACTGGAGCCCGATGAGACCCGGAGTCACTGATGGAAAAGGAAGAGACAGGCATGGGTATGGAAACAGGAGTCCTGGCTTGTATGCACCGTGGGAAGGAAGAGGTATGAGCCCAATGCGGAATCACTATTACGAGGGAAAGGTGGGGTATGCTACTGATGATGGAGGTCCTTCACTATGGTCCTTAATGTTTCAAGATTTGAAACCCAATTGAGCCCGGAGATTTTCTTGCAATACTGGTCTTGCCTATGGGACGGAGACTTGCTACTTTTGGCATTTTATTGTTATACTACAAGCTATCGGAAGAAGTTGCTTGCTTTCAGGCATGGCATCTGCTTCATGCTCTAAATTCTTAGGCCTGAGATAAGAAAGCAAACTAGCTTGACCAACTGCAGACTGATCGTTACCTTGACCAATCTGCTTGTACTTGAGCTTAGTTGTGTCCTTGTTTCCAATTACTCCTTTCTCTGCTTTCTGAACCCAATTACTTCCCCTAATTTTTTCACTTGTACTCCCACAGGTGAAACTGTAGGAGTTATGATCTGCTGTTTTGCATTATTTGTGCCTAATTATGAAGCCTAAAACTAATAATACTACTCAGCTGAAATTATGTCTTATAGGGACTTTTTCCAATCACCTTCATGCCTGAATGATATAAACACAAGGCGATTCTAAATTCAGCTATTTTACAAATATCAAATAGAAATCTCAATCAGCTGACTGAAGAAAGCCAGTAATTTTGTTTCTTCTACTCTGCAGTATATAGTCATGGTCTAATGTCAAATGGCAATCAGATTTTACGTTCCAGATGTCGAAATGAAGAGGACAGATTTTACCATATAAGGCTTCTTTCATAACCAAGAGGAATGAAACATGCGCAAAGAATGCAAGTCACTAACCCAGCTTTCCACACTCAAATCCAGTTCTTCTAAAGATAGTCAAGCAAAAATGTAAGCACACAAGGATCTGTCAATCATCGAAATGATCCAGAAAACCATGAGAAGCATAGATAGGATGCAAATTACATCTCAACCAATCACTCTATATTCCGAGAGGCATACATGATGGATATGTCAGCAAAATTATACCACAGCCATTCAAAATAAAGACTATATCTTTACAGGGAAAGAGTTATCCAAATAAAAAGGAGGCAATCAAATTAAGATGAGTAATTTTTTCCCAAGAAAAACCAGGAAACGAATGTTACCAGTCAATAAGGAAACGAAGGAATAGTCCTGGACAGAGCAAGCCAGAGAACCCCATAACCGAAGAAACATGCAAAAGCGCCAATAGGGAGAATGACCAAAGGTGGAAACTTGTTGTAAACATGGCCTGGAAGCAAACCCATGTTTTCCCCAATATCATTAGCCACCCCAAGCATGCTGGTTAAATCCCAGAACTGATTTGACTGAGTGGGAGTAGAGAGGAAAAGTGGATGCATTCCCGGATGCTATTTGCAACCAAGCAGCTGCCTCAAGCCCCACCCATGATGGTCTAGTCCCTGCTTTTACGGTCACTATTTTTTTTTTTAATCTTCTTAATCAATCAGAAATTCAGTCCGACGAATTGAATTAAACAGACAAAGAAATGAGAGCGGGAGGGACTGAGAGGGAAGAAGAGTCGGGCAGCAAGCATTGATTGTGATACGGTTGAGAAAAGAAAGACGACAATGTAAAACACCGGGAACAAATAGGCAGACATGGAGGGAGGTGGAGTTTTGGGAGGAGGGCAGATTGTTAATAATAAAGACAAGAAGTAGATGTGTACTAAGGAATAAGGGAGAAGGAGGTGATCGGATGGTGAGAATAGGATTCTGCAGTATATGATAATGAGTACTAGTGCATTATTACAAGTAATTTACAAAAATCAGAAACGTCATGCATCTTAAGAATTGACTTCTCAATTCGCAGTTTCCCTAATCCTGGAGCCCGGAATCCCCTTAACTGACATGTGGAAATTCCGTGGTACATATCCAGATGTCGAGTTTTAGCATTTGTACCAAGCAAGTACCTTTTCTGTGAACGGGATTCTTGGACAGCTGCATTTTTTAAGAGTAGCGTTTAGAAACTCCCCAAGGAGTAGAGAATAAACAAACAAACCTTCTTACCCTATTTGATTCTATTCTCCTCTTCCTCCTATTTTGTTTTCCCTGGCTGGCAAATCCTGGATTCTATTTTCATCCGTAGACTAATGATTAATTTGGCGGGTCTCAAATGAGACCGTGAGAGGCCAGGTGAGGGAGTATTGACTAAGCATTGAACTCGTAACTTGCAAAGCCATGAATTGCATTCTTCATGCGGAACAGATAAAATACTTTTTACGTATTCGCGGATTCTTCCAGTGTTTTGGCTTCTGTTACTCAGTCTCTGGAACAAACAGATAATGATTGGTGGTTTTATTTTACAAGGTCATCATTTCTGGGGACTTCGTGTATGTTGCAAGTATACTGGAAGCTGTGTTGTCAGCACTGTTAAACCCCACCAAAATAGTGACTTCTTACACACTAATCTGATCTCTGTCGGGACACTGTTTTCCTCGAGTTCTATAATCTTTTCCATTTTTGTGACAAACTGACAGGAATATGGATACATTAACTATATCAAAAACAGTCCAGCTTGCACTAGTTCCAAGGATTTGCCCAATCTTAAGAAAGCAGCCATGGATTCCAAGACAATCGGGAATTAGCTTTTGAGTAGAAGCCCCTTGGGATCATCAGGCAAACCAGGTAGCACATTTTTGTGTCTATTGGCCAGTTACTGATTTGCTGTATGGATATCCCGTTTTCTCTAGTAGTCTGGAAACCTCAAAATACTACAAATCACGTGTGATTAAATTGACAGTGTGCTACCAAACATCGAAGCAGGCCAAGTATGAAAGATAAAGTGCCATTTAGAGATCAAACGAGAAATTTTGGCTCTGCTAACAGGAGTAGGGCAGCCGCCGGTGGATGGGTTCTGCTCCATTCAGAGCTCAACACCATACAGCATTTTATGGGTTATTCCTTTGCATTTCTTGGTTCCCTGGGCTGATGCTAGCCTTGGGGGACGAGCATGTTTGAAGAAACATGATGGGCTAGCTGTTAGCATAAATCCAAGCCCAATATGTATATAGTCCAACCAACTTTGGGGTGCACGGTGTAGAAAACCCGCCCGCTCCCAACAACGCAACCCAATCCCCCATTTTGTTCATTCCAAAATACAAAAGTTAAACCAAAATAATCATGCTGAAAAGTATCATAACAAGTGAATTGGGGAGAGAATTGAATTGAATGATAAGATGAGAGGGATTATAATAAGTAGGAGTTGAGTTTAAAACCTCTCTCACTTATTAAAAGAAAGAAAGGATGGGGATTGAGGAAAACGTGGGCGGCTGTTCTTATTATTATTATTATTATTATTTTAATAAGATCTGGTTTTTTTCAAGTATTCGCTGTATATAATACCTCAGTTGATATACGCAAACAAAATTGGAGCTGCCCCATTCCCTTAGGAGAAGAGGAATTAGAAAGAGAACCTGATCAACATACATAAGGTTTTTCCTTTTGGGATACGATTGGTACCCTGATTCCAACCATTCAATTGGTTCACCGTATCACGACATTTTCTTTCCGTAATAACCAATCAAATAATTCTATACAATCTTGATAATTAATTTATTTATTTAACTCATTTTTATAACCAAAAAAAAAATCTCTCCAGAGTTTTTTTTTAAAAAAATATTGACACTGATCAGAATGATTAAAGATTCTGAAGCCATTCGAATTTGACCTCACTTTTTACATAAATAGTTCTGTACTACACACACTACTCCGACAATTTATGAAACATACTCTCCAAGAACACATCTTCGCCATCAAAGACCCTTAAATATGAACATTAGTTAAGTAATAATGAGGTACTTGATTCGACTCTCATCAACTTTTCAACTAAAACTAACTAGAGCATTTTCCTTAGAATCAACAAAATAGTACCTTGACAAGAATCGGGGGAGGTTGCCACGACAAGGGAGACAAAAGACATATTGCATTAATAATCAAAGTCTAATTGAAGTACCTGGAGCCAAGGATGCATGACATAGACATAGACATAGACATAGACATAGACATAAATAAAGTGATGGAACATGAATCCACCTTCTTTCATCCTTATCCCTAATTTTCATTTCCTTGTTGAGCTTCGGTCGTAGAAAACAAACAACAAATGGCAAAAAAAAGGGGTGCATGGGATGGATCCGATCAGCGTCTTGCGTGGCTTGGCTGGTCCGCCCAGCCCTGACGTGGAAACGATAGAAATGGCACATGGCTTTGCCGCCACCGTCAAAGACTAAAAGCGGGAAATTTAGGGATGCTGGACATATACCTAGTCGGTTCACGTGGATCCCACCCGACCCTCTGTTGTTCTTCGTTACTTATTCAATAAATATAAATGTTATTGCCATTATTACGTTTCGGAGTCATCGACTTTGCATGATCGTTTCTGACATTTTAATAGGTACTGAATATCCGTTGTCGGTTTGCGGTCACTTTGAGCTTCGATATGGAAATCAAGGCACGAAAAAGAAAATTAAAACAAAATATTTCCTAAGATAGGGAAAAATATTCACCTTGGTGTCTCTTCGCTCCCAGCGCTCATCATCAAAAGTATTTAAAAAGATTTTTCCACCAGTATTTAGTGAGTAACTGTTAGCACGTCAAAATCACACATAATTTATTACGTATATGTATATATCTATATTTATTATACCTTTATAATTAAATACTTTTCAAGATTAATTTTACTCTAAAAAAATTTATACATCAAAAGCATATTTTTAAGAATAAATCTTTTATACACTGACGGTGTATATACTAATAGGTCTAAATGCATGTCATATTTATAAAATTTAATGTTTAAATTTAAATTCAAATAATGTGACATTCATTCAATCTTGTCAGTATATACACTGACAGTATTGGAAAGATTAATCATATTTTTAATGCATGTCCACTTGACACTAGTGAGCCAAATGTACACCTTTTTTTTTTTAGTTCAACATTTTCAATATTGGCTCCATATTAGGAGCAAATGGACCCAATTAAATTATTAAGAATTCGAAAAGAACTAAATTGCCTCCAAAAATCCTACACTAGAAACCTGGGACGGGAAAACTCACACTTAAAATAACTACATTGTTTTTTTATTAGGCAATACGATTACCAGCAAACCATCATATAAGCGTAGTTCCAATGTCTAGGCCAAGCCTCAGTGACCTAGCAAGAGAATACAACTATAATTAAATTGGAAAATTCTAGCATTGAGATGGAGAGGTAAAGAACGTCCGACCAACTTTGGGTAAAAGTTGGCAAATTGGAGGACAACCAATTAGTATGGGTCCCACAGGCAGGTGTAACCGGTAAGCCACAAGGCACAAAGCTACATTGAGTAAGAGAGCTGTCACCCAGAGGGTCGTTGCCCCTGAGGGGCCTCTGCCTGTGGGCTGCTTTCTCTATCGATGGGGCGGTTTTGACGTTGGCCCCATGGTTCAATTTGCATTCTGATGGGCTAGCACCTGGTTTTTGTATAATCCGCGTGTGCCTTCCAGCTAAAAGTTAGAAACAAATGGGGGATGGACTATGGAGGGTATATTCAAGACTTCATCATGTATGAGTTAAAATTTAACAAAAAATTTAAAATACTCTTTAATCCTTTTAAATTGTTTGAATTATTGGGAAGGTATTTGATGTTGTAATTCATCAATTATTTTAATATTAAATAGTCTCGATTAAATATGAAGTAATCCAAATAATCTGGAGGAATTTGAAGGTATTTCAAATCTTTTTGTTAAATTCTTCAAACCAAACGCAGCAAAATGAAGAAAGTTGCAAAAAGTGAAGATATTTGTTTTTTGTTTTTTTGTCATTGTCAATATACTTACTCTAACATATAATCTAAGGAGGAGACCCAACTAGACTTATGAAAGATCGATGAAAACTGAACCATTATCAAATCAGATTGGTGCACTATATTTTCGTATGCAATTTTTTAAGAAAATCATATATTATAACAATTAATAGGAGGCAAATTTTTAACTCTTGATTTCGTACCCACCCAGCAGCAACAGCCCAAGCCGTCGAAGATTTTTGTTGGCTACTGCATTTGTTAGTCCTGCAATGTGCGTAGCAGAACAGTAACTAAAGAATACGTACAGTTTGCTCTAATCGCCAACGCCAGACCTCTCACTCTCATAACCTTATCCATTGTATGAAGCCTTCCTCTAGCTGGCCTATCGCAAGGGATAGAGTACTTGATCATAAAACGCAAGGGGATAGAGACAATACCTGGATAACTTTTCATTTTCAAAGTCTTGAAATAGGAAAAGGTCACTTAAATATCCACGATGTCCTAAGCTGACTCCCAAAGGCCATTTCATTTCATTTCTTTTCTTTTCTTTTCTTTTTTTTGGTGGTAATGATGAGGGCCATTCTTTACTTTCCCCTACTTCATTGTGCCACACTTACACTAAGATACCTATACATAACATATTTATATGCTTGCATCCGTTATGATCTTCTCTTTTTAAGTATCAAAAGAGGGATAAGTCTTAATAGTTTGAGACATTCAAACGTGATGCAAGCTTAGATATTGCAAAAGGGATATTTTTTTACTACAAGAAAAAAGGGTACTAAGAGCTTTAACAAGGTCAATGCTCGAGTATGGGTGGCAATTCTTGTGAATTTTCAGCTCAGATTGAAGCTTGAATCAGTTATGCTTGATTTTACAACTAAAACCGTATCCTACACGGAAGGTTGACTAGTCCTTTGAGAAATCATGTCAAATTCTGCGCGATTAGTAACCAATTTAATAATCCAACGCGGCTCTATATCCGACGCGAAATTTGAGAGTAAGTTTTCATAAATGCTGGTTTTCTCCAGTCCAATTGAAGTTTCTGATAATCCAAATATGGAGATATACAATCAAGTTAATCTTAAAAACTTGATTGTAGGCTACGAAAAAATGGAGATCATTTTTTGGCTAAACTCTGTCCAAACTATCTCTATTTTGAGTTAGGCCAACAGAGAATTTTGGCACAATTTCGCTATTAAATTTGGAGTAAATCTTATATATATTGACAGTGTATACACTATCATATCACCGTTTGATTCATGACATGTGTATATCACAAGTACTTCGATTGTGAAACTATCTCTCTGACTCTTGCTCTCGTGATCTCCCGATCATCTGTTTTTCTTCGAGCAATTGAACAATATCGTACTTTTACATGTACTAAATAAAGCAACACCTCTTTAGTCCTAATCTTTTTTTTTGTAATTAAAAGTTTTAGTGAGTTCCTCTCCGTTTATCGCTACAAATCAGAACATACGTGGAAAATGAAAATCATGAATCATTTGCAAAAATTTTTATAAATGATTCATCAACATAGTCCTCAAATGAAAATCATAAATCATTTAAAATCATTTACAAATATTTTTATAAATGATTCATCAACACAGTCCTCACGTTAACATTTACACGACCCTTCTGTCAAAAAAAAAAAAACTCATCCAACTCGTCCTTGCCAAATTGTTTACACTTCTTTAGTCTTATTTGGATTTGGGTTGCATATGCAATTAAACCATCTCGATCGTTTTTTTTTCCCCCCTGCAACCATGACAGACTCCCGTGTTCACTTCTCTTGTGGTTTACTCATCAACTTTACTGGGTAATCAGATCAATGTCTTCACTGGGTAAGCTTTTAGCTTTGGGTGCAGAATCCTTAGTTATTTTTAGCTTTTCCATTTTTGGTTTTCCATTCTTAAATTCAAAGAATTAATCGGGTCAATCGGGGTCCATGCCTCTCGAATATCACAGCCAATGTCCTTGGTCAAATTTAAACACCTTTTGACACCCAAATTCTGCCAACCATATAATTACCTGAAAAACAAACCAACAGAAATCGTCAATAACCATACACGAACAAACAAACTGAGAAAAATAGAAAGGAAAAGGATGCTTCTTCGCCGAGAGAAGAGAAGTACAAGCATGCAGAAAGACCAGATCAATGTTCACGCCCACAGCAAGACCGAATCAAACACCACAAACGAGGTATCGGCTATCAAGCCCATGGACCCCCCCCCCCCCGGCCCCCAATCCCACACACAGCACACACAACAACAACACAAAAACCAAAAAAGTTAAAAATAAAATCGAAAATTGAAAAAGAGGAACGTTTCAAACAAAAAAGGGACGCCAAAAAAAGGGGAAAAAAGAAAATTTGAAAAACGAAGCGCTGAGCATGGTTATCAGCATTGAATAAAGAATGAATTGTAAGCCAATCGGAAAGGAATTGCAGATTTAAGGATCCATATCTGAAACTTGACAAGATTAATCTCCAATCAGTCTGACTTTAGTTTAGTTGATTTGATCAATTAATGTATTACCGTAAGATTAAAAACTGATTGATTTAAGAGAGATCTTCGGAATTATATTGCAAATTAAAATTCTCTGCAATTTTTTCAGATGAAGTCCGTAACTTGCTATACTATATGCACATAGGTATATACACAGGTGGTCTCTGTGGCCGGATTCCTAGGGTTTCGGTCACGGAGACACTAAAACACGTTCCGCTTCGACCTCCACCATCGCACCACCAGTCAACTCTTTCTGACGTCACCTCTGGCGTCACCCTCACTGCCGCGCCTTCTCCTCTCTTCTCGGAAGAACAGCCAAAATTCACAGAAACCTGTTTAAGAGTTCGCGTTTCGGTTCCTCAAGAAGAGCCCTCCGCTTTAGACATGGCAGAGAGGCGGCTAGGCCGAGGATGGAAATCCCCGCGGCGGCGCTGGTGATGAGAAGAAGGACGAATTAAAGCCGCCAAAGCTCTCTTCACCAAATCTCCCTCCACGGTTCCGATTCTCACCAAAGAATTCGTCATCGCGGACCTCCTCATGTTCAACCGGTTCGAGTTGTACGGCGCCGTTTGGGTATGACTGCTGCTGCTACTACTGTGGCCAATACTCTTATGCAAGCTGCAGCGGAACGAGCCAGGATGATTTGAAGGAGAGCACATACAAGTCCGCTTCTGAGACTTCTGAACCACCTGGTTTTTCTTGTTCACCATGGAAATGGAACGGTTGGGGGAAATAGGCCGGTCCAATGAAAACCGAACCGAGGCAGCGGAAGGAGCAGAACTATATAGATTGACGCGGGTAGGAGAAGTCGATCTGTGAAGGAGAGTGGAAGGGTAGGAGCGAGCTGAAAAAGTAGATGTCGACGAAGCGAAAGCTGATGAAGAGGAGGAGGAGCAGGAGAATGACCGCGTTCTGGAGGAATAGAATCTTCCAGAAGGGGAGAGCGAACGGAGCACTGGTCCGCTTGATCGCCGAGTTGCTGCCGCCATATTTGTCGGTTAAAGACCACTAGTACAAGATAGGTGAAAGGTGGTTGAAGAGAGAGAAAGGAAAAACAGTAGAGAATATTGATCAACTGTACTTCCAATAAGGATGATTTTGAGCGTCTAATTTGGCAAACCTGGCTTGACTCGAGCCAGGTATTTATAGGAGTTTGAAAGCTGTAGAATTGGAAAAAGTAATCTCCATGGCGGTTTTTATTTTATTTTATTTTATTTTTTGGTCTAATCTTTGGGATTTGCTGGTTATTTCCAATTTACAGTTTTACACCTTGATATTTTGTGGAATTGGAAGTCGGGTCCCATAGCACAGCACAACTTAAATCGTCAACTTGTCGACATCATGATACATTACAATCAATTTTGGTAATGAAATTAACTTTGCAGTTAGATGCATCACGCAATTAATATCAAGTCTAATATTTAACATATATATATTTTTTACTGTAACTCATAATACGAGTCATGGAGTTAAATCCTTTTGCTGTGAAGCTGTAAATGTGATAATAAGTCCATTCATTGATAGCGGAAGGACATCCACAGGAGAGTGACTTGTCATAGCCTAAATATCTTATCTTTCTAATAAATCCTTATATCTAGTCTAGACTAATAATTGAAAAGAGTTTCTCTATTGATAAATATTTATATAATTTTTCTAACTTGCTAGCATATTTAAATCACACATAATTTGTATTGTAAATGCACATATTAACAATAACATTTTTAAAAATTTTAACACTCTTACTATATTTTAGCAGACTCATATTTATGATATATTTCTAGCATTATTTATCATTCATTAACAGAATTGCAAACAAGAGTTCTTTAGTTTCAAACATAAATAAAAATTTGTTTTCATCCAGCATTTTAATTTTCTAGTGGTCCTTTCTGAGGTGAAATTTCTAAATTCAGAGTTAAAAGGGGTCAAAGTGCAAGTTATGTATTTTTTTTAACCCCAAAAAAAAATGCTGCAAATTGTCTAGATGAATCAAGAGTTGCGTGCACCTTTTTTCCTGAAAATTGTTTGAAAATCAATGCAGGACCTGACTCGGGGCATGGGCCCCTTTATTCGGCGGAGCCTAACCGTTGTATGTCACGGTTAAGATGTTGGGAAGTGGAATCACTGGGCTGGGAATTGAAAAACTGAAACCTCCGCCGTTTGATTCGGGTAGAGAGTACAGTGGGCAGCCACGTAAGTCATCTGCTTTACTGACTCACATTCTGTAGATTCCGCGTATTGTGCGTGCCATGATGAAAGAAATTATTGGATGGGGGTGGAATATGGGGCCATCACGGGTGGTGCACATGTGGGCTCTGTAATGCAGGTCCACAGAAACCATGCGGCTGAATTTTGTGCGCCTTTTAACTTTCCTAACGTCAGCATATTATATGAACATTTTACTCTGCCATTATTAGTTTTAGATTTTTATTTTTTGTGCCTGAGATATTAAAGTAATTATTTTTTTTTTAACACGGATGTTCTACATGGATTCATAAGATGTATAAATTGCCTTAAATATTGCCAATTGAAAATTTTAAGCAAAACACTGGGAGACAAATAATTAAGTGATTTATAAGTTTGGCTGGGCAGTACGAGTAGGCTTAGACCTAACGATGGTTATGTTAAAACAAGTTACCAGATTATATTGGTCTGAAGAACTCATGGGACAGAAAGTTGAGAATTAGGTGCATGCCAATCCCATCATGTGCAATTATCATGATCTTGGGCATTATTAAGATATAACAATCTGAATTTGTTGGTATAGGCGTTGCATGTTTAACAAATAGATAATCTGTAGATCGTTGTTCTAATTTAGGAAGAATCTTCTCGTGACAAACATATTCAATGGGAGACAAGTTTTATTACTAAGCACTCTTTGATAACTCAATTCAACACTTAAATTTAATAAGTTAAGATTTTAACATATTCAGACGCGTTTGATAATAAAAACTAGAACATCTGATTTCGTTAAGTGTCATTGAATTTCTCAGGCAAATTTTGCTCCAAAAAATAAGTAATAAATTATTCACCTATCACTTAATATGATATACATACAAATGTATCAAATTTAATACTTAATAATTCATTAATTTAATGGATTCAGATTTCAGTTCTTATAAATCAGTTTTATCAAACGCACTCTAAATAAAATATTTATTTGTACTCCCATTTTTTTCAATCACACTCGTCCCATCATTTTGAATCATATAGTTTTCATTTATTAGGTTATATGATAAAACAAATTGTGGGATTGCAAATAACAACAAAAAATGAGTGCAAACAACATTTTTCATTTTCCATTACTAAAATAGTAAAATGTAAAGTTAAGGATTTGCATAGAATTAGGTGGTCGGATCCCTAAATTTATTACGGTTATGCCCCGCTCCATGTGAGTTTGTTAATGTATTTCTTCCGTGGGTGATAGTTATTGGTGGATGCGGGAAATTCGCTTCAACAAATTTTAAAAAGAAGATGACACTGAGGTCCCAAGAAATTTGAGTGGAACAAATTGAAGATGGGCACCGATGATGATGCATGGCACTTGCGATCGGTGGGAATCTTGAAGAAATATTATTAATTATAAGGTGAAAGATTCTGCAGATCATAAAAGGAAGATTCACGAGAGTGCAAACTTGGCGTGGATTCAAGTCATTGTCTTTGGCTTTTTCCCCTCTTTAATTTTACACTCTTAGCTAGTTATGAAAAAATTAACTCTACCGTTTGGGAGGAAGCTTTCATATTGAATAGCTAGGTAGTTTTCCATCTTATCTTATTCAGAGTATAAAGATGTCCAAAAAGTGATATAGCGATAAACGTAGAAAAATTAAATTAGTGATTATAAAAGTGTGTAACTTTTAAAATCACAATATCCGTGACATTCTTATTCACAATACACAAAAAGCAGGAGGATAATAAATGTATAAAATAGCGGTTGAAATTATGTGGACTAAACCTCGTTTTTAATCAACTATTCTACTTTTTTGTCTTATTTTGATCCCGTTTGGGCCATCCAAATGTTCCGTTCAGGCCTGTTACAAAATATACCTTAGTTAAATAGAATCAATTTGGTGGATAGGAGGTTAAGGGTTCAAATCTTGTCTCCCATCATTTGTTACAATATGTGATTTTCGAAATTCATACGGGTGCTTAATGCACCCGTCTGGTCTGATGGTGATTCAGTCCCTTTATATTTGACTAGAGTAAATAAATGACGAATGAAAAAAAAAAAAGGAATCAATTTGATCAAATGGATACTGGGTATTCTGGGAACACAAAGCCAACAATTTACCGCTGAACATTTTACTGTCATTCTACTAACCGAGGAGGAGATGCCTAATTGGGAAGCATCCCACCACTCCACCATTCAGGACTGGAGGCGGCGGAAACCGAAATGCACACTATATAGTACTAGTATTAAACTCATGAATATGATTTGTGGCGCAAACGGCACACGCCAAAATCAATTACCAGACACAAGAAAATCAAGATCAAAAGAACGACGTTTATTTTAGCATCAAATTCTCTGTTTCCGGTGTATTAAGTTTTCAAAAGCGAGCGGGGGTGTCCACGTTCTGGAACTGGTTTGAATACTTTTTAATGAGCACTCACCTTTGTTTGTGTCCAAAAACATGCGCACTTGTCCTTAACACACAAATTAAAAATGGTTTGTTTGGATTGGCCTTTATTTCCCCAAATTTATTTGCTTACATCATCATTACAATTTTCAATACACTTTTTTACCTTCCCAATTACCTTTTTATCTCACATACATCACATCAAAAAAAATGCTACAATAAAAATATCTCTAATAATTCACGATCCAAACATACCAACATTTCAATTTCTTGATCAAAATAAATGGCTGCTTTCTTGGACAGGAAGCACAAAAACGTTCTCTTATGTTCCCATGAATCGGTTTACTAAAATATTGATCAGTTTGGAAGATTCTGACGGGGTGCAGGTCTAGATGATGACCCATATGGAGCATTAAATTTAGGGCACGTAAGGCCAAAATTCGTGGAGTCGGCTGCAGTGCACGGTTTTGCTTGACTGTTGACAAAGTCGTTTCCAAAGTTGATTCTTTAATGTCGATGATTTAGCTTTACATGTGGCATCCAATAATAAATAGTAAAAGAAAAGGTAATGAAGATACATTAAAGGGAGGAATAATATTTACACCGTTTGTATTAACTCTTTTTTGAGATATTTTTGAAATATTTTACTATAATAATGTATATGAAAAATTTTTACTATAAATATTTTTTTTAAATATTTGATATATTGTATGAATGAGATATTTTTTAAATTATTTTTATTTATGTATTATTATAACATTGTATTTGAAAAATAAATCAATCCAAACGAAGCATGTATATGTATATATATACACACGCACTAGTACTGGTATAGTAGTATTATTTTTTTCTTTACGTGGCACTTTCTATTCTTCTCTGATGTGCATGTACGTTTTGAAAACTACTGGTAGGATAATACTACCTTTGTTAGAGTAGCATGGCGCATGAAGAAACATTAATCAAATCTCTACATCCACCGCCAAAGGAAGGTATCTTTTAAAAATTCTTAATACATTCCTTAGCAATTGCAGGTATCAAACGCGTTCAAGCCGTCAGTTTTTGGAAAGAACAAAACCCCCACCCCCCCCCCCCCCCCCCCCCCCCCCACAACACAGAAAAGGAATAAAGGGCAATTGCAAAAGTTGTTTTGGAATTCTGACGAGGGGACCAAGTAATTGAACTTCCAAGTTGCCAATTGTCTAAAATTTGACCGATTGATCTGACGAGCTAGACCGGAACTTGGAGGCCAGAGAATGGGTCTCATCAATAATTTGATTAAATGAGTCAACTGAAGACATTAAGGTGCAGGGATGCATCAAATTGACTTCTATTATTTCAAGACTTCAAGTCAATCAAGCAGTTGCATTGCGTTGAAAAAGCCGCAGCCCAACCTGCTATATGTACTGTTCAGTGCCGACTTCCTCCTGTGGCGCCTCTTCCTCGGGGCCGTCAGGTCCTGGGGTCGAACCTCCGCAGTAACATCGGCTTCTCCGTGCATCTAAGGTGTTAGGTCTGGTTGGGGCGCTGAACCGGGCCGGAGTGGGATTAGTCGGGCCGCCTTTACGAACTTGACCCGAACACCCACTCCGTCGATAAAAAAAAAAAAAAAAAAAAAAAATTAACCATAAGCATAACATCGGAATTGATTAACTGTAACTGAAACCCATATTACCATTGCCTATGTAATAGTAATATAGTACCTTTCCGCACTCAAGCTTCCAGACGTCGTATGCCCCATCTTTTCTGGACCGAGGGCCATGGTGCGGGGGGCTTTGTATGTGGGGATCATCAATTCATCTCATCAATCAATTAATAGGTTGGAAAAGTATTACTCGCCAAGATTAGCGGACATGATCTGGACCTGAAATGCTAGACGATTACGAAACACGACCGACTCTCGACCGTGATACTTCACTGGGGAGATGCTGCAAATCGCCATCCGCGATTGGTACCTGAAGTCGGAGAGCACCAGCCGTTCAGGCCCTCCATCATTCCAACTTAGAGCCCACAAACGCAATCCGTTTAGGAATTGAGTTTCTTTTTTCTTTTTTTTTTTTTGGCAGGGATTTTTGCAATGGGTACAGCTAATCGTCTGTTTATGGTTGCATATGATCGATCATTAGCACCACAAATCGCACCCAAAAACTATGAGATTCATATTCTTCCCTTCTTATCTATTTACTAAAGTATTATTGTCCATGCCCAAGGCTGCTGTTTGAATAGATGATAGAATTCGCCAAAAAAAATAAAAAAGAACAGGATTCGATCGATGCAACTAGATAACTTTAAAAGCATAAACATTACATATTATCATCTCCCTCACCTGAAAGTTGATTTTTCTCCCCTAGTAATGATTTTAATTTGGGTCCTACGTTCTTAAAATTTT
Organism: Coffea arabica; assembly: GCF_036785885.1. Classification (NCBI taxonomy): domain Eukaryota; kingdom Viridiplantae; phylum Streptophyta; class Magnoliopsida; order Gentianales; family Rubiaceae; genus Coffea; species Coffea arabica. The sequence continues at coordinate 6,123,298 of NC_092321.1, read as the reverse complement.
CACAGCTCGTAGCTAACGAAGAAAAAAAGATCGAATGACTACGTAGGGGCCAGTCTCTCCCACTTGCCTGGCTGTTGTGGCCCTTGGATGAGGAAGCTAATTCCCCAGCCCATGAGCCAGTATCAACTATCTATAGGTTGAAAGTTGGAATCTTTCAAGCTTGGAATACACAGTTGTGGTAGCAAACACTACTGGAAACCCTGGGAATGTTGATTATATTTATGGGGGGGCTTTGATCATTCAATCATTCATCATAGAGTCTAGATTAGATTTTGGACCAAAGTAATGCGCGCGCGTTTCCCACATTCTGCAGTGAACAAAGCCTATAATATTTTGGGTTCGAGAAGAAAAGACTGACTAAAAGTTTTACGCCAGGAATCGCGTATTATTGACGTTGAATAACGCTCGAAGAGAAGAGCGGGATATCATATGCGTGTATTTTTTGCTGCATATGCCCTGAAACTTCTGATCCGACTTTATGCGCACAACATTTGAATTCAGATCAGGTTTGATCTATGTTGTTGGTATGCCCAAGTCCATGCTCCTCCTTTTATTCACCCCGTTCCACCTTCCCCCCTCTAAATAGAGAGGAAAATAACAAAAGAAACCAGAAAGCAGACAGAAGTGATGATCTATAATGGCACTTGTAGAACTATTGATAACCAGAAAGCTAAAAATGGTTTTGGGTGTATTTATATTTTTAGTCCTGATATCAGATTAGACTTTTTTCTCGGATTAATGATGGTCGTCCTACACTGTTAATTACAAGTTGGACTCGACTCACACGATATTTTATTTGATTGATAATGTGACTTTTATTATTATAATGGTACCCAGGTTCAAACTAGTAAATCCTATGACGATGATATATATGATCTAAAATGCTGCTACTTCTGCACTTGTATCCACTTAGAAAAACGGAGAAGAAGAGGAACAGGGAACAAAAAATGAAAACAAAAATCATCTATGGCCCCATTTGCTCATTCAGGAAGCAAAAGGGTTTTCAGCTGAGGATCTGCTGTCAACCTTTTTGGTGTATGCTCGGTGCCTTCGCTCTCTGGCGTAGAATATCCATATCAGCAATGATAACATTACCGCAACTGAGGAAGAGATGAAGCCAAGGTACATCCAACTGGTAAATTTGCTCAAACCTGGGCAGTAATCTCTACTAATATCACCAAACAATTCTTTCAGATACGTGGAGTCTATCAAGCCCACCACAAATGGCGTGTCCTCGTATAAAGCATAGCTGATATTTGCCGTGCTAGCCAGCTGGTCGTAATTATCAGGAGTTATTCTGCCCGGTGATCTGCATATCCCACCAGAAACTTGACAAACATACTTCTTCCATACCTGCAAAATGAGAATCTAGTTACTGGTTCTGGCGGCGATTAGAAAGATGAGGGATTCCGAAAACACACCTGCGGTGCATCCTTCAAGCTGACTTCGCCATCTGCACATTTCCTGTCGGTCAAATTGGAGTCGTATGGGTTGCAAGCAACAGGGACCAAGGGGCCGTTTTGGTGGAAGTATAAGGGGGGGCCAACATCTGGGGGAACATCCGCGTTGGAGACGTTGGTTATTATTCCATTAAGCATTTCGACCACGCCGAAAGTAACACCCTTTGTCACTGAGGAGATCTCTTGAGCAGTTTGATTATCTACTTGGGGGATTATTGCTTCAAGGGCTGAATGGGCAGTTGGATTCTGGAGCCATTCGTCCAAGGCTACGCATGTGTCTGCAACGGCACTGATAAGCAAATAACAAAAGAAATTAGTAGTATCTTCTTAAATTGATCAAAGCTAACACTATCAGAGGACCACAGGTGAATGGAGTTTTTTTTTTCCATGATGAACATAAACTCCTGACTTACTTATGCACAAGAAGAAACACGCCACTCATCATAAACGTAGCTGCTACCAGAATCCATCCAACTACTGCCAAGCTGCGCCAATGGGAAATATAGCTTGATCAGCAGACATAAGAATAACAGCACATTCAACTGCTTTCTCGGGATTATTGCAGTAGCAAGCCAGGATTTCATGAAATTATACTCGCCTGTATACCAAACATCCCAGCCCAAGAATGGAAAGTACTGTGACAAACAAGAGCCCCGACCAATCATTGACACTTCGATGAGATGTTTGAAATATGAAAAGCCATGTTCAAATCCTTGAACAAATGCAAACAACTTACAGAATCCGAGGACTGCCAAGATGAGCAAAGCAGAAGCAACGTAAATCAACATCAATCTCCTGTACAAAAATTAAGGTTAAAGATTTGCTTAAGACCCCCCAAAGAAAAAGGGACCAAAGATGTGGCGAATAGTGAAATTAGCAGCAATCCAAGAACACAGAAGGGAGATATAAGAACGGGATAGTACAGGGGACTCAACAAACTGCGAATGTCCTGCGAATTCTTTGTGGTGATATTCCGAAATTGAGCAGTTACAGCATTAATCGTTTTCCCAGTACTATCAATATCAGCCTTTAAATCATCAGGTAAGACTGCTCGTCCAACACTACTATTCTTCGCGGCCAGAAGATCATGAAGCACGTCTCCCAGCTTCACAATGACATCATCTGCCTCGTGCAAAACAAAGCTGGTTGTGTTCACAATGCTGTCCTGGAATTTGTCTTGGCCCGCGAAAACAAAAGCAATTCCGGCTCTAAAATGAAATGCAGAAAAGTTTCACAACAAATCCATAGTTTCTATAAAAATGCAGATCGTTCTGGGATTTAAAACACATTTCAATAATGGTATAAGAGATGAAGAAACTAGCTAGGCAGAGAGAAAAAGAGTCGGTACATTGCTGCAATGGTGAAAATGGCAAGGCAAGTAACGGAGACAGCATAGGCAGTTCGAGAATAGCCGTAACTGTTTCTGCTGCAGAAGCAACAACGACAGCAGAAGCAAAGCAGGAATACTGCGAAGAATATGAACCATACAACAGCAAAGACGAAAGGGCCAGTAGCTGAATAAGCAACAGACTACAAGGCAAAGCAAGATAAGCATAATAAATATCAGTGGATCAAACCTGTAGAAAAATGCTAGAAAGAAGAGGGAAATCCATTGCAGATTGCAATGGTCTATAAAGGTGCGGAAGCTGCAAAAGAAATAAAAATTTGGATAGGAATGTATAATAGAAAGTGTTGGACATCACGAACGCTAAACACAAGACAGGGCGTACATATAGGAAACAGATAAAAGAAAATGTGAGCGTATACCATAAAGGATCAATAGAAAGAATATGGAAAAAAAAAATGGACATGCATTTGCTCTATCAATACCGACTGCAAAGAATTCTGAATATCATATTCATATATCTTGTCAGGTAAAATAAAACACCTACCTTTTTTTTAATCATCAATAAACTTACACCGCTAGTTGAATTTAAAGACGAATTGATGTAATTGAATAGCTAGATAATGCATAATTTCGGAAAGAAAGATAAAAATGTGATCGTACTGTTCAAGCATAAAATTGGGGAAAGCTCACAAATATGTAATGTGGATTGGTAATGTTCCAACCGCCAGTGTAGTAATTGAAGCTATCAGTAGGATCTTTCCGGTGGGTTCTATTTGCAGCCAATATTAGATACGTGGAATTCTGGCTGGTGGTTTCAGCACCTATCCTCCTCGTATTACCTTCGACTGCCGCATGATGATGCATTCTCGTATCAAGAAGCTCTATAAAAAGAAGAAGAAGAAATAGAAAAAAAAATGGAATGTCAAATTGAGCACGCATCTAGAAAACGAATTAAACTTTACACCTGTAGCCTTAATTAATGCATGAAATGAGAAACAAAGTTTAGAATATAAACGCATGCACCTTTGACGGCGGATAAATTAATACAGAACAATACAGAAGTCCAATGTGTGGTACCTGGAATACTTGCATGTTGGAGGTTGTAATGATCTTGAGAATCACCATATGAGAGGGAAAGGAAGTTCACAAAGATGAAGAAGGAGAGAAGAAAAAGTAACATAGGAAATGGGTTCGAGTTCAGGCAATTCATGGTGTTGTCCGAAATCTTGCCTATTCTTGCGTCAGAGGAGGAGGTGGATGATCAATCTTCGATTTCCCATGTTATAGTAGCGGTCAATTTTGAAAGGATTTTAACGGGGGAGGGGCAACGGCTGGGGTGACATCTTGGCAGTACTTTTTTTTCAGTGATTGTAATTTGTTACGTGCGTTAACTCAGTGGATAAGACAGTTTACCTCAGAGAAAAGAAAAAGTTAAAAGGAAAAAACACAAAAAATAAAAGGGAAGCCAGGCTGCAGCAACGAATTATTGTCGACCACCCAAGGATTTCCCATAAAAGAAAGTTGAGACAACCTTAATTTCGTACTCTTGTTTCCCTCCCCTATTCCGGTTAAATAGCAAGAATCGGCAGTATTCTAGTCTAGTCACGAACGAACTAACAACTTATAAACATGCCCATAAGCCAATTAACAATGTGTTTGGATGGGAGATCAACATTTATCACCCCTCACCGGATGCAGCAACGGTTGATTCCGTTTAATTGCAGCTACTTGCTTTCCTTTCAATCCCTCCCAAGGGAAAGTGAATACATTTTCCTTGTTTTCATGAAAATAAGCTGAATAAGCAGTATTCCAAAAGTAAACTTGAAACCGTCATATGCCGAGATGTTGATGATGGGTTTCATATTGCTAAGCGAGAGAGATGTAACCTCATATGAAACACAGCTTGGGCTGCTAGCATCCCAGATTTTGGATACTTATTCTACTGGGTTAGGCATTTGGAAAAGTTGAAAGCCGGTACATCCGTCATTTGCCCAACTTGAAAAAAGGCTTTGGATCATCAGGTGTCCATCTTCCAACACCGGGTATGAAGTTCCGCAGCCCAACAGAAACGGACCTTTTCCACGTGATGAGTCGAGGCTGAAGCCAGGACGGCAAATGAAACTAATCGAACTTCAATGTTGTCGGCCTCAATTCGTGTTTTTGGGCTTGAGACAAGTTCGAATTCAAGTTCAAATCTTAGAGCAAATTATCCGGTTGGCCACTAAACTTTTACGATCGTTGAGTTTTGGTCACTCAACTGTTAAAAGTCTGATTTTGGCCACTAAAATGTATAAAGTTAAGACACGAAGCCATTCGGTTAGATTTAGCCGTTAAGTTCTCTCATCTGTTTGTCCGCGTGATTTCCAAGACAAAGAAAGGGACAATTAGGGAGTAATTATTAGCACTTGTTGAATCACGTTTACATCAGTGGAAGAGTTGATGTTTCAAGTTTCAACTCTACACGGCAAACATAAAATGAATTTTCCAGATATATATATATATCTTTTTTGGGAGCCGACTCTTCCAGATGTTAATCCAAAGCCCTTTATGTAAACGTGGTTTTGCTGGAGCTCCTAATTACCAATTATTAAAAACAGGGAGAGAGAAAGAGAGAGACGGTTTGCCACAAGCAACTCCACCAGCCACCGCTTGCAACATTACTTGTTTTTGGTAATTTTGGATGATTGATCAGCAAAAAGAAAGGACCCAGCCTCAACAGTTGTAAGCGTAAGGTGTTTTACACACCGGACATGACTAATAAAATCGCTCTCAGGCCATTTTAAACACGATTTGCTAAGTTGTTTTTCATGATTGGGTTAAACGTGTGTCGTAATGTAGGTTTAATAACTTGATAAATTTGATACTTGTAAAAAAAAAAAAAAAATTGATAAATTTGATGTCTAGGAATTTAAGAAGATACGTAGTAAGTGATGGGATTAATGCAAAGTGAGCTGACTTGTTCCATCTAGTAAACATGACGTGATGGAAACTAAATGCATGTAGTCCTAGGAAACAAGCGAAGATGATTAACTTATGGCTGAGTGTCTAACGGGCAGTCATTAATTAAGATATAATTGAGATGTTAAGTTTTTTTAAAAAGTAAAGTTAATATTAGAATAAGTGTATAAATACAAAGAAATATCTTAATTATTAGTGCATGCATTCATATGATATATTATGTGTGATTTAGATGAATTAACAAGTGTTCAATGGACGTTCTTTAGAAAAATTGTGGATGACGTATTACACTCTATTTGTTTTTAACTGGAATGCATGTCCTTTAGAAAAAAAAAAAAAAGAAGAAGATAAATTGCTTTGTATTGGGACTCCAATAGCTTATATAATTTTATTGTCGAGAAAGTTTTGATGCAGTGGTTAAAATTAAGATTACAGAATATACGGCTGAAAGAGCAAAAAGGTTTACGCAGAAAGTTATGTAAACTAAGTAGTAGAAATTACTAGCTAGTAGGTGCCGGAGAGTCCCCCGCACTTTGCGGGAGCAGTTTGGAACACTGAATCCATCCATATGTATTACTACTATTACAAGCAAATCCCCTGCAATAGGAAAGAGTCAAGGGCACAGGCATGCGCGGATGGCTCTTCGCAGTTCCTGTTGAAGGACCACTAGTCTGTCTAAGACTTAAAACAGAGTCGGCAGGCTTATCTAACAAGTATCTATGTATGTATAGCTGGAATGGAATTCCTAATCCTAAGCCACGCATGCGCGCAGTCGATTTCATGCAATTTGAGATTCGGGGTTGAATTAATTAAGCAACTACCGAGAAATTTGCCCAGAAACGAAGATGACGTCATAGCTCATGCATGAAATGATGAAACCATTAAATACTAGTACTAATTAAGACTTGCAAAGTTCAAACCGCATGTTTACTAGTTTTTTCTTAATTAGAGAATTTTTTTGTCTCACACATATTTATCTTGGAATAAGTAAATTGGTAGAAGTATAATAGTTTTTGGTCAAATTAATACATATGATGATGTAGATTGGTCTGACGTATGAGTGCACAACTGTGCAGTTCAGGCGGACGTTAAGATTCAGCTTTACTTGTAGCCTTGCATTTCGTCTAATTCACGATAAAGAAATTTCCACGAACTCATTATTGATTTATAATATTTTATACTACTTGCATCCGAAGCTCATCAACCCAACGGAACTCCAAGGGTGATGGGACAGGAAATATAGAAAGTCTTCAAATTCTGTACCTTTCAACGGAAACCCGTTCACCGTTATCGATTGGCGATTGAAGGATGGCTACTCCCGGACGCTTAAAGTAAATTAGTTACTTTTCAATATAAATACATAATTAAGCACACGCATAATAAGTTAAAAGAAAATTTGCCGAATTTGCTTTGTCGAAAGTTATATAACAATCGAGATCGACGTCAATCCGAACGTTTATGTATGCCGATTTTCTTCTGGCCGGATTTGGAGCCCTCCATCCATATTCACGGGCTATATATTAATTTCACCAGGAAATTTGAGGAGGCTAGAGTAGCTTGAAACAGAAATTCAACGGTATTGGTTAATATTCTACGTACACCCTGGCACCAAAAGTTTATGGAGAGATTGTTTTGTTCATTTATTATTAATGCAGATCCACAATGTACCTACCTACCATATGGAGTTTCAACAAATTCAAGAGTAACTGTCTAATTAATACAATTAATATAAGATGGCCGAGACTTAGCCACGCCATCAAGAGTTTTGATCGATCCATACCACCTAATCTTGTGGATACCTATACCATTACCAAGATGTAAGGAAAATCCAAGCCATGCATGTTAAAGATTATGGCCATAAGTTGTCTCACTCTCTTGTAAACGATTTTGCAATTGTTTAACCCTTTACTTACTTATGTGTGTTTGACAACGTACAGCATTCGAGACAGTAACATGTTCCAGAAACCCTCTCTCCACGTTATTCCTGGTGACCCGACCTAATTTACAAAGTCTTTCTCATATCCTTTCAGCAACTCAACATGATATTTTCGCATGTTACATGATCTGCACGTTATGTATTTGAATGTGTATACTGTAGAATGTATCTACAGATCAGAGTCTCCCCTATAGGGTTTTGATTTAAAAATCGTCGTTTTGAGAGAAAATTCTACCACGAAAACGGTGGCAAAAATATTTGAATTCTTTCGTTTTAGTACTGTTCAAAATATGCATTCTACCATAAATCGTAAATTAAAAAGCTATTTGATCCCCAACCCTCTTGTAGTAGTCAAAGCAGCGAACGTACGAAAATAAATAATTGACCTTGATTAATGCACAGAAACGCTCAACTTGGCATCTGCAATCTGGATCCAATTCACATTGCTTGCTTGGCCGAGAAAAGATCTTTTTCTTTTTCTTTTTTTTTTTTTACCCTTTTCATAGTGCTAACTACTTATGACACGTAGGTTAATTTCTTTCCTGTTTCTGTTAAATCGGTGCTAACGAAAAATGGCATTATGATGATGCTACAGTTGGATATAAATGATATCTGAAATTTATTGGTTCGGAGCTGATTCTTAGAAAAGAAATTAACCTGATATTTCGTGGCTTGACGACAACAAAAAAGAAAAGGGAAAAGAGAAATAGTTGGGGTAATCCATTATGGATAGTTCAGTTGGCGACGTTTTTATCCTCCTCATATTCATCCTCTATATTCTTTGTTACAATTTATTAAACATGCTTAAAGAGAGATTATACATAGTGGTCAGATATCGAGCCAAATCATGAGAAGCCCCAACACATGATATAGGTTATAGACACTCCGGTCAAAGAAATCTATGTCACAATATTAACAGTCCCGTCTGTCCAAAGCAAAAAAAACGAGCATTAAAGTCCAATTTAGAAGTCATTAGAGTGGTTAGGTGTTGTGTCAACCGATAACGTGATGATTAAGGGAACAATTAATACAGTCGCGGAACATGCACAGAAGTTGGCCCAGATTTTGTTACTATTCCTCTGGCAAGTACAAAATAAGATGACGGTAGTATATGTGCTTTTGCCCAGTAGATAGTGGCTAAATTTCTTTCTTTTTTGAGGACCGTCAAGATCAAAAGAGTGAAAAGAATTAATTCAAATGCAAATCTAGCGGTGAAAAACTCATGGTTAGAATTGACTAGAAGTTTAACGTATGTACTACCAACCTAGAAGGTCATGCATGACCACTAACTACTATCTCTGGACATGCATGGCTTTGCGAGCCAGACCGCCGTAATTATATTTACCAAGTTCAGCATAAGATTATGCTGTATTCTTCTCGCCTACTGCGATTTGCTTAGTTTTCTTAGGGAGCCAAAGTACGAGGACTTGAAAATTGAAATGCATAGTCAAGCAATTAAAATTATGGTTTAGAATCCACGCATGTTTAGGTAGTCCAACATAATAAGGTCTTGGTAATATTCTCTTTGCCAACTACCTTTTTCTTACATTTCTTTGAGGAACTAAAGTATGACAAATTCAAGAATTCAAAGAGTGAAAATGATTTCAAAAGCGAATGCGAGCAATTAAGCTTGTGGTTGGGGTTTACTCGAGGTTACGTATCGGATTATTAATGAAAAACCATTTAGTCTGCACATGCATAATAAGGCAAGCTAAATGAATCATTTAGTTAGCTTCTGTCACTATTCCTTTGGGAAGTTCAGCATATAAGTTTATGGTAGTACTATTCTTTTTGCCTGTTAGCTCGCGCTTAATTTCTTTGGGGATCAAAGCTACGAGGAAATGTCAAGAGCGTAAGGATTGGAAAGGACTTCAACACAGCCTTTGTACTTATCCTAATATTAGGAAAAGTAGACACTATATGCCCTACACGGTCCCCTTGTTTGGGGGCAGTTTCCACTTTCCTATACAAAACGTATCCAGCTTTGCTATTTTGAAATTCGTTGGGCACTTTTAACCGAAGGTCTACTTTGATTTGTATGAGGTAACCCGGCTTTTGACTCCAGCTGAAACCCATGCTTTAGAAGCCTTCATAATATTGCCATTTTAAGGGTTTTCTTATAAGTTGTCAAAAACTGATTCACAGATTACAACTCCTTGTTTTGCCAAGCTATGTGCAGGGTGGGATGTCCGATTTCAGTGCGAGGCATGCCTTCACATTGATCTCAGATTTTAGAGATTCATACCGTTCTTTTATTCTACTTCTGATGAGAAATTCACAGCAAACTTCTGAAGTTCATGAAATTTCCACCGGGATAGAATTTATCTTCCCAAACGTCCTTCTTTAACTCTTCTTTTGTTTCTTGAAATTCCAATAACCAATAAGGGTGTAGAACCTACACCACAACAGTTTTTTTTCTCTAATAGTAGAGGGGTGGGATTTAAGAAGTGACCAAAACCTTTAAATTGTGGGGTCTTAACTTTAAATAAATAAAATGCATCACGTTAAAACAGCAATATGCAATGCAAAAATTGAAGATAAACAAAAATTGTTGCGCTATTGAGGTAAACAAGAAATAATTAAAATAGAATGCTTGTAAAGAAAAAATGATAACATGATAAAATATGGGATGAAAAAATGGAATAGAAAGAGGAACAGAAGATCCTTTACAAATAAAAACCCTACTGCAGTCCTTCTGACCAACAACAGGTAAAAAGAAACAACCGACTTATACTACTATGTTTTGGTATCAGAAAGGTGCAGATAGCATAGGACGCAATTACTTGCACGTTATGAATAAGTATGTCAAAGCAATATCAAATATATATTCTTTCAGTAGGATTTTAACACAAAATTCTGAAAGGTATTTTACCTGAATAATTTATGTTAATACCCAACAGATTTGTTCAAGGAGATACTCAACAGCTATTTGATCTTTGGCGGTTTCATTATATATATATTAATCGAAGTTCCGCCTTGACCTGATGAAATTAATTAAGTATATATATATATGTTATACTAGTAGTGGATCGAGTTTTTCTTAAAAAATAAAAAATAAAAAAAAGGCGCTCTATCGAAACTTCAACGTTGGCCTTACTTATTATAGAATAATCGACAAACCTCTGCAGACAACGATATTAACGTAGTTTATTTTTGACCGCCCGCTATGCCCATTCGTGGGCATATCCATGTTTTAACTACTCTGTGCTAATTAATCTCGTGGGTTTGATATCGCTAATGCTGCTGCTTAAAATAATGCAACTGTTTTCTTTATTGGCGACGGGTCTTACCAAGGCGAGTAAAAAGAATTAATTGCCAAACCCAATTTTCTAAAGTTCAATTATTTCCCAAAAAAAAAAAAACTTATATTAAGGATTCCGTCTTAGCTATAAGTGAAAAAGATCAAAGAATCGTCATGTGTTTAGACTTCCACTTTGGCAAAGTCAGGAATATGTTAGAAACACAATATCAATCCGGAGTATATTTCTAGACTTCATATATATATATGCATGTATTGCTAGACTTCATATGGTAGTGGATCGAGCAAGCAAAACCGAATTTGTATTGAATCCCACAAATAAAAGAAAGATGTAAAAATATTCAAGAAAGTCGATTACTTTTCCTCCCCCTCTCATTCGGTTCTTTCCAACTAGGAGCGTTTTTATATATTACTACATATATATATATATATATACCATCTCTCTAGCAAGTAGCAACGACAATAGAATATTTAAATTTCTTCCTATATAGTACATAAATTTTATTAATTCAGGCACATACTTCATTGCAAGAATATGACCTGCATGCATGCGGAACTTATCTTATCTTTTCTTTAAAAAAAAAAAATGCATGAATTAAAAAGATTTTTTTCAAAAAAAAAAATGGGGAAATGAAATGCCTGAATTACCCATTTGCTTGTGATTTAATCTAATAAGAAAATAGTCTTCTTCATTTCAAGGTTCCTGCCAAATTAGTCGAACCGTCAACTATTCCTACTTCTCTCATGGCGCATACTTTTCAGTTTCCCTATTTTTCTAAGTGAATATATCCTCAATGTTAACATGTCAAATTTGCAGTATGACCACCACTTTCAGTTACTATAATCAAAAAACAAGTGGTGAATTGCTTCCTAAATTAAAAATAACATAATTACGTCAGATGCTCCAACCAATTAGGCATTAGCATGTCCCAAAGTTAAGCTATTGCGGCGGCCAGGACCCGTCCGTCCCTATAAATGCCACCGCGCGCCCTGTCAAACTTACATTTTCACATTTATTCCCACAGCCAAAGAAGAAATGGAACGTCAATATTCGTCAGGCACGGTTCCCTTAAGCTCTTGCGCCAGGGGCTGGGTCGAGCGAATTACCAACATCTTCCGGAAAGAAATTGCAATCAACATCGATCATCTCCCTCCCGTTTCTGTTTTTGAAGTCCCCAAAACACTCACCCTTCAAAAGCCCGAAGCATATACTCCTCAGCTCATAGCCATGGGGCCATACCACCATCTGCGCCCCGAGCTCTATCAGATGGAGAGATACAAGCTCGCCGCCGTCAAAGAAATCTCAACCCCCGAGCAGATTTTCAACTTCCAACATATCGTGATCAACAGGTTGAAGGAGATGGATCCCTCCACCCGGGCTTGCTACAATAAGTTCATGGACTATGATCAAGATACATTGGCGTGGATTGTAGCAATAGACAGTTGTTTCTTTCTCCACGTCTTGCATTCTTATCTTGTGCAGGATGAGGCCACGGACAGGAGATTGTTGGACAACACTATCGTCACGAGAGATATCATGATGCTTGAGAATCAAATCCCACTTATTCTGTTGAAAGAGGTTCGCAAATCCCTTGAAGTCTCTCCGCCTAATGATCAGGATGATATCGAGTTGATCTCAATGTTACTTCAGTTGTGCGAAGCACAATCTCCTGTTAAGTTCTCAATTGATATGACCAACCAAGACCGTTACCGTAGACCTCTTCATTTGTTAGATATGATGTATCGTGTGATTGTAAACAGCCCGGGTTGTGTCGTGTCCGGGTCCTTAGAAAATCGTCCCGTTCAAACTGTACCAGTTTATACAGAATTTAAGAATTCATTAACCTCTTCATCCAGGACCTCCTCGTCCTCCTCGAGCGATAGGGAAGATCCAGACGTGGTTCACAACAATTTGGAAGCAATCTTGGACGTAGTGGAGACCATTGGTACTAAGCGTGCCCAGGACCTTCTTAGGCCTGTTAAGGCTGTCTCGAGCATTCCATGGTCAGCTCTTTCTGGGCTGTTCAGAAAAGGCAACCTAAGTACTGGTGAGCGAAATCCAGAAGACGATGAGATCGCAATTCCATCGGTATCTCGTCTTTGGCATTACGCTGGAGTCCAATGCAAACCCTTTATTGGGAGCATCAATGAGATCAAGTTCGTGGAAGGGGAGGCCACTTTGTACCTTCCTGTGATGAATTTGAACGCGAGCTCAGAAGTGATAATGAGGAATCTGGTGGCTTACGAGGCTGCTATGTGTAAATCAACCCTTGAATTTGCTCGATACGTCAACCTCATGAATGGGATTATAGACACCGCAGAAGACGTGAAGCTGCTGAAGCAAAATGGGATTATCAAGGGTGCTCTCATGGATGATGAAATTGCTGATCAATTCAACGGTATGAAGAGATGTTACGCTGGCTCAGATCAGAAGTCCAACATTGAGGTTGCTATTGACAAAGTTAACGACTTCTACAGCAAGAAACTTTTGGTCATGATGGTTAGACGGTTGAAGAAGGACTTGTATGCTTCATGGAAATGTCTGGCCGTGGTTTCCACTGTGGCGCTGCTGGTCGTGCTTAGCATGCAGACCTTTTGCGAGTTCTATCAATGCAACAAAGTCTGGAACTTCAACAAGGAATCATCATGATCATCCCTATCAGCACCAGCGCGTAAAATGTCTAATATATGTTTTATTTATTTATTCTTTTTTTACCATTATTTTTTGTTCATATCTTTATTAATTTATTGTTTCTCAAGGAAGTGGTATTCATATCTAGAATGCCAAGAAAGGAAAAAAAAATGGTCAAGCGAAAGATATACTTGTATACTGATTCTGTGTTGTTTAATTGTATTTTATCACTCCATTGAACCAGAATACGACTTTTAGACCACCTGGAATTAGGTGTTGCTATTCTTTTTTTTTTTTTTCGGACCAAACGGATGCACTACACACCCGCTTGAATTTTTTGAAGCAAAATCACATTTTAAACCAAGTCTTAAAGGCTTGATAGTGGCCACCAGCCCAAAGGCTGATGGTTTAATTAGGTGTTGCTATTCTAGTATCAGTACAATGTTAAGCAAAGCCTAGCATGATACACCACTGAAATCTGGAAATTTATGTATTTGTTACTTTGTAATTATCAATCAGATTATGCTTCTCAAGATTGTCATCTGTCTTAGTGTTTCAACCAACTGTTGAACGTGATCAATGTTTCCTTTTACTTTGTGGTCAGGTCTCCAATTTGCACAACATGAAGTAAAGAAAAAAATTATTTGTCTCACTTTTGAAAAGAATAATAAATGTACAATTACGAATACAATATGCATATAAACACCCTCAGGTACTTGAGAGGAGAAAGACAACATAGCTTTAACAGCGGAGTTGTATGTTAATGGTAAAGAACAAAAAAGGTAAAAAAAAAAAATCTTCAGATCGGGGGTTCTTGTCTGGTGTATCTGAGTTGTAGTAAAGGACGAAAAGGGGGGGACGGGGGAATCTACAGAACAAGGTTCTTATCTTTTTCATTTTTTTTTATTGCAACGATAACAGTTGTAGAGCAAGATTCTTATCTGGTGTATCTAAGTTGTATAAAATGGAAAATGAAGATGGTCCTGTAAATCAGTTTCATCACAGTAAAATTTGATGCATAGTGCAGAATATATGACTTACGGGGCATTTCATAAAGTTGAAATCTAAAATTTGAAAATTGAAAATTTTAATACAACACTCTGAATTTGATGAATCCATAAAGTCAAATCTGTTTGATAATCTGCTGGATTTAAGCACCGAATTGAAATATTGTCTTTTATGTATATTATGAAATTTAATACCAATATAGCTTATTAAACTTTGGATGAAAATAATTTTTAATTATTACTTGACAATGTTGATAAAATGAAACTATTACAAAAACTAAGGCCATGCTTGGATTGCTTGTTTCCGTCGGAAAATATTGTTGTTTTTCGTGATCACATTTCTCTATCACCTTTTTCCCTCACATATATCAAATCGCTACAGTAATTTTTCCATGAAAAATGATGAAAAATTCAATCCAAACACAACCTAAATTTTTGTGTGTGTATGAGAGAGTATAAATTTTATGTATGAAAATGTGTGTTTTTGAAAAGGAAAGATGTTTGTGTTGTACAATAAACATATAACGTTAGAAAAGGTTTGTTGGTGATGAAAACGTATGCATTTGTGTGTATGTGTGTGAGGGAGAGTATGCTGGATCGACTTCCAGTTCCAGGCCCCAAAAAGTGAGGTTCGGTGGAAAGATAAATTACTTGCAGTAAATTGTTTGGATTGTGTTTTATTTGGAATATTTTTACTGTATCACTTTTTGTGATATGATGTGTGTGAGATAAAAAGGTAATTGGGAAGATAAAAAGGTGTATTGGAAATTGTAATGATGATGTAAGCAGATAAAATTGGGGAAATAAAACACAATCCAAACAAACCTAAGAGATGAAGCTCCAGAGTCCAGATTGCTAATTGTTCTGGCGCGATTACTGCTACGAATCATAAAAAATTAACCAAGATGCATGGGAGATCATCCTAATTAGTGGTAGTCACCCATTCAACTAAAATGTTCTACTACTTTAATAATTGTTCCATCCCTAACTAATTTTGACTTGCTATTGTTTCACGTTCTCAAATCTGAATCCGATGCATTAAAAAAAGAGACAGATATATATTTTGTCCGATTGCAGTGGGAAGAATGCAGCACTTAACAATATTAGAGCATTTTTCTAATGAGTTTTCGTTATTGGCTACTTGCTAATACACATAATTTATACTGCTTACTAAACTTACCATATAATACACCTGCTCGCATTTATCGCAGACTTTCTGAAATTAATAGTAGCACTTTTGCCAAATATTTAAAACGTGATGCCTTCTTAACAAATTTTCACTGTGCATCCATTAGGCGTCTTCGAATCCTCTGTTCCCAAAGTAGTCTCTGTCCCCTTTATCCCTTATTTGTATAGTTGCCACGTGTCTCTAGCCTTTTGTTAACTCAAACTCAAATAAAATTACAAGTTTATTCAAAATCAATTAAAACAGATATCTGAAAACTTTTTTTATTTTTTTTTAACAAAAAAGAGTCTTGCTGATCATACATGATCCATTGATTTGTTTTAATTGATCTAGTGATCATACATGATCATACATAAGTTATCTGTTTTAATTGATTTTGGGTAAACTTGTAATTTTATTTAAGTTTGGATTAACAAAAGGCTAGAGACACGTGACAGTTATATAAATAAGGGACAGAGGGGACAGAGGATTCGAAGCCCCATTAGGCAAGGCCATATTTAAAGGGCAAGATAAGGTGTATATCAAGATTTGAACTAATCTAAAAGGGTTTTTTTTTTTTAAATTGCGGTTAGTGGCCATTGGTATCAGACCTCAATCGAGATAAAAATCCCTGATAATAAAATACTATACGAGCAACTAGATAGCAACAGTCAAATTCTCCCACTCAAATCAAACGGTGTTGTGAAACTCACGAAACTTAGTAAACCAATTAAATTAATTATCCCAGACTTTCGTTATCGATTGCATTGTTCTAGTTGGTGATTAGGCATAAGTTTTATCAATTCAAGAAAACGTGATATAATTTTGTCTTTCAAGGATGAAATAAAATATTCTTGGAACACACTGGGAGGACGACACCTTTGCAATTGCTATTGCTATTGCTATAAATCAAACGCATCACGAACCCAAACCACCAAGTCAGTCACTCTCTCTCGGAATAGTAAAAACCTCGATAGCTTCCAGATTCAAAAGGCCTGATCATCATGTCATCCGATACAGTTTTCTCTTCAAGCCTGAGCGAGCAAAGATGGGTGAACCAAATTAGTACAATCTTCCCAAAAAAAAGCACATTCTTGAAATGGATACCCCTGCTTGCGTTTTCCGCGTGCCCAAAGGTTGAAGTGAGACAAGGCCAGAAGCTTATGCCCCTCAGGTGGCCGGGCTAGGGCCATACCAGCACTTTAGCCCTCAACTCTACCTCATGGAGAGGGAAAAAGTTGCTGCAATTCAAAAAGTGTTGAAACCTGAAGAGTTCCAAACTCTCGAAGCCCTCGTAGTTGATAAATTGAAGGTAGTTGATCGCGAGACTTTAGCGTGGGTCCTGGCCATTGATGGCATTTACTTGCTTTCTACCTTGAATACTTATCCTCAAAAAATAACGGATTTGGTTGATTTTGTAGATTCAAGAAAACGAAGATTGGCACAAGACCTGCTCATGCTGGAATATCAAATTCCAGCAATTTTGCTCAAGGAGATAAGAATGGTAGAGGTGGCAAAATGGGCGGGATGGGCGGGATTTGCTTGGGTTTGATATGGAACCGAGTCATATGGGTTCGGACCCAACCTTACCCATATGTGTTTTGGGACGAACTTGGACGGAATCACTTTGGAATGAGTTTAGATTGATCCCGCCCAATACCCAAATCTATTTTCTGTATATTTTTTTTCCTTTAATTCATTTTTTATTTTTTATATAATTTTAATATTTTTGATTTATTAAATTTCTTTTAGTTTTATTAAATAAACATGCAAGTGCTTTATACTCAGGATTTTCACAAAAAATTGGATTAACAAATAAAGGAAAAGATAGATATACAGACATATTCCAACATATATCAAGATGGCCAAGGTATTTAGGGTGTTGAAAATTTATCCTCATCATTATCCAAGGATGATAGGTCTAAACTAACTGAAATGCTGGAAATTCTTATGAATAATGACTAGGAAGACTACTAGATTATATTCGCTGGTATGATTATAAAAATTGTTTAAGATAATTTTTGAATCTAAGACTCTGTTTGGATTGGCTCTGTTTGGAATCTAAGACTCTGTTTGGTATGATTATAAATATTTTCAAATACAATGTTACAGTAATATACAATAACTCAAAAACATCCTATCCATATTAGTATATCAAATATTTCAAAAAAATTTTATAGTAAAAATTTTTCATATACACTACTACAATAAAATATTTCAAAAATAACCTCCAAAAATAGTTAATCCAAACGGAGCCCTTGCTATTTGAGCCCAATGGGTATCCAAGTATTTTCCAAAATTTTCCATCAATTAATGGGTATAATTGAGATTTGTCCCATTTTAAATCTAATATAAAATTCCAATACCCATCCTGCCGAAAGTCCCATGGGCATAGGTAACCTATTGGGACTTGGGACAAATTGCCACCTCTAAAGAAAGGCTTTACGTTGTTTACTTGATTCTGGCCCCATTAAACCAATTAAACCAATGCCAGTACGAAAGAATCTCTGAGTCTCCGATCGCTCTGAGATTCATGACACTTTCTTTTTCTGCTGGGCGCACTTCCCCCTCAAAATTTCTCAGCAAAAGATCCATCGTCGTCATATGCCAGCTGGCGTCCATCTCCTGGCTCATTTGTACTATCTTATTGTCAACAATCGGGGAATTCAGGACGATGATTATTTACGTACAGGTGATCGTTATTTCAGCATTCCGGTCAATGAAGTGGAAGGTGAGGCTTCAACCGCACTGGGGATTGTAGACACAGCAGCCAGCGTGTTCGATATGGGAGGTCTGGAGAAGGATATTTCTTTCTTGAAAAGCTTCCCTTGGTAGGGGCTTTTAGAGCTGTTCAAAAATAAGATCGGGTAGATTGACAAGAGTGAGTGTTCAGTAGAGGAAATTGATATCCCATCTGCTTCTCAGCTTAAAACATTTGCTAAGATAGATTTCAAGCGCACAGGTGGGGGCATCAGGGACGTTGGTTATGATGAAGACGAGAACACATTTATCTCCCTGAGATCACTTTGAACACTGATTCAGAGATCATACCGCGCAATTTGGTGGCTTACGAGGCTGCAGTTGCTCCACCGGGTTCCAATAGAACCCTTGAACTCGCGGAATATGTGGATTTGATATGCGGAATAGTAGACACTCCCAAGGATGTGGATTTGCTAAAGAAAGAGGGCATTATTCAAGGCAGCCTGAGTGATGAAGAAATTGCTAATCTTTTTAATGGGATCAGGAGATCAACAGGCAAGTCCCCGGAGAACAAGTCTTCCGTAGAGGTAGCCGTGGACAAGGTAAACGAGAAATTTAACAGCACCAGAAAATTGAAAACCTACAGGTTTTTGAAGAAACATGTGTATCGTTCCTGGAAGTGTCTCACTTTCCTTTCGACCGTAGTGCTGCTATCGCTGCTCGCAGTGCAGTCATTTTGCCAGGTCTATGGTTGCAGTGGACGTTGGTTTGCCAAAGCCGGGTGATTTCAATTCGAGTGCCACAATCCCCTTAGATGATGCCGGTATTCCCATATATGCCATGTTGATGTAGATTTACATGAGCTGATGTACCATGTCTTTTGTTGGGCTATAAACCCTATTTCATGCTGGTATACTAAATCAAGTCTAAAAACTAGAAGTTTCTAAATGGTTATTTAGCAGTGTTTTAATCAAGTCAAGTTTTTAATAGTTTTATTGTAGAAATCAGGATGTTATTAGCAAATTTCTTGTAGTTATAAGGAGGAGTCTTATTATTGTATCAGTTTAGGCGACTGAAATTTGAGAGTCTGCTGTTATGTGTGATTAATAATATATTGTTGATATTTATTCCTTGTTCTTCCATACATACTTGTATGTGTGTAAATTGTCTCATCATACACATTAATTTTATCAAATATATATTCTATAAGTTTTTGGTTAATTTTTTAGGCCTACATTTCATAGCTTAAGTTTCAAAACCAAATTCCCTTTGTTGGTTCCAATGCACTATTACAATTGCTATATACATCGTGCGACGTGAGATGACTGCATATTGCATACATTAGCTAGGAGTTTGTGCTTTACAACTGTGATTAATCTTTTTTATATACCAGCGAATATAAATACATGTTGCATTATTGACATTAATCCTTAATACTAACATTTCCGCAATTCCACTTTACTTCAAACGAAGCCACATTAGATTAAAGCGTATATTCTGAAAGATAGGAGAGTTACGTACGTGTTGGAGTGCTAAACCACATTCATTTAAAAGTTTATTTCTATACAAGAATACAACATCTATTCATACATTATAAAAAAAAAAAAAAAAAGTACTATTATACTAAGCAAATCTCCTGTAATTATGCTACAAATATGCTAAACAGATATCCTATAATTATGCTAAGCAAATCGTGATTAGACAGATTTCTATGCTAAACACCTATAATCATGCTAACGAAGTAGTTTATTCATTCCTCTGAAGCAGAATTGTTAAGTGCTAACGACGGAGTTCATCTGGTCATTTTGGAGAGTCCAAATTCATTTGATAGAGCTTAAAGAGCCAGCTAGGAGCCCAAAGATTAGTTTCTTTCCTTAAAGGGCCTCTGCCCCTCCACTGCACCAAACAAAGAATTCCACCAAGTCATTCGTGACGGACACAACTCTGCTTTTTCAGTCCCTGGTTAGGCACGTGAAAATTTGACCTCCAAGGCTCTTCCGGAAGCCCGATGACCAACTCTTGAGCCCAATGTTTTAAAACAAAACGTCTCATTCTTTAAGCAGGCCCATTGGGCCATGAGAAATCAGTAGTTTTCACGCGTACTACGGTTTTCGTTTCTTTTTCTCAAAGTGGATTCACCATGCCTGTGATGGAATTTTTTTATTCTTTTCGAAAGCTAAAGGTTAAATTGGATTATTCTGCAGAAACAAGATTGAAAATGGTGAGTACCTTAGGCCTAGTTTGGATGGAGGGATTTGAAAAGAAAGAAGGAAAAAGGAAGTTAAACGCACATCTTTCCTTTGTTTGTAAATCTTTTTTCTCTCACCTTAAACGGAAAGAAAGGGAGAACAATGAAGAGATGAACAAGTACAAAAACCCTTATCTCCAATTATGGATATAAACGGCAAAAAAGTGGAAGCAAAACTTCCAAACTTGTTTAAACGCCACAGTTGTCTATAAAGTACCAATGAATGAGTTACCGATATCACAATTATCTTTTTTCTTTCTTAAACTCCCAAACAAGTTAAAACTCTCTTCTCCTCTCTCTCTCTTTTTTCTTTCCTCCCATAGCTTAGACATTCTCTCCCTTTCTTTTCCCTTCACAACCCCAAACTCGGCCTTGGAATCAAAAGTGTTACCCTTCTAAGTTCTAAGCTTCCAAATTTTATTGACTAGAGAAACTTTTTAACATGTACATTATCTTCCCCATGTAAAACAAGAAACCAGAAAAAAAAAAAGCCCAGCGGAGAAACGGAAGGAGCAGCAAGTTTGGACACGGCCATACGGGTTGGGTGCCTTAGTAAAAGCTACAGTTGATATTTGTTTACCCTAAATAAATTGTGTGTATCAGTAGGGTTTCCACTCTTTCCGCATTTGACTGGTCAAGAATATACGCAGGTAGAAATAACCAAAATGGTCAAAGTCAAAAAAGGCCTCGGCAAGAGAAGGAGACGAAGATTATGTTACTACTTACTCGCATACAAGTAATAAAACAGAATCGTGACAATCCCATATGAATACGTCTAAGTTAGATATTTACAGGCAATTTACCATGAGAAGGTAAAAATGAAAGTTCCTGTTCATTGATCATCTACAAGCAAAAGACTCAAATGCTTGCACTCGACTGCAACAAAATTTTGAGGCATCTTTGGGCCAGTATCCAAAGCAATACTATTGAATGCTCTTCTCAATATAGTGAAATTTCCATCAAGTTTGGGAGACAAACATTTATACGTCCTTCATTAATAGTTTTATGGGGAATTGCTATGCACTTTAATTCAGGGTTTCCCTTCCAAAAGGCTTTACCACTTCCGTGACATGCGATGATTATTATTATTATTTTTTTGGGAGGAACATGCGATGTTTTACCCATGCTGATGACTTGATGGTAGAACATAGAAGGAACTCACTTGTAGGAAATGAAGTCGAAGATTCTTTTGTGTTTAGTGCCAAATTCGCCTTTTGTCCTTATAACTAGCAGATGTTAATTGCTTCATCGTTTACAACATTTTTCTATGGTTAGTCGCAACGATGAACGAAAATAAAAATATTTTGTGTTCTAAGAAAGCTATTCCTCAAGATCTACATGTAAACGTCGAGTAAATATTTTGCTACTGCTGTATAACGGTCTAACGAAACCTTAAGCCAGTTTATAACCACATAAATAGCACATAATTCACACTCTGCAATTGAAATTGTACCTCCTATATACATGTGCTTAAGCCATTTTATTATATGTTGTGGAAGTATTCAGAAATATTCACGGAAAGCAGTGATTGTATGTATGATGAACTTGTCCAACAAATTCTTCACCTTAATTGAGTAACAATTGAGGTTCCAGGATTGTTAAAACAAATGCTACGTTTCGCTTACAGCAAAAGAAAGGTACGACCCTACTAATGAATTGTATTTGAAGAAAACATTAGCAGTAAATACACCAAAAACGGCTCTATAATCATAACCTGAATTAAGAACGAATAGTACAACGTGAAAATCTCAAGACAAAATGTACAAAACCATAACTTGGAATTGGGAATCACGTGATGCCATTAAGACAAAACAGCCCGACCAAGTAAATTAATTAACCCACAATGAGGAGGAGAGGATTCTTTTTGGACCTCTTTTTCTTCTTTTTCTTTTTTTTTTTTTTTTGTTGTGGGTAGGCTGGGTTTTGGGGAAGGGGAAGGATGGTGACAATTGTTGCCTGATCGAGTCGGTCAAATCTCAAAGAACTAAGTAGTAAAAAGTTACTATTAATTATCTTTAGAACTGTCTAGCATAGTGGTGATCTATGGGGAACTCTTTTTCTTCTACTCATGCTTGTAGCCATATCCTCATCTGTGATCTTAGTTGCTGATCTTCCACAAACGTATAATCCACTTCTCTTCTTCCTCACAAATTCGGTGCACATAAAGCTCATATTCTCAGACCCCGAAGAGCCCGATGAGGAGCTCAATGGCTCGTCACAGTCCACAATTGTTGAATGAGGGGTCTCATTTGTCATTTCATCATCACCATAATCTTGAGGAATGAAGAAGTCTGGACTAAGTTGTAAGACTTTGCATGCCCTCAGAAATGGAGAGAGGTCCTTGTAGTGTTTAAGCACAAAGTCAACCTGGTTGTCATTAAAACGATCACGAAATTTTGCTACTTACCATCATAATTTCCAAGACTTTACAACCACAACTTGTAATACATGCAAAACTATCGTGTTTAAGTATTACCCTATAAAAGCAAATTAATTTCGACAACATTCATGATAATTGTATGATGATTATATTTGGGCTCCATAGACGAACAAGTATTTAGTAGTACATTTTGCTAAAGAAGATATGTCTGTGGGATGTGAGACTCACAGAATCGAAAATCGACTTGAATTTGGAATTTACCTTGCACCCAAGAGAACAATGAATGAAGGGTTCTTGGAGACACCTATCACAAGAGGTGCAAAAATTCCCGGACCCCTTAAATTGCCTGTTTTGAGGTCTTTTCTTGATGAACACCACCTTTGCAGCGTTAATTGTGTAAGCCTGCAGGTTGTTACAATATAGGTGTTGATCAGCTCATTTATTGGCACGATATAGAGGGAAATTCAAGTAGAAAAATCAAGTTTAAGCACTAGAACATGGCCATATTTTCAGGTTAGATATTTCTGATTACCTGAACGTTGGAGCAGTCAATGAGTTTCTCTAGGTCTTCCAATCGAACAACATCATGATATACATAACGTCGAACTTGAAGAAGCCTATGGAATCGATGAGACATGACGCAGTGCGGACAAATACTTGTACAGCAATCCAAGCAGCAGATGTTTTTTTCATTCTTCTTTGCACTTTCATGAATTGAGCATGGCACGAAAAATTTCTGCACATACAGCGCTTCCAACCACGCAGGCTTGTGAATTCCCTACAGATTTATATTTTTACATATGATCATCATATTAAATTTCAAGTTAACTCAATTCCCTCAATTCAAACTAATTTTTTCTACAACCAAAAAATAAATTAAAAATAAAACACCAACAACAACAAAATGAAACCCGGTCCTGAGATGACCTACCATGATCACTTGATCAAGAAACTCGTCCACAAGTGGATGGTGGATGACTGGATGACAAGCCAACTATTATGTATGAGCGAGAGAGAGAAGGAGAGAAGGCTTTGGGGTATTGATGATATTACAGTATTTATGGAGAATCACAAGAGAAGAGAGGCCAGGGAGGAGATATATTTATTCCTAGATTGGATACACAACATATTGTCAAGAGTATCACTTGTCCTTTGTTAAATTAGTGCGTGTAATGTGTGTGTGAGGAAGAAAGAGCAATAAAGAAAGGGGGAGTCAGATATGAGGAGAACGTGGGCGCTGTTCCCGTGTCTCCCATAGCCTACTTCCCCCACTTAGACTAAATTTCCAATCTCCTTGTGTTGAGAGCTTTAACCTTAATTTAAACAACTCCTTGGTTGAGTGAGAACCCCAAGGAATTTCTTTTCTTTTTCTTTTTTAACCTAACACATACCGGTAATAAGTTTTTTGTTTTTTTGAATCTCATTTCTCGGTGAAATAGGGCGGAGCTAGCTAGTTGCCTTGCCTTGATTCTTGAACTAAGCCAGAAGTAAAGAAGAATTTGTCTTGAATTTACTTGTTTTATATGCCACTAGTATATTATCTTTTTTAGCCTATAGAGTTAAAACCTTTAACGTTTAAATTTTTGCAAAACACGTTCCTGGCCGTCCACTTACTGAAGGTTGCATCGTGGCGTGCGTTATCATTTTGTGTCCCTAAAATATCTATTTTTACTTCTTCTGGGAAACTTTAAAACCAGAAAGAAAAGTGCAGCAGAGAGAAACAAAAGCCCTTTGGTGGGTCTGGGATAAGGCGACGAGCTGAATGCATTTTCATCTTCGACTACCAGCACGCTTGAACAAGGTTGTCCATGATATATAGTTGAAAGGTAGGTAAGATTAAAATGTGAAACGTTGAAAATTGAGAAAAAAAAAAAAAGTAGAGTAGCATTTACAAGCTTATTTATTTCACTGAGTCGTAACTTACTTCTGCTGGGAGCATTTGCCTTGGGGATGAATGGCTCAAGGCTAAGTTCATGAACCAGAAGATTATACAATCCACAAAGGGCCGGTGGATGTTAAGGTCCGCAGTACTGCATTATTATCTAGAGGGTTAAATTTTGACTTTTACCAATTTGAGTAATTAGTGCGATTTTTGTCCCACCTTTATCACGATTTATACGTTCTTGACTTGTTCATGTTAAGTGATGATTAGAGGGAATAATAGAGTCCAGTTTAGCGGTATGATTAGACGTCAAAAGAAAATTAACAAGAATAACTTGTCAGGGTATTCTTTATAGACCGGGTGCATATAAGTACACTAATTAACCCACACATATAGGTTTTATGTGCTTGTGAAATAGTGCAATTGTACACTACATGCATCCAGAAGGTCCGAGAACCAAAAGTTAAGTTACTATTTGCATAGTTAATTTGTACAAATAATTATTCAGGATTAATCCTTTGGTGGACCAACATTGTCCTTGATCGTGCAATTTGATAACAGCGGTTCAGCTATCCAACTGATCAAGGATAGCAAACCATACTCGTTCTCGTTGAATTTGCCGGCAAAAGAGACGAAAAGAGGAACCAAACGAAGAAGCAAAAATGTGATGAAGAAAAATCCAATGTGCCGGACCAGAGAAAAAGGCATACAGCCGAAAAGCGACGACAAGCAGATCGAGCAAAGAACCACAGAAAAGGATGCCGTTTGTTTTCTCACTGATTGGCTTTGTTTATATCCATGATTTTAAAGAGGTAATGCATTACAACTAAAGAAGATCGAGGTCATGCGTTGCGTCTGCTGTCACATATTGACTTGATCTCCCATAACTCTCATTGGGCAGAGACCAGACATGTACCAGGAAATTCGGTTTTTGGGAAATAAAAAATGGCAACAATACACAACAACTCCACTAATCCTCAAATTTTGGCTAAAATAATAGCATGCGTTCTTATATATGTGGGGCGTTGACAGACAAAACACACTTCACTGATCACTGGTTGAGATAATAATAGCCCTCCAACCTGATTAGTTGAGTATTCGCTAATTTTTAGGCACCATTAATGTTTGTTGCACCTTTAACCTTAATCAAGAGGTACCCTGGGGTTTGAAGGTTCCACGGATTTCGAATCTCTACTCCGATCTCTCCTTCAGTCCTCTTTTGCTTCCTTTGTTATCATAGATAAGCTGTCTATTTAGATGACTATATATCGATCTCTAGGAAATTGAAAGTTTCCCTCTTTTCTTTTCATTGTGTTTTTCTAAGAAAAACATCTGAATCTTTGAAGATTAGACATTTAGTTACATATGATGGAATAGAAGAAGTCTTCGACTGAGCTCAGAGGAGACAAATGGGGTGTAACATTTGCTTTTAGGAGTCAAAGGTTACGAATACATAAATAAAGGAGCAAAAATATTACTTAAATTTACACTTGAACCATGTAAAGTTAATGTATGATAATTGGTATTTTATTGCACATGTTTATTATGGTCAAACGAATAATAGATTTTGCATTCCAAAACTATGGATTTTTTGTGTAAATCTGTATTAAAAAAAAAAAGAAGAAAGTTTTGATCTCTTCATCATTATCATCTAAGAAATGGAAAGTTTACACAAAAGCAGCGGAAGATATGGATGGAAAAGCGTATGCGAGCAATAGTTGTCGTGTAATAATGTGTCTGCTGCTGCCAGGAATGTGAGCTTCAAAGAGTACTTTGATCTGGGTTTTACTTGCGTATCCATATAAGCTCCGCGTTCTATCCCATGCAAGCTCAAACTTGAGGTACAAGAAACTGAAAGTAAATGAGGAATATTCTTACTTCAGTCCAACCCAAATGCTTAGCAATTAAGCTGCATAAGAAATAGACCTCATTGTACAGTAGAAATACGCCATGATTAAGCAGGAGGTCAGATTAAACCAGGCATTATCTCCCTGCCGCACACGACTACGAGGTAGCTAGGTTATAACATCTACGTAAAGGCTTAAGTTGTTACATTTATCAGAGATAATTAACAGTTATTAATGTGTTGTGTACAAGGATTAGGTTACTGACCACTTGCTTGGTTGATTGGTCCAACCATTCCTGCCATATGGCCAGTTCCCAGTCCTAGTTGCAGCACATTCATATTTAACCTTCTTTCCTTCCAAAACGAAACAAAAACCCTTATTTCTATTTTTTCCTGCAAACTTTGGAATCAAATAGCTGGATTTTGAGTCATTGGCTATGCTTATTATAGCCTCACATATATATATATAATCGACAGCTGTCAACGTCGCAAGCTAGCCCATTCACTATTGCTACGTCTTCTATTGTTATAAAAAAAAAAAGGGAAATTCGAGCAGCTAGCAAGAATTAATATCCATGGTGCTGCACCAATAATAGTGACAATCAGTGATGGAGGTGTAAGAGGGAAAAAATAAAAACCAGTGATGAAGTTGGGAAGATTGTCATCAATTCTTTCGACCGCCTAGTGAACGCTACAACAGCAGGGCCTGCAACAGTCACCTAGTAGACAGAATGTTGGCAATCTTATGACTGGACTGAAACTTCTGTTTTTCTTTTTCTTTTTGCTTTTTTCCCCCCCTTGTTTGTTAATGTTCGTGGTCTGATGCAATCTTTCACAGCAATGTACGCAAGTAATGAAGCTCACGTGCAGAGAATCCAATGAACTGACTTTCATATGAGAAATCCATATTGTCGAAAGCCTAAAGGAGGGTGCTTATGCTTAAGAGCCTCGTAATTCCCCAAATATTCCTCTCTTTGCTTGCTTGCTTGCTTGCATGTTGTTCATTTTTTTTGTTGGCTTTGTTGTGGACTGAATCTCACACCATGTCACTCCACTGAAACGCTCTTACCCACAGCGGGATCAGAAACTCAAGAAGTTGTGGACACTCAACTTGCGAGGCCAGTCGTCACAGATACATTTTGGATACCTGATTTTTTTAAACTATTATTTTTGCTTATATTATAAATACATTCTCTAACTACTTTTTCTATTTTTAAAAATTTTTTTTATCTCACGTACATTATATAACAAAAAGTATTCCAACTATCATTTCAAGTAATACGATAAACACGCTCATTGTATTTGTAGCACTGCCAAATTAAGGTACATGCTATTTTGAACCGTATATCTTAACTGTTAGGTGCATATTAAACGAGAGTACATTCGTCTTTTCTATCTTATGTACTTAAAGTAACATTACTATTTCTACAATTAAACTAATTAAATAAGCATATTTGTGCACATCATGTGGTCATGGGAGGGGTCAACAATTGAAAAGCATTCCAAGGCTATAGAACAATGCCGAGATCAGGTAAATTTAGTTCACTGCCTTGTAATTATTGAGAGTATACTAGGATGACCGTGAATAACCAAAATTTTAAATTATTAAGAAGTACTTTGATTTGACTCTCAAGTTTTTTTTATCTTCTTATCTTTTTCTCATAAGGTTTGGAATCTTTTGTTTTTTGGCAATGTAGTTAAAATTAATAATGAAATATCTCAAAAAAAAAATCGACAAGCAAACAATTGTTTAGAATCTTTATGGAAAATATTCATTTAACGTGTATGGAAGTCTGGCTTTTGTGCTTGAAAAATTTGACATTCCTGCATCTCTATTCATTTAATTAAATTAAACGAGTGGTGAGAGGGGAAAATTTGTAAAAAAAAAAGATTACAAACTGTAAAATGGGTTTGTAAGTAGACCAACCACGACCGTAGAATAGCAATATGGTTTGGTGGCAGAATGTAAGCCACCAACTGTCCCAAACTGTTGGGACTGAAAATTGTTCGAACCCGCCTTCTTAAATATGACGTAGGCTTTCAAGTTTCGGGTTTGTGTGGTCAAAGTCAAAGATCCAGAAATGCACGAGGGTGGGAGGTGGAAGAAAGAAGAGAAAAGGGGAGGAACAAACAGAATGGATCAGCGTTTGAGCCGCACGAGGGGGGATCTTTCTGCAGCTGAGCCCTGAAACCACTTTGTTCTGTTCAAAAAATAGTCTAGTTTTTTAGGCTTGCACACGCCTCCACATGGCCTCCTTTTAATTTAGGGACTTGTTCAAACCAAAACCGACTCACCAAAAGGAAAGAAAAATCAACCCAAAAAATAAAAATAATTTCAAGTTGTGCTCAAAGGGGTAAAAGAAATTGAGTACTCTATGATGCTCGTATATAGGGGTGACAATGGGTCGGGTTGGAATTGAAAATTCTGGATTCAGATTCATTTTTATGTAGTAAATTCGAACCTGACCTGTATACTCAACGGATCTTGATCTTAGAGTTTCGGAATCGTATCTGGGTCGAATTCGGATCTAAAAGGTCCAAATTTAAATTTTTTAAAATTAAATCCAAACTAATCACAATCCAATTTTCAAATTTAAACAAATCAAATTACAAACCTAAATCACAAATAATTTGCAATAGTCAAACCAAAACTAACCACAAATCAATCTACAAAATTATTACTAAATTGTTAATTTGGTAAAAGAATGTATTTAGAAATATTTATATTTTATAATTATTTATATATTGTTCGAATCCGGGTCGAATACGGATCGGAATCCAATATTCTGCATTCGACCAGTTTTTTTATTTGAGTAAACGGGTCCGAATCCAAGTTCGGATATCATAATTATTTTTCAACTCAAATCTGGAAAAATTTTATCGAATCCAGGTCAAGTCCGAATCCAATCCCTACCCATTGATACCTCTGCTCGTATGTATGCAATTGTGGTAATAACTTGACCTTACGTATTAATAGCATCTAAAGCATCATTTACAAAAAGATTTTAGTAGTGTGATAGATCTCTATCATGCTCATACGTAATCATGGCAATAACTTGATGTTGTATATTAATAACGTCCAAAAGATCATTTTAAAAAAATTCTAGTAGTACGACAAACGCGGTAAGTTTGAAACTTAACAAAATTCAATTGTAACCTCTAAAAAATACTCGAGAAGGTGTCTAAACATGAAGGGATAGAAATCCTTCAGATCTGTCACATTCCTATTTTCCTTACAAAAGAATATTTAGAGTAGTTTCTTGACATACTCTGCTAAAACAGAAAACACCATCCACTGACTAGCACACAATATTATGCTTTGATCCCTTATTCCTGCAATTCTACGTGTTTAAGACATCCTTGACTTCGAATTACCCATCATTCACTTGTTCAAGGAAAATTCGACAAGTAGCACCGTGAGATGTTGACAACTATTACCACATTTAATCTAAAAGCAGTTGTCATAGTCAATGCCATGGAATAAACATCGGAGCCCAACGGGGTGCCAGAGAAGACAGCGAACGCCAGAATGTTAAACACATATCTAGCAAATTATTCATGATACTGTGTGAAATTTCCACTTGCTCTGCATTGGTCAAAGCCTGGAAATTTGGAATGACGTACGCTCTGCACTGAGAAACCATCATCATTGCACCGTTATTTGTATTACAGATTACGAATCAATGTCAGAATAAGCTAATCTATGGAATATCAAGATTACATCTTCGGTCTACTATTTACATTTGGCCTATACATTTTGGGTTTATCATGGACAGGGTAGAGATAACTTGGACATCAACTGAATCAGAAGTCTTACCAAAGGTCTCCGGAAAGAATCGACTTCGATTATAACCCCAGGCAAAGGAAAAGATTTGAGAAGCAAACATCTAATTTCCAACTCAAATTAAGCCAATTTTCAAGGTTTCTGCGCAGAAAACATGATGAACGATTGTTGGACTTTGTTGGTATAGTTTATAAGACCACATGATGTGCACACGTCCTCGATCTCCTCCTCAGTCAAATAGTTGTAGTTCCGCCCAGCCTGCCATAGAGATATGATTATAGAAAACAACTACACTACCTCATCAAAAACTTTCTGAAAGAAAGGTATGACGTTTAAAATTATTCCCCTAAGAAGAACGACTCCAGAGAAAGATGGAGTTTACTGTTGGCTCTGTGCTTGTTCATGTCTATTTGTTCGTAAACTTCAATTGTACTCAATAATTGAAGTATTTGGAAAACTTTTATGGGCTAAATGCTACCCAAAGCATATGGTACATCCCAGATCTTACTACTCTCATCCTTCTCCTTTCTTTTTCAAATTCCATGTAGGTGCCCCAGCTATAGCCACACTGCCACCCCTTGCTTACGTGCCAACCGAAAGTCAGCTCCCAGAACTGAATACTAAAAGCCTAAAATCTGACAGTTTTTCCAGCTTTGTATACACTACTGAAAATAACAAGACCGCAAACCAATTGGTTATTCCATAGTACTTCTACATCAGTAGCAAAACACTTATTCCAGGTCAAAAGTGGTACTTTTTCAATTCAAATTCTAATCGGTTCACCAAAGATCCCAAGCTAGGCATCATGTCCATTATTGTCAGCAACAGGTTTGCAGGAACCCTTCAAAAAAATTAAAAAAAAAAGGACAACAATTACCTGTCTGAGAGGCCTCAAAAATGCAGGAGTTGATGAACTGAAACGAAGAAAAGTAGTTCCCACAAAAACACCACCACTTCGCAAGATACGATTGATTTCAGCAACCTGACATAAGAAAGGCAAGGAAATTGCAACTGTACATTATTTCAAATATTCTTATCAAATAAAAGGATCACCCTCAATATGGCTAAATCACCAATCAGATATATCCAATTCACCTCAAAGGCATCTAGAAACTTTTGACTACTAATTTTCTAGAGTCGATTCTACACTCTTTGAGTAAATAAAATAATGGACCAGCTAAATCAGGAAAAATGCAATAAAAATCATATCTAGAACATTGAAAGCAATTTGAGACACTCCAAATACAAAGAAAGCTTACAGCATTAGAAGGAGATGGCCAACAATGCAAGGCTGCACCAGCATGAACGCCATCAACTGAACCAGAAGGAAAGGGGAGTCGGGAGATATCTGCCCTTACGAGAGCAAGATTGCTGCAGGTTTTTCAAACAGAATAGCTTCAGAAAATACAGATCTCTAACCAAAATTTTACATGCCTATAAAGCGTGAAGCACAATAATTCATATCCCAGAACCTGCAGCAGCTGCAAAGAGCATTTAATCAAAGTGACTTACGAGTTTAACATAGAATCGTCACTCTTGATAAAATCATAACACTGGAGAAGCATGTTTTCTGAAAAGTCAAGAGCAACAACTTTTGAATAGGTCCCCGATTTGGCAAACTTCCTGGAAAACAAGCCACTTCCACAGCTAACATCTACAAGAACACCGCCTTCTACAGGTTGAAAATACTCCTGCGCCATCTTGAACTGCATGGAATGTATCACACGCATAATTACCACTGTTATTGTTCCACAAATATTTTTGCAACTTTAATCCACGCAAACTAAGTCGAGGGCATGCACATTCAATTTAACAAAAATGATTTCTTTGTCAACACATGTTGGTCACAGTGGATGCATGATAAAAGCCAGCCCTGACACATGATTCCAAGTAAGTCTTCAGCAGGAAGAAGGATAGATAGGGCGTTTGCTGGTTCTCTTCTAGTTTGAGGTCGAAATGCTAAGTTTCTTGTGCTTCCTATCCAAAGAGGTCGCAAATGGTATAGCTCCCAGACACAGTTGAGCTTTTGCCCTGTAAGCCACTGGACTTGTTTACAGTGTTCTTATGATTTCCCTGTAAGCCACTTGATCCAAAAGGGAATTCGCCTTCTTTGGCACATAGGTCAGAAAGGGAAAGAAGGATAATCCAACAATGTTTCACATAATTAAAATGCTTCCTCAGAACTGTACCCATGATACTTGTAGCTCATTCATTCAGCACTTATGGACACAATTAGAAGTCAATTTAAGTAGGAATTTTCCAGAATATATTAAGTGATTTTAATGGACTAAACCTTTCCTCACCAACCTCTCCAGTGACTTACAAAACTACTTATGTTTTCGACAGAAGGGAACACACATCAATTCTCCTTCATAAGGTGGGGTATGCATTTGGCTCCCATTGATTCCTAAATTGACACCATACTTTCTTATAGAGAATCTACTCCAAAGAGCTCATTACCTATTGGGAAATATCTGTAAAGTAACAATCAAAGAAAATTTACCTCATCATCAGGCCCAGGAAAACCACTACGATTAAAATTTTGACGCCAGCCTCTCTCATACAAGAAGGAAACAAGAGGGCTCCTAGTGAAGGCAAGAACACCAACATTAGACATGAGTGACTCATAAACCAATGTTAAGTTTCAAAAGGAACGTTCGCATCTTTTGATGAAGTGGCTACCAAATAGCGAAAATCACAAGCCCATCAATAAGGGGAGTTAGTTCCAAACCAACAAAAGACACTAAAGTGTAGACTGCAAGCATGTTATAGAAAGCTCAGCATGCAACTCAAAGAGATGGTAACATATGCATACCTAAATAGCTCAGTTCCAGCTGGTTTAAATTCATTGTAATCCTTTGAACCAGCAGTAACTGTAAGATCAAGATAGATATTTTTGCTTGAATACGTCTTGTTACACGTTCTACATTTAAAACCAGATCTATAAATTGCAGGCCTGCAAATATTCAGCTTTTGAAAGTTATCATGCATAAAACATATAATGTGTCCAAAGTATTAGTATAAAAGAGGCATTAGATCTTACAGGTTAAATCCTGAAGGACCTTTTCTTACTAATGGATCATAGCAAATTGGGCAGGCAAACAAGTCAATTTTTGAGCCCTCCTTTGATTCAATTTGTGCTTCCTGAAGTAGAAAAGTACGCTATTAGGGAGAGACAGAAAATGGGACATTTGCATCTCTTCTTCGTTCTGCCAGATCAAAATCAAAAAGTATACCCAACATTTGCCCTGCAACTTCCCAAGTCATCACTTAAGACAATGGCAAAATTGATTGACCCCCTTGGAATTACAAAATTTACATAATTTATACACATATTGTTAAACAGATATTAACAGATGCTCCAAAAAAAAAAAACTTTTGAGACAGTTATGAACGCAATAAGTGCAAGCACCCACCTTCATCCTGGGACAAAGACTGTTGCATAGCGAAATGCATGGAAGATCACTAGACACTTTATAGGCAAATTTACATGAATGAAGAACTAGGATTCACTTCTGAACACAACGGCAAGTCTCCCTAGAATTTCTGAACGCAACAAAGTTATTCATAGTCTGCATTGCAGCAATTACATTCTTTTTTCTCCGCGTTAAATCGTCATACAATTAGAAAAAGATTTTCCACGTTTAAATGGTATAAATTTTGAAACACGATTGATACAGAAAGCAAAACAAGTCCATGAATGAATAGCATAATTTTCCAAAAGTATAGTCGGGTAAAGGAATGGGACGATAACTAAGCACCGAATAAACTCGAGATAATTTTTTCCCATATATTTTCTTTTCTTTGGCCCCCTTCAAAATCATTTCCCTGCAAGATATCCTTGTGAAAATTAACAGTAGTTAAAACACTGGGCATCAAATTTCAGTAGCTCCTAAAGCATCCAAGAGAGTGTAAATCAAACAAATGTACATAATAATTCTAGTATTTGTTAGGGAAGGAAGGACAAGAAATATTTACTGGTTCAAGAGCAACAGCAGAGGTGGCCCGGATAATTTGTCGAAACTGTTGAGGGGAGGAGCACCGGAGAGGAGGATGAGACAGGGAATTATAAGGAAAAAAAGGGCATTTCGGGTCTAAAGGAAAACGATCTTGAACTCCAATCATCCAAGGCGAAAAAGCCACGGCTGCCATCTCAATAATCTTCTTCTTCTTCTTTTCAGTAATTTCTTCTTTGTTCTTTTGAAAAATGAGTGATTTCGTTTCTTCTGCTTCTCAAATCATGTGCTTTCTTCTTTGTTCTTTCTGTTTGCTTCTCGACGTTTATTGGTGGCAGTATTATATAGGTATATAGACAAGGCTATATATAAGGGGGATTTCAAGAGGAAGAGGGGAAGGGGAGGGAAATTTTTGTGATAATTTTGTTGCATTATTTTTTGCGGGATTTCTTTGCGTGGACAGAGGAGGGATGCATCTGTCAGCTCTGCTGCCCGTGTGACTGTGTGTTTAGTTGGTGAACTTGAGGATACCTTCTCGCCGCATCATTATTATTTCAATATGGGAATTTTTCTTTCTTTTTCTTTTTTGTTTTTCTCTTTAAATACGGTGTCTTAACTCTTAAGGAGAAACTCCTATCCTGGAATCTGAACTACAAAATTAAAAAAGAAAAAAAAGGTCCAAATATTTACTAAACCCGGCCCTGCAAGGGAAATCCAATCTCAACAAGTCACTGGTTCGACCAGTGGGTCACTAGTTGAACCGGCAGTTACTAATTTAATATTTATAAATATAAAATAATAATTTAAATATATATAAAATAGTTAATAAAGTGCTATTAAATACTAATTATTGTACTTAAAAAGATATATAATGAACATACAAATATTAATAGAAGATTTAATTTTATTTTGTGGTACTTTTACATAAATAAATAACATAGTCAAATACAAAACAAATTTGTGTCACTTGTTTTAAAGATATAGCATCATTTTTTTATTATTTTATCTTTGTTTGAAAATAAAATAATTTTGTAGCTACTCAAATATTGTCAGTTTGACAGTTAAAAGAATTCATTGTATAATAAAAAAGTAAACAAGCTTTTTTTTAAAAAAATGTAATTATCAAATAAAAACTAAAACAAGTGATAAGACTTGTGTACATTTAAATGAATATTCAATTTATAAATATTGTCAAAAGTATTTATACACTTTGTTTCAAAAAACAAAGGCCTACAATTGTATTATAGAAAAAAAAAATTCAATCGGAAAACTGAATGATTTCCTAGTGGGTCAAAGTCAACTCCTAATTTGATTAACCTAGAGATCCAATCTGGCCTAATGCCGAATCACCGGACCGATTAAGTCAACTATTGGGCTGGGCCAAAGTTAATAATCTACGGTCCAATCCCAGGTTTAGGTAAATACTAAATCGGGAAATATGGAGTAAGAAAATTTTAAATGAGCCAAAATGTAAAAGGTTGCAAAAGTCACACTTTGATTGTACTCAAAACACAAATTATTTTCAAGTAAATGGTACTAATTTAAGATATTGTTGAACGAATGCGAATGGAAGTTTTTTTTTTTTTGGTATGGAAGAAGATATTGTTGCACAACCCAATCAACAAAACAACTTTATCCAACGATGCAAAATGTTCTTCATTTAAGACCGAGGATTAAGTTCCGCGTAATCAGCTGGTCCGTATGGTTCAATCAACTCTGAGAAGAATCCCTTCTTTCTCCTGGGGTTGCATCCAATGTCCTTGCACAATTGATCGTTGTACCATATGTGCGAAGCACCAAGACAAGATCTTCTGTAGTACTTGCCAGCATAACGCTTCATGTACTTGTCCCACATGCGAACATCCTTCTCCATTTCCTTTATGCTCGGCAATTGAAAGGTTTGATCAAGAAAATGTCCCAGCCATCTGCATTTCATTTCGAGAGTGTAAAGGTTGTTCAGGCTCTCTGAGTATCCTATCACTGCAAGTTGTGGAATTCGCGGATGAATGATCTGCCTGGAATACACATTTAAGGCCAATAATCAAAACCTTTAATTATTAGCAATAATTATGTGACGCCAAACTCGTATAAAATAGATAGTGTCACAACGTCAAAAGTAACAAATATAGATCTCAGAACATTGTGATGAGTTTACGGTTCCAAATTAAGTCCAGTAATAATACCTGTATAAAGCTATTGTGGAGCTTGTTGACCCTAAGATGTACTCCTGGAAAGATGGACAAGTGAAAATATTGCCGAGTTTCTGATCACCTCGGTATCCAGTGGCAAGAATTATAACGTCTGCTTTCAAGGGCTGAGTTTCTCCATCAATCATCAATCCTTCTCTGCTGAAGCTGATGTTTTTTGACTTCTTTAATACAATGCTTCCGTCTACCACTCTGTCAAAGAAATTTTCTGGTAGCATGAGGAATTCACAAGAAAACACATCTTGCAGAAAGCCATGTGGTGGTATCATGTTGTACTTCTTCAAGGGAAATTTCCATCTGAGATAGCTCTCTACAAGTTTTGCAATACCCCATCTCTGAAATTCACATTTGTACGCCTTTTGAGTTATGCATTATATATATCGTTGTTTTGAATAAAGCATGTGAGGCATTTTTTTCTATAATTAATTAATTAAGAAGCTAACCAAAGGTGAGAGAAGGAAGGCTAATGCACTGTGTAGGAATCCTTCACCAGGCTTGTGCACCAAAATCTCTGCGAATCGATTGTAGTACAAGTAATCAATCCTCACTCCTCCCCATACATAGTAACTAGGAAGCATCCAGTGAGCTGCTCTATGAACCATTGTGCAAGGGTTGTCAATCCCTGGTGAGTAGCATGTCATATTTTAGTTAATTAAGCAATGCATGACTTTAAAATTGCTTTCATGTGCAACAAGAACTTTTTAGCGCATCTGAAAAGTGACCAAATGTATGCAAGAAAGATAAAAGTTCTATATCCGAGGAGGAAAT
This sequence comes from Coffea arabica, assembly GCF_036785885.1. NCBI lineage: Eukaryota > Viridiplantae > Streptophyta > Magnoliopsida > Gentianales > Rubiaceae > Coffea > Coffea arabica. The sequence goes on along the minus strand of NC_092321.1, from coordinate 6,085,762 downwards.
CTCAAGAAGCAAAACATAAATCGCATCCAGGAAGGCCACTTTTTTTTTAAAAAACTTGATACATTATAATTTCGGGGTCAATGTGAAGAGATAGATAATTATCGAGTCACACTCATTCATGATACACTGCAATTTGCAATTTCTCACCATTTACATTTGCACATTGAGCAGCCAAGTCCACTGCAGATTTCTCTGAACCTATGATTGCAATGTTTTTTCCTTCGACCAATGCCGCAGCACTGGCATTGTCCATGGCCGAGTAGTCCATGGAATGCAACACCTTACCACCAAAAATTTCAGGACCATGATTTGGAGGGAATTCAGGGATGTTTGGCACACCACTGAATCTTCCAATACAAAGAATCACAAATTCCACCTCATATTCCTGGAAATTGAAATGACACGCTGAGAACCCTTATGAAGATAATGCCATCATTCAGACAACTTAATAAAGATTGATCTAAAAGGCTGACCCGCGTTGTTAAATCACCTTGAGATGGATTTTAAAAAATAAAAAATAAAAAAAAAGTGCCAAATTTTTTCTTCGGGCAAAGATCACAAAATTACCTTAATGGATTTGTCTTCAGTAGTGTGCTGAACTTTTATGTTCCATTTGCCTTTGGAGCCAAACGCCTGTCCTGTTCCACCCCAAAGATCCCAGGCCTGCATCTCTTCACGGGAAACGCCCACATAATCGATGCCAATCACTTTGGTGTTGAACTTGATGTAAGGTAACAAGCCAAAATGTTGAGCATAAGATTGAACGTACTTCAAGACTTCAGTGTTGCGAGGAAATGTTTCTTTAACAGAAGAGGGCCATGGGAAATCAGAAAACGAGAAAACTTCTTTGGGATTCTGAAGCTTAGTAGACTCAATGGTGTGATTCCACAGGCCACCAGCGCAGTCTTGTGCCTCGAAGACTGTCGGATGATAACCTTTTGCTAGAGCATACTTGCAGGCAAGCAGGCCGCTGATTCCAGCTCCGATGATAGCTATTCGTTTCTCCATTATTATTTGGTCAATTTTCGAAGGCAGAAAATGCAACGGGAGCTTTTTGTATTAGTAGGCATGCAACAGGAGCTTCTTGTATTAGTAGGCATGCAATGGGGCAACTGTATTAGTAGGCATGCAACTGTATTTATGACAGCACAACCGTTCAAGTTTACAGATCATAATTTCGCCTATGAATTTTTGGTGTCGGCAGCCTCAAAATTAGCAAATGCGACGTTGAGTTTTCTGCAGACAATTCTCTGACGGAAATAAAAGCCAGTAATTCGCAGACGATCTAGTTGTGGCATCTACGTACGGACAACTGCTGTATGCTATCATCATTGATTGCTTTCTTTTCTTTTTCTTTTTTTTTTGTCGCAGCTATTACCTTTTTTGGTCTAATCTAGAGAGAGGAGGAGAGGAGCCTAACCGACGTGGAACCCCATCGAAGGCAGCCATGTTCAAGTGACAGTCACAATTAAGTGGTAAGTTAGGGATAAGAGCCCAAGAGGCAATTGGCATTATTGATTGCTTTCGGGTAAAGTAAAATCTACGTTGACAAATCTCTCAAAATTCTTCCTATAAAGAAGTTATGAATTTAAAAAATGGATGTATTTGATTGGAAGATAGAATTTTCAAGGGATAATTTTAGAAACCTTTTTTGAGATTTGTCATAATATCACTCAGCTCTCCTGAAATTTTTAAAATCTCACTTACCTCCTTGTCAACTTGACAAAACTAAATATTCCTATCAAACGTCACAAATTGACAACATTACCCTTGATCTTAATAACTATTTAACCTAAAATCCAAAACAAAATAAAATTTTAAAACAAAAAATGTAAATTAAAAAAGAAAACAAATTGTTAGTTAATAATGGTTTATATTTCATTACATTAGGGTCATAATGGGATAGCAAAGTACGTGGATAAATTAAATCTAATCAAGATCAATCACTTAGAAGGATTTTGGTGAATAATTAACACCTTAAACAATTTCGTGCACAGTTACAATTAAGGAAGTCAAGATATTTTTTTGGCGAAATATGTTTCAACTCATGGTATAGTTTAAGTTGTATTAAAAACTAAAATAATCTCTTCATGCGTATGAATTTTTCAAGGTGTAAATTTTGCTTTTATTCCAATACAAGTAAAATAAATAGTTTACATTAAGAAATTTATACCTTATAAAAATTTAACATTATTTTATTTTTTATTATTGTTATAAATTTCATAAGTATAACATAAGGGTAATATTGGAACAAAAGTTTTATCTTTCTTGTATTTCCTCCAAATAGGTTAAAATGTTATAAGAAATGTCAATTCAAGAGAGGTAAGTGAGATTTTAAAAATTTTAGGGGAGTTAAGTGATATTATGATAAATCTCAAGGATAGTTTCTGAAATTATACATATTTTCAATTGTGTTTTAGGAAGTAGAAATGGAGATTCTGTTTCTCTTACGTATTGCGTGGAATCATATGTACTACCGATTTATATACCCTTACAACAAAACAACTTTTAGGACAGCATTAACAAGATTTGATTTGGTCCGTATGCTCTGAACTGATTTGACCTCTTCATTAGTGCAGTTTGGTACTAGGCAACAGACAAGGGGCAGGGCATGACCGTCCTTGAACATTTAATGGTCATGATTTGACCAAAAAATTTTATACGATCCAGATCATAAATTGTGCATCGATTTTTATATCGTGTGTGGAGCTCGTAAAATTTTCGTAAAATTTTATACTAAAATTACACGTTGTGCAAATAAAATTACATCGCGTGCAACAAAAATTACGCACCGTTAAAAATGGTCAAAATCGCTGGAAACAACCGTCCGTGCCCCTTGTCCACTAGACAACTGCAGCAACTACCGTGTTTGTACATCTTTCCGTCTAGTCTACACGTTTAGGTTCGTTTGAATTAGCTGTCTCGGAGATATTTTTTTTTGGATCAGGCTCCGTTTTTGGGTGTTCGAAAAGACAACACGAATGATTTAGAAAGTAGGAGAAATATGAGTGTATCCACTCACTTCTTTAAATGTGGAAATTTATTCGTATCATTTTCTTAAACACATTAAATTTAAAAAAAGTAGGATTTTGACCAAGGCAGTAGACGTGAGACTCGTGCCGTGATCAAATTTGAAGCCTTTATTCAACATTGATAATATATTTAACCCCGATCAGATGAAACCCCAGAGCCCAACTTTTCTTTCTTTCTCTTTTTTATTTTTACTAGTAACAAAACACGTGAATATATTTTCCCAAGATATAAACCTTTAATATACTAAATCCCTGTATAAAACTTTGAGTTTTCCACCTGGTACAGTAAAGTATATAATAAACAAAATTAAGCAATTGGTAATTACTCAAAACATTTATTGTATACAAAACAATTAAAAGTTTATTGTACATTCTACCATTTTAAAAAAACTCTGAAAGTAAAAGATTATCATATTTAAACTAAGTTGTTGGTATAATATTGACTAAGAAACCATATAATAAACAACATTAAGCAATCGCTAGTTGTACATAATATTTATTATATGTAAAGCAATTAAAATTTTATTTTGTATATTACAATTACAAAAACTCTAATAATAGAAAATTATCATATCTAAACTAATGTTACATAATTTACTGAGATTGTAACAGTAAGAAAAGGAAATTTTATGTATGTGTCAAACCAGTGCATACAGCAAAACTTGAGTGAAAAATATACCAAAAATTCTGATTTAGATACAACAAATTTTTATCAATTTCAATAGTTGTAAACCTTTTCTGTTATATTTTTTATAATTATTGATAATTTTTTGGAGTTTTCTTAAACAATATGACATAATATAGTGAATTTAATCATCAATATAACCATTTATTATCTCATTAACTGTTTATAACCTTTTGTCTTCTTACTAATTGTGATTTTCTTCTAAACCAATATGCATGTAAAATATAGTTAACTTTAATAATCACACGTAACAATATAATAATTGGAGACAATTTTAACATTTATAATAATCGGAGATGAGGGAAATGATTGGTGAATATAATTATAAGTGGGAATTTTTTTATTTTAATTACTAACATTTTTTGGATATAATTTATTAAAGCTTTTCATTTTTCTTATATTGAAATGCAATAACTCTAATTAAAAGGCATGCAATAAAACCAATTAAAAGACATTAAGGTAAATTAGGTATAACAAAAACTAATATCAAACCTATAATTTTGCATGTGCCTTTTTTTATTTATTGTGAAATTATACAAATATAAATAATTTAAATATAAAAATTAACAATATTTCTACATGTTCATTCATATTAATTTTAAAAATTAATGCAATTTAAATGTTTAACTATTTACTTACTTTTAAAAACTTTTTATTTATTGTAAATTTATACAAATACCACTAATTTAAATATAAAAATTAACAATAGTTCTACAGGTACATTAATATTAATTCTAAAAAATTAATGTATATTAAATGTTCAATTATTTACTAATTTTTAAAAATTTGTTTACATACTTTTACTATAATATGATAGTATAAATGGAATAATGTACCTCATATCAAAAACTTGGTAGATATTCCTTTTTTTTATAAATATTGTTTTAGATAATTTAAATTTTTATAATGATCATAAACCTAGAACTATATATTCATATTTAATTATGTAGAAAAAAGATCTAGCATTCCATTTTTCTTTGTCAATAAATATTCAGTTTTCAATAATATTGATAAATCTATCCGTGTAACAGTTAATTCTTTTTTTACACTAAGTTAATTCAAAATTAAGAGAAAAGACGATGAAAAATTTAAATACTAATCAATGATATGGTGGTGAAAATAAGTAATTTATGGGATATGTATGATTTCAATAATTGTGATTTAAGAAGGTTTTACTATAATTCTATACAATAACGTGGAAGAAAGCAGATATCATTAAGATAAGATTATGGTGATGAAAGAAAGTAATTTATGGGAATGTAAGATTTCAATAATTGTGATTTAAACGGGTTTTACTATACTTGTATGTAATAATTTGATAGAAAACAGATATCATTAAGATAAGATTGGTTATTTTTTAAAGCTATTTTAAAATTAAAGATGATTTTTAAATATATAATATAATCATTGTAATAATTTAATAGAAAGCAGCTATCATTAAGATAAGATTAGTTAAGATTAATTGTTGTTTAAAGTTATTTTAAAATAAAAGATAATTATAAACACACAATTTTTAAGCATAACCCGTTAATACTCTCCATACACTCTTACACTCCTTATTGTTAAAACTCATCATACTTTTTATATAGTAATGATAATGATTTTTTGGTCCCAGAGATGGCTAAATTAGCCCTAACAACCATCTGTAGATACAAAACGAGCGGTTGTTACCCCAAAAATGTCATTAGAAAGCAGCTTCCTAAAAGGATTAGGTGGTTCATGAAAGGAGATGAAGTCGCCCTCTGCTAAATGAGCAGCACAAAAATGGCCTTGGCGCCAAAGTATCTTGAACTTTGCAATGCCAATCTAGATTAAGCTGTACATGCGATGGATCGATCGATGAGATTGAAGCGCGGGCTTCCCTTTGTCCCCTTCCTTCACGAGGGAAATGCTCGTTGCAGAATCGGATTCCCAAAACCGTGCTTCTGTAACTTTCCTCGAATCTCTAATTACTCCTATGAAATTGCGTTGGCTGGTTTATCCAATATCGGGTCTAACGTTCGATTACATCGTCGAAAGTTTAACCGACGCAATTTGGTGGCCCAAATACGAAATTGTCTCCCAAATGATGATAAAGGACGACGAGGCCCACAAAAGTGGAAGAAGCAGCCCATGTAAGAAATTTACGAGTCCACGTAGTGGGAAAAATTCAGATGGGAGGCTCATTATGCTAAAGCTAAAAGTGGATAACAAAAGTGGTTTGCAAACACAAGGCCACAATAAAATGGAGATGGATAGGGAAAAGAAGGGAGATGGGGGTAGACTGAAACAGAAACAGACAAAAAAGTGCAAATGTCCCCAGTAGAATGCTGCTCTGAGTTATCCACGAGCGACGCACATTCTATTTTCCTTAGATAGCAGAGACACACAGCCATGGCTTCCATCAGACCTCTTTCTGCATTCAAACAGCCCATTCCCACTTTTGCTCCGTCAATTTCCTATAGACAGCAATTGGATTGCATGCCTTCATCTTCTTCATCTTCTTCTATCTATCCTACGGCTTACTTTTACCAAAGCCGGCCTCAGGGACCATCTTCTATATCTGTTGCATTCAATCCGTCAGGAAAGTACGACCTTTCTTTACATGATGATGACGAACAAGGTATTGCTTAGCTGCTTTCTTTCTTGATTTCAACATTCCTTACCTTCAATCTGTTGATTGTTAGCTTTTGCAATTGTGCTAATTTAGTCATACATGCCCCATGCTTTCTTTTCAGCCATTTCTATCTTTGCCCTTGCGCTTCTTCGAGTGTTGACTGACAACTGTGTGAAACTTATACTCCCATAATTTCACCATCTGGAATCATTAAGAACAATTAAGCAGAGTTATTGATAACTACTCAACCAGTGAAAGATAGAGACGAGGAAAAGAAACAGAACAATCTTGCAGTGTTTATTTAAGCACAATTAGAGATAATATTTACTACCTTCATTTACAGCAATTAGAGGCCACTGTAGAGGATGCAACGGAGATTGTTAATATGGGCAATGAAATAGTACACTGCACTGAAATTAAATGTTTCATGGCATCTTTTAGCATAGCCAATTGTGCCTGGAATTTGATTGTATTGATAACTCAAATAGCTCAGAGCTTCAATCAATGTTCATTGACAGAACAAGCAGACTTGCCGCCACCAATTCCACCAACAGAAGGGAGATATGAGGTAGTGATCGACAATGACATCATACGACGACTCGATTTGGTTCCCTTCCAAAGTGCAACGGGGATTACTTCACCTTCCGATGGTAAGAATCATCTAAATACAGTTGCAGAATGAATTAATTCGTCTTGTGGAAAATAACCAGGTAGAAATAGATTACTTTGGTCTGACAATTGTTTTTGTAGCTAAGCCAAAGGAGTTCCTTGAACGTACAATTGGCTTCACCATTAATTACACAAGAGAAGATCAAAACGACCCTCGAGAACTATCAGAATTCCCTGATATTAGGCTCTGGTTTGTCAGACTTGACGCTGCTTATCCATGGCTCCCTGTTCTATTGGACTGGCGAGCAGGTGAGCTTGCCCGTTATGCAGCTATGTTGGTTCCTCACCAGGTACTACCTTCTGTACCCTTTTCTTCATTCATATAATTGAGAATGAGAGGATACATCATACATATACTCGTGTCTAACATCAGAGCCTTCTCGCTTGACAGATGAGTATGAAGAAGGGAGTAGTTTTCAACCCAGAGGCACTAGCATTGTTCGTCATGAAAAAGGTTTTCATTGTGTATTCTTGGTTAAAGGAAAATGACATCCCGATGCCTAGATTGAAGACGAAGGACATGGCCAGAATGCTTGGATTTGGAATCGGGGAGGAGCTATTTGACTTGATTGATGAACAATCAACTCCCCCTTCATAGAGTTAGAAGACAACAGCCCATATTGACCACAAACGACAGGATAGATAGTTAAAACACATTTGCTACCTCTATAAAAAAAAATCCACTTTATGGATCATGAATTCGTCAACATATAAAGTAGTTCAATTGAAGTAACGTCAAGATCATCAACATAATCCCAGTTAAGAGCATCTTCCTTGTAGAAGGGATACAGTTTCCCCAGTGCAACGCATTCAGGGTTTCGTCAGTGAGGGACTCTGTTAGCTTCCGCAAAAGCACATGCTGCAAATTCCTCTTTATCTTTCCCATTGTATTCATCTTCCCATAGCTGCGTTTCTACAACTTTTTTTCTTTTTTAATACTGGTTTTTTATCTTGTCTCTTTATACATAATTGAGAAAAGACTTTTTCCTAAAAAAAAAAAAAAAAAACTCTGGTTACATTCTGTTATTGAAAATCAAATACGCTGGACTACTGGGGTTACAGTATCTGGTACCTGCTTTTGAATACAACATATTCATAATCAAAACTGGACATCTTTCCAGGCAGAAATGAGTAATTACGCCGTTGGTTCTCCCCATCATTCTATACGTTTTATCAGCCAGGAAAGAGGAAGGAATAATGCCGTGTTTCGCGGAGTTGGTCAGGTAAGTGCCTGGCTATCTCCATCATCAGCCTGAAGCTAAATTGTTACATAGCAATACAGGAGCGAAAAATTCTTGATGGCTGATTCAGTGACTCTAACTAATTGTAGCTTTCTCCTTTCTTCGTAATTTACTCTCTGACCATCCAAAGATTGAATGATGCATCTTGTCAGCTGCAATAAGCCGTTTGAAGAAGTGAGTACAAGCTCAGCAATACCACGCGGTGAGATGATCAAGTTTCTAATGCAGCTAGTATGCTAGCATTACAAAGATCAGTATCATATGATCATAATTCAGCATTGGCATGCGATCATTTCAGGATGTTAATCAAATAGATTGAGTTTGAAGGTGAAGACAGAGAGGAACAAGGAATCGGATATCAGCACTGGCATGCCATCAATCTCAAACGCGTCGCACTTGTTGGAAAGGGCTAGAATTTGAAAGCACGCCTAATGGAAGCAGCTGTTTTCCTTCTTTCTGGATCTGAGAGCTCTGCATTCCAGACTTCAAAACGTTTTCTTAATGATTATGTGTAATTTTGGAAGGCACGTATTTTCCCCGTCGTTCTCTTTTCAATTTGGATAGCATCTTTTCCAAAATATAAGTAAACCATAATGTTTGGCGGAGATGATGGAGGTATTCATTTATGACTCGCAGGATGGAAATTTCCTTCCGTCAAAGGGTATGATAAGAAACTTCAATAAATTGAGGAAAAGAAAGAAACAATTAAATTGTTTGAACTCTTTGGGCAACTTCTCAAATCCGACATACTACTATTTGGCATTAAATGCCACATCTATCTGGTAAAAAAAGAAAGCAAATGCCCTTCTGTTATTCTCTGCCTAATTCAGCCATTAATGGTGCATGACAAGTTTCTTCCGACAAGCCTCACTGACCATTCAAATCAAGTTGGATTTGTTGTCAGAATATCAAGCCGCTGCCTTCCACTATTTGGAGAGATGTAGACACCTGCTCCACATCGTCTCGTCAGTTACAAGTCTGCAGCACCTGGCAAGTGGCCTCCGTAGCAAAACGCTAAGCTTTGTATAGAAGAAACAGCAACAAGTCCACCTTAAACTTCAAGATTTTACCTCAGTAGAGGAGAAGAATTTTGTTAGTAGCAGTCCAGTATTAGACGGCTGGGGGTCCATTATTTTCTAACCAGTTCCTAGAAAACACGAAATGTTTCTTGGGTTTTCTTTGAACATGCACGAAATGTTTCTTTGTCGGCTATTCCGGTTAACGACCTTAATTAATGTTTATGATATGGATCCTTCCACCAATTTCATATGGTCCCTAGTCATTTTTAAGTCGACCGATTATATTTCTGTCTTCCCAAGAATTATGTCACGTTTTATGCTGGAAAAAAATGCTGTAACCGTGGATACACCTTGTCAAAGTACTATTTGCATTGGAACGATTGTTCTGGATCCCGTTTCAGCATATGATCGTGGTTTTGAAGTTACTGAGCTAAAATTTCTTGATAAGCAATTTGCATGAGCCAACCCCCCCAAAAAAAAAAAAACCCATGAAAATGGAAATTAAAGAGGATCGTTTTAATGCAAAGAAAAGTAGAAAGGACCTTGAAATGAAGCATTTTTGCGACGACCCGGAAATTAAACCGATCCACAGTTTCAAATTTTAAATATATATATATATTTTTTTTGGACTAGTAAAAGAATTGGCCGCAAGTAGCTCAACTCACCCCACAAGGTCGCCCATTGGGTCTGTTTCTCTGTCACCTAAAGAAGAAGCAGAAAGCATGAGCCATTGGCATCCACGTGGCCAACTTCTGCGCCACGTCACTCTCCCCGTGGGACCTAGATGGAGACGTCCACGTGGATGGTGCTCACCTCAGTCTGGACGGTGATCGGAGTCCCACAAAAGACAAGACCGGCCACGCCTGATAATGTCAATTTTACCCGTATTCACTGTAGTGCATGGACACGACGGGGGACCGGCGACTGTCCTCCGTCGCCGTCGCATTTACTTTCTTGTTTCCTCGACACATGGGCTATGACCCCTTATGTTGGTGACGACGTGGCACGTCCTTTGACCCTCCTCATTCATTTTTCACACCTGCTCTCTAACGGTTTGTTTTATTTTATTTTCTTTCTTTCTTTCTTTGAAGCGCCACCAATAATTATAAGGGGCCGCCCCCATTTCCGTAAAGAAATAGACTTAAGAGGAACGAAAGAAACACAGTAGAATCAACAATAAAGGAGCAAGTTCTTATTGAGTTAAAAGCTCGCACATAGGAAACTTTATGCAGAACTTGGGAGAGCAAATGGGAAAATTTTTGGGTCTAGAGAATTAATTTTAGAAACAAAATAGTGTTTGAATAATTTCATATGCCAAGCTACACATAACGAAAATTAAATTTCACAGATTGCTTAATCTGATAGAACACTACAACGAATTTTTTTTGTTTTTCACAAGTCAATTGTGATGGTTTTCTATTGTCATGCATCTTCCCCCTCTTTTTGGTAGGGGATTTAGTTTTGGACTAGCTAGTTAACACCTTTGAATTCGAGCGGAACTTGGATTCACCTTCTTACGGGAGAGTCCAAAAATTTTGAACAAAGATACGAGGAGAATTTACTGGTCGAACTAAGTCAAGCTAATATATTAATCGAGTGGAATTGACTTCAGGGACAAAATTGCATGTGCTTCCAAAATGCCAATTACCATCAACAGTCGTGAACAAAAACACAGGCTGCTTCTAGTCTTATCCCAGGCTTGAATTTACGGCTTTCCTTAATCCTCCCATCAGGTTGTTGTCAAGTCTAGCTCCTTCACTGTTCGTGCTGTCCAACTGATAGATTTTGATCATTGGACTTGGACGCTATACGTATATATCAGGGGCCACGTGATAAGATTAATCACAGAAATGGAAAGGTAATTGTCTAGTTGAGGAGGTGAAAAGAAGGAACCTTGAATGATGAGAAACTATCATAATAGATTCATAGGGCAGGGGATGGTCAGCGATTGGCCAATCATTCACAATTGTGGGATATGCCTCTTGGATTCACACTGTTACAATTTGCATGGATCCATGAAAAGTAAGATCAAGCTTTTTGACAATGTGGGATGTTTGTGCCTTGTGGCAAATATTTGATAGAGACCAAGTGTAGTCACTTACGAAATGAGCAAAGATTTAGGACGACCACCCAACAGATGAGACATCCAAAGCCTGCTGTACCGGGCAATAATGCAAAAAAAGATACAAAAGATATTGTACTTTTAACTCTTTTCTTTTAGTTTCTAGCAAGTGGCATCTTGTTTGGGATATGGTCACCTAAGTTCTCTCGCTTTTATGAAAATGGTGCCCCCTATATTTTGCGTGGACATTTTGTTCCCCTCCAACCATGACTTGAAATTTCATAATCAACCTTTTCTTTATCAAAAAGTTTAAGATCTCTTTCGAGGAAGAAAAGTAGTATTAAAAAAATGAACACAGAAGGCATATATGTAAATCCCCTAATATACAATGCCACGCTCTTTAAATTATAAGTGGAGCCATAGCCCTTCTCACTGTATATATATACCCCTGCGCTGGCCCTCCTTGTGTTTCGAGACAATTCACCTGCTTTAACGCATAGCTCAGGTTTTTCAGGAGGCCAAGAAGATTCACATTCTGTTTCCTACCATAACTTCAACCTTTAAAGATTTCCCAAAAATCTGCCAATCATTTACAGTCTTCTGCTCCACTTAGCAGCACACTTTTCTGACAAGCTAGCCCAGAATGAGGAAGTTTTCGATAATCTCTCTTCTACTTCTGTCAATCCTAGTTGATCATCAAGCTCAAGGTACATGCGTTTATGCAGTATATGTTCCTTCAGCGCGGCACTTCTTTTATAATAGTGTTTTTCATACTGAATTATTTCTGACCATTTCATAGGTGCACGCTTGATAAAGGATTCTCCCTTAGCAGAACAACACAAAGTCCATGTGAGTATCCAAGTGCAACAACATTTCATGATTTATGATTTCCTAACTATCACAGCTTGTGTTTTCCCCTTAATTTTCTCTAAGATTTGTACAAACTGTAAAAAATTATAATTGATTATTCTTTTAATGCATGCAGGAAGGCAAAAGTGATTTGAGCAGTAGTAGTATTGGAGTTGAAGATCAGGTGAACCCTAGCGTGGAGAGTCATGGCTCAGAATTAGGTACCAAGAACACAAGAGTTTCTTCTAGAGTAACAAAGCATTCCCATCATTGGTTACCAAGCATCCACGAGGATTACTATGGACCAAAGATTCACAACCCTAAGCATCACTAAATCTCTTCCTACTATTAGTAGTAGTAGTAGTAGTAGTATGATTAAATTTTCTCTTTCATCTTCAATTTTTGGACAATTAATTAATTCTATCCTTGTCCTTCAAGTATAGCACTTCGAAAAGAAAAGAAGGGTGTTTAACTTGAGTAGCTGAGGTTCAACGTTTTGGTGGATATTGTTCGTGTAGTGATCTAAGATTTGATACTTTAAAGCGTTGCTTAGATATTGAATCATGGAAATGCTGTTCTGAGAAATTGCAAATCAATTAGCACTACTATACATTGGGTCTCATTTCCCAAATGGTTCTGAAAATGGTTTATTTTCTTCAACTGTTTGCAGGATCAAATAGAAAAGTTATGAAAAAAACTCTCTCTCCTTCTAGCACGACCCCCACCACTACCACCACCACCACCTCGAAGGTTGGTTTCAACTTCTGCTAAATAGTACTCTACTTAATTTACGCCGTAAAAAGGGGGGGGAAAACCCATAGAAACAAACCCCTCTCTTTTACTCACTCTCTTCTTTACATAACTCCATGGTTCATGCACAGAATGACAAGAATGATCACCAAGGAAATTATAAGAAAGCTGAGCCGGTACTGGAGGGCCAATCAAGTAGTGACAGATCAGGTGGAAAAGAAGAAAATTTCTCAGTTAATTCATCACCATTGACTCACCACCCGCCGGAGACAGCCCTCGATCATTATCCGGACATATTAGACATAGCTGGGATGGATTATTCTCCGGCCAAAAGAAAACCGCCAATCCACAACTAGTGCATGAAGAATTCAGTACTAAAGAAAGACACTAGAGAAGTTGGACAGCATTGCGGAAAATGCTGCCATTTTTTAGGATTAGGAAGATTTTGTACATATAACATTTTATTATTTTGCTTAGATAATAATCACTGATTAATTTATTGCTAGGTAATCAGCCGTCGAGGCTAATCAGCATTTTGTAGCTTAGTATAAAATTATCCCAAGAAAGGGGAAGGATCAAAATAACATCTGTCATGGCTCTTTTTTATCTTTTTTTTTTCCTTCTTCCTTATATATAACAGGAAAGTGCACTCAACTTTTATCAGTCAGTTTCGACAAGCTCGTTGTGTTTTCCGGTGGCTGCACGCAACTGTGTCTGTGTATGTGATGTCACGTACCCAAAAGTCTGAAGGAGTTCAAGGGAACTGTCCGTACTACCAAAAAGTATCATTACTTAGTAGTATTTTAATTATGAGATCCTGAGATCACTAATAAACTGGTAACTGAATAACACGAATGTTCCGCAATTATGCAGCAACTTTTTCTTCTTTTCCGTAAGGTTGTTGGTTGCTTATGAATTCATCTTTAGATTAATCACAAATCAACCCTAGCATTCTGATCATCTCTAAGGAAATTTACATAAAATTCATAACCGACAGAACTATACATGGACGCATGGGATGATAAAGTGGTGCCATAATCTTGGGACAAGGTGGGAGCCTTGCCGTAGCTTAACTGCTTAAGATGGGAAGTTCCTTCCATAACTCGGAAAAAAAAAAACCGAAAGTGATGTTGTATTGCCGAAATTTTGGGACCATATATAGACGGATTATACAAGTAGTGGTTAATTTTAAGTGAAAGAGCAGCCTACGAAATGAATGCGAAGAAGTTGTGATTCATTAAATGAAGTAGGTATGTGAGTTGGGGAAGACATGCATACGACCAAGATCTTTAGGGCATCCCAAGCAAAGATATCGAGCAGCAGCTGCAGCAGCCACCATGTTACAGACTTTGATTGCACAACCTGCATGGGATTGGGGTGGAGTGGTCGCGGCTGACATGTGGGCTCGGATTGCCTTACGTTGGGTCAAATTGATATATAGACAGATGTAATGAACCTAGCCAAGATTTTTGATTGGAGAATGTGGTGGTCCGCAACTTAAGGGAATTTGTTTTAGCCCGTCCAGTCCACAATTTTTTCCTGGTATTCTACCGGTCCCGCGTCTTCGTCTTGTAAGAGGCCTCTAATCCTTTATTCTCCGGGAGTTCATCGTGCATGCAAGATTAAGCCCTTGTTTGGCCGCAATTCGATTCAACGCTTAAATGTTCGGACGCGTTTAATTCTAAAAGATAGAACATGTGTATTAATTAAGTGATGCTCAATTTTTTAAGCAAAACTTGCTCTAAAAAAATAAACGATAAAATATTCATTTATCAGTTAATGTGACATATACTCAAATGTATCGAATTTAGTAATTAATAATTCAGTAACTCAACGGATTCAAACATCGAATTTTGAATTTTCAGATTTCAATTTTATCAAACATATTTAAAAAGCCCGGAAGGCTAGTTTGAAGCCGTTAGTGAGGTGATGCGTGATTGAAATCAAGAGTTTAGATACTGGACAAAATTTCAAGGGTAGAATTTGGTATTGTCAAAAGTTAAAATTTAAACTTTAGAAGAATATTTATTAAATTGTCGAATTCGACTAATGTGCATAGCTTACTTGGGTCTTGTACAAGTCTCAAAATGTAGAAATCTGACCTTTACAGTTTAAGCAAACAGCGTTGATTAGTCCATATATGGTCATGGGCTCGTAAATTGGGATGTTTGAATTTTGGCATAAGCGACCTTTGCCGATTTGATCTAGCTAGCTGAAAAGAAGACCCAGAAAAGTTTGGGCCAGTCCTTTCGTCTGAGGAATTAATTATGTACCTGGGACAAACTTTTTGAGTTTTCGTACTCGTATCAGCGCTGAGGTTTAGAGAGAAATCGAACACTTCAATCAATTTCACGGAATTAATTCGATTTGGTCGCTTTGTTTGGTGCAAGACCCAAGTGTGGACTGAACTCTCTTTCACCCACTTCTTTCTTCTCATATTTTTTATTTTTTATTTATTAATTATAAATTTTTTTATGGCAACGATAACATTTTTATGACCTAATCTATCCTAATCTAGAGGAATAGATTAGTTACAAATCCTAAT
This sequence comes from Coffea arabica, assembly GCF_036785885.1. Lineage (NCBI taxonomy): Eukaryota > Viridiplantae > Streptophyta > Magnoliopsida > Gentianales > Rubiaceae > Coffea > Coffea arabica. The sequence goes on along the minus strand of NC_092321.1, from coordinate 6,070,314 downwards.
CTATCCTTTTTTTTTATTTAGTAGTTACAAATCCAGGAGGGTTCTTATGCTCATTAAGAAATTCTCTCTTTTTTGTTTTTTTTCTTTCTTGTTTGACCAAACGCCATTGAGCCATCCTGGTTTTTGTGTTTTGTACGTCAGGCCAAGTGTGGACTCTAGTCTTGTTGTTTTATGAAATGGGAAAATGCTGCACGAAGATATAACGATAAGATTGGCGCCATTATTAGGGAATCAGAGGATTTCTTCTAGCACCATCCTTGGCTTGACAGATGATAAGAGTCTATTCTATTGCTAATCGAATAGTCATCTTCCATATGGAATCTTGCCTCTCTATGAAGAACTTGGTAGGGCTCATTTAATAAATATACGAAAATGATTGGACAACATTAGGCTAAGGGCAATGGACCGTCCCATTATATATGGAGGGCCAATTCCTCCCTCCCATAAATCGCATGACAATTCTGTGATCTTATTTCAATTTTGATATTGACGATCAATACGATATTTAACCAAACTTTCAAGTTAATGTCATTCCTGTGAAGAAAACTTTAACTTTGAGAGATAGTGCATGAAAATAAAACGATATCTTGCTCGCTTTAATTTAAAATATAATGGTGTAGCCATCACCAAAACGAAAAGTCTAGCCTAGTTTTTTCGAAAGTTTTCATTGTTCAAGAAGATCAACTCGGTGTCAACGGTCAGGTGCATTACCCCAGGATTTTAGGGTAGGTTACGTATAGGGCTGCAAACGAGCCGAGTCGAGTCGAACTTTGAACTAATCGAGCCGAGCCTCGACTGAATTTTACCAAGCTCGAGCTCGACGAGCAGGCAATTTTCGAGCTCGAGCTCGAAAAAAATAAAAAATAATTATTTTATTTTTAAAAAAATAAATAAAATAATATTTTTTTTGTTAATAAATAATCAAATATTAAGGATATATACGTAATTTTACTATGAAAATAAAAAATAAAAATATAATATACGTAATTTTATTATTAAATAAAAAAATATATATCTATATATACTCCAGCTCGCGAGCTAACGAGCTTAATATTCTGAGCTCGAGTTCGAGCGCGAACGACTCGATTCGTTTGCAGCCCTAGTTACGTAGGTATAGAGATTTGATCTCCTAACCCATAATTAGACAAGCATCTTATGCTTTTACTTGATAACTAACTCACCTAAGACGAGTTAGTTACAGATATGATAAAGTTAATTCTACACCGTTCAAAGAGGCCCTTTTGTTCACAATATTTGTCACACCGATAAAGTTGATGGGCTTTGAATCAAGCCGCACCAGTCACGACTTTATTGGTCGCGGATCTTGATCCACGGTTGCACCTGCAATCAATTTTCATTTTTCTGGGAAAAATGTTAATAGGAGATAGCATTACTAGTACACGTCTTTTGCATTGGTCGATTTTTGGAGCCCAAAAGCCTGACATGAAGATGTTACTCATGTATGCCGTTTCAGATAAAAAAGAAGAAGAAGAAGGTGTTAGTCCAAGGATAATTCGGAGATGACTGAATTATCACCAACTCAAATAGGTGCATACACACTCACTAATGACATTTTCAGAAAGTTGAATTTTAGAATGTAGGCAATGGAATTTGATCTCTTGACCTGCATTCAAGTAAAATTTTAAAATTCTCTTGATCAGGTGTTTAAAGAAGATGTTACTCATGTATTAGATCTTATGGCTACAAATATTGTATGATGTCATGTAAGCAACGTTAACCAAGAGGGGCAATTAGGTGATTGGCTTGACATCGTGATGTAAGTCTTATTTTTTGGCATTTGTTTTCCGGGGTCGAAGGAGACAAGGAGAATGAAGTGGAATTGGAGTCCATGAAACAAAAACAAGCAAACACCTTATGGGTCCTTCGGAGCCATACATTTCTGATTGCGTGTGACATTCGTGCTTGCATTTAGACCTCAGATTTAAAATTTCGTTAGACAACATTATTATTATGCTTTTCTTCCCACCAAATTTTCTATCCGCAAAACTTATGCAAAGAGTGTCTCTTGTTGATTCTACTCCTAGCTCCGAGGGTTATTTTTTTTTTATAAAAAAAAAAAATCTTTTATGTCAAACAAGAAAAGGGTAAGATTTAAAGAGCAAGAAGAGAGAGAGAGAGAGAGATTTAAACTTACAGTCTTTAATTTTTGAGTTCTCAATTTTAGTCATTAATCTCAAAGCCTCCACAGCTCCAAACTTGATCTTATGCTACGAGCTTGAGGGAGTAGGATATAATTTTGAATTCACCGTTAAATTTTTCCGAGTAAAGCGTAGAAAGGTAAAATGAGGCGCCAATTTATTCTTATCCGCTTTCTTGCTGGAGATATGTATGGCAGTTTTTTATTCTTTTGGCAATGGAAGAGGAAGAAGAAAAGAATAAAGCAGAAGAGTTTTTACCACAACGTCCACGACGTGTGTTGCTTTTTCTTCCCTTACTCAATTTTTTGCTTCATCTGAACGGAACAGTTAAAAAAGAAGGAGACCAAAGGCCTTCACCTCTCGGGATTGCCTAGTTAGGTCTTGAATTCGTGTGTTCAAGTTATATCTCTATCGCTTGTGTATTCTTGAGGGACGGGATGTAAAGATGCAAGGAGATTAATCTGGTAATATTGGGATACTCTCTGTATTATTAAAATTAAAAAAAAAAGGATTTCACAGTCTTCACGTCTCTAATATATAGAGATCAACTTACAAGGTTTGAAGTCTAAATATTCTGGCAAATTGTTAAATTTGAATGGCTGTCTAGGATCCTCCTGGGTAGGCCTACAAAAAGACAAGATTAAGAAAAGACACCATCACTTGTGACTTAGGTGGCTGGGTTTGTGCCTTGCGAGCAGCGACTATTGGTCGCCGTTGGATTTCGTAACAAAATGTTGGACCAGTGGACATGATCGGAGATTTTTTTTTTTTGGGCCCCCAGTTCACTAATTGTAGATATTGGCTGCCATGGCGCCCCACTTTCTTTCCTTTTCTTTCCAACAAAGCCCAAAAGGAGAAGCATAAAGTCAGCATCTTACTACGGCACATACGCAATGCATACAAACAAAAGTATCTTCCAGTTCACACTTCACACCTACGCCAAGCAATTTTAAGTAAATTAAAGAGGAAAAAGAGGAACCCTCACTTTCAATTTTCGTGGAAACATGATTGTGAATAAAATATGATACTTAATGTTATCCTTACCATCCAACGTCTATCGCTTTCCCTTTTCCTTTTTTTTTTTTAAGCTTTCCAAAGTTCAAACGGCTTTAAAGACACCCTCCATCGGTTGATTTAGTCCAAAAAGGGCAAACATTATTAATTTTGTGTTTTTTTGAAATCAAGAAAAAAATGGGAAAAAAAGATTTTCTTGAGTGAAAAACAGCAGTACTTTTATTTTCCCAAACTCACATTTTTTATTTTTTATTATAAAAAAACAAAGTAGAATACAGTTAAATCTTCATTCCTGGTAAGCTTCAAAAGAAATTTGGGGAAAAAAAAAAGGCTTGAGCAATGGAACATGAGGCAAGAAAAATTTTAGTGCAAATTGATTAGGAACTGATGAATTCATTTTATAAGCATTAATATAATACTAGCGGTCAACTATGAAGTTCGAAGCAAGTGTGGAAACCACTCGCCTGACACAATTTTTAATCAATTACAAAAAAAAAAAAAAACACGCAACCCTGAGAACTAGAAAGTAGAAAGCTCAACAACAACTAACCCCCTCCAAGTCATCAACCACCACCAGGAAACGGCAGAGATGAGCAAATGGTGGAAAAGAAAATTTCGCCGGGAAAAAATGTACCTTGTAGTTTTGAAATGTAAAAGGTAATGAATTATTGAATTTCATTTTTTGGTTTTTATGCATTTCACCCGACAATTGTTTAAAAAATCAAAAACTAAACTAAACCTATACTTTCTTTTTCTTTTTTTTTTTGGGTAACGACAATAATCTATCTTACTTTTACGGTAACTTGCACTAAATTGTGGGGTGAATCACTGACCAAGACAAGCACACTAATGCACTTCTGAACTTTTTTAAGAACAAGGAAGCACAAAACTTCCTTTTGATGTTTGCTAAACTAGTAGGCTTGAACCGCCGACTTGAGCATTGGATCAAAGTTTACTATGGTTAAAACTGAACCTATACGTCCTAAAGTATGTGACCGTGAAGACCCAAGTTCTTGTGCAGATTTTTCCGTTAATATAAAAAGATAGGCTTTTACTTGCCCTTTTTTTCTTACTAGTTAAATTATTATATGACGAACGAAAACACCAAAATCCCAGCAGCGAAGGCAAAAATGAGGGTCTAAATATTTCTTTCCAGTCTTGGGATTGTTACTTGAAGTCACAATTCATGAACGTAAACATCATAAATCATTAAAACCTATTGTCTAAAAGTCCTTTTAAAGTACAAGGACAACGTGAGTACTTACCTTTTCAAGTTGTAATCTACATTTGGGGTAGTTCTTAAATATGATCAAACTACTATTTCCTTTAAAAAAATTATCCAAGGAATGTATGTCTTAAATTTTTTAAACAAAAAATAGACACTTAAATGACGCATGAGGATGACAATCTTTACGTTTTAATTTTTTTTTAAATAAGAAAGAAGTAAGATTTAAGAAATAGAGACGAGACAGAGAATTTGAATCTTCCATTTCTAATTTGTAACGCCTCAACTTTGTTGTGTTTGATGACTAGAACTCATAAAGATAAAAATAAATTCAGAGATGCATTCCCTACGAAGAGGGAAAATAGAAGGGGGACGAAAAAAATGAAGGCAGTTTGCCGAAAGAGAAAGCAATGAGCGAGAGAAAGCGTAGGACCGACAACATGGAAAAATATCAGCATCCCAGCCCTCGGTAAACACCTGCTCACGTACAGGCTACAGGGGAGAGGAGCCTTTGTTCTTTTAATTAGCCTCTTTTTTTTTTTTTTTAAAGAATTAATCCTCAACAAAAACATATTCTGGGAATCTTCTCTTGAGTCCCATAGTCTATCAATTTTCAGATATATTCTCACATATCTCTGTACCCTTTTCATCTCTTCTTCTCAAGAACCCAATCCTTCCTAGCCCAACCAACAACTTGCATTCACAAGACAGTGCAGCAAGTAGTCTACAGCTTACCATTCTATTTCGGCACAAAGTGCATTTCTCACTACAACTAGAATAATTAACTTCCAATACTATTAACATGTGTGTTCAAGATTCAGAGCAAGTTAGGGACGGAATGGAGAACTGTTCCGAGAATCAGGAAAATTCCAAGGCTTGGCCTTTGCATTCTCCTTTGGTATTTTCTCCCAGTGAAGATGATACCTCACCCCAGATTGACAATTGGGAGAAAGGCACAATTTTGGATCATGTTCCGCTGAGGAATTCCTTTCCAGTAAGAATTAAGAAATGGGATTTGTTTTCAAATCGACGTCTCATATTTCGCATTCTTTTGTTTCATTTTCTGTTAGTATTGTTTGTATGCGTACTGAATTTTATCTTTAAGTCCATTTCTGGGTTGTACGATTTCTTCAATTGAATTTTAGTCTGCGGCTTTATTACTCTCTCTCTCTCTCTCTCTCCCTCTCTCTCTTTTGTGGTTATTGCTTGATATGAGAGGTCTAGACTTTTGGTGAGTATAGAATTTGTTTTTATATTCCTTTCTAGTATCTGAGCTATTATAAATCATGAGGATGATACGAGGACTTGTATATTTCTCGTCGGTAACTGTTTTTTTGTATGGTGAATAGGATAGGGAAGGCTAATTTTTACTAGACTGAAATTTAGCTTTTTTAAGGCTACTGGATTTAAGATCACAAGGATTTTTCTTTTTTAACCCCTTTAGGAAGATACCCTGATATTCTTAATCGCCCAAAGTTCTTGACTTTATGATTTAGAGAAATGATGAACTAACCAATTAGATTTATTGTTCTGGATAACTGAAGCAGCAGAATTTCAGAAAAAGGTCCCTTATGTTAAGGTATGTAAAGAATTTTCATTTTCCCAGATGAACAAGAACGAACATAAGCTTGTTTAGGGCCGTGTTCATTGCTGTAACTGGAGAATAAATTAGTGTCCTCTTTGAAACTTCAAACATCCTATGTATTCCCTCTCATGCGTTTCTCTCTTTTGTGTCAGCTGGAAAGCATTGGTGAGGATACCGCTTTTACAGAAAGAAAACAGATCTCCATGAATAACTTTTTTCCTGCTCTTCGGTCAGGAGAGTTCTCTGACATTGGACGTCGTCCTGATATGGAGGACACTCACATCTGCATTGAGGACCTAGCTAAGAAATTTGGATGCCACAAAATTGGTGAGGAAGCTATCTCCTTGTATGGTGTAAGTTCTTTGACCTCAATGAATTAATGTCTGCTTGCAACATCACTTGTAGAAAAAATGAGGCAGTTGACTGGAATTTGAGCTTTAGCTTTGGTTTAAAATATAGATTTTCAATTGTAGGTCACGTCTGCCATTGTAGTTTTAAACATTCATTGGTTGGAAAAGCAATACCATGTGTCTAGTGTAGCCATTTTAGATTGAATGTACACAATTGCTGGAGTAGTTTGGTACAATCCTACTTTTTAAAATGTTTTCAAGTTTTAGATGATTGATTTGTGGGGTTAAAAGTTAAAATGAGCTTTATATTAGTCAAGTGCAAACTTTCCATCTTCTGAAAGTGAATGTGTTTTAGGATTGAGGGAAACAGTCGAATGATACTGAATTGAAATGTTGGGAGCATCGTATGAAAAATTAGAATGCTTACGTTAAGAAACTGCTGGGCTGGTCCCTACTCTTTAGTTTACCTTATTTATGTAAATGTTGAAATATATATAGTGTACTGGACACTGGTAAGCCCTTGAGGGCTTTGCTTGGCTCATGACAAGGGCCTCTAATCCCTCCTGCCCCAAAATTTCCTCCCTCTTATGTACGTACTTATCTTCTAGTCAAGTGAAATTATAGCTTCTAGAACATACTTATCTTTCTATATACTATAGTTATCTATAGGTGTATGGGCTTTTGTGTTTAGAGTACAAGTAGATGAGTTAGCCAAAGATTTATTTTGTTGTGGTCTATGTGGTGCTGAATGGCTGTGTGTCATCTAAGTACCCCCATCATATTAACATCCTATTTAGTTTGTCTGGTTGTTTTGTAGAGCTCAATTAGTAGTCATCATGTCTCCCTCTTGTCCACTTGTCCATTGTCTACTCTTTGTGGATGCTCCTGCCTTTTCTTTTTAACTTGAGATACCTGATGCAGTTGCACTAAAGACAGGTATTTGATGGACACGATGGGAAGGATGCAGCACAATTTGTACGTGACCAGTTACCAAGGGTTATTGTGGAAGATGCAGATTTTCCTTTAGAACTTGAGAAAGTGGTTACAAGGTCTTTCTTGAAAACAGATGCTGCATTTGCAAATTCATGCTTTCTTAAGCCTTCCCTGTCCTCTGGCACAACTGCACTCACTGCAATGATATTTGGGAGGTGAGTTGATATACTTAATGACTAATTGTCTAAACATTTAATAGCATTAACAAGTAACTCAGAGTCCTCTCTTACTGCTTAATCTTGAACCTGCTGAGTGGGTTTCATGTGCTATTGGGTTCAAGTAAATGGCTTAACTTCAGTTTTTGCCACCACATAACATGGTATCTCACCATGATCGGCTTCAAAGATGGTTATCCATCCAGGCTTTCACATGATAACATATTTGATAGCATAAAATCAAGTACATTGTACTTCCTTCTTCATGTGGTCGTAATTGGATAATGATGCTCACATGGCTGATATTCAAAAATAGGGTAGGGCTGTAGGACTAAAGTAGAAGTATTATATCAATATGAATAAAGCTTTTGCACAAACTAGACTGATCTGACCACCTATTTTCCGGTTAAATTCGTCTTTCATGCTGAAAATTATGCTAGTAAAATCACGCTTTCATTGTTTGCATTGTGGGGGTTTTCTGCAGATCATTATTAGTAGCGAATGCTGGAGATTGTAGAGCTGTTCTTTCTCGTCGTGGAGTGGCTATAGAGATGTCAAAGGATCATAGACCTTGTTGCATGAATGAAAGGATGCGAATCGAGTCTTTGGGGGGGTATATTGTTGATGATTATTTGAATGGGTCATTAGGTGTAACTCGAGCATTGGGTGATTGGCACAAAGGTCTGAAGGAAGGTGACAAGGGTGGTCCATTGACTGCAGAACCAGAACTCAAGTTGTTGACACTGACTAAAGAAGATGAGTTCCTGATAATCGGTAGTGATGGTATATGGGATGATTTTAGAAGCCAGAATGCAGTAGATTTTGTGAGGAGGAGATTGCAAGAACATAATAATGTGAAACAGTGCTGCATGGAAATGGTGAATGAAGCAAAAAAAAGGGGGGCCATAGACAACTTGACAGTAGTAATTGTTTGCTTTCACTTGGAGCCCCCACCTTCAATAACAGTGCAAAGGACTAGATTCAGGCGGAGCATTTCGGCGGAGGGGATTCAGAATCTTAAAATTCTGCTAGAAGGGTAGAGCCACTAGCTTCTAACCGTCTGATTGATTAGAGGTCCATCATACCCAATATATTACGGTGCTGTTGCTGATGATGATGATGATGATGATGATAAAAATAATTGCATCTGTAAATACATTTTTACTAGATAGGTACTTTAGTATCGGTAAAGTTCTAGGAAAAGAGTGAATGACATTATGGGGAGATGACTTCTCTCGTGTAGATGAGACAACCATTGAGATGTACACGAGTCCAACGATTCTTCAACTTTACTGTCCTCTAATCATGTCAATTTCCTACGCGTGCCTTGGATTTCTTCTTGTCCTGTGCATTGAATGAACAACATTACCATATGGTATTTTATCATAAAACTGTACATTACCATATGGTGCCTTCGAAACTCCAAATTTGACGTTATTAGTAGACCTTCTGCTTCTGCTTCAATCATAAGCGCACAAGTTAGACCACCTGCTTCAATCATGAGCGCACAAGTTAGACCACCTGCTTCAATCATGAGCACACAAGTGGATCAGGTTTTTTGTGGTCACCAGTAGTAATGGTGGGGTGCAGTGCAGACACTAACTATAGTAGAGACGCCAACTCAAGAAATGTAGATATTAATATAATAAATGTAGATATTAGCACAATAAAATGAAAAAATATAATAATTTTTTTTTTCATACATTGAAATTGGTACTCAACATTTAACCTCCCATCCAATTCAAAAATACCTCATTTTCACCATGAAAAGTAAACCAGTGACAGCAGAGAACCCTGATCCGACGAAATTGGAGCCGGATTAAAGAAGCTGAGACGAGGCTCTAAACGCTTTGGAACACACTGCATGTCACGATGCGCCGACCAGCTTCGTGGCTAGTTGCACTGAATTTTGGGACACTGGGGGGGATTTTCTTCAATTATTCTTTTTGATGGACCAATGTTACATGTTGAGAGTCTGAGCACTAATCACTCAGGAATTTCATCCTGTTTCCTATCATATATACACAGATACTGACAGTCTGAAGAATTACAATTGCAATCCTCTTATTTCCATTTCTCGATACACCTATAGGGCTACAACCAGCGACAAAATGTAAACTAGCAACGGATGGATTGAAAACAGGCATTGGCCATCTTACCCAAGAAAAGCCAAGAGCCGCTTCTTCCCTTGATCCACTTTTTGGTTTCCAATCTCATCATTTTCAGTCTTTTTTCTTATCAATGATAAGTTGGAAAGATTAGCTTTTGTGAAACAAACAATTGCCTTATAGCGAGGCAAGAGTAGTTCCGTTTATCTTCGAAGCAAAATCAGAATTAAAGAACCAACATGGTAACAAAAGAAGTCAACCATGTGCATTCTTCTAAAAAATGGGGTACGAATTACAAAGTACAACATTTCTCTAAAAAAGGTAACAAAATTTCATCTCATAGATTTCTCTACTCTTCCGCCAATACTACAATATGATACAAAGGAACCGACCAAATGGTAGCTCAAGAATGCAAAATCATAGTACAAGAATCATGTGATTTATCCTGCATACTAGTATACAATGTAGGAATCCTTTCTCTGGTAAGATACACGAACTATCACTGGAGTAACCGTAGTCTCAATGGCAATAAACAATCCTGTCTCTCACATAATAGACGATAAATGTGTATAATACTGTAGACTAGAGTTTATAGTTAATGAGTAATCACATGGAACCAAAGCCATTTTCCCTCATTCAGCTTTCCTTTAATCTCATTCTTTACAAGATGAATCAATAACAAGCTTGCCAAGAATATTGAAACAATGAGCATAAAAAACACGCTGTTCCATCCTCCAGTTGATATGTAACCAGCCAGAAGGGGCCCAATTGCTGCCCCAACAGAACCAGTACCATCTATGATTGCAGAAACCGTGGCTAAGGCACGAGAGTTACCTTTAATCACACTCTGGGTACCAAGATCAGTGGCAACAGCTGTGGTAATTAGCGAGTACGGCCCATTGACCAGCAACCCAGAAACAAACATTAATGCAATATTCCATACCATAGACACACTTCCATAAATGCGATACAAAACAAGGGCTGGAATCGATAACAAGAAGAATAGAAGAGAGCTAACAGCTTGAGCTTCAATTAGGTCAGATATGAATCCTGCCAGAATGCCACCAGCAACACCTCCAATATCAAAAATCGTTGAAAGGATGCCAGCAGTTCTGTGAGACACGTGCACCCCGCCAATGGCTTCAAAACAAGACCAAACACATCGTTGTGAATATCAAACAGTTTGATCAGACAAGTAGATGAACTGAACAACATCAGCTCCAGGAACACAAATTCCAATATTGAAAAAAAAAAGGTTAACATAATGCATATTTAACTCGAACGATTAGGATTTTCTACTTTATAAATTGTCTGAAAGTTCTCTTTCCCACACAATAAATATGGAATCTAATTTCTATAAGATTCAGACACTACGCAATGCATTTCTCTTTGTGTAGCATATAAAACTTAAGCAGCTATAAATGGCAATGTAACAAGTAACATAATCTGCGATCTCATTTGATAGTCATTTGAACCGAAAATCATTTAAAGCTCTAGTACTCTCAGCTCTGGATAAAACCATAAGCTAGACATACAAATAAAAAGACACTCTTTCTTCCCCTTTGGGTTACGTTCAAAAATCAAAATTTGCATCACAAATTGAAAAAATGAGGATTAGACAATTACCTGTGTGCCTTAGGTAAAAAGGCAACCAATAAAGAAAGGTATAAGCAACAAGCTTGGAGAAGAACAGGGAGAAAGCATAAGGGGCCACTCCCGGCAACCTCCAAGCTTCCAGGAATCCAATTGCAACTGAAACACCCTCATCCACAGAACCAACAAATCCCTCTTCTCCTGATTCAACTTTTTCTGAATCCACCAACGCAACTGCCTCCACACTCATCTCAATCTCCATTTCCGGAAACTCAAATCCAACATTTTCAGGACTGACAACAAGAAACAAATACACCAGAACTGCCACAATTATAATCAAAGTCCCAGGTAAGACGAAACACCAACCCCACCCAAATCCCAGCACTGAAGAAGCTACTACTGAACCAATAATGTTACCAACCGAGGCCTGAGAATTCCATATCCCCATGATCAACCCTCTTTTGGACTTCTCAAACCAATTGCCTACCACTGCAACCACACAAGGCCAACCAATGGACTGAAACAATCCACACAAAATCTGAACAATCACGAAAAATGCGAAAGAATGCACGTCAAGAAAGTAGCCTAACCCGAAAAATATCACTAAACAGCCACTGCCCAGCATTCCTATAGTCAAGAACAGCCTCAAATCAAAGCTATCACCAATGTGGCCAGCGAAATACATCCCAACAGAATAGGCCAATAGGAATGAAAGATCCAGCTCCCCCAGACGGTGGGGTCCACGTCGGCCATTAAACGGAGCCCACCCAGTGGCATTTTTACCTGGGTTTTGGCTGGATTGAAATGGGTCGGAGTTAAACACCGAAGCCACGACGTGGATCGTGGTGTTTGCAGTTTGGACTTCGGGGCCAAGTATGGATTTGACAATACTTGGAGGTTTACGGGAGGCATGGAAGGAAGAGTAGGCAGTGAAGGTGAGGAAGAGGACCAGAAATTGGTGGAAACGTAGGGTCCTATGCGGGGATTTGAGGTTGGGGAAGACGGTAAATCCCGGTGGCCATGGTGGTGGTGGCGGATCTAGGGTTTTAAGTTGCATCATCATTTCAGGATATGTATGCGAGTATACATAGTTTTCTTTTCCTTGTTTGTTGCACAACGATCTATTCACGGGAGGACGTCTTTCACCGATCTATTGTCTGATCCATATAGTAGCAATTTGTCGTACAAGCCTACAAGGAAGAAGACGAATAGTGCGGCCTGAAAAAATGCAGCGGTCTTTCGCAGACACAAGAACATCAAGGCAACAAGTTTTCGGCCTAATTTGATCATGTTATAAGTTGTCTGACTTTTTTCTTTAGCTTTTTCTGTGTACTTAGACCTGTCTAGAAGCATGAAGCAATAACCAATTGCTTTAAAATCCTTCCAAAAAAAATATTGCTTTTAAAAAAATCTTTTTTTGAAAATGAAAAACTAAACAGAAAAAGAAGGAAAATTTCACACTAAACGACTTTATACTACAACACTTCGTGATTTAAATTTAAAATTTTAAATGACATCCCACCACCTTGATTTAAGGAGTTTTTATATATGACACATCTATCATGCAGACACAAGCACGTCGTGAGTTTCTATCCTTCTTGTTTTTTTTTTAAAGGTAAACTTAGAAGAGTAACATCCTTAATGTGAAGAATAACCAATGTTATTAAACTCAAACCGAAAAGTGAGTCGGCTAAACTCTTGGGTCAGGGGGTCAACTGGTCAGATTGGTCGAACCGTTCTCAAAAGTCCGATGATGTCAGGATGATATTATAATCATTTTATATTTTTATAAGTTTTAGAAATATTAAAATTAAGTTCTCTGTTATATTTGGCCAATCATGAAAAATGATCCAAAAATTATTAGACTTGTAATCAAATATATACCTATTAATTATATATAAAAGTGTAAATTCATAGTTAAAATATGTACATTCTCCAAAATTACTTGAAAAATTAAATTAAAACAAATTAATACAAGTTCGAATAATTGATGCTAAATTAATGAGATCATAGGAATGAAAATATCTTAATTTAGAGATCATTTAGGAAAACGAGTGATTTTTGATATTTACACTAAATGGGTGATGTTTTCTTATTCCGATTAATAAATGAAAGTGTTATAATTTAGATAACTCAGATTATGTTTGGAAAAAAGAAGAAAAAAAGTTTAAGAACCGGATCAACCAGTCGAATCAGGTCATTAGTTTAGCCGATTTTGGATGATTTTTGACCAAAGTAATTTTATATTACAAACTAGGGCCCCGTTTGGCAAGTGAGTTTTTTGGATGTTTGTCTAAAATTTTAATGTAATTTACTATAGAAATTTTTTTTGAAGTGTGTGAATTTTTGAATATTTTGAAATGCATAATTTAAAATTTTTGAGAAATTTTTTAAGATTACTATAGCTGAAGTTGTTAAAAAATTGTAGCAAACAAACTTGACAAAAAATTTGCTTGCCAAACAAAGCCTAGATTGGAAAGAAGACCGATTCACGGTCAGACCGATCGAACCAGCCGATCCGGTCTGGGTCTAATAACACTGAGAATAACACGTTAGTTCAAAGCTAAATTCAAAAGAGTTCAACACTTTCCTTTTTCTTGTTTAAGAATAGACTGCTGGATCATGATATTTTTATCTAATGAACGAGAAAACTTACCCCTCACGAGTAATGCGATTGATTCCGTAATATGATAGTTATCAGCAAGTCTTGTGATTTACCTCTATATGCTACCTTGCTGTTTATTTTTGAGAATAAACTCTATACAATCTTAGGAAATTAGTCTGGCCGAAAGGCTGGAATACCCCTAAGTAAAAAAAAAAGAGAGAGAAAACTTGGTATAATTGCACACATTTTTCTATCATTTATTGATTTCAATCAAAATTTGCCAATGTGATTACTTTTATATTGCTAGCCTTTAATATGTTTTGCAATAATTATTACTCTTTTTTTTCATATATCAATTGTCAACTTCTATCCCTATTTAGGACTATTAATAGTGTTGGATCAGTCCGAACTTAGCCCATTTTGCTCAAAAGAAAAGGGGCCATGCCTGTTATAATTCTAGACAAGCAGAGTTTGGGCCTAAATTTAAAGTTCAATTAAAATGTGAGCCAAATTCGAGTCTCCATGGTTCAATTCGATAAAAGCTTGGCCCATTATATATATATATACACACACATACACACATACACACATACACACATACACACACATATATATAATATAAGTAAATTTTATATATACTGATAGTGTATACACTATTACCGTTGGATTCATGACATGTGTGCAAAAGTTGAATTTCAAATTCAAATTTTATATAGTTGTCATTTATCCAACGTTATACACTGTCAGTGTAGGAAAGATTAATCCATATAATATATCAATATTTTGATATATAATTATATATATGTACCCTAATATATGTAACTATAAATGTATTATTTTTAAATATGTAATGTATAATTAAAATACGGTAATTAATAGAAAAAGAATTATTTTCATTAAATAAATATATTTTTCATGTATTATTATTATTATTCATGTATTTTAAATGAAATAGATACAATAGTATTTTTAATGAGCTTTTTACTAGTTTATGTGTAATTATAATGTCGTAGATTTCAAATTAACTTTACTACTTAATGGTTATAATAATTATATTAAGAAAATTAAGTAGTAATAAATGAGTTTAGGATAAACTCGAATTAGATTCAAAAGCCGAATATATTGTGAGTCAAGTATGAGTTTCACATATATTACTCCAAGACTCATGGTTAGAAATTCAAATATTTTACTAAGTTAGACGGGATTGAACTTATTAAAACTTGTCGCAAATGGGCCGACTGTCAATTGCATTCTAACTTGTGCTAGAGGAAGGCCCAATTGGCCTAAAGGAAACTAGAATAAAAGAATCTCAGTCGTGCACTACTACACGCGCGTGGACACACACGTGTGCATGTGTGTGTATATATATGAGATTTAAGAATTGCTGATTTAAAAAATATATGAATAAAATCTTCAAAGAAGATATTCTAAAAAGAAACTTATTTCAAAATTGAATGGGTACAAAAGAGAGACATAGCTTGAAAACTTTATTTAAGAGGAGAGAATCATTAATGAATTTGACTATTAGAGTTGAAATTTGAATAGTCCATCTTTCATAAAAATAATTTTAAAGTATTTTTTCAACATATTTTGTAATTAATTTTCATCTCACATACATCATATTTTAGAACATATTTTTTCTTTTTAAATACTTTTAAAGAACATGGCTATGAAAATTTGCACCAGATGGTTCAAAATCATCCTATACTTCCGTCATGTGAGTTTGGATCATGATGAGCAAAGAAGCAACAATCTTGATTCTTAACGCTGAAATCTAGACATATGAACAGGAAACTCCATCTTCCGGGTGTTAAAAATTTTCAAGCATGAAAACTTATGATTTCTTCAGTTCTTTGGTAGCCAAGCACTTTCCAGCTTTGGTTGTTAAAAGGACTGTTTCCTGCGTCCAGGTTTGACATGAGTTCTGTGTTGGTAGCAAAAGCAAGAACTGAATAAATGTTGCTTCTGCATCAGAGTTCTATTGTAATAGTACTAAAAAACAAAAAAGCATCCATAACTTTTCTTTTTATTTTTTATTTTCAAGTACATATTATTACA
This sequence comes from Coffea arabica, assembly GCF_036785885.1. Taxonomy (NCBI): domain Eukaryota; kingdom Viridiplantae; phylum Streptophyta; class Magnoliopsida; order Gentianales; family Rubiaceae; genus Coffea; species Coffea arabica. The sequence goes on along the minus strand of NC_092321.1, from coordinate 6,054,469 downwards.
CAGAAGTAGATGCTTCACGCCCAGGCGGCTAAGGAGCAGCTGGTGGAGCAGTTGCAAACCTTAAACATCATAAACAGTAGTGGTAAAAGTAGTAAAACGTTCGCATTAGGTTCTAGATAGAAGTAGCTAGCTAGCGTCGTCAGTGGTGATGATGTCCAGGAGGAGCAGGGGGTGATCCATGGGGCGGAGCGTGACCATGATGGGGTGGAGGTGGTTCGTTGTGTGGAGGACCGGGTGGAGGTGGTGCATGTGGCTTCGGAAGTGGTTCATGAGGGGGCGGGGGGTGATGGTGATGGCCAGGAGGAGGAGTCGGTTCGTGGTGTGGAGGAGGATGCGTGTTTGGCGGTGGCGGTGGCGGCGGATCGCGCATGCTGATGGGCTGCTGCTGAAGGACAAGCGGAATGGTAGATGTAAGATGTCGTAGGGAATTTGAGGAAACGAACGTTGAGCAAGAGTAGTATTTATAGGTCGAATTCTGAAAATCTGGAATTGTGTTTGAATTGTTTTACGTGGGATGAGATTGGATATTCACAGCTAACTGCCGGTCAGACCTCAAGCTACGAGCGTTAGGTTTCTAACCAACATTCACAGAAAATGATTACTACTATCTACAAATCAAGATTCCGATGTTGAACGTTCAATGAAACAATCTTCCCTTTGTCCTATTCTTCCATTGACGATTGATCTGGCAACCACAGATGCTGAGAATGCAAATGGCTTAGATATTAACTGTCCAATTCAGTGAAAAGCAATTCTAAACACACACGCAACGGCCATTGTAATGTAATGTAATGTGGGCTAAATCTTGAAAATCCTGAGTGTGGCATGGTGAGTGCAGCAGGACCAATGTGTGTTCTGCACTGTCCACTGAATGGTGTTGGTTTGAATCTTCAAATGGCTCCAGACAATAAAATATAAACCCTCTGCCGAGATTGGAATCCTTGCAAAGTTTTTTTTTTTTTTTTTTTTTTTAAATAAAATCCAAAACCTCCTACTTATAAATTAGGGATAATTTCAGAAACCTCCCCTGACTTTTGTAACAATTTCATTGAGCTCCTTTGAGGTTTTCAATATTATACTTACCTCTCTTGATGATAGACAATAACTATAATAACCTTCATAATTTTTTCAAAGACAAGTCATTGATAAAAAAGATAACCAAAAAAAAAAGAAAAAACAATTCTTCTTGACCAAGTCACATATTGTGACCAAACTGTTTCACCCATGTCCATTAAATTGTAACCTTCTATCACTCACATAAGGAAGAATTTGGTAATTGAGGGGCTTGGCTATTTGAGTGGGAAAAAGATGAGAATTGTGAGTTTTATGGCTGACAGTTTGGTAGGCAGTATATGGAAGAAACCTATAAAGATGTAAAGATTATAAAGGTAAAAATTATGATGGTGAATTTTGGCATCTAAAATAAAGAGTTTGTTCGGAAAAAGAAAAAGTGATAAGAGTTTGAAAATTTGTGTGGATGTAGAAAACCATGGGATGGAAAACATCAGGACATTGACTAAGTAATAAAACTCATAATTTTGTAGTATACAAGTGTATTCTTAATTTTTAAAAAATTGTAATGACTATTCATATTTTGAAAATTAGATGAGGGCAATTTTGGGCGTTCATATACTTTTTTGGTCTTACATTATTGAGGTGAAACCCAAGCCTATGTTCTAGAGAAAGTATGTGTAATTTTCAAAACGTAAGGGGATCGGAGTTGTCTGCAATTGTCAAAAATCTCAGGGCAAGTTTTTAAAATTACTCTTATAAATTATAATCCCTCCCATCTTATTAACCAATTCAGTCTTTTTTCAAATCTTCGAAAGTTGTCACATAATACAGGAGCAAAAACATAGGCCGTGCTTTACTCCTAAAGATATGCTAACAATATATTGTATATATGTAACCCGATATTATGATGCTATCATTCACAATTCATCATAAAACAAAGTAAATGGGGAAAAAAAATATCTAACAATGGTATTGCAACGATTGTCAATGGCACTCCATCTCGCTTGTACTCTTATACAGAATTACATGCAAAAGAAAAAAACAAACGAAGTTTCATTAATAAATAATTTAAATGCCATTAACATTTACTCTATCCAATTCTGTCATGTGCAAGATTTTGTTATATTTTGACACAATCCCTTTCAACTATCAACAAGACCATCCTAACCTACTAAAATCTGGTTAAAAGCTTAGATGGAAAGTCTATATCGAAAAGACAATTAACCCTCAAGTATCATCCTAAAATTTGGTCACTTTCCGCAGTCATGTGAAAGCAACGAGATGGAGAAATATCGCTACCAAACACATACTCCAACTATTTACTATTTAGTTCAGTTATCACGCAACTAAGGTTCGTTTGGGGTTGTGATATTTTTTTTTTAAAATAGCATTTTTAGGTGTTAAAAGCATTTTTAATACATTTGATAAATATCATTTCATAAAATTAAGAATGGTGTTTTTTTGTGTTAAAAACACTTTTCATAAAAGCTCAAATTTGATATTTTTAGAATAATTTTTGTGATTTAAAAAATAAAATATTAAATTGAATCATTTTATTTTACATTATAAATTAAATAAAGAGATACATATATTTAAAATTTTTTAAACTTATATATTATCGTACTTAGTGAACTTTTCAACTCGTTTTCAAAACAATGGAAAAAAGGAAAAAATAAAAATGAAGCAAAAGAGACATCTCACCCGTACACCTTGCCACTGACTCAGCCCTCCAATTTCATTTATCACCACCGTCCCCTCTAAGAATCTGAAAAATACAGAAAACAAGAAAAGTTTAGAATGAAAAATGTTAGAATAATTTCACATCGTCCCTCTCTTCCCTCAGGATTTCATGATGGGAGAAGAGAGTTTTCATTTGATTACCAATTTTGATCGATAAAAATGGGTTCCAGTGGTAGCCGTTTAGGGGGCTCTCGCCCACCCCCTTCTCGGCTCCCTCAGCATCATCATCGTCGTCGTCATCGTCCCAGCTTCAAACGCGTCCTCTCTTCTCTCTTCATTTGTGGTGCCTTGCCTTCCTCTCGCCATCCTCATGAGGTGTCTCCACAGGTTTTATGTAATATGAATCATTTTCTTTTATACATGGATTTTGGTACTTCATATTTCAGGATTTCAGGATTTTTTTTGGTTATTTTAATTTTTAACTTAAAACCGTTGGAAAGTGATTGGCATGTGGTGCATTTCTTGATTGGTTTATATTCTAGCTGATAAAATCATGCATTTTTAATAAGGCCCATAAAAATTACATAGGTTGCTTAGTTGAGTTCCTCTTCAACGGTAAAGAGCTTTTCCGGGTGGGGGTGGTGACAAATGTTGTTGGTGACGGCTGATTTAGGATGATGAGCGCGGGGAAGAATTACTTTTTGGTTTATTTTATGGGTCTAAGAGTCTATTAGATTCTGATCGGAAAATTATAGTGAAAAAGAAAAATTGATTTTCGGAACAAAAGAAGAGTTTGGGCATTTTTTTATTGTAGAAAACTTGAAATGGCTGGATATATTACTTGCACATTTGGAATGCAATGCTATCTTTGCATATTCTGTTCGTGGAATTAAATGATTGGCGTGCGAAACTAAACGTTGTTTGTTGAGGAGCTTGTAATTTTTTTTTTCTGGTGAAGTTGTTAGGTTGTAGTGAATTGAGCTTCTTCTCAGTATGGGAGCTTGAATTCAGAACTTGATACTGAAATAACAGTGAAACTGAGGGAAGAGGAGAGGAAATGTTACTATTTTGAGTAAACCTGAGAGTGAAAGAGGAATCGGTTTTTTATTATTATTTTTTTATTTACTTCTTATTTACTCTATTAGGTGTATGAGCAGATACTAATATACGATAGCAATGTCTGGTTCATTTGCAACTTCTGAGATCTGTATGCTTGATTTGAAGATAATTCTTGTACGTGCTGCCTTTCCTTCCAGATTGGAGCATGCAAAAGTATTGTGTGGATTGGGGCAAGTTTGTTTGAAACCCTCTCTGCTCTTCTGGCTTTCTGCCAAACCTTTCTTGCGGAAATATTATTTTAATTAGTGATTTGATGTATTTGTCTTCTGGAAGAGCCATGTGAGGTGTAAATCTCATATGCAGTTCTGTAACAGGAAAAGGAGAGCAATATTATCATCAACTGTGATTATTTAACTCTCGAGTACAGCTGATAAAACCAACTGCAGTCAAAGCATGGTTTTACGTTTGTTTGCCGGTGTGGTTGGTGTGTTAACTTGTGGCCTTTTTGTGTCAATATCATTTAAATTTGCTGAATTATTTTTTTGTTTTGTTTGGAGCAAAGAAAGACTTCCATGCTTTGTTGGATTGCATTTTTTTGAATAAAGTTTTGAAATGGGCTAGGTAGGTTAGGTATTGAAGTTTAAGTTTTTTTTATTGGCCATTGTTTTCTGTAGATGGAAGATGATCCAGCTGAAAAACTGGTAAATTCTGCTGAAGACGATGGTCTGGAGAAGATCCAAATTCCACCTAAGAGTTCTTCTTTTCACAGTGGTACTGAACATCCAATTCCTACAACTGAAACTGGAGCTGGATCTCAAAGAGGCACATTGCCTGGCGATAGCTCTTCTAGAGAAGATTCTCCTGGAAATGTTGAGGCAATTGATAAAGGAAAAAGGTTGTATGAGAATAAGGAATTAGCGTTTAATTCTCAATCACTTCTTACTTGTAGAAGCTATGATGCTAGTACATCCTATGAAGATGAACCTTCTACAGAAACAGAATCTGCAAATGCCAGGGCGAATGCAGATGCTCTTAACCGGGGTAACAATGTGATGAATGAGAATGTGCCTCATAGTTGTGCTGGCTTTATGCTTTCTAATTGTCCATCTTCTGTTGGACTTGGAGAATCTTCATCAGATGAAGTATCAGTTGAAAATTGTGCAAATGAACTGATGCTTTTCCACGACTGTGATTCTGGTTCAGCATCTGTTCTTTCTGAATCTCCAGTGGGTGATACTTCTCAGCAGATTACTCCTTCGAGTCTAGGATTCCTGTTGACAGAGAGAGATCAGGGTCATACAGACAGGAATGTACTTCAAGTTGACATGGTGAGTGTCTCCTCCAATATGTCACCTAGTAGTTCTGCTGGATTGAGCAATCATGAAGCAAGACATAATAGCAGAAGACTTTTCTGGGATGCTTTCTCAAGACGCAGTTCTAGAAGGAATGCAGAGTCCAGATCGCATCTTTTTACAACAGATGACTCCGATGGACTTGAATCTCATGACAGATGGCTTCTTGATTTTAATGGCGATTTCTTTGAGGATGGGATTGGAGGTGATTCACGACCACATCCAAGTAGCAACCAGAATACCAATGAACGTCGGTGGGATTCCAGTTCTGAGGTTATTGCTCAGATACTACTGGTCTTCCATTTATCAGAATACTTCTAGCTACAATTAATTTGTTTTGTAGTTACGACACTATGTTTTCCATCATATCATGTAGATTGCGCCTCTATCCTATTGGTTCCATTAGTCTATGTGCCAGTCCTCCTCAGCGTTAAAAGTGATCTAGAATCTAAGTTAGATTTTGACTGCATGTCTTGATTTCACTGTTAATTTACTAGTAGTATCCCATCTGCATGGTTAAATCTTACTTTATCAAGCACCATTATTCCCTAACAGATATGGGAACGATTTCGTGATGTTGGTCGAAGTGGGACTGATCGACGGGCAGCCACCTGTCCAGCAGGAATTCACCCTGATGGTGCATGCTCATGTGGTTTGATGTTAAGGGCTGAGGAGTCTGGTGCTCGTGCAAGCATTTCACGAATAGTCATGCTTGCTGAAGCATTGTTTGAGGTAATTTACCCTTTCATCTTGGGCTGGTTCCCCCCCCCCCCCCCCCCGGCGGATTTTGAGTTATCCAAATTAACTGTCAAGAATTTAAGTCAAGTTCCTGAAATACCTTTCCATTAATTTGCCACTAATTTTGGTTGTGCTTATTGTGCTGAATGCATGTTTGGGAGTTGAAGAGGTCCTTTTGTTTTTTGAAAAGTATGCTATGTCTTTTAAAGAATTACCATACCTCTGCAGGTCACAGGAATTGACAAATTTCAATTAGGATGCTGTAAAAGATTTAGCTGTAACAGAAGGATGGTATATTTCCTGACATTACCTTGGCACCAGACTCATGGAGAGTGAAAAATGTACCAAGTCATAGAATTAGATCTTAGGCTGTAGGCTGTAGTTAAGTTAATGAATTTTAGGCCAAGAACAACCTGATAAATATGGAATAAGAAACAAGTTAACCAAGGTATTGCTGTAGTATTGGGACGTACTCTTTCAAGAATTGAGGGCTCTTAAAAATGTTTTATGGAGACTCAGTGCTTTTCTTAGTGTTCTAAAACAAATTTTGCTGATATTCCATGACTTTACTTGAAAAAGTTTCTTTGATCACAGGCACAGAAATAACTTTGTTTTATTTCTTTATTGTTCAACATGCTCATATCTTACCATCTCCTAGAATTTTTTTTTTAAATTTTTTTCTAGCAAGGGAAGGGCTATCTCCTAGAAGTTGCTAATGACTTGTCATTTTATTTTGAAATATCCAGGTACTAGATGAAATACATAGACAACCGATGTCACTACCCTTGTCTGTGGTCTCAGTTCCAGCTCCAGAGACAGTTGTTGACTCTCTACCTGTGAAGATTCATAGGAAGCCAGAAAGACTGGAAAGTGGAGATGATGTTATACAGTAAGTTTCCCTGACTATTTTATGCATGTTTACTTTGATGTTGGAGTTTGCACACTAGAGGTTTGCTGATGGGAATATGGAAGGACAGTAATGAATAACTTTATTGTATATAGAAAGTTCTGAGAAGGTAGAAAATCTTGTCTTCTCTCTGGCAATTCCCCCACTAAAGTCCGAGCAAATGATGTTCAAACCAGAAACTTTGCATTTTGTCCTGCTAAATAACTCTTTCCTTGTATGCTGAAGTAAAAGCTACTTAATTTCCAACTGAAGCGGGATAAATTAACATGGATTTTTTGTCGCATAGCCTTCTTTGTATCTTTCACTTTGGGCTTCTGCAAACAGAACTGTTTTCTGAAAGTGGTTAATACCTAGATATTTAGTTAACTATTGCAGTTAATGGCTACACATACCGTAGTATAAAGTTTATTGTATGTTTACAGACTTTTTAGTTGTTCCATGTATGCCATGCAGTCCCTCTTAGCTGGTACTTTACATGCTGATACCCATTCCTGTTTTGTCTAGGTGTTATATTTGCTTGGCAGAGTACGAAGAGGGGGACAAAATAAGAATTCTCCCTTGCCACCATGAGTATCATGTGGCCTGTATTGATAAATGGCTTAAAGAAATACATGGGTACGTACCATCTGTTTTCCTGCAAAATCTTCCATTCATTTCTTTTTCTGTTTCAACTTAGCTCCGTATTACTTGCGTTTACTCAGCATTGTTTCTACTCTAACACTCCAGCGTATGCCCCCTCTGTCGACGAGATGTTCGTGAGGGTTTAAGCTTGACAGGAGGTGCTATTTCAACCTCTGGAGTTCCTTCTTTTTGAGAGGTTTTCTATGTACACATGTACATAAGCCAATTTTGTTCTTGAGCTGTTGTTGCATGTAGCCTTTCGAGAAATATGTACCTCACTTAAAATTTATTGGACCATTGCTTTGATTCAAGGCAAATTTCTTATATATTTCAGTTAAATTCATAAACAAATCCTTCTCTAACCGGTATCAAAGGGAAGCAAAGCGTGTTTTCAATAAATGTAGCAAAGGGAAGCAAAGCGTGTTTTCAATAAATGTAGCAAGCAGAATTCAACTCTAACCGGTATCGACAGATTATAGAAACCGTCCTTGCGATACACAATGCTAAAATTCTCCCTCTTATCAAGAACTAAAATTTGGTATTTGTATTCATGGCTGCGGGTTTACCAAGACAGTGATAGACAGCGTCAACTGCTGTAGATGCGATTTTCTACAGGGGTCAATGGGTTCGACCGGGGTCGATAGGGGTCGAACCGGATGACGTCATAAATAAAAATTATTTAAAAATTAAAATATTATATATATAATATCTAATAATATATTGATATTAATAAAGGTATATCCATATATATTTGATGTTTCAAATATATTTAACAAGAAAATACAAAGAAATTAGAACAAGTAGCAATTTATATTATTTAATAAATATTAACAAGTTTAGAATTAAAATTATGAATTTAATTGAAAAATAACATCAAATTTTAGGACAATATTTATAAAGTATCAAATATTTGAGGTATACCAATAAGTTTTAACAATTTAGGGGGTCAAAACATAATATTAAAAAGTTTGAATTTTTTTTTAAAAAATTACTGTTGAACCGGAAAAACCGGTTTTTCCCGGTCAAACCCGGGTTTTAATTTTCCGGTTTTTAATGTGACGAATTTTCCGGTTTTTAATCCTAGCAAATTGCTTTTCATTTATTTTTTGTGAAGATGACCACTTTTTAATGTGACTCGGACCGGCTACCTGGCCGGTTCCCGGTTCGACCGGCCGGTCCGGTCCGAGTTTGAAAACAGAGCTTTCATCATACAGATCTGGTTGCGTCACATATATTACAGATTCAGAACTACCGACAGTTCTACATTCAATCAACAAGTTGAGGTTTCTTAATGAAGAATTCTATTAATAGTTGATTATCACAACAGGATCACAAACTGTAACTATACTAGTACCAGAAATACATAACAAGATAGTGCCTGTCTTTTAGCAAGGGCTTTGGAAGGAGCCCAGCTGCCTCTCCAGTGAGAGTCCAGAGAGGATTCTGGCCTCAGAACAAAGCTGAAGAAGGTGATGGTTATAAAACTTCTCTTTTATTAATTTGAAGCAGGCCTAAATATCAAAGAAGGGATTATATTTGAAGCCTTTCTCAATACTGCTGTTGGCAGCAGCAGCAGCATACAGATGATCCTTCTTCAAAGCATTGGATTTGTCTTGCTTCATGTGGAAGAAGTTTTCCTCTGGAGCAAAGAGATTGGGGTGACAATTTTCATCATCATCAAATGTTGTCCATCTCTTGGAGCTGTGCTTTTCCCTACCAACACTCACTTGTCCAACATGGTCCTTGAATTCCTTCCTCACCACATCCAAAACGACATCACCGTACTGATCGCACCATGACCTAAAACAGCCAAAAAGAGAACAAAGATTTGCATAATTACCTAAATTGCAAACAGAGTTATCTTTACCTCCAAATTTACTGGAAGTTATTTCAATTCTCTGAGTGTCATAGCTTCCATCATGTGAAAGGGGAAAAAAGCATTGTGTGAAGAGAACTATACAAAAGGTGAGTCTTACTTGGGAAAGAACTGTTTTAGATCAGCCTTGTCAACTGGAAGCCTAGTAGAAACTGCTTCAATTTGGTCATCTCTGATCATCCACATAAAAGAATCTATCAGACGCCATCCCATACAATACGATTAACTGAAGATGAAGAAGCGCATTGCATAAACATCATCAAGGACTAGGAATGAACTGCTTACGACAAATGAACATTATGATTTTTGGCATCAAGTTCTGATCGAATTTGCGACAGCTTCTTTTTTATATTATCTTCCAAAACCTAAAATAACCAGAAAAGCAATTAGATCAACAATAAACCTCCAAAGAGAGCCTTTTGACTTTCTTAGTTCGTTGGCCAAGAAAAGAATTACGCGATATACTACACCTTATCAACAAAGAAATCTGAAGGTGCACCATCTGGGTGCAGCTTCCTCTTAATTTGCTTGGTGTCTGGTCCCTCGCCAACGGGGCTTTGGACAAGTTGTGAATTATAAATTCCACAATTTGACTTCTCATTTAGTGCCAATGGAGCAGTTTCGTCATCAGAGTCATTTTTCTTCCATTTCTTGAATCCTTCAAATCCCCATTGCTTCTTTCCTGATTTGGTTTTTTCCTCAGAACCACAGCCATTATCCCCGTTAGTGCTCACATGTCCCTCTTTTTGCTCTCTCTGAAATAGAGTTCTGAAGGGTTTTCTTTTCCCTTTGTCACCTCCACTTTGCTTCTCAACTTTTTCGGATTCATTTGGCAAACTCTCTGACATGAGAATAGATTTTGTTTCACTTTCTTTCTCCCTGAACTGACTATTCCAGAAAGGATTCTCCGTAGAAAGTTCAACTTCATACCTTCTATCAGCTGGTCTACTGTTTTCACCACCCGGAGCAGTTAAACCCTTATCTTCCTTAGTTGTTGCACCTTTATTTGACGATCCAAAGCCCATTACAGATACAGCCCCCCCTTTGATTTGCTTCATCGCTGAACCTTGCTTTTGTTTTTTCTTCAAATTTGAGCCTTCTTTGCCAACAATACACTTCTCGTCTTTCAAATCTATCACAGACCACACTTCATCTGAACTCTCTTTCTGAGCACCAACAATTATATCTCTTGCCTCAATTTCAGCTCCTTGAACTGCTAACCTCTGTAACAAAGGCCTTTTCGACGAATGATACTCATCTTCTGATATGCATTTTGCATACAGTAGCTCCTAGAAAGATAAAGGAACACTTTTTATTGGGGTGCATTGTGCATTAATTTTCCATTTTCTAATCAGATATAGTATCTAATCGTCAGGCTTCACATCTTTTGTTTTTGGATATCCAATTTTTGAAAAGCAATCATCCCTGTCTGTCTAAGGATTCAAAAGTGTCACCATATGAATCTAAATGGGCATTAAAAGAAGAACCAAAAGCATTGCAATTCAATCAAGCTATCAAGACTTAGAGGGGAAAAACAGCAATAAGAACTGACCTGCAAGAAGAGCAATTTATCCCTCAAAATTGAAGAATGTTCATGGTCAAGTGGTGAAGCAATAAGGGTATCTAATAGATGTGATCTAAAAGCAGAGACCTCTGTTTCGGGCAAAATCCCTTCCTTGCAGAGGCCCATTAATTTGAGTATCTGGTGGAATGAATCTTGCTGCCATTTCAAGTTGTCAGCCTGCTGCTTTGATAGCCTCTGCTCAGCTGCAGCGATTGCAGGCAACCGCCTTTTCTTGAAAGAAAATGGAAGGATATTTTTGCACAAAGAGGCTATTGAATCTTGGAGTGAACTGTAATATGTAGGAGTGTATGTGTAAACCATTTTGGAATGATTATCTGTTGCAGATTTTGTAGAGAAATTTGAGACGGATTTTTTGGCTGAATGTTTGTTCTTGAGCTGAGGATTTTGTTTATAATTTTTAGGGATTTAATTTGTGGGGGCGTATTTTTTTCAAATGTCTGAAGAGAAATGCTTTTTCTTGTGAATTTCATGGGGAGGTCGCGCTTTGAATTATTGGTTTCAAAACGGTCATTCTATAAACTAGCCGTTGGATTTTAAACGTTAATTTAGTGAGAAACGACGACGCAGAACGTCAGTCGCCCACCGGTGGTGGGTCGTCTGTTTTATACATCATCAATTGGGCTGCATACCATCGTTGACTCGCTGAAAATTTTCGATCACTGGGGTACGAAGAGGCCTGATTTCAGAAAGGCCAATAATGAAGTTGGGCTCTCAAACTTGAGAGGTCCATTCCCATGAAGGCGATTAAACTTGGACTTAACTCATCAGAGCGGCAGTGAAAGTCAAAGCCCTCTTGAACTGAAAAGGCCAAAAATAAGCACATAGTACATAACAAAGCGTAAAAATAATCCCGTGCTAACTCATAGTAGTGATCGATTCATTCAAACTTTTATATATGAAAGGGAAAAAAAAAATCAAGGATCCAAAAAGTTATCCTTGGAACTCAAAGATCAAAGAAATACAAACATCAAGAAGAGGCATTTGCCAATAGCAAATTTTCCTAGTTTTAAACACGATTATAATAACAATCGGGTGGGTGGATATATATATATATTTTTTTACTTCTGGGCGATTAAGCAAAAAACGCACATCAGATATGCATAGTGGAAATGGTGAGATGGAATCCACTTTATAAAAGTAGGCACAATCTTTTTTGAATCAATAAATTAACTCTTTTTTGGAGTTTGGTTTTCGAAAGGCTGCAATTAGCTAGTACTACAAGACACAAGGAGAATAGAAAGTAAAAGCAGCAGCATCCACAGATGCAGATGATGGTTTATCCTTAGTTAGGTAGGTGACCTGTTCCTGTTCTAATAGCAATTCATACAAATAATGGCGAACCGAGCAAGTTAATGATAAGAACTTGTATTTTCCTCGAAATAGTAGTGAAACTAGAGGATTAAACTTGAATTGTTAACTATTCCCACCAAACATTTGATTCATATTTTGTTAAACCAGAAGCTGAAATTGGAGACAGCGCATCATGAACCGACAGAAACCAATAATAGAATGTCATCTTTCATTCAGGGGAAATATGTACAAGGAATTTTGGGCCCATCAGAGACAAGAACTGATGCATTTTGTTTCAATTTTCCTATCATGACAGCGCAAAATCAATCACGGACAGTGATCTATGGAGCAACTCAATTCACTTGTTTCGATCCTCAGCTGCTACCCATCAATTCATCAACAGCTTTAGGGACAAAATTTATGATCGACTCTTGCACTGAAAGTGAACCTACCGAGGTGAAAGGTTTTCCCATTTATGATTTACTACTATTTCACTCCTGAAAGCAAGCGAGATTGATTTGACAATAAAGGGAAAGAAAGAAAGGCAATAAAAAAAAAATCCCTAGTATATGGAAGAGCATCTTTAAATTGTTTGTTCGGATGTACGATACAGAACCAAAAAAAGAGAGAGTATTGTTCGGATGCACGACAGTAGTGAATGAATCTATGTAGGTTACAGTAGTGATTGTTCAACCTCAAACTTTCATCAAGAAGTTGGGCTGCTAGAAGCTAAAACTAATGATTGATAGTAGTTCATGCCCTTTATTGACTGACTACCCTCCCACTAGTTATAGGACAATTTCCGTTCTGCAACAAGGACAGTGGGCATTGTTCTCGAGCCATGGCACCAAACATCCTGAATGGAACCTGTGGGCGCAGGCTAACTGCATTAGCTTCTCCTCTGCCCTAAATTCCTCCAAACACACAGCACATTCGTCCTGTTCAGATGACTTCCAGCTTAGCTTCACCCAACTGAACCTCTTCGATCCGCTTTTCTTTACCCCCGACACCTCTGTTTGCAACTCTCTTACCTCTGTAGGCCTGTTTTCCGATTGTCTTGATCTTTGTCGGCCGCTATGACCCCTGAACATGATCACAAATTTTGAGAAACGAGGGGAAAACAATATTCCGGTGAAATTCCACACACACAAAAAAAAGAGCTAGTACTAATACATTTTGCACATGAATGTGTGACTGGGATTATTTCTTTTCCCGAATTTGGAAAAAAAAATACCTTTTGGTTTCTGATTTCCATTGTGCTCTTAGCCTCCCATCCAACCTTTGTTTGGCTTCTCTGGCTGCATCATTCAGCTTCTGATCACAGTATGCCTGGCTTATTGAGCTCCTGGGCTGCAAGCAATTTCATGTATTACGAAGTTATATATGGCTCTGATATTCAAGAACTCATGCATTCATACAACCAGACATCCAAAATTTAGGAGGTACCAACCACAATAGATGTGCTTGAGCTGAGAGGGGATTCATGGTTGCTGACATATAGACAAAAAGAAGACCTTCTAGTTGAACAATGACCAGAAGGTGAAGCACTGGAAGAATCAAGCCATCCTCCACTTTGATGAAACCTCCTCCTCCTTGCAACTTCTACTCCAGGAAGCATCCCAGCCATCTTCAATAATCTTGACCAAAGATTTTGCAGTTTCTTTTGAGTGATTGAATCTGGATACTTGTTTCAGGTCTCCAAAGATGAGATGGCACCGAAGAAAAAACGGTATGCAAAAGGGGGCACGAGTCTTAATACTATTTATACGAGAGAATAGTATGACCGTCAAGCGGAAGTTTCTGTGAACGAGTGCATAAGCTGATAAAATGACCTCTGAAGCCCTGATCAGATTGAAGCTTTTCATTTTTTTTTTTTCGACAATCAGATTGAAGCTTTTCCTTTTCCGAAAGAAAAACTTTTACGTTCCCGTCAACCACTTTTTTAATTTACATACGTCAAATTATTATAATTATATACTCTCTTTGAATAAAAATTTTAAAAAATAGCAATTCAAAGATAAATATCATTGGACTGTCACCCGTGTAAATAAATTACTTAATAGACAATCAGGAATGGGGAATTACTTAATAAATTACTTAATGAAGTTTCAAAAAATAGCAATATAATGTGAGGCAAAATCAGGAACGGGGGACGGACCCCGGACCCCACAGGGTGGTGGTGATTCCATAAGTCACTTTCCTTTCGTACCCTACCATTCTCAGCTTCCTTGCAATGTTAAGAGTTTACGCCATTAAATAATGCACTTAATCAAAGTACGAAGATACAGAGCAAATGCCAGGAAGGAGATGAGAAATTTCCTGCATGGCACCTTCGGCCTGCTGATTTTAGAGGATACCAGGAACAAGCTATTAGTTTTTTTTCAGAGAAGCTACTAGGATGTTATACTGCACTTAGTAATTAATAAATCACATAGTAAAAATTTAAGACTACAAGATTTTCAGTTCGATCGAACTCATCAACATGTGAAATCGTAATAGAATAAAAGGAGGAGAAAGAAATGAGGAACTGAATCGCATTATATATATATAGATGATACAGTTAGTAACAGAGAACAAAAACAAATCGTTTCTTTTCTATTGAAGAAAATAATGGCAAAAAGAAACTATGCCGACCATGCATATTATTAGGACAATGTTTGGTAATGCTGAAATATTTGGCTTACACCAAGGTTGCACGTTGGAGTTTTGGCACCAGCACTCTTTCCATTCCCATCTCTTGACTCGATAGTGCATAATTTATCACAAAAGAGAAAATAAATAAAGATAGCTGTTAAAAATTGTACTCTTAGTTAATTTTTTTCAATTTTCAGATGAAAAAATTGTACACTTAAAAAGAAAAGTTGGTATTCCAGTTTACTTTAATTCCATCAGTGGCTAATATTAGGGGCTGGAGGATGAAGGGAATATATGAAGAGAAAGATTGCAAGACTGACATGACAAAGTCACGAAGTAGAGGAGAAATAAAGGCAGAGGCAGAAATCAAATCATGGCTTAATAAAGTTGTTTTGCCCAACTGTCTCTCTTTCCCAAACTTTTCTCTGCTACTCCTTTTCTTTGAATTCCTTCCGCTTCCTCTTCAAGAGAGAGACCACCATAGTCTCCCTGATCTCTCTCTCTCTCTCTCATATATTTTATTTTTGTTATTTTTCTAATAAAGTCTCCCTCAATTTTCTTAGTAGGAGATCTCTATTTCTTTTAGGGCTTCTAGTGAGAATTTTTGTTCTCCTAAAAGTTCCTAGTGAGATTTTGTGTTATTTTTCCTTGTTTTGTTGTTTAAATTTGAATTCACTTCAGATCTAGTCGTCAGACCTAAATTTATTTCAGATTTGGGTTTATGTCGGCAAATTTCATCAGTTTTATTGGAATTTACAGCTGTTAATTAGCAAATCTGACGATTGTAACATGCATAAAGTGGGTTGCAGCGATTTATTTTATAAGGAGATGACTTTAAAATTGATGATATTTTTTTAAATCTATTTTTAATTTCTCAAGTCTTTTGTGTCTATTAAATTACAAATCTATAATTTTAGTGCATATTTTATCTACCTTTAGGATAACGATATATATCAATTGTGAGAAACAATTTTCAGCAATCCGTTAATAATATATGTTTCGTTATAAAAAAAAAAAAAAGGTAGAGTTTAGAGGTTGAATTAAAAGGGCAGAGACAGTGGATTTGCGGGTGGGGGAAGTGGAAGGGAGGAAAGGAATTAGGTGAGTGGCATGATTGATGAAGTGAAATTGGAAAAGTATCAGCAGGGCCAACAGCATAGGAGCTGAATTGGGTGTGCAAGGTTCGAGGTTTGTTATATTGGTGCATTATGTGATTAATAATGAATATTGTAACGACTCTTCTTAAGAATTGAGGAGGACAGGACAGGCGTTATAACTTCAAAAGTTAGTCCAATCATTATCATTTTCTAAATGAATAATAATTATGTAAAAGTTGAATGTACATGTTATGAATGAATCAAACTGATAATGTATAAATACGGATGGCTACCATTACATACACATGTCATGAACCAACAACCCATGGCTACCACCAAGTCCTTAAGACTTGGTCGGATAGGAGATCAAGGGTTCAAACCTTGTCTCCTACCAATTGTCATAATATGTGATTTCTGTAAAAAAATTCATACGAGTGCGTAGTGCACCTATCTGATCTAATGGTGGTTTAGTCCCCATCGGTCTCCCGTACGTTCAATTGAACATCCCCTTCCAACATGATATATATATATATATATTTTTTTTGAAAAGTGGTTTAATGGAAAGGGTTGGAAAGTTCGTGGAGAAGTCTGAAGCATACACAAAAGTCAAGAGTTCGGCTTATCTATCCCCCTCTCTTCTCTTCACTTATCAAATCTCATCCCTCTCTGCTGAAAAAAAAATTTTTTTTTTAAGTTCAGCTGATCCTATGAGTCTTGAATTTGACAAGCAATTGAGAAACTTTCGTCCATATTAGTAAATAAATTATCACAAAAAAAAGAAAGATATTCAAGGATAAAATTAGTTTGAATTGGAAGCCTATATATGGCGGTATTATTGAAATAGATATCCGAAGCTGGAAGGTTAGGTTGTCTTGTGGAGTTCTGGTGACCTAGTAAAACATTTGCTTCTACTTTTTTTTTTTTTGGTGTCAAACTTCTTCTTGCAGATAATTTCGTGGAAATGCCACATGAATGACTATGACCAAACCTGACATTAACATCTAGTAGTAATAAGTAGGCCAATTTCAGATGACTGTGATAGCTACTTAATTATTTAGCTGGGAAAAAAGAAAAAGCAAGAGAACCATGACCCTGTACAAAACGATGCACTCCTAAAATCTAACAGCCGTTTCGAAATTTTTTAACAAGGAATTAGTTATTTGATGGAAAAAAAAAATATATATATATATATATATATATAAAAGAAAGAAAGAAAGAAAGACTATAATTACATCTTGGATTAGAAAGACCCAAGTCTAAAGTAGTTGCTTCGTCTGAACTTTACCTACGAATCTTGAATCGTGGAACGTGGAAGTCATGCACACAGAGTTTGGGATTAAAGTGGAAGCTACAACACACATTCACAGAAGATGCATAAACCATTAAATTAAGACAGTTAATTAATTGCGTACGTTGAATTGGATATTTCCTAATTCCTAGTCCGTCCACGGTTTGGAACATTTTCTTTACAAACAAAACATGAAAACCCGAAATGACTGAGAAGCTGCACGGTGTTGGAGAGAAGAAACAAAGAAGGAGAAATACTTGATTTTCAGAATAATAAGTTTGTTTGGATTGGGCTTTATTTCTCCAAATTTATTTGTTTACATCATTATTACAATTTTTAATACACCTTTTTACCTTTTCAATTATCTTTTTATCTCACATACATCACATCACAAAAAGTGCTACAGTAAAAATATCTCTAATAATTCACAATTCAAACAGACCAAACTATGGAAATTCTAGCAGACGACATGACCCCGAATGACGAAACAATTGTGGGATGGAGGAGGGGTTGGAACGGTTGTCAGAGACAACCGTTCCGGAAGGTTCACGGCCATGATTAGGTCAAAAAAATTTGTGCGGCTCAGATCACTTCTTGTAACTCGATTTTCACGCCGTGTGGGACCCACAAAAATGTTGTTTTGGTGTTACTCGCTGTTGTTCTATTGTTACACCTTGTACAGATGATGTTACACCGTGTGCAAATGATGTGTGCAAATGATGTTACACCTTCCGGAACCCCGAATCCGGGTGGGATTAATGAATGGTATTGGTATTGATGTCAGTCCCCATGTGGGATTATGGAGGTTTTGTGTTGGTGATTGATTATGAATAATGTGTTTGAGGTTCCTTATGTATCAGACACCTATCACTGGAATGGAATAATGCTTTATTTGTTACGTTCAATAATTGGACACAAAATGAAAACTTGGATTTCAAAATGTCCTAACTAAGAATATCACTATGAATCCTGTCTTTGCGCCAAGGTTTCGTAATTCTTTTTTCTTTCTTGATTTAGTAATGCTACTATAACTTTGTAGATCAAGATTCCCTTTTGTTGCATTTCCATCCAATAATTGATGGAGTTTAAATTTGGTTTCTTGTCATGGTAGTCCCAGTTATTCTGCTATCGACATGGTCGATGAATCGACAGATTTGGGCTCTATACGAGCATAGGAGTATCCATCGCATAGTGGGCTACCGGCTACCGGCCATGTCCAGAGTTTTCAAACGGGCCAATTTTCGAGTTAGATCATGCATCCAGAATCTTGTACTTACGATCGCTCCGCCCTTACAATTCAACCCAACTTGTTCGTCAGGAAACAAACTGTAAGAATGAATTAGCATGCAAAAACTCTACATCAAAATTTCAAGCTGCTCACCTTTAGTGAAAAGATTCTGTACCGAACTTTTGATGCTTGACGAATTCAATCTTGACATGCGAAATTGGACGAACTGTCGTTTTGGTCTAAACTCTTCGATGTTGGCCCGAACCTTGATATCCTTTACATCCGCCTGAGGCTGAGGCCCGTTTAAGCTGCAAATTTGGGGTTGTGAGCCGAAAGACAATAATGAGACTCTGCTTTGTCGTTTTGGGCAGCAACTCTGGTATTGTGCAAATAAAACGTTCATCATCGATATGGCTAGTCAACCCGAAAGGGTAAGTAGCCCGCTGCCGATTGCCATCCGTTTGCTTCTAGCATCAGAATTTTCTTGTTCCTATTTCTTTTCTTTTTTTTTTTTGAAACGATTGATTATACTGATAGATAGTATCACGCATCGAAATTGTTGAATTGAGGAAATCTAATACAGCTTCGTTGCTTCTTGAATCGAAAATATATATTAGTAAGGATTCAAAATGGAAGCATAATTGGTCGGGACTTTCCCTACGCTGGAGATGTAGAACCAGACAACCAGTACAGCTTTTTATAATAGAAACTGCATTCTATATGAATTGCAAGCACCGTGAACTTTATGCCAGCGGCTGAAGCTTTAGCAGTTTTGAGTTGGAATCTTTGATTTCTCTCTTTTCGCTTCTTAAATTTCATTCTTCTTTTGTTAAAAAAATTTTAAAAAAAAAAATTTATACAAACACTATAAGCTACAACTATTGCATGCCATCCCAAATCTCGCCTCCAAGCCGACTACACTATCCAAAGAATCCAATCAAACGTATGATAATCCTCAATGAATAAGCCCAGAGCATGCACAAAGAAAAGGTGAAAAATCGTCAATGAAGCCTTGATCAGTTGTTCACATTCTCACTTTACCAACTTTCAGTATGTGATCTTTATAAGTAGAAAAAAAATAATTTTTTAGTAAAACGAGCAAAATGTATATTTTTAAAGTCGAGACTCAGAGTAGTAAAATGTGATCATCCTAAATGTTCAAGGGGCTAAGTATTATTAACCCTTTTTCTTTTGCGACTTGGTGTATTTGTTTAAAATCGAAAGGATCATGCAATTAGTTGAATGTGATTACTTGGATTCCATAAGTAACAAGAGACTTGTTTTCTTAAACAAAACTAACATCGTTAAATTAGAAACGTTCAAAATTTTGAATCAGGAATGTCTTACAACTATTATTTTGTTTTGACTGAGAATCAGTCTAGGTTAAAACCAATGTTTTTAAAACCGGACCGGACCGGCCGGTTGGACCGCGAACCGGACAGGCCAACGGTCCGGTCTAGTGCTAAAGCCGGGGAGTAATCAAAAACCGCTAGAAACCGGATGAACGTGAAAACCCGCTTAGACCGTGAACCGGCGGTTTTTGAAACTTTTCAAAATTAATTCCCAAATTGCAACCACCAAGAGGCGAACACCTAACCTTGTGCTTGTCATAAGAAGCCCTTACCATTAAACCATAGCCTGCGGATGCGATTATTTTGTGTAGATATATACTTAACTTATTAAGTGAAAAACTAAAAATACCCCCAACCTAAGACACATCAAACTTATTTCTTTGTATATAAAAAATATATAAATGCAAAGATAGTAATAATTGTTAGTATATGTATATATATATATATATATATAATAAATTAGGTGAATATTAAATGTGTTAGGACAATCGTTAAAAAAATCCTTTAATAAAATAGCTTTTTCAAATTATTTTTTAAATTTTTGTAGAAAAATGTACGACAATGATTTAATGTGTGTAGAATAAAAATAATCAAGAAATAGATTTGTGAAAAAATTAAAAAAATAAAAAAAATGACAATCCAAACAAGGTCTAATTTGGTAACTAAATTGAATTGTTTAGATAAGTTAATGTTTTAAAAAATTTTAATTACATCAGAAACACTTGTGCTTTACATCATAAATATATTGTTGGTATATCAATGTTTGTTAATGTACTCCCCTTGATTATTAATGTGATCCCGTTGATTTTTTAATTTGTGAAAATAAATAAAAATACTCAAACTTTTAATTTCAATTACAATCTCACAATAAAATAGTGGTTGAAATGCAATAACAGATTGAAAGATTGAGTAGGGATATTCTTGCTCAATTGACATTGTAGACAAGTATTTAGGAAAAAAATTGATAAGTAATTATTATTTTAAAAAATATTTATAATTACATTGTACACATTCGTACTTTACATCATGACTCCTTGATTTTTTTTATTTGTGTGAATAAACAAAATACTTAAAAATTTAATTTCAATTACAATCTCAAAACAATATCATAGGTAGTAAGATTGAATAAGGATATTGTTACCTAACTGACTGGTAAATAAGTATTAAATAAGGGAACATTGATAAATAATTGGGCGCTAATAACAATTTTCTAGTGGATAAAAAATGTGAATATGGAGAATTTTTTCTTTCCAATGAATATGTACTGAGTGAGAAAGTCAATTGGCCGAAATGAAAACACAAATTTGAAAAAAGTTAAAAAAGAATTATTTTTCTTTAACCCAAATTATTTAATGCTACAACCGCTCACTTTTATCTCATTTTTTGTTTCTTATCAAGTTTGCATTTATATTTTCGATTCTCTTGACTTCCTTCGAACTCCAAACTTTCTTTTTTAAATTGCAATCCCTAAATCTCAAAGACGTAAATTAAAATTTAAGTTCACAATGTCAAATTCTCATGGACGTGAATTTTGTATAATTTCAAAATATTGTGACATTTTTGGGTTAGATTTAAGATTATTTTGGTAGATATAATTGAAATTGAAATGAAATTTATTTGTTTTAACTTATAATTTAAAATTTTTATTTTTGAAAATCCAAGTTATTCAAAAATAGTAAACTTTTCATCATATAAAGTTTTAAATTAGTCTATTGCATGTCTTATTTTGTGCATATATATTTATATAAATTATTTTTTAAAAAAATTCATTGAACCGAGGTTGAACCGGTCCGACCGGTTGAATCTCGACCCTTTCACTTCACCGGTTCAATTGACGGTCCGGGTTTTAAAACATTGGTTAAAACTACTAATGAATCCCTAGAAGATCTCAAAAAAATCCCCTCCTATTCGGATAGGATAGGGATAATATAGAAACCTCCCCTGAGATTTTTCTTAATATCACCTGACATCTCTAAGTTTTAAAAATATCACTTACCTCTCTTACTTTTGTTATTTGTGTAACAAAATTTTTGAAAACCCTAAATTACCCTTCTACTTACTAAAAAAAAAAAAATGCTCCTACATCACTTTGTTTACTTCAAGAAAACCATCATTTAAAAAATAATGCCTAGTGGTACTATCACATCATAATACTATAGTCCATAAAAATATATATTTGAAAAATAAAAAAGATATTTACAAAGAAATACAATTGACTAATTTAACTCTGCACGCTAAAAACCAATTTCTTATGAACTTTATCTTTTTTTTCCAACTTCTTCTCAACTCGTATCCAAAATTTTAAATTATTAGAGGAGATAAGTTATATTTTTAAAGCGTTAGGAGAGCTAGGTGATATTAGGAGAAACCTCAAGGAGGTTTATGATATTATCCCATTGGGATATAACTAAAACCGCTTTTCCACCTCCATCCCCACGTTCTGTACTCGGTTGAATTAGCGCCGCGGTATGCTAACCTCTCCTCGTCTTTTTTCACTTCCTCACTCTCCAGACTACACGTACCTCTCCCTCCCAGTATATCAGCATCACCACCGCAACCTCTCTAGCTGCATTTTTACACACACTCACACACTAGAAGAGAAAATAAAGGAAAGAAATTCTAGACTAATGGAATTGGATGACGATCACAACCCAGCCTCTCCACATTCACTCAAATCCAAGCTCAAAGACTCGCTCTGCTTCTACTGCTGCTTCCGCCGCCACCACCACGGCCATCGCCAGGTTCTAGACTCTCCAACGGGACCGCCAACACCTCCTCTGCCGTCAGATGACAAGCCCACTTTGCTCTGGCTGAAAGCAAGGAAGGCCCATGATTTGAAAGACGATATAAAGGACAAGTGCATGATGGTTTTCGGCCGCGTTGGAAATGGAATCAACAGGCAACATAAAAGACACCCGTCTGCTGAATTCAGATACGACCCGCTGAGTTATTCGCTGAATTTCGAAGATGGGTTCGACGAGGACGATGAATATCCGTTGAGGAATTTCTCCGCCAGGCTTCCTCCTTCCCAGCCAGTTGAAGCCTTGCCTGCTGTAAGAGAAATCGCAGCTATTAGCTGCAGATGAAATACTAGCAGTACAGAGTAAAAAATTTATGTTTCTTTTTCTGCTCATGGAAACATCAGAGTGTTTAATATATTGAATTTGATAGATCTTTCTGTTTCCTACTAAATTCTTTCTTCGGTGTTTTGGTAGTCGGTTTTCATTTATGCTCAGGCTCAGCATAAAAAAGTCCCAAAAAAAAAAAATTTTGGGCAGGCTGGATATGCCGTACACACCTGTACGGAATGTTCTGTTCGACATTCCTTCGTTTTAGTAGCTTTCTGTAGATTTATGGCGTTGCTGGTGAAGTTTTTGGGATCCGGGTTCTTCTCCAACTTCCAAATTTTGGATTGCGAGTTTCAACCAGCCTTATACGTGCGTGTGTGTGTGTGTGTGTGTGTGTGTTTTTTTTTTTTTTATGGGGGGGGGGGGGGTGGGGGAGAGGATTCAGATAGGAAGTGTTAAGGCCATTGGTACTAAGTAACTTTGCTGGAAATAGAGTACACAGGAGAATGAAAGTGCTGGTGTAGTGTATATAATTTTGCTTGTAGTTGTTTATGAGCCAAATGGTGAAATTTAAAAGATCAGCTGTATTTGTAAATCTGTCGAGCTGGAGCCGACCGCCAATCTCCTGCGGATCTAAAGACATAAATGGTTCTGAGCTGTAGGATTTAGTATTCAAAGCCGGGAACCATGATCAGTTTGTGTGAATCTAGTCCTTCAGCAGTCTTATCTGGAATGAAGATCTTGGCCGGGCTGCTTAGCTCAAATTTGAAACTCGGACAGATAACAATGCAGAAAGATTCATCGCAAGGAGGCTAAGTGGCTGTACAAAGTAGTGTTGGACAAAGTATCAAGTGATCCTACTGGCTTCAGTTTGCCATGAACATCTCGTGAAATAAAAAAGTGTTAGAATACAGGATGCATTAAATGTGGTCGGTCGGTCAATTCACATGTTAGGTTAGTTCTAGACTAGTTTAATTGTGTATTAAACACTCGTAACAAAAATCCTATGTACTGTGTATTATTAGAGGTGAATTTTAGTACGATTATGTGCGATTACTTTTTTAATTTTTCTCATAAACTAATAAAAAAAAAAGTGTTTTCCTAAAGAAAAAGAATACTTGGTGCGAGTTGCCAAGTAGGTGTAACAAAAGGTTGTAGCAAAAATGGCAAGTCTAAGACTCTTTTAAGTTAGCTAGCTGACTATATAATTAACATTATATATACTTGGATTTGGATCATGTACAAAGATATTATTTGTACAAAGATACAGATTTACCTACCAATGTGAACCAAGTCACCGACATCAATGTTCAATAAACATGCACGCACTCGATTATTACGCAAAGCTTTAACCAAATGTTGTTTAAAGTAGCATATCTTATAAGATAACCCTCCTGATTTCTTAGATTCATATGTAGAAACAAAAATAATAATAATAATAAAAGGGTGATAAGTCTTGTTCCAACAAAGATCAAAATTCACGCAAGCAAAAGACACTGTTGCTTACCAATTGGCTGGATGGTGTTGATTTGTAGGCTCCACCTTAGATTGTGCTTTGCACCAGGATTTCGATTATTTCTGAGTGTTAATCTTACTTTATTGTATTTGTTCCAGTAATTCCGATTGTTGAAAAAAAAAAAAAAAAAGACACTACTGCTTGAAAAGGTGACGCTTTAGTCAAATTTCCATGACTTCATCTCGACAGCAAAAAGATATCGTGACTTTTGAATTTGGGGTTTTGTTTTGTATCCTAGTACTATTATTTTGTCATCCAACCTTTATCCATTTCCAAACAAAAGAAGAAATGACATCGTCATAGAATGGACGTAGAGCTGTTAATCGAGCCGAGTCGAGCCGAGTATTTGGTTGCCGAGCTCGACTCGAGTTTAATTCGAACCGAGCTTGACTCGAGTTCGTTAGGAAAACGAGTTTTAAAATGTGTTCGAACTCGACTCGTTAAATGTACATGTGGCTCGAGCTCGACTCGTTTATCACAAACGAGTCGAGCTTCACGAGCTCGAGCTCGAGCTCGTGCAAATTAACCTTAATAAAAACCTATAATTTTTAATTTTTATAATTTTGATTTCTAAAATGACAAATATGCCCTTTATTAACGAGCTCTAACGAGCTACTCGAGTATCAAACGAGCAGAGCTTACTCGGCTCGTTAACTAAACGAGCATGTTTCGAGCTCGAGCTCGACTCGTTAACCAAAATTAACGAGCCGAGCTCGAGCCTTAACGAGCCGAGCTCTAACGAGCTTTCGAGCTACTCGATTGACTTAACAGCTCTAATTTATGGACAGTACTTCAATTAAAAGTAAAACTGCTTTAAGCTATAATTGCTATATAATATTCCTGGAGTGGAAAAGCAGCAATATTAATATATTAATTAGAAGAAGATATGGAGCCTAAAAGCCACATGGTAAAATGGGATTGGAAAAGTTTGCTTGTAAGCTCAGCACGAGTTGGTGGCGGCACTAAATAGGTAATTTTCAGAGAATGGGAAGTGGACAAGGAAAGAGTGGCAAGGATATGAATCATGGATGAGCAGCATGTTTTTTTTTGGGTGAATCGTCACTTTTTATGTAGTATATCTTACTCTTCTAATCTAATTAAGAGGGAAGTCCGATGGAAACAGAATTACCGCCGGACGGACCAGATGGGCATAATACATCCATATGATGATGAAGAACCATTTAATGGCTTGAGTACGATGTGAATAAGCATATTCGAGCCTATCGACGATGGCCGCGTGGGTTCAGTGTGTGTGGTGTGTGCGTCCCGTCGTGTTTTCGTGGTGTTGTCATCAGCAGTGGAAAAGAGTGCAGGGACCAATACCAGATGGCCCCCTCATTCACATAATACCAGCAGCTAA
This sequence comes from Coffea arabica, assembly GCF_036785885.1. Lineage (NCBI taxonomy): Eukaryota > Viridiplantae > Streptophyta > Magnoliopsida > Gentianales > Rubiaceae > Coffea > Coffea arabica. The sequence goes on along the minus strand of NC_092321.1, from coordinate 6,028,804 downwards.
GATGTCCGCCCCTTCCACCGAGTAGCTAAGAGCGCAATCCCTTGTTCAGCTTCTGCTCTTCTTCATCGATCCCTAGCTCCCCACCTACCTGTCAATGTGCTCATTTCTGCGTCTGTAACTCTCAAGCAATTCATCTCATCCACCTAAAACAAACAATGAGAATACTATTAGATTTCAAAGCAAACAATTAATTGTGACAGAATTTAAGACATACACACACCAATATCTCCACTTAAAAAGAGGGGATTTTGCCTTTCTCGGCCCCCAATGTAACTTCCCCGCTGTAAAATGGCATTGTTGTTATAATTATTGTCCCTCCAGCACAACACCATCCATTTGTATTTCGATGTTATGGGATGTTGCCGCTGGTGATGGACTTTCACCATACCAATTTTGATTCTTCCATACGCACAACTCTTTCAAGTACTTATTATTACGAGTGGCTAATTGTGTTCTTCCATGATTGCCAGCTGAAGAGCGTGAGTTTAATAATTAAAGTGCAATCATCATTACTAAAGAACTTCACCCAGTTGTGCTCTTCACGTAAAGGTGAATTGTTTACTGGATTGTGATTTTTGTCACAAAATTTTTACATTTTTCGTGAACATATTTTTTAAATATTTTTTTGTTTTTTTGGTCTCAAAGTTATACTCTGAATAATTATAATTTTATTTATTTTTTGTGGTGAAAATTGTAATACTAGAACGCATTGTCACTGACCACAATTCCCGTGAGAACGATATTCAATCTGAAATTGTTCATGTAAAGGTACGTAACTGGAGTAAATGCAATTAGAAATTCCGCAATCCACATGCTTCTTGGTTGGCCTCTAGCCGAACTTAGATAGTGGGCTCATCACTCATCAGCAATGCAAACCATTGTGGTGCTCCATAATCCAATTGAAACAAAAGCTCGCAACTTGTTTTCCAGGCCCATCCTAAATAGTAAATAGGCCATCTGCATCTAATGTGGAATCAATCACACACAGGCGAAGTATCCACAGTCGTCCAGGCAATGTACTTACTGAACTTTCTTTTTTGTCTTTTGCCTTCTCAAAATGGGTCGTCTTTGCTACAAAATTAGGTTACTTTCAACTTTGATATGCATTTCTTTTTTATAGGTTAGTAAGAAAGGATCAGGAAATTCCGGGTCCAGTTGGTATATATATCCTTGGCAGTGACGGAGCCAGGATTTTTTTTTTGGGGGGCCAAAATTGAAATTTCATTCAAAGATGACTAATTCATATATATATATATCAACTCTCATAATATAAACTAAAATTGAAAAAATTTAGGGGGGGCCAATTTTATTTTACACACATATTTACATATTATGAATTAAAATTCTCAAAACTTAGGGGGGCCATGGCCCCCCTCTGCCCCCTTGGCTCCGTCATTGATCCTTGGTGTTCTTTTCTGGCAATATGTAGAGTGTTAATGGCAACTACCGTACAACTTCAGCCGAATATCATGCATGGATATGATTGCTAGTGCGGAAGGTGGTGGGAATAAAATTTGGTTTTTTTTTTTTTGTGCCTTTCATTTGGCGAATAGTAGCCTTCAGCACATCTAGTCTGGCATGTCTTGCTTTGTACATCACTCTAGATGTTTGAAACGTGGCTTTCAAATGTATAGATGCAGTTCGCTGACTGCTGTTATTGAACAAGGGTTAGGACGTACATGAATAACTTTGCTGTCATATCATGTAACTGCTGTTTTGAGTACGTAACATGAATATTTGTCGAAATTCATTGTGGGTTGCGTATAATCGCCATTATTAGTGGACATATGGTCCTTTTGTTCTGAGATTTTAGAAGTGGGGTGCCTTGCTTAGATTTGCCATTCAATTGCAGCCCACAGGTCGAAGTGTTGGGTCTCAGATTATTATTGGAGAAGGCTGTGCTGCTGCTCTTCGGATTGCAAGAATTTTTGGAGTTGCAACAGCTGCGTTATGGAGGATTATATATACGGAACCAAGTCTCCGAAATAAGTTGCTTTAAGTGACCAAGAATACTGAGGAAACTTCAGGATCAGTGGCACAAACAAGAATTATGTCACATTGCAAATCTGCCACAAGATTGTGGTAGTAAAGTAAACTGCGATACTTGGCACTTTTGAGACTTCTTGTCAGGATTTTCAAATCCCCGTTTCTCCTCACAGCTTCTTAAATTCTATCCTCATCTGCTAGAAATTTTTTTTGTTTTTAATTTTAAAAACAAACCTTACATTGAGCAAGCAAACAACAATATATTTCATACCAGAGACCCCTGCTAATCTGAGAAAGCCCTGATTCTTGTGTATTACTAGTAGATGTTGATGTAAAGACTGGTCCTGTTGCCTGCTAAGCTAAGGCAAAAAGTTGTTTATGGTTTCGTTCAAAGTTTTGATTATTCATGCGAAAGGAACCTGTTACCTGCTAGCTAGCAATTTCTAGCCTCCTTCCATGACTAAACCCAGAAATTGATTATGTCTTTTAGTGGATGTTTCAACATTCAGCCACATAATTTAAGTCAATCCTAATTCCACACTCGTCCGCATGCGTTGACGTCAAGTAAGGTTTTGCTGGTAGGCCTTTTTTTTTTTTTTTTCCTTTTTTTTCAAAGGGCAGCAGGTAGCTTTCAATTTTTAATCTCCACTTGATTAAACTAATAAGTAATGATGACAACATAATTTTATCTTTTTCTTTTCTTGAGGAAACAATTTTTTCTTTTGACTTCCCTCTCTCTCTCTCAAGTGATTTCTCATCAGGTTTCTAAACTCTACCAGTCTAGAACTACTGATTAACAATAATAGCTCTGAAGCCGTTAAGCAGTCGGATTTAATCACCAGAAATTTTTTTTAAAAAAATGTAGAGTCTCTCTTGAGCCAAAAAAAAAAAAAAAGATGCGTTCTATAAAGTCCTCCAAAATTTGTTGCTAAGCTCATCTGAATTATTAATATTTTACCAATCAAATTCTCTCTGAGCATTGAACGTCTTAATTAGCATCCACTAATTGAAATATGTTCTTTATGTTCCCTCTGATATAGAAGATCAGGTTGATTTGACCTGCGGTATGAGAGAAAACAAGAAACGTATTCGGATATTTGAAGGCTAATTTTTTAGGGCTAAATTTAACACAAAACTGAAATATTGTGGAGGCAAGGAATGAATGTCAGTGGTCTTTCCAGTCATATTCGAAGTAATCACATGAGAAGGATCCAGGTAAGGGAACAGACCTATTGATTTGTAAACATTCATTCACATATTCAAACACTTTTTAGCATGATGCATATGGACGTGTTATCTCAGCAGCAGCAGCTAAGATTTTCTCTCTTCTTCTTGCAATTTTCGTGTTAATTTTTAACACGGTCGCAGTCATATCAAACAGGACCTTATTACTTAACAATTCAATAATTTAATAATTTTAAATTTCAGACTTTAATTTTAAAAAAAATTCAGATTTTTATCAAATGCACGCACCCTAAGACGTGTAAGATTTTATTTATTTAAAAGTTAAATATTTTTTTTGTGTCGGATAAGACGTGGAACTTGTCAAATGAAAATCAAAATATGAATACATATCCTCCCACGCATCGCAAAAGCAGGTGGCAGCAGCCTGTACTAAAATTATATATATCTTCGCTTGGAAGATAAATTGGGTAATGGGCCGGCCTCCGCCAGTGGTATATATTGGAATTATTATGGATGAGGGATCACGCCATGGATGTAAATGAAGGAAATATACAAAGACTTCTACTCTGGGATTAATTAACTCCGTTGAAATATATGATCAGTTAAGCAACAGTATTTGAGAATTGCTACTATACATGGAATGTATCCAAAAACGGATGTTGATGCAAGCAAAAGGGACTTGCATCCCTTAATCTTGAAATTTCAGGTTCAAAACTCATGGAAATGGAAGAGACAACATGTTGAGAGAGCCTCCCCTGCAAGAGACTCAGACGCGGATCGAACAGAATTAGTCACAGATCATATAACGGATGTGAATTCCTGTGGATTATTAAAAAAAAAAAAAACTATCATTAAACTCAAGTTAATCCTTATCCAGTCGTGAACGGAGCCAGTTTTACTTTCTTTTTTTTTTTTTTAATAATGAGCCAGTTTTACTTATGCGCGCTTACATTCTTAAAATAAATAAATACATTTATTGACTATTGACTACTGTATGATTGTTGTGTCCCTATCTCGGAGAAGAGTCGCATTTACTAGTCAACGCCCGCTTCTCAATTCATTTAGTTCCATTTCTGAAGTTCTCTTCCCTGGCGCGGGTGCTTCCTTGTAGTGCCATTGAAATTAAATTTCCAAAAGGCAAGTTAGAGATGGATATTTATTTGCCGGCCCTTAGCTAACGCACAAATCACACGCATGACACGGCCACAACTACGAACCGCATGCAAAACTTAAAACGTATATATTCTCAGGTCCTCCTCCTCCTCTCATCCGACCATCGGATATAAGCTACAAACTAGCTTCATTGTGATCAAATTCTCAATCACAAGGACAAGAAGCCCAAAAAAAAAAAAAAGAAGAAGAAGAGTAGCTAGAGTTTTATATATGGCCAGAGCTGAGCAGAAACAGGCCTTTACTAGCTCATATTCAGCGATAAGAGAGCATGAACAAGAAGGCCTGCATCATGACCGGGAGGAGGAGGAGGTAGCTTCCCCAAGTGGATGCTGCTGCTGCTGCTGCTTTGGATTTGGAGGTTGGAAAAGAAGCAATCAAGAGAGCAAATATTTGCTGCGAGAGAATAGCGGCCACGAGGAATCCTGGTTCGTGGACAAGCTGAAGAACATGAAGGAATATTCAGAGGTTGTGGCGGGACCTAAGTGGAAGAACCTTGTCAGGAAGATCGGAAAGTACGTCAAGCCCAAGAAATCTACGACTCAATCCATGTACACCCCAAACAGCTATGCACTCAACTTTGATGATGGCGAAGAGGAGGAGGAGGAGGATGATTTGTTCGTCAGTTTTTCATCAAGATTTTCTGCTCCTTTATCTAGCAATCAACAGAGAACGTCTGCGAGTCCTTGATGATCATCAAATGTGCGTGTGAAATATTATTGTATTTAATTATATTACTGTCTTACAGAAATGCAGCTTCTCCTCTTTTGTGATCGTTGGTTATTTAGTGGTTGCTGGTTTTCTGTTAACTCATTGATTGATAAGAGTTCCCTTCAATTCACGTATCCTTTCCTTTTTCCGTCCCTTCCATTCCAGCAAAGGTATCTACAATTTGTGTTTTCTTCAAATTTTTATCAGATGATAATGGTGCCATCGCGAATAGTAAAAGATTCCTGGTGCCTGTCTTGGAATGTTAGTAGCATTAGAGATCCTCACGTTTTATTGTCTGTCCGAGTCGATTTTAGCGCTCCTGGGCCCAGACCAGACATAATTAACATATGCATTGCAGCCGCCGCCTTGTTTAGACCGGTCCAAGGTCTCCCTCCAGTTGTCTCCAGCTAATAAATTGTTTGACCAAATCCACGGCGCCCACTAAACCCATTTTTTATTTTTACACGGCAAGAAAGTAGAAGTCGACGGCCCCTGCCCAAAAAATAATATATATATAAGAAAGAAGAAGAAGACGTAAATTGACAAGCAACCATAGTCTTGGCGGCATATGCCACAAGACGCATCATCAAGGAAGCTTGGCCCTGGTGGGGAACGTGGTGACAAAGAAAGGCATAAGTAGGTTATCCAATCAGCCATAAACAAAAAAGGACATATCCTGGTATCAAAAGTACGTTTATCTTGTCTCAGGTTTTAGTAGTATTATTATTACTCATGATTCATGAAGACAGATAAATAATTTATTTGGAAGCGAGAACAGTAGCATCGAAGCAACTAGTACAAAACAAGAGCTTTGCTTAGTCAGTCCCTCAAACTGGGGACTTCTCGTCAGATTTGATTGATTTGCGCACGCTGTAAAGGTTACTAGCTTTTTGAGCGACCAGCGTCTTGTGAAATAGTTGGATTCTCCCGGCAGAGATTCCATCATCCACAGTTAACGTTCTCATATTCCGTGTTTAATACTGACAATTTTTTTGCAGCTGCCTTCGAGATCCTGTCTTGTTTGGGATCGCTGTTGCCTAACATGTTACGTAAAAAATTCAATCCAAAACTACTAGTATTCTACGAAGTCCTCCGTCCTCCTCCACGGCAGCCTAGTCACGGTCAAGAATTGCGATAGACATGCACATCACATGGCAACCTAGAAATTCCGGGCTTCTAGCAGTTAGCTTGCAAAAGCACGCCAGACCGCAGCGGATTTAACTGAAACAATGAAAATTCAGTGCAAAAACCTTTGGGGGTTTAACCATTCCGTCGCTTCCTGATTATGTCCCCCGGCCCTGCATCTAATTCTTGAATAATTCATAGCATGATCTTGAACAAGCTCAAGACTCCGGTGGTAAAAGTCAGATTATTTCGTACAAGCGCCTTTTTGTGCCAGCTGACTTATAATCTACACGAAACCTCCCGCAATTTCTATTCACAACCATCACGAGCTGGAGCAAAATCACAGTGCCACCACTACGTGGTACAAAGAAAACAAAACTGATCTGAATTGAAACTGTACGTCTACAAGAGACACAACGTTCACCTACGCAACCTCCAAAAAGATAAATGCTACAACAGAGAGCATGTGCCCCGGTACCTGTATTCCTATCTCATATTTCACGTCGTCGATCACTACTGAGTTCTATCAGCTTGCTATGCTTCTATAATCCTGAACAGCTTCAGACATATGGTCAATTGGATCAGCTCTTCAATTCAAAGCTGGCTATCTGCTGGAGCAATTTAGTCGATCAACCTGCTAGGGCGAAAAGATGCAACATTTTTTTCTTCAATACGAATTCCTTGGTTCACATAAATTGCTCGTTGCTGGATTTTTCACCTGCACTACTTTTCCAGATACAAGGTTTGACAAGGCGACCTAAGAAGCATGAACTATGTAAAAGGATGAAAGTCAATCGGTGTACCTCTTGCGCTTGCTCTTTTGAGAAGAGGATGAAGAAGGGTTGCTATGCCAATTCCTTTTCCTTTGGTTGATGAACCAATTATTTATCTGCTTTAGTTGCAACCCAGTTTCCTGCACTAGCCTGGCTTTGTCTTCCTCCTACAAGAATATTATAAAGTCTCAGAGCATTGCCCAATAGACCATGGTTTTCAAATTCATAGCCAGGAGAGGTTTTGCAATCCATACTGTTGGATAAGGCCATTTGGAATGCGATTGCCACCAAGCTTTTAAGAGGGATGTGGTGTCACCAGGCAGCTTTCCCGCCCTTCTTTTACGTAAAATTTCTTCTCTGATGTCCACGATCTTCTCCTTGTATCCCTGTGAAGCAAATAATTGTTTGGTGGCAGCCAACTAGGTAAAGCTAAAGTATGACAATGGCAAATCAATGTACTCCACCATTTCACCTGTTTGAGTTCATGTTTCAGTTCTTGTCTAACTCGCTCCATCAGAGACCTTTCACTTTCAGTAGGCGTAAGAGGACCAAATCCCATGCTGTCTTGGCCATCTAAACTTCCCTCAAACAAATTTGTGTCGCTATCTGCCTGATCATCATCATCATCAGACATAGTAGCTCCCGTACCTTCACTGGGCGCCACCCCTATGCATTGCATGTTTTATGTCAAGACCACCCAGTAAAGATTCAAAAGCAGCTTTTCTGATGTTCTCAACACAGAACATAGAATGAAGGAACATCAAGAAGAACATAGCATAATTGGGCAATATAAATGATCAAAAAACCAGAGACTTCGCTAACTAGATTGGCATAGCTTGAGGACCGAACTAATGAATACCTGGATTTGCTAGTTCTAAGTCGAAAGATTCATTTTGAAGGGTATGAGGTATTGCCCTCCTCACCCAACTTTCAAAATGGAAAATTGGTGGAAATGCAGGTAGATGCCATTTGCTACTTTGCATCATAATTTATGGCATACAGGATCTGGTGAATATAAGATTGTTTCCAGTGCAAAAATTACAGTAGAAAGGATCACAGAATGAAGTTTAAAGGCAATCCTCACACATAGTTGAAAGCTGATAAAGCGTCTTTTGGTAAAACCTCATATTGGGATGAGTCAACGATTACAGGTAAACAATGAGGAAAAGAACCTTAAATAAATCATACCTGTTAAGCTTTGCAAAGATTGCTCAAGCTCCCAACAAGCCATGACTGCTTCCATTGCATGAACACGGACATGTTGTTGCAGTTGTTCTTTGAAGGAAGAGAGCAACAGAACATAATGTGTCTACATCAGAAGAAATCAAAGAAAACGAAAAAAAAAAGAACGTGAAGGTTCATAAAGAACAAATCAGACATGAATTAAAACATAAAGTAGATACCCAAGGCCAGAGGACATGTGAAAACCATAAATTGATTCCTGGAAACATAAAACACCAAATAATAGTGGGGTATGGCAGAACATCAATGTATGAAATGATATAGGTGGTGGAGCAGAAAGAAGAAGATAAAGAAAGCAGATAAAACCAGGAGATTTCTAAATTTAAATTAGCAGCTTAATTTGCATATTCTGGTCATTCATCTTTGCGCTACATTCTTGTTGGTTATCATTGGAAAACATCACAAATTATTCTTAGACTTTTCACATTATCAAACAAAACAGAGATATTTACAGATTATTTACATTTACACTTTTTGGGTTGTTTGGTCTTTATAAACATGATTCCATCTGGAAGTATGGCATTTACATCATAGGAGAAATTCAGTAATCTAGAATGAATTTCATACTTGAATCTATCCATCTGTTAAATTTTGTGACGGAAATGCTTTCCATATGATAGTTCTCCTTGTAGATATTTCGTGCTGTCCATTTTCAGATTTCAAACGATTTAAAACAACTTGCACAATACAATAAATGCAAGACAGGAACATAACTGACAAATTACATCAACAAAGAGATTCCCATAACACTGCCAAAATGAAGCTTCAATTATTGTTGTACTGAGAACAACGTGATTCCTCTTTTGATGCGACACTTAGATATTCCAATTGGTGTCACAACTAAAACCAGTAATATTCCGACGGCAATCTTTTACTCCCATGAATATCTTTCATAGCATAAACCATAACCATCATAAGTAACTTCAACCTTACCCAGAATTTGTTCTCCCACACACTTATTAGGTCTCTCCCCCCCCCCCCACCCCACCCCCACCAAAAAAAAAAATCAACAGAAAATGATAGAAAGCAAGAAAGAAAAGGAAACGGCCCACATGCTGAGCAGTCACAAACAGAATTGCGGACATAAGAAGATAATTATGCAACATTATACATACTAATACTAGGACTAGAACCAATACAGAGGAACCCAATAAAAAATGAAAACTTTACAAGTTTTTCACCTGAATCTGAAAGACTCCACGATACAGAAATTCCAATTCTCCTACTCGTGTTATCCTAAATGAAAAGGTAATACTACCTAGATAGTTAGTCCATTACTAAGCTCACTAAATACGAAGGCGCTCGTTATAACAATCAATGGACGGACGACAATCTCAACTCTTTAAAAACCAACATACTAGTAAATCTCCAGAAATTAGGAGCTTCCAATCATTCAATTATGCCTGTTTTCCAGACCACAACCGTGCTACAATTCAACAGAAGACTAAAAACTAAATTCAGAAGGAAAAAGTTCTACCAAAGATCAAAATTTTACCAGTTAGTTCTAATCATTAGGATCACAAATTAACAAAATTATGTGTGCGTAGTAAATCTGTTTCTCTCACCTAATCAGATGCATGCAACCAAAAACTCAAGTTATGATGATCAATCACACAACATCTGCAACCTATAACAACTCGAATAACATAATGGAAAAAGAAAATTAGGCCTTTAATCACCCCTCTGCCCCGGCCGAGCAGAAGGAGGAGGAGGGCGGGCTTAAGGGAAGAAAAAATCTCTTTTTCGAACTTTAATGAAATTCAAATTCTTGAAGAATAACTTGGCAAGAATACCGAGAGTTATTTGAAATCTTAATCCAAAACAGAAAAGTTATGTTTAAATTTAGACAGTCCAGTGTCCACATAGAAGAGACATGGGTCAACGAAGAAGAAAGGGGGGAAGGAGGAATGGAGCATGGAGTGTACCATGAAGTGATCGAGGTCTTTATCATCAAGAGCCTGTTGGTGAGGATCGTGACCCCGGAGCACCGACGAGTACTTAGCGACGACGTGCTGGGACTGAGCGAGCTGAGCGTCGATCCTGGGGAGCTGGTCGACCGGGGTAGCGATCCTCAAGCACGACACGTGGGCGGAAAGCAACTGATCATACAAGGGATGGTTCAATATCTCGGCCTTACACTTGTCCTTCTCCCACTCATCATTCACCATTACTGCCGGGGCTTGATGATCGCTGCCGTTGTTATTGTTAGCGTGATTATCCTTGAGCCGCTTGTGTACCATGCTCATGGCGGCCGTGGGGCTGTGGTCGAGGTGAGAGACGTCGTCGTTGGAGGCCTGAAGCTGGTGGAGGAAATTACTGGTGGCGGCAGCGTCGGGCTGTTGCTGCGAGGGGTGATGGTGCGGCCCCCTGAGAATCGAGGAGTTGAGGAGCCAGGAAGGGGGAGGAGGAGGGTTGCCGGCTACAGCGGCGGAGGTAGGGGTGTCGGGAGGGGAGTGGATGGAAGAGCGTAGGACGGAGGAGGCGGTGGGATGGTGATGGTGATGGTGGTGGTGGGGGTCGGTTGTGGTGGTACTAGTTGTAAAGTGGTGGAAGTGGTGGAGAGCCATTTCTTCTTGAGAAGAATGGGAGAGGTGGTGGTCCTCGTACGCCATTTGTACATTACAATTATTACTCTTTCTTCTTTTTTCTTTCTTCAGAGTCCAATTCCCCTCAGCTACCTGCTCCTGCTCGTTGCTTCCTCTATTTTAATTACTGAAGTACTTTTTTTATTTGCTGCTGCTATTATGGCAGTCGTAGAAATAGGTAGTACAGGAGTTTGTAGTTGTAGTAGTTTCTTTTTCCTTTTCACCTCTCCAGCACCTCCTCCCTCCCCTGGTTATATACATTCACACACTGTTAATGGATGGGATGGGGTGGAGGAGGGGTGCGGGGGTGGGGGCCTATACATATACATGTATTCATGTTTTCTACTGTTTATTGCAACGCAATACTTTAGCTTAGACGTGGACGTAGGGATTAAGGCAGCTTTCTTACAAAAAAGAAAGACTTTGGTAGTACTTTCCCGGAAATTTATTCATATTGCAGCAATTACCAAAAAAAAAAAAAAAAAGGTAGAAACTGCAGTCTTAAATGTGTACTGTTGTTTGGCACAGCATAAGGGGAGACAAAAAAAAGGGGTTAGTGTTCTCTTATATACAAACACATTTAGTTGCATGTTACGTGCAAAAAAAATGAAGTCTAAATTCAAATTAAAATTGACTAGTATAAATCTGAAGATGTGAATAAATACAGTTTAAGTTCAAATTAAAATTAAGTGGATGACGTGAATCCAAATATGTTGATATATATACTGTTAATATATATAAGATTAGTTTTTCAGAAAAAAAAAAAGAGAAAGTTTCATGAAGTATCATGCTCTCCGAAATATTAGTAATTATTAGGGTTTAGAATTTCTCTATTTATATGGAAAAACGTAATTTTTTGACGTGATTTGTATGGCTAGTTAGACATTATTGTTATACTAGTATTTTTTACGATAATCATCAATTTTGTAATTGTGAAGGTTCTTTGCCTCCATCGTTGGATCCAAAAAACTACAAGTCAAATCTAGTAAAATATCATTAGAATGATTGATGGTCTCGTCATTCTGTATGATCAAATGCCAAACAACAAATTTTGCCACTTGGTCTACTGTGGTGAATTTTGTTACCAGTTTTATGCATGTGTTTTCGGTTCAAAATTTATGTGCAGGTCTTCTTATAGGGAGTAAATGAATATAATCATATCAAACTTCCTCGCATTCATGTTTGTGTGTTCCATCAATTTGTCAAATCGAGTACCAAATTATAGTTTGAACTCGAGTTTTTACATAGAAATATCAAATTTTATCTCAATCAAGTTGAGTTTCAAAATATTTCAAATACGACAAACATGTTTTTCATGTTTAGTTTAATTAATTTACGAATCAAATTTGGACGAACTCTTGTCAAACTTCGACCTATTAGAGTATTAATTAGTTTGATTTGTTGTTCAATCATAATGTGTTATTAATGATTCTTAAAATTTTTATTTATTGGTATCTAAATTTGCTCAAAGAATTAGTAATTTTTGTAAAACATTCTGTAATTACGTATCCAACTTTTAACCTTTTCTTTTTTCTTTGCATTCCTATCCTTGAGCTCCTTTTTTTTTTTTTTTTTGAATGGTCGCTCTTTCCGTTGTCTTTGGAAATTAAGATAAAAGTTGGGGGCTTTTGGTTTTGGGGGGACAAAGATTATAGGGAAGGTCTTCCATATTCACATAATTATTAATTTGTGACATCAATTACTGGCGAGGGACACGGGTAGGACTTTGGAGTTAACAAGCGTGGATTGTTGAGAAGGAGGGCGGATTAACGCCACGTGGGGTTTGTAGTAATTTCCTGATAATTTTATTTAAATGGTTGTTTGGTGCGGGGATGGGGTCGACATTTCCGTGTTTCTTTTCGATGGTTTCGGAGATGCAAGAATGAGACAAAAATTGATCATTGATGAGGGTGGGAGAATGTACGCGTGAATGTCCCCGCCTTTGCGCTTTGACATTTGTAATTTTCTTTTGTCTCTAATTTTTTGGATCCTTGTCTCTCCCACCAGATTTGGTGGTGTGTTGTACGTTTGGATCGGAGATTATTTGAATAAATTATTTCAAATGACACCACTGTTGTATATTTTATAATACGGTATATGCAAAACAATAATAATAATTTAATATACAAAAAGATGATTAAAAATAATCTACTGTATAAAATTTTGATAGTAGATTATTTCAAATAATTTTTTAAAAAAATATTGTAACGCTTTTTTGACGTAATATATGTAAAATAAAAAATGGTCAGAAAATATATTGATATGCAAGCAAATAAAAATTTGCAAATAAACCGCTATCCAAACAAAACTATTAATTAAACAAGTTAATATGGAAAAAGTTGCATTTATAGCTAGATCTTGAAGTTGATATCAAAATTGACTTTTTAACATGACGTAGGCATGTTTGAATAGGAGATTATTTGAAATAAATTTTGAAAAAAAAAATTTGTAGCGTTTTTTTAAATATAATGTAAATGAAATAAAATAGTTGAAAATGTGAGTATGATGCAAACAAATAAATTTATACAAATAATACACCGTCCAAAGAGAAGAAGAAAAGAGGTTGTGATTGTATTTATTATCCACACCAAATATAGATGATCACTGATTGTAGCTAAAACTAATAGTCAATCCATAAAAAACAACCCATAATTAATGAGTGTGTTTCAATAGCACTTATATACCAGAATATTATTTACTTGCATTATAAATATATCTTTTAATACATATTTTTATCTTTTTAATCACCTTTTTATTTCATATACATCATAATACAAAAATGATATAATTATTATTTTAAATAATATTCTGCGCAATCTACCACCCAAACAGACTAACTGGCGTTATTGTAACTTGAAACACCAATAATATCTTTTATTTGAATTAATTGTACGGCTGCAATTTTTAGTTTAAGGAAGCTCGATTGTTATGCACATAAATTATGTAAAACCGAATTCAAAGGTAAGATTTGCTAGCACATTCATATCTTGTTATTTTAACAATATATTAATGTTAAGAACATTAGGGTCAAACATTTCAAGAAATGGACAGCAATGGTTGAATTGTCAATGTAGTGGTTCCTGAACACTGTAATCTATTGCACAAGTAGTTACATTATTTAGGAATCAAAGGATTCTTCCGTACAACCATTTCCACTCCTGCCCCAAATATTTCTACGTGTATGCAGTGTTTGAAGTAGGTTGCACATAAGTCGAGCAAATTGAGTTAGAATTCGATTCAAGCTCAATCATCATTGAGTTTGAGTCGAACTCGAGCAAATTGTTGTTACACGTGAGTCGAGTTTGAGTGATACTTTCGTAGGCTCGATAATTCGATGAACGGCTCGATCAGTTTGAGTTCATATGAAATTACATAATTGACCTCTATCAATTATCATTTACAATAATTCCTATTTTCTAAATACAAATTGGGGCTGACTTCGAACTGCTCTCGATTCAGAAAATTACGTGTAATTCAAGCTGTTCAAGAGTCAGAAATCTAGTTTTAGTTCGCGAATCTTGTCGACTCGAGTTTGAACCTGCATTTTCCTTGATTAAGTCGAGCTCAAACTCCAATTTCTTGACTCGTTGATCTTGAAACCTAACTTGAGCCCACACAAAAAACAAGTCGAGTTATGTGCGATAAATTTAAAACTCGACTTGATTCGAGTCGTTTTTTTGGTGCATGTGATTTATATTAAAACTTACTACTATTTAAATACACATAGTCGCATTCATTTATTTTTTTCCACTTTGTTTAGATACTGTTTCGATTTAATTTCACTTTGTCCTCGTAGGAAAAGGACCAAAAAAGAAAAGGTGAAAAAGCACGGGTTCAGCTGATGTTCCAATTTCCTGAATTCATTAAAAATGAAAAAAATTATTTTCTTTTTTTCAGTAAAAGGAATTGGTTGGTAAATAAATTGCTGAGTGTAGTAGTGGATGAAAAAGTAGAAGAACCTAGGAAGATGAGAGGGACAGAGGCGGGAAACAGCGATAATACTGAGGAGACTGGAATACGGCACAGGAGAGCGAGGGAGCGTACAAGAACAAGAGTAATGGGGGCCCGGGGAAGGGGTGGGGCGGTGCCCGCTGGCGCTGGCCATTGTTCTATTCTGCCGTAGTGCTGGGCTCTGCTCTCCTCTCTTTCCGCCAGACGTTAGCAACCTTGACAATGACATCAACTCCGTACCCTTTCTCCACGAGTCGCCCTCTCCTTTCATGGACCACGGCACTCCCATCATCTCCACGTAGTAGGGACCACGTTGAATCACGCGCCAGGACAATTAATTCGTTTTCAGCAGGGACAGCCAAGTCAGCCAAGACACCCCCCTCCCCCAGAAAACTCCCAGCCACCAGGGGCCCACACACACCTCCCAGCTGGCTGTAAATTGTGGGCCACCGCGTCTGAACAACCTCGCCGTGGGGACTCGCCTACGACTTTTTTGGCTGTCGTCTCGTCTTGTGTGCTGAGAAGGAAGGAAGGGGGGGTAGCGCCGGCGGCTGGCTAAAGTTACTTTGGCGGAGGGGGAACGGTCGGTACCTGCCGCTGCTGTTCAGTTTTCTTTCGCCTATTCTCTTCGACCTCGAGCCCACACACAATGGTAATAAAGTAATTTTCTTTTTTTAAAAGGGAGGGATGTAGTGGTAGTCAGTGGGCCTAACAAAGCTTTTCTTTTTTCGGTATTGCTTTGGGTTTGAGGTTAGCCCAGTTCTGGTCCTGCACGTCGTCGGTCTCACCACGTGTCGCGACTTGCTTTGGTCCCCCACCTATTCACTCCACGTACCATATGCCTTGCCGTCACCCCGACGGCAATTCTTTTATGCTTTCTTTACTTTTACTTCCATTTATTATTTGGTTGTCGTATCATTTTTTCTCTTTTGGGTAACATTTTATTAATCGTGATACTTTTTCTTGGATGCCCATGAAGTTAACTGCTTCTTCTTACTTTTAATTTAATTGTTGTTCTTGATATAAGGTTCACGTATCCAGTAATCACTCGTTCACTCAAAATGGTGATTTTTTTAGGATAGAAAAAAGTCAATTCAGGTAAACATAAGTCCCGTTTGGCAAATGAGTTTTTCGGATATTTATTTAAAATTTTACTGTAATTTACTGTAAAAGTTGTAGAAAAAACTTTTGAAATGTATAAAATTTTGGATATTTTGAAATGTATAATTTAAAATTTTTGAGAAGTTTTTTGAGTTACTGTAGTTAAAATTGTTAAAAAACTTGTAGCAGACAAATTTAACAAAAAACTTGTTTACCAAACAGGCCCAAAGCTTCTAAATATAATATACTAGAAAATAATAAATATCTATGTAAATTCGCATCGTAATAAATCAAGTGTGATTTAAATATACTATACGAGCAGGGCACCCATTATCAAAAAAAAAAAAAAAAAATCTTTGATAAAATTGAAACTTTATATATATATCCCCTTAGAGACCTTTAACCGTCCAAAAGTAACAGCTATCTATGCATGTCATGCTCTTCATTTTTACTTATCCTTCGATTCATTTTGGACGGTTTATTCATTTAATTTGTAGTGCAGTGTCCTATGGAAACCCTCTATGTTCTTGGCCAACTAACTAATGATATAAGAAGAAGATACTACTACTAATAATAGGCTATTAGCATTGGCTGAACGCGCAAGTCAAGATGAATACTTTGAATGCTACATCTAGAATCGGCTTCTTGGTTTAATTCCAGCTCAAAGATGCTTCCAAACATAATAATAATAATAATAATAATGGCTTGCCCAGCAGCAAAAAGACTGAATGAATTTCAAAAGCCTCCAATTTGATCCTTCGATTCTTTATTACCAAACTGCCTGGTACCTTCGCCTCATGCAATCTGTTCTATTCGCGGAGCGAGCTGTGGACTCTTGACAAGACTCTGCATAACTAATTAAATTACTTCTCAATCTGCAAGAACAAAAGGTCTTTTTATTAACAGTTATAACCGTCAAAGAAAAATGGTTGGGGGAGGAAAGTGATGGAGAGAGTCTGGTTCAATTCATTTGTTTTAGTACCTTTCAATTTTGAGCGCTATGTGTTCCGCTTATATATATATATATATATATATATATATATATATATATCTCTCTTTAGGAGTAAGCTGATTAAGGCGTACTTTGACCGATTCTACGCGAAAATGTAGAACGATTAGCTCAGCCTGGAAATTTGTCATCTTCTTGGTGTCCTTAATTTTTGTTTGGTTGAGATTTGTGGGGTTACAGAGGATCAAAAATAATGCTTGATACTTCGTCATTATCTACTTATTCTACACCTATATTGGTTGAATTAGTAACCTACATTTTCCCTTGCCTTTCATTTTAATTTGGTGACAGATCTCATGCGCGATGGTGACGCACAACTTCGAACGTAGAGATAATTTTTACTTAAAAAGAAAAAAAAAGGGGAGGGAAGATAATTTGTCTGGAAAGCTATCTTTCCTAGTTAAGAATCGTGATGATGGAATCCTTACGATGAAACATTTGTTTATGTAATATGGCAGCAGCACCCCATGCATGGCCGAACTATACAGATCGTAGATTATTGTGTAGCATATGCGCTAATGAACAGTTATTTTCAATAACAAAATATCTTCTAGGCGTAGGGCATTTGTGTTCTATTTTTCTTTTTCTTTTTCTTTTTTTTTCAGACGCAGGGGTATCCCGGCCTTGGACCCGACTAATCCCCTGCGATCCGAGAGGAGATGCCCCAACCCCTCGAACACGGTCATCATGAGACGCGAATCCTGGTGGGACTGGACAACGGTTCCTAAGGAGGCTTTCGTGACCAACCGAGCTGTCCATAAGGGGCACAGGACATTTGTGTTTTAGATCAAGCCAAATTTGTTGTATAAGACTGGAAAATTGGGCCCATGTGAGGAGGAAGTTATGCACTTAATACCGGTACCGTGATTTTGTTACTACAATCGCTGAGTAAGACCCGTTGCTTGACTGCTTGCATGTTTTCTAGTATAACACTACCATAACCTATGAACGATGTTGAGACAGGGTCATGGTTCAAGTTTAAATCGTAAATGAAACCTGGGTGTAGAGCTGTTAATCGAACCGAGTCGAGCCGAGTATTTGGTTGCCGAGCTCGACTCGAGTTTAATTCGAGCCGAGCTTGACTCGAGCTCGTTAGGAAAACGAGTTTTAAAATGTGTTCGAACTCGACTCGTTTATCACAAACGAGTCGAGTTTCACGAGCTCGAGCTCGAGCTCGTGCAAATTAACCTTAATAAAAACCTATAATTTTTAATTTTTATAATTTTGATTTCTAAAATGACAAATATGCCCTTTATTAACGAGCTCTAACGAGCTACTCGAGTATCAAACGAACCGAGCTTACTCGGCTCGTTAACTAAACGAGCATGTTTCGAGCTCGAGCTCGACTCGTTAACCAAAATTAACGAGCCGAGCTCGAGGCTTAACGAGCCGAGCTCTAACGAGCTTTCGAGCTACTCGATTGACTTAACAGCTCTACCTGGGTGGGAGTCGAAGGTTTCAGAACCGTCGTAACTGTAACCATTCTTGTAATGCTCGGTTCTGGTTCTACCTTTTAAAGAAATCAAAACAAGCAATTTTCGAACCGGAATCGGTGGCCTAACAAAAGAAAAGAAAACTATGATAGATTTTCTCCTGGGATAAAAGAATTCAGCAATCATATTACGACGAAGAGGTTGGTCTATCCGGACCATAACAACATCCGGGGAAAAAAAAAATGAAAACCAGCCGTTCAAACCAATCTTTTTTTTTTTTTTGGCGGAAAGATAAATTAATATTTAAGCATGGTCATACCATCTCCCAGAAAAGTATAATTAGCCCTTTGATGTCATCTTGAGTTAAATTAATGAAAAAACCAAGAAAAATAAAAGATATATTATAGGAGACGGCTTAAATCTCTCCGAGGACAGAGCAAATGAGTAAAAAAAAAAAAAAATACGTATGCACATTCAGTTATATTATATTTTGAGAAATTCAGTCATCTTCAGGAAGTGGGAGTGACGGCCTAGTGTATCGACCACCATAAGGAATATGCTTTCACCCTTTCTCCAAAAGTGATGCGACGAGTGGGTGCAGGTGCTCAAAATTGGAAGAAAAGAGAGTTTCAAGTGCTCAACAGTCGTCAATGTGGATGTGGCGGCGGCTTTTCTCCTTTGGATTTTGTGGGAAAGTGCCTAAATTAATCACTGTCCAAATATTCGGGGCAAATGGATGGATAAAATTCTACCAAGAGCCCTTTGGTTGTCATAAATTATAATCTGATAAATGATAACAAATGTTTACCGTAAAAACAAAAACGCACTAGTTCAATTAACCATAGCGAAGGAACAAGTGAAAATAGAAGAAAATGAAAAGCGAGAAATTCCAATCCCCTTCACACAAAGAATAAGGATAAGGCAAATCTTTCTTCTTCTTTTTTTTTTTTCTTCCCGTTTTGGGGCATAAAGGGCTAAATCCATCTGAATATTTATTGTGCAAATTAGCATGCACCAGCAGTATCATCAAAACTACTCGTACAACTACAGGTGAATGTAACAAGTTACAAGGAAGTATATGTACAACTGTTCAATTAGATTCACTTCCCAAACTAACACATTTTAGCCTTACTAATCATGCGTTCATCCAATGTAAAACTTTGCTGGAATCAACTCTGTTAGTACTTGTTGAAATGCTTAAATTATACCTAACTTTGTCACATGAACACGTATATTTATAATAATTATCGTACCTTGCATTTATACTCTTTCCTATAAAGTTCTAAAAAAACTAATACTTGAAACTCCTATCAAAGCGTGCTTAATGGCACTCATTAGCCGGACCGAATTTTCTAATAACCGTCTTTAAGATCCAACTTAAATGGTACTTGAGAGGAGATTAGTCGTGAATTTCTTAGTTTGATTCTCGAGCATCCTTTCTCTCCTTTTCTTTTATAGGATTTGCAATCTCCATTTACCCCAAAAATTTTTCTTAGAATCGTAAATGTCCTTAGCAGGCAAATTCGTGGGGTTTGAGTCGCGGTCCAGATTTATTTGGAAAATTATGACTCGAGAATGGAAAAGTTATTTTGTCTAATTAAAGAAAAACATGATCCAAGAAAAATGGTGAGCACTCGAGAAGCATTCTTTTTTTTTTGTTCAAAGGGAAGGAATCTATCAAGACTTCGTGGTCCCTTTCCCTTTAATTATATATTTTTTTTCCACATAGAAATTTCCTTTCAGCCACACGAATTTGGTTTTTATGGCAGCATGATTTGAAACAAACAATAATGTCTTGTGACTGTCTCCCTGTAGTCAGTTCCATCTCGGTGTTTACTTTGGCATCCCAAAGCCCAAGCATGAAAAAAGCTATCAACAGAACCACTCTTAAATGTCAGTGGTCCCTTTTGGATCTCCTCTCTCATAATTTCCGTTCACCATCAAAGCCTTCATTCTCCCACTGTCAAAAACTAATTTTGAGAACAGTTAACCTTTCCATGAAACCTGTGTTGCCCTTCATCATTGCCAGTTTGATGCATGCAATAAAAAAATACTTGGCGATTCCTGATCGTCCTCGTTTATAACGATCGCCTTTACCTTTTTAGACATATCTAGCAAGGCCCCGTTTGGCAATGTGTCAGTGGTCCCCTTTCTTGTACTTTCTGAATCTTATCTGCTCATCAATTACTCATCCAAACTTTCATCTTCTTCTTCTTCTTCTTCTTCTTTTTTTTTTTTTTGTTGGAGGGGGAGGGTCGGTGGAGCCCCCTGTTAGTATTTTCTACAGACTCACAAGGTCGCGTGGCAATGGTCACAACTCCACAGGTGTTAGACCAGTGTTGGGCTTATTGGGCTACATATTTAAATCAAACAAGAACTGAATGTATTTTCTTCACCGTATTTTCTTCACCGTCAGATCACTTTCATATCAAAATCTGTAACGATAACTAACTAAGGGTAATTATAAGAAATCTAAGCCATAACCATAAAGAGCCAAAACTGGAACCGTGAAGAAGTAGAATCGAAATGGAAACCGCAATAAGGGGTTCTGAAACTGTAAACAAGAGCCGTCCTATGAGAGATGTCATAATCAATAATTCTAGGACTGTAATGGTTCTACCCTTCCAAAGAATCGCACCTGCAATTCTAGAATTGTCGCCTGTGTCTACCTCACAGTGCCTTGGTTAACGTTCCTACCAAATAAGTTAGGTTTTCGGGACCAGTTGGACATTGTCACGGGCACATATTTTCTCGCTTGAGGGGCCAATTTTGTTTCAGAAGCTACAAACTTCGTTTTAATGCACTTATTTCTCTGCTTCAAAGTCCGCTACCATTAACAGCAGACCAGGCCCGCCAGTCCAGTCCAGGAATGGACGTGACGCAGATGGACGGTGTTAAATTTGACTTGGATGCCTTCAGCACCTCCACTACTCAATGGCAACCACAAAGAAAAGATGGTCAGAATAAAGAAGATAATGTAGCAGCTTATCTTTGGACTTGTCAACTCCTGGTTCAAAGTTGCGGTTACGGTTGCCATCGCGGTCCGAATCGTTCCACGTCAATTTCGGTATATCAGTCGCAGTTTTGGTGATATGCAAATTTTGAATCATTTAACATTCTAAAAATTGTGAATAATATAAAATAATATGCTAAACAAAAATAATAAAAAATTAGCAAAAGAAACAAAATAATATAAACAAAATGTGCTAAACTCGGGGTGATTCGACTGTTTCTATCCGTGTTGGAAACTTTTTGACCGAGTTCTCAGTGATTCGGCCGAATTCTCGGCGATCCATGTATCTTGCAGTCATCTTGCAGCGAGACCCCCGTACGGCTCAGCGAGGGTACTTAACTGCGGCTAAGCCCGCCGTTTGGAGCTTGAACATTTGCATCTTCAATTGTAAGCAGCATTTTAGTAGTCGTGCAAGGATATTCCAACTCAATTCCTTCAATGACCGGTTTCTCTTGGGTTTGGACTGCACGTACCAAGGCTTGAAGGGACTCCTTGAATCTCTTGGCTCGTGCTCGTGTCACTGGGCCTTGGGGCACCTTCACAGGGTCTACTTGTACACTTTGGGCCTCGTGCTCAACCGCATCATTCCCCTCCTCTTGAAAAGGATTTGCCCTCAAATCGTACTCGTCCCCTGCAATAAATGGACTTAGATCAGCAACATTGAATGTAGCACTAACAGTATACTCACCAGGCAGATCTAAGCGGTATGCATTGTCGTTGATGCGCTCAATAACTTGAAAAGGCCCATCTCCTCTTGGTGACAGCTTGCTTTGCCGTTGTTTTGGAAACCTCTCCTTGCGCAAATGTAACCAGACCCAATCACCTGGTTCAAAGACAAGCTTGCGCCTGTGCTTATTAGCTTGTTGGACATATTGGGCCGTCCTCCTCTCGATGTTGGTACGAACCTTGTCGTGTAATGATCTCACGAACTCAGCTTTCTTCTTGCCATCTAAGTTCATATGCTCAGAAGAAGGTAATGGCAACAAATCTAAGGGAGTTAAGGGGTTCAAACCATACACAACTTCAAAAGGCGAGAATTGTGTAGCACTATGCACAACCCTATTGTATGCAAACTCAACATGAGGTAGACACTCCTCCCATGACTTGATATTTTTCTTTATGATTGCACGTAGGAGTGTGGATAAAGTCCTATTGACTACCTCAGTTTGTCCGTCCGTTTGAGGATGACTAGAGGTAGAGAACAACAGTTTGGTTCCCAACCGACCCCATAAAGATTTCCAGAAATAGCTCAAAAACTTGACATCTCTATCGGATACTATTGTCCTAGGTATGCCATGCAAACGAACAACCTCTTTAAAGAATAAATCAGCAATGTGTAAAGCATCATCCGTCTTATGACATGCAATAAAGTGAGCCATTTTGGAGAACCTATCTACCACAACAAATATAGAGTCATGACCACGCTTTGAACGAGGTAAACCAAGCACGAAATCCATGGAGATGTCAACCCAAGGGTGGTGAGGTATGGGTAAAGGAGTATACAAACCGTTTGGGTTGACCCGAGACTTAGCTTTGTGGCACACACCACATCTTTCAACAATCCTCTCCACGTCCTTGCGCATGCGAGGCCAATGGAAGTGTTCCTGCAATACAGCTAATGTCTTGGTGACACCAAAGTGTCCCATTAGTCCACCACTATGTGACTCCTGAATAAGTAAGTCACGTATGGACCCTCGAGGAATGCACAGCTTGGTAAGATAAAATAAGAACCCATCATGTACAAAGAACTTTTCAAAGTCAGATTTTCCCCAATTCGCATAAGCGTTGGCAAAATCCAAGCCATCCTTATACAACTCCTTCATGAGTTCAAAGCCTAGGAGTTTAGCATCTAAGGCAGTGAGCAAAATGTGTCTCCGAGATAAAGCGTCAGCTACTACATTAGACTTACCTGTTTTGTATTTGATGACGTATGGAAAAGACTCGATGAAGGCTACCCATCGGGCATGCCGTTTGCTCAGCTTTTGTTGTCCTTTTAGGTGCTTGAGAGACTCATGGTCAGTTTTGATGACGAATTCCCGGGCACGTAGGTAGTGTTGCCATGTCTCCAAAGCACGTACGAGGGCAAACATCTCCTTGTCATAAGTTGAATAGTTGAGGACCGCGCCATTTAATTTCTCACTAAAGTAGGCAATCGGTCTCCCTCCTTGCATGAGTACGGCTCCTACTCCTACACCTGATGCATCACATTCCACTTCAAAAGTGAGATCAAAGTTAGGTATTGCAAGGAGTGGTGCATGTGTGAGTTTGTGTTTCAGCAATTGGAAAGCCTTATCTTGGGCTTCCCCCCAAAAGAACTTCTCGTTCTTCTTTATGACCGCGGTAAGAGGTGCAGCAATGGTGCTAAAATCCTTCACAAAGCGACGGTAGAAGCTTGCTAATCCATGAAAGCTGCGCACATCACTTACAGAGGTAGGTGTTGGCCACTCTTGGATGGACTTAATCTTCTCTTCATCTACATGAATGCCCTGCGCACTTACAACATATCCTAGAAACACAACACGATCAGTGCAAAATGTGCACTTCTTAAGGTTGGCATATAGCCTTTCCCTTCGAAGTACTGCAAAGATGGCTTTGAGGTGCTCAAAGTGTTCCTCTAAGCTTCTACTATAAATCAGAATATCATCAAAGTAAACCACTACAAATTTCCCAAGAAAAGGTCTCAAAACATGGTTCATCAAACGCATGAAGGTACTAGGTGCATTAGTTAAGCCAAATGGCATTACTAACCACTCATATAGACCATGTTTAGTTTTGAAAGCGGTTTTCCACTCATCTCCCTCTTTCATTCTTATTTGGTGGTAACCACTTTTCAAATCAATTTTAGTGAATATAATGGCACCATGCAATTCATCTAACATATCATCTAACCTAGGGATAGGGTGACGATATTTTACCGTGATTGCATTGACTGCTCGACAGTCGGTGCACATTCTCCACGCTCCATCTTTCTTTGGCACGAGAATCACTGGTACAGCGCATGGACTTAGACTTTCTCTAGCCCAACCTTTCCTTAGCAATTCCTCCACTTGCCTTTGCAATTCCTTTGTTTCCTCAGGACCCATTCTATAGGCTGGTTTGTTAGGCAATGGTGCTCCAGGAATGAGATCGATTTGGTGCTCGATTCCCCTTAGCGGTGGTAGTCCATCAGGTACATCCTCAGGAAATATGTCCTCAAATTCCTGCAAGAGAGGTAAAATAGTATAAGGCAAGGAGTCAGTGGGTATGGATGAAGTGACCAACTCTTCTTTGCACACAAGCACAAGTAAGAGTTGGTTGGAAGACAAAGCTCGCCTTACATCTTTGGCTTTTGCTAGCAAGCTTAGCTTCCCCTTATTTTCTTCTCTCATAGCCGACCCACTTGTTGCCTTTTTCTTCCCTAGGGTTTCGGCCCTACTCTCTCCTTTTTCTTCCTCACTTTTCTCTCGCTTTTTCCTCTCAAGTTCTAGCTCATACTCCCTTTGGAGCCTCATTTGATCTTCATACACTTGTTTTGGGGTGAGAGGTACAAGTGTCACCTTTCTATTGCAATGAGTAAAGACATATTTATTAGCTCTTCCCTTGAATTCGACATCGCGATCATATTGCCAAGGCCGTCCAAGAATGAGGTGACTTGCTTGCATTGGCACGACATCACAAGTAACCTCGTCTTCATACTTGCCAATTCGGAATGGCACTTTTACTTGTCTAAACACGCGGACTTCCCCTTCATTGTTCAACCATTGAAGGCGATAAGGTCTTGGATGTTTGATAACTTGGAGCCCTAGCATTTCTACCATGAGTAGACTAGCGACATTGGCACAACTCTCACTATCAATAACAACACTACACACCTTATCCTTGATATGACACCTTGTGTAGAAAAGGTTGTCCCGTTGTACCTCCAGTTCCTCCTCTTTGGCGCGGGTAGTGAGGACCTTTCGAACCACTAGGCATCCAATCTCCTCATGCGTAGGTATCTCCTCACTCGATTCATTCTCTTCCTCTTCTAGAGGCGGTATCCCCTCGTACTCCTCTTCCTCATCTGATACAATTTCCCCATTTGGCAACATCAGCATGGTCCTTTGGCTGGGGCATTGAGAAGCGATATGGCCAAATCCTTGACACTTAAAACACTTGGTGTCTCGACCACGCGGTTTGGTAGCTGCATTATTAGCCTTAAAGTCAGGCTTGGGCGTTGCCTTGGAAGGGAGGCCATTCGGCCTTGGAGGGTAAGAAGGAGCTGCGGCTTTCTCCTCCCTTTTTGGTTGAGAAGTGCGCCAATTTCCAGCTGGATAAGTAGTGCTTTGTCGCGCAGTACCCCTCCTCTTGAGGCGTCGTTCAATTGTAACCGCCTTCTCGAGCATTTCATTCATGTCGAGGTAGTGTTGGAGTTCCACTACTTCGGCAATCTCGGGCCTCAATCCATGTAGAAAACGAGCCATAGTGGCCTCTCCATCTTCACGCAAATCCGCCTTCATGATGGCCATTTCCATCTCCTTGTAATAATCCTCAACTGACATGGACCCTTGGTTGAGAGCTTGTAGCCGACGGTGTAGATCTCAACTATAGTAGCTCGGAACAAACCTTTTTCTCATCAGACTCCTCATTTCCTCCCAAGTTTCCACAGGTCTCTCACGATTTCTCCTTCGGCTTAGTCTAAGTTGGTCCCACCAAATGGAGGCGTAGTCAGTGAATTCTACGGCTGCTAGTTTCACCTTTTGCTCCTCCGTATAGGTGTGGCATTCATAGACTAACTCAATTTTTCGTTCGCATTCCAAGTACGCCTCGGGGTCCGACTTGCCTTGGAATGAGGGAATCTTGAGTTTGACACCTTTAATGGTGTCATCTCCTCGACGTTGGAACCTTTGATCATTTTGGTACCTTCCCTCAAACGCTTCCTCTTCATCGTTTGAGTATGCCGATTCTTTGCCCTTACTCGGGGTAGGTGGAGGTCTCGAGTTCTCCAACTGATCAATTCGATCATGCAATGGTTCAATTTCATTCTTAAGCAATCGTTTGAACTCCCCCATCATGGCTTCCAACTGTAGTTTGATGTCCATGGTTTGGCTACCCACTCCACTAGACATATTTAGTTCACCTGCAAAACAAATAAACAAAAACGATTTCCTCTCTTTTTTTTTTTTTTTTTTTTTAATACGATGTATAGGTCACTCACACTCGTGTTTCACTCAAGTGTATCACTCTCTAATAATCTTACCAAGCAATTCCTTGGCTTGCTAGTTGCTCGAGTTGAACAAACGAGGCGTCACCGCAGTGTACGTTCTTGACTAGTCAACAAGTGACACACAAGCTAGTAGCAATAAGTGGAGGTGAATGACTGAAGACCTAGACACGACTCAAGACTCAGAATATAGCTGGACAATAACTAACGACTCAAAAGAAAGTAAGACAATTAACTTGAATGCTGAAATTTTGAAAATCCTAGAAAACTCTACCCGAAACCCAAATTTCTGGAATGTGTTGAGCTGCTGGTCCGTGGTCTTTTTGGTCCGTGATCTGATTTGGACACTTGGGGTTGCCAAGATTAGAAACCTTGGAGTTTGGTCAGATTTGGGAGTCCCAAGTGGTCCAAATTCGAAATTTTGGGGCTGGTCAGATTTGGAAGTCAGATTTTGCACAAAATTTGGTAAACTTGTAGGCTGTCAAGAATTGGATGTTGTTCAGATTTGGAAGTCCAAGTTTGAATCAGATTTGGTGGCTTGAATGCTGACCAAGACTAGGGCTGTTCAGATTTGAAAGTCCAAGTTTGAATCAGATTTGGTAAAACTTGAAGGCTGGTCAAGAATTGGAAACTAGAGCCGTCTTTCTTGAAATTTTTTTTTGACTTCTGTTGGGGTGTTTTCACACAATAGCCAGCTAGCTTAGACCACAATTTCACAGCAATTAACGTAAACAACTTGGACAGATTTGGTTTCAAGATCAAAGTTCCATGAAAACAAGAACACGGTTGAAGGTTTATTTCAGGTTTCAAGACTGCCAAGATTAACCTCTTTGATCCAAGAAGCTCAAGACTTCCCCAATAAGGTTTTGATGTTCGAGTTTTGCAAAGCAACAACACAAAGGTTCAAGAAACAAGTGCAAACAGATTCGGCAACCCAGCAATTAATTCCAGCAACGACTCAAGGGAATGACAATAAGGTATGCAACACAAGAGATTTTTTTTTTTTTCTGGATTTAAACAGAACATAAACACAAGACAAAACTGGACAGAAAATTTCGGACAACAACTAAACAACAAAGACAGATTTCTGACAAGGAAACAACCAAGACAGATTTCTGACAAGGAAACAACAAAGACAGATTTCGGACTTGACAAACCCGAGCACTTGAGCTACGAATTTAGAAGACTAAAATAGATCTAAAAACGATAAAAAGGATATTCGTGATACCTCTAACTAGCTCTGATACCAGCTGATACGAGACGCGGAAGCTACTTCGGATCTAGAGGAACACGATGAAGATTTGACGGAGTTGAACCCGAACTTGGACCACTCAAGAACAGATTTAACGGTAGAGGACGCCACAATCAAGTATGTGTGCTTGATTGATAAGTCAAGAACAGCCTAGGATCAACTCTAGGATGTTCAACTTAGCTTTTACAAGCTAAGGGAATTTCCCACAAGGAATGGACGAAATTCTGGAAATTTTATTCAATACTCTCAAAAACTGAATGTAACATGCGGCTTGAGGCTATTAATAGCCGTGACTAAGACCTAATAAACTGGAAAAATAACAAGGAAAGTTCGGCCAGCCCCTTGGGCCTTCACTTGACCGAAAGCTAGCCCAACTAACTATAGATCATAAGCTTCGGTGGCGTTGCCCCCGAACCCCCACCGGGGGCTTCGCTGCGCCCCCGGGCCCCCAAGCCAGGGGCGCGTCGCCCCCTTGGACCCCCGACTCGCTGATCGGACAGCGAGACCCCCGTACGGCTCAGCGAGGGTACTTAACTGCGGCTAAGCCCGCCGTTTGGAGCTTGAACATTTGCATCTTCAATTGTAAGCAGCATTTTAGTAGTCGTGCAAGGATATTCCAACTCAATTCCTTCAATGACCGGTTTCTCTTGGGTTTGGACTGCACGTACCAAGGCTTGAAGGGACTCCTTGAATCTCTTGGCTCGTGCTCGTGTCACTGGGCCTTGGGGCACCTTCACAGGGTCTACTTGTACACTTTGGGCCTCGTGCTCAACCGCATCATTCCCCTCCTCTTGAAAAGGATTTGCCCTCAAATCGTACTCGTCCCCTGCAATAAATGGACTTAGATCAGCAACATTGAATGTAGCACTAACAGTATACTCACCAGGCAGATCTAAGCGGTATGCATTGTCGTTGATGCGCTCAATAACTTGAAAAGGCCCATCTCCTCTTGGTGACAGCTTGCTTTGCCGTTGTTTTGGAAACCTCTCCTTGCGCAAATGTAACCAGACCCAATCACCTGGTTCAAAGACAAGCTTGCGCCTGTGCTTATTAGCTTGTTGGACATATTGGGCCGTCCTCCTCTCGATGTTGGTACGAACCTTGTCGTGTAATGATCTCACGAACTCAGCTTTCTTCTTGCCATCTAAGTTCATATGCTCAGAAGAAGGTAATGGCAACAAATCTAAGGGAGTTAAGGGGTTCAAACCATACACAACTTCAAAAGGCGAGAATTGTGTAGCACTATGCACAACCCTATTGTATGCAAACTCAACATGAGGTAGACACTCCTCCCATGACTTGATATTTTTCTTTATGATTGCACGTAGGAGTGTGGATAAAGTCCTATTGACTACCTCAGTTTGTCCGTCCGTTTGAGGATGACTAGAGGTAGAGAACAACAGTTTGGTTCCCAACCGACCCCATAAAGATTTCCAGAAATAGCTCAAAAACTTGACATCTCTATCGGATACTATTGTCCTAGGTATGCCATGCAAACGAACAACCTCTTTAAAGAATAAATCAGCAATGTGTAAAGCATCATCCGTCTTATGACATGCAATAAAGTGAGCCATTTTGGAGAACCTATCTACCACAACAAATATAGAGTCATGACCACGCTTTGAACGAGGTAAACCAAGCACGAAATCCATGGAGATGTCAACCCAAGGGTGGTGAGGTATGGGTAAAGGAGTATACAAACCGTTTGGGTTGACCCGAGACTTAGCTTTGTGGCACACACCACATCTTTCAACAATCCTCTCCACGTCCTTGCGCATGCGAGGCCAATGGAAGTGTTCCTGCAATACAGCTAATGTCTTGGTGACACCAAAGTGTCCCATTAGTCCACCACTATGTGACTCCTGAATAAGTAAGTCACGTATGGACCCTCGAGGAATGCACAGCTTGGTAAGATAAAATAAGAACCCATCATGTACAAAGAACTTTTCAAAGTCAGATTTTCCCCAATTCGCATAAGCGTTGGCAAAATCCAAGCCATCCTTATACAACTCCTTCATGAGTTCAAAGCCTAGGAGTTTAGCATCTAAGGCAGTGAGCAAAATGTGTCTCCGAGATAAAGCGTCAGCTACTACATTAGACTTACCTGTTTTGTATTTGATGACGTATGGAAAAGACTCGATGAAGGCTACCCATCGGGCATGCCGTTTGCTCAGCTTTTGTTGTCCTTTTAGGTGCTTGAGAGACTCATGGTCAGTTTTGATGACGAATTCCCGGGCACGTAGGTAGTGTTGCCATGTCTCCAAAGCACGTACGAGGGCAAACATCTCCTTGTCATAAGTTGAATAGTTGAGGACCGCGCCATTTAATTTCTCACTAAAGTAGGCAATCGGTCTCCCTCCTTGCATGAGTACGGCTCCTACTCCTACACCTGATGCATCACATTCCACTTCAAAAGTGAGATCAAAGTTAGGTATTGCAAGGAGTGGTGCATGTGTGAGTTTGTGTTTCAGCAATTGGAAAGCCTTATCTTGGGCTTCCCCCCAAAAGAACTTCTCGTTCTTCTTTATGACCGCGGTAAGAGGTGCAGCAATGGTGCTAAAATCCTTCACAAAGCGACGGTAGAAGCTTGCTAATCCATGAAAGCTGCGCACATCACTTACAGAGGTAGGTGTTGGCCACTCTTGGATGGACTTAATCTTCTCTTCATCTACATGAATGCCCTGCGCACTTACAACATATCCTAGAAACACAACACGATCAGTGCAAAATGTGCACTTCTTAAGGTTGGCATATAGCCTTTCCCTTCGAAGTACTGCAAAGATGGCTTTGAGGTGCTCAAAGTGTTCCTCTAAGCTTCTACTATAAATCAGAATATCATCAAAGTAAACCACTACAAATTTCCCAAGAAAAGGTCTCAAAACATGGTTCATCAAACGCATGAAGGTACTAGGTGCATTAGTTAAGCCAAATGGCATTACTAACCACTCATATAGACCATGTTTAGTTTTGAAAGCGGTTTTCCACTCATCTCCCTCTTTCATTCTTATTTGGTGGTAACCACTTTTCAAATCAATTTTAGTGAATATAATGGCACCATGCAATTCATCTAACATATCATCTAACCTAGGGATAGGGTGACGATATTTTACCGTGATTGCATTGACTGCTCGACAGTCGGTGCACATTCTCCACGCTCCATCTTTCTTTGGCACGAGAATCACTGGTACAGCGCATGGACTTAGACTTTCTCTAGCCCAACCTTTCCTTAGCAATTCCTCCACTTGCCTTTGCAATTCCTTTGTTTCCTCAGGACCCATTCTATAGGCTGGTTTGTTAGGCAATGGTGCTCCAGGAATGAGATCGATTTGGTGCTCGATTCCCCTTAGCGGTGGTAGTCCATCAGGTACATCCTCAGGAAATATGTCCTCAAATTCCTGCAAGAGAGGTAAAATAGTATAAGGCAAGGAGTCAGTGGGTATGGATGAAGTGACCAACTCTTCTTTGCACACAAGCACAAGTAAGAGTTGGTTGGAAGACAAAGCTCGCCTTACATCTTTGGCTTTTGCTAGCAAGCTTAGCTTCCCCTTATTTTCTTCTCTCATAGCCGACCCACTTGTTGCCTTTTTCTTCCCTAGGGTTTCGGCCCTACTCTCTCCTTTTTCTTCCTCACTTTTCTCTCGCTTTTTCCTCTCAAGTTCTAGCTCATACTCCCTTTGGAGCCTCATTTGATCTTCATACACTTGTTTTGGGGTGAGAGGTACAAGTGTCACCTTTCTATTGCAATGAGTAAAGACATATTTATTAGCTCTTCCCTTGAATTCGACATCGCGATCATATTGCCAAGGCCGTCCAAGAATGAGGTGACTTGCTTGCATTGGCACGACATCACAAGTAACCTCGTCTTCATACTTGCCAATTCGGAATGGCACTTTTACTTGTCTAAACACGCGGACTTCCCCTTCATTGTTCAACCATTGAAGGCGATAAGGTCTTGGATGTTTGATAACTTGGAGCCCTAGCATTTCTACCATGAGTAGACTAGCGACATTGGCACAACTCTCACTATCAATAACAACACTACACACCTTATCCTTGATATGACACCTTGTGTAGAAAAGGTTGTCCCGTTGTACCTCCAGTTCCTCCTCTTTGGCGCGGGTAGTGAGGACCTTTCGAACCACTAGGCATCCAATCTCCTCATGCGTAGGTATCTCCTCACTCGATTCATTCTCTTCCTCTTCTAGAGGCGGTATCCCCTCGTACTCCTCTTCCTCATCTGATACAATTTCCCCATTTGGCAACATCAGCATGGTCCTTTGGCTGGGGCATTGAGAAGCGATATGGCCAAATCCTTGACACTTAAAACACTTGGTGTCTCGACCACGCGGTTTGGTAGCTGCATTATTAGCCTTAAAGTCAGGCTTGGGCGTTGCCTTGGAAGGGAGGCCATTCGGCCTTGGAGGGTAAGAAGGAGCTGCGGCTTTCTCCTCCCTTTTTGGTTGAGAAGTGCGCCAATTTCCAGCTGGATAAGTAGTGCTTTGTCGCGCAGTACCCCTCCTCTTGAGGCGTCGTTCAATTGTAACCGCCTTCTCGAGCATTTCATTCATGTCGAGGTAGTGTTGGAGTTCCACTACTTCGGCAATCTCGGGCCTCAATCCATGTAGAAAACGAGCCATAGTGGCCTCTCCATCTTCACGCAAATCCGCCTTCATGATGGCCATTTCCATCTCCTTGTAATAATCCTCAACTGACATGGACCCTTGGTTGAGAGCTTGTAGCCGACGGTGTAGATCTCAACTATAGTAGCTCGGAACAAACCTTTTTCTCATCAGACTCCTCATTTCCTCCCAAGTTTCCACAGGTCTCTCACGATTTCTCCTTCGGCTTAGTCTAAGTTGGTCCCACCAAATGGAGGCGTAGTCAGTGAATTCTACGGCTGCTAGTTTCACCTTTTGCTCCTCCGTATAGGTGTGGCATTCATAGACTAACTCAATTTTTCGTTCGCATTCCAAGTACGCCTCGGGGTCCGACTTGCCTTGGAATGAGGGAATCTTGAGTTTGACACCTTTAATGGTGTCATCTCCTCGACGTTGGAACCTTTGATCATTTTGGTACCTTCCCTCAAACGCTTCCTCTTCATCGTTTGAGTATGCCGATTCTTTGCCCTTACTCGGGGTAGGTGGAGGTCTCGAGTTCTCCAACTGATCAATTCGATCATGCAATGGTTCAATTTCATTCTTAAGCAATCGTTTGAACTCCCCCATCATGGCTTCCAACTGTAGTTTGATGTCCATGGTTTGGCTACCCACTCCACTAGACATATTTAGTTCACCTGCAAAACAAATAAACAAAAACGATTTCCTCTCTTTTTTTTTTTTTTTTTTTTTAATACGATGTATAGGTCACTCACACTCGTGTTTCACTCAAGTGTATCACTCTCTAATAATCTTACCAAGCAATTCCTTGGCTTGCTAGTTGCTCGAGTTGAACAAACGAGGCGTCACCGCAGTGTACGTTCTTGACTAGTCAACAAGTGACACACAAGCTAGTAGCAATAAGTGGAGGTGAATGACTGAAGACCTAGACACGACTCAAGACTCAGAATATAGCTGGACAATAACTAACGACTCAAAAGAAAGTAAGACAATTAACTTGAATGCTGAAATTTTGAAAATCCTAGAAAACTCTACCCGAAACCCAAATTTCTGGAATGTGTTGAGCTGCTGGTCCGTGGTCTTTTTGGTCCGTGATCTGATTTGGACACTTGGGGTTGCCAAGATTAGAAACCTTGGAGTTTGGTCAGATTTGGGAGTCCCAAGTGGTCCAAATTCGAAATTTTGGGGCTGGTCAGATTTGGAAGTCAGATTTTGCACAAAATTTGGTAAACTTGTAGGCTGTCAAGAATTGGATGTTGTTCAGATTTGGAAGTCCAAGTTTGAATCAGATTTGGTGGCTTGAATGCTGACCAAGACTAGGGCTGTTCAGATTTGAAAGTCCAAGTTTGAATCAGATTTGGTAAAACTTGAAGGCTGGTCAAGAATTGGAAACTAGAGCCGTCTTTCTTGAAATTTTTTTTTGACTTCTGTTGGGGTGTTTTCACACAATAGCCAGCTAGCTTAGACCACAATTTCACAGCAATTAACGTAAACAACTTGGACAGATTTGGTTTCAAGATCAAAGTTCCATGAAAACAAGAACACGGTTGAAGGTTTATTTCAGGTTTCAAGACTGCCAAGATTAACCTCTTTGATCCAAGAAGCTCAAGACTTCCCCAATAAGGTTTTGATGTTCGAGTTTTGCAAAGCAACAACACAAAGGTTCAAGAAACAAGTGCAAACAGATTCGGCAACCCAGCAATTAATTCCAGCAACGACTCAAGGGAATGACAATAAGGTATGCAACACAAGAGATTTTTTTTTTTTTCTGGATTTAAACAGAACATAAACACAAGACAAAACTGGACAGAAAATTTCGGACAACAACTAAACAACAAAGACAGATTTCTGACAAGGAAACAACCAAGACAGATTTCTGACAAGGAAACAACAAAGACAGATTTCGGACTTGACAAACCCGAGCACTTGAGCTACGAATTTAGAAGACTAAAATAGATCTAAAAACGATAAAAAGGATATTCGTGATACCTCTAACTAGCTCTGATACCAGCTGATACGAGACGCGGAAGCTACTTCGGATCTAGAGGAACACGATGAAGATTTGACGGAGTTGAACCCGAACTTGGACCACTCAAGAACAGATTTAACGGTAGAGGACGCCACAATCAAGTATGTGTGCTTGATTGATAAGTCAAGAACAGCCTAGGATCAACTCTAGGATGTTCAACTTAGCTTTTACAAGCTAAGGGAATTTCCCACAAGGAATGGACGAAATTCTGGAAATTTTATTCAATACTCTCAAAAACTGAATGTAACATGCGGCTTGAGGCTATTAATAGCCGTGACTAAGACCTAATAAACTGGAAAAATAACAAGGAAAGTTCGGCCAGCCCCTTGGGCCTTCACTTGACCGAAAGCTAGCCCAACTAACTATAGATCATAAGCTTCGGTGGCGTTGCCCCCGAACCCCCACCGGGGGCTTCGCTGCGCCCCCGGGCCCCCAAGCCAGGGGCGCGTCGCCCCCTTGGACCCCCGACTCGCTGATCGGACAGCGAGACCCCCGTACGGCTCAGCGAGGGTACTTAACTGCGGCTAAGCCCGCCGTTTGGAGCTTGAACATTTGCATCTTCAATTGTAAGCAGCATTTTAGTAGTC
This sequence comes from Coffea arabica, assembly GCF_036785885.1. Classification (NCBI taxonomy): domain Eukaryota; kingdom Viridiplantae; phylum Streptophyta; class Magnoliopsida; order Gentianales; family Rubiaceae; genus Coffea; species Coffea arabica. The sequence goes on along the minus strand of NC_092321.1, from coordinate 5,993,854 downwards.
GTGCAAGGATATTCCAACTCAATTCCTTCAATGACCGGTTTCTCTTGGGTTTGGACTGCACGTACCAAGGCTTGAAGGGACTCCTTGAATCTCTTGGCTCGTGCTCGTGTCACTGGGCCTTGGGGCACCTTCACAGGGTCTACTTGTACACTTTGGGCCTCGTGCTCAACCGCATCATTCCCCTCCTCTTGAAAAGGATTTGCCCTCAAATCGTACTCGTCCCCTGCAATAAATGGACTTAGATCAGCAACATTGAATGTAGCACTAACAGTATACTCACCAGGCAGATCTAAGCGGTATGCATTGTCGTTGATGCGCTCAATAACTTGAAAAGGCCCATCTCCTCTTGGTGACAGCTTGCTTTGCCGTTGTTTTGGAAACCTCTCCTTGCGCAAATGTAACCAGACCCAATCACCTGGTTCAAAGACAAGCTTGCGCCTGTGCTTATTAGCTTGTTGGACATATTGGGCCGTCCTCCTCTCGATGTTGGTACGAACCTTGTCGTGTAATGATCTCACGAACTCAGCTTTCTTCTTGCCATCTAAGTTCATATGCTCAGAAGAAGGTAATGGCAACAAATCTAAGGGAGTTAAGGGGTTCAAACCATACACAACTTCAAAAGGCGAGAATTGTGTAGCACTATGCACAACCCTATTGTATGCAAACTCAACATGAGGTAGACACTCCTCCCATGACTTGATATTTTTCTTTATGATTGCACGTAGGAGTGTGGATAAAGTCCTATTGACTACCTCAGTTTGTCCGTCCGTTTGAGGATGACTAGAGGTAGAGAACAACAGTTTGGTTCCCAACCGACCCCATAAAGATTTCCAGAAATAGCTCAAAAACTTGACATCTCTATCGGATACTATTGTCCTAGGTATGCCATGCAAACGAACAACCTCTTTAAAGAATAAATCAGCAATGTGTAAAGCATCATCCGTCTTATGACATGCAATAAAGTGAGCCATTTTGGAGAACCTATCTACCACAACAAATATAGAGTCATGACCACGCTTTGAACGAGGTAAACCAAGCACGAAATCCATGGAGATGTCAACCCAAGGGTGGTGAGGTATGGGTAAAGGAGTATACAAACCGTTTGGGTTGACCCGAGACTTAGCTTTGTGGCACACACCACATCTTTCAACAATCCTCTCCACGTCCTTGCGCATGCGAGGCCAATGGAAGTGTTCCTGCAATACAGCTAATGTCTTGGTGACACCAAAGTGTCCCATTAGTCCACCACTATGTGACTCCTGAATAAGTAAGTCACGTATGGACCCTCGAGGAATGCACAGCTTGGTAAGATAAAATAAGAACCCATCATGTACAAAGAACTTTTCAAAGTCAGATTTTCCCCAATTCGCATAAGCGTTGGCAAAATCCAAGCCATCCTTATACAACTCCTTCATGAGTTCAAAGCCTAGGAGTTTAGCATCTAAGGCAGTGAGCAAAATGTGTCTCCGAGATAAAGCGTCAGCTACTACATTAGACTTACCTGTTTTGTATTTGATGACGTATGGAAAAGACTCGATGAAGGCTACCCATCGGGCATGCCGTTTGCTCAGCTTTTGTTGTCCTTTTAGGTGCTTGAGAGACTCATGGTCAGTTTTGATGACGAATTCCCGGGCACGTAGGTAGTGTTGCCATGTCTCCAAAGCACGTACGAGGGCAAACATCTCCTTGTCATAAGTTGAATAGTTGAGGACCGCGCCATTTAATTTCTCACTAAAGTAGGCAATCGGTCTCCCTCCTTGCATGAGTACGGCTCCTACTCCTACACCTGATGCATCACATTCCACTTCAAAAGTGAGATCAAAGTTAGGTATTGCAAGGAGTGGTGCATGTGTGAGTTTGTGTTTCAGCAATTGGAAAGCCTTATCTTGGGCTTCCCCCCAAAAGAACTTCTCGTTCTTCTTTATGACCGCGGTAAGAGGTGCAGCAATGGTGCTAAAATCCTTCACAAAGCGACGGTAGAAGCTTGCTAATCCATGAAAGCTGCGCACATCACTTACAGAGGTAGGTGTTGGCCACTCTTGGATGGACTTAATCTTCTCTTCATCTACATGAATGCCCTGCGCACTTACAACATATCCTAGAAACACAACACGATCAGTGCAAAATGTGCACTTCTTAAGGTTGGCATATAGCCTTTCCCTTCGAAGTACTGCAAAGATGGCTTTGAGGTGCTCAAAGTGTTCCTCTAAGCTTCTACTATAAATCAGAATATCATCAAAGTAAACCACTACAAATTTCCCAAGAAAAGGTCTCAAAACATGGTTCATCAAACGCATGAAGGTACTAGGTGCATTAGTTAAGCCAAATGGCATTACTAACCACTCATATAGACCATGTTTAGTTTTGAAAGCGGTTTTCCACTCATCTCCCTCTTTCATTCTTATTTGGTGGTAACCACTTTTCAAATCAATTTTAGTGAATATAATGGCACCATGCAATTCATCTAACATATCATCTAACCTAGGGATAGGGTGACGATATTTTACCGTGATTGCATTGACTGCTCGACAGTCGGTGCACATTCTCCACGCTCCATCTTTCTTTGGCACGAGAATCACTGGTACAGCGCATGGACTTAGACTTTCTCTAGCCCAACCTTTCCTTAGCAATTCCTCCACTTGCCTTTGCAATTCCTTTGTTTCCTCAGGACCCATTCTATAGGCTGGTTTGTTAGGCAATGGTGCTCCAGGAATGAGATCGATTTGGTGCTCGATTCCCCTTAGCGGTGGTAGTCCATCAGGTACATCCTCAGGAAATATGTCCTCAAATTCCTGCAAGAGAGGTAAAATAGTATAAGGCAAGGAGTCAGTGGGTATGGATGAAGTGACCAACTCTTCTTTGCACACAAGCACAAGTAAGAGTTGGTTGGAAGACAAAGCTCGCCTTACATCTTTGGCTTTTGCTAGCAAGCTTAGCTTCCCCTTATTTTCTTCTCTCATAGCCGACCCACTTGTTGCCTTTTTCTTCCCTAGGGTTTCGGCCCTACTCTCTCCTTTTTCTTCCTCACTTTTCTCTCGCTTTTTCCTCTCAAGTTCTAGCTCATACTCCCTTTGGAGCCTCATTTGATCTTCATACACTTGTTTTGGGGTGAGAGGTACAAGTGTCACCTTTCTATTGCAATGAGTAAAGACATATTTATTAGCTCTTCCCTTGAATTCGACATCGCGATCATATTGCCAAGGCCGTCCAAGAATGAGGTGACTTGCTTGCATTGGCACGACATCACAAGTAACCTCGTCTTCATACTTGCCAATTCGGAATGGCACTTTTACTTGTCTAAACACGCGGACTTCCCCTTCATTGTTCAACCATTGAAGGCGATAAGGTCTTGGATGTTTGATAACTTGGAGCCCTAGCATTTCTACCATGAGTAGACTAGCGACATTGGCACAACTCTCACTATCAATAACAACACTACACACCTTATCCTTGATATGACACCTTGTGTAGAAAAGGTTGTCCCGTTGTACCTCCAGTTCCTCCTCTTTGGCGCGGGTAGTGAGGACCTTTCGAACCACTAGGCATCCAATCTCCTCATGCGTAGGTATCTCCTCACTCGATTCATTCTCTTCCTCTTCTAGAGGCGGTATCCCCTCGTACTCCTCTTCCTCATCTGATACAATTTCCCCATTTGGCAACATCAGCATGGTCCTTTGGCTGGGGCATTGAGAAGCGATATGGCCAAATCCTTGACACTTAAAACACTTGGTGTCTCGACCACGCGGTTTGGTAGCTGCATTATTAGCCTTAAAGTCAGGCTTGGGCGTTGCCTTGGAAGGGAGGCCATTCGGCCTTGGAGGGTAAGAAGGAGCTGCGGCTTTCTCCTCCCTTTTTGGTTGAGAAGTGCGCCAATTTCCAGCTGGATAAGTAGTGCTTTGTCGCGCAGTACCCCTCCTCTTGAGGCGTCGTTCAATTGTAACCGCCTTCTCGAGCATTTCATTCATGTCGAGGTAGTGTTGGAGTTCCACTACTTCGGCAATCTCGGGCCTCAATCCATGTAGAAAACGAGCCATAGTGGCCTCTCCATCTTCACGCAAATCCGCCTTCATGATGGCCATTTCCATCTCCTTGTAATAATCCTCAACTGACATGGACCCTTGGTTGAGAGCTTGTAGCCGACGGTGTAGATCTCAACTATAGTAGCTCGGAACAAACCTTTTTCTCATCAGACTCCTCATTTCCTCCCAAGTTTCCACAGGTCTCTCACGATTTCTCCTTCGGCTTAGTCTAAGTTGGTCCCACCAAATGGAGGCGTAGTCAGTGAATTCTACGGCTGCTAGTTTCACCTTTTGCTCCTCCGTATAGGTGTGGCATTCATAGACTAACTCAATTTTTCGTTCGCATTCCAAGTACGCCTCGGGGTCCGACTTGCCTTGGAATGAGGGAATCTTGAGTTTGACACCTTTAATGGTGTCATCTCCTCGACGTTGGAACCTTTGATCATTTTGGTACCTTCCCTCAAACGCTTCCTCTTCATCGTTTGAGTATGCCGATTCTTTGCCCTTACTCGGGGTAGGTGGAGGTCTCGAGTTCTCCAACTGATCAATTCGATCATGCAATGGTTCAATTTCATTCTTAAGCAATCGTTTGAACTCCCCCATCATGGCTTCCAACTGTAGTTTGATGTCCATGGTTTGGCTACCCACTCCACTAGACATATTTAGTTCACCTGCAAAACAAATAAACAAAAACGATTTCCTCTCTTTTTTTTTTTTTTTTTTTTTAATACGATGTATAGGTCACTCACACTCGTGTTTCACTCAAGTGTATCACTCTCTAATAATCTTACCAAGCAATTCCTTGGCTTGCTAGTTGCTCGAGTTGAACAAACGAGGCGTCACCGCAGTGTACGTTCTTGACTAGTCAACAAGTGACACACAAGCTAGTAGCAATAAGTGGAGGTGAATGACTGAAGACCTAGACACGACTCAAGACTCAGAATATAGCTGGACAATAACTAACGACTCAAAAGAAAGTAAGACAATTAACTTGAATGCTGAAATTTTGAAAATCCTAGAAAACTCTACCCGAAACCCAAATTTCTGGAATGTGTTGAGCTGCTGGTCCGTGGTCTTTTTGGTCCGTGATCTGATTTGGACACTTGGGGTTGCCAAGATTAGAAACCTTGGAGTTTGGTCAGATTTGGGAGTCCCAAGTGGTCCAAATTCGAAATTTTGGGGCTGGTCAGATTTGGAAGTCAGATTTTGCACAAAATTTGGTAAACTTGTAGGCTGTCAAGAATTGGATGTTGTTCAGATTTGGAAGTCCAAGTTTGAATCAGATTTGGTGGCTTGAATGCTGACCAAGACTAGGGCTGTTCAGATTTGAAAGTCCAAGTTTGAATCAGATTTGGTAAAACTTGAAGGCTGGTCAAGAATTGGAAACTAGAGCCGTCTTTCTTGAAATTTTTTTTTGACTTCTGTTGGGGTGTTTTCACACAATAGCCAGCTAGCTTAGACCACAATTTCACAGCAATTAACGTAAACAACTTGGACAGATTTGGTTTCAAGATCAAAGTTCCATGAAAACAAGAACACGGTTGAAGGTTTATTTCAGGTTTCAAGACTGCCAAGATTAACCTCTTTGATCCAAGAAGCTCAAGACTTCCCCAATAAGGTTTTGATGTTCGAGTTTTGCAAAGCAACAACACAAAGGTTCAAGAAACAAGTGCAAACAGATTCGGCAACCCAGCAATTAATTCCAGCAACGACTCAAGTGAATGACAATAAGGTATGCAACACAAGAGATTTTTTTTTTTTTCTGGATTTAAACAGAACATAAACACAAGACAAAACTGGACAGAAAATTTCGGACAACAACTAAACAACAAAGACAGATTTCTGACAAGGAAACAACCAAGACAGATTTCTGACAAGGAAACAACAAAGACAGATTTCGGACTTGACAAACCCGAGCACTTGAGCTACGAATTTAGAAGACTAAAATAGATCTAAAAACGATAAAAAGGATATTCGTGATACCTCTAACTAGCTCTGATACCAGCTGATACGAGACGCGGAAGCTACTTCGGATCTAGAGGAACACGATGAAGATTTGACGGAGTTGAACCCGAACTTGGACCACTCAAGAACAGATTTAACGGTAGAGGACGCCACAATCAAGTATGTGTGCTTGATTGATAAGTCAAGAACAGCCTAGGATCAACTCTAGGATGTTCAACTTAGCTTTTACAAGCTAAGGGAATTTCCCACAAGGAATGGACGAAATTCTGGAAATTTTATTCAATACTCTCAAAAACTGAATGTAACATGCGGCTTGAGGCTATTAATAGCCGTGACTAAGACCTAATAAACTGGAAAAATAACAAGGAAAGTTCGGCCAGCCCCTTGGGCCTTCACTTGACCGAAAGCTAGCCCAACTAACTATAGATCATAAGCTTCGGTGGCGTTGCCCCCGAACCCCCACCGGGGGCTTCGCTGCGCCCCCGGGCCCCCAAGCCAGGGGCGCGTCGCCCCCTTGGACCCCCGACTCGCTGATCGGACAGCGAGACCCCCGTACGGCTCAGCGAGGGTACTTAACTGCGGCTAAGCCCGCCGTTTGGAGCTTGAACATTTGCATCTTCAATTGTAAGCAGCATTTTAGTAGTCGTGCAAGGATATTCCAACTCAATTCCTTCAATGACCGGTTTCTCTTGGGTTTGGACTGCACGTACCAAGGCTTGAAGGGACTCCTTGAATCTCTTGGCTCGTGCTCGTGTCACTGGGCCTTGGGGCACCTTCACAGGGTCTACTTGTACACTTTGGGCCTCGTGCTCAACCGCATCATTCCCCTCCTCTTGAAAAGGATTTGCCCTCAAATCGTACTCGTCCCCTGCAATAAATGGACTTAGATCAGCAACATTGAATGTAGCACTAACAGTATACTCACCAGGCAGATCTAAGCGGTATGCATTGTCGTTGATGCGCTCAATAACTTGAAAAGGCCCATCTCCTCTTGGTGACAGCTTGCTTTGCCGTTGTTTTGGAAACCTCTCCTTGCGCAAATGTAACCAGACCCAATCACCTGGTTCAAAGACAAGCTTGCGCCTGTGCTTATTAGCTTGTTGGACATATTGGGCCGTCCTCCTCTCGATGTTGGTACGAACCTTGTCGTGTAATGATCTCACGAACTCAGCTTTCTTCTTGCCATCTAAGTTCATATGCTCAGAAGAAGGTAATGGCAACAAATCTAAGGGAGTTAAGGGGTTCAAACCATACACAACTTCAAAAGGCGAGAATTGTGTAGCACTATGCACAACCCTATTGTATGCAAACTCAACATGAGGTAGACACTCCTCCCATGACTTGATATTTTTCTTTATGATTGCACGTAGGAGTGTGGATAAAGTCCTATTGACTACCTCAGTTTGTCCGTCCGTTTGAGGATGACTAGAGGTAGAGAACAACAGTTTGGTTCCCAACCGACCCCATAAAGATTTCCAGAAATAGCTCAAAAACTTGACATCTCTATCGGATACTATTGTCCTAGGTATGCCATGCAAACGAACAACCTCTTTAAAGAATAAATCAGCAATGTGTAAAGCATCATCCGTCTTATGACATGCAATAAAGTGAGCCATTTTGGAGAACCTATCTACCACAACAAATATAGAGTCATGACCACGCTTTGAACGAGGTAAACCAAGCACGAAATCCATGGAGATGTCAACCCAAGGGTGGTGAGGTATGGGTAAAGGAGTATACAAACCGTTTGGGTTGACCCGAGACTTAGCTTTGTGGCACACACCACATCTTTCAACAATCCTCTCCACGTCCTTGCGCATGCGAGGCCAATGGAAGTGTTCCTGCAATACAGCTAATGTCTTGGTGACACCAAAGTGTCCCATTAGTCCACCACTATGTGACTCCTGAATAAGTAAGTCACGTATGGACCCTCGAGGAATGCACAGCTTGGTAAGATAAAATAAGAACCCATCATGTACAAAGAACTTTTCAAAGTCAGATTTTCCCCAATTCGCATAAGCGTTGGCAAAATCCAAGCCATCCTTATACAACTCCTTCATGAGTTCAAAGCCTAGGAGTTTAGCATCTAAGGCAGTGAGCAAAATGTGTCTCCGAGATAAAGCGTCAGCTACTACATTAGACTTACCTGTTTTGTATTTGATGACGTATGGAAAAGACTCGATGAAGGCTACCCATCGGGCATGCCGTTTGCTCAGCTTTTGTTGTCCTTTTAGGTGCTTGAGAGACTCATGGTCAGTTTTGATGACGAATTCCCGGGCACGTAGGTAGTGTTGCCATGTCTCCAAAGCACGTACGAGGGCAAACATCTCCTTGTCATAAGTTGAATAGTTGAGGACCGCGCCATTTAATTTCTCACTAAAGTAGGCAATCGGTCTCCCTCCTTGCATGAGTACGGCTCCTACTCCTACACCTGATGCATCACATTCCACTTCAAAAGTGAGATCAAAGTTAGGTATTGCAAGGAGTGGTGCATGTGTGAGTTTGTGTTTCAGCAATTGGAAAGCCTTATCTTGGGCTTCCCCCCAAAAGAACTTCTCGTTCTTCTTTATGACCGCGGTAAGAGGTGCAGCAATGGTGCTAAAATCCTTCACAAAGCGACGGTAGAAGCTTGCTAATCCATGAAAGCTGCGCACATCACTTACAGAGGTAGGTGTTGGCCACTCTTGGATGGACTTAATCTTCTCTTCATCTACATGAATGCCCTGCGCACTTACAACATATCCTAGAAACACAACACGATCAGTGCAAAATGTGCACTTCTTAAGGTTGGCATATAGCCTTTCCCTTCGAAGTACTGCAAAGATGGCTTTGAGGTGCTCAAAGTGTTCCTCTAAGCTTCTACTATAAATCAGAATATCATCAAAGTAAACCACTACAAATTTCCCAAGAAAAGGTCTCAAAACATGGTTCATCAAACGCATGAAGGTACTAGGTGCATTAGTTAAGCCAAATGGCATTACTAACCACTCATATAGACCATGTTTAGTTTTGAAAGCGGTTTTCCACTCATCTCCCTCTTTCATTCTTATTTGGTGGTAACCACTTTTCAAATCAATTTTAGTGAATATAATGGCACCATGCAATTCATCTAACATATCATCTAACCTAGGGATAGGGTGACGATATTTTACCGTGATTGCATTGACTGCTCGACAGTCGGTGCACATTCTCCACGCTCCATCTTTCTTTGGCACGAGAATCACTGGTACAGCGCATGGACTTAGACTTTCTCTAGCCCAACCTTTCCTTAGCAATTCCTCCACTTGCCTTTGCAATTCCTTTGTTTCCTCAGGACCCATTCTATAGGCTGGTTTGTTAGGCAATGGTGCTCCAGGAATGAGATCGATTTGGTGCTCGATTCCCCTTAGCGGTGGTAGTCCATCAGGTACATCCTCAGGAAATATGTCCTCAAATTCCTGCAAGAGAGGTAAAATAGTATAAGGCAAGGAGTCAGTGGGTATGGATGAAGTGACCAACTCTTCTTTGCACACAAGCACAAGTAAGAGTTGGTTGGAAGACAAAGCTCGCCTTACATCTTTGGCTTTTGCTAGCAAGCTTAGCTTCCCCTTATTTTCTTCTCTCATAGCCGACCCACTTGTTGCCTTTTTCTTCCCTAGGGTTTCGGCCCTACTCTCTCCTTTTTCTTCCTCACTTTTCTCTCGCTTTTTCCTCTCAAGTTCTAGCTCATACTCCCTTTGGAGCCTCATTTGATCTTCATACACTTGTTTTGGGGTGAGAGGTACAAGTGTCACCTTTCTATTGCAATGAGTAAAGACATATTTATTAGCTCTTCCCTTGAATTCGACATCGCGATCATATTGCCAAGGCCGTCCAAGAATGAGGTGACTTGCTTGCATTGGCACGACATCACAAGTAACCTCGTCTTCATACTTGCCAATTCGGAATGGCACTTTTACTTGTCTAAACACGCGGACTTCCCCTTCATTGTTCAACCATTGAAGGCGATAAGGTCTTGGATGTTTGATAACTTGGAGCCCTAGCATTTCTACCATGAGTAGACTAGCGACATTGGCACAACTCTCACTATCAATAACAACACTACACACCTTATCCTTGATATGACACCTTGTGTAGAAAAGGTTGTCCCGTTGTACCTCCAGTTCCTCCTCTTTGGCGCGGGTAGTGAGGACCTTTCGAACCACTAGGCATCCAATCTCCTCATGCGTAGGTATCTCCTCACTCGATTCATTCTCTTCCTCTTCTAGAGGCGGTATCCCCTCGTACTCCTCTTCCTCATCTGATACAATTTCCCCATTTGGCAACATCAGCATGGTCCTTTGGCTGGGGCATTGAGAAGCGATATGGCCAAATCCTTGACACTTAAAACACTTGGTGTCTCGACCACGCGGTTTGGTAGCTGCATTATTAGCCTTAAAGTCAGGCTTGGGCGTTGCCTTGGAAGGGAGGCCATTCGGCCTTGGAGGGTAAGAAGGAGCTGCGGCTTTCTCCTCCCTTTTTGGTTGAGAAGTGCGCCAATTTCCAGCTGGATAAGTAGTGCTTTGTCGCGCAGTACCCCTCCTCTTGAGGCGTCGTTCAATTGTAACCGCCTTCTCGAGCATTTCATTCATGTCGAGGTAGTGTTGGAGTTCCACTACTTCGGCAATCTCGGGCCTCAATCCATGTAGAAAACGAGCCATAGTGGCCTCTCCATCTTCACGCAAATCCGCCTTCATGATGGCCATTTCCATCTCCTTGTAATAATCCTCAACTGACATGGACCCTTGGTTGAGAGCTTGTAGCCGACGGTGTAGATCTCAACTATAGTAGCTCGGAACAAACCTTTTTCTCATCAGACTCCTCATTTCCTCCCAAGTTTCCACAGGTCTCTCACGATTTCTCCTTCGGCTTAGTCTAAGTTGGTCCCACCAAATGGAGGCGTAGTCAGTGAATTCTACGGCTGCTAGTTTCACCTTTTGCTCCTCCGTATAGGTGTGGCATTCATAGACTAACTCAATTTTTCGTTCGCATTCCAAGTACGCCTCGGGGTCCGACTTGCCTTGGAATGAGGGAATCTTGAGTTTGACACCTTTAATGGTGTCATCTCCTCGACGTTGGAACCTTTGATCATTTTGGTACCTTCCCTCAAACGCTTCCTCTTCATCGTTTGAGTATGCCGATTCTTTGCCCTTACTCGGGGTAGGTGGAGGTCTCGAGTTCTCCAACTGATCAATTCGATCATGCAATGGTTCAATTTCATTCTTAAGCAATCGTTTGAACTCCCCCATCATGGCTTCCAACTGTAGTTTGATGTCCATGGTTTGGCTACCCACTCCACTAGACATATTTAGTTCACCTGCAAAACAAATAAACAAAAACGATTTCCTCTCTTTTTTTTTTTTTTTTTTTTTAATACGATGTATAGGTCACTCACACTCGTGTTTCACTCAAGTGTATCACTCTCTAATAATCTTACCAAGCAATTCCTTGGCTTGCTAGTTGCTCGAGTTGAACAAACGAGGCGTCACCGCAGTGTACGTTCTTGACTAGTCAACAAGTGACACACAAGCTAGTAGCAATAAGTGGAGGTGAATGACTGAAGACCTAGACACGACTCAAGACTCAGAATATAGCTGGACAATAACTAACGACTCAAAAGAAAGTAAGACAATTAACTTGAATGCTGAAATTTTGAAAATCCTAGAAAACTCTACCCGAAACCCAAATTTCTGGAATGTGTTGAGCTGCTGGTCCGTGGTCTTTTTGGTCCGTGATCTGATTTGGACACTTGGGGTTGCCAAGATTAGAAACCTTGGAGTTTGGTCAGATTTGGGAGTCCCAAGTGGTCCAAATTCGAAATTTTGGGGCTGGTCAGATTTGGAAGTCAGATTTTGCACAAAATTTGGTAAACTTGTAGGCTGTCAAGAATTGGATGTTGTTCAGATTTGGAAGTCCAAGTTTGAATCAGATTTGGTGGCTTGAATGCTGACCAAGACTAGGGCTGTTCAGATTTGAAAGTCCAAGTTTGAATCAGATTTGGTAAAACTTGAAGGCTGGTCAAGAATTGGAAACTAGAGCCGTCTTTCTTGAAATTTTTTTTTGACTTCTGTTGGGGTGTTTTCACACAATAGCCAGCTAGCTTAGACCACAATTTCACAGCAATTAACGTAAACAACTTGGACAGATTTGGTTTCAAGATCAAAGTTCCATGAAAACAAGAACACGGTTGAAGGTTTATTTCAGGTTTCAAGACTGCCAAGATTAACCTCTTTGATCCAAGAAGCTCAAGACTTCCCCAATAAGGTTTTGATGTTCGAGTTTTGCAAAGCAACAACACAAAGGTTCAAGAAACAAGTGCAAACAGATTCGGCAACCCAGCAATTAATTCCAGCAACGACTCAAGGGAATGACAATAAGGTATGCAACACAAGAGATTTTTTTTTTTTTCTGGATTTAAACAGAACATAAACACAAGACAAAACTGGACAGAAAATTTCGGACAACAACTAAACAACAAAGACAGATTTCTGACAAGGAAACAACCAAGACAGATTTCTGACAAGGAAACAACAAAGACAGATTTCGGACTTGACAAACCCGAGCACTTGAGCTACGAATTTAGAAGACTAAAATAGATCTAAAAACGATAAAAAGGATATTCGTGATACCTCTAACTAGCTCTGATACCAGCTGATACGAGACGCGGAAGCTACTTCGGATCTAGAGGAACACGATGAAGATTTGACGGAGTTGAACCCGAACTTGGACCACTCAAGAACAGATTTAACGGTAGAGGACGCCACAATCAAGTATGTGTGCTTGATTGATAAGTCAAGAACAGCCTAGGATCAACTCTAGGATGTTCAACTTAGCTTTTACAAGCTAAGGGAATTTCCCACAAGGAATGGACGAAATTCTGGAAATTTTATTCAATACTCTCAAAAACTGAATGTAACATGCGGCTTGAGGCTATTAATAGCCGTGACTAAGACCTAATAAACTGGAAAAATAACAAGGAAAGTTCGGCCAGCCCCTTGGGCCTTCACTTGACCGAAAGCTAGCCCAACTAACTATAGATCATAAGCTTCGGTGGCGTTGCCCCCGAACCCCCACCGGGGGCTTCGCTGCGCCCCCGGGCCCCCAAGCCAGGGGCGCGTCGCCCCCTTGGACCCCCGACTCGCTGATCGGACAGCGAGACCCCCGTACGGCTCAGCGAGGGTACTTAACTGCGGCTAAGCCCGCCGTTTGGAGCTTGAACATTTGCATCTTCAATTGTAAGCAGCATTTTAGTAGTCGTGCAAGGATATTCCAACTCAATTCCTTCAATGACCGGTTTCTCTTGGGTTTGGACTGCACGTACCAAGGCTTGAAGGGACTCCTTGAATCTCTTGGCTCGTGCTCGTGTCACTGGGCCTTGGGGCACCTTCACAGGGTCTACTTGTACACTTTGGGCCTCGTGCTCAACCGCATCATTCCCCTCCTCTTGAAAAGGATTTGCCCTCAAATCGTACTCGTCCCCTGCAATAAATGGACTTAGATCAGCAACATTGAATGTAGCACTAACAGTATACTCACCAGGCAGATCTAAGCGGTATGCATTGTCGTTGATGCGCTCAATAACTTGAAAAGGCCCATCTCCTCTTGGTGACAGCTTGCTTTGCCGTTGTTTTGGAAACCTCTCCTTGCGCAAATGTAACCAGACCCAATCACCTGGTTCAAAGACAAGCTTGCGCCTGTGCTTATTAGCTTGTTGGACATATTGGGCCGTCCTCCTCTCGATGTTGGTACGAACCTTGTCGTGTAATGATCTCACGAACTCAGCTTTCTTCTTGCCATCTAAGTTCATATGCTCAGAAGAAGGTAATGGCAACAAATCTAAGGGAGTTAAGGGGTTCAAACCATACACAACTTCAAAAGGCGAGAATTGTGTAGCACTATGCACAACCCTATTGTATGCAAACTCAACATGAGGTAGACACTCCTCCCATGACTTGATATTTTTCTTTATGATTGCACGTAGGAGTGTGGATAAAGTCCTATTGACTACCTCAGTTTGTCCGTCCGTTTGAGGATGACTAGAGGTAGAGAACAACAGTTTGGTTCCCAACCGACCCCATAAAGATTTCCAGAAATAGCTCAAAAACTTGACATCTCTATCGGATACTATTGTCCTAGGTATGCCATGCAAACGAACAACCTCTTTAAAGAATAAATCAGCAATGTGTAAAGCATCATCCGTCTTATGACATGCAATAAAGTGAGCCATTTTGGAGAACCTATCTACCACAACAAATATAGAGTCATGACCACGCTTTGAACGAGGTAAACCAAGCACGAAATCCATGGAGATGTCAACCCAAGGGTGGTGAGGTATGGGTAAAGGAGTATACAAACCGTTTGGGTTGACCCGAGACTTAGCTTTGTGGCACACACCACATCTTTCAACAATCCTCTCCACGTCCTTGCGCATGCGAGGCCAATGGAAGTGTTCCTGCAATACAGCTAATGTCTTGGTGACACCAAAGTGTCCCATTAGTCCACCACTATGTGACTCCTGAATAAGTAAGTCACGTATGGACCCTCGAGGAATGCACAGCTTGGTAAGATAAAATAAGAACCCATCATGTACAAAGAACTTTTCAAAGTCAGATTTTCCCCAATTCGCATAAGCGTTGGCAAAATCCAAGCCATCCTTATACAACTCCTTCATGAGTTCAAAGCCTAGGAGTTTAGCATCTAAGGCAGTGAGCAAAATGTGTCTCCGAGATAAAGCGTCAGCTACTACATTAGACTTACCTGTTTTGTATTTGATGACGTATGGAAAAGACTCGATGAAGGCTACCCATCGGGCATGCCGTTTGCTCAGCTTTTGTTGTCCTTTTAGGTGCTTGAGAGACTCATGGTCAGTTTTGATGACGAATTCCCGGGCACGTAGGTAGTGTTGCCATGTCTCCAAAGCACGTACGAGGGCAAACATCTCCTTGTCATAAGTTGAATAGTTGAGGACCGCGCCATTTAATTTCTCACTAAAGTAGGCAATCGGTCTCCCTCCTTGCATGAGTACGGCTCCTACTCCTACACCTGATGCATCACATTCCACTTCAAAAGTGAGATCAAAGTTAGGTATTGCAAGGAGTGGTGCATGTGTGAGTTTGTGTTTCAGCAATTGGAAAGCCTTATCTTGGGCTTCCCCCCAAAAGAACTTCTCGTTCTTCTTTATGACCGCGGTAAGAGGTGCAGCAATGGTGCTAAAATCCTTCACAAAGCGACGGTAGAAGCTTGCTAATCCATGAAAGCTGCGCACATCACTTACAGAGGTAGGTGTTGGCCACTCTTGGATGGACTTAATCTTCTCTTCATCTACATGAATGCCCTGCGCACTTACAACATATCCTAGAAACACAACACGATCAGTGCAAAATGTGCACTTCTTAAGGTTGGCATATAGCCTTTCCCTTCGAAGTACTGCAAAGATGGCTTTGAGGTGCTCAAAGTGTTCCTCTAAGCTTCTACTATAAATCAGAATATCATCAAAGTAAACCACTACAAATTTCCCAAGAAAAGGTCTCAAAACATGGTTCATCAAACGCATGAAGGTACTAGGTGCATTAGTTAAGCCAAATGGCATTACTAACCACTCATATAGACCATGTTTAGTTTTGAAAGCGGTTTTCCACTCATCTCCCTCTTTCATTCTTATTTGGTGGTAACCACTTTTCAAATCAATTTTAGTGAATATAATGGCACCATGCAATTCATCTAACATATCATCTAACCTAGGGATAGGGTGACGATATTTTACCGTGATTGCATTGACTGCTCGACAGTCGGTGCACATTCTCCACGCTCCATCTTTCTTTGGCACGAGAATCACTGGTACAGCGCATGGACTTAGACTTTCTCTAGCCCAACCTTTCCTTAGCAATTCCTCCACTTGCCTTTGCAATTCCTTTGTTTCCTCAGGACCCATTCTATAGGCTGGTTTGTTAGGCAATGGTGCTCCAGGAATGAGATCGATTTGGTGCTCGATTCCCCTTAGCGGTGGTAGTCCATCAGGTACATCCTCAGGAAATATGTCCTCAAATTCCTGCAAGAGAGGTAAAATAGTATAAGGCAAGGAGTCAGTGGGTATGGATGAAGTGACCAACTCTTCTTTGCACACAAGCACAAGTAAGAGTTGGTTGGAAGACAAAGCTCGCCTTACATCTTTGGCTTTTGCTAGCAAGCTTAGCTTCCCCTTATTTTCTTCTCTCATAGCCGACCCACTTGTTGCCTTTTTCTTCCCTAGGGTTTCGGCCCTACTCTCTCCTTTTTCTTCCTCACTTTTCTCTCGCTTTTTCCTCTCAAGTTCTAGCTCATACTCCCTTTGGAGCCTCATTTGATCTTCATACACTTGTTTTGGGGTGAGAGGTACAAGTGTCACCTTTCTATTGCAATGAGTAAAGACATATTTATTAGCTCTTCCCTTGAATTCGACATCGCGATCATATTGCCAAGGCCGTCCAAGAATGAGGTGACTTGCTTGCATTGGCACGACATCACAAGTAACCTCGTCTTCATACTTGCCAATTCGGAATGGCACTTTTACTTGTCTAAACACGCGGACTTCCCCTTCATTGTTCAACCATTGAAGGCGATAAGGTCTTGGATGTTTGATAACTTGGAGCCCTAGCATTTCTACCATGAGTAGACTAGCGACATTGGCACAACTCTCACTATCAATAACAACACTACACACCTTATCCTTGATATGACACCTTGTGTAGAAAAGGTTGTCCCGTTGTACCTCCAGTTCCTCCTCTTTGGCGCGGGTAGTGAGGACCTTTCGAACCACTAGGCATCCAATCTCCTCATGCGTAGGTATCTCCTCACTCGATTCATTCTCTTCCTCTTCTAGAGGCGGTATCCCCTCGTACTCCTCTTCCTCATCTGATACAATTTCCCCATTTGGCAACATCAGCATGGTCCTTTGGCTGGGGCATTGAGAAGCGATATGGCCAAATCCTTGACACTTAAAACACTTGGTGTCTCGACCACGCGGTTTGGTAGCTGCATTATTAGCCTTAAAGTCAGGCTTGGGCGTTGCCTTGGAAGGGAGGCCATTCGGCCTTGGAGGGTAAGAAGGAGCTGCGGCTTTCTCCTCCCTTTTTGGTTGAGAAGTGCGCCAATTTCCAGCTGGATAAGTAGTGCTTTGTCGCGCAGTACCCCTCCTCTTGAGGCGTCGTTCAATTGTAACCGCCTTCTCGAGCATTTCATTCATGTCGAGGTAGTGTTGGAGTTCCACTACTTCGGCAATCTCGGGCCTCAATCCATGTAGAAAACGAGCCATAGTGGCCTCTCCATCTTCACGCAAATCCGCCTTCATGATGGCCATTTCCATCTCCTTGTAATAATCCTCAACTGACATGGACCCTTGGTTGAGAGCTTGTAGCCGACGGTGTAGATCTCAACTATAGTAGCTCGGAACAAACCTTTTTCTCATCAGACTCCTCATTTCCTCCCAAGTTTCCACAGGTCTCTCACGATTTCTCCTTCGGCTTAGTCTAAGTTGGTCCCACCAAATGGAGGCGTAGTCAGTGAATTCTACGGCTGCTAGTTTCACCTTTTGCTCCTCCGTATAGGTGTGGCATTCATAGACTAACTCAATTTTTCGTTCGCATTCCAAGTACGCCTCGGGGTCCGACTTGCCTTGGAATGAGGGAATCTTGAGTTTGACACCTTTAATGGTGTCATCTCCTCGACGTTGGAACCTTTGATCATTTTGGTACCTTCCCTCAAACGCTTCCTCTTCATCGTTTGAGTATGCCGATTCTTTGCCCTTACTCGGGGTAGGTGGAGGTCTCGAGTTCTCCAACTGATCAATTCGATCATGCAATGGTTCAATTTCATTCTTAAGCAATCGTTTGAACTCCCCCATCATGGCTTCCAACTGTAGTTTGATGTCCATGGTTTGGCTACCCACTCCACTAGACATATTTAGTTCACCTGCAAAACAAATAAACAAAAACGATTTCCTCTCTTTTTTTTTTTTTTTTTTTTTAATACGATGTATAGGTCACTCACACTCGTGTTTCACTCAAGTGTATCACTCTCTAATAATCTTACCAAGCAATTCCTTGGCTTGCTAGTTGCTCGAGTTGAACAAACGAGGCGTCACCGCAGTGTACGTTCTTGACTAGTCAACAAGTGACACACAAGCTAGTAGCAATAAGTGGAGGTGAATGACTGAAGACCTAGACACGACTCAAGACTCAGAATATAGCTGGACAATAACTAACGACTCAAAAGAAAGTAAGACAATTAACTTGAATGCTGAAATTTTGAAAATCCTAGAAAACTCTACCCGAAACCCAAATTTCTGGAATGTGTTGAGCTGCTGGTCCGTGGTCTTTTTGGTCCGTGATCTGATTTGGACACTTGGGGTTGCCAAGATTAGAAACCTTGGAGTTTGGTCAGATTTGGGAGTCCCAAGTGGTCCAAATTCGAAATTTTGGGGCTGGTCAGATTTGGAAGTCAGATTTTGCACAAAATTTGGTAAACTTGTAGGCTGTCAAGAATTGGATGTTGTTCAGATTTGGAAGTCCAAGTTTGAATCAGATTTGGTGGCTTGAATGCTGACCAAGACTAGGGCTGTTCAGATTTGAAAGTCCAAGTTTGAATCAGATTTGGTAAAACTTGAAGGCTGGTCAAGAATTGGAAACTAGAGCCGTCTTTCTTGAAATTTTTTTTTGACTTCTGTTGGGGTGTTTTCACACAATAGCCAGCTAGCTTAGACCACAATTTCACAGCAATTAACGTAAACAACTTGGACAGATTTGGTTTCAAGATCAAAGTTCCATGAAAACAAGAACACGGTTGAAGGTTTATTTCAGGTTTCAAGACTGCCAAGATTAACCTCTTTGATCCAAGAAGCTCAAGACTTCCCCAATAAGGTTTTGATGTTCGAGTTTTGCAAAGCAACAACACAAAGGTTCAAGAAACAAGTGCAAACAGATTCGGCAACCCAGCAATTAATTCCAGCAACGACTCAAGTGAATGACAATAAGGTATGCAACACAAGAGATTTTTTTTTTTTTCTGGATTTAAACAGAACATAAACACAAGACAAAACTGGACAGAAAATTTCGGACAACAACTAAACAACAAAGACAGATTTCTGACAAGGAAACAACCAAGACAGATTTCTGACAAGGAAACAACAAAGACAGATTTCGGACTTGACAAACCCGAGCACTTGAGCTACGAATTTAGAAGACTAAAATAGATCTAAAAACGATAAAAAGGATATTCGTGATACCTCTAACTAGCTCTGATACCAGCTGATACGAGACGCGGAAGCTACTTCGGATCTAGAGGAACACGATGAAGATTTGACGGAGTTGAACCCGAACTTGGACCACTCAAGAACAGATTTAACGGTAGAGGACGCCACAATCAAGTATGTGTGCTTGATTGATAAGTCAAGAACAGCCTAGGATCAACTCTAGGATGTTCAACTTAGCTTTTACAAGCTAAGGGAATTTCCCACAAGGAATGGACGAAATTCTGGAAATTTTATTCAATACTCTCAAAAACTGAATGTAACATGCGGCTTGAGGCTATTAATAGCCGTGACTAAGACCTAATAAACTGGAAAAATAACAAGGAAAGTTCGGCCAGCCCCTTGGGCCTTCACTTGACCGAAAGCTAGCCCAACTAACTATAGATCATAAGCTTCGGTGGCGTTGCCCCCGAACCCCCACCGGGGGCTTCGCTGCGCCCCCGGGCCCCCAAGCCAGGGGCGCGTCGCCCCCTTGGACCCCCGACTCGCTGATCGGACAGCGAGACCCCCGTACGGCTCAGCGAGGGTACTTAACTGCGGCTAAGCCCGCCGTTTGGAGCTTGAACATTTGCATCTTCAATTGTAAGCAGCATTTTAGTAGTCGTGCAAGGATATTCCAACTCAATTCCTTCAATGACCGGTTTCTCTTGGGTTTGGACTGCACGTACCAAGGCTTGAAGGGACTCCTTGAATCTCTTGGCTCGTGCTCGTGTCACTGGGCCTTGGGGCACCTTCACAGGGTCTACTTGTACACTTTGGGCCTCGTGCTCAACCGCATCATTCCCCTCCTCTTGAAAAGGATTTGCCCTCAAATCGTACTCGTCCCCTGCAATAAATGGACTTAGATCAGCAACATTGAATGTAGCACTAACAGTATACTCACCAGGCAGATCTAAGCGGTATGCATTGTCGTTGATGCGCTCAATAACTTGAAAAGGCCCATCTCCTCTTGGTGACAGCTTGCTTTGCCGTTGTTTTGGAAACCTCTCCTTGCGCAAATGTAACCAGACCCAATCACCTGGTTCAAAGACAAGCTTGCGCCTGTGCTTATTAGCTTGTTGGACATATTGGGCCGTCCTCCTCTCGATGTTGGTACGAACCTTGTCGTGTAATGATCTCACGAACTCAGCTTTCTTCTTGCCATCTAAGTTCATATGCTCAGAAGAAGGTAATGGCAACAAATCTAAGGGAGTTAAGGGGTTCAAACCATACACAACTTCAAAAGGCGAGAATTGTGTAGCACTATGCACAACCCTATTGTATGCAAACTCAACATGAGGTAGACACTCCTCCCATGACTTGATATTTTTCTTTATGATTGCACGTAGGAGTGTGGATAAAGTCCTATTGACTACCTCAGTTTGTCCGTCCGTTTGAGGATGACTAGAGGTAGAGAACAACAGTTTGGTTCCCAACCGACCCCATAAAGATTTCCAGAAATAGCTCAAAAACTTGACATCTCTATCGGATACTATTGTCCTAGGTATGCCATGCAAACGAACAACCTCTTTAAAGAATAAATCAGCAATGTGTAAAGCATCATCCGTCTTATGACATGCAATAAAGTGAGCCATTTTGGAGAACCTATCTACCACAACAAATATAGAGTCATGACCACGCTTTGAACGAGGTAAACCAAGCACGAAATCCATGGAGATGTCAACCCAAGGGTGGTGAGGTATGGGTAAAGGAGTATACAAACCGTTTGGGTTGACCCGAGACTTAGCTTTGTGGCACACACCACATCTTTCAACAATCCTCTCCACGTCCTTGCGCATGCGAGGCCAATGGAAGTGTTCCTGCAATACAGCTAATGTCTTGGTGACACCAAAGTGTCCCATTAGTCCACCACTATGTGACTCCTGAATAAGTAAGTCACGTATGGACCCTCGAGGAATGCACAGCTTGGTAAGATAAAATAAGAACCCATCATGTACAAAGAACTTTTCAAAGTCAGATTTTCCCCAATTCGCATAAGCGTTGGCAAAATCCAAGCCATCCTTATACAACTCCTTCATGAGTTCAAAGCCTAGGAGTTTAGCATCTAAGGCAGTGAGCAAAATGTGTCTCCGAGATAAAGCGTCAGCTACTACATTAGACTTACCTGTTTTGTATTTGATGACGTATGGAAAAGACTCGATGAAGGCTACCCATCGGGCATGCCGTTTGCTCAGCTTTTGTTGTCCTTTTAGGTGCTTGAGAGACTCATGGTCAGTTTTGATGACGAATTCCCGGGCACGTAGGTAGTGTTGCCATGTCTCCAAAGCACGTACGAGGGCAAACATCTCCTTGTCATAAGTTGAATAGTTGAGGACCGCGCCATTTAATTTCTCACTAAAGTAGGCAATCGGTCTCCCTCCTTGCATGAGTACGGCTCCTACTCCTACACCTGATGCATCACATTCCACTTCAAAAGTGAGATCAAAGTTAGGTATTGCAAGGAGTGGTGCATGTGTGAGTTTGTGTTTCAGCAATTGGAAAGCCTTATCTTGGGCTTCCCCCCAAAAGAACTTCTCGTTCTTCTTTATGACCGCGGTAAGAGGTGCAGCAATGGTGCTAAAATCCTTCACAAAGCGACGGTAGAAGCTTGCTAATCCATGAAAGCTGCGCACATCACTTACAGAGGTAGGTGTTGGCCACTCTTGGATGGACTTAATCTTCTCTTCATCTACATGAATGCCCTGCGCACTTACAACATATCCTAGAAACACAACACGATCAGTGCAAAATGTGCACTTCTTAAGGTTGGCATATAGCCTTTCCCTTCGAAGTACTGCAAAGATGGCTTTGAGGTGCTCAAAGTGTTCCTCTAAGCTTCTACTATAAATCAGAATATCATCAAAGTAAACCACTACAAATTTCCCAAGAAAAGGTCTCAAAACATGGTTCATCAAACGCATGAAGGTACTAGGTGCATTAGTTAAGCCAAATGGCATTACTAACCACTCATATAGACCATGTTTAGTTTTGAAAGCGGTTTTCCACTCATCTCCCTCTTTCATTCTTATTTGGTGGTAACCACTTTTCAAATCAATTTTAGTGAATATAATGGCACCATGCAATTCATCTAACATATCATCTAACCTAGGGATAGGGTGACGATATTTTACCGTGATTGCATTGACTGCTCGACAGTCGGTGCACATTCTCCACGCTCCATCTTTCTTTGGCACGAGAATCACTGGTACAGCGCATGGACTTAGACTTTCTCTAGCCCAACCTTTCCTTAGCAATTCCTCCACTTGCCTTTGCAATTCCTTTGTTTCCTCAGGACCCATTCTATAGGCTGGTTTGTTAGGCAATGGTGCTCCAGGAATGAGATCGATTTGGTGCTCGATTCCCCTTAGCGGTGGTAGTCCATCAGGTACATCCTCAGGAAATATGTCCTCAAATTCCTGCAAGAGAGGTAAAATAGTATAAGGCAAGGAGTCAGTGGGTATGGATGAAGTGACCAACTCTTCTTTGCACACAAGCACAAGTAAGAGTTGGTTGGAAGACAAAGCTCGCCTTACATCTTTGGCTTTTGCTAGCAAGCTTAGCTTCCCCTTATTTTCTTCTCTCATAGCCGACCCACTTGTTGCCTTTTTCTTCCCTAGGGTTTCGGCCCTACTCTCTCCTTTTTCTTCCTCACTTTTCTCTCGCTTTTTCCTCTCAAGTTCTAGCTCATACTCCCTTTGGAGCCTCATTTGATCTTCATACACTTGTTTTGGGGTGAGAGGTACAAGTGTCACCTTTCTATTGCAATGAGTAAAGACATATTTATTAGCTCTTCCCTTGAATTCGACATCGCGATCATATTGCCAAGGCCGTCCAAGAATGAGGTGACTTGCTTGCATTGGCACGACATCACAAGTAACCTCGTCTTCATACTTGCCAATTCGGAATGGCACTTTTACTTGTCTAAACACGCGGACTTCCCCTTCATTGTTCAACCATTGAAGGCGATAAGGTCTTGGATGTTTGATAACTTGGAGCCCTAGCATTTCTACCATGAGTAGACTAGCGACATTGGCACAACTCTCACTATCAATAACAACACTACACACCTTATCCTTGATATGACACCTTGTGTAGAAAAGGTTGTCCCGTTGTACCTCCAGTTCCTCCTCTTTGGCGCGGGTAGTGAGGACCTTTCGAACCACTAGGCATCCAATCTCCTCATGCGTAGGTATCTCCTCACTCGATTCATTCTCTTCCTCTTCTAGAGGCGGTATCCCCTCGTACTCCTCTTCCTCATCTGATACAATTTCCCCATTTGGCAACATCAGCATGGTCCTTTGGCTGGGGCATTGAGAAGCGATATGGCCAAATCCTTGACACTTAAAACACTTGGTGTCTCGACCACGCGGTTTGGTAGCTGCATTATTAGCCTTAAAGTCAGGCTTGGGCGTTGCCTTGGAAGGGAGGCCATTCGGCCTTGGAGGGTAAGAAGGAGCTGCGGCTTTCTCCTCCCTTTTTGGTTGAGAAGTGCGCCAATTTCCAGCTGGATAAGTAGTGCTTTGTCGCGCAGTACCCCTCCTCTTGAGGCGTCGTTCAATTGTAACCGCCTTCTCGAGCATTTCATTCATGTCGAGGTAGTGTTGGAGTTCCACTACTTCGGCAATCTCGGGCCTCAATCCATGTAGAAAACGAGCCATAGTGGCCTCTCCATCTTCACGCAAATCCGCCTTCATGATGGCCATTTCCATCTCCTTGTAATAATCCTCAACTGACATGGACCCTTGGTTGAGAGCTTGTAGCCGACGGTGTAGATCTCAACTATAGTAGCTCGGAACAAACCTTTTTCTCATCAGACTCCTCATTTCCTCCCAAGTTTCCACAGGTCTCTCACGATTTCTCCTTCGGCTTAGTCTAAGTTGGTCCCACCAAATGGAGGCGTAGTCAGTGAATTCTACGGCTGCTAGTTTCACCTTTTGCTCCTCCGTATAGGTGTGGCATTCATAGACTAACTCAATTTTTCGTTCGCATTCCAAGTACGCCTCGGGGTCCGACTTGCCTTGGAATGAGGGAATCTTGAGTTTGACACCTTTAATGGTGTCATCTCCTCGACGTTGGAACCTTTGATCATTTTGGTACCTTCCCTCAAACGCTTCCTCTTCATCGTTTGAGTATGCCGATTCTTTGCCCTTACTCGGGGTAGGTGGAGGTCTCGAGTTCTCCAACTGATCAATTCGATCATGCAATGGTTCAATTTCATTCTTAAGCAATCGTTTGAACTCCCCCATCATGGCTTCCAACTGTAGTTTGATGTCCATGGTTTGGCTACCCACTCCACTAGACATATTTAGTTCACCTGCAAAACAAATAAACAAAAACGATTTCCTCTCTTTTTTTTTTTTTTTTTTTTTAATACGATGTATAGGTCACTCACACTCGTGTTTCACTCAAGTGTATCACTCTCTAATAATCTTACCAAGCAATTCCTTGGCTTGCTAGTTGCTCGAGTTGAACAAACGAGGCGTCACCGCAGTGTACGTTCTTGACTAGTCAACAAGTGACACACAAGCTAGTAGCAATAAGTGGAGGTGAATGACTGAAGACCTAGACACGACTCAAGACTCAGAATATAGCTGGACAATAACTAACGACTCAAAAGAAAGTAAGACAATTAACTTGAATGCTGAAATTTTGAAAATCCTAGAAAACTCTACCCGAAACCCAAATTTCTGGAATGTGTTGAGCTGCTGGTCCGTGGTCTTTTTGGTCCGTGATCTGATTTGGACACTTGGGGTTGCCAAGATTAGAAACCTTGGAGTTTGGTCAGATTTGGGAGTCCCAAGTGGTCCAAATTCGAAATTTTGGGGCTGGTCAGATTTGGAAGTCAGATTTTGCACAAAATTTGGTAAACTTGTAGGCTGTCAAGAATTGGATGTTGTTCAGATTTGGAAGTCCAAGTTTGAATCAGATTTGGTGGCTTGAATGCTGACCAAGACTAGGGCTGTTCAGATTTGAAAGTCCAAGTTTGAATCAGATTTGGTAAAACTTGAAGGCTGGTCAAGAATTGGAAACTAGAGCCGTCTTTCTTGAAATTTTTTTTTGACTTCTGTTGGGGTGTTTTCACACAATAGCCAGCTAGCTTAGACCACAATTTCACAGCAATTAACGTAAACAACTTGGACAGATTTGGTTTCAAGATCAAAGTTCCATGAAAACAAGAACACGGTTGAAGGTTTATTTCAGGTTTCAAGACTGCCAAGATTAACCTCTTTGATCCAAGAAGCTCAAGACTTCCCCAATAAGGTTTTGATGTTCGAGTTTTGCAAAGCAACAACACAAAGGTTCAAGAAACAAGTGCAAACAGATTCGGCAACCCAGCAATTAATTCCAGCAACGACTCAAGGGAATGACAATAAGGTATGCAACACAAGAGATTTTTTTTTTTTTCTGGATTTAAACAGAACATAAACACAAGACAAAACTGGACAGAAAATTTCGGACAACAACTAAACAACAAAGACAGATTTCTGACAAGGAAACAACCAAGACAGATTTCTGACAAGGAAACAACAAAGACAGATTTCGGACTTGACAAACCCGAGCACTTGAGCTACGAATTTAGAAGACTAAAATAGATCTAAAAACGATAAAAAGGATATTCGTGATACCTCTAACTAGCTCTGATACCAGCTGATACGAGACGCGGAAGCTACTTCGGATCTAGAGGAACACGATGAAGATTTGACGGAGTTGAACCCGAACTTGGACCACTCAAGAACAGATTTAACGGTAGAGGACGCCACAATCAAGTATGTGTGCTTGATTGATAAGTCAAGAACAGCCTAGGATCAACTCTAGGATGTTCAACTTAGCTTTTACAAGCTAAGGGAATTTCCCACAAGGAATGGACGAAATTCTGGAAATTTTATTCAATACTCTCAAAAACTGAATGTAACATGCGGCTTGAGGCTATTAATAGCCGTGACTAAGACCTAATAAACTGGAAAAATAACAAGGAAAGTTCGGCCAGCCCCTTGGGCCTTCACTTGACCGAAAGCTAGCCCAACTAACTATAGATCATAAGCTTCGGTGGCGTTGCCCCCGAACCCCCACCGGGGGCTTCGCTGCGCCCCCGGGCCCCCAAGCCAGGGGCGCGTCGCCCCCTTGGACCCCCGACTCGCTGATCGGACAGCGAGACCCCCGTACGGCTCAGCGAGGGTACTTAACTGCGGCTAAGCCCGCCGTTTGGAGCTTGAACATTTGCATCTTCAATTGTAAGCAGCATTTTAGTAGTCGTGCAAGGATATTCCAACTCAATTCCTTCAATGACCGGTTTCTCTTGGGTTTGGACTGCACGTACCAAGGCTTGAAGGGACTCCTTGAATCTCTTGGCTCGTGCTCGTGTCACTGGGCCTTGGGGCACCTTCACAGGGTCTACTTGTACACTTTGGGCCTCGTGCTCAACCGCATCATTCCCCTCCTCTTGAAAAGGATTTGCCCTCAAATCGTACTCGTCCCCTGCAATAAATGGACTTAGATCAGCAACATTGAATGTAGCACTAACAGTATACTCACCAGGCAGATCTAAGCGGTATGCATTGTCGTTGATGCGCTCAATAACTTGAAAAGGCCCATCTCCTCTTGGTGACAGCTTGCTTTGCCGTTGTTTTGGAAACCTCTCCTTGCGCAAATGTAACCAGACCCAATCACCTGGTTCAAAGACAAGCTTGCGCCTGTGCTTATTAGCTTGTTGGACATATTGGGCCGTCCTCCTCTCGATGTTGGTACGAACCTTGTCGTGTAATGATCTCACGAACTCAGCTTTCTTCTTGCCATCTAAGTTCATATGCTCAGAAGAAGGTAATGGCAACAAATCTAAGGGAGTTAAGGGGTTCAAACCATACACAACTTCAAAAGGCGAGAATTGTGTAGCACTATGCACAACCCTATTGTATGCAAACTCAACATGAGGTAGACACTCCTCCCATGACTTGATATTTTTCTTTATGATTGCACGTAGGAGTGTGGATAAAGTCCTATTGACTACCTCAGTTTGTCCGTCCGTTTGAGGATGACTAGAGGTAGAGAACAACAGTTTGGTTCCCAACCGACCCCATAAAGATTTCCAGAAATAGCTCAAAAACTTGACATCTCTATCGGATACTATTGTCCTAGGTATGCCATGCAAACGAACAACCTCTTTAAAGAATAAATCAGCAATGTGTAAAGCATCATCCGTCTTATGACATGCAATAAAGTGAGCCATTTTGGAGAACCTATCTACCACAACAAATATAGAGTCATGACCACGCTTTGAACGAGGTAAACCAAGCACGAAATCCATGGAGATGTCAACCCAAGGGTGGTGAGGTATGGGTAAAGGAGTATACAAACCGTTTGGGTTGACCCGAGACTTAGCTTTGTGGCACACACCACATCTTTCAACAATCCTCTCCACGTCCTTGCGCATGCGAGGCCAATGGAAGTGTTCCTGCAATACAGCTAATGTCTTGGTGACACCAAAGTGTCCCATTAGTCCACCACTATGTGACTCCTGAATAAGTAAGTCACGTATGGACCCTCGAGGAATGCACAGCTTGGTAAGATAAAATAAGAACCCATCATGTA
Organism: Coffea arabica; assembly: GCF_036785885.1. Classification (NCBI taxonomy): domain Eukaryota; kingdom Viridiplantae; phylum Streptophyta; class Magnoliopsida; order Gentianales; family Rubiaceae; genus Coffea; species Coffea arabica. The sequence continues at coordinate 5,966,005 of NC_092321.1, read as the reverse complement.
CAAAGAACTTTTCAAAGTCAGATTTTCCCCAATTCGCATAAGCGTTGGCAAAATCCAAGCCATCCTTATACAACTCCTTCATGAGTTCAAAGCCTAGGAGTTTAGCATCTAAGGCAGTGAGCAAAATGTGTCTCCGAGATAAAGCGTCAGCTACTACATTAGACTTACCTGTTTTGTATTTGATGACGTATGGAAAAGACTCGATGAAGGCTACCCATCGGGCATGCCGTTTGCTCAGCTTTTGTTGTCCTTTTAGGTGCTTGAGAGACTCATGGTCAGTTTTGATGACGAATTCCCGGGCACGTAGGTAGTGTTGCCATGTCTCCAAAGCACGTACGAGGGCAAACATCTCCTTGTCATAAGTTGAATAGTTGAGGACCGCGCCATTTAATTTCTCACTAAAGTAGGCAATCGGTCTCCCTCCTTGCATGAGTACGGCTCCTACTCCTACACCTGATGCATCACATTCCACTTCAAAAGTGAGATCAAAGTTAGGTATTGCAAGGAGTGGTGCATGTGTGAGTTTGTGTTTCAGCAATTGGAAAGCCTTATCTTGGGCTTCCCCCCAAAAGAACTTCTCGTTCTTCTTTATGACCGCGGTAAGAGGTGCAGCAATGGTGCTAAAATCCTTCACAAAGCGACGGTAGAAGCTTGCTAATCCATGAAAGCTGCGCACATCACTTACAGAGGTAGGTGTTGGCCACTCTTGGATGGACTTAATCTTCTCTTCATCTACATGAATGCCCTGCGCACTTACAACATATCCTAGAAACACAACACGATCAGTGCAAAATGTGCACTTCTTAAGGTTGGCATATAGCCTTTCCCTTCGAAGTACTGCAAAGATGGCTTTGAGGTGCTCAAAGTGTTCCTCTAAGCTTCTACTATAAATCAGAATATCATCAAAGTAAACCACTACAAATTTCCCAAGAAAAGGTCTCAAAACATGGTTCATCAAACGCATGAAGGTACTAGGTGCATTAGTTAAGCCAAATGGCATTACTAACCACTCATATAGACCATGTTTAGTTTTGAAAGCGGTTTTCCACTCATCTCCCTCTTTCATTCTTATTTGGTGGTAACCACTTTTCAAATCAATTTTAGTGAATATAATGGCACCATGCAATTCATCTAACATATCATCTAACCTAGGGATAGGGTGACGATATTTTACCGTGATTGCATTGACTGCTCGACAGTCGGTGCACATTCTCCACGCTCCATCTTTCTTTGGCACGAGAATCACTGGTACAGCGCATGGACTTAGACTTTCTCTAGCCCAACCTTTCCTTAGCAATTCCTCCACTTGCCTTTGCAATTCCTTTGTTTCCTCAGGACCCATTCTATAGGCTGGTTTGTTAGGCAATGGTGCTCCAGGAATGAGATCGATTTGGTGCTCGATTCCCCTTAGCGGTGGTAGTCCATCAGGTACATCCTCAGGAAATATGTCCTCAAATTCCTGCAAGAGAGGTAAAATAGTATAAGGCAAGGAGTCAGTGGGTATGGATGAAGTGACCAACTCTTCTTTGCACACAAGCACAAGTAAGAGTTGGTTGGAAGACAAAGCTCGCCTTACATCTTTGGCTTTTGCTAGCAAGCTTAGCTTCCCCTTATTTTCTTCTCTCATAGCCGACCCACTTGTTGCCTTTTTCTTCCCTAGGGTTTCGGCCCTACTCTCTCCTTTTTCTTCCTCACTTTTCTCTCGCTTTTTCCTCTCAAGTTCTAGCTCATACTCCCTTTGGAGCCTCATTTGATCTTCATACACTTGTTTTGGGGTGAGAGGTACAAGTGTCACCTTTCTATTGCAATGAGTAAAGACATATTTATTAGCTCTTCCCTTGAATTCGACATCGCGATCATATTGCCAAGGCCGTCCAAGAATGAGGTGACTTGCTTGCATTGGCACGACATCACAAGTAACCTCGTCTTCATACTTGCCAATTCGGAATGGCACTTTTACTTGTCTAAACACGCGGACTTCCCCTTCATTGTTCAACCATTGAAGGCGATAAGGTCTTGGATGTTTGATAACTTGGAGCCCTAGCATTTCTACCATGAGTAGACTAGCGACATTGGCACAACTCTCACTATCAATAACAACACTACACACCTTATCCTTGATATGACACCTTGTGTAGAAAAGGTTGTCCCGTTGTACCTCCAGTTCCTCCTCTTTGGCGCGGGTAGTGAGGACCTTTCGAACCACTAGGCATCCAATCTCCTCATGCGTAGGTATCTCCTCACTCGATTCATTCTCTTCCTCTTCTAGAGGCGGTATCCCCTCGTACTCCTCTTCCTCATCTGATACAATTTCCCCATTTGGCAACATCAGCATGGTCCTTTGGCTGGGGCATTGAGAAGCGATATGGCCAAATCCTTGACACTTAAAACACTTGGTGTCTCGACCACGCGGTTTGGTAGCTGCATTATTAGCCTTAAAGTCAGGCTTGGGCGTTGCCTTGGAAGGGAGGCCATTCGGCCTTGGAGGGTAAGAAGGAGCTGCGGCTTTCTCCTCCCTTTTTGGTTGAGAAGTGCGCCAATTTCCAGCTGGATAAGTAGTGCTTTGTCGCGCAGTACCCCTCCTCTTGAGGCGTCGTTCAATTGTAACCGCCTTCTCGAGCATTTCATTCATGTCGAGGTAGTGTTGGAGTTCCACTACTTCGGCAATCTCGGGCCTCAATCCATGTAGAAAACGAGCCATAGTGGCCTCTCCATCTTCACGCAAATCCGCCTTCATGATGGCCATTTCCATCTCCTTGTAATAATCCTCAACTGACATGGACCCTTGGTTGAGAGCTTGTAGCCGACGGTGTAGATCTCAACTATAGTAGCTCGGAACAAACCTTTTTCTCATCAGACTCCTCATTTCCTCCCAAGTTTCCACAGGTCTCTCACGATTTCTCCTTCGGCTTAGTCTAAGTTGGTCCCACCAAATGGAGGCGTAGTCAGTGAATTCTACGGCTGCTAGTTTCACCTTTTGCTCCTCCGTATAGGTGTGGCATTCATAGACTAACTCAATTTTTCGTTCGCATTCCAAGTACGCCTCGGGGTCCGACTTGCCTTGGAATGAGGGAATCTTGAGTTTGACACCTTTAATGGTGTCATCTCCTCGACGTTGGAACCTTTGATCATTTTGGTACCTTCCCTCAAACGCTTCCTCTTCATCGTTTGAGTATGCCGATTCTTTGCCCTTACTCGGGGTAGGTGGAGGTCTCGAGTTCTCCAACTGATCAATTCGATCATGCAATGGTTCAATTTCATTCTTAAGCAATCGTTTGAACTCCCCCATCATGGCTTCCAACTGTAGTTTGATGTCCATGGTTTGGCTACCCACTCCACTAGACATATTTAGTTCACCTGCAAAACAAATAAACAAAAACGATTTCCTCTCTTTTTTTTTTTTTTTTTTTTTAATACGATGTATAGGTCACTCACACTCGTGTTTCACTCAAGTGTATCACTCTCTAATAATCTTACCAAGCAATTCCTTGGCTTGCTAGTTGCTCGAGTTGAACAAACGAGGCGTCACCGCAGTGTACGTTCTTGACTAGTCAACAAGTGACACACAAGCTAGTAGCAATAAGTGGAGGTGAATGACTGAAGACCTAGACACGACTCAAGACTCAGAATATAGCTGGACAATAACTAACGACTCAAAAGAAAGTAAGACAATTAACTTGAATGCTGAAATTTTGAAAATCCTAGAAAACTCTACCCGAAACCCAAATTTCTGGAATGTGTTGAGCTGCTGGTCCGTGGTCTTTTTGGTCCGTGATCTGATTTGGACACTTGGGGTTGCCAAGATTAGAAACCTTGGAGTTTGGTCAGATTTGGGAGTCCCAAGTGGTCCAAATTCGAAATTTTGGGGCTGGTCAGATTTGGAAGTCAGATTTTGCACAAAATTTGGTAAACTTGTAGGCTGTCAAGAATTGGATGTTGTTCAGATTTGGAAGTCCAAGTTTGAATCAGATTTGGTGGCTTGAATGCTGACCAAGACTAGGGCTGTTCAGATTTGAAAGTCCAAGTTTGAATCAGATTTGGTAAAACTTGAAGGCTGGTCAAGAATTGGAAACTAGAGCCGTCTTTCTTGAAATTTTTTTTTGACTTCTGTTGGGGTGTTTTCACACAATAGCCAGCTAGCTTAGACCACAATTTCACAGCAATTAACGTAAACAACTTGGACAGATTTGGTTTCAAGATCAAAGTTCCATGAAAACAAGAACACGGTTGAAGGTTTATTTCAGGTTTCAAGACTGCCAAGATTAACCTCTTTGATCCAAGAAGCTCAAGACTTCCCCAATAAGGTTTTGATGTTCGAGTTTTGCAAAGCAACAACACAAAGGTTCAAGAAACAAGTGCAAACAGATTCGGCAACCCAGCAATTAATTCCAGCAACGACTCAAGGGAATGACAATAAGGTATGCAACACAAGAGATTTTTTTTTTTTTCTGGATTTAAACAGAACATAAACACAAGACAAAACTGGACAGAAAATTTCGGACAACAACTAAACAACAAAGACAGATTTCTGACAAGGAAACAACCAAGACAGATTTCTGACAAGGAAACAACAAAGACAGATTTCGGACTTGACAAACCCGAGCACTTGAGCTACGAATTTAGAAGACTAAAATAGATCTAAAAACGATAAAAAGGATATTCGTGATACCTCTAACTAGCTCTGATACCAGCTGATACGAGACGCGGAAGCTACTTCGGATCTAGAGGAACACGATGAAGATTTGACGGAGTTGAACCCGAACTTGGACCACTCAAGAACAGATTTAACGGTAGAGGACGCCACAATCAAGTATGTGTGCTTGATTGATAAGTCAAGAACAGCCTAGGATCAACTCTAGGATGTTCAACTTAGCTTTTACAAGCTAAGGGAATTTCCCACAAGGAATGGACGAAATTCTGGAAATTTTATTCAATACTCTCAAAAACTGAATGTAACATGCGGCTTGAGGCTATTAATAGCCGTGACTAAGACCTAATAAACTGGAAAAATAACAAGGAAAGTTCGGCCAGCCCCTTGGGCCTTCACTTGACCGAAAGCTAGCCCAACTAACTATAGATCATAAGCTTCGGTGGCGTTGCCCCCGAACCCCCACCGGGGGCTTCGCTGCGCCCCCGGGCCCCCAAGCCAGGGGCGCGTCGCCCCCTTGGACCCCCGACTCGCTGATCGGACAGCGAGACCCCCGTACGGCTCAGCGAGGGTACTTAACTGCGGCTAAGCCCGCCGTTTGGAGCTTGAACATTTGCATCTTCAATTGTAAGCAGCATTTTAGTAGTCGTGCAAGGATATTCCAACTCAATTCCTTCAATGACCGGTTTCTCTTGGGTTTGGACTGCACGTACCAAGGCTTGAAGGGACTCCTTGAATCTCTTGGCTCGTGCTCGTGTCACTGGGCCTTGGGGCACCTTCACAGGGTCTACTTGTACACTTTGGGCCTCGTGCTCAACCGCATCATTCCCCTCCTCTTGAAAAGGATTTGCCCTCAAATCGTACTCGTCCCCTGCAATAAATGGACTTAGATCAGCAACATTGAATGTAGCACTAACAGTATACTCACCAGGCAGATCTAAGCGGTATGCATTGTCGTTGATGCGCTCAATAACTTGAAAAGGCCCATCTCCTCTTGGTGACAGCTTGCTTTGCCGTTGTTTTGGAAACCTCTCCTTGCGCAAATGTAACCAGACCCAATCACCTGGTTCAAAGACAAGCTTGCGCCTGTGCTTATTAGCTTGTTGGACATATTGGGCCGTCCTCCTCTCGATGTTGGTACGAACCTTGTCGTGTAATGATCTCACGAACTCAGCTTTCTTCTTGCCATCTAAGTTCATATGCTCAGAAGAAGGTAATGGCAACAAATCTAAGGGAGTTAAGGGGTTCAAACCATACACAACTTCAAAAGGCGAGAATTGTGTAGCACTATGCACAACCCTATTGTATGCAAACTCAACATGAGGTAGACACTCCTCCCATGACTTGATATTTTTCTTTATGATTGCACGTAGGAGTGTGGATAAAGTCCTATTGACTACCTCAGTTTGTCCGTCCGTTTGAGGATGACTAGAGGTAGAGAACAACAGTTTGGTTCCCAACCGACCCCATAAAGATTTCCAGAAATAGCTCAAAAACTTGACATCTCTATCGGATACTATTGTCCTAGGTATGCCATGCAAACGAACAACCTCTTTAAAGAATAAATCAGCAATGTGTAAAGCATCATCCGTCTTATGACATGCAATAAAGTGAGCCATTTTGGAGAACCTATCTACCACAACAAATATAGAGTCATGACCACGCTTTGAACGAGGTAAACCAAGCACGAAATCCATGGAGATGTCAACCCAAGGGTGGTGAGGTATGGGTAAAGGAGTATACAAACCGTTTGGGTTGACCCGAGACTTAGCTTTGTGGCACACACCACATCTTTCAACAATCCTCTCCACGTCCTTGCGCATGCGAGGCCAATGGAAGTGTTCCTGCAATACAGCTAATGTCTTGGTGACACCAAAGTGTCCCATTAGTCCACCACTATGTGACTCCTGAATAAGTAAGTCACGTATGGACCCTCGAGGAATGCACAGCTTGGTAAGATAAAATAAGAACCCATCATGTACAAAGAACTTTTCAAAGTCAGATTTTCCCCAATTCGCATAAGCGTTGGCAAAATCCAAGCCATCCTTATACAACTCCTTCATGAGTTCAAAGCCTAGGAGTTTAGCATCTAAGGCAGTGAGCAAAATGTGTCTCCGAGATAAAGCGTCAGCTACTACATTAGACTTACCTGTTTTGTATTTGATGACGTATGGAAAAGACTCGATGAAGGCTACCCATCGGGCATGCCGTTTGCTCAGCTTTTGTTGTCCTTTTAGGTGCTTGAGAGACTCATGGTCAGTTTTGATGACGAATTCCCGGGCACGTAGGTAGTGTTGCCATGTCTCCAAAGCACGTACGAGGGCAAACATCTCCTTGTCATAAGTTGAATAGTTGAGGACCGCGCCATTTAATTTCTCACTAAAGTAGGCAATCGGTCTCCCTCCTTGCATGAGTACGGCTCCTACTCCTACACCTGATGCATCACATTCCACTTCAAAAGTGAGATCAAAGTTAGGTATTGCAAGGAGTGGTGCATGTGTGAGTTTGTGTTTCAGCAATTGGAAAGCCTTATCTTGGGCTTCCCCCCAAAAGAACTTCTCGTTCTTCTTTATGACCGCGGTAAGAGGTGCAGCAATGGTGCTAAAATCCTTCACAAAGCGACGGTAGAAGCTTGCTAATCCATGAAAGCTGCGCACATCACTTACAGAGGTAGGTGTTGGCCACTCTTGGATGGACTTAATCTTCTCTTCATCTACATGAATGCCCTGCGCACTTACAACATATCCTAGAAACACAACACGATCAGTGCAAAATGTGCACTTCTTAAGGTTGGCATATAGCCTTTCCCTTCGAAGTACTGCAAAGATGGCTTTGAGGTGCTCAAAGTGTTCCTCTAAGCTTCTACTATAAATCAGAATATCATCAAAGTAAACCACTACAAATTTCCCAAGAAAAGGTCTCAAAACATGGTTCATCAAACGCATGAAGGTACTAGGTGCATTAGTTAAGCCAAATGGCATTACTAACCACTCATATAGACCATGTTTAGTTTTGAAAGCGGTTTTCCACTCATCTCCCTCTTTCATTCTTATTTGGTGGTAACCACTTTTCAAATCAATTTTAGTGAATATAATGGCACCATGCAATTCATCTAACATATCATCTAACCTAGGGATAGGGTGACGATATTTTACCGTGATTGCATTGACTGCTCGACAGTCGGTGCACATTCTCCACGCTCCATCTTTCTTTGGCACGAGAATCACTGGTACAGCGCATGGACTTAGACTTTCTCTAGCCCAACCTTTCCTTAGCAATTCCTCCACTTGCCTTTGCAATTCCTTTGTTTCCTCAGGACCCATTCTATAGGCTGGTTTGTTAGGCAATGGTGCTCCAGGAATGAGATCGATTTGGTGCTCGATTCCCCTTAGCGGTGGTAGTCCATCAGGTACATCCTCAGGAAATATGTCCTCAAATTCCTGCAAGAGAGGTAAAATAGTATAAGGCAAGGAGTCAGTGGGTATGGATGAAGTGACCAACTCTTCTTTGCACACAAGCACAAGTAAGAGTTGGTTGGAAGACAAAGCTCGCCTTACATCTTTGGCTTTTGCTAGCAAGCTTAGCTTCCCCTTATTTTCTTCTCTCATAGCCGACCCACTTGTTGCCTTTTTCTTCCCTAGGGTTTCGGCCCTACTCTCTCCTTTTTCTTCCTCACTTTTCTCTCGCTTTTTCCTCTCAAGTTCTAGCTCATACTCCCTTTGGAGCCTCATTTGATCTTCATACACTTGTTTTGGGGTGAGAGGTACAAGTGTCACCTTTCTATTGCAATGAGTAAAGACATATTTATTAGCTCTTCCCTTGAATTCGACATCGCGATCATATTGCCAAGGCCGTCCAAGAATGAGGTGACTTGCTTGCATTGGCACGACATCACAAGTAACCTCGTCTTCATACTTGCCAATTCGGAATGGCACTTTTACTTGTCTAAACACGCGGACTTCCCCTTCATTGTTCAACCATTGAAGGCGATAAGGTCTTGGATGTTTGATAACTTGGAGCCCTAGCATTTCTACCATGAGTAGACTAGCGACATTGGCACAACTCTCACTATCAATAACAACACTACACACCTTATCCTTGATATGACACCTTGTGTAGAAAAGGTTGTCCCGTTGTACCTCCAGTTCCTCCTCTTTGGCGCGGGTAGTGAGGACCTTTCGAACCACTAGGCATCCAATCTCCTCATGCGTAGGTATCTCCTCACTCGATTCATTCTCTTCCTCTTCTAGAGGCGGTATCCCCTCGTACTCCTCTTCCTCATCTGATACAATTTCCCCATTTGGCAACATCAGCATGGTCCTTTGGCTGGGGCATTGAGAAGCGATATGGCCAAATCCTTGACACTTAAAACACTTGGTGTCTCGACCACGCGGTTTGGTAGCTGCATTATTAGCCTTAAAGTCAGGCTTGGGCGTTGCCTTGGAAGGGAGGCCATTCGGCCTTGGAGGGTAAGAAGGAGCTGCGGCTTTCTCCTCCCTTTTTGGTTGAGAAGTGCGCCAATTTCCAGCTGGATAAGTAGTGCTTTGTCGCGCAGTACCCCTCCTCTTGAGGCGTCGTTCAATTGTAACCGCCTTCTCGAGCATTTCATTCATGTCGAGGTAGTGTTGGAGTTCCACTACTTCGGCAATCTCGGGCCTCAATCCATGTAGAAAACGAGCCATAGTGGCCTCTCCATCTTCACGCAAATCCGCCTTCATGATGGCCATTTCCATCTCCTTGTAATAATCCTCAACTGACATGGACCCTTGGTTGAGAGCTTGTAGCCGACGGTGTAGATCTCAACTATAGTAGCTCGGAACAAACCTTTTTCTCATCAGACTCCTCATTTCCTCCCAAGTTTCCACAGGTCTCTCACGATTTCTCCTTCGGCTTAGTCTAAGTTGGTCCCACCAAATGGAGGCGTAGTCAGTGAATTCTACGGCTGCTAGTTTCACCTTTTGCTCCTCCGTATAGGTGTGGCATTCATAGACTAACTCAATTTTTCGTTCGCATTCCAAGTACGCCTCGGGGTCCGACTTGCCTTGGAATGAGGGAATCTTGAGTTTGACACCTTTAATGGTGTCATCTCCTCGACGTTGGAACCTTTGATCATTTTGGTACCTTCCCTCAAACGCTTCCTCTTCATCGTTTGAGTATGCCGATTCTTTGCCCTTACTCGGGGTAGGTGGAGGTCTCGAGTTCTCCAACTGATCAATTCGATCATGCAATGGTTCAATTTCATTCTTAAGCAATCGTTTGAACTCCCCCATCATGGCTTCCAACTGTAGTTTGATGTCCATGGTTTGGCTACCCACTCCACTAGACATATTTAGTTCACCTGCAAAACAAATAAACAAAAACGATTTCCTCTCTTTTTTTTTTTTTTTTTTTTTAATACGATGTATAGGTCACTCACACTCGTGTTTCACTCAAGTGTATCACTCTCTAATAATCTTACCAAGCAATTCCTTGGCTTGCTAGTTGCTCGAGTTGAACAAACGAGGCGTCACCGCAGTGTACGTTCTTGACTAGTCAACAAGTGACACACAAGCTAGTAGCAATAAGTGGAGGTGAATGACTGAAGACCTAGACACGACTCAAGACTCAGAATATAGCTGGACAATAACTAACGACTCAAAAGAAAGTAAGACAATTAACTTGAATGCTGAAATTTTGAAAATCCTAGAAAACTCTACCCGAAACCCAAATTTCTGGAATGTGTTGAGCTGCTGGTCCGTGGTCTTTTTGGTCCGTGATCTGATTTGGACACTTGGGGTTGCCAAGATTAGAAACCTTGGAGTTTGGTCAGATTTGGGAGTCCCAAGTGGTCCAAATTCGAAATTTTGGGGCTGGTCAGATTTGGAAGTCAGATTTTGCACAAAATTTGGTAAACTTGTAGGCTGTCAAGAATTGGATGTTGTTCAGATTTGGAAGTCCAAGTTTGAATCAGATTTGGTGGCTTGAATGCTGACCAAGACTAGGGCTGTTCAGATTTGAAAGTCCAAGTTTGAATCAGATTTGGTAAAACTTGAAGGCTGGTCAAGAATTGGAAACTAGAGCCGTCTTTCTTGAAATTTTTTTTTGACTTCTGTTGGGGTGTTTTCACACAATAGCCAGCTAGCTTAGACCACAATTTCACAGCAATTAACGTAAACAACTTGGACAGATTTGGTTTCAAGATCAAAGTTCCATGAAAACAAGAACACGGTTGAAGGTTTATTTCAGGTTTCAAGACTGCCAAGATTAACCTCTTTGATCCAAGAAGCTCAAGACTTCCCCAATAAGGTTTTGATGTTCGAGTTTTGCAAAGCAACAACACAAAGGTTCAAGAAACAAGTGCAAACAGATTCGGCAACCCAGCAATTAATTCCAGCAACGACTCAAGTGAATGACAATAAGGTATGCAACACAAGAGATTTTTTTTTTTTTCTGGATTTAAACAGAACATAAACACAAGACAAAACTGGACAGAAAATTTCGGACAACAACTAAACAACAAAGACAGATTTCTGACAAGGAAACAACCAAGACAGATTTCTGACAAGGAAACAACAAAGACAGATTTCGGACTTGACAAACCCGAGCACTTGAGCTACGAATTTAGAAGACTAAAATAGATCTAAAAACGATAAAAAGGATATTCGTGATACCTCTAACTAGCTCTGATACCAGCTGATACGAGACGCGGAAGCTACTTCGGATCTAGAGGAACACGATGAAGATTTGACGGAGTTGAACCCGAACTTGGACCACTCAAGAACAGATTTAACGGTAGAGGACGCCACAATCAAGTATGTGTGCTTGATTGATAAGTCAAGAACAGCCTAGGATCAACTCTAGGATGTTCAACTTAGCTTTTACAAGCTAAGGGAATTTCCCACAAGGAATGGACGAAATTCTGGAAATTTTATTCAATACTCTCAAAAACTGAATGTAACATGCGGCTTGAGGCTATTAATAGCCGTGACTAAGACCTAATAAACTGGAAAAATAACAAGGAAAGTTCGGCCAGCCCCTTGGGCCTTCACTTGACCGAAAGCTAGCCCAACTAACTATAGATCATAAGCTTCGGTGGCGTTGCCCCCGAACCCCCACCGGGGGCTTCGCTGCGCCCCCGGGCCCCCAAGCCAGGGGCGCGTCGCCCCCTTGGACCCCCGACTCGCTGATCGGACAGCGAGACCCCCGTACGGCTCAGCGAGGGTACTTAACTGCGGCTAAGCCCGCCGTTTGGAGCTTGAACATTTGCATCTTCAATTGTAAGCAGCATTTTAGTAGTCGTGCAAGGATATTCCAACTCAATTCCTTCAATGACCGGTTTCTCTTGGGTTTGGACTGCACGTACCAAGGCTTGAAGGGACTCCTTGAATCTCTTGGCTCGTGCTCGTGTCACTGGGCCTTGGGGCACCTTCACAGGGTCTACTTGTACACTTTGGGCCTCGTGCTCAACCGCATCATTCCCCTCCTCTTGAAAAGGATTTGCCCTCAAATCGTACTCGTCCCCTGCAATAAATGGACTTAGATCAGCAACATTGAATGTAGCACTAACAGTATACTCACCAGGCAGATCTAAGCGGTATGCATTGTCGTTGATGCGCTCAATAACTTGAAAAGGCCCATCTCCTCTTGGTGACAGCTTGCTTTGCCGTTGTTTTGGAAACCTCTCCTTGCGCAAATGTAACCAGACCCAATCACCTGGTTCAAAGACAAGCTTGCGCCTGTGCTTATTAGCTTGTTGGACATATTGGGCCGTCCTCCTCTCGATGTTGGTACGAACCTTGTCGTGTAATGATCTCACGAACTCAGCTTTCTTCTTGCCATCTAAGTTCATATGCTCAGAAGAAGGTAATGGCAACAAATCTAAGGGAGTTAAGGGGTTCAAACCATACACAACTTCAAAAGGCGAGAATTGTGTAGCACTATGCACAACCCTATTGTATGCAAACTCAACATGAGGTAGACACTCCTCCCATGACTTGATATTTTTCTTTATGATTGCACGTAGGAGTGTGGATAAAGTCCTATTGACTACCTCAGTTTGTCCGTCCGTTTGAGGATGACTAGAGGTAGAGAACAACAGTTTGGTTCCCAACCGACCCCATAAAGATTTCCAGAAATAGCTCAAAAACTTGACATCTCTATCGGATACTATTGTCCTAGGTATGCCATGCAAACGAACAACCTCTTTAAAGAATAAATCAGCAATGTGTAAAGCATCATCCGTCTTATGACATGCAATAAAGTGAGCCATTTTGGAGAACCTATCTACCACAACAAATATAGAGTCATGACCACGCTTTGAACGAGGTAAACCAAGCACGAAATCCATGGAGATGTCAACCCAAGGGTGGTGAGGTATGGGTAAAGGAGTATACAAACCGTTTGGGTTGACCCGAGACTTAGCTTTGTGGCACACACCACATCTTTCAACAATCCTCTCCACGTCCTTGCGCATGCGAGGCCAATGGAAGTGTTCCTGCAATACAGCTAATGTCTTGGTGACACCAAAGTGTCCCATTAGTCCACCACTATGTGACTCCTGAATAAGTAAGTCACGTATGGACCCTCGAGGAATGCACAGCTTGGTAAGATAAAATAAGAACCCATCATGTACAAAGAACTTTTCAAAGTCAGATTTTCCCCAATTCGCATAAGCGTTGGCAAAATCCAAGCCATCCTTATACAACTCCTTCATGAGTTCAAAGCCTAGGAGTTTAGCATCTAAGGCAGTGAGCAAAATGTGTCTCCGAGATAAAGCGTCAGCTACTACATTAGACTTACCTGTTTTGTATTTGATGACGTATGGAAAAGACTCGATGAAGGCTACCCATCGGGCATGCCGTTTGCTCAGCTTTTGTTGTCCTTTTAGGTGCTTGAGAGACTCATGGTCAGTTTTGATGACGAATTCCCGGGCACGTAGGTAGTGTTGCCATGTCTCCAAAGCACGTACGAGGGCAAACATCTCCTTGTCATAAGTTGAATAGTTGAGGACCGCGCCATTTAATTTCTCACTAAAGTAGGCAATCGGTCTCCCTCCTTGCATGAGTACGGCTCCTACTCCTACACCTGATGCATCACATTCCACTTCAAAAGTGAGATCAAAGTTAGGTATTGCAAGGAGTGGTGCATGTGTGAGTTTGTGTTTCAGCAATTGGAAAGCCTTATCTTGGGCTTCCCCCCAAAAGAACTTCTCGTTCTTCTTTATGACCGCGGTAAGAGGTGCAGCAATGGTGCTAAAATCCTTCACAAAGCGACGGTAGAAGCTTGCTAATCCATGAAAGCTGCGCACATCACTTACAGAGGTAGGTGTTGGCCACTCTTGGATGGACTTAATCTTCTCTTCATCTACATGAATGCCCTGCGCACTTACAACATATCCTAGAAACACAACACGATCAGTGCAAAATGTGCACTTCTTAAGGTTGGCATATAGCCTTTCCCTTCGAAGTACTGCAAAGATGGCTTTGAGGTGCTCAAAGTGTTCCTCTAAGCTTCTACTATAAATCAGAATATCATCAAAGTAAACCACTACAAATTTCCCAAGAAAAGGTCTCAAAACATGGTTCATCAAACGCATGAAGGTACTAGGTGCATTAGTTAAGCCAAATGGCATTACTAACCACTCATATAGACCATGTTTAGTTTTGAAAGCGGTTTTCCACTCATCTCCCTCTTTCATTCTTATTTGGTGGTAACCACTTTTCAAATCAATTTTAGTGAATATAATGGCACCATGCAATTCATCTAACATATCATCTAACCTAGGGATAGGGTGACGATATTTTACCGTGATTGCATTGACTGCTCGACAGTCGGTGCACATTCTCCACGCTCCATCTTTCTTTGGCACGAGAATCACTGGTACAGCGCATGGACTTAGACTTTCTCTAGCCCAACCTTTCCTTAGCAATTCCTCCACTTGCCTTTGCAATTCCTTTGTTTCCTCAGGACCCATTCTATAGGCTGGTTTGTTAGGCAATGGTGCTCCAGGAATGAGATCGATTTGGTGCTCGATTCCCCTTAGCGGTGGTAGTCCATCAGGTACATCCTCAGGAAATATGTCCTCAAATTCCTGCAAGAGAGGTAAAATAGTATAAGGCAAGGAGTCAGTGGGTATGGATGAAGTGACCAACTCTTCTTTGCACACAAGCACAAGTAAGAGTTGGTTGGAAGACAAAGCTCGCCTTACATCTTTGGCTTTTGCTAGCAAGCTTAGCTTCCCCTTATTTTCTTCTCTCATAGCCGACCCACTTGTTGCCTTTTTCTTCCCTAGGGTTTCGGCCCTACTCTCTCCTTTTTCTTCCTCACTTTTCTCTCGCTTTTTCCTCTCAAGTTCTAGCTCATACTCCCTTTGGAGCCTCATTTGATCTTCATACACTTGTTTTGGGGTGAGAGGTACAAGTGTCACCTTTCTATTGCAATGAGTAAAGACATATTTATTAGCTCTTCCCTTGAATTCGACATCGCGATCATATTGCCAAGGCCGTCCAAGAATGAGGTGACTTGCTTGCATTGGCACGACATCACAAGTAACCTCGTCTTCATACTTGCCAATTCGGAATGGCACTTTTACTTGTCTAAACACGCGGACTTCCCCTTCATTGTTCAACCATTGAAGGCGATAAGGTCTTGGATGTTTGATAACTTGGAGCCCTAGCATTTCTACCATGAGTAGACTAGCGACATTGGCACAACTCTCACTATCAATAACAACACTACACACCTTATCCTTGATATGACACCTTGTGTAGAAAAGGTTGTCCCGTTGTACCTCCAGTTCCTCCTCTTTGGCGCGGGTAGTGAGGACCTTTCGAACCACTAGGCATCCAATCTCCTCATGCGTAGGTATCTCCTCACTCGATTCATTCTCTTCCTCTTCTAGAGGCGGTATCCCCTCGTACTCCTCTTCCTCATCTGATACAATTTCCCCATTTGGCAACATCAGCATGGTCCTTTGGCTGGGGCATTGAGAAGCGATATGGCCAAATCCTTGACACTTAAAACACTTGGTGTCTCGACCACGCGGTTTGGTAGCTGCATTATTAGCCTTAAAGTCAGGCTTGGGCGTTGCCTTGGAAGGGAGGCCATTCGGCCTTGGAGGGTAAGAAGGAGCTGCGGCTTTCTCCTCCCTTTTTGGTTGAGAAGTGCGCCAATTTCCAGCTGGATAAGTAGTGCTTTGTCGCGCAGTACCCCTCCTCTTGAGGCGTCGTTCAATTGTAACCGCCTTCTCGAGCATTTCATTCATGTCGAGGTAGTGTTGGAGTTCCACTACTTCGGCAATCTCGGGCCTCAATCCATGTAGAAAACGAGCCATAGTGGCCTCTCCATCTTCACGCAAATCCGCCTTCATGATGGCCATTTCCATCTCCTTGTAATAATCCTCAACTGACATGGACCCTTGGTTGAGAGCTTGTAGCCGACGGTGTAGATCTCAACTATAGTAGCTCGGAACAAACCTTTTTCTCATCAGACTCCTCATTTCCTCCCAAGTTTCCACAGGTCTCTCACGATTTCTCCTTCGGCTTAGTCTAAGTTGGTCCCACCAAATGGAGGCGTAGTCAGTGAATTCTACGGCTGCTAGTTTCACCTTTTGCTCCTCCGTATAGGTGTGGCATTCATAGACTAACTCAATTTTTCGTTCGCATTCCAAGTACGCCTCGGGGTCCGACTTGCCTTGGAATGAGGGAATCTTGAGTTTGACACCTTTAATGGTGTCATCTCCTCGACGTTGGAACCTTTGATCATTTTGGTACCTTCCCTCAAACGCTTCCTCTTCATCGTTTGAGTATGCCGATTCTTTGCCCTTACTCGGGGTAGGTGGAGGTCTCGAGTTCTCCAACTGATCAATTCGATCATGCAATGGTTCAATTTCATTCTTAAGCAATCGTTTGAACTCCCCCATCATGGCTTCCAACTGTAGTTTGATGTCCATGGTTTGGCTACCCACTCCACTAGACATATTTAGTTCACCTGCAAAACAAATAAACAAAAACGATTTCCTCTCTTTTTTTTTTTTTTTTTTTTTAATACGATGTATAGGTCACTCACACTCGTGTTTCACTCAAGTGTATCACTCTCTAATAATCTTACCAAGCAATTCCTTGGCTTGCTAGTTGCTCGAGTTGAACAAACGAGGCGTCACCGCAGTGTACGTTCTTGACTAGTCAACAAGTGACACACAAGCTAGTAGCAATAAGTGGAGGTGAATGACTGAAGACCTAGACACGACTCAAGACTCAGAATATAGCTGGACAATAACTAACGACTCAAAAGAAAGTAAGACAATTAACTTGAATGCTGAAATTTTGAAAATCCTAGAAAACTCTACCCGAAACCCAAATTTCTGGAATGTGTTGAGCTGCTGGTCCGTGGTCTTTTTGGTCCGTGATCTGATTTGGACACTTGGGGTTGCCAAGATTAGAAACCTTGGAGTTTGGTCAGATTTGGGAGTCCCAAGTGGTCCAAATTCGAAATTTTGGGGCTGGTCAGATTTGGAAGTCAGATTTTGCACAAAATTTGGTAAACTTGTAGGCTGTCAAGAATTGGATGTTGTTCAGATTTGGAAGTCCAAGTTTGAATCAGATTTGGTGGCTTGAATGCTGACCAAGACTAGGGCTGTTCAGATTTGAAAGTCCAAGTTTGAATCAGATTTGGTAAAACTTGAAGGCTGGTCAAGAATTGGAAACTAGAGCCGTCTTTCTTGAAATTTTTTTTTGACTTCTGTTGGGGTGTTTTCACACAATAGCCAGCTAGCTTAGACCACAATTTCACAGCAATTAACGTAAACAACTTGGACAGATTTGGTTTCAAGATCAAAGTTCCATGAAAACAAGAACACGGTTGAAGGTTTATTTCAGGTTTCAAGACTGCCAAGATTAACCTCTTTGATCCAAGAAGCTCAAGACTTCCCCAATAAGGTTTTGATGTTCGAGTTTTGCAAAGCAACAACACAAAGGTTCAAGAAACAAGTGCAAACAGATTCGGCAACCCAGCAATTAATTCCAGCAACGACTCAAGGGAATGACAATAAGGTATGCAACACAAGAGATTTTTTTTTTTTTCTGGATTTAAACAGAACATAAACACAAGACAAAACTGGACAGAAAATTTCGGACAACAACTAAACAACAAAGACAGATTTCTGACAAGGAAACAACCAAGACAGATTTCTGACAAGGAAACAACAAAGACAGATTTCGGACTTGACAAACCCGAGCACTTGAGCTACGAATTTAGAAGACTAAAATAGATCTAAAAACGATAAAAAGGATATTCGTGATACCTCTAACTAGCTCTGATACCAGCTGATACGAGACGCGGAAGCTACTTCGGATCTAGAGGAACACGATGAAGATTTGACGGAGTTGAACCCGAACTTGGACCACTCAAGAACAGATTTAACGGTAGAGGACGCCACAATCAAGTATGTGTGCTTGATTGATAAGTCAAGAACAGCCTAGGATCAACTCTAGGATGTTCAACTTAGCTTTTACAAGCTAAGGGAATTTCCCACAAGGAATGGACGAAATTCTGGAAATTTTATTCAATACTCTCAAAAACTGAATGTAACATGCGGCTTGAGGCTATTAATAGCCGTGACTAAGACCTAATAAACTGGAAAAATAACAAGGAAAGTTCGGCCAGCCCCTTGGGCCTTCACTTGACCGAAAGCTAGCCCAACTAACTATAGATCATAAGCTTCGGTGGCGTTGCCCCCGAACCCCCACCGGGGGCTTCGCTGCGCCCCCGGGCCCCCAAGCCAGGGGCGCGTCGCCCCCTTGGACCCCCGACTCGCTGATCGGACAGCGAGACCCCCGTACGGCTCAGCGAGGGTACTTAACTGCGGCTAAGCCCGCCGTTTGGAGCTTGAACATTTGCATCTTCAATTGTAAGCAGCATTTTAGTAGTCGTGCAAGGATATTCCAACTCAATTCCTTCAATGACCGGTTTCTCTTGGGTTTGGACTGCACGTACCAAGGCTTGAAGGGACTCCTTGAATCTCTTGGCTCGTGCTCGTGTCACTGGGCCTTGGGGCACCTTCACAGGGTCTACTTGTACACTTTGGGCCTCGTGCTCAACCGCATCATTCCCCTCCTCTTGAAAAGGATTTGCCCTCAAATCGTACTCGTCCCCTGCAATAAATGGACTTAGATCAGCAACATTGAATGTAGCACTAACAGTATACTCACCAGGCAGATCTAAGCGGTATGCATTGTCGTTGATGCGCTCAATAACTTGAAAAGGCCCATCTCCTCTTGGTGACAGCTTGCTTTGCCGTTGTTTTGGAAACCTCTCCTTGCGCAAATGTAACCAGACCCAATCACCTGGTTCAAAGACAAGCTTGCGCCTGTGCTTATTAGCTTGTTGGACATATTGGGCCGTCCTCCTCTCGATGTTGGTACGAACCTTGTCGTGTAATGATCTCACGAACTCAGCTTTCTTCTTGCCATCTAAGTTCATATGCTCAGAAGAAGGTAATGGCAACAAATCTAAGGGAGTTAAGGGGTTCAAACCATACACAACTTCAAAAGGCGAGAATTGTGTAGCACTATGCACAACCCTATTGTATGCAAACTCAACATGAGGTAGACACTCCTCCCATGACTTGATATTTTTCTTTATGATTGCACGTAGGAGTGTGGATAAAGTCCTATTGACTACCTCAGTTTGTCCGTCCGTTTGAGGATGACTAGAGGTAGAGAACAACAGTTTGGTTCCCAACCGACCCCATAAAGATTTCCAGAAATAGCTCAAAAACTTGACATCTCTATCGGATACTATTGTCCTAGGTATGCCATGCAAACGAACAACCTCTTTAAAGAATAAATCAGCAATGTGTAAAGCATCATCCGTCTTATGACATGCAATAAAGTGAGCCATTTTGGAGAACCTATCTACCACAACAAATATAGAGTCATGACCACGCTTTGAACGAGGTAAACCAAGCACGAAATCCATGGAGATGTCAACCCAAGGGTGGTGAGGTATGGGTAAAGGAGTATACAAACCGTTTGGGTTGACCCGAGACTTAGCTTTGTGGCACACACCACATCTTTCAACAATCCTCTCCACGTCCTTGCGCATGCGAGGCCAATGGAAGTGTTCCTGCAATACAGCTAATGTCTTGGTGACACCAAAGTGTCCCATTAGTCCACCACTATGTGACTCCTGAATAAGTAAGTCACGTATGGACCCTCGAGGAATGCACAGCTTGGTAAGATAAAATAAGAACCCATCATGTACAAAGAACTTTTCAAAGTCAGATTTTCCCCAATTCGCATAAGCGTTGGCAAAATCCAAGCCATCCTTATACAACTCCTTCATGAGTTCAAAGCCTAGGAGTTTAGCATCTAAGGCAGTGAGCAAAATGTGTCTCCGAGATAAAGCGTCAGCTACTACATTAGACTTACCTGTTTTGTATTTGATGACGTATGGAAAAGACTCGATGAAGGCTACCCATCGGGCATGCCGTTTGCTCAGCTTTTGTTGTCCTTTTAGGTGCTTGAGAGACTCATGGTCAGTTTTGATGACGAATTCCCGGGCACGTAGGTAGTGTTGCCATGTCTCCAAAGCACGTACGAGGGCAAACATCTCCTTGTCATAAGTTGAATAGTTGAGGACCGCGCCATTTAATTTCTCACTAAAGTAGGCAATCGGTCTCCCTCCTTGCATGAGTACGGCTCCTACTCCTACACCTGATGCATCACATTCCACTTCAAAAGTGAGATCAAAGTTAGGTATTGCAAGGAGTGGTGCATGTGTGAGTTTGTGTTTCAGCAATTGGAAAGCCTTATCTTGGGCTTCCCCCCAAAAGAACTTCTCGTTCTTCTTTATGACCGCGGTAAGAGGTGCAGCAATGGTGCTAAAATCCTTCACAAAGCGACGGTAGAAGCTTGCTAATCCATGAAAGCTGCGCACATCACTTACAGAGGTAGGTGTTGGCCACTCTTGGATGGACTTAATCTTCTCTTCATCTACATGAATGCCCTGCGCACTTACAACATATCCTAGAAACACAACACGATCAGTGCAAAATGTGCACTTCTTAAGGTTGGCATATAGCCTTTCCCTTCGAAGTACTGCAAAGATGGCTTTGAGGTGCTCAAAGTGTTCCTCTAAGCTTCTACTATAAATCAGAATATCATCAAAGTAAACCACTACAAATTTCCCAAGAAAAGGTCTCAAAACATGGTTCATCAAACGCATGAAGGTACTAGGTGCATTAGTTAAGCCAAATGGCATTACTAACCACTCATATAGACCATGTTTAGTTTTGAAAGCGGTTTTCCACTCATCTCCCTCTTTCATTCTTATTTGGTGGTAACCACTTTTCAAATCAATTTTAGTGAATATAATGGCACCATGCAATTCATCTAACATATCATCTAACCTAGGGATAGGGTGACGATATTTTACCGTGATTGCATTGACTGCTCGACAGTCGGTGCACATTCTCCACGCTCCATCTTTCTTTGGCACGAGAATCACTGGTACAGCGCATGGACTTAGACTTTCTCTAGCCCAACCTTTCCTTAGCAATTCCTCCACTTGCCTTTGCAATTCCTTTGTTTCCTCAGGACCCATTCTATAGGCTGGTTTGTTAGGCAATGGTGCTCCAGGAATGAGATCGATTTGGTGCTCGATTCCCCTTAGCGGTGGTAGTCCATCAGGTACATCCTCAGGAAATATGTCCTCAAATTCCTGCAAGAGAGGTAAAATAGTATAAGGCAAGGAGTCAGTGGGTATGGATGAAGTGACCAACTCTTCTTTGCACACAAGCACAAGTAAGAGTTGGTTGGAAGACAAAGCTCGCCTTACATCTTTGGCTTTTGCTAGCAAGCTTAGCTTCCCCTTATTTTCTTCTCTCATAGCCGACCCACTTGTTGCCTTTTTCTTCCCTAGGGTTTCGGCCCTACTCTCTCCTTTTTCTTCCTCACTTTTCTCTCGCTTTTTCCTCTCAAGTTCTAGCTCATACTCCCTTTGGAGCCTCATTTGATCTTCATACACTTGTTTTGGGGTGAGAGGTACAAGTGTCACCTTTCTATTGCAATGAGTAAAGACATATTTATTAGCTCTTCCCTTGAATTCGACATCGCGATCATATTGCCAAGGCCGTCCAAGAATGAGGTGACTTGCTTGCATTGGCACGACATCACAAGTAACCTCGTCTTCATACTTGCCAATTCGGAATGGCACTTTTACTTGTCTAAACACGCGGACTTCCCCTTCATTGTTCAACCATTGAAGGCGATAAGGTCTTGGATGTTTGATAACTTGGAGCCCTAGCATTTCTACCATGAGTAGACTAGCGACATTGGCACAACTCTCACTATCAATAACAACACTACACACCTTATCCTTGATATGACACCTTGTGTAGAAAAGGTTGTCCCGTTGTACCTCCAGTTCCTCCTCTTTGGCGCGGGTAGTGAGGACCTTTCGAACCACTAGGCATCCAATCTCCTCATGCGTAGGTATCTCCTCACTCGATTCATTCTCTTCCTCTTCTAGAGGCGGTATCCCCTCGTACTCCTCTTCCTCATCTGATACAATTTCCCCATTTGGCAACATCAGCATGGTCCTTTGGCTGGGGCATTGAGAAGCGATATGGCCAAATCCTTGACACTTAAAACACTTGGTGTCTCGACCACGCGGTTTGGTAGCTGCATTATTAGCCTTAAAGTCAGGCTTGGGCGTTGCCTTGGAAGGGAGGCCATTCGGCCTTGGAGGGTAAGAAGGAGCTGCGGCTTTCTCCTCCCTTTTTGGTTGAGAAGTGCGCCAATTTCCAGCTGGATAAGTAGTGCTTTGTCGCGCAGTACCCCTCCTCTTGAGGCGTCGTTCAATTGTAACCGCCTTCTCGAGCATTTCATTCATGTCGAGGTAGTGTTGGAGTTCCACTACTTCGGCAATCTCGGGCCTCAATCCATGTAGAAAACGAGCCATAGTGGCCTCTCCATCTTCACGCAAATCCGCCTTCATGATGGCCATTTCCATCTCCTTGTAATAATCCTCAACTGACATGGACCCTTGGTTGAGAGCTTGTAGCCGACGGTGTAGATCTCAACTATAGTAGCTCGGAACAAACCTTTTTCTCATCAGACTCCTCATTTCCTCCCAAGTTTCCACAGGTCTCTCACGATTTCTCCTTCGGCTTAGTCTAAGTTGGTCCCACCAAATGGAGGCGTAGTCAGTGAATTCTACGGCTGCTAGTTTCACCTTTTGCTCCTCCGTATAGGTGTGGCATTCATAGACTAACTCAATTTTTCGTTCGCATTCCAAGTACGCCTCGGGGTCCGACTTGCCTTGGAATGAGGGAATCTTGAGTTTGACACCTTTAATGGTGTCATCTCCTCGACGTTGGAACCTTTGATCATTTTGGTACCTTCCCTCAAACGCTTCCTCTTCATCGTTTGAGTATGCCGATTCTTTGCCCTTACTCGGGGTAGGTGGAGGTCTCGAGTTCTCCAACTGATCAATTCGATCATGCAATGGTTCAATTTCATTCTTAAGCAATCGTTTGAACTCCCCCATCATGGCTTCCAACTGTAGTTTGATGTCCATGGTTTGGCTACCCACTCCACTAGACATATTTAGTTCACCTGCAAAACAAATAAACAAAAACGATTTCCTCTCTTTTTTTTTTTTTTTTTTTTTAATACGATGTATAGGTCACTCACACTCGTGTTTCACTCAAGTGTATCACTCTCTAATAATCTTACCAAGCAATTCCTTGGCTTGCTAGTTGCTCGAGTTGAACAAACGAGGCGTCACCGCAGTGTACGTTCTTGACTAGTCAACAAGTGACACACAAGCTAGTAGCAATAAGTGGAGGTGAATGACTGAAGACCTAGACACGACTCAAGACTCAGAATATAGCTGGACAATAACTAACGACTCAAAAGAAAGTAAGACAATTAACTTGAATGCTGAAATTTTGAAAATCCTAGAAAACTCTACCCGAAACCCAAATTTCTGGAATGTGTTGAGCTGCTGGTCCGTGGTCTTTTTGGTCCGTGATCTGATTTGGACACTTGGGGTTGCCAAGATTAGAAACCTTGGAGTTTGGTCAGATTTGGGAGTCCCAAGTGGTCCAAATTCGAAATTTTGGGGCTGGTCAGATTTGGAAGTCAGATTTTGCACAAAATTTGGTAAACTTGTAGGCTGTCAAGAATTGGATGTTGTTCAGATTTGGAAGTCCAAGTTTGAATCAGATTTGGTGGCTTGAATGCTGACCAAGACTAGGGCTGTTCAGATTTGAAAGTCCAAGTTTGAATCAGATTTGGTAAAACTTGAAGGCTGGTCAAGAATTGGAAACTAGAGCCGTCTTTCTTGAAATTTTTTTTTGACTTCTGTTGGGGTGTTTTCACACAATAGCCAGCTAGCTTAGACCACAATTTCACAGCAATTAACGTAAACAACTTGGACAGATTTGGTTTCAAGATCAAAGTTCCATGAAAACAAGAACACGGTTGAAGGTTTATTTCAGGTTTCAAGACTGCCAAGATTAACCTCTTTGATCCAAGAAGCTCAAGACTTCCCCAATAAGGTTTTGATGTTCGAGTTTTGCAAAGCAACAACACAAAGGTTCAAGAAACAAGTGCAAACAGATTCGGCAACCCAGCAATTAATTCCAGCAACGACTCAAGGGAATGACAATAAGGTATGCAACACAAGAGATTTTTTTTTTTTCTGGATTTAAACAGAACATAAACACAAGACAAAACTGGACAGAAAATTTCGGACAACAACTAAACAACAAAGACAGATTTCTGACAAGGAAACAACCAAGACAGATTTCTGACAAGGAAACAACAAAGACAGATTTCGGACTTGACAAACCCGAGCACTTGAGCTACGAATTTAGAAGACTAAAATAGATCTAAAAACGATAAAAAGGATATTCGTGATACCTCTAACTAGCTCTGATACCAGCTGATACGAGACGCGGAAGCTACTTCGGATCTAGAGGAACACGATGAAGATTTGACGGAGTTGAACCCGAACTTGGACCACTCAAGAACAGATTTAACGGTAGAGGACGCCACAATCAAGTATGTGTGCTTGATTGATAAGTCAAGAACAGCCTAGGATCAACTCTAGGATGTTCAACTTAGCTTTTACAAGCTAAGGGAATTTCCCACAAGGAATGGACGAAATTCTGGAAATTTTATTCAATACTCTCAAAAACTGAAGCTTTGAAGTTTGAGACGGTTATGGGAACGTGATTGCCGTAGAGGCCGAGGACAAGGCGGCCCACTGGCTCGGCGTCGGTGCAAAGTGAGAGCTCGTCGCCCAGATTTCGGTTGAGGAAGTAAGAGGGGCATATGCTGAAGTCCATGAAGACTCTGTCGGTGATGGTGGTGTCAGGTGGCGGTGGAGGGGAGGTGGAAGAAGAAGAGAGGGGCGTTGGAAGGGATAGAGAGGTGGAGAGGAAGAGGAGGGAGCGCCGGTGGAGTTTGTTGACGGTGGGTTGGTGGTGGTGGTGGGGAAGGAGAGGTGAGGAAGAGAGAGTGGTGGAGCAGCCCATGATGACGACGGTGCTGCATGGTGGGATTGAAAATGTGGGAGGAGGAGGGATGCGAAGGAGAGGAAGAGAGAGGGACTATGTGGAGGGTCTTGATGCCACAGAATTGGTTGAGGTGGGGACTACAATGGTGATCTTCTTCTTCTTCGGATGAAGTTTTGGATAAGGGAATTTGGTGAATTATGATATGGCTCTCTATGCTAGAAAAAATCCCGAAAAAGAAAAAGAAAAAACTAAGATTTAATTTGACTCGTGAAGGAAACGTTGGATTATTCTGCGAATTGAGCTCATTTGAGTAATTTAAATGCTTTAACAATGATTTTCCAATGTTGCCAATCAAATTTCGCAACAATTTGGCTCTATTATCATGATTTATAGTGTTGCGAAGCTAATTAATATCAATTAGCCCACTCTTTAATCTCGCAATGCTGTCCCAGAAGTTTTTTATTTTTAATAATAAATATTGGGAAGTTGCTCGCTGCTGCGATGCAGAACGAGCCCATTTTGGTAATTCGATGTCGGTAAATGGTTCAAGGCCAGTAGCTGATACTGAGCTGTCTTTTTTCTTTTTTCTTTTAAAAGCCGGAACCGCTTTGATTGTGTTTTAGTGTGGACTACGTTGTGCGAGAAATGTAGTCGGACCTGGACTGGACTATGCTGATCCCATTAGCTAAAGCTTTCAACTTCTGATGCGTTTGGGCTCCTCTTTAAAGGTCAAACGATTGATTTTAGACCTTCAATAGTTCTTGACACGAGTTTGATTTAAACAACAAATGCAAATGTTATTACGAGAAATCAGAATAAGTTTACACAAACTGGCAATTGCCTTTCTGGATATGATTTCGCAAATCAGAATCTCAAGGAGCGCCTAGCTAGTTAAAGAACTGGACAAAGACTCGAGACTTCCACTGAAACCAGCTTCTTCCTTCCTACTCTCCTTTCCCAATAGCGCAATATAATCCAGGCTGTACTTGTTCTTCTTCAGATGACTTCGTTAACTTCATGTCTGTTCTTAATTGATCTGACCCTGAGAGACCTATCAGAAAGAGCTTTGGTAGCTTCTACAGATAAGTTGCATTGGCTCCAAGAGTTCTTTCTTGGAAATGTTGCGTGATCACATTTGGGACAGATATTCACATTTTCATGCTTCAACTTGTGCAATGCACAACTGCAATTCCGATGGTACGGTCTCCTCTCAATCTCCATGCTGTACGCTGGTATGCTCAAGGTGCACTGAAGCATCGTCTTAGTCAGCCTCAGCCTCACTGAGCTACGAGAGGTGCGCGAGGTATGAATTTGGCGAAGTGGTGAGCAATCACCCCAAGTTTATATATCGTTGAGATTGATGTGACTGTATATGGAGCAGGAATTTGAGGGGCTTATATTCCAAATTTAGGTTCCAAGAAATATGATGTTGCCATCTTTACTTCCACAATAAGGTGTAGAGCAGTAGTATGCAAGTCTCATTTTCTTTGAATCCCATTTAATCCAGGAGAGCCAGGTGGCCTCATTAGGCTTGTTTTTGTTCTGACTCCAGTGCGGCTTGGATTTTGCTGCAGATGGCTTTAGACTTCAAACCTAGTTTTTGCAGGAAGACTGTTCTCAGATAGTTTTCAACCCAATATTCCTGGTACTGACCGTATCTTTCATTCATTTGACTGGCCATCTTCCACTAACTAGCCGTCAGTCAACTGTTTTGTTATGCAAGAAGAGCAAATGACCTTTTTCTGTAGAGCAAAAGATCTGATATGAATCGCTTGAAGCTCACAAAAAATGCAAGTCATGATTCCATTTCACTGGCTCCATCCATTTGGCGATTTGAATCAGCAGTCCATATCATTTGCCGCTTGTTCAGTCTAATTTTTTTTTCGACAATTGACAATAGTTTATTCTACACCTACTCTGGCCTATTCTAATGGGGAACCCAATTGGACCAATAGAGGGATCGACGAGAAATGAATCACCATCGGACCAAACGAGTGTACTACACACCCGTCTGAATTTTTTGAAGAGCTACATAATGTGGCAATCAAACCTTGCCTTCCACCCCACCAAGCAGGCCACCAGCCAGCCCAAAGGCTGGTGGTTTGTTCAGTCTAATTTACTTGGCAAAGACACAATCGGAACACCGGTGTAATTATGCGTACTGGTGTCAGGTTCTTACACTCAAAAACACATTTTAATAATTGAATATACTTGAGTAGTTACCATCTCCCCGACTGTTTTTAATATTTGCTTCTTCAAAATCACGATATATAACTCTCTGGAACTAAATATTGTGAAGAGGATTTAACGTACTCTTCTACAAACTTTGCAGAAACAAAAATTCTCTTGCACGTTCAGAAGTACTTGAAAGTTTCAGTGGATCAGAAGTGGTATTCAGCTTTTGATCCACAGAGGACAATCCAAATATAACCACCATCACAAATTAATTATAGCATTTTTTCCTTTTAATAGTGCACTGGATATGCATTCACTGCAGCAATTGTGTGATCAAGTGCAACCTTTAGTTAGTGCAGAAAAAGCTCGGTACCACAGACCATTAGCAAAAGCTCTACATGCAGGGATTGGCATTTTCTAAGATTCAGTTTTGACTCTACATCGTGACATTGGAATGGAAAACTATCTTTACGGACATCTTTGTCCAAGTCCTGTAGCTCTGTGCTTTAGATATCAAATGTTCTGCAACTATTATAGCTTGTTACAGAAAAGGCTACAATAACTGTTGGTTCGGGTAACCTTTTGCGGTGAACTGCCTTTTAGAATTCAATTACTACATCTAATCTCTTTTGCTTACTTTCATCTTCACTTCTCTGCATCTCCAAGCCATAATTCCAAACTATAATTCATGGTCTTGCATTATAGTTGGAATACTTGTGATGGCGCTCTCCTGACGTAATTCACGAATAGAAATGCAAAAGCTTGTAAACTCAAGTACGAATAATTTTCTACAGTTCCTTGTACCAATCTACTGAACTTATCATAGATACCATTCTGTAAAAGATGTTCCTCGAGATCTTTTGTCATCTTACAACCAGACTCTCGAAAGGCAATTTTCAGCTCTGAACTTTTTATGGCTTGCAGTTAGAGAAAATGTTAGATGTAGCATTTAGTTTCAACTAATGAATCTAGAATCATTTGCACAACAAACATATTATTACTACTATTCATCTATGACATGTATCTTTACAAGACAACGATGATTCCAAACCAAACTGTTACATGTCTGTAATTTTATAGGCCTCATATCAAACCTCTGAATTATCTCTTTGGCAAAGCTCCAAATCTCATTCTGCCATATCAAACTTTGGTGCTAATTATCTTTATTTTTACCTAACAGACGGCTAGCCAGAAAAGGTTGAGGAGACAGCTTTGGGGCTGAAAGGGACAAGGAACATTTACTCCATGACATTCTTCTCAAGAATGAAATGTTCCTGTGTAGACAACAGGCGTTTGGAAAAGCCCTTTTCAAGTTGTGCAGTGCACAGCTGCAGTTACGGTGGTATGGCCTCCGCCGAAATTCCGTCTGGTAAATTGATACACTTCCAGCTATAGCACACCAAAGTAAGATGCCAATGGCTCCAATTGTCATATCTCTGGCTTCCCTTTTCGTCTCCTCTATTTTCCTGAATGCTGGTGTTGTAGGGGCCGCTGCTCGGTCTACCTGTATCTGTGCATTTTGGAGATGAGAAGTACCCTTTGTTGATAGTGGGCAAAGGGGTTAAATATGTGGAGGTCGCTTGTATACATCTTTTCTGCCAACAGTTGGTAAAAATAACAAAAAAGGATCTTAGCAATCATCGTTTAGGCACGATTGCTTCTCGAAACACTTGGAATAAATTAGCCAACTTTGTAGTTTAGACTACGGAGGTTTACGATGGTTTCAAGAAATCCTTTCCATACTAAATCTCCATGGATTTGGGGTGATATCATGTAACCAACAGAAATTTCAAGAAATTGGCATTGTTCTAGCTGGCGTTCTGTTGCGTTGAGCGGTGGTCTCTATGCAAAGAGAATCCCTGTATCGAATCATGTTGCCAACTGCATATTTCTACTCATCATTTAGAAAGTTTTTTTTTTTTTTTTTTGGTTTTCGGATTGAAGAAATAATTTTTGTTTTGACGATAGATGATTAGGAAATGGATTTGTGACATCGTGCCTTTTAGAACGCATCGAGACTTTGAATGGTCATTGGACATTCATTCGCAATAAACTAGGAAAAGTGCATCAAGAAGAAGACTGAAAAGTCCCAAGATTGTGAATTTTGTGACGGTATTGCTGCACTGATGTTGTGAAGGTTTCAATTTCCCTTGTGTGATCTTATTGGAATTCTATCAGAATTAGGCAATCTTAGAAGAATATTTGTAATCATTGGAAGATTAGAAGTGAGTTCCTTCCCGCCTCCCCCTCCCCCGGCGGCGCCGGCGCCGGCGCCCCCTTTTCCTTTTATTGGTGGTGATCTTAGTGAAATTCTCCTAAAATTAGGCTTTCTAGAAAGAGTGCGAGTGTCTTGGTGTGCAGGTAGAAACACGTTTTGACTGGAACTTGTTCTGTCGATTGCATAAACGCGACCCTCGTTTTAACAGCGTAGGCCCGAAGGCCTTCACTGAGACACTTAGAGGCCGACTTGTAGACCCCCAAGACTTCTTTCTAGCTTTGCGACCAAATGGGGCCCACTGCCCGCTGCTTTGGCATCCAGACGACCTTGGGCGGCCCATTTAAGCCGTGTGTTTGTGTGTGTGTGTTTTTTTTCCCTAAATTCTAAGAAGACATCATGTTGCGTTTTTTAAACAGAGATGGTAAAAATGTTTGAATTAACCTAAATGTGATAATGTATATATTGTTAGAGTAAATTATATATATATATTGACAATGTGTATAGTATCTTCATTGGATCCATGATTTATATGTAAAAGTTGAATTTTAAATTTCAATTTTGCATAGTTGTTATTTACCATTAGATCCATGATATATGTGCAAAAATTGTATTTCAAATTCAATTTTTGCATAGTTATTATCTATCCAACGCTAACAATATATATACTGTCAGTATAGAAAAAATTAATCCATATTATTGATGTATAAAAAATTGAGTAAATCTTATATACACTGACAGTACCGTTTGATTCATAACACATGTATAAAAGTTAAATTTCAAATTCGAGCTCTGCATAGTTGTCATTCATCCAATACACTGTAAGTTTTAGAAAGATTAATCCTAAAAAATGTTCACCTTGCGTAATTTGTTAGACAACCAAAGCAATAAGTTAGTGCCGAAAGAGTTAAAAGAAAAGAAAAAAAAAATTAGTGCTCAAAGACTCCACTAAACCTAATTTAGTGTAAAGGGCTTTTCTGAGTATGGGATGGGATGCGACCTTAACTGAAGGATAACTGGGATGAAGGAATATATTAAAAGAAGATTTAAAAAAGGTGAAAAAAAAAAAAGAAAGAGAAACTTCTCAATGCTCAACGTGTTTATATTTCTGCCTCTTTTTTCTTTGAAGATCATGCCTTCATCACATTCTTTGGATCAAATTGGTCTGCCATGTCCTGCTTTTGAATCCTTTATCCCCCGCATGTGGGCTAAGTTCACAAAGAATGCAAATGAAGATAAAAGCAGAACAGAAGTGGTCCTCAATCGTCATGCAATGTGAAGAAGTAGCATCCGTTCCCTGGATCTTTTCACTCCCATTTATTACCCAACTGTTTTTGAAGCTTCGCTCGTTGTTACTAGTCTTTCAATTCTGAGGTGTGATGGATGCTGATATTTGCCTATTATTTGGACGCTTTATTGGGCCATCCAGGCACCCCATTCTAGCAGTACTCTTCCATACCTATGCAGCAAAGACGCTTCAATTTGTGACACACAGCAGCGCAAAGTCACTGAAAATACTTTCTCAGAGGTTTTCTTGTTTCCCTTCGAAAGCAATTTTTCCTAGGAGAACGCAGCTCTAGACTCTAGAGCACACTTACACCACTCGTTTCCACCATGTGCTAACAGATAAGACGAGGCTTGGGAAATGAAGAGAGCGTACTTAATGACTGTACTTTATGAATCCCTCTTTACTTGTTACCTTTTTTTTTTTTTTTGGCTATATATACTAAATATGATATTACTGTCATACTTTATAGTATACCGTTGTATTATCTAACTCCTTGATTACTTTTATCCTGTCTAACACATTAATCGGTCGAACTCTCCCTGAAATTTATCCTTCATGAACCCTGAATCCAAATCACTACCTTAAAACAAGAGGTATTGAAGTTGTACGGGTGTGAGCCATGATATATCCCTCAATCAAGGCCAAAAAAAAAAGCAAGAAAAAAAGAGATAGTATGCTGCTTTATGTACTAAACATGACCAATCAACGAGAAAGCAAAAATATTTTTAATCCCCGGGCACAGAAGGAGAAGGCAAACTCTATGGTAGATCTATCAAACACTGCCCTTGATGGTGTCTAGTGTAAAAGATAATATGAAAATGGGCTCTTTCTATCGATCATTTCTGGTCAAACAATCAAGCCTAGGCAGATATCCAATCCTAAAAGAGTAGGCATCTTCGTCAATTGATATCATTCTTGCTTAAGTTATTGAAATGAGGGTCGCGTTTTGAATTGGATTTTGGAGAATAGACTTCCACAAGAAAACTACAGTTTCCAGTGGGTAAGTCAATATGATAGGTTTGAAATCCATTTCATGGGTAAAAGACTTCAATTGAGACTTGAGAGGGTTTGAGCTAGGTAGCTGTTTGGCATGTCTACAGCTTTGGTTCTAACCTCTGAACATGGCTTCCAAATGGCAGTAGTAATATACATGGCGGTTGACTTTTCTTTCTGTTAATTCGTTTCATTTTGCTCCCTTTTTTTTTCTGTTTTTCTGTCTATAGTATTTTGGAAAATTGGCACGATATAACTTTTTTTTTTTTGCAAATGTACTACTCTTTTTTGGGTATGCGGGTGTAACTTTTTTGGGCCAGTAGATTATTCAGTCTAATTCGTTTGGATTTTTTTTTAGTTTTCGTAGCAAAAGTAATGCAACGATCTGATATATATATATATAAGGTAACAAAATAATTAAAAAATATATTCATAAAAAATATAATTTTTTTTTTTAGAAAATAACAAACCAAACAAGGCGCTGCACCCATTTGGATTGCATTTTTCTGGAGAGTTTTCGGAAGATAATAACTATAACACTTTTTAAAGATATATTATATATGTAAAGTAAAAAAATAATTAAAAATTAGGTTGAAAGAATATTCACGGAAAATGATGAAATTTTTTCGCAAGAAAAACACAATCCAGTCTACCCCAGCAATCTAAGTAGTGTCGCTAATCCGGGACCATCATCTTATAAAGGCCTCATAATAGTCGAAAAGAGAGCTTTAAGAGAGATACCCGTCAATCTAATAACCGTGGAAAGAGTGATGACCATCATTATTACCATGATTAAGTTTTAAACGGGACCCATGGTAGGTTGGCTGCTGATAAACAAATCGGGACAATTTAATAAATTATGTGTTCGGTTTCAGTAAAAGGGCAATGGGGCCGACATGGGTTATAGTTTTTCCCACTAATTATATTAAACTAATTTTGCTCGTAAACTAATAAAAGTGGAAACGGAACAGACAAAAAAAAACAAAACAAAACAAAACGTGGTCCTCCCAAAAGCACAGGGGTGAGTGCTTCCCATCACGGCGTTACTTCCCTCCGTCCACGTCTCCCCGAACTCCTATCCCGTGCACACCAGAAATGTTTTGGATCGTTCTGTGGTAAAAACGCTCCAAGTGGGACACCTGTAGGTAAAAATAAATTAAAAAAATCAACAGGTAGTTTCAGCTTTCAAGACTGTATGCCTGCTGAATTTTGAATGCCGATACATGCATCTTCAATTCAATTTCCCTTATTAAACTTTGGTTAGATTAGATATATTTGTTTTCTTCATTTTTATATTTTTTTATTTAGTAATAAATATATTTCAGTCGACATGAATTTGCACTTGCCACGTTTTCTTTTCTTTCTGCCGTTCTGCAGCTGGAAAGTCGGACTTGTGAGATGTCGCATTGAAATCTGGGCTTCTTCAACCATGTAGAGAAAAAGGTGGAGAATAAAGTGAAACGAAAACGAGTGAAGAACGCTTTCTGGGATGTTTCTAGTTGCTTCAATGCCAGAGACGAGTATAAGGAACCTTGAGGCTCTAAACAAACAGACAAGTCAAGCCAAAATATTTTGATACGTTTGTACGAATCGAGATGGAATCCTCTTGCTCATTCATTACCTGAGATAGATAGATGGGATGAAACGACAAGGAAATTCAAGAGAAAGCTCTAAAATAATACATGCACGGCATTAACAGAAATTAATTTTTGAATCTATTCCCATTTTTTTTTTTTTTGCTCTTTCTCTTGATCATCAACATTTTTGTCTTGCCCGATTCCAACTTTCCACCGCAAAATTACAGCATAAACCAGATTTGAACAGCCCAACGACATGCAATGCAGTCAAGACACAAAATCTGGCAAAAAACAAAGAACAAAAGAACAAACCTACCCACTAGTAGTAATTTCTTAATGTCAACCTTCAGAACATCTTATTTCAAAGAAACGAAAAACTACTATTTTTCGTGATCATTTTCGTCTTCTCTACTCAAAACCAACTGGGGTCTCTTAGCCTCCGCCCCAAACGCCGGAGAAGTGCAAGGCGAAGGGGAGGAATTGTTGTGATTACTTGCAGCCCCCATTAGAGCTAGACAACCCTCGCTCCAGGAACGCCTAATAGGGTACGAAACATTGTTGTACTTGGACGCATGGCTGCAGTGACCCCGGGATTTATGCAAAGCGCAGCTACAATTGCGGTGGTAAGGTCTTCTTTGGATCCCCAAATCGGAGCCGGAAATGCATCCGTCAAACATACCTCGGAGGATTCCGTCACCAGCTGCTCCTGTGGCCATCCCCTTCCGCTCCTTTTACTAATTCGTCTACTCTTCTCTCCTCCCTCTGCTCTCTTATATGTGTGAAATCTGATCAAGGGTGAGGAGGGTGCGAGCTAGAGGGAGAGACAGATTTAAAAGGTGGGTGGAAATGGCATTTTATAAAAATGGAGGAGATGAAGCTTATAAATGACGAAGGACCAGAAGAGCACAGGAGGGAGGAGTGATGACAGACGAGAGAGAGAACGGAAACGGATGCAACAGCGCCTTACGCGGAATTATTATACGGTCTCTTTAACAAACCCCCACCCAACAAGTTGTGCAACCAAGCCGCATACTCCTGGGATTCCCACACTCATTAAATAACCCGGTACAACTCAACCATACGCGCTATGGGGCCTCCCTTCTGCCAGTCTACGATATTAACACTCCTTGGGGGTTCTTTATTATTATTATTTTTTATGTAAACCGTTTTTGTGTCCGTGGATTATTTTGGATATGATATTATTTGAAATAATTATTATAATATTTTTTATGATATAATATATGTGAAATAAAAAATAATTTAAAATATAAAAAAAGTAATTGAAAAAACTTATTTATGATACAAATAAAAAAAAATTGATGTATAAACATTAAACACGCTCTATATAATATCTGATTAATCCAAAATCGAGCATATTAATTTCTATTGAAGCATATACTGAGGGACCCAGCAGACACAAACGCGACTCGAGAAATTGGGAAGCTTACTACTACTATTACTTTACCTCGAAGTAGCCACTATTACTATTTAAGTTTGACTTGAATTCCTAAGGTAATATATTGACTTAATTCTTAAGAAAAATATCAACATAGAGTTATACTATACTATTACTTCACCGCAAAGTAGCCACTATTACTATTTAACTTTGACTTGAATTCCTAAGAATAATATCAATATAGAGATATACTGTGCATATTCTAGAGGAGGGTTAGATTGAGTGGTAAGATTAAAAAGATTATAATTAGAATATATGACAAATATCGTATTTAAGTTTAAGTTTATTGCATTGATATAAAGTAAATATAACCCAAAGAAAACTATTAATTCCCTTGTGTGTACATAAAAATTAAAAGAGTATACTAATTTCGTAGAAATATAATTCAACTTTTCCAGAAAATGGGTCTGATCAATTGATGCAGTCTGTCATAGAAAAAGAGCGAACGGTTGTGGTCATAATCTTTGCATGTAATTGATCAGACTCATACACGGTTTGACTGACCCAACAACACTCATGCGTGAATGCACAAGTCTGTACTCACACAAATTTGTCACAATTTGTGGCGGTCTTAATTGACCTTCATCGATGGAGTCTGTACTCACATCGAACCTCCTCCCCTTCCCCTTAGACTAGGCTAGATTAGGTTATAGGACATCTATCGTTGCGACAAAAAAAAAAAGAAAAAAAAGAAAAGAAAACAACACTCATGCGTGAATGCAGCAGCTTCATGCCTGATATCACTTTTTTTTAATGCCTGGCATCCCGAAGCCTGAAATTATGAGGATTAAAATATAGGGATAATATCATAAACCTCCTCTGAAATTTCTCTTAATATCACTTAGCGCCCATAAGATTTTAAAATATCACTTATCTCCCTTACTTCTATTATTTGTGTAATAAAAGTTTGAGAACTCCTAAACTACCATTTTACTCATTCTGCTAAATAAAAATACTCCGAAACCACTTTGTTTATTCCGGAAAAAAAAAACACTACCTAAAAAATAATTTCTAGTAGCACTATCACATCACAAATCCATGGCCCATAAAAATATAAATTTGAAAAATCAAAAAAGTATTTATAAATAAATACACTAGCACCAACTTAACTCTATTTGCTCAAAATCGATTTCTTAAGAATCTTATTTTTTTCCTAATTTCGTCTCAATCCATGGCTCAACCCTTTAAGCTGTACTAATTATTATAAAAATCAATTCAAAATATGTGAATTATCTATCAAGTGAGTGTTAGTATAGTTTTTTTTTTTTTTACAATTAATAGGAGAGGTAAGTAATATTTTTAAAACCTCAGAATTGTTAAGTGGTATTAGGAGAAACTTCAAGGAGGTTTCTAATATTATCCCTAATATATATATAGAGAGATATATATATAGAGAGAGAGAGAGAGAGAGAGCATGTGTATGCTTTTTAGTTCGCAGTACATGCATTAGATATTTATTTCAATCTTTATTCTCACGTTCTTTGCACACGCCTTACGTGTGGCGTTAATAATGAACCTCGATTCCTTTGAAGAGCTTGTCGCACTCTACATATTCACCAAAAATTACCGCTAAAATCAACTTTGTATAACGTCATCACAGATATATAAATTGAAAAGGGCTCTAAGGTATCGGTGAAATTTGGCAGGAGGTCCTCTCGGTCATACTACAATAAATTATTTAACGTGCCCACCTTTCTAGACACATAGTACTAACGATTTATGATATTTCAAGTCTAATGAGGAAGAAGAAAAAAAGAAAACGATTTGAGAGTCGAATCAGTAATCTTGAGTAGCATTTCCGCTAGCTAGCTCCTTCCTTCCAAACTAGCATTCATCATAGCCAAGAGCACTAAGCAAGCACAGACTAGAAGATGCTATAATCTTCCACCAATTTAGCTTAGATACAAGTAATTAGCAATATGGCTTAGATTTTTCCTCCAACAACCCTTGTGGAGACTTGTACGAGTTGGCAAAATTGAATATGAGATTGCTTTGGGGCAAGTCAGTGGAAACGTGCAATTAACAAACTTCACCAATTTCGTTTTCGAAAGTTTGCGAGAGGAGTTTTACTCTTGTGATGGGAAAGTCAAGATTCTAGAATGTAACTCCTACTCAAAAAACTAGCTAGTAGCATCCATATTCGCAACTACTTCACCAGTGTACGATGCGTTGCGCGTTTGGAATTTGGAAGAACATACAAGACATCATGTATGTGTGGAAAATAGCAAGTGATGCACCAGTTTGTGATGATGATCCCATATTGAAAAGTATCTGGAAAATGAAAATATTAATAGAAATTTGTGCACCAATTCAAATAAATTTGAATAGCAGGAAATTTTGGAAGAAAATTCTAAAATTTCAATGTGTTTGTCCTATAATGACTATAAGGTTAAATAAAAAGCTGGGCATTTAGGGCACCTGGCCCTTCACAACCTGAAATTAATGTTTATTAAGGGTGTGTTTCGATTGCAGATTTTCAAAGAAAAATTGCTACGTTCTTTGTGGGCACATTTTTCAGTCACCATTTTACCTCACAAATATCAAATCGTTACAGTAATTTTTCTACAAAAAAATTCAGAAAAATGCAATCCAAACAAAGTCCAAGTTGGTAACTATTGTTTTATTTCAATTAACAGTTATATATGTTAATTGATTATTAAGAAGTTGTGTACGATACAAAAAACTGCTTACTATCAAGAAAGCGTCTATCCTCATAAACCTGTTAATTAAGAAGTATTTTTATAAAGACATGCCTAGTCACTTTGAGGGTGTTCATAAATAAGAGGATTCAGGCGTCTAGAACACTACATTTAATTCTTCTTCTCATCAAGTCTTCCACACAAACTTGGGAGAGTTCCTTATATATCCGTGTAGGGAAGCTCTAGTTTTCGACTTTATAAACGTTAGAAGGAATTGCCATATGCCTACTAGCAAGCAATCATAGCGGGGGCAAATTTTCTTAAAGAAATTGAATTAAATCATGTCAAAATCATAGTTCATACTTATTTTTTTAACGAGTGTCCGATAGCATGATTATACCCGTCTGATATATTATGTATATCTATACACATCTAATATTTATGGGGTGAGAAAATAAGTCAGATATATGTACAAATATTCGTTGTAAAACTTTTTCATATGCACAATTAGAAATGTATAATCTCATTACGAAGTATTACTCGGAGTTTATGAGACAAAATGTTATACATTTGGCAGATTCGCACAAAGTTTTTTCTTTGCGTGCACATAAATTTCAAAGTACGTGCGTCTGTACATGTTGGACAGATAAAAAAAATTTTGCCTTTTTTTTTTTTTGGGTTAGATCATGTTAATAAATTTTAAAAAAAAAGAATGCTTCGGACAACCATTATAAACGAAATGAATCAAAATTTGAGTTGTGATGAGGAAATATTGCTGAGTTTCTATCATTGAAAGCATCGACTCCACTTTCTGTGTGAAAGAGATGATCCACACTCTTCTAACTTCCACTTCCAGCGATATTCGTCTCAATCGATTGGTACCGATAGCGATGGGAATTGATATGTATTCCATGCTTCCAGGAGAATTGTTGTAGCGCAGCCTTTGGAGCGACTCGCTCCTCCTTTTTATGCCTCGTGCCTGTCAAATTGTCAGTCGCACGGCAAATTTGCTTTAACAAGCTCCGAAAATTGACAGATTCAAATGCTGCCAGCTACGTAAATTTCTTTCCCACTTAATTCTTCGTGACAATGCTTTTTGCGACATTGCAACGTACTAGGAGAGGTAAACCGCGCTTCGCGCGGTGGAATATAAAACGTGAATACCCATGAAAGATTAAAATTGTGTAAATAATAGTTGGCTTTAGTGATAAGTAATATTAGATCAGAAGTAATAGTGGAGGTATATGTATTGGTTAACAATCGAAAACTGTTGAACAAATGGAACAAGCTAATCTGGTAATGGATGCGATATACTAATTTGGTAATCAAAGCTACTAATATATTAAAGGTGAAATGTATGATGCCATGGATACATGATTTCTATGCTGTTGATTCCGAAAATTAAAACAGCAAGGGATGTACGGGACTGGGGTATGAATACAAGTATTTCTCCTTGTTGAAGACCATGGAGACATTTGTATTTCCGAAGAGCATTTTGAATTTGCAGAAGCCAGCAGCATCGATGCAAGAAACGTAATGGTTAAACGAAGGCGCCAGTATAAAGACCAATACGAACGCGCAATGTTGACTAAACTCCCTTGTTTCTCAGCAAGGCGGATACCATCGATAATTGATGCATGGTTGAGTGCATCAGAAAAAATGGCAACTCTTTCATCCCTTTTAGGTTTTCCCCCTTCAGCTAACAGCAAACCAACACTTCCAACTGCTGTGATAAGTGCCATGTTGGCTGCAAAGCCTGCGGGACAGAGAAGGCAATCCTAATATGTGATATTAGAGCAAGAATTCATTAGTCTAAATCCAGCAGCATCAACCCTTCATTACGATCAAAAGCATAGCAGGTAAAGTTTGACCATCTATTGACCATAGTACATGAAATAGGAAGTTACATCCAATTTGTTTATACGTGACATATGTTGCCTTCT
The DNA here is from genome assembly GCF_036785885.1 of Coffea arabica. Classification (NCBI taxonomy): domain Eukaryota; kingdom Viridiplantae; phylum Streptophyta; class Magnoliopsida; order Gentianales; family Rubiaceae; genus Coffea; species Coffea arabica. The sequence continues at coordinate 5,926,565 of NC_092321.1, read as the reverse complement.
AAAGAAATGAAATCTATAATGAATATATTGCTGCAATAGACATGGGAGGCAAGAACCAATTCATTGGGTTTAAGCTTCATTGCAACCAAGACCTAGTTGAATCACACCTAACTAAAAATTTTGTCATATGGATTGTCATAACCACTTTTCTTATCACTTGATTGTTTAGAGTTCTGAAATAAAAATGTTATCAATAAAACCTTTTGAAAAATCTGCATTTACTGGGTACTGAATGAAAATTTTGAAACTACCTCTTTCTTCTTTAAGTCTGCCAATGCCGACTCCAGCAACCTGTGGTTATTTGTGTAACTACAAATTAATGCAGAACCTCTAGGTCCCATCCCATGCAACTGAGCTGCCTAATTTGTCAGGGGAAACCACAACACAACACAAGTTATTAACCAAAATTCTCCATTTGATATCAGGAGAATCCATAACTCAACAACATATTGATTAAAAAAAAATTACCTTTACTGCGGCCTTGATAACAGTTGGGTGGGAACTCAAGCCTAGGTAATCATTCCCAGAGAAAATTAATAACTTCTTGAACTTTCCACCACATGGCCCTGCTCCATCATCATCCTCACCATTCCCAATTACAGTGTCATCCCCTGTTTTATCAATTCAATAAAGCATAAAATACCAAAACAATGCACATGCAATCCGTGACAAGTTTTCTACATGCTTTTCTTTTCTTCATCCTTAAAAAATATAATCACAGCAAGAAACACGCATAAAAAAAAGAGCTTCTTCTCAAACAAAATTAATCACTCCACAAGTTTTCAGTAGGTAAATGGGATGGAGGGAAACAAATGTAGTACCGGAATTGGGAATGTCTTAAACATCCAAGGCGCAAATCCCGTGTGAAAAAAGCCACAACTGGGCATTGCTGACACAGAGGCATTGCTGACAAAGGTCCTTAAACAATTGGTTATTGGAACTAAACTGTGAATGTGGGAGGATAAAGGCTCCTCATTATTTACAAGCAACTGAATTACAGATCAAGTTAAAAAGTAACCTAACAGACAAAATACAGTCCATACATAACAACAGACTCAAAGGCTCAAAAGATCAAGAAGGCCAATAGCCAAGAGCAACATGGCAATCGGAAAAGCAGCCTTGATCCTAACACAAATAGCAAGTAACAACTGTGAACTTGGCGATGGCCGTTGACCTAATCACATATGAGGAATGCTTTATATAACACAACAGGTTCTTCCGTTCTAGGCGACGGCAAACTTGTCTATACAGGCCAAAAAACTGCACAGATAAAAAATGGGGATAAGAAAATAGCTGATAGCAAGGCACAACTACAGTGAACAAAGCTCCGAGCAGTGGAAAGGAAAACACAACCTCGTCATCAACTGTCTAGTACAATTGAAATGCACTAAGTCCAATTATCTTTTCAGCTTCAGCACCCAGAGTGACAACACTTACATAGCCAGTATCGTCATGAATAAAAAATTCTAATCCATACCCTACGCAAGCGAAAGGAAATAACCAGCAGGAGAAAACAAAGCCATTTGAAAAAAAGACTAATTGGAACCAAAGCAACTAACTAATACCAAACATGGAATGAACCTTGGAAAAATATACATTCCCAGGCCGCAAGAAAGACACCTAATCCCTAAGGTAGTGGAAAAATCATATGAATGATAACAGTGGGGGCAGGCGAGATGCCAAAAGCGAGTCATTGGACACGCAATTTCAACACGGCCCTTAATCCAGACGGTTGCTCGATCCTCAAAACAACATAGAGTAGCAACTACTCAGCAAAACAACTACAGAAAAGGGGAAAAACAACAGCAAAGGAAAAAGCTGCGGTATAAAAATAGAAAGTCACTAACAAAGCGAGTGAAGGATGCAACGCTGGAGATTGCAGTAAGAGTTGGAGCACGAACATGAGGTAAAAGAATAGCCGGATCAACGTATGATTTATTGTCAAAAATCATATGGACTAATTCCAAGACATTTCTTTCACACCTACAAGAAACAACAAAGAAAAGTAAGCCCATAACAGAATAAAAAAGGCCACACACTGATGAACAGCAATTCAAAAGTATAAAAACCAACCAGCAGTCAAGCTCGCGTGCCTCCAAAACATCAAGAGCAACAAGTATAACAGAAGATGGCTGGGTCGACAATGATATATCTAGTACAACAAAACAAGCGAGGCAACTAAAAATAAACCAACCAGGCATCAAGGAAACAAAACATAATGCACAAGAAAAAAGAGCGACATACAATTTTCCATTAAGACCCTAACTCTCATAGCGATAATAATAGGCATGGTAGGCATTGCTTCATCAATAACACAGCCCTCGACAGATTCAAAATCCTGCCACAAAGTCAAAAGAATTGGACGTTTACTGCAGCAAGGTCACAAATCAAAGGATTATCTAACACAGGGAAATAGGGCTCAAACGAAGGACAAAAGTAAGGTAAACCACAATGAAACGGTAACATGTGGTCAACTATGACATAGTCTCTCCCATGGCGCATAGTCCCTTCCATATAAACATCTCGTGCAGGGAAAGCATGAACAACGATCCCCATTACATCTGCGGTTAAACAACACATGCAGACAATTAGGCAGCAATGCAAGGAAAGGCAAAACAGAAAACATAGAAAAAACTTGCTTCCCTTTTGCAGTTTTCACAAATGAGAGACATTATTATGGTTTATGCTGTGATCCAGCATCGTTGGGGAGGTGTGACTGGTTAAGGCACAGACTTTGACAAATCCGCAGCTCTGTTCATTCTCTAAGAAGACAATTCTTATGATGGAATAATGTTTTTGGAACTTATAGTGATAGTATTATAGTGATTGTTTTGAAAAAAGAAAGAAAAAGGAAAAACCCAGGGGAAAAGAGAACGTGAAATAAATAAACAAAGAACGAGGGGAAAAACGGGGAAACAGTGAAGAGAACAGGCTGACATAACAAAAAAATCAAAGACTCAAAAGGGAAAAAAGGAAGGGAACAATATAAAAACCAGAATCAGCAATAAAACATAAAAAAAGAAGAATGCAATAAAATCAGTATCTCTGCCGTCACAGATGAAAATGAAAAGGAAGAAACGAACCCAAAAAAAGGGGGAAAGCACCCGAAGAACGGCAAGGGCAGAAACGACGAAGGGTGGCCTGAAGTTTTCCTGAGGCCACCTGTGGGAAAAAAGAAGGTGGAAAAGTTTCTCCGAGGCCAGCTCAAAAAACAACGACAAATCGAGCAGGGAAAAAAGCAATGACGAAGAGAAAAGCAACCCAGCAGCGACAAATCGAGCAGGGAAAAAAGCAGGAACAGTTGACCTAAAAACGCAGATGGAAGAAGGCGGAAAAATACGCGGAAAAACAGAAACTGGTAAAGCATAGGGGAAAAAAAGAGACCACAAAAGACGTAAAAAAAATAATAATAACAGGTCACCTGAAGATGAAGATTGGCGCGGCTGAGCAAGAAGAAACTCCGTTAAGGATAGCGGTCTGGGAAAGTATTCCGATGAAGTTTTTTGAGAGACGCCAGCTGAAAATGAAAACAAAAGGCAGCTGAAGAAGAAACAGTAGCGAGATATCCAGCAAGCAAAAGAGAGCGAAACGGGCAAACCGAGAAAACAGTAAACCATAGGGTAATGAGCGGCAGAAACAAAACTTCATTAAGGAAATGAAGCTGGAAAAGTTTTTCGCAGGCCATTGAGATGCGAAGATGATACACAAGAGAGGAAAAAGAGGACAGAAAAATGACAGACGAAAAAGTGATCCAGCTAACGAAGTAGGCCGCGTGGCCTTGTAATAAAAAAGAAAAAGAAGGAGTAGGCCGCGTGGCCTTGTAGTAATAGAAAAAAAAAGGAATAAATAATTAATTAACACATATGTACTAAGTGTGTAGGGATGTTGCCGAGACCGTTCTTTTTTTTTTTTCTGATGTGGCAAAATGTTATTGGACAATTTGTGGTCGTCCTTGCATGTGTTTGTGCAAAAAAAAAAATTCCAAAATGCTGAGACCGTTGTCTTTGTAAATGAATGGTACATTTATTGTCTTCATTTTGGTTGTATACGATTGGACCACTTTACCATTTCTGTTCCGCCTTTTCCCATATGTATTGGGAAGTGATTGTCATCGTTGCAATAACTCAGTTTAGTTGACTATCTGGACAAATGTATTCCAGTTTTGCCCTCCCATTATATTTTTCTTACCAGCCACAACGAATTGGTTTGCACTTGTCAGGAGGTCAATTTTTATTTACACTTGGGTTGCATTTGTAAAAAACCATCATTCCTTCACTGTCGACGGCTATTGAAAGGATGACTGTGGCAATTTCTTTTGTTCTGTCCAACCCACCGCAATTTCTTTGTTCTGCCCAAGCCACCGCTGCCGGTAAAGCTATGGATTGTTGCTGGGATTTTCTGCTTATGCTAATGGTTAGTGATATGTTAAGTTTTTGCAGTCCTTTTTTGTATCATTCCTTTTTTGTTTTCTTCGGTTCTTACTTTCTCTTTTATTGCTCTGTTCCTCCGAAGCTTCTTCTTCATTTTGCTCTCCTTCATAAAGATTGGTCAGGTGAGCTTTTCCTTTTACTGAACTATTCCTTCTATAATGCTGTTTATTCCGATATGTTTTTTGCTTGGTCATTCGTAGACTAACTCAGTCGTATTTACTTTGTTTATGGGTGTTTTGTATTTTGTCGTTGCGTTAAGGTAAGCCTATTTTTAATTTTCTGTGTTCTTTGATTATTATTATTGGACAATTTGTGGTCGTCCTTGTCTGTGAGAATTGAACAATATTCGTCGGATGCGCTTTTTCTTTTAGTGAACTATTTCGTCTATACTCCTGTTTATTCCAATATGTTTTTTGGTCCGTCATTCATCGACTAATTCAGGTTTACTTTCTCTGTTTATGGGTGTTTTCTATTTTGCCGTTGCATTAAGGTAAGGCTATTTCAAATTTTCTATCTTCTTTCATTCTTTGTTCTACCTTTCATTTGTCCATTGTTTGTTCTTATTTGTGTTCTGTCTTTTTCTCCTCTTTTCCCTTTATATTTTGCATGCAGCTTTCTTCATATGTGGTTGCTGTAACGAGCTTTCTTTCTTCGTCATCTTGTGTTATATATTTGGAGCTTGTATTGATTCAGGTTAGCTGATCATTCTCTCTCTTTTTTTTTTGGCTTTTTGTTCTACCAGTTTTTTGTTTCTTGTATTGATAAACTGCTACAAGAACATAGAATCTCCTGTTAAAAATAAGAACTTTAATTATGAGACTTGAAACCCTTCAAGACTTCAATTTGATTAACGTTTATTGATTATCATATCTAAAATCGTACTTGATCTTCACATAGGAAGATGTTACCCTTTTTTGAACAATATATTTTACATTGAAATATGAAGGCATGCATTTCAAAACCAAAAAATTTGAACAATATATTTTACCGTTATCCACCATTTCATATACAATTTATAAAATCATCACTTTCTACTTTATGCATCAAACTTTAGATATAAACGAAATCAACATCAACAACTAACAAACCATTTCTACTACTTTTCCATTTATAACTTTTAATGCTTGGACCATTCTAACATTTTTTACTTTCAATTTTCATTGTACGATTTCAACCTATTTCACTTCCACACCCAACTCTCATCTTAATCATTCCATACTTATCTTAATGTAAACTTAACAGCCTATATAGTTTACATGCTTCTTCTTACTCTAACATCACACCAACTCTAAATAATCAATACAAGTTAGGGCATAATTACATTGATCCCCCGCGCGTAGCGCGGAATCAGCCTCCTAGTAAAATAAAAAGGATGAATGATTTGAGATGCTACAGCGGACGACGACGACGACGAAAAAAAGCAAATGAACAGTAACACCCTTTGGCTGTTAGAGTGTTATGTTAATAATAATAAAGAGAAACCTACGACGATCCACTGGGGTTTAGTTTAGTGGCCCCTTTTTGCAACATTGCAACTTAAAAGGGATTTGGAACTTCGAACCCCACCACTTATAGAGAAAAAAAATCCACTTATAGGATTTGGGTTATAAATCGGGGTTTCGAACCCCATCACTTACAAAGAAAAAAATTCAAAAGAGATGTCAAAACATCTTTTTGATTTAGTTGGATCTGTGTATCTATTTATCCTTTATATCTCTTTAGGCCTCCCTCTTTATAAGATAGGATAGATTATTAGTATAAGAATGTCATCGTTCTACAACTTCTTTAGACCTCCCTCCTCGTAGGATCAAATAGATTATTATAAAAATATTATCGTTACCGTAAAAAAAAGAGAGAGAAACCGATGACGTCCAAATACATTTTCAGAATTCATTGTTAAAAATCCTTTGCGTGAACCCATGAAGCCCGTATTCTGATCTTCCCCCCAATTGGAGTGTCCAAGACTACAAGAACTAGCGTTGCAAGAGTAAACTCCTGAGGTGTCGAGTCTCCGAGCCCAAAAGAGAGTTCTCTGAGTAGACTCGTAGAGCATGCCTCAGGGATAACCAAGAACTCCAACAAAAATATGTACAGCCGGATCTGAAGTCATATGTCTGGATAGCTCTGCCACAAACAATGAAAAAAAATGTAGAGCATTTAAAATGAGACAATGAATGGTCTCGCTATGATCTTAAATGATGTGTTGGTTGGGCGTAAAAAGCCCAAAAAACAAATGAAAGGCAAAAAAGAAAAAGAAAAACATGTTGCAACGTTTGAGGTGGCTTGTGATGGATCAGGAGCCCAACTCGTGTTTGGGTCTTCGATCCAGGTTCTAGCGGTGGCGGTGCCACAAACACAAATTCAAAGAAACGACATCGTCCTGGACCGTGCACCAGAAGCGTTTCTGAAGCGGTGCCGTTTCGTAGTGTCCTTTCCTTGGGGCATAAGCAAAAGAAGAAGAGCCGCATCTACAGGAATGATTCCCGGATGTTACTAGTGGGAATCTATCTTCTACAATCCCACCAAATCCATTTCTCGTACAATCGCTCCAGACAGCGCAAAATATAATTGTACCCACCGGTCCAATTTCAAAAGGTACAATAATGTTCAGCCTCCTAAGTCCTACCCCTACCCCATGAACAATTATCATTTTCTTCTGATCCCTCCAGCCACATGATCTCACGTCCTCACCATCAACGCCTCAACAGCACCGCCTCAACCCACGCGTTCTACCACCACCGCCGCCGCCGCCCAAACCACCTTACCTCTTTCACAAACAGAACTACCACGAGTGGACTCAGTGAAGGATGGGAGGAGGGAACAAGAAAAAGTTTAATGGTAAATCCAAGAGCCGTAAACCACATAGGAACTTTTCATCATCAGCTCGAGGCCAAGCCCTTTTCGTGGAAGGCGGCGTCTTAGCCGATTGGTCTTCCTCCTTTAATTCTTCTCCCTCCAGAGGTCTTTTAACTTAGCGACACGCTTTAAACAATTGTTTGTGCCTCTTTTTTTGGGTCTTCGGGTTTCATTGATTACAAAAAAAGTAGGAGTACTAATTAAGTTTATATTTTCGAAATTTCAGAGAAGAATTTGAATGGTGGGAATGGAGTCTCTGGTTCTTCCAAGAGGTCTAGCAATGGAAAGGGGAGGAAAGGTTTGAACTCGGGTTCGGGTTCGGTCTCTGGGTCGGGTTCCAGAAGCGAATCTAGCAAGACTAGAGGAAATGCTATTGGTTACGTGTATCCTTCCCTTGACGCTCAGGTACATTTGCTTTTGGTACAAGTTCTTTTGTAAATTTAGAGGGCTAATATCTCCATCTTTTGTTGGACATGCAGTTCATCTACCTGCTTCTTTTGAAATTTCACTGCTAAAGATTTTTTTACTGAGTACTAGGAAGTTTTTAGCAGTATTTGAGGTCAAAGAAGTTGCTTTAAATCTTGGGATTTGTTCATAAAGAAAATAAAGGTCTTTTTGAGCTGGGCCTGAAATTTTGGATGCAGACCGTTTTGGCTCGCAGAATAATAATAATATGTATTTGGTTCAAAGATTGGATTTTCATTTCAAACAAAGGTTATCCATTGTTCGCTCCTGGATTGTCGGGCGTAGTGTTGGTTATGCGAAGTGAAGTAGAATACGTTCTTTAATGAATATTGGTAGATTCTGTCCTATGATCGTTACAAGTTGGATTTATATCTAGCTCCGCACTCAATTGAAATGAAAGTAAAGTCATATAATCAATATAAGTTGTTTGGTCGTTAAATTGAATGGTTTTTGTGAAATTGCATATTTCATTAAGTCTTTTTTTTCTATGCCGTTGTGATTCTGACATTTTAGTCTTTTGTTGATTTAGAATTGTTTGAGGCTTTTTTCAGGAAGGTTCATTTGCCAATGGATATGAGGAACGAGAGAGCAAATTAAAAAATTCATGTCCAATCGTTCTGGTTGATTCTGAGGATACCCCGATTGTTGCCTATGTAGATGAGGGTCCCTCCAAGCATATTCAATGCTCGGAATACAATTATGATTACACTATGGGTTTCACATTAGATGAAAGCTCTCATAGAGGTTTAGGTTTCCATAACGAAGCAGAAGAGACTACAGCTGGTATTGGAATGTCTGCCAACGCAGAGGAGAAAGAAGATTTTTATGATTCATCAGCCTCTAAAGAGGAGTTGAATGTTGACGATGAGAATGCCAGTGGTGATGTTGAAGACGAATTTCTTGCTGAGACATTGTCTACCGCGGAGAATCCGGGATTTTTATCTATAGGTGGCTTGAAAATATATACACGAGATATCTCAGATGATGAAAATGATGAAAGTGATGGAAGTGAAGAAGAAGGATTGCTGGATGAGGAAAGCTTGGAGTCTTCTGAATCAGAGGATACCACCGAAACATCTGATAGTGAAGAATCATCTGATAGTTCAGATATTGATGATGAGGTTGCTGCAGATTACTTTGAAGGCATTGGTGGGAGTGAAAATATTGTAGATGTTGATCAGCTGGTGGGACGAAATCGTCGTTCATCGCTTGATAATGGTCTTCTCATTGATAGACTTGACGACACCTTGGAAAAGTTTGGAGGCATTGCCCTTCAAGAGGCATCACGAGAATATGGCATGATGAAGCCTCAATCAAGTAAAAGGTCTCGTGTCAAAGATAGCAAAATTTCAGCTGGCAAGTCTGCCTGGTCATCAGCTTTGGATGACATAATGGCTGTAAAGGATCCAAGAACTATTTCTGGAAGAAAGAAGCATGATGCCAAATTTCCAAAGTCATGGCCATTTGAGGCCCAAAAGAGTAGAAAATTTCGGAATTCTCCTGGTGAGGAACTCCATTTATTGTTAACTTATAAGACTAATGTACTTCTGGTTGACTGTTCTCATATAATTGCTTTCCTCAACCACCAGTTTTATGTGGTTAGGTTTCCTTTCTTGGTTAAATGCATCCATACTGCCGCCTGGTCCAAGGTGTGGTAAATATCTCCCATTCTGTTAGCACCTTAAGTTGTGTCCTTGCAGCTTGAATGCAGCCATAAAGCTGCGAGAAGATGCATACTTCTTGTCAAATGTCTTGACACACTACCTCAATGAAAACCTAGTTGACACGGTTGAGTAACTGGGAGAAAGACTTTCCTCCTTGCAAGTTGCTTCATTTGGCTCCTCCTCTTGAAAATAGAACTCCATGGAGTGTTTCTTAAATGAGCTCTTTTGGAAGCTAATATTCTATACCCTGACGTTCCTCTGATGGAAAGATTTTTACATCCCATCAACCATCCAGTGGCAGATGTACACTTTTTCTACTTTAATCCAGTCCAAGATGTTCTTTTGTTTCATTTTGTCTAGCCTTCTCTCAGACAAGACCTCTATTGTTGAATGTATGGGGAATAGACACTGTTGGAGAGACTATAAACATTGTTCTTTGGAATGTTTTCCAAATAATTAAAATAGAAATGATAAAATTGCTTATCGTAAGAAACATTGGGGAACAAAAGGTCATATAGTTTTGAACCTACCAACTCATTTCTGAAAGGAAGATAAGTTCCTTTTTTGTGCAAATAAAGGAAGAAAATTTTCATTTTCTGCAGTGTCATAGAACATTGTCTTTCCTGTTTGATGGATATATGCATCTTTTGGTTGTGATATTCCTTGTTTATTCCACATAAACTCTAGTGTCCTTCACCAGCAGATCTTCCATTCGTCTGTTGATGTTTTAAGAATTCGATGCAGCAAAGAAATTAATCTGGCAAAAAAGTAACCTTGATTATTTTTTTGGTGGTATGGTTAGTCTAGGTCCAGCTTATACTGATAATAAAGAGTAAGCTGAGATTCAATGTAATACATTTTGTGGACACAAATGTTCCATATGCTTCTTGTTGCAGTGGAGCACCCTTCATGATGTGGATTGAGGAATAACATTCTAAGCCTCAATAAACATCTGATGCATAATTTCAGGTGAGAAGAAGAAGCATCGAAAGGAAATGATTGCAATCAAGCGTCGGGAGAGAATGCTGGGCCGCGGGGTTGATCTCCAGCAAATAAATTTGGTAAGATAAGTGCCTTTTTTCCATCCTTGATGCTTTGTTGTCCAAGTAATTTTCCCCCTCCTAGTTGTGATGGTGCATGTTAGGGGAGCTTGTAGTCTATTAACAGTGAATTTTTGTGTTTTCAGTACATTAACACCCTCACTGCTAAATAATGGGGATAGCGCGGTTGATGCTGTGATATTCGCCATTAGTAATTAGTCAGTGGTTATTATGCTTCTTCTAAACTTATGTAGTTCGGTTGTGGAAACTACATTTGTGCCTACTGGATCCTGAGCTCATGCAATTTTGTTCATTGCAACAACTGACTTGGATTCCTCATATACTCGTTGCAAAAAAAAAAAAGAAACTTACTTTCCAAATTTTTTGTTTGTTATTGTTTTTATGTGTAGTTGCTCTTAAGTGAAGTACTAAATTCAATTAAACTCGGAAAGGTCATGATTGCCAGGACTTTGGAACCAAAATGATTACTTGTTATATTATAACAAAGATAAAGAAAAATGATAAATGATTGCTTTTTCTTCTTATTCTGTAGAAACTGCAGCGGATGGTTTTGGATGGAGTTGAGATTTTATCATTCCAGCCAATGCATTCTCGAGATTGTTCCCAGGTATCTTTGGTTCACCACTTTGTCCGCCTTGCATTCATAAAAGGGAAAAAAATGGGAAATAGAAGTGATATTTCATTGCCTTTTGGCCTTCTGTAAGTATAGCAGTTTGACCAGTCTTGTGGATCTGCAGCTATAAGAAATAAGATTCTCTACATGATATCCAAGTTTCAAATTCTGTTACTTCTAGATAATTAGATACTTGGAAGCAGTGAGAGGATTTTGCGCTAGATTGTTAGACATTTCTAGTGGCAGTCATTAGATTTCTCTATTACAGTTTAGAAGTTGGTGCTGGTATAATTGGTTTCAGGATTTGCCCCTGATGCCTTTCTCCATCATCATCTCAACTTTATTCAAACATTCCTGTAACTCTTTTTGGGTGGTTAGTATAGGTTATCTTTAGACTAGTTGAACCTCGCCATAGACTACCGTTCACGAGTATATTTGCCTGTGTTATAGTTTAAATGTTGAATAGGCTTGCAATTGCATCAAAGGCATTGCATGGCATTGAGTTGTCATTTCGTTGCGGCAGAAACAGATTTATCTTTTCCACGGGGTTTCAATACAAAGACACAAAAGTGATCCATTTCCTTCACAGAGATTGCACATGCAGCCCTAAGTTTTCAAAAATCTAAATTTTTTCAAGTAGGGAAAAAAATCAGCAGATCATTAATTTAAACTTCCTAATTAACCGTAAAAAGGGGATAACTTTGCAACTGTCAATTGTGGAATACTATTTATTTCTATAGTAACTGGTTCTGCACATAAATAGGTCCAAAGGCTGGCATCAATATACCGCTTAAGAAGTGCTTCTCAAGGTTCTGGTAAGAAAAGGTACATCACTGGTTTCCACTTTTTTCCTCCCCTCAAGGGTAGGTTTAGGGTTCAAGCATCTGACTGACCTTTTGTTCCTGTAATAATTCTAAGACCATGACATACAAAAGTGGATTGGAAGTTTCATCTGCTTTTGAAATCCTATCTACAAAATAGAAGATGGAATTTGTGGAAACGAACTGATGACATCTGTTTTTGCAGATTTGTGACAGTTACAAGAACACAACATACTTGTATGCCATCTTCCAGTGATACAGTTCGTTTAGAGAAGGTATCCTGACAAGTAAATTTAGCTTGGAAGTTGAGTTATTATCTATAGGAATTAAAATTCCAAATTAATTTTGGGGGCTTTTGATTATCAGTTGATAGGAACTAATGACAAGGATTTGGATTTCACTGTCTACGACATGGACTCAGTGAAGAGAGATAGGAAAACTCCTAAGAAGACTTCAAAAGGAGCCAAGTCAACTCCGGATAAATTGCAATCTGAAGAGAACAAAAAGAAACGAAGTGGGAAACGGGGCTCTTTTGCTGCTCAACCTGTGTCCTTTGTTTCCAGTGGTATAATGGATTCGGATACGGTTGAGCACTCGGCAATTGAAACGAGCGAGACAAGTGATAATTGCCAAGAAAAGAAACATGCTTCCAGTTCAATAAAATATGGTGCTTTTGAACTGCATACTACAGGTTTTGGCTCGAAGATGATGGCTAGGATGGGATATGTAGAAGGATGCGGCTTGGGAAAGGATGGCCAAGGTATGGCTGAGCCCATTGAAGTTCTCCAACGTCCTAAATCGCTTGGATTAGGTGCTGAGATTCCTGAAACAAGTGATAAATTGGCAAAAAAGGAATGCCGACCAACAGTATCAGGGCTGTCTTCTGAACTCCCGGGGACGAGTAATAAATTGGGAAAAAAAGAATCTGCACAATTTGCATCTTTTGAGAGGCATACAAAGGGATTTGGGTCAAAAGTGATGGCAAAGATGGGTTTTGTTGAAGGCATGGGCCTAGGGAAAGATTCACAAGGTATGATTAGACCTCTGGTTGCAGTAAGACGTCCAAAATCCCGAGGATTGGGTGCCAATGGTTAAGAGTCCATGCATATGTATATTTTATTTCACAAGGAGAGTTTGTTTCCTCCTTGCTTTGCTATATTTCAAGGGTCAGTTCTAATTTAGTCTATTCTGTACGCGGTCTGGCTACAATGTGCTGATAATATTTATTCTCTTGTTTCCATTATCTTATTGGAGCTCTTCAAGAAGTAAGAATAAAATGAAGCAGCAGCATCCCGAGTACCTCTTATTAATTGTCGTTGTGCTTCTATTTTGTCCAACCTATTGGATGCTCTAATTTGCCAAAGCGTTCTTTGCTTTCGCGTTGCTGCTGCACTATGAACTCTTCAATTGCATTGGTTTTATGTCCGAAGAAAATTAAAGGGCGTGTGTAGGCGTGTAATGGTGAGAAAAGTGTCGTTACGGCCCACCGGTTGTAACACTGAAGGAAATGAAAACTCAATGCACGTGCTTTGTAGTTTTGACTAGTCTCTTGCTGCTTTCATCATCTCTCTCTAATTGAGTTGCTTCATCTTTTTCTTAGTCTGTACCTTTTACCAGGAGCATTTTCCTCCATTTCTTCACTGAGGAGGAGGGCCTCAACTAAAGCAAACACAAACCGTCAGCATTTGGGTTTCTCCTGGGATTCAAAGAAACTCCTTATTCCACACGCACAGACACATTCCTTATCAAGTATTGCACCCACGGCCCCTATGCCTGTCTGTGTTTTTTTTTTTGGTATAATTCATAATATTCGCATTCGTTTTATGATCTGCGATTAATTTTATTCAAATCGATTCGAGCTCCTTTCCGGGTAGAAACTCTTCCAACATTGTCCTTTTCATCTCATGTATTTCGAACCTGAAACTTCATGATTAAGCAATGCAAGTCCTTTCCGCTTGCACCGGTGCCTGTCCACGTTCTAGAGGCAACAAGTATACTGTTTGTCTCTGAACATATATAATGCTAAATAACTAGTAGTAATGTATTGCAATGATTCAGTTATAGCCTCCGCCTGCTTTGAGAATTGAGGGTACGTGCAATCCTTCACTTTTTTGAGTGCTTTTGTTATCCGCTGTTAATCGAGGCTCGTATGGTGCCACTCATCAAGCAGCGCCTCATGCGTCTTTTCAATTGCCAGAATAATTACAAGATCAATTAGTAAAACGATCATTGCAGGGCAATCAAGGATGGTGTGATGTTCACATCCAAAGTAGTAAAACGATTGGATGGTCGATCCACTTTTGTTACTGAACGAACTATGGTACTTTAAGCTCAGATTAAATAATTCTTATCTAGTGGAGTTAAAATAAGCTGCTACATTTATGTAACTATCGTGAGAAGCAAAGTTACTCAGCTTAGTGGTCAACGGGTTGCTTGCGGGAACCTGTTACCTGTTAAGTGTCACATTCACCATTTTCGGAGGACCGAGGAGCTGCCTTTTTTTTTTGGTGTGACAAAACATACAATTCTTTCTAAACTCTGGAGTTAGGTACAAGTCAAATGTGCTTGCACACTAGTTAAACCCATGAAACATGAAAATGGAAAATGAATTTATGATAATTACGTTTTTTGTTTAGAGGGACAAATAAAAAATAATAAATGTCTGTAACCTAATTTGCTCCCACCCAAAAAAAAATATATATATATATATATACACGCTAAGAAAAAATGAGAAAAGGAAAAGAAAAAAAAAAAGGAACCGACAAGAAAGAAAGGATCCTTAAGACTGTTCCTTTTGCCATTGACGGGGACACAATCGTCATTTACCGCGAGTGCCAGCAATTTTCGTCTCAAAGTCTCACCGACGCAGAAGGATACCCCATATCATCCCAGTCTAGTAGTATAAATCTTCCAGCCATAAGTCATCTTTTTGTCATACAAATAAGCGGTCTGTTGCTGCTCGATTCTCATCACACCGCAGCGACTGCCTATGTTCTCGATTGTGATTCATGATTTTACTCACATATAAGGTCAGTAATATCTACTCTTTTGTTCTACAAATCCCCTGTTTGAACCCTGAGCGGTCATCTTTTTGTTAATACGTTGCTGTAATCTCTGCACTCGATCTGCTCTAGCACTCTTACAAAAACCTAATTTTGTCGACGAAATTCATCACTATATATCGAGGGATAGTTGTAATTGTATTGAATTGAATTGATCTTGGCATATTAGTCATTGTTCCTGATCTGGTCGTCCAGATCTGTAGTCTAGAACAGTAAAGATGGAATCTTCTCGAAAAATTAAGATCTGGGTTTTGTTTATCTGCATGATATCTCAACTGGGTCATGGGTTTTACCTTCCGGGTAGTTATCCCCACAAATATGGGATTGGTGACTTCTTGAATGTGAAAGTGAATTCACTGACTTCAATTGAAACTGAGTTGCCCTTCAGCTATTATAGTTTGCCTTTCTGCCATCCAAAAGAGGGTGTCAAGGATAGTGCTGAAAATCTTGGTGAGCTCCTTATGGGTGATAGGATAGAGAATTCTCCCTACAGGTTTAAGATGTATAACAATGAGACAGAGGTTTTTCTGTGTCAAACCAAGCCTCTGTCCGGTGAAGAGTTTAAGCTTTTGAAGAAGAGGATTGACGAGATGTATCAGGTTAATTTGATTCTTGATAATCTGCCTGCTATTAGATATACTAGGAAGGAAGGTTATTTCCTGCGATGGACTGGGTACCCTGTTGGAATCAAGGTTCAGGATGTGTATTATGTGTTTAATCACTTAAAGTTCACGGTTCTTGTTCATAAGTATGAAGATACCAATGTGGCTCGTGTGATGGGGACTGGTGATGGTGCTGAGGTTATTCCATTTGGGAATGCTGGATCAGATGCACCTGGTTATATGGTTGTTGGATTTGAGGTGGTTCCTTGCAGCTTCCAGCATAATGCTGATTCACTTAAAAACTTGAATATTTACGACAAGTATCCATCTCCGGTTAAGTGTGATCCATCAATTGTTTCAATGCCTATTAAAGAGAATGAGCCTGTTGCGTTCACATATGAAGTTTCCTTTGTGGAGAGGGACATCAAATGGCCATCAAGGTGGGATGCTTATCTTAAGATGGAGGGAGCAAAGGTCCACTGGTTCTCAATTTTGAATTCACTCATGGTGATCACTTTCTTGGCTGGAATCGTGTTTGTGATCTTTTTGAGGACAGTTAAGCGAGATCTGACTCGGTATGAAGAGCTTGACAAGGAAGCTCAAGCCCAGATGAATGAGGAGTTATCTGGGTGGAAGCTTGTGGTTGGTGATGTTTTCCGGGCCCCCAGTAATCCAGCACTTTTGTGTGTGATGGTTGGGGATGGGATCCAGATTCTTGGGATGGCAGTTGTGACAATTTTGTTTGCTGCCCTTGGATTCATGTCTCCTGCTTCACGCGGAACGTTGATTACAGGCATGCTGTTCTTCTACATGATTCTAGGAATTGCAGCTGGTTATGTGGCTGTTCGTATGTGGAGGACAATCTTCTGTGGTGATCACAAAGGATGGGTTTCTGTTTCATGGAAGGTTTCATGTTTCTTCCCTGGTATCGCTTTCCTTATTTTAACTGTCTTGAATTTCTTATTATGGGGTAGTCATAGCACAGGAGCCATTCCATTTTCACTGTTTGTCATCCTTATCTTGCTGTGGTTCTGCATTTCTGTACCCCTCACCCTTGTTGGTGGTTACTTTGGAGCAAAAGCACCTCATATTGAATATCCAGTTAGAACAAACCAGATTCCACGAGAAATCCCACCTCAGAAATATCCATCTTGGCTTTTAGTTTTAGGGGCTGGAACTCTCCCGTTTGGTACGCTTTTCATTGAGCTCTTTTTCATCATGTCCAGCCTCTGGATGGGTCGTGTCTACTATGTTTTTGGATTTCTCTTCGTTGTTTTGATCCTCCTCGTTGTGGTTTGTGCTGAAGTGTCCCTTGTTCTGACCTATATGCATCTCTGTGTGGAGGACTGGAAATGGTGGTGGAAGTCATTCTTTGCATCCGGTTCTGTTGCAATTTACATATTTCTGTACTCCGTTAACTACCTAATATTTGATCTCAAGAGTCTGAGTGGACCTGTTTCTGCCACCCTTTACCTGGGATATTCGCTCTTCATGGTGATAGCAATTATGCTTGCCACAGGCGCAGTTGGGTTCCTATCTTCTTTTTGGTTTGTGCATTACTTGTTCTCGTCAGTGAAGTTGGATTAAGAAGTTTTGGCTTCGAAGGGGGCTGTCTTCCGAAGAGCAGCAGCAGTAACGGCATAGGAGAAACAGACAGCCATTGTAATGCTTCTTTTGCCTTTCATTTGTCGTCAATGTCGTTTCCTAGAGAATATGAAATACACAATCATCCTTTCAATTTTCGTTGAACTCTTTATAGCCAAGGACTGTTTCAGGGCAGCATGTTGGGGTGAAAACATAGTTGGGTAGTTTGAATATCGGTAGGGGTTGGCCTGTGAGATCACAATAGGCATGCAGTCGGTATTTAGAATTTTTCATTACTGCTTATTACATTTTAAAAGATTTATGGCATGAAGGTATTTTTCTTGACATGTATGTATTAACTTTTGACTTTGGTACGATGTTTGGTACGCCTAGTTCAAAATGTTGATGTGGCTCGAATAACGCTCGATTACTGTCAAAAAAAAGAGCACTCGATTTCGGTCAATGTGTTCGAATTGGCCTGCAATGGAACGTAGCAGCGGTTCGATGCCCCAATGTACCATATCCATGTCTGGAGATTATTCCCCTGAAGAACCGACCATAAAGAAAGGCGTTGCGCAAGATCCCTCACCAAAATGACTACTCAAAAAGGCGCAAATATGATTCAAAGATGCGCTAAATGAAACTGCAACCTGGGGCTCCCATGTTAACATCAATTGTACATGAATAACAGGTGTTAATATAACAGGTGGCACCTACGCCAAAAGCGTGGATGTTGTAATGGAAGTATTAGCGTGGGTACCTTCTACTTTTGATGCCAAAGCCTATATAAGCTTCTCTACGTTTTCCAATTAGGCCTACCTAACCCTGAAGAACTGAGATTAGGTGCTATAGAGTTAGGCAGCAAGTGAAATTTAGGAGCAGCCCAGTACGACATGGACTAGAGCTGCAGTAGCCAAAACTAATGCCGCCATATTATATTAAGTTTCCATTGGGGAAACAATTAAAGGAATGGGAAGAAAAAAAAAAAGAGTCACCATTACTCGTTGAAAGATTATTGTAGGTTGAGTAGCTGGTAGTGGTGGCACTGCTGACCAGTGGGTAAACTTCAGTTTTATTATTTATATTTTTCTTATTAAGCTTCTAATCAGGGCAATCTTGTGATTTTTAGGTGAGATAATATTGAACGAAAATGTGATGGGTTCTCAGTTCTGCATTGAACGAAAATTCTTTCTGCATTGACTAAATTTCATCTCCCTGACTTGTATAGGTTCTGCTTTGAGAAAGGCTGCATCAGGCTTCCTGCAACTTGCAGTCCAATTCCCTTTCTATTCACAGCTACAAAGCCAAACACGAAAGGAAAACAAGGGTTTGGGGCAACAAAAGTTCTTGTGTAGTTGGCCATTTCCTTTTCGCCACTGACTCGTGCCTTCAAGTATATAGGCTGGAGGAGGGACTTGGCTGCCTTGAGCGTTTTACTCTCGGCCACAATATTGAAGAAGGAGATTTATTGATTTATTTATTTTGTTTAATGCGGAAATCCTCCCCGACCATTACATATTTACATGAGAGATGTTTAGCATTGTAAAACTTGGGACCTAAATTGGACCATTATCACTTTGCTACACTAAGTACTCAAACAAAAAAAAAAAAACTTTGCGACACTAGTAGTAATAAAAACTGTAAGGAAACCATCAAATGACTAGGAGGGAATTAGTTCATTCTCATCATGTCAATATTACGTACCCTAAAAAAAATAAATTGGAACAAAGGAAAAGAAAAAAGAAAGAAAGAGGTAAAAGGCTATTGGTCCAGCAGGGCATGGGCTACAGGATCCAGCAGGACAAGGGGAAGTGGGGTGTGTGGTGAGCATCGTTCGTTAATTCTGGCGCTCTCAAAAGCTCCCCTGCTGCTCTTCCCAGTTTCCTCTTTGCACCTTTAAAAAAAAAAAAAAGAAATCTGAAACTGGAAGTGGAAGTACCAGTTACCAGTTAGATTGAGTTCACTGCTTCTGCTGTGATGATGTTAAACTGTTCACCGTCTCTTCCCCACCGTCACAGTTTCCCTTCTTCAACTCCCCGTCTCTCTACTTCCCCCTTTTGCCTTTCCCTCTCCTTCGCATCATCACCATCGTTATCCTCTTCTTCTGCTTCTAAGCTGAGACTTTCATCGTGCAGCTTCCATGATGCATCTATCAATCTCAATCCTAAACCCAAGCATAAGGTTAGTACATACCACACCGCAGTTCTTTTAATAGCATTCTTCTTCTTCTTGTTTTTTTTTTTTTTTTGGGTAAGCAAGCATTGTTGTTGTTTTACTAAGACTGAAAGACAAACTAAGCTTACTTGATCAGTACCATGAGGTAGGTGTAGTATTTGGCTCGTCTAATGATCAAACAAAACCCGAACAAAATATCTGTTTGGTTAAGTATTCAAATTAGCTCCTTAATCTTTACTGATTACCCAAAAAAAAAATCTGAGTTTGGCTCGGGAAAAGCTTGTTTCAGTTCAGCGCGAATAACAATCAAGCCCAACTCGAACCGCAATTTTAATTAGTTAAAAAGAATGTAGTAAGCAGGTTTGTCCCTTTACTTCCAGCTTTGGTTTGCACGAGAGCAATATACTATTATACAAACACGTTGGTTTTTGAAGTCCATTTTATTGATTGCTGAACGCTTTCCTGGGGGAGCAGGGGTTAAAGGTCATATGCTCAAAAGGTGAGCCCTTGAAGGTGATGATATCTGGGCCTCCTGGGTCTGGTAAAGGGACTCAGTGTGAGATGATTGTCAAGAAGGTGACTTGATTTTCTTTATTCATTGCTCTGAGGAAATTTTTTTTTGCTTTGTTTTCCACCATGATTACATTCCCCTGTCTTGTTCTTCAGTTTGGATTGGTGCACGTATCAACTGGAGACCTTTTACGTGCTGAAGTAGCAGCTGGCAGTGACAGCGGAAACAGGGCAAAGGAGTACATGAGTTCTGGTCGACTCGTACCAGATGAGATTGTGACTGCTGTATGACAGCGGAGGACATGCTTTTGGTTGTTGCCTGTTTCGTTGCTTTCTTTCTTGTGAATATAAAAATGTCTTGACACTTTTTGCCTTCCAGATGGTAAAAGCACGATTAGCACAGAAAGATGCTAAAGAAAACGGTTGGCTTCTGGACGGGTACCCCAGAAGTTTTGCTCAAGCGCAGAGCCTGGAGGAAATGAAGATTAGACCTGATGTCTATATTGTGCTTGATGTATTTTCACTTGCTCGCTAATTCAATATTTTGTTCACTGCTGGTTTGTATAGTTCCAAAATTTAGCAAAGAATCTTACCTCGTTGCAATTAGGTTCCTGATGAGATTCTAGTAGACAGAGGTGTTGGCAGAAGGCTAGATCCTGTAACGGGAAAAATATACCACATTACTAACTTCCCTCCAGAGAATGACGAAATTAGAGATAGGCTTGTCACTCGACCTGATGATACTGAGGAGAAGGTAAGTTGACCAGGTTGCTGCACTTTTACAACAATGTGCATATAGAGACCTTAGCCAAAAAATCACTCTAATTAGGATATCATACTTGATGTTCTTAGACTGAATCCAGTCGACAACTTACAGGTTTAGATTCCTATTTGTAGTTTTCATTATAGCCACCTGCTGGCAACTTTTGTTGCAAGAGTTACTAGTACCTGTGAACATTTGTGGGTTTTCAATATGAGAAAAGTCTGAAATTACTAAAATTTAACTAATCTCAGCAATTCTTGAGTCCAAAACTGAATAGATTGTAGAATCTAGCATATTGTATAGGTATGAAGTGAGAAGAGATTTGCAATTATCATTATGCAAGTGTTTTCTAGTTACACTTTATTTACGTTTGAGATGAATTAATTATCTTTTTACCCCATGCCCCCATTTTGGACATGCTTTGACCTGCAGATATTTTAATAGGCGTGTATGTGTGTCAATACAATTTGATTTTTCTATCAAAGGATTGATGACTTCTCAAAACCCCTTTTTTTATTACATCATGAATTGTAAATGTGTACATTCAGGTCAAGTCACGTTTGAAAATATACAAGAAAAATGCAGAAGCAATCTTACCGATATACAGGGATATTCTAAAGAAGGTACTTTTGCTATTTTAATCATGTTCATCGAGCTTTTTTCTTCAGTTTTGACCACAAGTTCTTCAGTGATTTTAACTATTTATACCATGATACATAGGTTGATGGAAACCGTCTCAAAGAAGTAGTCTTTAAAGATGTAGAAACTTTGTTGTTGCATGTGAAGGAGAATGAAGAGACTGAAAAATTAGGTAACCTTGTTAGTACCAAATATCAAATATTACATGCTTAAATACTTTTCCCAGGTTTTTGTCCAAATGTCTATGATATGTATGCATGCAGTAATGTTGTTATTTCTAGTAGTCTAGTATATTTCTCATATTTGGTTTTCATAGTTTTATTTCTGTATCAGTGATTATCTGTTTCCCTCAGTGTTTATGGTCATAACATGAAGTAGCCAATTGTTCTGAGCCCATTTGGATACATGGAAGTTACTAAAATGAAGATTACATAATATTGTTATAGGTGTCTGCATAAATCTCTTTTGTTATCTTTTGATCTTGGATCCTGGAACATTGGATCTGAAAATTTTCTACCATACTCAGCAGAAGGCAATTTTTTATTGCATTTTCCATTAGTCTTCAATCCTAATTAAGAATTGATAAATGAATCACAATTGTGAAGCTGCTGCCTGGCAAAGCTGGAAACGGGCCATCAAAAATCAAATCTGTCACAACCAGTCAAGTTCCATTCAACTTGATATCTCTCTGTTATGATTTAGCATGGCTAATGCATAATAAATAAAAAGAATAAATCTTCTGCAATAAGAAATTGTTATTTATAAGTTTTCCTGTTGTATTTGGAATCTGAACATTCCTACCGTTCATGTTCTGTTACTTAATAGAAATGTCATCTGTACTGTTAGCATGTAGAAGCAGGAACATTTTCGCATCATCTTTTATCTTTTACCCGTGGCATAGAGGTTTTATGCGATGTCTGTAATTTTTGGATACCACATCCTGATACAATTTACCTTAACCAGACAGTTGTAAGCTGCTACTTGTAATCTACCAATAACAACCTTTTGTTAATGTAAACTGACCTGCTTCTTGATTCTGCTGCTTGTCTCTTGAAAAAGTGGTTGGGAGTGACAACTATCTGGTTAGGCCAACATCAAGCAAGGTATCTTCTTGCTATTTATGAAACTACAATGTACGATTTCTGAAAATTCCATTTCATTATCTAATTGATGAAGTGTAACTAGCTCCATATTTGCATCAATTATTTGATTTAGCCTTTGACAGGAGAGTTGGAGAGGAATTCCAACTAGATTGAATAACATTCCTCATTCGCGAGAAATCAGGGAATACTTCTATAACGATGTTCTGCAAGCTACAACAAGAGCCATAAATGATGGGAAAACTCGATTAAAGGTACTTTTCTGAGATAGTTTGAAGATACGAAGTAATGGTTAGTTTGGAACTTTTTACTGTACAGTCCTCCAGAGCTACTTCCTAGTGAAGTTAGTACTGGCTACATATTTGGGTGTAGACTAAACACTTAATTGTGCTACTTGACAGGTGGAGATTAATATTCCTGAGCTGAACCCTGAAATGGTAAGGCCCTCTTGTCTGTTTGATCGCACGTTTATTGTCTAGATTTAACCATATCTTATGATTTACAGGATGTTTATCGAATAGGTACCTTGATGGAACTTGTTCGGACTGTTGCTCTCTCATTTGCTGATGATGGAAAACATGTTAAGGTACACCTATCATGCTTATTTTTGTACTTTCAGGAATCAAATAATTTTTAATGGTAACCGGTTTAGATATACTGAAGATTCATGGGTCCTTTTCTAAGGTTTGTGTTCAAGGGTCAATGGGACAAGGAGCACTTGCTGGTATGCCCTTACAGCTTGCAGGAAGTAGAAAGATCTTGGAGTTCATGGACTGGGGAGAATATGGTGCTAAGGATACCTTTATCAAGATTGGTTCAATCGGTAGTAAATAAATCATATAATTATTACTTAAAATTCTGTAATTTGCTAACGTCTTTCCTTTTTTTTTTCCTCATGCTCTGCTCTAATTAGTTTTGCTGATACATTCTGTGGATTCAGTCGGCTCCCTATGGTTGCCAAAATAGTATTTGTAACCCAATTTTCCATTATTTTCATGCTCATTTCAAAGTTTTCGAAAAAATGCGTTTCATCTGGTACTTGCAATACAATTTTTGCGCTTATTCTGGGTAATGAACAACACTAATTTTGCCAATATTTTTTATGCGACCTATTATGAAAGACTTAAGTAAGCCATTCCTTTTCAGCTGCATTCTAGCTGAAAATTTTGCCCCGCTTTGTCAAAATCGACTTCTAGTTATTTAGATTTCACACGTCTGATGGTCAATTTAGACATGAATTTTTATTTAGTTGTTGTGTGCTTTTGTTTCCTGAAGATAAGACTCTGTTTGGTAATGTAGACTGGACAGTCTACAGTTTTATTTCATCCATCCACTGGTTTGGTGAATAATCTGCCAGAAATTCCTGAAGTCACATATGATTACCCTACTTAGTGGTGTAGTTAGAGTGCAGTTCTATAATCAATACTTGCAGCTTGTCTCAATTGATTTGGTTAAATATGACTTACGCGTGATGATTTTTTAATTCAGTAGCCGTGTTTATTTTGTGTCACAGGTGCCAAAGAGGTTGATGAAGAGGATGATATGTACATTTTAGTGGCACCTCAAAATGCAGTAGGAAATTGTATTATTGATGTGAGCAGATCAAGAGGAAATGAGTACTTGTTTTACTTGAGATGAGTTTACCCGAGTGCCTGTAAATCCATCACTTGTACCTTTTGTTCTTTTGTATAGTGAGAGGGTCACTTCATCAACAGTCTTGTGTGGCGGCGGATTATGGATTTTTTTTTTTGAAAGGTATTTCTAGCTTAAATTTCCTCCAATAAAGTTGACATCTTCAGTAGTAATGATATTTCAGGATGTCCCATCCATATGCGTACGAGTTATTCAAGAGGATAGATGAGTCACCTGGCAAGGAGAAATATGTTGCCTTGGCAAGCTTCCCAAAAAGACCGACTGGGGAGGAGATTAACGATGCATTTGAAGGAAGGGATAGGTAAACAGAAGAATATACTATTGTTGTTGGATTGTGATGTGTCCGCTGGTATTATCATTGTGCTGAAGTAACTTATGGACCGATTTCGCTTGAATCTTTGCAGAAGTAAAGTCAAAAGGGCTTCAGGGATTTGGTAAGGATTCATCATCTGAACTAGTACCAAAATGGCTGGCTGCTTAATGCTACTGATTCATTCATCAACTCGTTATCTTTTAGGGGCCTATTGAGTGGTATCTTTTGAGCGTTGAAGGAGAAAATGGATGACAAAAAATGCACTCAAACGAGACATTATACTTTGTCCAAGGAAACGGAAGAGAAGGGATCTTTATCAACCACTACTATGATATAGCATCGGAATTAACTCTCTCAGCCTGTGACAGATTGTTGGCAAAGGGTAGGGTTCCATGAAAGTGCTTACCAACAAAAATTTAAAAAAAATTTGGTGAATGGATATCCCTTCTTTTTCTTTTTCTTTTTCCTCTAGGAAAAGTACCAGTGTTGCGTTATTACTTTCTTTTTTCCTTTTTCGTCTTTTTTCCCTTCTAACCTTTAGGGAATATAACAGAGAAATGAACAGGTGGTTGGCCTGCAAGAGTTTATTTTGACCGGTGGATAGACAACCATATCACCTTATTTGTTACGATCAGTGGCGAACTTAAGAATTGGGTTCCGAATAAAAATCAGAGGGGGACATGAAGCACATCTATCACAGCCATATATATTCACATGGGAAAGCCTGAGCTCATTTCCGGCCACTATAGAAATAAAACAAAAAAAATTCCGGCAACTATAAACTGCCTACCGCCTGAAGCGAAGTTGGATGTTCTTCAAACGGAACCTAGTGTTAATGCAGCCCATCCATAAGCATGATGGGCCCACTTTAATTCCGTGAGCAAGCGGATAGGGGATGAAACAGGCTAGCATAGCGTCAGCAATGGCCCATTAGCTATATTGAGGATGCTGACAACTTCTCTAATAGACAAGATTTGACAGTGATTCAGTTTTTGTCGATTTCTTTAAATTTCATTGGACTCCTCTCCTTTTCAGTATAGGTTAGAGCAGGATTAAGTTAGATTAAATGTTGCCGTCTGATTAAAAAAAAAATTCTAATACGATAGTTCATGTTAATGACACTTGGTAATGAGGTGGGGATTTGGAATAGACAGATAACTTACATCAACATTGAACATGCATGACCACCCACAACGTTAATAAAATAATGGAATTACGTGTCCAAATTTCGTCTTCTTAATCACAGGATAATTCATCTTCTAAAAAAAAAAAATCACAAGATAATTTGGTAAGAATGCAAGTAGCCCGGAGGGGCCTTTCATAAGGAAAAGTAAAGAAAGTAGTAATTACTTGGGCTTTGAATTCGTTGACAAGGGAGTGATTACTGATGACGACCAATTTGGAATCAATTAAAGACTTCAAACCATTTTTTCTTCTGCATCGTAGTCATTGGTCGTCATGTTATTTTTTTACCAAAGAGTTATGACTTTTGGTGTAATAAACTAACCGAAACCCCGAGGAAACCACAAAAGCCGATAACTCTTGTGGTTCCTCAAGAGACTAATATACTACTCCAACCCCCCTAACAACCCCGATGTGGGACTGAACCCCCAAACAGAGCAGCTTCTACTAGGCTTAAACTTAGAACCCACTGCCCCGGGCAAGGTTAAACTACCCTCAAGAGACTTAGGTCGTCATGTTAAAGTGTTAACTTTATTTAGTGATCCTTCAACCAAAAAAAGAAAACTTTTTATTTAGTGATCAATTAGCTAACTGGTGAGATTGAGATTGGACACCTTTGCCAAATACGTGATGCTGATTGGGTGAGAGACACAAATATGGAAAGCAGCATTCGTTTCAAGTGCGCTGCTTCCCTTTCATAAATAAAAACTTCTTAGACCTGCAGATCGCAATTAATGCCTGGCATCCACTCTCTGGTCTGGTACATTTAATTACATAAAATCTAATGATTTTTTTTTCTTTATGCTTTTATCATTCAAAACCCAGACACATTATTATGATTATGATTATTATCACAGCTGATGTCCACTTTAATTAATAAAAAATAAAAATATATAGAATTGATACATACAAGTCGATCATCTTGGTTCCGGGCCTCCCACGTAATCCGTGCTTGCTCCAATTTACCCAACAAACCAGAGAGCCTGTCGATGCTTTCTGATGTGAATGCAAATGATGCATGAGTTGTCTTTTAGGAGTAGTATTTTTCTGAAAGATTGCTTGTGCAGCGTCTCTTCATAACATAACAGACCTCCCTTGTGTCAGTTTGATCATTCATTCATCCATTCATTCATTCATTCATTCCCCTTCTTCTTATAGTTCTATTCCACAAGACAAGAAGTGGGGAAAAACAAAAGGGTAAAATGAAAAGAAGAGAGTTTCCAGAACTTTGTGCAGCATGCGATGATGGTATTTTTTTGTTCAGTTATGTATAAAACAGAGAGTAAAGTTCCCCGCCAGAACAGAAAAGCCTACAAGAATCAAAACCCATCTTTGAAACAAACGTATAGAAGATCCAAAAATGATAATAACTACACACAGAAAGAACCAACAAAAAAAAAAAGCTGATTATTTTACATCTCTTTGATTATTAGGGACTAGATTTATTTTTTGCTGAAATTTTAGAAATAATAAAACACACAAATGCCACGCATGGAGAACCAAAAATGCATTCCTCCAACTCCATGGAAATATAATATAATTCCTGGCTTCATCGTGCCTACTTCGATGCATGCATGGAACAGTGATTAAATACAAGTAAAAAGCAACCGCACCAAAAAGCTCGTAGATACACCATAATATGAGTACACAAATCAATGCGGATTCTCAGAATTTCTGAGTCAGAAATCATGAGTACTTGTCCATGACAACCTCTAATCTGGAAAAGTGCGCCACTCTACAGCAAATGGTAGGTGTTACTGATGTATGGTTTTTTTTTACTATAAAAGCTGATAATTATGCACGCCATTAATACGCACTAACCAAGTTAGCAGATTTTTAGCATCGCGGGCTTCTAGAGCCAGCAGTTTATAGTTTTTTAGACAGACGATTTGAAAGACTAAAGAGTGCTGACCAGATAATATCACATTGCATATTTATCCAAAAGATTAATTTTTTATACATTGATAATGTATACATTTTTTATCATTAAATATATAACATATAAATTAAATTTAAATTTAAATTTTAAATTTTATATATATATCATATATTCAAGTGTAATAATATATATATCATTAGTATATATAAAATTTACTCATAAAAAAAAAGATTTTTTTTTCAACCTACAACACATGAATGTCAATGACGTGGCGGTATAAAAGACGAACATATGAATCAATGATGCGTCTGAATGACATACTGACACGTATTTCATATCGCCTGAGCGTACCAAAAAATTCCGATGGGAAACATCTCAAGAAGAAGGAGAAGAGGTCCTCCCCTCTTAGGAGGAGTCCAAATCCAATGTCACAATTTGGCGCGTACCGGGGAGAAATGTAAGGTGCAAACAAAGTCAAATACCATGAAACTCCCACCACCTCAAAACACTTGACAGCACAAACTGACAATTAAGAATATTCAATTATCGACAGCCGACGGGCCTAACTGGATTCTTCGCAACTTGCATACACTTATTAATATAGTCAGATACAGACTTGTACAGAGTAAACCAATACTCCAGTGGCCGGGGACCGGGGTACAGATAAAAAGAGACAGAGAAAAGCACACCGGTTCAAGTTGAACAAAGAGAGGACACAGTTCCCAAGATGATGGCCAACAATTCTTTAAGAGTTTAAAGTAGGAGCTACAAAATACTAGCTGGAAACTTTGCAAGTCAACCGCAGTTCGGTTATATAAACAAACAAGCATATGAAGACGACGATCTCCCCCATTCCTGAGTGAACAGTTCCCCCTTCATTGTTTTCTGTGCTAAAACTGTGAGAGGAAGAAATTCGGCAATGGCTGGTGGCTCGTCAGCTCCCACAGGTGTGTCCAAGGAGAGAGCAGAGCAGTACCAAGGGAGGGTCACAGCTTATGTACTCGTCGCTTGCATTGTTGCTGCCGTTGGAGGGTCGCTCTTTGGATATGACATCGGAATTTCAGGTAAATCTTTTTTGTACATCAAGAACTTGCAATTTCAAGTTCCCAACAGTACACCATCATTTTCAGCACAATCAAAAGAATTTCTTTTTGACTCTTGCGAATAAACAGGGATAAAGGCAGCCTAACTGCAGAAACAAAAATAGGGTCAGGAATCAGGATCCTCGAGTTCACCATACGGTTAAAGCTGCATATTCTATTTGATGTTCTTCTGTAGCAAATGATTTCTTTACATGTTTATATCAGAGATATCGAAGATAAGAAGTAATTTCTCAAATTACTACCATCGGAGTCCCGAATTTCATTATATCATACTTGGATATTAAGAGATGATCCACAAACTTGCTTTTTGTTTCCTAAACAAGGCTGCAGCAGGAAGACCTGATCATTTATATTTATAGTTACAATTCCTTCCTATGTTTCAAAGTCAACCACTCTTGAAGGTGTCGCTAAAACACATAACCAGAACTCGTTAAAGACAAGATGGTACAGTAGAATGATTTGCAGAACAAAAGAAATGCACTACTTCATAAATCAATAACAACTAGAAGTGCTGATTCTAACAATATTACCTTTTTCTTCCTTTTTTTTTTTTAATTTAAGTCCAAAAAAGACCAGAAAACATGTCGTTCGAAGTAGTGTACACGACTGACTAATGGGAAGTTGATGAAGGAAACCTGACCTTGTGAATTGCTCTGCACAGGAGGAGTAACTTCCATGGATGGATTTCTCTCTAAGTTCTTTCCGATAGTCTATAGACATAAGATGCATGCCCATGAAAACAACTACTGCAAGTACAACAACCAGGGCCTAGCAGCGTTTACATCTTCTCTCTATCTTGCGGGATTGGTCTCATCTCTGGTGGCATCTCCAATTACAAGGAAATATGGTAGACGCGGAAGTATAATCTGCGGTGGAATAAGCTTTTCAATTGGAGCAGCTTTGGATGCATCCGCTCAAAATCTAGCAATGCTAATTCTTGGAAGGATAATGCTTGGTTTTGGCATTGGGTTTGGAAATCAGGTGAATTTACCCAACATCTTTTAACTTCAAGAAAGACTAGCATAGCATGTGAAACTCTATCTATCATGGAGTTCCTAAAGTAATGCCATTTGAGACTTCTAAACAAATCTCCAGAGATGGCAGATAAAGTTTACTTACAAATTTCACAATTTACAAAAATAAAATAAAAGGAAAAACCTCTATATACATTCCAATCTTTGAATAGCAGTTTTAGCGTATCACTTGCCTGTTTTTATGCTTACATACATGAAGTTGGTATAATGCCACTTTTCGTTGCCAAACACTTACCAGAGCTGCAAACTCCTTTTCTTCTTGTTTTTGGTAAGGCTGTTCCTCTTTATCTGTCTGAGATGGCTCCCACGCATCTCCGAGGAGGGCTCAACATGATGTTTCAACTTGCAACAACTCTTGGGATCTTCACAGCAAACATGATCAACTATGGCACTGAGAAGCTACGGCCATGGGGATGGAGGGTCTCTCTTGGCCTGGCAGCTGCTCCAGCAATTTTAATGACTGTGGGAGGAATACTACTTCCAGAAACACCAAACAGCCTAATTGAACGTGGATCAGAGGAAAAAGGAAAAAAAGTTCTAGAAAAAATCAGAGGGACAACAAATGTCCATGCTGAGTTACAAGACATTATTGATGCAAGTGAGCTTGCAAACTCAATTGAGCATCCTTTCAGAAAAATTCTTGAGAAGAAGCACAGACCTGAGTTAATAATGTCTATCTTCATGCCAACTTTCCAGATTCTGACAGGCATAAATTCAATTCTCTTCTATGCCCCAGTATTATTTCAGACTATGGGTTTTGCAGGCAATGCTTCTCTATATTCTTCAGCAGTGACTGGAGCAGTTCTGGCTTCATCAACATTAGTTTCAATTGCTACAGTTGATAGATGGGGCCGTAGAGTTTTACTGATCGGTGGGGGAATACAAATGATTATTTGTCAGGTAAGAAAAACAACATCCTGCACAGCAACAATTGGACAGTTGGCAGCAAATTGAAAACCTGAAAGAAAAATGAGTAGCAAAATGCAATCACATACTGTTATAAAGATAGTTATATCACTGCATGATCTTTTAACTCTGGAATCCTTTACATCCAACTAAAATAGTTCAAAAAGAAGTAGCAGAGATCTATGTTGGAGAATATGCCAAAACACCAAAAACAACACAAGGATATGATAAGAGTAAAAGGTTTAAAAGAATATGCCTTTGCAGCATAATCTCCTTCCTCACAAGAATTTCACTTGCAAAAGTTTCTTAGTACAACTCCTGTTGGTTTGTCCATCTAGTAAAAGGTAAGTAAAAGGTGGCAAGATGTAGATCAGTAAAAGGTTTAAAAGAATATGCCTTTGCAGCATAATCTCCTTCCTCACAAGAATTTCACTTGCAAAAGTTTCTTAGTACAACTCCTGTTGGTTTGTCCATCTAGTAAAAGGTTAGTAAAAGGTGGCAAGATGTAGATTCATTTTGATCCACACAATCAAGGGCCACCAATCAGCAGGGTGACCAAATCATTGTGTTTGTATAACCTGCAATGCTAAACTAATACACAGGAAAAGGCAAACCAGTACACCATTATTCAAAAAGATTAAGTTGCGCAAAAACAAGTGACCCATAAATTATCGAATCAGTTGTTTCACAATTACCTCATACTGTAATTGATTACTATGTCTCATGGTGAAACAGGTCATAGTAGCAATTATCTTGGGGCTAAAATTTGGCAGTGACAGGGAACTCTCTAAAGGCTTCTCCATTTTGGTGGTAGTTGTGATCTGCCTCTTTGTTGCAGCTTTTGGGTGGTCATGGGGCCCACTAGGGTGGACCGTGCCAAGTGAGATATTCCCATTAGAAATTCGGTCAGCTGGACAAAGCATTACAGTAGCTGTAAATCTCCTTTTCACATTCGCAATAGGCCAGTCCTTCCTCTCCCTCCTTTGTGCCTTCAAGTTTGGGATCTTCCTCTTCTTTGCGGGCTGGATTACCATCATGACAATCTTTGTTTATCTTTTCCTACCCGAAACCAAGGGTGTTCCAATTGAGGAGATGGTATTCCTCTGGAGAAAACATTGGTTTTGGAAGAGGGTTCTCCCCAAGGATTTGGAGTCTTCCAAGAATGGAGCAGAGTAAGGCATGTGTAACATAGCAATTAAAGAAATGCATCATGAAAATACCAAGTTTTAGCAATTAATTTATTTATGTAAAGCACTTCATGTAATGGAGTGCCAAATTAAGTAGGCCTGTGTTTCAATCAATTCAAAGGAGCCAAAAAATGTAAACCAGTTCTCATGATGTACAAGACTCTAGCCAAATATTCAGGCTTACCTGATTATTTGATCTATATTTGAGAGTCTAGTGTCAATCCATGGTAAATCATGAGAAACCAAGATTCAGTGGATAAATTCTACATAACATATCGTTGATGTTTTTCTCTACAGATGAACTTCCAACAAATTCAGTTTGATCTCAACCGTGCTTAGGATGCAGAAATAGAAATGAAGACAGAGTCAATGAGCCTTTAACAAAATTACAAAATTTGTAACACTTACATTGTGACCTTTAGGGTCATTTTCAGTGGGCACTGCCGACTTACCAAAAATTGCAACACTATTAGACCTACTAGCATTGGAGCAAAATGAGCAGCACAGCCTCATGTTAAAACATCTAAGAATAAAAAAAAATTTCAGTAGACAGCAAAACAAAAGTTTAAAAGGTGTCTTTCGCTTAAAATGCCAACTATCCAGCAGTTTCATGTGCTCATAGTGAACATACTATTTCTGAGTTAATAAAGAGCTTATTAAGGTCATAAAATTTCAATGTAAAACATCAAAGTCGAGTCCGTACTTCAATATCAACAAACACTACCTTTCACAGGAAACTACATATTCAAAGAGATCAGAAACAAACAAATTAGATGCTACTTGCTTATTGCAAAGACATACCTGTAATGACGGGTACCATGATTTCTTTACTACTTCACCCGAAAGTCAGTACATGCCATGAAACGTCAACTCTTCCAACAGACTAATGTCAATTTGCTGGTAGGTTCTGCAACTCTTCATAATAGAAATTTATCAACTCCAACCATTTTTGGTCTCAGGAAATGAAAAAACCAAGTCATTGGGCTTTTACGTTTTTTCTTTTCTTTTATTTTATTGTTTCTAAAGTTGCAGGAACTTAGAGATACCATTTCGTAGCAAAAGTTCATTTGCATCTTCAACCAGATTCAAGATCTTTTCGCATAAGCTTCGTTTGCTTTCAGACTCTTCTTTGATCTTGCCACACAACGAAACCCACAAACGTTTGACAATACAGGGCACACGTCATTCATTTGTAAACTGGATATAATGAGTTACACAACCACAATCTAATCAGCCAAAACTTATGAACTTAAAAACTAAGTTGAAGGCAAGCTACTCATATTCACAGCTAAGAACTTTTATTGCAATTGGATAAAACTTACATATCAGTAGTACAGGGGCTAAACACATCAACTAAACTCCAGAGTACATCACGTTAAACAAATTCATAAAAGCCCTATTAAATACTTCACATAGGCTTGGGGAAGTAAGATACCCCAAATCCCACAAACATAACATAACTTCTTTTTCCGTCCAATCATCTACCATTCCATTGGAGTACCATTAAATGCTATTAGACTAGAAGGATATACAATTTTATACTAATAGAGTACCATAACTTAATCTCCAAAGGCACAAATTTGCTCTAAACCCAAACACACAAGTAAAGGCCTTGATTGCTCCATTTTGATTGCAAAAGTACCCCTCGACATTTTTGCTTAGCTTTCCTCTGCAAGTAGACTGCAACAACACTGCCCCATTAGCTTGTTTACTTCCTCTAATCTCCCTCTTGGCAAAAAAATATCGAGGAAGAATAAAGAAAGCATAACCCACCCGATCTATCCACTTTCTTCCATACGAATTAGCCACGCAATTCGGATAAGATAACAAGGGTCGTCCATTCACTCAGTAATATACTTTAAAGGAAGTAAGGAGGGCTCACGGCAAATCAAGCCTCAACAAACGAAGCAGATCGCTGGTAGCCTCATCAAACTTCTTCTCCTTCTTCGAAAAGAACGCAGGAAAGGGAAGCGAACTCGGGGGAGGAGAAGCCACTATGGGACCCGATCCAGCGTAAAAATCAGAAGCCCTAATTTGCTTCTGAACCATCTCGGGTTCCGGGCCCAACCGACCCGTTGAACACAAAATCAAATCATCCTCATCGCGGCGACCCACAAGCCCTAATTTCTTAGACGCCGTCGCTGGAATTGGAGTCGAAATGGCCTTCTTGCTGCCAGTGCGATTATTATTATTCTTATCATCATCATTCACTGGCAACGGTTCGCCGCGTTTCAGGATCTTAACTTGGCCCATGACGAGATTATTCTTGGCAGCAACAGAAGTCGAGGTAGGAGCTTTGCGAAGATCTGGGTTCACAATCCTAGATCCATCGTGGACGTTAGTTTCGAAGCCAGTGGGGCTCCGTTTTCGGCGGCGAGATCCGGAAGGGTTCGGGTTATTATGACTAGTGGTGTTTCGGCGAGTGTAATAGGGTTTGCGTAGGCAATCATGAGATCGGAGAACGGCGGTGGCACACATCTTTCTGGTTGGCCGGGGAACAGACGTTGGGGAAGATGGTGAGGGGCAGTGATCGATCGAACGAGGAAAGAGAGAAAAGGAGAGAGAAGGAGAGGAAGAGGAAGAAGTCAGTATTTTGTCGCTGTTACTTTACTTGTGGGGGAGTTTGGGGCATCTAGATGAGTGAGAATTGGGGGAGTGCGTGACTAATTTATAGGGGTGGGTTTGTGTGTGATGCGTAGTACGGAATCCTATTTGAGGCTTTTTCTTGTCGGTTTCCAACTTGGTTATATATTTCACAGGGCTCTTGCTTCGGTCGAAAGTATTCTTCTTGTGTCGCAAAAGTTCATAGCATTAATAAGGGTCTAATTGCTGCATAGAGCGTAAATTAATTGAGACTTACCTGTTCTTTGAGATAAGGACTTCTCATGTAATTTAGTATTTTTTATATATTTTTTAAAGCGAGATGATTTAAATTCAAATACATATCTTATCATTCAATTCAATTATCTGGCTCGTTGGTACACTATTTTTCAACTAGTATCTTTTAGAGTAAAAGTTCTATTAACCAATCTTAATTTCTGATTGTTTTCTAATATCAATCACTCTAATTGACATTGGATGGACCTTAATCAAAAACTTAAAAAGATGGAATGGTCAAAACGCAAAATTGGCAACTATGGTAGAATTGCATGGCTAGCGTTTATTTGTAGCTGTATACACCAAATAGCAAGATGTACAAATACAGCTACTGTATGTACAGAGGAAAATGGCCGCAAGTGGTGGGCTTTTTGTGCAGATACTTTTTATTAACCAATTGGATCAAGTAGGGAATGGGAGAAAGTTGACAGGCCACGAAAACTGTGCTCCTAATTTGTGGGCTTTTTTTTCCTCAAAAGAACAATTCGTGGGCTTTTGCCTGATGCCTAGACATCAATGATCCATGAGGACGGTGATCTTATGACATCGTCCAAATTATGGGATTTTTTTTTTTTAAATAAGTTTTAGAGAATGCAGCTATGAGCAGGCTCTTTTCCTTTTTATTTTTTGGCTTAATAAAAGCATTAATTCCCCAATAAGAAA
The DNA here is from genome assembly GCF_036785885.1 of Coffea arabica. Taxonomy (NCBI): domain Eukaryota; kingdom Viridiplantae; phylum Streptophyta; class Magnoliopsida; order Gentianales; family Rubiaceae; genus Coffea; species Coffea arabica. The sequence goes on along the minus strand of NC_092321.1, from coordinate 5,891,423 downwards.
TCTCTACAACACAAAAGGAGTAGGAGTTTGATTTGGCGTAAACAATTTAGTGTAATTTTTTTAATTTCAGTTTTACTCTTTAAATTAATTATTAATCAATAAGCATATATACCACAGTTCCTTAAACTATCCGACTTCAAAACGTCTTATCCAAAAAAAAAAAAGGAAAAAAACTCCTTCTCGCCCCCATTATATATCAAACTAAACTACTAAAGATTACACAACTTCTAAAAATTTTCACTCATTTGTCATCTGTCATGACAAAATACTTATTCCGCTACTATACTATCATTATACCGCCTATTATGGATTTACTTGTTACGTTTTGTTGGAAGGAAGATCTTTCATCAATCAATAATTCTTTTATCTTTCATTTTTTTTTCCTTTTAACATGATGTTTCTTTTGTCTTTTATTTTTCTTTTTATTTTCATTAATTTTTGAATAACTAATAAAATTTTGGATGAGTCACGCGCACATCATATGTATTTCTTTTTTTTTTTGAAAACGATAATACTTATATAACTTATTATATTATAGATTATAAGGGAAAAAAGAGTCTAAAAATACTTTTGTTAAATACTAACAAGTACGCAAATTTTACTAGATCAAAGAAAGTGCCTTGACACTACTTTTAAATTTTTCTGGCAGTAGCAAGTTCACATCGCATGTATCTCGATGGCTAGTAACAAATAAATGCACTGAAAAAGATAAGGATGGGAGGTTGGTTGATTAAAAGGTCATGGACCCACCAAGTCGGTTGGGGCAATTCCATTTGTCCAAATATCAGCATCTGTTTTAATTGGACCAAGTCCAAATGTCAATGATTTAGAAGAGATTTACTTTGACTAAAATTATGACCAAATAATCAATTGCTTAATGAATGTGATTCGGGATTAGAAGTCCAAAACTACAATTTCGTAACATGGATACGAAAGCTAAACAAATGTCCCTGTAAGAGACCGCTGTTCCTGGTCCCTGGCATTTGTGTGTTGACTTCTATTGCCTTAAACCAATGTTTTCAAACCCGGACCGTCAATCGAACCGGTAAAGTGAAAGAGTCGAGATTCAATCGATCGGACCGGTTCAATCGGGGTTCAATAAATAAATAAATAAATAAATATATATATATATATATAGACACACACACCTATGCACATAATAAGATATAAATGCTGAACCACAATAAATATTAGAGTAATATCCAACAATTAACACACACACAATTAACATAGTTATCAAACTTACATGTTCAATTGTCTAAATATTAGAATTAACAAAAAACAATACAAGTCTAGAAAACAATCAAAAGTCCAAACGAGTCCAATTTCTGAGGCTTTTATAATCTTCTTCATAATTCTGGGACAACAAAGCTTCAAAAAAAGCCACATTGACAAGTCATCATCATCATCCAAGACCATTATATGAATCACTGACAAGTGATAAAAAGTATAAAATCATATTAGTTTCATCACACCAACTGATACAAATCTTAAAAATAAAAATAAAATAGTACAAATAATTCTATACCAATTTTTATTTGAATATTTAATGCCAATCCTCATCTTCATCATTAAAAAAGTTTCGACACTGAAATGTTTCTAAATCAACATCTTCTGCTTCATCTTCATCATCTAAAAAATCAGCATATTTAATTATATACATATTCAACAATTGAATATCATATCATACTAGCTTTATTTTTGCATCAAACTAATAATTTATGTCAGACTAACCTTCAAGTTGTTCAAAATTTGAACATTGACCATGAAATGGTGGTTCTTCAAGCTCTTCCTTTAACTTCTCATAATCAAGCTCCCCTTCTTGTTCTTCTTCAACCACCCAAAATTCTGTTTTATCAATTGACTCGTAATCAACGGGATCATACGATCTCTTTTGCTGATTATGCCTACAACATATATATATACGTATATATACAACATATACACTTAGTTAGTACTAAAATATTTTTCTTAAAAAGAATGAAATGTCATTTATAAAAATAAACCATTTACATATACCTATACTGCAAACGCAAATTGTAATGCACATATACAAGATCATTGAGCCTTTGATGCTCCAACCTATTTCTTTTCTTAGTATGAATACGTTCAAAAACACTCCAATTATGCTCACATCCTGAAAAAGAAGCTGTTTGACTCAAACCCAAATTGCAAGTTTTTGTAAGTTGGGAGCATCACAACCAAAGAGTTTCCACCAATTCTCTGTCATATTCAAAATTTAAATATAAACAAAATATTTACAAATTAGATATATATTTTAGAAAGATTTAAATGCTAGAAAAATATAAATTACCTGGTCTATCTTTCTTGCTAGTAAGAATAGCAAGTTTTCTGCCAAAACTTCTCTCCCGCTCTCGATACATTCCAATTTCTTTTGTTAAATTTTCCTCAATGCACCAATCCACCTTTGATTCTATGTAATCCAACAAACCATTTGTAATTTCTGGATGTGTAGAGAATGTGACAGTGTCATATTGAAAAGCAGGATTTAAAAATATATGCCGTAGCATGCAAATTTGTCCTCAACATCCTATCCCATCGGTCATTGATGATATCAATGTAAGGCTTATATAGCCTTTCATTATTCCTGAACAACTTCTTGATTCCAGTAATTGCTCTAAACATACCTTCATACACACACCCCAAAGAAGGCCTTTCATCAGTGTCACAAACTAATAATAGGACCCATTATTCTCACTGTAATCAAACAATTATTCCAAAATCTATCATCCAAAACAATTTGTTTGACCTCTCTTCCTTTGTTCATTTTCAAGAACTTTTTGTAATCTCCACTAGTGACTAAAGCTTGTAAGCTGTCTTTGCGATCATGTAAGTTTTTTAGTGCAATAAAAGTGGTGACAAATCGAGTTTCCCCCGGACGAATAATCTCCTTCCACCCATCAATTTTTCTCAACCAATTCAGAACATATTTATGATTATACACAAAAATAGTTACTGAAGAAGCAAGAGACACTAGAGATTTAACAGTACCCATTTCACCAATATCCTTCAAAATCAAATTGATACAATGGGCAGCACATGGAGACTAGCAAATAGTTGGATATCTTTCATTTAATAAAGTTTCTACGGCCTTATAATTGCTAGCATTATCAGTGATTAAATGCACCACATTTTTGGAACCAACCATTTCAACAATTTCAACAAATAGATTGCACAAATTTTCTGCATTTGTCACAATGTCCGATGCATCTATAAACTTAATAAAAGATATACCCTTAGGACAATAAACTAGAAAATTAATCAATGGTCTTTGTCTACTATCTTTCCATCCATCACCTGTTATAGTTCTTTTGACACTACTTTTAAATATTTCTTGGCTGTAGCTAGTTCACATCGCTGGCTAGTAACAAATAAATGCACTGAAAAAGATAAGGACCGGAGGTTGGTTAGTTAAAGGTCATGGACCCACCAAGTCGGTTGGGGCAATTCCATTTGTCCAAATTTCAGCAACTGTTTTAATTGGACCAAGTCCTAATGTCAATGATTTAGAAGAGTTTTACTTATGACCAAATAATCAATTGCTTGATGATTGTGATTCGGGATTAGAAGCCCAAAACTACACAATTTCGTAACATGGGTACGAAAGCTAAACAAATGTCCCTGTAAGACGCCGCTGTCCCTGGTTCCTGGCATTTGTGTTTTGACTTGTATTGCCTTAAACATTGGAGACACTCACATCCTGTTTGGATTCTCATTTTCCTAAAAAAAAATTACTTATTTTTTATGAGAACATGATTTTATATGACCGGAACATTTGTACATGGAGTTCCAAATTTACACCGTAAGAAAATGTTCGAATTACATTATTTGACAATTATATATAATTTGGCAATTTGAACGTTAACAATGAAGGGGGAAAATTATATGAAATGACCGCTCAAAAACTCCCGATGTTTGAAATCATGGCAAGTAATTGCAAGCTTGTTACAACTAACAATTATTGCAGCAACTCTTATTTTGTAAGTAACTTGAATTTGAAACCGTGAGTTAATAAACTTATTAATAATCCATTATCAATGACCTTGAAGTCAAACCATTTTAATGCATTCTTTAATCTTTACCTGCCATGTAACTCAAAGCTAAACAAAATAGTGTAGAAATACTTAAAACTCAGCACCTTAAAAATGAATAGTACCACCAAGTGTGCACAAATGCTGGAGTCCCATTCTCCTACCTAATGCGTTATTATACTAGTTCAGTACCATTTTCTAAACTAAAATAAACAAAACCATTTAAAAAAAAACACCAGATGGTTCCATCTTTGCCGACAATCCACCGGTCCCAATCCCATCCCATCCCACCCCACAATCACTCTGTAGTTACAGCTTCAACAAATTTATCAGCTCTATTTGGATCCCTGTTTTTGGAGTATTTTTTAAATACAATAAAATTTTTTAAAAAGTACTTTAAAAGGTAATCACATGAAGTCCACCTCAAGTTTGGTATGTTTTGCAGTTTATTCCCCTAGTGTTTTATTTTTCCCAATTCATTCCCTTTGTCAGTCCATCTTATCAAATGGACCGTTAAAATCATTGCAGTAAACAAAAATACTCCCCATTTTAATCTTTAAAATTTCTGATGAAAATAGCACTCTTCATGTTCTATAAAAAAGAAGCAACCCTCGCATATTCTCTCCTTCATCCACACATTTGCAATTGAAGCAGAAAAAAAAGTCTCAAAAATTTTCAAATTCATTTTATTGCTTTTCCTCTAAATGTTGTTTATCACCCCATATGAAAAAAATAACCCAAAAAACCTATGGATGTGGTTAAATAATATATTTAAGAAGATTTTGGACATTCAAAAATCCAAAAAGTAGTTTTTTTGAATATTCAAACTACAAGGTTTGATTTTTATGATAAACTAATTATTTTTTTTGTACTTTTTTTAAAAAAATAACTTTAAATTCAAAATATTTTACTTCATGCATGTAATTACTTGGAGTAGATAGACCAGAAGCTTTGTGTGAAGGAAGAGAAATATGTGCTATATTTGATCCAAAATTGTGGACATTATGTCTGTTCTTATTATTCATTTAAGGGAAAACATTAATATTGTCCTTTTGAGCTGTTAAAAAGAAAACAAAATGTTAGGTGACAAACTGCAAAACACGCCAAAAACCCAATATTAGGGAACTTGAAAAAAATCCAAAATCCAACGGCACGGATACGAGGCACAAACGGTTGCGCGTAATATTGGTTAAACACGATGTAACTTTTTTTTCACAGGATGTATTTTCAGAACAAATAGTGATGGGCCCCACACTTGGCACGAAAATTGAGTTACATGGTGTAATCTCAGCCGCACAAAATTTTGAGGGCAAATCTTAGCCCTTAACCGTGCAGGACGGTCATACTGATGACCGTCCCTGCCCCAAATCCCAACGGCACAGTCATATCCTCCACTGGGTCCACCCTCTTTCCAACTCATTTCTCCAGAATACAAATTGCCACGTCAACCAAATCTGACAATAATGAATTCCACAGATCAAACACGCACTACACACTCTTTCTTCGTTGTCCCAACGCAAGTCAATTTCTTATATATGTCTCCGTCCTACCTACTGATGATCAGATTCAATTAGCTCATTCATCGTCGTCTTTTATTGTTTCTGGAAGTTAACGAATTGAAATGGCCAGCTGGGGGGGCGCATTGAAGAAGGTGGCCAGCGAAGGAGGAGGAGGATCCGAGAGTGGAGGCTCCGAGAGCGGTGCCGACGACAGCAGCGGCAATAGCAGCAATACTTTCGAGTATTTCGGATGGGTCTATCACTTAGGAGTTAATTCCATTGGTCATGAATATTGCCATCTCCGTTACCTCTGTATCCGAGGAAAGTACGTCGAGATGTACAAAAGAGACCCTCGCGAAAATCCTGGCGTTGTTAGTCCTCGTATTCTAAATCACCTTCTTTTCTTTGTTTATTTATTTATTTTTTTTGAAGTGCTTTATGGGCTTTGTTTGGTTTGCGAGGATGATTAGGAGAGAAAAGAACCGAAGAGGTTTAAGAACCGAAGAGGTTTAAGGATTTATTGGTTGTTGGATCATGTTAACCGCTTCGCGTGCCCTGGACTTGGCCATTTTTCTTTTGTCTCCTAACCTTAAAATGATGGCACTATACTATAATTTTGAATGTTCAAGCTTTCAGTAACTATTTTCATGGTTATTAACGTCTTAGTTGTGCTGTGCTGAGCTGACTAGAAGCTGAATCCAGGTATCTTATTTTGATGGGTTCATGAGGTGGCGGAATGATGGTAGCGCGTACCATGACAAGTCCCATTCTGAACATACCCAAACACGAGTTTGTTTTTAACCGTGTGTTCCTTTTTAACTGTTGCTTGCGTTGATTGTTTACGTGGATCATTTGATTCAGTTGTTCGATTTGAGTTAGGGAACATTATTCACTCAATTGCCTTCTAGCTGAATTTTGGACTGTGTACTGAGGGATTGGGGATGGTGAACCGTGGAGAAGGCAGTTTGGGGCCTTCTGATTGAAAATAGATTTGTAGGCTGTGGGTGCTGTAGTTGCTGGAGATAGAACTTTTACCATTTAGATTAATAGCAGAGTAGAACACTTGAGGAGAAAATGCTGGAATAATGGTCGGTTTTGCAACTTTAGAAGGATGATAAAAAGCCTCAGAATTGACAGAGCAATTGAAGTTGAAATATCACTTTTATCCTCTTGGGTACTCAAAGATGACATGCCTCCTTTCTCTTGACTTTTGAGGTACATCCACATGAAATAATGTGCTCGCTGATACTTTGGAGGTCTGAAGAAACTTTTGCTTAATGCGCTTGATGTTCTCTTAAAACTCAATCTTAATGCTTTTGTTTCATTAATCGCGTTGCGTTTCACAATGTCCATTTGATTATTGCCAATGTGATGTTTGCTTATTGCACATTCAAAACAGTTATATACTAGACTAGTTTAAGTTCTCAATGTCAATCATGTCCTATCTCTTTTCATCCTTCCTCTATGTGCCCTAGTGGTGTCTGTATTTTCACTTGGAGAAAGCATTTCCATTCTTGAACAGGAATAGTTTTGATGGTCATTGTTTTGTCCAATAAATGTTAGTGGTGCATTATTGCAGAAACCCATTCGGAGGGGTGTTGTCGGTCACACACTTATGGTGGAAGAGCTAGGTCGCCGAAAGGTTAACAGTGGGGTAAGTTTCGTTTTGGGATCTATTCCTAGTTGCTTTTGTTCATGCTTACTTAAAATGCTTTTCTTCTTGTGTGTCATGTTTCTCTATTTCAAAAGTAAGATGTTTGTTGCCCCTTTAGCTTTATTAGTCCCTTTTCACAAGTTCTCCTTTTTTACTTCGTGTTGGGTTTTGTTTCTTCCAAGTGTTTCAAAACATATTTCAAACTCCTAATCGGATTAGCTAAACTAATATAGTAGTGCTTTGCTTTTGCACTTTTATAGGATCTTTACGTTCTAAGATTTTACAACCGGTTGGATGAGACAAGAAAGGGAGAAGTAAGTAAAACATCTATTAGCTGAAATTGAGCTCTTGTTTGTTAAATCATCTCACACTAAGTGATTGTGATTGCTGCAAGATTGCTTGTGCTAACGCTGGTGAGGCCCGAAAATGGATGGAAGCATTTGATCATGCAAAGCAACAGGTATGAGCAATTTTGTTAGGTATGTACTTTTGATTTGCTTGTAACCACTTAATGCATGACCATATCATGTTTTGTTAACGTTTAGCTCTACAAAACAAGATTCCTGGATAAGGTTTTTGAGTGATTTTCAGTTTCCACGTTCAAAGAAATGGACTGATTGAGTGAATCTTATTAATGTTACCTTGTTTTCTGTGAACTCTTCAACTCTTGATTTTTAGGCGGAGTATGAGCTTTCAAGAGGTGCTAGCACAAGAAGCAAGTTGAACGTGGAGAACGAGTATGTACACAATTGCCAAATTGTTCAGTTGTAGAAACTTTTTGTACAATTTTGTGTAATTGATTGCTTTGACTTCCCTTCTTCAGGAGAAAACTTGAAAATATTAGGATATGGAGCAACATATTATGATGGGTATAGGCATATCTGGGATAAAAGTTGAATGGATTGTCCAAAGTTTTTTGTCGTTATCCTTTAGTAGTTTTTTGTAGTGCTTATAATCAAGTATAGTGTACATATTAACATGAAATTTCTTTCATATGACAACGATACTCTTATTTTCCTTGCAATGCTTGCTCTTAAATATGGTTCACTTTATTTTTCATATCACAAGTTTTTTAAGTGCACTTCTGTGGAATTTTGTGTATATTTTTAAACTTGTTTTCTGAAAATTTATGAAGAAAAATAACAATACTTTTTTTTGTGTGAAGGATCAATCTTGAAGGGCATCGGCCTAGGGTAAGGCGGTATGCACATGGCTTGAAAAAGCTTATAAGAATAGGACAAGGTGAGCCAGTTTGAACACGTTTGCGTATTATTTCATGACATACTTTTTGAGATTTCTTTCATTTTACAGTTAGATTGCGTGCTTCTGTGTGCCATTTTTTTTTTCTTTAGTTAATCTTAGTTGATGATGTAACTGCTCAGCTCTGAGGAACAAAACAGTATATGGCCAAAAAGAACTTTAATTTTTTGTGCTCTATACCTTTATATCATTTTTCAGTTGTCTAGGTGTCTTGTGAACAATGTGGTGGTCTGTCTTATGCTTGATCATATGCTTAAGCTTGAAAGATATGGCTCTGTAGGTACAAGGTAGGTTGAGCTTTAAATGCTAGTAATTTTATTGTTTCATGGTCCACAGGTGCTGCGCAGTGTGTTATTAATGTTTCAGTTGTCGTATATGTCTCCATGACGTATATATAACCTTGACTGGTAAAATTGAAACAATCTTCTTTCAAATTGTCCGTGATCGGTTCTGTTTGTTGGACTTAGGTCCTGAGATGCTATTACGCCAATCATCAAGCTTGGAGGGGAGAGGCAGAGCAGATGCATTCTTTGATGCACATGGTGGAGATGCAGTTGAAGCACATGAATGGAAATGTGTCCGGACAATCAATGGTATCTTTTTTTTTTTGTAATGGCCTTTTCTTTTTCTTTAGTTCATGTTATTAGACATTGTGAAGTAATAAATGACTGACTGGAACCAGTATAGCAATTTTGGCTTCCTAGGAAATGAACCTCTGATCTTCTGTTATTGATTGCTGAGGCAAATAGAAGACATGGCCATGAATGTCGAATGTTCCATACCTCTCATACATTATCTGTTCGCATGGTTGTGTATTTCCAGTAGCCACCATGATGATTATGGTCAATTGATTTAGGTTGCTTACATCATACATGATTTCAGATTTCTCTGTGTGCATGTAGCAGTAAAGTAGTGTGAGTACTTTATGCTTCTCATCATTATGTTGGTGCTGCTTTATGGCACTTGATCATCTCACATTATATTGTTCAACATTAAATGAAGTTCGGGCTACCCTTTATTATATTTTATTTTCTTAAATGGTTATCTCCATAGTCGATACTTGCATAAAAGTTGACTTCGTCTTATTTTCATATATGATGAGATGATGTTTAAAATGATTGGACTGTTGTTTCTTATTAGTGTGTGTGCTTGAAATATGCTCACTCTTAGTCATGCAAGAGGCTAAGAATAATTTCTTTATATCATGTTATTCGAAAATTTGATATTTTACCAGACAATTTCTTTATCTGGATGTTCCCGCTTTTTTTTTTTTAAAATAAATTGTTCAATGTTTATTTTTCAGGTGTTAGAATATTTGAAGATGTAGCTAGCTCTGAGGTATCTTCTATAATTTGTATATAAATTTACAATGGCGTCTATAATGTTTTGTGCTTTGCAATCTTCATAAAATCATTACTTCTGCCTTGCATAGTGTGATGTCAATAAATTAAATACCAAGGTGACGACACTGAGTTTCTCCTCCCCCGGGGGGACGTCCCCGCCTTTCTTTGGAGCCGAGGAAGCTAATTAATCAGGAAATGTTTGGTTTTCTTGTTTCATGTTCATTAAAAGTTAGTGTTTATTCCGAAAGCTGTCAAAGTTTAGGTCTTCACAGTTTTTAGTGTCCTACCTTCATGGCTTGAATACTGTGGAGAACAACTAAACTTCATGAACTTATGAACAATATGTTAATGTATTAAAGGTCTTTATGTCCAATTATTGGACACCTTTAATTTTCATGCGCACTGAGTTGCATATTTAGTCCTTCTGACAAAAGAGGTGTGACGGCAGATCAGCTGGGGATCATGATTTGTGGGCTTGAAATGAACTTCTAGCTTGAAGAGAGTATTTGACAGAGTCCTGAGAGTGCATGTATTCCCAGATTTTTCTGTTTGTTTATCCTCATCTTTCCTCACTGCTTTTAATGGTTATGCATGTTGCTTTTGTAGAGTGGTAAGGGCGTTGTTGTCAAGGCTGTAGGTGTTGTTGATGCCAGTGCTGACACTGTCTTCGATGTGGTTTTGAGTCTTGATCGCCACCAGAGATATGAGTATGTGTATCATACTCTTCTGTCTGTGGATTATCTTGCCACCAAAGATTCACTAACATTTATACTACAGGTGGGATACATTGACAGGTGACTTGGAGTTGGTTAATTATGAAAATGGACACTATGACGTCGTGTATGGAGTTTTTGATCCCAATTATTTAACTTGGTATGTATTAAAGCAGAAAATTGTGTTTTGTGCCTTTCTTTTTCCTATTCTTTTCTGAAACTTCCATTTCAGAAGTGTAAATCAAAAACAGAAAACTTGCCACCCTAAGTTCTAGATTATGGTATTATAGAGTTATTTATAGTTACTGCGCTTGTATTCAACTATCATCAAACTGTTTTGATATATTTTCTGTAATTCTTCTACCATTCTTGAAATAACCTGAATAATGTCATTTTCTCATTCTGCCACTATTATGTCACATGCATTGAATTTCTTCCAAGAAATACTTTAATCTTCATTTTCTTTTGTTTTCTCTAATCCATTATGGACAATAAATTTGTATTTTTCTAAATATCATTCCTCAGCAACAATTCTGTAATAAATAGGTAAGTTGAACAAAGCTTGTTGGACTAGTGGATATATTGGTGTTCAATGGACATTATACACTTAGCATATTATCCCAAACTACATTTTTGGGTCTTTGAAGTGAGACAGTGGTAATAGAGCTTATAGAATCAAAGGGTGAACCTCGACTGAGTGTGTTTTCTGCTCAAGCTAGATCTTTCTAAACTCATTCTAGGTCTATATATCCTAACAAGAGCTGTTTGAGTTGGTTATTAGCATGGCAGGCTGAGTATGATGAGTAGGGGAATTCAACCCTTTTGATGTTCATACTTCAAAACAAACACGCCTTGCTCCTTAATTGCTTTATGAAGCAACAGATGTAGATTGCAGATAGCAAAATACAGTTCTTTGTTTGTTGGTTGAATTCAATATGCAAATGCAACTGGATCATCTAGCTAAGAGATTTGAGCTCCCCATTGAACCTTTTATCTTTTCTCATGAACTTCTTAAGTGTTGTGTCTGCAGGTGGCGGTCCAAGAGAGATTTTGTTTTCTCTAGGCAATGGTTTCGTGGACAGGATGGAACATATAGTAAGATTCTCTTTATTTGCTTAGTTTGATGACTGCTCTACCATATACTTCTATATTCTTTTGTATTCTTAAATAAGCAATATTGGAGTTAGGCATTGGCACAAAATGTTCAAGAGAGCTGTGAAACAGCATATAATGGTAATAATACAGAATATGCACATGTTTCTAGTCATCCTCCTGAAAATTTCCCGTGAAAATTAAGGCTACATCAACTATCATAGAGGTTGTAAAATAACAAAGCTATTATAGTTTAGTACCATCTCTTGGTGGAAGGTGGCGTGTTCCTGGAAGGCTATTCACACGAATAGAAAACTTTAAAGATAAAAGAAAGAACGGACCAAAACTGCAAGTCATGCTCAACATATGACAACATTAAATCAGACTTTATCCTACAAGAGCCCATGAAGTACTGGAAAATATTGCAGAGCCCCAGACACTGGATACTTGAAAACTTCCATCATCGTACTGGACTGAAATTATGCAGAAACTGCCAAAGCCAATGACTCTGCAGAATATGCACACAAATTTATTGCGTTTCTTGTATTCTTCAATGTTATTGTGCATGACGCTTCTTATGTAATGATGCAGCAATCTTGCAGTTTCCTGCCGTGCACAAGAACCGGCCACCAAAATCTGGATATCGACGCACCAAAATTAATCGTAAGAGATTCTATGTATTTGTGATCCTTTTGCTTGCTTACTCCTAACCTGTCACAATTTGTGGCGATGGCATAAAACATCATTACTTTGGCACAATTATCTGTCCATTCGTTCTGATTCTTGGAAAAAGTTTTGGAAGCAGACATGGTTCTGCTCTTTAGTTTTATTTCCACAAACCTTTGAGAAAAGATCTTAATCTTTTATTTGAGAACCATTAGACATTCTGGACAAGTTGAACTTTTTCCACGTGGAATCCTTTGTGAGACCTTGTCCTAGGTTTGACAGGGGAAGATGGTCTTGAGACTTTTTAAGGTTTTGTAGAAGTATCAGATCCATTTGTTGCAATTTTAATTGCACTGCATGCAATGTTTTGGAATCTTGCCTTTCTCTTCGTGCTGTTTTCCTTATTTTGATTGCTTGCAACTAGTGGTTAACTCTCTGTTGTCTATATAAATATAATTTTCTGAACATCTGCATTTGTGTGTACATTTGGTATGACTGCTTCTTATTACTGACTAGACACTATCAGTCGAATGACATAGCTTGCCGTATTAAGTTTTCCTGACTCTTTCTTTGTTTTCATTCCAATGTAGCTTCTTCATGGGAGATAAAAAACTTAAATACATCCTCATCATCAAAGGTGGCCCAATGCCTTGTGACACAAACGCTAGAGATAAACACCAAAGGCTGGTTTAAATGGAAGAAGGATTACAGCCCTAAGTTCGAAAAAACTATTCCATTTGCACTGCTGAGTCAAGTGTCAGGTTTCTGATTTCTATACATTTAACAATTTATCATTTTTTCCTCCTTTATGTACAACTAGTAAAAAGAGAAGATTGAGGATATTCATGAACCATCTTCATAATCACCAAAAACTATGCATCTAAAATGATATCTACATTTATCTTGTGAACAACTGAAATTTCTGGGCAGTATATTGCTGCTTTGCAAGTTTGATACAATAACTATGCTTTGTTTTTAAGTAAATAATTGAGAAAGACAGGTTTTGTTGAAACCTAATGTAGGTATTAGTTTTTTCCATGTTAAACTTGGTCTATCCTTATCCTTCAGGAGAACTATGTAGCCCTTTAATGTTTGTCTTGTATACCAAGCATGGATTCCAAGCTTGCCATGCTGTCTTTATCCCCTAGCAATAATGCCATGTTTGCTTATTTTCCACCTACCAACTCAACGCTTATTATTAACTTAAAACTTCTTCTCTTCTCCTGAAAACTTAATGCCAGACCATCTGCATTCGCCATTTTCGATTATTGCTGAAACAATTCTCTCACCTAAATGCTTGCAATGTTCTTGCCACTCTGCTTGTAGGAGTCTTCTTAAACAAATAAAGCTGTTGGTGTCCCAATGGTTGCACAGGCAATTGCTTGACAACATATGGACAGTTTAAGTTAAAACACTTTAATGTGCCCTAAGAAATCAATTGTATTTAATGCTGAATGCACATACGGCTAATCTTAACATACTTGATGACTTTGTTTAGGTTTGAAGGAATATGTTGGAGCTAATCCTGCACTTACAGCTGAATCTCCCACAACTGTTATCCATTCTAAGATTTCCGATGTTTTAGAATCCAATGGTGAATTGGAAGTGGCAGAAGCACCAGATGAATTCTATGATGCAATTGCTGGTGATTCATCTTCAGAAGATGATAACAGCGATGATGACTCAGAAAAAGTCAATAAGGTCCGTATTTGTTTGTTTCATCTCCCTTCCTGATCATACAGCGACTTGTCTTTTGAGAATCTAAACTCGTCCTTTTACTCTACCAGAATAGAAGAATCAAATTGAAAAATGTTTCATGGGCCATAGCAAGCTTGGCATTGCAGAGAATGTCAGGTATCTCTTCTTTTGTGCACATGTGCTCTATTTATACATATGTAACTATTTTAACAGATTCAAAAAGTAGCATATGCACCATAAAAAGTTTATTGCTTGAACGTGCAGCACCAGATGCTAACAAGGAGTTAAACCCAGATGTCACTCCAATCAATCTTGACGCATTTCAGTTCCATGGTTCCATGCAACGAGGGGGGGATGAGACTGATACTAACTGCTGGACTTCTCCTAGTGGCACAGGATTCATGATCAGAGGCAAGTCATACTTGAAAGACAGCATAAAGGTATGTCTCTGTGATATTGATATTGATGCTCTATGCAATGATAGGTGGAGCTATTATTGTTTTTTTTTTAACTGATGCTATATTTTGCAAAGTGCAGAGCAGAAAGTTGATCTCTTCCATATAGCATTGTGCTTTTTCATCTTTCTCCATGCATTGCAATCGTACTGGTTTTTTTGACCTTCTAATCATTAATATGTCCCACTGAATGCACATCATCGATCAAATTGAAGAAAAACTAAGGTTGCCAGGGATTATGATCAACAGAATAGGGATGTCTCATTGATGATGTGGCCACCATGGGAAATGGGGGAGGCCAACATGCACATAATACCCTTCCCTGAGCAATCTGGCTGTTTGCGTTTATCATATGTGTTGCCTTTGGGGCCTTTTTGTGGTATCTATGTAATTGTGAAGTTTTTCAGTCAAAATATTTGCTTCAGTGCAAAGTAAAGTTTTGCCCTTTCAAATACTTGCAACTCATAGCTTAGTAGTCAACTCCTTGAACGAATATGTGATTAAAGCCAAATGTTGGGTAGCATTTTGCATAACATAGCATGAACTCCTGACTTGTTATTCGCCATGTGGAATTGGATTCCTGAGTTATGTGTTGATATAGTCAATCATGTCCTTTCTAGCCCTTCAAAGATTGATTCGCATACAACAATTGAGGCTTACTTGTTGAAATTGTTTTCTTAATATTTATAAAAAAGCTAATCTTGGAAGACTGATCCGCATCTCCAATCTTCAATCCTTTTTCGTACATTTCCATTTTACAGTTATTCATAAAGAGCCGTAAACAGTTGAGATAAATGCCCAGTGCATATACCCGAGTCTGTCATCATTGCAAGTTATGTTTTGTAGGGATCCAAGGCCAACCCCACTCATTACCAAATTAATAGAAAATTGCATGTTGATAGTAAGAAATTAGTCACGATTTAGGTATCAGATTGTGTACAATATGATCTCTTGCATCCCTATCAAAGTTTGATGTCTTCGCAGCTTTAATCTGACAAATGTAGCTCTTCCTCGATGCAGGTAAAAGGGGGTGAGCCACTTCTGAAGCTCATAGCTGTGGACTGGTTTAATGTAGATAACCGTGTTGACAACATTGCACTGCATCCTAAATGCCTTGTTCAGGTAATCAACAGCATCTATAATTATATAAATAGGAGTCTACTCCAGGCAGGTTTAACCATAAGAGTCTCTTTTTTCTCCTGATTTTTTGAAAATAAAGGAAGTTGAGTAAACCTAAAAATAATAATAAAATAAAAACTTAGTAGTTCCCACGTGCATTGTAACAAGCTATGTCACATCCTAGGAAAAATAATGTTTGGTGTTTTTGTGCTGTGCCAAGATATATAGTTGGAAAAAAAAAAAGTGATGGCATGAACTCTTCTCACCTATAATGCCTTTGAATCTATGTATGAAGAATCTGATACTCTGACCATTCCCCCATGCCGCATCCCGCAATCCAAAAGCAGAAAAAGAAAATAAGAATAATCTGACAATCTTTGAATGGAAAGTTGAAACTTAATGGCATTTGGCAAAAGTTCGGTTACAATTATGCAAAACATTGCAGAGAGTCTTTTGAGACCTCTAGGAAACCCTCTCGATACCTTTTCCCTTATATTGTGTTAGGAGAAAATCTCAAGCAAATGGGTGTTTGTTGTAATTTAAAGTGGTCTTGTTGCCGAGTTGTCTTCTCAGTCTCACAATGGATTGTCTCCATGGTCAAACACAAATATGGAAATAAATTCTGATAAGAACTCTGGATCTCAAATTTTGCAATCCACATTATATATTTGTTGGCTTTCTTGCATTTCTATACTTAATATGGCCTTTAATTATGTATAAGGCTGCAATGCGTTTGTTGTCATCCTTGTCCATGTGAGTTTGTGAAACAGGAAAGTTTGGTGCTTCTAGGCTCCTTCCATCTTCATGTCACCATCTGGTGGTGTGGTAATTGGTTCATGCTATCTAACATAGTTTGGTGATTACAGTCTGAAGCAGGGAAGAAAGTTCCGTTCATCCTTGTTATAAATCTTCAGGTGTGTGCTAGGATTTATTGTGGCTTGCCTCTCTGTTTATGGATGTTATGAGAATGTCTTTGCATATACAAGCAATTAATTTTCAAGGGACTGCAAAGCAAAACATTTTCTAATTCTGCATTATAAAAGAGGATTTCTCATCCTCTATTCATGCATCCTTCATCTCAATAGACTTCCTTCTTTACCTGAGAAAAGCCATATGCTCTGCATATGCTAAAGAGTTGTCTTCATATACTAAGCATTATGCAAGTTGAAACGTGACATTCACCACATACAAGCCGTGGAAAATACTGGTTAATATTGATATTTGGTTAATCTACATTTGACATTCAACTGATTTTCAGGAATATGGGCATAGCTGAAATTAGATTGAGAGCTGAGAAATAATCATTATTTCATTAAGTGAAAAAGAAGAAAAAGGTCTCAAGAAATCTAATTTTGGAGTGACAAATGTAATCTGTTGCTGATATTGTTCCCTAATATGTTTTGAATTAGTTATGTTTCCTTTTTTGACGGAAATCTTGTAATGTTTTTAACAGAGGAGTAGGAACCACAATGAGATACATCATTTTCTTTATTTTTTGGGTTAGCATGCACACCTTCTGAGAACAGGAGATATTCTTCCTGGTTTAACTATGTCAGGTTCCTGCCAAACCAAACTACAGCATGGTTCTTTATTATGCTGCTGACAGACCAGTAAATAAAAATTCTTTGTTGGGTAAATTTGTGGAGGGGACTGACATGTTCCGGGATTCAAGATTCAAACTGATTCCAAGCATTGTTGAGGTATGGATTGCAGACTGGTGTCTATCTAGTACATGTGGTATTCATGAGCTTTTGACGCCAGTTCTCTTTGGCAATTTGCATGACAGGGATATTGGATGGTCAAACGTGCCGTTGGAACTAAAGCTTGCCTGCTTGGGAAAGCAGTAACGTGCAAATACCTTAGACAAGACAATTTTCTGGAGGTAGGACTCAAACTTGATAAGAATTTATACAAGTCTTTACTAGGTTTTCCAATGATGAGAAATTATGGGTTTTGTTTACATCATTTTTGAAGTGCAATCAACTAGAATCTGAACCATCAAAAATCTTTGTTAGTTCCATGAGCTTGAATATGGTATGTGAGAACCCAATACCATTGACAGATTCACCTATTGATTCATATATTGTTCGCTATTTGAGCAAGATCCGGTAGTAGTTCCTGAATCATGACGTGCAAAAAGGAGATTTCAGATGTCAATAGTGACTGTGTCTTATGCATCTAGACTTTGCTTGTCTGAAGAATCTTATACTGTCAAGTGTAGGAAACCTTAATCCTATTTCTATTACTTTCAGTGATGTGCAAATTTTTCTTAGGTCAAACCTTAAAGTCTGCTATTCTCGAAATTATTTATGCATTTGTCACTTGGGGCTATTTAATCTCATATAATACTAAAACGTAATGGTTTTGTGACTATGTTTAAAAATTTGCCTTTTCTATATGAAGTTTTCTTTTTCATCATTGGCATCAAACAGTTACTAGTCAGTTTCATTTCCCTTTATGTGACATTATAAAAGGTTTTTGTATCCGTATGAAAATTGATACAGTAGGAAACTTGTTTTCCCTTTGGTGAATCATGAAATGATTTTCCTACTCATTGCCTTCTCATGATTGAGTTTTAATTTGCTGCTGTAACTACTTTCAACTTGGATATTCAGTGCAAACCATTGCACATATCCCCTTTTCTTTTGCTGTTTATCAGATTTAGAACATCAAAACTGTTGGACAAATTACTAATATCAGATAAAGAAATGTTTTAGTATCTGTCTTAACAGACTTCACCTGTAAGAGGCATCGTCACTTCAACTCTTTTCTGCATAACTTTGCCGCTTGTTAGTCTTTCTGTTCTGTTGGGAAACTGATAAGTGTTCCTTACATGCAGATTGATGTGGACATTGGCTCATCATCTGTGGCAAGGAGTGTGATTGGTCTTGTCCTTGGATATGTCACCAGCATTGTCGTTGATCTTGCAATATTGATAGAGGCAAGTATACTTTCCTCTTACTCTGAAACGCAATAGGTGCATTGAATATTTTATCTCTAAATTGCGCGGAGTGAAACTCATTAGGTGCATTAAATATTTTACCTCTAAATTGCTTGGACTGAGAATGAGTTAACATTCTCGGGCTTAAAATTTTTTTTTTTTTTTTTAAAGTTTGGGAATTTTGCAATTCAAGATTTTAGGTTTCTCTCTATCTTGGCACTAAAACCTGTTTACTTCTGTTTCGTAGGCAAAAGAAGAGGCAGAACTACCCGAGTATATTCTAGGAACTGTTAGACTAAATCGCGTTAGGCTTGATTCTGCTGTACGATTGGAGAATTGAGGTTTTTGATAAGTAAGAGCATTTTTACTACTTATTGAAAAAAAAAAAATTTTTTTTTTGACCATTCTATTCTATGTGGTTGAGCTGTTATTCTCCCTGTATTGATTCTGATATTTTACAAAAATCATGCGGAACCGTGATAGTTTACTAGATATCCCTCAAATTGTAGTTTTGTGCTGAGGAAAAGCCTCTACTTTTGCCCCTGCTCTTCTGTGCAACAAAGCCATCTCTTCGCGACTATAAAAAGATTTTGGTGTAAAATAACAGAAATTGGTGAACTACAAAAAAGGGTTGGCGAATAATTATAGGTAAGAAAAATAAGATAATATTTAGTCATATGACTCATGTCCACTTTACCCCTCAAAATCTATACGTATAAATCAACAAAATGAAATTTTTTAAGGAAAAAATGTCATCTATTTTAACACCAAGTTGATGCCAACGCTTTATTCGTAGCAATACTTTGTGACGTTATTAACGTAAACGGTTTCTAAGAAATCGTTCTGAAACTGTAGTTTAAAGGTCTAATAGGTTTTTTTTTAGATTTTTTTTTTATAAGTGAGAGGTCTCGAATCTGAAATCTTTCACTTAGACTCCTTTCCTTTCGTACCATCTAAACCATCTTACCTACTTAATGGTCTAATGGCTTGATCATTTTGAAGAGCAAAAATAATTTTTTTTTTTTTTTTTTTTTTTTGGATTTTGAGGTCTAGACCGGATGGAATTTTTTCTAATACGATCCAACAGTCCGAGTTGGGCATTAATGTATAGATAAAAGAAAGTAAAACTTTACATGAATTCAACCAAGCAATTTTGAGCAAAGACCGTCTTCGTTTGTCCTAACTAAATTAAAAAAAAAAAGGTCTTTCTAATAGAGCGTGTTAAGATATATTTCAAATATCATATTTTTTAAAATGTAATATTAATTAAGAAAAGTATATAAAAGACGATAGGTAAAATTAAATAAAAAAAAGTACATAAATATAAGAGAGAATAATAATTATTAGTATATGTATATATATAGTATGTTAGGTAAACATTAAGCGTGTAAAGTTGGACTTTTTGATTAATTACTAAAGGAATGAATACAAGAACGGGTAATTTCCTTTTCGTGTCGATCTTTTGCTCCTTCCTTGACTATATATCGAGATCGGGCGATTTTAGGCATGAGCCTAATTCTTAAACCGCAAGTATGATCCAAGCCGTTTACCGTCTGTAAATATATGTTACACTTACAATTGGAGAGAGATGGTCTTCTTGTTCTATAAGAATAACAGAAAAGAAATAAAACAGAAATAAAAACTTTACCGCAGCATTGAGAACCCATCACAAAACGACAGCGTAGATTGACCTATACTGGACGGAGCGCGAAGACCTGGACTAATTAGAATTACAAAAGGAAACGCGACTTCAAGACAAACGCAAATTTAGGGTTCGAAGGTTACCTTGACAAACTGTTGGATCACGCTTTTGGAATTTTGAAACAAAAGGAAAGTCGGTAACAATTAATCAGATCAGGAAACACATCAACTCCTCCTCAGAATTCTGATGTGATATATATACATATATATATATATATATATATATTTATTAATTCGACGTGCATGCCTTAGGGCTCCAATTTTGTGTCTGGACAGTAAGCTTCATTCCTCTAGTGCAGCACTTTTAAAGGGTCGCTGTGAATTGGGCCCTTCTTGCAGAGTAGGCCTCCCTTATTTTTCTTTAATTTTCTTGTTCTTGGTGGCTTCTTTATAAAAGAATTAATTCTCCTAGCCTCCGTCTGTGTGAATTCAACTCAGTCCCAATTCCCAAAGGAGGGAGGGTTGAATCCTAACTTTGGCAATGGAAGATGAAGAGAGGGTTAAGTTCGTGAAGGAATCGAAGAGAAAAAGAAAATCAATAATGGGGTCGGCAGAAACTTCGGAAGCAAGCAAGATCATCAATGGCTCGATAGTTCTTGACAAGTTCATGGACGCGGAAGTCCAGCAAGCGGCTTCAACTCTATTAGCGATGAGCAAGGAAGTATTGGATCCCAAAACCGCTAATGGGTTGCGCAAGCGAGTAATGAAGACCAAATTAAAATTAGATAGGGGAATTGGAGGGAAATTGCCAAGGCTGCCGCCGGTTGCGAGATTGAATGGCGTTATTGGAACTTGCAGCGAGCCTTTTGAGAAGCAGTTGACAGGTAGTGATGTTAGTGAGTGCCAATGTAGGTTAACGTTATCCAAGGAGGAAGTACTGGATTCGATCTTGCCATTGTTGAATGAACAAGACGAAAACATAGACTCTGGAATTCCAGTTACTGTCTATGATTCTTCAGGGAAAGATTACCGGATGGCGTTTCAGTCTTGGAGCAAGAGAAAGCTTTACGTGCTCAAGTCGGGGTGGACAAAGTTTTGTCAAGACCATAAGTTGCGAGCCCTTGATTGGGTCACCATTTGGATGTTTCGACATATGCATACTAGAAGCCCTTGTTTCGTTTTGTCTTTTAGACGCTAGAGCGGTTACTAGTCGTATAGAATTAGACCAAAATTTCGCTTGAGAACGGAAGACCATCACACACACAGTTTAATTAATTACGAGAGAACTGGTGGTCGTTCTATTATTGTTGTTTAAATTGTTTGCAAGAACAAATTGCTTCGTCTTCTTTCTTGATTTTTAATAAAGAAGAAAAGGGAAAAGAGCAAAGATATAACTCCCGAGCGTGCTGCTATTTACTATGGTTTTATAGAATTGTGGGTTTGACAAAATGCCAACGATATATCCTAGCAGTTTGACTATGGAAGAGCGCATTACATGGACCTGCATCTTGTTCTGTGCATCATCTCATCTTCTGTGTTACAATAATTAACTTCTTTTTTTTTTTAAATGTTTTCTGTTTTTAGTGGATGATTGTAACTTCACCGGGACTCGGTGCATTATTGCTTCAATTAATCATAATTGTTACGCATGCAATGATTAGGATTTGAAAGGTTAGAATGAATTACTCATGCGGTGGACATGGCATGTGTGATATTGCTTTTCATATGAAAAGCAACGAAGATATTTCGATAATCTAATCTATCATAATCTAAAAGGAGGGGAGGCTAAGAGTACTCTCTTTGAATTTTTTTTTTCACTGCAGGTGGGGTTCGAATTCCAGACCTATAATCCAAAGAGGGATTTAGTCTCTTTTTGGTGACCACTGAGCCAAAGCACAGTGATTATCACGAATAACAATTCGATTACCCATTTTTGGCTTGGACAGCTTGGTCCAAACTAAGCTTACAAATAAAATGTCGTAGCAGACCAAAATATAAGAATGTGACCGATAAACTGTTTGTTTCTTCTGGTTTGAGAGATTCTTGATTAGCATTTAACAACACTAGGATTTACCCAGAAAAGACCACAGACTAATTTTGGACAACTTTTTGAATCGATCTGGATCTTCTTCTTCTTCTTCTTCCCTTTTTTTGGGTCTATTTTAAGGCCAGCTAATTAAAAGCTAAAAGATTGTGCTATGGGAAGACATCTGTTTCAATTTAACCACTTAAAACAATCGGATTATCCTCATTGTTCCCAATCCTGAACCACTTGGAGATAGATTGGACTAGTTTTTGGTTGGGCCAATCCAACCAGTATGCTGGACGACATAGACAAATGCTCTGTATATTGGTGGTGCTCCATTGCGTCTAAACTAAACATACGAATAACCTTCGGCCTTTGTCAGATTTGCGTGATCCAAGAATGCAATGCTTTTTCGTGCCAGATGAGGTGACATGACTTAAGCTGTCGATGCATGGATTTTTGGCTACTTTTGAGGGTGAGTTTTATCTATGTGGTGACCAGTAGTCTGCGCGAACCGATCTTGAAAAAGAATTGGAAGACAAAGTCACTTTTTCCTAATCACTATCAGGAATCGATCTATCAAATTTAGCTTTAGTATTTTCTTTTTCTTTCCCTTTTCTTGAGGTAAATTTCGCTTTAGTCGGTAGCACAAATTACTTTTTGTTAATGCGTGCGTTCATTGATTGATTGATTCTGATTGATGTATTAATTTCTGTCCGTTTGCTGTTCTTCCCTTGCACTGTAGTCAGCCGCTGAGTTCTTATCTTCTCCACTGGTTGTATTTTGCAAACTCTCAACTCATGCACATTTGCACGGTTAGCAGCCAGTAAAACCTTAATCTTCAAAATCAGATTGGAATTCTCTTCAAACATATAAAGTTCTTGGCTGAAAGTCACACAGTTTGTGTTTATGTTACTGTCTTTTGATTCAAGTCATATAGTAGCTAGGCGAGTTTTGCAGGATGATGGTTAGGAGAAAAAATCACAGTTTAAACTTATCCAGCTTCATCAGATGATTCTTCTTTTTCCTCTTGTTTTTTTTTTTTTGGTGGATATAAACTACAGGGGCTTGAGATGATATGAATGGGACATCTGGGCTCCTGTTTTCCTACTCTTTTGACTACAGCGGATTCAAGAAAATCATCTTTATCTTTTCCCTAAACGGAAAAAGAGAATTAAATATTGGTAATCATTTTCTAGGCGAGGCAATTATAGAATCCCCCGCCCCATCACACGGCGGGTGGGGTGGCCCGGGGCCAGGGCCAACTTTTTAAAACTGTCTATTTTTCGGAGAATTCTTGTCTCCTCCCAGTCCCAGTCCCAGCCTTGTGTTAAATTCGGAACCCTTTTTCAGCCGACGAAATTCACAGGCACCTTGCTTGTGTACCATGTCTTGGTCCACCCTCGTGGTAACTTCGTACGCTGCTTTATTCTCGGAGCGCTTTAGGGAAGAAGCTGTGCACACGGTTCCAGCCCTCAAATGTTGCTTGGCCAAAGGACCTCGATGGATGAAAACTATTATTGTCACTTATTTTATACGTAAACTAACAAGCTACCAAGATCTCAAAGAGAGCATTAGCCGTTCGAGACCCAATAAGTCAAGTAGAATCATCTTCTTGGTCTTGGTCTTTCTGATTCTTTGTCTTTTCTCAATATGGATAGATAACATGTTGTGAATTTTGACCTAATTAAACTCATCGAATGGAGGGTGGATCTAGAGGTGAAACCGTGGAGGAGAGGCAGCAACAAGAAGATTACTTGTGACAAAATTTTGGTCCTTATGTAACCTTCTTGGTAATGGTTCAATTTTAGCCTCCTAGGTCCCATTTAGGAAGTAATGATAGCAGCGCATGAAGGATGGATCGGGGATCAATTTTTCTTTCTTTCTTTAATGAGACGGAGGGAGTATTTTTTTTTTCTCCAATAAATGCAATAGGATGGCACGCTGAGTATTAACTTGCCCTCACCTCCGAGTCACGGGCGTAACTCACTAACTCTTCTTGTGTCTGTCAAAATGGGTAATGAATTGGTGGTACCGTATTGAATGTCTGCAGAGTTTTTCAAACATTTATATAGCCATGCAGCAGCAGCAGCAGGTGTATTTGTGGACGAAGTCGCTATGGCAATTAGTAATCCTTGCCAGGCCAGAGGGGACAACCCTTTCAGATTTCGAACCTTGCATACAAGAACCATACATTTAGTAACTAGCTCCTTAAGCTAAGACGAAGGTCAACTGTGCCCGGGCTTTATACCATTTTAAGATTAATAATAACAACAAGAGGCTACAAAGAAGCAATGCCGTGTAAGGCATCACATCCATCGGAGTATCCAACCTTTTGTGCCCTTCAAGGCTTCAAGGACACGAGAGGCTTAACTCGTAAAAAAGAAGTAAGCAGTAGAGAAAGATGACTACTTTTTATCATGATGCTGCCCTTTCTAACCTATCTCCTGTTCAATTGTCATATGACCCACCCTCTCTTTTTTTACCATTTCATCTAAGGATGGGATGCATGAAGCAATATATAGAAAGACATGATCAGCTCATAGTGGCATTTTGATCAGTGATTACTAGTCAGTATTAATTAGCACCACAACTTAAACTGCTTTAAAATGGGAAAAGGGCACCGAGGAACAAAAAGAGGTGGGCACTGGGCAGGGTGGAGGAATCAGATGCCCATCCGAATTAGGCAAAATGATTCGCCAAAATTGACAAAAATTCTAGAGGAATTGAAGTCCATCATGAGACAGAACCGGAAGAATACAAGGGAAGGAGGGGGACAACAGGTAATGGTAATGTAAGAATTAGGGCAGCAACAAGTATCTATTACGCTTAATTGATGGGAATTAGAACAGCAAACAAGTGTAACGTCTGTGAAAGCAGGTTGATCACTAACATTAACTTTTAACTTCTTCCTACACTTTTTCCAGTCGTTTTCTTTTTCTTTTTTTCTTTTCCTTTTTTGGGGAATGAACTTTCTTTACCAGTTGTTTGATAGATTGAGATTCTCTTCATTCTTAGTTGATGAATTGTAACATCTATACATGATCACAATAACGATGTAAAACCTACTATTATCCTTTGACTTAAACAATGGTTTTGACCAGCATAATTGCGACGCAAAACAACGAAGCAAGAGAAGTTGCCCGTTAATGCAATTCGGGACCCAGGGATGTATTAAATCTGAAGCATGCAACTAGACGTTAAATTTCAGTTCGAATTACAAACGTCTGCAAGCTAGCTGATGGCGACTTAAGGCAAAAAGTAAACCATAAAGGAACCAACTAATGGAAATCTACCATCATAAAAGGAAGCAAAAGAGAAATCAGATGCCCTCTAATTGAAAATCTTTATTCTCCTATTCGCTAATGGCCAACAAATTCCTATGAAAAAAGCATTAAACTGGTCCAGACTGTGTTTCCGAAAGCAATTCAATAATACCCTCAATCTAAACTAATCTATGGGGATGTCATTCCCTCCTTTCCCTCAACCTTTCTCTATTCCCCATGCATCCTCCAATCAAGAACAGGATCAAGACGCACATACATCACAAGGGTGACATAAATTTTCCTACATTATAAGTCCCTCTTTCTCCGTTTCTTTGCTCAGCACTAAGGATTCAAGTCCCAATGGAGATTCTGAAGCTCAAGTACTCCATTCCTCTCATTTTTCCTTTGTTTTTCGTGGCGGCATTTTCTGCTGTCGATCCCTTCTCACAAGCACTCTTGAGCTTCAAATCAGAGATCATAGATGATTCCAACAGCTTGAGCGACTGGATTGTGCCTACCCTTGTGAATTCTTCTGATAAAATTCTTGCATGTTCTTGGTCTGGAGTGAAGTGTGATAACAACTCCTCTTCAATTATTGGTTTGGACTTATATATGAAGAATCTTGGTGGTGCACTCTCAGGGAAGCAATTTAATGTCTTTGTTGACCTTCTTGATCTTAATCTCAGCTATAATTCATTCTCACAGCAACTTCCTCAAAGCATCTTCAACCTCACCAATCTAAGAAGCTTAGACATCAGCAGGAACAATTTTTCGGGTCATTTTCCAAGAGGGATATCCAATCTCCAAAATTTGGTTGTTCTTGATGCCTTCAGCAACAGCTTCTCTGGTCCCTTGCCACCTGATGTTTCACAAATTCAGCCACTCAAAGTACTCAACTTTGCAGGGAGTTATTTCAGAGGTCCAATTCCATCAGAATATGGTTCATTCAAGAGTCTTGATTTCATTCATTTGGCAGGAAATTTCCTCAGTGGTAAAATTCCTCCAGAATTGGGAATGTTACGAACTGTAACTCATATGGAAATTGGTTACAACGTATACGAGGGAAGCATCCCTTGGCAGCTGGGCAACATGAGTGAGCTTCAATATCTTGATATTGCAGGGGCCAATCTCTCTGGTCCCATTCCCAAAGAGCTCGGCAACCTCACCAAACTTGAGTCCCTTTTCCTCTTCAGGAATCAGCTAAATGGCATGATTCCCTGGGAGTTTAGCAATATCGTTTCTCTCCAAAGTTTGGATCTTTCTGATAACTTACTTTCTGGAACTATTCCTGATAGTCTTTCGGAGTTGAAAAATCTCAGGCTGCTCAGTCTTATGTACAATGACTTGAGCGGCACTGTTCCTGAAGGTATTGCTAAGCTTCCACAACTTGATACCTTGCTCATATGGAACAACTTCTTTTCAGGGCCACTCCCAGAAAACTTGGGCAGGTACTCAAAGCTCAAATACGTGGATGTTTCAACAAACGAATTTGTTGGTGAAATACCCCCAGGCATATGTGCAGGAGGGATGCTGATGAAGTTGATTCTCTTCTCAAATAATTTTACAGGTGGGCTGCATCCATCTCTTTCCAATTGTTCCACTCTTGTTCGTCTTCGAGTTGAAGATAATTCATTCTCAGGTGAGCTGTCTGTGATATTTAGTAATCTCTCGGAAGTAATATATATGGACTTGTCTAGAAATAAGTTTGTAGGAGGGATTACTGTTGATATAACCGAAGCCTCCAGTCTTCAATACTTGAACGTGTCTAATAATCCGCAACTAGGAGGAGTAATTCCAGAAAAATTATGGTCTCTGCCATCGCTCCAGAACTTTTCTGCAGCCTCTTGCAGTATTTCAGGAAATATTCCATCATTTGATATCTGCAAATCTATGATGGTTGTTGATTTAAGCAAAAACAATTTATCTGGGACTGTTCCTGAAAGTATATCCAATTGTAAGGGTCTTCTGGCAATGGACTTGTCCATTAATAATTTATCAGGTCATATACCAGTTCAGCTGGCTACTCTTCCTGCTATTAGTGTCCTAGATATGTCGCACAATAGCTTTAGTGGTCCAATACCCATGCAGTTTGGGAATTCTTCAAGCCTAAAACTCCTAAATGTGTCATTCAATGATATATCTGGTTCCATACCTCTCGAGAAGGCCTTCAGAATGATGGATAGCAGTGCATTTATGGGAAACCCCAGGCTTTGTGGTGTACCATTGAGAACTTGTCATGGGAAGGGAATGCCCAGTGGTCTTGAATTGGGAAGCAGGAGAACGCAGAAGTTTGCTTGGGTTCTCATAAGCTGCGCGGTCATTGTCTTACTTATCGTCATGATAATTTTCGGGATGCTTCATTTTAGAAAAGGAACTAAAGGTGAATGGAAAATAGTTTCTTTCAGTGGGCTTCCTGGATTTACTGCAAATGATGTTTTGAGGAGTTTCAATGCTGCAGAAGCCGCAGATGCGGTGCCATCATTTCCCCATTCAGTTTGCAAAGCGGTTCTGCCTACTGGGATAACTGTTTCTGTCAAGAAGATTGAATGGGAACAAAAGAGGGTGGACACCATGTCACGCTTCATAAACAGAATGGGCAATGCTAGGCACAAGAACTTGACTAGGCTCCTGGGATTTGTCTACAACAAGCATATGGCATACCTGTTGTATGATTACTCTCCTAATGGAAGTCTAGCCGAAAAGATCAAGATGAAAAGAGATTGGGAAACCAAGTACAAGATTATAATTGGAGTCGCAAGGGGACTCAGCTTTCTTCATCATGATTGCTTTCCCGCAATTCCACATGGGGATTTAAAGGCTAGTAAGATAGTGTTTGATGAAACTATGGAGCCTCAATTGGAAGAATATGGACTCAGTTCATTGTATCAATTAAAGAATATCGAATTACCAGCGACAACTAACCCAGAAGCAGGTACGCAATACCACTTCTACATTACATTATATAGTTTCCAGTAAATTTCCTCTGACAAAATAATTCTCCAGGATTCAAGACATAAAATGTTTCTGTTTCTCCTAAGAATAGATGCATGAAAAAGCGCAGCATCAATAGTCTTTTGCGTCGGCGAATATGCTTTTCCTCTGTTAACGTTATTCCTCAATTAATTCTTCCTCCTTTGACTGATAACGTTATTCCAGATATTTCATATGTCTACTTATGTCTACCTTGAAATGGTAGGACCACCTCATCCCCCCTCCCCATACAAGTGTAAAACAAGATTGAATCTTGGCAATGACAGCCTAAATATTTTGCCCTTCTTAGGAGTTAATTAGGGCTCTTTAAGACTGTTTTGAACTCGCTAAACAGGTGAAGTTACCCCAAGCACAAAGGACCAGCTTTACAAGGATGTATACAACTTTGGAGACATAATTCTGGAGATCTTAACAAATGGAGGGCCGAGGAGCACTTCAAAAGAGGTTCTTTTAAGAGACATTCTCGATAAGAATGAGATTAGTCCCTCCAGTTCTATGCAAGAAGAAATAAAGTTGGTCTTTGACGTGGCTTTGCGCTGCACAAGTAGAATATCAGATAGGCCGTCAATGGAGAATGCATTAAAGCTTTTATCGGGTTTGAAACACCAAAGGTCATAGCGACTTCTTCGGAGAGGAGGCCGAAGCATCAAGATAATCTAGTCAATAAATGTGACCAGATATCTGTAAGTAGTAACATGTTAAGCTGAAAATTTTGCAGTTGCCTTTAATGTGGTTGATAGTTTTCGCCTGGTTAAGTAGTACAGTACTATTTATATTCCCCCCCCCCCCCCCCCCGGCGGGTGTAAAAAGACGTGTATGAATGTGGACGTGTAGTTTGGCTTCTTATGATATTTAGCCTCAGTTTTGCTGCCTTTCTTGCAACTTGTCTTCTGAGTTCTGATTCTGCTTTTTTCCGCTTTCTGTTTATGTCGGTTTTGTTGTATTTCTTGCTCCTTGTCTTCTGAGTTCTGATTCTGCCTTTTTCCAGCTTTCTATTCATGTGGTTGGAATGTGGACTTGGGGGGTATTAATATTATTATCACAGTCGAAAGCCAACTGAGAGGAGATGCTCTATTCTACGCCTTTGTAACTAATGCCTAGTGCAGATAAAGGCGGTGTAATGTCGTAAGGTTAACCTCCACGCCTTTGATAAACACAGCTAGACTAGATAGACCCGAAATACCAATTGAATTTCGATTTTCCACCTATAAATATATGTGATCAAGATTAAACCATCATATCATCAACCGTGTAGCCCAAATAGTAGATATATAGTTCTTTATTGAAGAGAAAGACAGCACAAAATAGATAATATTTTGCTTATATTATAAACACATTTCTCAACTCATTTTTTTATATTCCTAAACACCCTTTTAATCCAACATACATTATTTTATAAAAAGTACTACAGTAATTATTTTAAATAATACTTTATTCAAACAAATTAATATCTTTATGGCCTCCAATGAATTGGGTTCTGCCTGATTTATGACACTCAAGGAAGTCAACTGATTGCAGTTATCTTGCCAGGCCTTTGAGGGGGTCGAGTTATGAGGACTGGGCCTTGAGCCCACCAGGATTTAGAAATAACTGGTGGACAAGTTGCTCGACTTCTGCCTGAAATTGGGTCCTTGGGTCCCTTTTGAAACCGCTTGGGGTTAAAACTTTAATATTATGGATCTTGTAGGCAACCCAGCACATGCAGTATGGATTCATTCAACCCAATTTTCACACATGTTTTCCTTGGAAAGACGTGGGCGTTTTGCCCATAAATGGGCAAACTGGTATCAAAATGGAATGGATGTGATGTCCTGTTTTCTTGCCTCATGTAATGCTTGACCAACAAAATTGCATGTACAAAATTCAGCGCAATAACCTATTAAAATTCAGTCATATCGTCATAGACTAACAGGCAATACATGCCATGCCTTGTTTGAAACTCAAGTTTTTTGCCAAGTTTATCTATTACAAGTTTTTAAAAAATTTTAGCAACAGTAGCCTCAAAAAATTTCTCAAAATTTTTAAATTATACACTTCAAAATATTCAAAAACCTACACATTTCAAAAAAAATTTAAAAAACTTTTACAGTAAACTACAGTAAAGTTTTAGACAAACTCCCAAAAAACTCACCTTCCAAACAGGAAATTTATTTCGTTCTTTCCCTTTATCTTACGAGTTTATATTATGTAGTTATTTTTTAATTAGTATTCTTCCCCTTCAATTTTTTTTGGCAGGATTTTGGACCTGTTTGGAACCTGAGTTTTTTTTGGAATTTGTCTAAAACTTTACTATAGTGCACTGTAGAAGTTTTTGAAACAATTTTGTAGAAGTTTTTGTAAGGTGAAAAATTTTTTTGTAAAAGTTTTTGTAAGATAAAAAATTTTGTAAAAGTTTTTGTAGGGCGAATTTTTTTTTTCCTTTTTTTTTTCTTTCTTTCCTTTTTTCTTTCTCTTTCTTTTTCTTTTTTTTCTTTTTCTTTTCTTTCCTCTCTTTCTTCTTCTTCTTCTTCCTTCCCCCTCCCGCCACCCCCTCCCTTTCCCCTTCTCCTTTCCTCTGCATTTCCCCCGCCAGCCCTTTCCCCGCTGCCCCGCTAGTCCCTCTGCCCTGCCCCTTCCCCCTCCCCTCTGCCCCGCCACCCCCCTCCCCTGTTCCCCCGTCAGCCGTAGTGTTGGCGTGACTGGAGGGAGAAATAAAAACCAGAGCAGGAGGAAAGTAAC
The DNA here is from genome assembly GCF_036785885.1 of Coffea arabica. Classification (NCBI taxonomy): domain Eukaryota; kingdom Viridiplantae; phylum Streptophyta; class Magnoliopsida; order Gentianales; family Rubiaceae; genus Coffea; species Coffea arabica. The sequence goes on along the minus strand of NC_092321.1, from coordinate 5,860,289 downwards.
TGCTGCTGCTGCATAGGTCGAGGGAGTTTGGCCAGGGAAGGGAGGGATAGAGGGGAAGGAAGGAGAGAGGGAGGGAGAAAGGAAGGAAAAAAAAATTTGGGAATGCCGGCGCTGGAAACGGCAGCAGAGGTGGTGGCCGGCGATGAAGGTATGGTGGATGGGGTGGGGGAGAAAGAAGAAAAAAGATAGAAGTTTTTTGTGTATTAGATATTTTGAAGTGTGTAGGTTAAAAAATTTGATAAGTTTTTTTGGATTCCTGTAGCTAAAGTTGTTAAAAAACTTGTAGCTAAAAAACTTGGCCAAAAAACTCACTTCCAAACAGGCCCTTTGTTCCGTTTTGGACTACTGCAACTTTCCATTGCCATAGCCTAACGTTAATATATTTCCAGTTTATTTCCTACCAATATCTATCTTCCAGATGAACAAATGAAAATCATTCTTAATGACATTCCATTAATTACTTCCCGCCCGGCGGGGGGGGGGGGGGGGGGGGGGGGGAATTTGATGGGCAATTATTGCGATGGATTCTTAATGCCACGAAAGGGTGTATGCAATTACATGGTTTTAATTTCAACAACATACACAATAATAAGTTATCTAGACAATATTAGTCAACGACATTTTTTCCATCACAGCTAATCATTCACGATTAAAACATCCACGGCCAAATAGTCATAATTCTTAATTTCGTCTATTAACTTGTTTTAAGTATACTAACCCATCACATAAATTAGATAACTGTATTAGAATATATGCATGCCGTTTAATGTTAAAGTTTTTAAAAAGAGCGTTACGTCAGTTAATGTAACGTATAATCTATTACGAGCATTATAATCAAGTTCTAAGTTAAAGTTTTTAAACAAAGCGATACATTAATTAATGTGACGTGTGAACTATTACAACAATTATAATTTTAAGTTCGTAAATAAAGCGATACATAATTCAAAGCGATTTATTCCAACTATTAATCTGCATCTGGCCAATCCCACATGCCTCAAATGTACAAGCATTATTGATGAAACAAAAATATTTCCAAAAGTGGATTAACCGAAATCATATTGAATAAGACAGATCACTAATTATGCAAATATTTCTCCGGTAAGTAATAAATATAAAAGTAATGCAAAAATTACCAGCATTTTCACACCCTGTCTAGGTTAATCCCTTAAAACTTTCTCTTATCAAGGGGGAATAAAAAATAATTGAAACCGCCAATAATTTTCGGGTTTTATACGCATATAAATACGGAAAACACGGAAAGTCCCCAAGTCTGTACATCAAAAGCCGTAGACGACGTGGACAAGTCATTGACACAGCAGAGATTCTTTAACCCGGGCTCCACTTCCAGTCCTCTACTTTACCAACCAGAGAGATTCTCTTCTAAATTTCACAGTCTCTTTTTCTGTCCCCATTTTCTCTCAAGGCTCACGAGCTCTTGGCTACAGAGCGCGAAATAATAAATTTATATATATAAAAAAATACGCAGAACACTTGCTTGTTAGTATACATACTACTTAAGAAGGAAGGAAAGACTTGACGTTTCTGGAAGGAAAAAAAATGAAGAAGGGAAGGAAAGACTTCTAAAAAGGGAGCTGGGGGTGGGAGTGGTGGGAAAGTCAAGAGAAGTCAAGGCCTTTTTGTACTCATTCTACTCTGTGCAGCAATTCTTGCCACACCGCCCTGATCGCCGCCATGGACGGCTGCGAGTCCACTAATGTGAATGGTTCCGCCGCTGCAGTGAGAAATTTTGCGGCCCCTTTTGTAGCCAATGGGACTGCCGAGACAATTTCAGTGACCACGGAGCACTTGTCAAGTCTGTCTCTCGGTGATGATGGAGGAGACTTCTCCGTTCAGCCTCAAGACAAACCAGAGAAAGACCCCAGAAAGATTGCCAGAAAGTACAGCCTTTTTCTCTGCTTTGTGTTGCATGTTACTGCATTTTGCTCCGTGGGTTTCCTTTTTCTTGAAGAAATTTCTCTTGCATGATGTGTTTTATTCTATTTTGTTTTGTGTTTCTTTGTTCTCTTTCCCTCGAGTATCTTCTTTGATCCATTATTTGTGTTTGCTTCATTGTTTTGTGGGACTACCGAGAAAAATGGTAAATATAGAGGTTACTCTTACGATTTTCTGTTGAGAATTGGGTTCAGGTGTCTGCATTTACATTTCTTATTGCTTCCTTTGATACCATTAAGTCATCTTTTCTCTTTGCATGTCGTTAGGACTTGAGATAGTTGGAGAGACCACATTTATTCGGGTTTTCTTCTCCTTCTTATTCCTGTTTGTGGTGTCAATACGATTTTGCTTTTCCGTAGTCTCATTCTATTAGTGTTTGAGCCTGTGCTCATGAAATAAGATGACAAGTGGACAATAGTTTAAGAGGGAATATCTTATGTTGTTTGTCACCAATCTAAAGAAGAAGTGAAAATTTCCAAGGAAGATGCACAGGCCAGTGCATAGGGTCTTAGTTTTGCTGCTCAGAACAAGAATTCTGCCTGTCGACTCCTTTGCTTTCCTACTTCGGCTAGAAACAGAAAAGTGATATGTAGGATTCAGTGCATTTTTTGTTTTCATACTATCTGAGTTATTTGACTTATGTGCTCAAATCTCTGTTTTTACTCTGCCTATGCTTTTCTAGTGCAAGTGTAAAAATCTTCATCTGCGGGCATCTCTTTTACTGCATGAATCAAATTGAAAACCACGAAGGCTTGAACAAACATAGAGCTAGAAGAGATTAAGTCTGAGGAACTAACTGAGCTAGCCTCACCCTGCCAATCCTGTCTGATTTCCAGAACTTGAGATTTCTTATTTGTGAAAAAGGTCGATTCTTTTGTTTTAGCCAGATGCATCCTGAACAGTAAATTCGGAGTATGCAATTTTGGGTTAGAGTGTACCTTATGGCATTGTCGTGTGTTCTGCTTATGATCTATTTGCAAACAATTGGCTCCAGAAAATTGCATTTTTGTACTTGTCTGCTACCTAATTCTGTACATTTTGTTTTCCATTCACATTGTACTGGCAAAACTCTTGTCCTGATTTCCACATTTTTGCAAAAACTTCATGTTCTGGTGATATGAAGAGGTTAGACACGTCATCTTCTAAAAGCTTCTTCAGCAGTCTGAGATTTGGCACATCTATGATCCACTTTTTTCCACATGTTTCTCTTAAGAATTATAATGTCTTACACACTCTGCGAAGGGCTGGTTATAACATTTTCTTTTTTCTTAAGTGCATGTTGGTAACAATCGTTACGATGTTACACAAGGTTTTTTTTTAACTTCACCTTTCTGTGGAGCCCTATATAGTGTTAGCAATTTTGTTTGTCATTGAAGCCTGGCATGGGAAGCAAAAGACCTCTCATGATCTTTGAGATCAGAGAAAATGTCTTGGCATAATCACTAGTCTATGGGGGGAGGGTAAAAGTACGTCTATATCCTGCAAGAACCAAAATGACACCTTAAGAATATCAGGTCCTATTGAATTTATGAACAAAAAAATTTAAAACGGTTGTTTATTTATTTGCTTTCACAGGTATCAGTTGGATCTTTGTCAGAAAGCCTTGGAGGAAAATGTTATTGTATATCTTGGAACAGGTTGTGGGAAAACCCATATTGCTACATTGCTAATCTATGAGATGGGTCACTTAATAAAAAAGCCACAGAAAAGAATTTGCATATTCCTTGCACCTACAGTGGCGTTGGTTCAACAGGTTATTTTCTATTCTCATTGCCTTTCACATGATAGTTTTATTTCATTATGATGCTGTTTGTTCTTGGTACTGGTTGGCAGCTTTGCAAAACTTTTGGGAAATCCATTGTAATGTGATTGAATGTTGACTTCTGTTGTTTGTATTTAGTTTGGTCTAAATACTTCTAGCAGATTATACAATTAGTAGTCCTAATATCGGCTACATGGAACTGACTATTATTAAAACAATGAGACTCATTTGAAACTAGTGGTGATGCCTATTATGTAAGATATCTTGCAGTTTTAAGAGCATTTTGGTCAGGTTATTGCTTTATCTAATTGATATTACTTGTACACACCTTCTTTCTGAAAACCCAAACTTCTTAAAACAAGGCTGCTTGATGGAGCACAAGCTAAGAATGGAAAATGATCAATACTTTTAATGCACTCAATTGGGTTAAGTCTGTGCTGGTTTTGAAATTTCTTGTCATTTCCTGATGTGCAATCTACCACTCTTCACTTTTAATAGTTTATTGTAAGCATGATCAGTTTGTTCTAAGAAATTTATTCAATATTTGGCGTTAATTTTTACCACTTTTCTTTGATTGAGGATTGTTCACTATTTTATATGTAGTTTCTTACCAATTTTTTTTCTTCGTGATTTTTGTAATTTGAAGCAAGCTAAGGTCATTGAAGACTCCATAGACTTTAAAGTTGGAATCTACTGTGGAAATTCTAAGCGTTTAAGGAGTCATCAGGAATGGGAAAGAGAACTGGAAGAGCATGAGGTTAGTTGATTATGTCATGAGGTACATTTCTGAATATTGCAGCAGGTGTCTTACATGATTTTAACTCTTGTGGCTGCTAGAACTTCTTGGTGAGCTCTATGTTTCAGTCATTGGATAAGGAAAATCTTGATTATCCTTCTTGTGACTCTTTTTGTCTTCATTGCTTGTTATATACCACTTTAAAAGTGGTTGCCTTTTTTCTCAGTTTTTTTTTTTTGGTTTCTTTTTTATTTTTTTTGGTTGTTGTTGGGGGGGGGGGGGGGGGGGTTACCACCAGCCCATGCTGCTGCAAGCATGGCAAGGGTGGTTGATTTATCTTATCTTGGATCCTTCGCCTGTTCTTCCTGCTAAATGACTAAAATTTGTCCACATCGTCCTCATTTTGTACTGCTATAATGCAGATCCTTGTTATGACCCCTCAGATTTTGTTACATAATTTGTCCCACTGCTTCATCAAAATTGAGCTGATAGCACTTCTAATATTTGATGAATGTCATTATGCCCAAATTGAAAGCAATCATCCTTATGCTGAAATTATGAAGGTAATGTACTCTAAATATGCTTATAGGTTGTTTGGATTTTTAATTTTTTAATTTTTTTGGAAATATTCCCCTAACGCATTTTCCAACTACATTTGCTTGTCACATACATCACATTCCAAAAAGTGCTACAATTAGTTTTCTAACAATTCTTCAAAAATGCAATCCAAATGGAACTTACTCTCTACTTTTTCAAATTGGTTATTATTATCAGCAGCCTTCTCTCCCTGTATTTTTGCCTTATTACTTGTGTATGGTCTATCATAATGTTTCAGATCTTCTATAAATCAAATGTAGCAGAACTTCCCCGTATATTTGGCATGACCGCATCTCCAATACTAGGGAAAGGTAAATAATCACGTTATTGGCCTTTTCAAGCATGCTTAGGTTCCTAAAGATGTCATGAAAGCGCATCCATGCATTGAATTTTGGGAATATCCTTAGTGGCAATTGTATTTCTAATAATCATTTGGTTGTCATGTATAGTTTTATAGTTTGTCTATCTGAAGGTAAGTAATATTTCTTTGTCATGTGACGTGGTAAAGACAGCTGTTGATATTTGATCTGCTAAGTCGACGAGGTTTGTTGGAGTGACAGTTAGGAAAAGATGAATTAGCGCATAGTTTCAGCTTCTGTTACTTTACACTGGTTCTGCACTGAGATATAGCTCCAGCCTTTTGTACCAAATAACTTTGTTTATCAGCAAAACTTATCAGACCTTATTTGGGGAACACCTTTCATATCTAATTCATACCTGTTGCATCTAGTACTATGAAGTTTGTAAATCTGAAAGTGTTAATAATAATTACTCAATTTCGTTGTGTTAGCTCATATGAATGCAAATCATATTCTAGTAAAAGAAATGCTCAACTGTTATCGTGTTCTTTAAGGAGTAAATTAACAATATGAATTCAGACATGAAATTCTCATGATCTGCATGTCTACATGTTCTTTTATTCAATTTTTTGTGAAATTGAAATTGCAGTAGATTCGCAAATTCCTTCATCTGCGTGATTTCAATAACATCCTAAAGAAGTTTTCATCTGAAATTTTCATGGTTACATATTTGTCTGTACAACTTTATCTGAATTTCTACAATTATTTTCCATGCATTTGCTTTGCAAACTTCAAGAGAATTTAGACTCTTAGTTTAAAATCCAAGAATTGGAATCTTGACATTTCAGGATCCTGTGACTGTTTAAATTTGAGGAAATAATGTACTCTTACTTATTTTTTCTCCTTTTAATATTATGCTTCCCATAAATTTTTGTTTGCTGAATATTTCCTACTAATTCGTTCTGTCTTTCATGTTTTTCCATGAAATATGTATTAGTTATAATTGTGAGATGTATCCTGCAAAACTTATATTTTGATGCTTCCACCATATGTCTGCTGATGTTTGAACTTTGAAGTGGTATGCCTACTTCTTTACAAGAATACAATGTCTTTTTGTGAATTACCTTCTCTACCTTAGGATATTCAGCAACTACCTCAAGTACGAATTGGTTTAGTAGAAATAACTATGGAACATGTTGTACATATTAAAGTTTTACATTTTCTTGATCATATTGCAAAGAAAATTTGATTGGCTGTGTAATTGGTAAACTATGCACAAAGGAATCTGTCATGCATGTGATCATAGTGAGGTATTTGAAAGCTTTCTGTACTTGTTTGACTAAAGAAATTGCTCCTTTTTGTACTAACCTTAGTGTAAATGATAGTACCTTAGTGTAAAATGATAGTATAATGTCAAAGTTGGAATGATTTTGAACTCTGTCTAGTGTTTGTATGGATACTCATTGCAACTTGGACTTATTCTTCTAGTTGGCCTTGGTATGATATTGGTGAGTGCACCGGGATCAGAAGGAAGAATTGTTAGAAATTTATGGTCTTCTTAGGTCACTAATTTCTATTTTTTAAAACTGGAAATGCAAATTACTGATCCAAAAGCATCATCTAGTGAAAGATTTAGAAGAAGATTTGATGTTGATTTGAAAGCTCCAATTATTAAAGATCTAAGAGTAATTGAATTAGAATATGCATTTGCACTTTTTTGGTTCAACTAACTGAAGTTTCTTATGCTGATCTTTTGGATCTCATAACATTTAGGTGCTTCTGTTGATGGTCTTGAAACCTTACTACGTGCTAAAGTAAGTTGTATGATTAGCTGCATATTTTTGCAAATATGGTTTTATGTCTCTAGCATTAGCCATACAGCTGTGTTTATATACCCTTTTGTACTCAACATTCTGCATATTCTTCAGCTTTTCATTGTCTTCCTTTTTGATTCATAGGTTTATTCTGTTGAAGATGTTGATGAACTTGAGCAATTTGTTGCTTCACCTAAGCTTAGGATATATTATTATGATCCTACTATAATTGGCTCTTCTTGTGCTCGTATAAGCTACCATGAGCAACTTGAGATGATAAAGCATCAGGTATTCCACTTTAACATTTTAAGTTTGTAATTGTTGTCTTCTTCTTCTGTCTCCCTCTTTTTTTTCTTGAAAAAAACTTATGATTACAAAATATTGGTGGTTTGGCAGTGTGTGTCTGATCTAACCCGGAAAACTGGTGATCATAATACTCTTAGGATTACCAAAAAGATGCTACAGAGGCTGCATGGTAATATCATGTTTAGTTTGGAAAACCTTGGTCTTTGGGGATCTTTACAGGTACACTATCATGATGTTCCAAATGATGTTATTTTCTTCATGTATTGTATCATTCTTTATGTAGTTCCCTATAATGTTTATGCATATCTTTTTGTGATTGCTTCTATTTGTTTCAAATCACATGCTGAAGCTATTGAAAATTTTGACATGAAGGCATTAACTCTATCTTGTGCTACTTTTCAAAGGCAAGTTGTATCCTTTCGAAGGGTGATCACTATGAGCAAAATGAAGGGACAGATGCAGAAGAGAGTTCTGCCGATAACTCCTTATGTGACAGATACTTAACTGAAGCTTACTCTGTTCTTGCTTCTGCCTGTAGGAAAGGTACTTCAACAGTTTGCTCAGTGACATCTATGTCATTCTCGCTTATCACTATAACATTCATGGCTAGTTGATTTACATTGTTTTTCTATGCTTAACAACTATGTCACTGGATAATGTTGTTGAATACAAAAGAAACTTTTGCCTTTTCACTTTTAATGCTTTGAGATATAATTATGATATCATTTTGTTTGGATAAGCTGAATCTGTTCGATAATATTGATGGGGTCTGCTTCCTTCATGCAGATGATGTCGCACCTGATTTATCCCTGGTGGAGTTCCTGAAGGAGCCCTTTTTTTCAAGAAAGCTCTTACGACTTATTGGAATTCTTCGCACCTTCAGGTTGGTAAGCAGTCTTACTGTGTCATATTGAGAAATCAATTGTTGCAAAGTTTACAAATTTCTATTGAATGAGAAATAATGGAGTCAAACATTAGGGTCAGCTTGTGATGCATAGTGATTAAGATGGCATAATATCATCCACAAACAGTACATTAGCCCTGTATATTGATACTTTGAATTGCAACATTATTGGTCAACATTATTCAGTATCTGGTTTAGTGTATCCTTTCTGGACAGCAAAAAGCACTTCTCTTTCAAAAATAGAAAAGGAGAAGAAATAAGGAAAAGAAAAGGACATAGTAAAAACATACATCTATTTTTTTATAGTCATTTTTTGTTATTCATCTAATTGTCTGTTGTAAGTAAAAGAATAAATGCAAATTTACTTACCTATTTCATCTTTACTGATTTGATCTGTGATGTTTGTCAGCCTTAGAACTCTCATTGTGGCTTTTCAGGTTACAGCCAAACATGAAATGCATAGTGTTTGTCAACAGGATTGTGACTGCCCGGTCCTTGTCATATATACTTAAGAACCTTAAATTCTTGTCTTCTTGGAAGTGTCATTTCCTTATAGGAGTCCACTCTGGACTGAAAAGTATGTCTCGAAAGACTACAAATGCTATTCTTGAGAAGTTTCGATCTGGTGAGGTAATATACTCTAATTTTATTGTCACAGAAAGTGTTTTAGGAGCGTGCTAGAGTTTCCTTCTGTTTATAGTTTGATTTGTGCATTGGCGGTTACTTTGTAATTTCAAAACTAAAGTCGATCACTTTTACATCAAGTAAAGTAGGTGATTTGATGTGTGGATAAATGTACATATTTTCTATTTGGCAGCTTAATTTATTAATTGCAACTAAGGTGGGTGAGGAAGGACTTGATATACAGACTTGCTGCCTTGTAATAAGGTTCGATCTTCCAGAAACTGTGGCCAGTTTCATACAATCTCGAGGTCGTGCAAGAATGCCGGAGTCCGAATATGCCTTTTTGGTCAACAGGTGCTCTTTTGAAATATGCGCCATTAGCAAAGTTATTTTCTATAGAACGTTCATCACAATAATTTTGTTATTGCAGTGGCAATGAAAAGGAGATAAACTTGATAAAACATTTTGTAAAAGATGAACTCAAGATGCATCAAGACATTTCGTCAAGGAAATCTCAAGTAACAATGACTGATTTTGAAGAAAAAACATATCAGGTGGATTTGACCGGTGCCACTATCAGTTCAGCATCTAGTATATCGTTGCTTCATCACTACTGTTCAAAGCTTCCACATGATGAGTATGCTCTGAATGCTTTGCTTGTAATGCAGCAACACTTTCTCTTCGATCGTGAGAGTAAATATGAAATTCTGCACTGAATTTATCAATTGACTCTATCTGCTCAATTGCAGATATTTCAACCCAAGACCACAGTTCTTCTATTTGGATGAGGCAGATGGAATGGTTTGCCTTATAATTCTACCATCAAATGCTCCAATCCACGAGATTGTGAGTGCTTCACAAGTTTCATTCGAAGCAGCTAAAAAAGATGCATGTTTGAAAGCATGCAAGACTCTGCACGAAGTCGGAGCTCTAACTGACTATCTCCTGCCAGAACAAGATAGTGGCAGTGAGGAAACAGACGATAATTTCTCTGATACAGAGAACTGTGATGGTTAGGGGACATTGGCATATTGAAGTTATTTTGTCATGTGATGTTTTGTTTACAACACAGTTTAAAAATCCTAGTAATTGGAATTTTCTTGCAGATGATGATTTGCGGAGAGAACTGCATGAGATGCTGATTCCTGCAGCCCTTAAAGAAACCTGGACTGAGCTGAAAAATTCTGTTTCCCTTTGCACTTACCATTTTAAGTTTTGTCCTAATCCCATAGATAGACTTTACAGGGAGTTTGCTCTTTTTGTCAAATCACCTCTGCCAAAAGAGGCTGAGAAAATGAAACTTGATCTTCATTTGGATCGTGGTAGATCTGTCTTGACTGAGCTTGTTCCATATGGAGTAGTAAAATTCACTAAAGATGAGGTAAAATTTATTATCTTGTTGTTCTTGTTTTTCCATCTAGAAGTCGAAATTTAGAGGCTTATTCACTTGTTTAAATTTCAATTATTAGCTGGTGCAAGCAGAGAAATTCCAAAGAATGTTCCTCAAGGTGATTCTCGATCGATCAGAGTTTACTTCTGAATTTGTATCACTGGAAAATAAAACTGGCGATCCAATCTCGTCAACATCTTACCTGTTACTTCCTATACTTCTTAACAATAACAACAAGGTTTCTGTGGATTGGAAACTTGTTGAGAAATGTTTATCCTCATCAATCTTTGGTGCTCCAAAATGTGCTGGACATGATGAAAGTTCTCAGGACAAAAGACAGTTGCATCTTGCAAAAGGAATCAAGAGTGCAGAGGAAGTTGTAAACAGTTTGGTATATGTACCGTGCAAGGACACATTCTTTTTTGTTTCTGACATTGTTTATTACAAGAATGGATATAGCTCAATCAAGGATTCCAAGAATCATCTAGACCTCTACATGGAAAAGTAAGCAGCATCTTTTATTCTTTTGAGAATATGGGAACTTCCTGTAAAATTCTTATAATGTTACATAGGGCTGCATATATATTGCTGTATGTAAAACAAAGTTGATCTGTAATTCAGTATTTTTCTTGTGAATGTTAAGGAGAGGAATGTTAGTACAACTAAAATACCAGGGAGGTTAGTTTGATTGTTAATGAACATGTGCATGGCTAATCACCTATCACAGAGGGTGAATATACCAAGGATCTCAATCTGAAATTTATTGGCATCATGACAAGTTGTTGACTTTTGCTTAAAAGTTTGTGTAAAAGTTTGCACTGTCTTTTACTATATGCTTCATGAGTATGCGACTGTCTGTCTTTTACTAAGAATAGCATGTAAGAATTTGACTGGTACCCACTTAAAATCTTTATGCTCGAAATGGTTTCTTCATGCCATCATCTGTTCATATTCTCTGGCCTTTACAATGTCCTGTAATTTATTTCCCAACTATTTTCTCATTTCAGTTATTGATTATTGTGATAGGTTTAGCATTCAGCTTTGTTATCCTCATCAACCACTTTTGAAAGCAAAACAAGTATTCTGTTTGGACAACTTACTGCGGAAGAAAGGGTATTCAGGTAGTTATCATTTCAGTTTCCTAATTGAATTATTCACGCGAATCAAGTTCAGTGGTGCAACTCCAGTAATTAAATCTTCTCTGTTATCAGTGAATTGTGACTATCTCTTGTTTCAGCTTGTAGTAGTTTTGCAGTTTTGTATCGGAAGGCTGGCCTTGAGATTTATGTAGACTTTTCCTGAGCATTTCTATGTCATAACCACTAACATCTTTTCTTGAATGGTCCTATTTGAACCAGAAATGAGTTATTATTGATGAGCAATTTTGACATGCTGCTAACCTACAGTCGTTTTACCACTCACCAATCACTTGCAAGTTGGTAGCAGTTAAGTCATACCCATTTATGTTTCACAACCTTACGAGTTCGGAGTGAGCTGTTCTATTTCTCAGCACTAGTCTCACCTTGACGATGGTGGAAGTCATGAATTCTAGCCTTCTTATGCTTTAATAATGGGAAGTCTTTCACATGGTTTGTCTCCGTGTCAGGAGTCTATGCGTGTGGGATAAGATGCCTGTAGCATTGATGTGAGTGGGTAGGGATGTTTATATCTGTTGGAACAAACTTCAGAAAATATAAAGGACATGGATGCCTCATCTGCTGTCTACAAACTATAGAGCCATTAGTATGGCAACTATGAATCTCAGGGAATGCTTGATCTGAGGTGGCAAAATGATCCTTGGCAAGATCGTAGCTGCACAGAGTTATTTTTCGGCTGGACACGTATAAGCAAACCACCACATTCTGGTGAAGTCCTTGCACAATCTCAAAGTTAGTGTCACCTAAGCCAAACCTTTGCTGGTGGAAATTTAGCTGCCATATCTCTCTCCTTCCTCCATTTTTGATTTGCCTTCCTTGCAGTACTAGAAATATTCACAGCATGTACCTCCTTCCATCCTCTTGGATACTCATGCACAATGTTCCAAACGCGATGTGAATGTTTCTAGAGTGTGCTTCTCTCTTCCTGTTTCCATTTGTAAATTTTAAATCTCCAACATCATAGCCTTCATCAAGACGTCTCCACTTCAATTTGTTGGTTCCTTTTGGTAAGATGCTGCAGATAATGAACCAGAATAAATAGGTATGTAAGGAATGCACCAATCAGGGCTCTTTTACATTTTAGGCTATAGATTAGATTAGATTTTGATGATTTTATCTTTAGCTGCCTGTTGATATGGTTTTTAATCTACTACATGTGCTAAAATTGTGGAAAATTTTCTAAAGACCTGTAAGCATAGGGGTGCAGTTCTTGCTGCTCGATAAACATGGCTGACCTCGTCTGCTGTCATGACAAAATCTAAGATGGCTTCATTATGAACAATAGTGTTGTAATTAAAAAATGATTGGTGAATGAACCCCGAGAGAAATAAAAAATTGAACTACTACTTCTGGACTTCATTACATACTGTTTTCTGTCTTTACAAGGTAAATCATCACACTATTGCTAAATGATGACTAGATCATGTACTTCTTTGCAGCTGACTTTTTACTGTATGTAATTGACATCCTTGATTGGGCTTTACTGGTGTTAGGAGTTGTCGTAGTTTACGTCGTCTTGATAATGACTTTTGAGATTGAACTAATAATCTAATTCTTCTTCTTGTGTCATTCTGTTGTCAGCTTGCAAAACTTATGTAAACAGTCTGTCTTTCAGAACGGGGATTTGATCAGGCTAAGAAGTCTCTGTTTTGCTCTTTCCTGTTGATCTTTGTTCTGTTGCACATTTGCTTGCTTTTATTTGCTTGCTTTCTTGTGTTTACATACTGATACTTTGTGAGACCCTTCTTTGTATTAGTTTAAAGTTTTTAATTTCTAAACACTTTCTGTTTCCCCTTCATTCTCATTTCCACGTCATTCCATAGAAATTTTGATCCCATTCCTTACACGTGTCTATCTAGACTAAAACTGCACTTAAAGGAAATGTTCATATATGGTAAACACAAAGATGTATAATCAGAACTCAGCAATCCAAGGTGCAAAGCTGATATATTATGGCCGTTAAAAACTTTCTGCCTGATATGGTTTTATGCTTTTTACGCAAGTAAATGAACCACTTTTGATTGTCCAATCTAGCCATCAACTAGAATTAGCTTAACATAGAACTTGGTGAGCAAGCATATGAACTCCTTAGACGTCGTTCCTGTTACAAATTTCGCAACATTCTGCAATTAAAGCAATGGGAGATTTAATTGATTCAATTACAAATTTCTGTTGATCTTCGGAATGCAGTGTTATTGCAGCTAACCTATAGATGTAAAGAGGGGTCATAATATGTTATTTTTAGGTAGGTTATTGTCCTTAATATAAGAATGTTGCTTGGCCTTTTTTGTCCTTATCTTCTCCGTATAAAGATTTGATATAATTGAAAGACATTATGAGTGTCTCATTTATTTCTCCTACTTATTTTCTTTGTACATTTCTACAACTATCTTATAACTGTTCAACTGCTATATATATAGGATAGCTAGCCTTCTTGAACTCCCTGCACCACTTCCCAGCTTGCCCTTCCCACCCACACCCCCCCCCCCCCAAAAAAAAAAAAAGAACAGGACCCCCGACAAGAAGAAAAGAAAGAAGAAAGATTGATGAGAAAATGGAATGTTAAAAGTGACCTATTCTGAGATTCTGGATTGTTGTTTATCAATGTTTTATGAGCAGAAGTACGTGAGAAAGAGGAGCACTTCATTGAGTTACCTCCTGAGATTTGCCAGTTGAAGATAGTTGGGTTTTCAAAAGATATTGGGAGTTCATTGTCATTGTTACCTTCAATTATGCACCGTCTGGAAAGCTTGCTTGTGGCAATTGAGCTGAAGAACAAATTATCTGCTTCATTTCCCCAAGGAGCAGAAGTTACTGTTCAGCGTGTATGGCTGTTGTCTCTCTTACTGTTAGTGAAGGGTTGTGTTCATCACATCTAGCACTCATGTCACCTTCTCCACGATGGCTAATTTATAATAAGCTAGATACAGCATGAACATGATAAAAGAATGTGCTTTGGTGATGGGTACTTTGGAACTGCAGGTTCTTGAAGCTCTTACAACAGAGAAGTGCAATGAGCTCTTTTCTCTTGAAAGGCTGGAGGTGCTTGGTGATGCATTCCTCAAGTTTGCAGTTGGTAGACGTCTATTTCTTTTGCACAACTCCCTAGATGAAGGACAGCTGACAAAAAAGCGGTCTAACATTGTCAACAATTCCAATTTACTCAACCTGGCTATGAGAAAGAATTTGCAGGTGATTGATTATATTGAATAGACTTTAAGATATAAGATTGTATTTGTTGAAGGAAATTATCCAAAAGGAAATAAAAAAATAGAATGAAAAGAAAGAAGGCTTCTCTGTGTAGTTGATACTGGAATTGGAAGCTGACAGTTATGTGCACAAATTATGGCTGTGTTTTCCAAACATGCACTCTTTATTAAAGTATAATGGTGCTAGGTCATTTGATGATCTTATAAGTCGTGGCTTCAATCTGATAGTGGGCAGTGAATGTTAAGATTGGACCATGTTTAGGTCTTTTTGCCTTCATTCTACTGGTAGTCACTTAGGGGTCAAAAGAGGAACAGAGGGGAACGAGTTATCCAGTCATATACCAAAGAAGAGGGAAAATGATGCACTCTATTAATTTCTACTGAATCTTGAGTCTGACTGGTTACTTTGTGCATCTATGTCCTGCTTTGTTCGTTAATTGATATGGTGGAAAGTACTTGTGGCATTTCCTCTGGTATAGTGCAAAAATCTCTGCCTTCCATGGAGTATGTGAGTGGTAGCCAAGCTCGAATACCACATAATCACCTAAGCATTACATGGGAACAGCTGCTTAGGGGAATTGTTGTGAGTGAAACTTGTGTACCACTAACCAACCTTGGCTGATTATGTCGGAACATGAGATAGGTGCATACAGCATATAAAGTCGTGAAATCGTGTGTGTCAACTAATAACATTACGGGAAGGAGAAAAAGATGTCTGTGTTGGTCAATCAGAATGTGTCCTATAGTTGCTCGCTTGGAAGTGTGAAATTGAAGTTTATGAAGAGGTTCTTGTTTTCATTCTCACCTAAAATTTGAATGTGACTGACTTACAGTTAAGAACGGAGCAAACACCAGTCATGGGCTATTTTGGTTTTTAGAATTAAGCGTGCATCATTATATATGCAAGTCTGATCATGTATTTATGAAGCATAAGATTGTAACTATTCTGTAACCTACTGCTTTTACAAATTGAACAATCCTATCTTGCTTTATTTATTTATTTGTTTTTCACATTCTTCTGATCTGTATTTTACCATTTTCAAGGCAGAAAACTTGAAGAAATATAAAATTTACTAGTAACTATTGCCTCGTCTAGCTTTTTATAAGTTTGAAGCTGAAATACTTAGCATTGGGCATTGCTTTAGCGAAACAGATAATTTAACCTTCTTTTATACCTATTTATTGCATTTGAGATAGGAGGAGCTTACTTTAACAAATTATTGCTTTCTCAAAATAACAAGTTCTTCATTTGGATTATTCTTCATAATTGCTTTTGATGTCTGTGCATATTTCAGGTATATATACGTGATCAATCATTTGAACCCAACCAATTCTTCGCTCTGGGTCGTCCTTGTCCTGTAATTTGCAGCAAGCAAACAGAAAATGCAATACACTCTCATGCAAGTTCGGTGAATGATGTAAATACTGAGGTTCGATGCAGCAAATGTCATCATTGGTTGTACAAGAAAACCATTGCTGATGTGGTTGAGGCTCTTATTGGTGCATTTTTAGTTGATTCTGGCTTTGGAGGCGCAACTGCTTTCCTCAAGTGGATTGGCATACAAATTGATTTTGAAGAGTCACAACTTCTTAACATCTTCAATGAAAGCAAAAACTTTCTCCCTTTAGCCAATCAGATAAATATAACTGCCCTTGAGAATCTACTAGGGTATAAGTTTAGGCATAAAGGTTTGCTCATTCAGGCATTTGTCCACCCTTCCTACAACAACCACTTGGGAGGTTGCTACCAAGTAAGTATTACAATTTTATCAACTTTGGTTACCTGTTGTTTAATCATATCTGTTAACTACTGTCTGACATGTTTTGATACTAATAAGTTGTTTGACCCAGAGACTTGAGTTTCTTGGAGATGCCATGTTGGATTATCTGATTACATCCTATTTATACTCAGTGTATCCCAAATTGAAGCCTGGTCAACTGACAGATTTGAGATCTGCATCTGTGAATAATACTTCATTTGCTGACATTGCTATTCATTGCTCCTTCCACGAATTTATCATTTGTGATTCTAGTGCACTCTCCAAGTCTATGGAGCAATATGTCAGCTTCACTCAAACAACAGAAAGAGGACAGATTGACGAGCCAACTTGTCCAAAGGTGATGCTAAACGTCATTATTTCATGCATTGTAAAGTCAATTCGCCGCACATGGCTTCTGTATAAATCATTTAAAATTTTCTTCTAGTATTTGTTGGAAATTTATTGACATTTTAATGGAGAGTGGCTATAGCAACCATGACTATTTAGATTTTAGAAGAAATGTTTTAAATCAGATGGAAAAAAGATAAACAAAGAAGTCAAAAAGGAATCAGGAGACTATGTACTGATCAAGAAAAACAAAAGATTAGGATCTGATTAGGGACCACTGCTCATGTTCTATAGTCAGATAGTCAAATTGATACTTTAATAATTAATTTGTAAAGAAATATGTACCACATCCATGAAGCATAAGGGGAGCTCCTTTTTCTTTTAACATCTGTTTTTAAAAAAATATATATAAATGCTGAAGACCCTGTGATCTTAAAGTGCAGTCATAGGGACTTTCAACTGTCCTTTTTAGGCTTATTATACTGTGGTAAACTGAGGTACTTAACTGTTGCATATTAACTTTAAGCTTTAATGAATGTTCTGAATTTGCATAACTTATTTCTTTGTGATACCTTTTCTTCTAAGATAGTGTGAATATTAAATTTCTTATAGTTGTGTGCAATCATTGAAAATTTCAAATGTGTCTTTTTTATCCACATTTTAACCGCTGAAATTTCTCGACTCTCTTTGCTATTCCTCACTATTCTGGAAAACCAGCCTTTCTGTGCACTACTCTGGCCCATGCTTTTCTTTAGTAGAGGAGCAATCAAATTAAGTAGATTGAAAATTGTATTGACATACTTTGTATTGCAATTAGGACTTATGACCAATATCGGAATTCTTTTCTTTTTGCACATTCAGTGCAGTTTTAAGTCTAGTAGTTTCCTGCATGGGAAATTTTGACTTCTCAAAACCTTAAATATGATTGGAATAAGGATCAAAACCTTGATGCTTGGAAGTTGAAAGGATATATGGCTGACTTCTAATATATTAGTGTTCTTTCTTCCTCTTCTTTTTATTTCTTGTCTTTGTATAATGGAAGGGCACACCCGCAAATCTGTCAGCTACTTCCAGGTGCTTAGACCACTCCAGAAGACCCATAACCCTGGTTGCCCAACTTAAGCTTTGTGATGGGCCCCAAGGAGTTGCTCCTTGTGGGAGCAGAACCTTCAACCTCGTGCTATTGAAGCAATTTTCCTTGCTTATTACCCACCTGAACAACCCCTTGAGATTATTGTTCTTTCAGTTTTCCTTATTGCCAGAAAGCAAATTCGGAATGAATATGAAAACAAACACTTGCTTCATCCAAGCAGTGATGGATGAAAATTATTTATGTGATTTTCTCAGCATTTTGAGGCTGTGAGTACTTTGTGGTTGCCAAGTAGTATGTGAAGAAATGATTTTGTGGTGGGAAATAGCTTAAAGTATTAAATTGCCTCTCTATATTTGCAGTCTCCACACTTGACCTCACTCTGGATCACCGTGTTCTTTCAGGCCCTGGGTGACTTGGTTGAGTCTTGCATGGGTGCCATTCTTCTTGACACAGGGTTCAACTTAAATTGTGTCTGGAAGATAATGCTTTCCTTGTTAAACCCTACCATGAGCTCTTCCAAGTTGTGGATTAATCCTATTAGGGATCTTCAGGAACTTTGCCAGTGTCATGGCATGGATTTGCAGTTTTCAGCGTCAAGGAAGAGTGGAATATATACTGTTCAATCAAAAGTGACTTCGGGAGATTTGATTATGAATGATTCTGCAACTAACATCAGCAAAAAGGCTGCCAAAAGAATGGCTGCAAAACAACTATATTCACGTTTAAAGGTACTTTATCTAGTGAACTTTGGTTTTTATGCTACTAAAAGGTCACTATCCTGTGGTTTTGGTTCTCTCTCTCTCTCTTTTCTTTTGGGGTTTCATTCCCATGGCAACTTTCATACCTATTTTACTATGCCTCACCATTGTGAAATTTGTCAGGAAAACTAAACATTAGAGCAAATAGGGCATGATAATAAGTATATACTTTTTAGTTGTTAGGCTTGGTACAACTATATGTAGGTGTGAACTAGATATTTCAGCCTAGATTGTAGTAGCATCATAGATATGCTCTTGCCAGTCCTTAGAGAAGCTTCTATTAACTCTATTATGAGTCTAATTTAATAAAGGTTAAAAGCATTGGAGCCACCAATGTTAGCAAGGTTAGTCATCAAAGTCTTTGATGTGTCCATCTTAAGTACTGGCATATTTGAGAAATGTCTTTACAGTTTTATTTATATACTGGATTGAACTATAAGATTATCAATGCAGATTGAATTGTGATCCAAAAATACTTGATTTTTTCTGAATATGATACTCTAGGTTTAAAAATATCACAATGGAATTCCTGGATGTCAGGTGAACTGAAAGTGGTTTATGTAATTTAAATCCTATGAGTAAAATGTGGCTGTTGTGGAGTTCCTTGTAGGTGCTTGAAGTCTGGCTTTGAAGAGCTTGTTTCTTGTTCTGCTCTTCAGCGTGGTGTGTCTGTCTAGTGGTTGGAGGGCTCAGTACAAACATCTTTCTTGCTTCAATGTTTTAACTGGCCTAATTTCGTGTCTGATTCGCACTTGGCGAGCTCAATCAGTGATTCCAGACTAGTTTGCAGTAGAGGATATGACTTCTTGATTTAAATTTAGGTTACACTTCATGGTTGATGGATCTTTTTAGCATCGATTCAGGACTAGCTTGCTCTAAAGGAGCCAAGGTTTACTTGTATATGTTAGTTGTGGTGGTTCTTCCTTCCTTTTTGAAGTTCATAAATCTTTTATCAATCAGGATTTTGGCTAGTTTTGAGCTTTTGAGCCTTTCTACAAGGTCATAATAGTGCTCAGTGATTATCAAATATGCAGGCTGTAGGTTACACTGCCAAGTCGAAGTCATTAGACGAAGTGCTAAAAGAAACTGAAAAGATGGAAGCCCAATTGATTGGATTTGATGAGAAGCCTTCGGTTGTTAATGGTAAATTTTACGACTTCAGGGTGCAAGAAGCTTCTGAAACTGAAAATGGCTTGAAGGTGTATCCCCTGAATGAAGATCCTGGAAACGACTATAACTCAAGCCACAAGCACATAAGGCAGATTGTGGCTCCATACAATGCTTCACGATGGCGGCCTACAGGGGCCACTAAAAGTCTAATATGCAATCCTGATTCACGGGAAGCAGGTACTAATGCGAAATCTTCTGCTTCCACAATAAACAGTTTTCATCTGTTGGCTCACTTGAATAAAAAATGTAGGTGGTATGAGTACTGGATCACCCAAGTCACGCTTGTATGAAATTTGTGCCACCAACTATTGGGGATCGCCTATATTCGAATGCTTGAAGGAGAATGGGCCGAGCCACCTGAAAGAGTAAGTGAACCTTTTTATTACCTCAGTTTTAGAGAAGGTTTGCATTGAGTAATAGTAAGAAATCTGGATGGTAAAATAATGGATGAAGTAGTTTGGATTAAAGTTATGTGAAATAATGTGAGTGCTCCCTCTGTCTCACTTCATATATGATTTTATGCCATCAGCAAATGTAGCTATAAGCTTTCAGAGTTATGGGGCAAATTTTAAAGAGACGTGCGTTTTGTTTGTCTTGGGATTTAGCAGGGGAGGGGCTTTCTTCTGTTAAGAGACCGGAGGCTGGAGATGTGCCATTTTTGGAAAGACAACATAGTTAGAAGCTAAAAAGCCGTAGTCTTGGTACTAATTATGAGACCAACGACAAGGGTAGACGAATAGCCACTTGTAGCGCTCCAGAAGCCTGCACCTTTCCCCTGCCTTCTGGTTCTTCCCTTGTACCAAAATAGGAGTTGCTATTATAGTTTCTTTAGTTTGATATTTCCTGTTAATCAATCAACTTTATTTTTCTTGTTTTTTGTTTCTCGGGACAGGAAGCATTCATATAGGTTTTTATGCATTAATCATGACACCTTTGAAGTTCGCATACCAAATCCCAAGTTAGATAATTTTTGGGTCAATTTCAATCGCGTCGAAATATTGAGTTTGGCTATATTTACAGATACACGTTCAAGGTGGTGGTGGAAATTGATGACGCCTTGAATCAAGTAGTGGAATGTTGTGGGGAGCCCCGGCCAAGAAAGAAGGATGCTGAACAGAGCGCTGCTGAAGGGGCGCTCTGGTACTTGAAGCGTGAAGGTTATCTATGGCACCAGAACTGAGGGCCTAAGGACCTAAAATATATTAGCCAGGAAAAAAAAAGGACCTATGCAGTTCATTTTGTGATTTGTTCCCACAATTGTACATGAAACTGTTAGTACGAGGCATACATTTCTGTAGTTACATAGATGTACAGACATGTTAGTCCTTTTGTATCTCTATATATACATGTAAAATCAGGTGCAAGAGAAAAAAAAAAACATACTGCTTCATTAATTTACCAAGTAAATTTTACTAAATTCACCAAGTCCTTTTGTATCTCTATATATACTGTTTTTTTTTTTAAATTATTTTCCAAGCACGGGAAAGATAGGACTTGAGAAGTGGGATGAGGAAGTTGTAATTAATTTTAAGGGTGACCACAGGCACTTCATCATATATTTCCCCCTCATTCTTACATGGTGTTGTATTTTGTCTCTTTTTTTTTTTTTTTGGGCAAAAGAAACTGAACAGATTCCATGTCAATTGCATAAGAAGTCAATCAAAAAAAATTAACTAGAACACTTATTTTTCTCCTTGAGTTTATGTTCAAATTTCTTTTTCAACCTTAAAAAAAACCACCTTATAGTATACATCTACTAGGGAAAGGCCGAACATTTGCATGGATTATCTGGTTTACAGGGTTACCACCTAAAATATAAATGATGCCGTGCTACGGTTCTTGAGCATAAATTCTTTATAGTTGTGAGTGGTGATCATTTTGACTTTGATTTTGAGTTTGCCTTTTTTGAAAGTAGGAACATAGGGTATTGGATTTTCAGACTTGTGCCCATTGCTCTATTTTTCTATTCGTAACTTGTTGCTTTTTCTTTTGCTCATGATCCATGACTCATCCACAAACATCCTAATGACCCCTGACGAAAATGAAACTAATCTTAATCGGGCAATTTGGACTTTAATAATCTCTAATGATATCAGTTATCTTGACAAAAACTTCAGCACGATTAAGATTAGTAGCACGTTTTTAGAGAATTAGTTAGTACTTTTTCTTTTTTTTTTGTCGACACAGGGGGTGTACCGGTCAATCCTTACGGGGCCCGACTAATCCCCCTGCGCTCCGGGAGAGGAGGTCCCACTCCACACCGAAGACGTAAACAACGGGACTCGAACCCTGATTGCTAGGTAAGTGGTCATACCCTAAAGAGGGGGAGCACACCGTCCAAACTCCAAACTACCCGTGGGGCGAATTAGTTAGTACTAATATACTACTACATTCTAGGGTAATCTTTCTTATTTTTCTTGCTGAACAATAAACTACTCTGTTTTATTGGCATAAAATTCTTAAATGTTTCCTAAATTATCTTGGAGATACTGAGGTAGGGATTTTTGTCATTTGCAAATGCAAGCTACGATTGGAGTATCATTTCAAATTTTAGAAAAATGAGCGCAATAATTCATTTTTTTTTAAAAAAAAAAAAAAGAGAGAAAGAAAGAACTTTTATTTCGAAGAAAATAGTAGTGAGTATGGTTGAGTGCATGATGATGACCATTAGAATGCTTTTGGTCTTCCATAATCAATTAATGTAGAGTGTAAACCATCATGTTGGCCGAGGTTAATTCGTGGAGACAAGAAAAGTGCCTTATTTTCTTCAAAAATAAGCCTGCCTGCTTGCCCTACTAAATAAAAATAATGATGCCCATTCTGTAAAGTGGTCTCATTCGGGCTGTCGGGGAATTAAGTAATATATCCCATTAAAGATGCTTATGATAAGGTCTTGTACGGCCTTGTTTGGATGGTAGTTCTTCGCACAAAATTTATTAAGTTTTTTTTGTTAATATATTTTTAATTAATTTTTCACTTCATATACTATAAATCAAATTATTATAATATATTTTTATAAATAGCAGCAATCCAAACTAGCTACCGGGTGTGCCTTTTTTTTCTCTCTCTTCTTTTTTTGGTTCCTCTCCTCCCTCCCCCCTTCTTTTCTAAAAAAAAGTTTCAATGAATTCGATTCTGATTATCATTATAAGTTAGAATATGCCTTCAAAACCATGACTTCAACTTCAGTCAGAATATATCTCTAAAATTATAGGTCACTGATATGAATTCTTACAAATTACGTATCAATACAATCTTTCAATCCAATTCTCACGTTGATAGCAAGATTCAAACATATGATTTTTTTTATGAGGAGAGTAACTGACCTACTTGTATCTCCCTCTCTCTTAATGAACGTATTGTCGGCCTGTTATCACTCCATGAAGTCAACTGATAAATGGGGACAGAGCATGTCCATTTCAAAATCCCATGTCCCATGTTATATGCACAACCTAACCTTTTATTTTTTTTTATTCATGATTCCATCTAAATTCTGAATATTTTGTGCATCGCAACAACCCCGATGAACAGCTCGTACGTTGAGGTTTACAATATTCATCAGATATACATAGGGCTGTCAACGGGCCGGGTCCGGGCCGAAATTCATTATTCCGGACCCGGACCCGAATTACTATACCGGATCCGGATCCGACCCGTTTACCCGACGGGTCTTTTATTCTATGTTCTGGATCCGGATCCGGGTCTACCCGAACAAATTTACCAAAATTTATAATTTCTAATAAAAATGAGAAAAAAATATATTTGTAAACTAATTTCTAACTAATGCAAAGAAAAAACCAAATAAGAAAAGAAATCAAATTAATTTTATTAAAATACATCACCCTAATCAAATTATATTGATAAATATATATTTTTTAAATTATTAATTCATTTATATCCGGATCCGGGTCTAATACGGGTCGGAATACTATATTCCGTATCCGACCCGTTTTTTGTTTGACAAAACGGATCCGGATCCGGATCCGGGAAACGGAATTAAATCCCTACCCATACCCGCAATAATTTCACGGATCCGGTCCGGATCCGGGTCTAGACCCGACCCGTTGACAGGCCTAGATATACAGGATAATTAACAAGAAAAACTCTTCTAGTAAGGGGTCAAGTAAATAAGTTTTCGACGCCCCATGACTAGATAACAAACTATAAACGGTTTATGAAGTAGATAGTGAAAATGTTTTAAATTTTAAATTTGATTGGTGATAATGTTGGTTTTAACCCACTACTTTTTATGCATTAAAATAAATACAAAAATCTAGAAAAAAAGAATGAGAAGTTTGGAAATCATTGAGAGAGTCTCTGCTAAAAACCCCTTCTGCAATACATATAGATATAGATATAGATTAACAAGAAAAACTCTTCTAGTAAGGGGTCAAGTAAACAAGTTTTCGACGCCCCATGACCAGTTTGAATCGAAAGCCAATTCTCGAGGTATCTAATCGCGTAAGTGCTGCCTCACCTCTATTTGGGTCTGGCAAGTGATTGCGTATCAAAGTGAACTTTCCTAAGCCCATTTTTTTGAGGCATCTAATCACGCAAGTAGTGCCCCCACCTCTATTTGGGTCTAGCAAGTGATTACGATTTAAAAATGGATTTTCCTAATTGATGCTTGACAGGGATTGATTAATATACTTAATTTGTATATAATTTTGTCATTTAAATACAGATACTTGCGTGTATTATCCTACTGCACTTAACAAATTATTTTTCAAAAATTAACACCTAATACACATTTCAACAACCACTGCCCCATAATGGACAAACTTAATATTGTATCATGTTATGGTCAGTCTAGCCATTACAAGAGATAATCAAATAAAAAAAATAACACATGAATATTGATAAGGTCTTCATAACCAACACCTCTTAGGCTGGCGGGCAGAGGAAGGGAATCAAAGCCCTTCGGGTGGGAGGGAATTGGGAAGGAGTTGAGGGGTTAAAAAAGAAAAGATAAGGTCTTAATTTTGTGACTAAAACTGAGATTCCAATAAAGATTACTAGATGTTAGGACTATCAATGGGGTTGAGCTAACTAGAGCTCGGCTCGTTCAACCCGAAAAAAGGTCCGGTGAATCCGACCTTTTAATGAGTCGATATGAGTTTGAGCCTAAAAATTAGGTCCAAACTAAATATGAGCCGAGTTTGAGTCTCATTAAACTCAAATCCAATATAAACCCGACTCTTAAATTACCTGTATATATAATGATATATATATAATATTTATATTTTGATATTATATATAATTATATATATACAAATTATAAAACATAAAAATACATTTGGAGACTCTTCTACTAGTTTTCTTGAGAGCCAATATTGGTAATGCATAACTGAAACTTTAACTTTTCTTATTGGTTGAATAAATTTTTGTGTTGGCATAATAATGGTTGATTTCTTTTTTATCTGGAAACATAAATCATCAAACATGTTTGGATTCAAGTCACAAAATTATGAAGAAATTCCAACATTTGAAGATATACTGGTTTATAACCGCATGTTTTATTACTATTTTTTATGTATTTTGAACGAATTAGATATAACTATTATTGAAAAATTCTTGATTCATATACTTTTAAGACCTATTATTTGTTTATATTTAGTTTTAATGTTGTTGTCCTGTGAATGTTAAATTAACTTTACAACTCGATAGTTATAGTAATTATATTAAGAAAATTGAGGAGTAGTAAGTGAATCTGGACTAAATCCGAATAAAGTTTAAAACTTCAATATTTTGTGAATTTAATATGATCATCACATTTATTAATCCGAAACTCACGGCCTAAAATTCGAAAATATTATAAATTAAATGAGTTGAACGTGAACTTATGAAAATCCGAATCATATATTTCGATTTACAGCCTACTAGAGGTTTTAAATTTAAAATTTTCTTTTGCCTCTTGACCCCTTAAATCTCGCCTTCTGTATTGGAAAAAAAAAAGTTTTAAAAAAATATTAATAACTGAGTTGGCCCCAGTTCACCGGCTCACCTAACGGCCTGTTTGTAGTGTGATTGGCTGCAGTCATTTGGTGATAATCAATCAAAGGGTACTTTCGGAAAAGTATTTAATGCGCTGACAAGTAAGCTTCCGCTTCGATAAGTAGGAAATAGTGGCCCAACCTGGCCTACCACACTGCCCTGCCTTTACCAGCCATATCCACCAACTCTTTTTACTTTATTTCTCCAGCACAATTTCCACACCATCTTCACCCCCCCAACTACCACAAAAAAAAAATTGCCAAAATTACCAATGTTTTAGTTTAATCTGATACGTATTGAACTTAGACGTATAGCAAGCGCGTATCACCACGTCCCATGGGCCCTGGCATAGGATTTCGTCCCCGTACAAACACTTTTTATGTCTTCGGCAGATCGTACATTTCTCTTGAAGAAGCAAAAATTTATTAACGCCAATGCAGCAAAGAAGGGAAAACAAAACACAAGGTGATTTTTCATTGATACCTAATTGAGTTAGCACGATGAAGAATGTTCTGCGAAAATCACTTTGAATTAGGATTCGTTGTGTTTAAATATAGATTTCTATATTGTGTTGAACACAATAATTTTTTTTATGTGTAATTCATTATCGCTTATGAATTAGAAATCTCATTCATCTGATCATAACTTAATGACCGTTTTGCTTTCTCTTCATCTGTAAATCTCAATTTATTAAAAAAAATCTCAATTTATTTTTTTCCAAGATTTTCCTTTACACTAACATAAGGTTTTGATCGATTATCTTTTAATTCTTACTAGATTAAGGTGAAAAAATTTTATAAAATTAAACTCTAATATCTTAGAATTAATTTGCTTCCTGATTTTTGTTAACCAAATTGGCAACATAATTTTTTCATTTTGCATGTTATTTTCTTGCTACAAATTCCCATGAGCATCAAATCGTCATATGCCTCTACCTTCTACGTATCAAATCTAAATGGAAAACCAGATGTCCAGTAGATACAGCATTGAATTAGCATACAAGCAAAGAATGAAACAAGAAACATAATATAAAAAGGTGTTTGATTTTTTCATAGATTAACCATGTGGCCCCAATTTGATTAAATCCTTGAGAGTTTTAATATAAATAGAACCGCAATAATCTAACAAATTGTGGTTTTGTCCGATGTCGCCTTTTCCTCCATTTGTTCGGATTTAGGAATGACAAATCTTTTACAATAATCACTGCAGTATATTTTCTGATGTGATATGCGTAAAATAAAAAAAATAATTAAAAAACCACAAAGGTAATTCAAAAACATATTTGTAATATAAGCAAAATAATATTTAAAAAAATTTCACATTCAAACAAATCCATATAACAACAACTCATGGATCGGTGGTCTGTACGAGTAAGGCAATAGTTGGAACTTGTAGATGGCCTTAAATAGCTATAAAACAACAATTTGATCCACACAGGTAACTACTTCTAATGTGCTATACCACCTGCGTCGCATTCAAATTTCAATGTATGTATTTTCTCACTAGAAGGTGTTTAAAATGATAAGGACAATAAATGCAACAACTAGTTCAATGATAAATTGGGTATCATCAACAAATATCAATTGAACTCGTGTTAGAAAAAATCTCTAAAATTTTGTTCTTACGTACATCAAATGACTAATGACTTCAAGATTTAGAAGCCATTCCTACTAAATTTTAGTAACTTGTTTTTCACTCAACTCGACTGAAATAAATTATATGAGGTAAACTATAATAATATATTTTGGAAAACAAAAAATGATTCGCAGATAGAATAGGCATTGCTGATATTTCATGTTATAAAATAATACTATACTAGTTTTCACAGTATTGATTAATATGCAAGAAGCGAACTAAAAATTAAAAGAAAAAGACAATTCAATTCTTCTTTTACTGTTACATTTTATTGGACACAATGTGAATTTTTTTTTAGAACATTAAAAACTAACGAGCTTGCACTTTATTTTAGGAGTTGAGGACATTGATCAGGATCACTTGGAAAAATAGAAACAATAATTTGTGTGTGTGTGTGTGTGTTTTTATTGTAATTAGCAACAAAACATAATACTTCATGTTGTCGCCTGCTAAAAAACAGTAGTAATATTTTGTTGCTCATGATATATTGCAACCTCTCAAAATCAAAATGAATGGTTTTTAGTTCCTAACAAATAATAAACGATTATTTTATCCTTAGTATCATTTTCAATAAAATTTTTACTGAAATAAATCACGAACACTTTACGTGGTCAATATTTAAAAGATAAATCTGACAACTGACTTAATATTGAACCAAATTCTCACATAATCCACCATTTTTTCACAAATCTATTTTTACCCAAACCCTAATTTCTCAAACCAAAAAACACACACACTTTCTTAACCTCCTCCACCACCACCCTTCTGGCCTTTCCACCATTCCCACTTCAACTATTGCTACTATCACCCCTACCTGCCACCTCCTCTTCTTCTTCTTCTTCTTTTTTTCCCTTCCTTCCATTCACAACTTTCGCCACCTGCAATTTCTATCCACCTCTGCCATCAGTGCTTTGTTTAACATATATATATTTTTTTGTTATCTTTCTAAAACTTGTGGATGGATATTTTAGAGTGTTTTTATAAAACATCCCTAAAACAGAAGCGCATCCAATGTAATTCTCAAAAATTCTTTTTTGGTTCGCAAAAATGCCTAGACGCAACCACTACAATATCCATGGTCCCTCCACATTGACCGGCCGTAGTAGGTAACCGTCATCAAAGCCACGCGCTCCAATCCCGCGCGGCAGACCATCACCAACTATTTACGAAAACCAGGAAACGAAAAACATCGGAAAAGGAAAAAAGAAATTTACTGAAATAAACACTAAAAAATAAAAATTGTAACTCGTTAAACTTCCTACACCCCGGATCTACCCACCCACTCCCACACATCTCCCTCTATATATACGACACTCAACTCCCAGCTCAAAACTCGCGTCAGCCCCTTCTATCTTCTCTCCGTTGCTCTGTATCAACAAACCAATCTCTCAAAAAAAAGAGAGAATAAGTCTTGAACTACCATCCCCGGTCTTAGCTCGTCCGAAAGGTTCGCTCTCTCATTCGCTTCGTCTTGTTCTTCTTCGTACCACCCATTGTTTCTTGTGTATTTGTATTGCTAAATTTTGTCTACACTTTTCTATCCCATTTTCATTTTGTTACACAGTTCTTGTGTTCTTAGATTTTTAGTTATTCCTTCCAAACTTAATTTGATCTACTCGTTTCTCTTCGATCCATACTGGTAAATGTGTAAATCCCCAGTTTTAACGCATTCATGTTTGTTTTGCTCAAATGGTAACTCGTTAAATTTTTACCGTGTTAAGTGATGACATGGCGACTTAAAAATGGATTTTGTGTTAGTGTGGGATTGTTATTTTAGGGCGGCGGAAGGGTGGCGGGTAAGTTGTAAACTTTTTTTTTTTTTAATAGGGGGGCGTGAATTTAGTATTGAATTCTTGTAGATCTAGTGGTTTGGGGAAGTGGGTCGTGGGGATCTGGATTCGGGTCGTTTCTGGTTAATAGATCTGATATGAAGTTGCTAATGGTGGCGGTGAATACTGTAAAACCAGCCAGCATTTCTGTTCGACTGCATGTGATGTATATGCACTCGGCCTCGTATCGTCATAGATCTGGAAAAAAGTTGGTAGATCTGATTAAACAAATCTTTTGGATTGGTTATCGTATGCTTTCTCAGCTTATATTAATTAGCTCGGTACTTCTCTTGGTGTTGGATCACAACTAGCAGCATTAGGCGATTGCTAATCTAGTTTTACAACTTGAAAACAAATTTGTCCATGTCCTTTTCAATGCTAGATACTTGTTTCTTGAATGACTTCTTTAGTTATTTATTGTTTTGGAAGCACATTTGAAACTGGATGATTATAGTAATAAAGAAATGCTTCATCCGGTAAGGGGTGTGGCCTAGGATCTTGCTTTTTTGTGTTAGAATTGGGTTCTAGTCCTTCATTTTCTTCTTTTAGATAACAGTGGGACAAACATGAAAGAAGAAATGCTTGTTCTAGCTAGTCCCTAATCTCTGTATAAGGATTAGTATTTTGGTCATTGCCATTTCGTTGTTTGCACTTATTTGGTTCTTCTACTGGATCATATGCATACTGTGTTAACGAGTGCTACTGTGAAATGAGGATGTAATTGAGAATGACAAGTGATTTTGTTTGATTGGGGAATGAAATTTGTCTTGTTTCTATGTTGATCCAGAATAATGGCATCTCACATTGTTGGATATCCCCGAATGGGTCCCAAGAGAGAACTTAAATTTGCTCTGGAATCCTTCTGGGATAAGAAGAGCAGTGCTGAAGAGTTGGAAAAGGTGGCTGCTGATCTCAGGGCATCCATCTGGAAACAGATGGCTGATGCTGGGATCAAGTACATCCCAAGCAACACCTTCTCCTACTATGATCAGGTTCTTGATACTATTGCATTGCTTGGCGCTGTTCCACCTAGATACAACTGGAGTGGTGGGGAGATTGGTTTCGACACTTACTTTTCCATGGCCAGAGGAAATGCCTCTGTACCTGCTATGGAAATGACCAAGTGGTTTGACACCAACTAGTAAGTGACAAGTTTATTCTTTGAGCCCTTTCATAATATAATGTCTATATTCTCTAATTAAAGTAAATCTTATTCCCCCCCAATCCAGCCACTTCATTGTTCCTGAGTTGGGACCTGATGTGAAGTTTTCTTATGCTTCCCACAAGGCAGTAAATGAATACAAGGAGGCTAAGGCGGTATGTTACTGTGGAACCTTATTACTTTTCCGGTTCAATTTACTTGCTATTGTTTGGACTTCTTAGCAACCATTTGCCATGAGAGTCAATTATCTTGTCATTCTTCCTATTTGATCAAATCAATCATTATGCTTTCCAAGTAGGGGATTGAAGCCATTAGTTCATAATGTACTTGATTATTTAAATTGCTTCATTACAAAGTAGAAACTAATTATTGGTGGAACTTTCACCATGCAGCTTGGTGTAGATACTGTTCCAGTCCTTGTTGGGCCCTTCACTTTCTTGAGTCTATCCAAACCTGCTAAGGGTGTTGAGAAGACTTTCAATAAACTTAGCCTCCTTGACAAAATCCTTCCAATCTACAAGTAAGAAATGCCACCTTTTCTACCTTTAATTCGGTGTCTCCAGCTTGGTGTTAATAAATTGAACCCTTTTGCAGGGAAGTAATTGCTGATCTAAAGGCAGCTGGTGCTTCATGGATTCAGTTTGATGAGCCAATCCTTGTGATGGATCTTGAATCTCACCAATTGCAAGCATTCACCAAGGCCTACTCCGAGTTGGAGTCATCATTTTCTGGCCTTAATGTTCTGATTGAGACCTACTTTGCTGATGTTCCTGAAGGGGCATTTAAAGCTGTCACTTCTTTGAGTGGAGTTTCAGCCATTGGCTTTGATCTTGTTCGTGGAGCTAAAACTCTTGACTTGATCAAGGGCGGATTCCCTGCTGGTAAATACTTGTTTGCTGGAGTGGTTGATGGAAGGAACATCTGGGCTAATGATCTTGCTGCATCTTTAACCACCTTGCAGGCTCTTGAGGGCATTGTTGGAAAAGGTAAAACAGGCCAAAGGTTAATTTTGTACTTGTCATGAATTCTGGTTGTACAGGTCCTGATTCCTTGTGATACCCTCATGCAGACAAGCTTGTTGTCTCCACATCCTCCTCACTTCTCCACACTGCCGTTGATCTAGTTAATGAGCCTAAACTGGACAAAGAAATCAAGTCCTGGCTTGCTTTTGCTGCTCAGAAAGTTGTAGAGGTTGATGCCTTGGCCAAGGCATTAAGTGGTGCCAAGGATGAGGTAGGTTTTGCTCCAGAGTTCCCATTCTTTACATGGGGTATTTTCTGCAATGGTGCATTTATTCTCTCTTGGAAATTTTATTAATTGGATTCCACCGGGCTCTCATGTTTTGGTGTAGGCATTTTTCTCTGCTAATGCTGCAGCTCAGGCTTCTAGAAAGTCCTCTCCAAGGGTTACAAATGAAGCTGTTCAAAAGGCTGTAAGTGATGCAGCCATGTCTTTTCCTTGAGAATCTGTTTCATTCATTACAGAGGTTTTCTGTGGACTTGCTAGTAAAATTTTTTGGTTTGTAGGCTGCTGCTCTGAGGGGCTCTGACCACCGCCGTGCCACAAATGTTAGTTCCAGACTTGATGCTCAGCAAAAGAAGCTTAATCTTCCTATTCTTCCCACCACCACCATTGGGTCTTTCCCTCAGACATTGGAACTTAGGAGAGTACGTCGTGAATACAAGGCCAAGAAGTGAGTGACTTTTACTTAATCTTGTAATCTTGTATGATCTGTTATCTGTTCCTTTGTTCTAACATCCTTTTGCTCTAGGATATCTGAGGATGATTATGTCAAGGCAATTAAGGAGGAAATCAACAAAGTGGTGAAGCTCCAGGAAGAACTTGATATTGATGTCCTGGTTCATGGTGAGCCAGAGGTAAGCAAGTTCATACTCTTACAATTTGGTCAGTTTCTGCTGCTAAGGGCTAAATTGCCAGCTTTGTCGGCGGATATTTGACATATTAAGAGTGATTTGTCACCTTTACTGACACTGGAGGTTGCATTTCGTAGAGGAATGATATGGTTGAGTACTTTGGCGAGCAGCTGTCTGGTTTTGCCTTTACAGCAAATGGCTGGGTGCAATCTTATGGATCTCGCTGTGTGAAGCCCCCTATCATTTATGGTGATGTGAGCCGCCCCAACCCAATGACTGTTTTCTGGTCCTCAACAGCTCAGAGCATGACCAAGCGCCCAATGAAGGGAATGCTTACTGGCCCTGTTACCATCCTCAACTGGTCTTTTGTTCGTAATGACCAACCAAGGTAACAAAATAGAAGCTTTCCCCTCTTCTTTCCCTTACTTGTGGTGGAAGAATTATTTATATATGAAGTGTATCAAGCTTTGTTAGGTTGTAGACTATGCTGCTTACGCGCTGTTTTTTCTGTTCCCAGATTTGAAACATGCTATCAGATCGCTTTGGCCATTAAGGACGAAGTAGAAGATCTTGAGAAGGCAGGCATCAATGTTATTCAAATTGATGAAGCTGCTTTGAGAGAAGGTTTGCCTCTCAGGAAGGCTGAACATGCGTTCTATTTGGACTGGGCTGTTCACTCGTTCAGAATCACTAACTGCGGTGTCCAGGACACAACTCAGGTTCTTTCTTCAGCCCTTTTTCTTCAAATTGAACGGTTCAAAAATAAAATTTGCTCTTTGCGTCCTTGAGATTTATACTAATTGATTATCTTTTGCATTGGACAGATTCACACTCACATGTGCTACTCCAACTTCAATGATATCATCCACTCCATCATCGACATGGATGCTGATGTGATCACCATTGAGAACTCCCGATCTGATGAGAAGCTCCTTTCTGTTTTCCGCGAGGGAGTCAAGTACGGTGCTGGAATTGGTCCGGGCGTCTATGACATTCACTCTCCAAGAATACCATCGACAGAAGAGATTGCTGACAGAGTTAACAAGATGCTTGCAGTGCTCGATACGAACATCTTGTGGGTCAACCCTGATTGTGGTCTCAAGACCCGCAAGTACGCTGAGGTGAAGCCAGCCCTCCAAAACATGGTTGCCGCCGCCAAGCAAATCCGCACCCAGCTTGCCAGTGCCAAATGAAAGACCTGGGGGATGCAGGACCTCAATCACTGATTCATTTTTCTCATGCAAATTATTGTTATTATTTTTTTTTTGGAAAAAAATCGTGTTTTGTTTAATTACACTTTTGGGGTCTTTTGCTGAATATTCGCAAAGTAGGTGTAGTTGGCCCTACTGGGGCATTTTGCTTCTTTCTCTTGTGGATCTCGTTTCATCCCATGTTTTAAACCTGTGTATGTTGATGCCTTTTAGAAGGATTAATGTACGGCACGAAATGAAATGCTCTATACTCTCTTCCTTTTTTTATAACTGACGTTTAAGAAATTTGCTCTAGTGTACTTTTATCTGTCGTTTTATTATTCTCATATAGTATTAATTATTTTTTCACAATTTTACCCTTTTATCTCTCTTTTTCAATACAGTACCATTTAGTACTCTGGTGAGAGAAAATATGGGTGAATTGGACAATTAATAAGGGTATAAAAGAAAAGTAGTGTACAGATTTAAGCAATGAAAATTTTTTCTTAATTGGTGTGCAAAACCTTAAACTTCAGTTATAAAAAAAGGGAGGGAGTAATTAATTGGTTTCGTGGTCACGGTTGTATGTTTGTTCCATCATCTTATCCTCTTCTTTGATTAGAAACGGTTGCACCTAGAGTTGCAAATGAGCCGAATCGAATTTTAATCTAATCGAACCGAGTTTCGACATAATTTCATTGAACTCGAATTCGAGCTGACGAGCTGACAATTTCAAGTTCGAGTTCAAAAAAAATAAAAAATAATTATTTTATATTTTAAAAAATAAATAAAATAATATTTTTTTCTTAATAAATAATAAAATATTAAGAATATATATAATTTTACTATTAAAATTAAAATTAAAAAATATAAAATATATATATACTTAAAATAAAAAAAATATAATTAAAAAATATATATATATATATATATACTCGAGCTCGCGAGTTAACGAGTTTAATATTTTAAACTCGAATTCGAGATTGATTTCGACTCGAATCAACTCGAACTCTGATATTGATCAAGGTCGAGTGGAGCTTGACTCATCCTAGTTGCACCGCACCAGTCTATGCCATAGCCGTCCTTTTGTCGTTTCCTTGTACTAATGGTTAACTGACTCATTGCTAATGCGTGGGTAACCCCTTGGCACGGCTAGCTGAGGCATTAAAAAAAAAAGAGAAAGAAAAATGGTCCAATTTTATGTATTTTGCTTACAAACACCAAATTTGCGTCAACGAAAAAGCGTAGCGACTGAACTATTCTACTAGTACCCGACAGATTTTTCGAGAGAGGAAATGGCAATGTAGTAATGACGTTGACGGTGCATCTGGTCGTCTCTGAGTTGAGTTGGGGGTAGAAGCGGTTGAGAAGTAAAAATCGGAAAATACTACTGACTACTACTGCTGTGTATTTGACGGGTGTAAAGTGTTCATGCAAAAGGGAACCGAATCAAATTCTTAATCTGATGTCGAGGAGATGGAAAAAGTTTCGAGGGTAGACGAAGACAAGACAGTTGTAATCTTTTCTTTTCTTTTCTACTAGTAGTAAATGCTAAAATCCTGCTGTACCCCATGACAGATAACAAAAATTCCACATGTCACGTTCCCGTTAAATACTTAGATGGCATCAGATCTCCGGCGCCACAAGCTAACTCCGTCTCGTGACGGGGATACCTTTCCACCCTTCCCTATCAACACAAATTTTAGGCCATGTTTGGATTGTTTGTTTCCGTCGGAAAATATTATCGTTTTTCGTGATCACATTTTTCTATCACCTTTTTCCCTCACATATATCAAATCGCTTCAGTAATTTTTTCATGAAAAATGACGGAAAATGCAATCTAAACACAACCTTAGACTGCAATCCACCTTTTTCTTATATTATATTTACAAGACACGGCGTCATTAGTATCCAAAAAATAAAAAATAAAAAATAAAAAAATAATAAGTCAGCGGGTAAGATAGGTTAGGGATCCATATATGGACGAGGGGCCTGGACGGTTGTCAGAGACAACCGTCCCAGGCATTTCACGGCCTGGATGAGGTTTCAAAAATTTGTGCGGTTCAGATCACGTCTTGTAACTCGATTTTCACGTCGTATGGGACCCACAAAAATATTGTTCTATTGTTACTCGTTGTTGTTATATTATTACACCTTCCGGAGCGATTGTTCTGACAACCGCTCCAGTCCCGCGTCCTCCATATATACCGGTACAGATCACTGATCAGATGTATCTTGTGGCTTCAATAAATAAATAAATAAATAAAATCAGGTGTCTCTAGAATCCCCTCCAAAATCCCTCCTCCTTCAGCCAAACGCAATTTACGTTACCACCCCCCCCCCACCCCCCCCCCCCCCAAAAAAAAAGAAAAAAAAAAGACAACACTTCCATGAAATAAACCCAGAACTAACACTCAAAAACAAACAGAGCGCGATTCTCCTTTGTCTGCTTCTCGACTAAACTCTGCTTCGGATTTCCTCAGCCTCGCTCCTCCTCCTCCTACTCTGTACCAAAACTTAATAAGGAAAAAAAAAAAAGATTCATTTACAGAACAACCTCACAGAGGAACAGAAATTAAACCGAAAAAAAAGAAAGAAACAGAGATGTTTAAGTCGAAGTTACAAGAACTTTGCCACCAGCATGCTTGGGAATTACCAGTTTATACAACGGTGAAGGATGGACCCGATCACTGCCCTCGCTTCACCACCACTGTCACCGTCGCCGGAATGTCCTTCGAATCGCCCCTCAATCAGTGCAAATCATCAAAAGACTCTCAAAATGTCGCTGCCAAGCTTGCTTACGACCACTTCTCTGCCTCCCCTATCTCCGTCACCTCTCCTCCTCCTCCTCTTTCTCTTTCTCTTTCTCCGGGTACGATACGATGTTTTTCTTCTCTTTCATCCTCAATTTCACGCAAGTTTACCCAAATGCGTCCCCTTTTTATACATCTTTTGATGTTGAATTATATTAATCTTCATTTGATTCACTAGTTTTGCGGATGCATTTTCCGTTTGTACTTTCAGCTTTAGTTGTTGCATCTTAAATTTGGTTGCCTTTTTACGGCCAAAAAAATTTTTTTTTTTTAAAATTTTCCAGTGCATGCATATAACCGTCTAACTGGCGCTCTGATTTACGCGTCCACATAGGGTGTATAAGATTGTGGTGTATGATTATATTCTGGTACGTCGTAGATTTTTGTGCCAACTCGGTGTATACAGAACCACTGCTAGAAGTCTCAATTCAGCTCAAACTAATTGAATTCGACGTATAACTGCTAGTAACTCTCCGAGCAAGTCAGCCTGATTTTTTTTTTTAATTTCAGTTAAATACACGAATCCTCCAAGTTCTGAGGTTTTTGGGCAATAATAAATTATACTTCTAATTATTAGAATACATCTACCTTAAATTTGGTACTAGTAAATAATTTGCTTGTTTTGTGTTTTGATTTAAGTTATGGAAACTCATGACATGACATACTTTATCTTGTAATTGCTTGTTACTAACATAATATATTTAAATGATTTGTGTGTAACTCTTTATTACTTTGTTATCTGCTCAAAAAATGACAGCATTTCTTTGTTGTCTTGCTCTTAGCTCTATGTTGTTATTGCACACAGCCTTAAACATAGTCAATTAACACTTCTATTAGTCAAATTCAAGTAAGAAATTGAGATGCATTTTCAAGGGAATATAAGTAGTTTCAGCTTCAGTATTGGAACTAGATATGTTTCACGGACTTTATATTGAATTCCACAGGTTTTGCGGCATCCAGCAGTATTGTGGATGTTAGACATGCAAAGAATGATAACTTGCATCAAAAGGTTGGAGGAAATGTTGCAATGAGTCCGGTCAATGAAACACCCCTGGCTCACAAGGATGAAAGTAGGGCCAAAGGTCAGCAAATATGTTGGATTTATTCCTTACTTTAATGTTCTTTATGATGCCTATTTTGAACAGCTTAACTAAACAAGATTATATCCTAGAGCTGCTAAAAAGTGATATGGAGGCATTGTTTTCTGTATGCCCATGATGACTAGTTTATGTTGTCATATCCTCAATGGTGTTGTAGTATACTTATTGCAACGGTGCTTAGTCCATGTGTAGTTGTGTCATGTCTGTCTTCTTTGGCTTGTAGATTCATCTTCTCAGGAAATCCATGATAAGTTACTCATGTGCGTATGATCTTCCTGTTGATGGCTATCATCATCTCTTTCAGACTTGCTGCATGTCTACAAGAGTCGGTTGCAGCATTATGCACAGAAGAAAAGTCTTGCTCTTCCTGAGTATTCTCTTGAGTTTGATGGTCCTCCTCATGCACGTCTATTTAGGGCTAGCGTGACGATTGATGGAAGAACTTACCAAACTCTAGAATGTTATCCTACATTGAAAGATGCTGAATATGCAGCTGCAAAAGTTGCTTTGGAGTCATTATCTCTTGGTGAAATTCAGGAGGTTAGTCTGCTAATAGCCTTTCTAAATTTGTAAGAATGTTTTCTTCATCACATTTTTTGGTGCTTTCTTTGTCATGTTCTTGCCTAATGTGGTCATATGTTTCTAAAATGATCACAGGATGAAGGCCTATACAAGACTTTATTACAAGAATTGGCCCAAAAAGAGGGATTTTACTTTCCATCATATTGCACAGTAAAAACTGGTCCATCTCACATGCCGACTTTTGTATCCACCGTTGAAGTTGGAGGTGAAACTTATCAAGGTCGAGAATGCAAAACCAAGAAGCAGTCAGAGATGAGTGCTGCTAAGGTGGCTTACAACAGTCTTATGGAGCGTAAGGAACTTTATTGTCAATTGATAGAGAGCAATTGATTTGAGTACTCCTAAAGCATTTAATGGACTTGGTGTTCAGCAATTCTTGAGTTACAGTGCAAAGAAATAAAAAATTGCTACTATGTGCCTAATATATTTGAGCTTTGTAATTTTTTACGGGAAAAAGATAGCGAGCTCTATCGATATTTTATTTTGCTTTGATAAAATCACAATGATATAAAGACATCACCCTTTTTAGTTTGTCAATATACCTATATGTCCAAAGAAGCACTATAATTATGCTAATGGATACACATGGGTTGTAGGAGATTCCTGGTGTCTTGCTTTGCCAATTTCTAAAGGTAAAGTTATCTTGGAACTTGCAATTGGACAGCAGAGGGGAAAAAAATTATGGGCCTAATAGTTTGTCTTTCATTAACAAATGGATGGAAAAGTTGGCACTGCAATTTCTGACTTTTTAAGAACGTCAGAATAATTGGGTTTTAACAAGGTTCTTATTTGATGCTCTGAATCAAGCTGTTGTGTAGAACAATAAGGCCATAATGAAAAAGGTAAAGCAGAAATGAAAAGAGTAGTACAAGTTCTAGGCATCAAATTTAGACCACGTGACTCATTACAATTAGGGTTTGGGAATCACATCTGATAAACTCTATTAAGTATTCTGTAATTTGTTCTCTTATATAGCTAAGTTAATATTATTAGCAAAAAACATAGTGCATGGAAGAGCCCTGGCCTGTTGATTTATGAGGAAGTAGATACAGGAATGAAGTGCCATGTTAGACTGTGCAACCAATCCAACGTTCCGTGAAACCAGTGCATTCGACATTTAGGGGTTGTTGCACAGCCATTAAGTCATTCATTGTTTTTTAAATTAGTTTATCTTTTACATTTGATTGCAGGTACAACAGTTAATAATCTCCCACTTGGTTGCAGCACAAAGGATATTTTGGAGGTCCCCTCTCTTAGCTTGGAACCTGCCATTAATGACAAGTGCCAGCCAAACATAGGAGCAGAAACCACTGAAGAATATCACATGGGAGTAGCAGTTGGTGAGACAGTGATGGTCTTCTTAATATTGCTTGATTTGTTCCATCTCTGTATTAGATGTATAGTGTTATGTTCTGTTCCCTATTACTCTTTAAACATGAGGTATTCTGTACTTAACTTTTTGACATTAATGACTTATCCCTCTTTTCAGGCAAAATGGATGGAAAATCTAGTGTAGTTACATCTGGTAGTGAAAGGAAGGAATACTCAGAGTTATTTGATTCGAGTGTGGACTCTGTTGTTGGTAATGATTTGCAGCAGAATATCCAGCCGAAGCCCATACCTACAGTTAAGGAGAACTTGGATGCTGCAGTTAAAGGTGACTTTCTATGACTTTTGATACTATATTTCCACCACTTCTTTGGGTAAACATTTTGCTGGATTGGTAATGTTGGGAGTTCACTTCTTCTATTTTGTCAATCAAACAGTAGATGCGTGATATAAAACTTAGTAACCGTCCTGCAAGAACATTCTTTATTTTGAAGCACTTTTCATACATTAATTTTTTCGATGGTTATGGTCCTAAAACATTACCTCAATATTGCTACAGATTCTCGTCTAATGGAAGTAGAACTCAATTGAATAAATAAGTCAATAAATCATTCGAAATAAAGGCAATATTATTCTGAATAAAATAAAAAATTAGGCACATAATGAAATTCAACCGCAGCCAATTTTGACAGAAAATGATGGAATTGTCAATGAAGTCAGAAACAGTCTGTAGCAATGTTTAAGAAAGTTAATTTCCTTTAACAGAGTAAAATTTAGCTTCAGAAAGCACGAGGAATAAGATGGGGTTGCCCCCATTGTTTGAGACTTGTAGACTCAGGGTTAATTAAATTAAATGCATGTCTATTCTCTCCTTTGTGGCTTTTCACCTTTGATAGCTGATGGAGGTTTTAAGTGCATTGGTGTCTAGCCTGCTTTTTGAAGGATTTTTGTCCTATGTTCTTGACCATCTCCAAGTCAGTCCACAAGGTGTATAATTAGATGTGTTTTGCTATTGCTTATTTGTCCTTTTTATCTGTTAAATGTGTGTTTAAGCCTAGAGAATTTGCAGCTCCTTGATACTTTTTTTTTTTGGGTCAAAATGGTAACTGTCATTCACACACACATGCACACATATATCAAAAATTTGGTCTCACAAGATAAATTATATAACAGTGCAAATGCCCCGTACATCTGCCTGTGCTAACTTCCTAAGCCTCAGGGGGAAGTTTAACTTCCCACTCTAGATCCCCAACTAAGCTAGAAGAAAACTTTGCTGATGAGTGACTCACCTCATTACATGGCATACCTATGAATGAAAATTGGCGGAGTCTAAAACATTTTGCCTGGTCTATATATCCTATAGAACTTTTGCAATTCTATAGCAATAAGCTTGCTTGGCTTTGGTCTACCACAGCTTTGGCTGTCTGATATCTAGAACAACTTCTAGAGCAGCCTCTCTTCTTTCCTGCTCTTGTCGCCTGCATGCCTCGACTATACCCCCTTCCAATCCCTTGCAATTCCTAGACCTGTTACTCCTTGAAAAAGGACTTTTGAGTATTTGGGTAGTAGATTGAACAATCACTCTCATTTGCATCATTTTGAAATTTAAAATTTATTATATGGTAGAATCTTGGATTTTCTTTTGTTCTAGAATTCAGTGAGGTAGCAGAATTATCTAGCAATTAGCTTGATGCTTAAAATGTTCATTGATCATTATGTTAGCTGCTATTCTTTCTCCAGGGGAAGAGACAAATGCTAAAAGGTACAGATGTTCTCCAACAGAAAACATGCATGAATCTCGGCCTGAAATATCCTATCCTTCCTCTGCATCACTCAATACCCCATCTTCATGTTCTATGCCTTCTGTGTCTGCGGAATCTGATGCTGCAAAACCAGCTGGAGGTAATACCCGTCGCACCAAGATTTTAGTTTTTCCCCGTGGATCACCCATGGAAATTCCTGAGGGTGCCTCCATATTGCCCTACAGTGATGACAAGTGGGTGGCAGTGAAAGTGGAGTTGAATCAAAATCAGCAGCCTTAGTAATGCACCATTGCTCTTGATCTTCTATTGTGAGAATATTGGACGGAATTGTGTCTGCCCAATGGTTTTCAGTTTATTAGTTCTCTTCGAGGAAATTCTACCTTAACCTCCCATGTCCTGTTAATGTCAAGGTGGATGCTAGTTTACAAACTGAATTTTTAAGCCCTGAGATGGAATTATATTGCTTGTCAGTCATTTGCTGCATCCATTGCCCACTATATATTACCGTTCCACATTTATCTTTGCTAGCTTCTCTTAGCTTGTTAAAGGAGGCGAAGCTTTTTTCACGCTCCATTTTGTGTATAAGATGGACCTCACCCTTTGGTTCACGTAGTTCTAGAGCTCCCTGGTCGTCTTAATGCTCGGGGTTCCTACTTCCTAGACAGAGGGATGGTATTATAAATATTTCATATAAATTGCTGTTAAGACACTGTCAACGGACACCCGATCGAGGGAAGAAAGCAAAGGACTTATTTCTTCTTCCTTTGAGGGAACAAGGGAAGCCAATTCTAATGCATCCTCACCATCAGGATATTACTAATACTGGCAAATGCTTTGTTAACCCCCAAGTAATCTAAGCCAATGAGAGGATAACAGCGGAAAGATGCGAATATAGAAAATCGAGTAAGCATGACGCTATCCTGTCCTGCATCACTCAAAGCAGACCAGAACTACATGCGCCTGAATTGCACAAATTTACTCCCCATAATTACATTTGTAACGAATTTCAGCTGCAAGGAAGCAAAATTCCAAGATTTACAAAAGAAGCCCTTTCACATTTTTTAAAGCCTTCTTTGCAATCTTAAATTTCTGTTCCAGGGGTTTTCGGCTACTAATAACGTACTTGCTGATGAAAAATTTGATTCCCGTGCGAAGGGATTCATACTCTGAAGTACCAGCAATACGCGAAAATGCATTCCAAACTAGTGCATCAGAAAACTCAAAAATGGCCTCAAATAGCA
The DNA here is from genome assembly GCF_036785885.1 of Coffea arabica. Classification (NCBI taxonomy): domain Eukaryota; kingdom Viridiplantae; phylum Streptophyta; class Magnoliopsida; order Gentianales; family Rubiaceae; genus Coffea; species Coffea arabica. Next base: position 5,817,897 of record NC_092321.1, on the reverse strand, counting down.
TCCGGAAATGCATGATTCTTTTTGGAGTTAATTGCACAGCATCACTCAGATCCACTGCTTTTAATACTGCAAGTGAGAGGCTATAAGAGGCGACCAGCTCAGCAGTAAATTTTGCTAGATGCATTGATCTGATCAGTGGCATTGTTTCAAGTTCTTTGAAATGGTCCCAGAGGCAGTACTGTGAGCAATATCAAAAACGAGGTAAGTAAATCCAAAATCAAACGATAAATTTAACATACGGATGAAATGCATGTTCACCATGTATGCTTGCAATAATTACACCTAGAATTTGTAAGACACCACTTTTCAGTTGTCATGACATGATCTTCAAAATTGCAGCCACTATCACAAATGATCAACAAAACTAGTTTGGAGGACAGATTTCATGTGATTGATGCGTCTTATGGCTCACATAACTGATAAAGATTGCTCGAGCTATTTCTGAACTGGTGGGGACCCACAGGTTTTATTTTTTCTGAAAAAAGGGGAAAAAGGGGGGGGGGGGGGGTTCTGTCCCCTGAGATTCTCAACGTGTAGCGGGCAAAGAACTGCTACTTATGTTTCCCAGTTTGATTTCCCATAAAATTGGCCAAAAAAAAAAAAGAAATGAGAAATTATCAGTTTAAAAAATCAACATTGAAGTAAAACTGGTAATTTTACACACAGCCACACCCTAGCTCATAATTGCAAACTAAGCAAGACAACACTGTTGACCTAAAGGGAAAATTAATTACCTGTAAAGTGAACTTGTGGTTTTTGTCACGCTTACACAACTTATGAGCAAGAACAGTATAATACTTATTAAACACTTTCTCCTGCAAACAACACTCTAGAAGAACGCGGATTATCTCTCTATCCTGGAAACATAGACAGAGGAGAGTAAGTTGCCCAATCACTTGAGCAGTGTATGATTGAATGAAGAACACAAAGTGATGCTAACCTGCTTTCCATGTAAATCCAAACTCAAAAGTTTTGCAAAAGCATCTCTGAAGTCTTCCCCACTCATTATTACACAAAAAATTGCCCTTCTAGCATCTGTGTTCATCCTTTGAGCAGCAGCAAGCTGCAGCATTCTCTGGGCCTCTGGAGCTTCCCTGTCAATTTTGCTGGCAACCTCTTCAATTTTGTCACTTGTGGAACCAATATCACCCGACAACCACCATTGACCTTTCTTCTCAGGATCAAGAAGCTTGCTCCATTTTAGACCTCCAATCAGTATATCACCCACTCTCACCTGCATCAAGAATTTAATGATTTTTGAAACAATCAATTAAGCTTTATAGTGAATATATAAAACAGAAGACTTAATTTTAACGGCACAATCACAAGCACTAGATTGTTAAACCCGCAACCCTCATTAAATATGCCCTTCTCAATTAGAATCCCTATACAATGAGAAAACAGGCAATCTTCTTCTTCTCCTTCTCCGTTCCCGAATGCGGATAACATAGTTGCCAAGACCAAGAAAATATATCTATGTTCACAAACTCAACCTTTCAAGTACCAAATGACACATGAGTATATCAAAAGAGATACTGTGATAAATGTTCAGGTTTTAAAGAATGAAACACAGATCAAAGCTTCAGATAGCTTGTATTAAATGGCAGCAAACTGGTGATTATTGCCCCTGTTGAAGAACATGATCATTTTGTCTAAAGTACCTCTTCAGATGGATCAAAGATATACTGTATAGAGCAGATTTCACAGAACTGCTATACTTGTGAACAACCATCCATAAAGGACAGAAATGTCATTAAGCATATACCTTCTGCAGCCATTTCTTTACTCGAGTATGCTGTACTGTTTCCTCCTTCGGCCTTTTCTTGTTGTTTTTTATATCACACAAAGTTTCAAGCATGAACTCCATCTGCAACAATGACAGAGTTTAAGTATTGAAAAAAAAAGAGGTAAAAATTAAAGGCAACTGCACTCTTTATGGTTATAATAAGAGTACTCTTTTCCCGCTCATATTTGATTGCCCATTTCCAGATGAAGCCTTCAACTCATTTGCTCTTTGCTGAACACTCTGGATAAAGGTCTTCATGCCAACAGGATCATCAGCCCTCAGTTTCATCCCACAAGCTGCTTGCAATGACAAGAAGAAATAATGAGATCTCAATTTGAAAGGCCAAGTTAAAAAACCTCAGGATTCAGTAACAATGGGTTGACATATTGTAAAGAACAGAATTATTTGAATAAAGCCTGCAGGTAATAGTTTTTTTGTTTCTCAGATCAAAAGTTAAATTACATGTTAACATAGTAATAATGATTATAATAATAATTGTAGTTGAAAAGCCAGTCATAGTAAGGACAAAGATATGCAAGTTAGCTCTCTCTTCAGCTCCGAGGCAGAGGAACACTGGCTCCTAAAAAAATCTTACTAATAAACAATTAGTACTTCTTAAAGCATCAAATGCAAACCTAGACAGCATTACTTCTAAAGGACTATATGCTGGAAGATGGCATACATTGCAGGATGGTCAAGATTGTAGAAACATCAACCTCTGTCAATCGCTTGCTCAGCATTATCATAAAATCATATACCAAGTCACTGAAACATAACAAGACAAAAGTTACTTCAAGAGATCAATACAATAAAAAAGATGAAACAAAGAAACATGCTATCCACTAAATTAATATTCTTGACCAATTCCTTCAACCACAAAGAAAGTGTTAGTCCTAATGGTGACGGCCAGAATGTAGCAGATTCAGCAATTTGCAGGAACTAGAATTTGGCAAAAACTCTGCTTTGAATTATTACCCTAGAAGGTGTAGGGCATAGTAGTTCCACACAAAAGTGATTTGTTTTCCCTTTTTAACTAGATATACATTCTTGTTTTCCACCAGAGAAAAATTAAGAAGTTAAAAGAATAAATAAATAAAAAAGTAAATAAAAAACCACACACAGTAGCTTTAATCAGCAGAATTTCATGCTGGATTGTGTGTTGCAATTTGGTTGTTGACCCGTGGCAATCACAGGAATAACCTAAAAGCACCAGATAGTGGAAAATATCAATTATTTCTAAGCAGGTAAAGCATGACGGAGAAGAGGTTCAAGGGAGAGTGGAATATTTGGCTTTTGCAAGTACCCGACCTTGTGCAAACCCCAAATATGTACAGATAGGAAAGCAGAAGAGTCAGATTCCTCAAGGACAGATTGTCTTCTTCCAGGTACTCCATCTGGATACAGACATAAAAATTAAGAAAATTTTCTTGAAAGTGCAGAAATACAAACCAAAATATTCTACAGATACATATAAGTGGTAAAAGCAAGCAAAAAGCCTAATTGTTTATACGTGCTCAATTGGTGCCCTAGATCTTAATCACTACAATGGTAATCTCTTCTTTCTCTTCACATTCTATATATTCAGTCAGTTATTTCTTTGATGATATTGTTGCTAACCAAAGACTTTCTTTGATGACTTTCCAAAGGTTGATTAGACAAAAACTGAATACTAGTAACACACAACAGCTTAAGAAGTTCAGAGCAAGTCATTCACCTCAAAACATTTGGCCAATGAGGCAAGAAGCTTTGCACCAAAATCAATCCCAACCAAACAGGCCATGCCAGCACTGAAAGCCGCAAAAGTAGCAGCATACCTGGACACAGGAATATGGAAAATGATGATACTAAGATAAAAACCAAACCCTGTGTCAACCAACTACATATTTCTTCAACAGCTCAAACAAATCATGTTTTAGAGGCTGCTGGCATTGTTGAAAACTCCATTATTCTGGTTTTCGGGTTAAGAGCCAATCTAACTAAATCTAAACTTCTCGCAACTGGTAACATCTAGTGAGCGATGCAAGTCACTGAGTGAATCCTTCAATTAAGAGTGACATAGTGCAGTGCCCGTGTGTTGTCTAACTGTGTGCGCATGCGCTCATGTGAGAGAGAGAGAGAGAGAGAGCGAGAGATGAATTTAGGAAAATTCAAACACTTCATGCAGGTCAGTAACCAGGACATATTCTTCCCTCTACTTAAATACACAAGTCATGCTGTGAATAGCACATTGCCAGTTTCCTCAGTTAAAAGGTTCAACTCATCTCCAATCACTTGAAGCATTGAGCTTTTTGGCCCTCAATCAAGGGAAGAAATAATTACTCATATTTTCCCTGTATTGGCCACCAACACGTTATATATATCTATAACATTTTTTAGGCGAACCTGATAGTTTTTTGGAGCTTTCTACCAAAAAAAATGTTCATGAAAGTTGCAAAACAAACAAAAAAGAAAAGCAAGCAGCCAGAAAATGTCTCTTGCACATACAGTACGAGAGAGAAAACCTAAGGCAAGAGAAAACATCAGAAAGTTAAGGACAAATATTCGCAAATACGTAACTGTTCATTGCCACGAGGACCACCAGAACATGATTCCAGAACTTCTTCAATAATAATCTGAGATCCAACACTTCGACCAACGGACTGCAATTAAAGGTAAACAAGAAAGTTGTCATGGCAAATTTAAGCAAGGCACCCCAATAGAATCTCAGAACAAAAGTAGCATATATGCACTAATGGTAATTATACACAACTCACATTGAATTTCAAAAATATACATGTAACTCTGTAGTTTAACATACTCAAAACAGCAGTTGCATGACATGACAGCAAACCTTTCACCTAGGTATGCCCTAACACTTGTGAAATAACAGCAGCGAACTGCATCTATACATTTAAAAGTCACATTTCAAACATCTAGAGCAAAGTACAAAGTAAAACATGCCAGACTAGATGAGCTGAAGGCTATTCACTAAATGGTTGCCAAAAAATGCGCATTTTATACCCACCACCTTCCGATCTAGCAATCACAAGATCAACAAAACCCATACGTGATATTAGGCTGAAGTAGTAAAGTAGTTTCCATTAACACACTGCATATTGCCAACCAATTGGCCACAAAATTTCATACAAAATATAAATTTCGTGGTCCTCTCTTACTAACCTATAAAAAAGAAATGCATATCAAAGTTGAAACTTAATTTTGCAGCCAAGACAACATTTTGAGAAGGCAAAAGGCAAACAAGAAAGTTCAGAGCATTACCTGGACAATTGTGGATACTTCCCCTGTGATTGATTCCACATTAGATTCAGACAGCCTATTTAGGAGACCTGGAAAACAAGTTGAAACCCATTTAGGACATCAGCCATTAGCATCACAAGATCATAAATCTCTCTCTCTCTCTCTCTCTCTCACACACACACACACCATCTTTAAATTGCAAAGAGAACTGCTGTTTCCCAATTTTATACCTCGTACACGTCTACGAATTTGAGCATACTCTTCTGATTCATCCCGCGCACGAGATCTCAGGTGGGGAGCCACATATTTTGTATTCAACCCTAATGCATGAGACGCTGTAGGCACTCTTTCTGCCACTACATCCAAGCCATCATTCTTCACTCGCTCAGATGCTTCAAGAGACATCCCAATCATGCTTTTAGCTTGTTCTTGCTTTGCTGACTTCATCATTCCACTTCTATTTGATAAAGAGCTATTATCAAGGACCTTAGCACGATTGCCCTGGCTTACTACATCTGCAGAATAATCAAGAGCAGAAGAAATACCCTCAAATAAGTTATTCAAGTCATCATCATCTCCACGTAATTTCCCATCTTTGACCTTGAGTTTTTTGGAAAGCTTTCTTTCTAATTCTACGTCCTCGTTTGCTGAGAGAACACCCTTTTGCTTTTCCTCCATGTCAAGATATTCTTCAAATTTCGTTTTCCTAGTCCTCTTCTTCTCCTTCCTTGAATCTTTTGATGGAATTAGCTCCAGTGCATTATCCTCCTCCTCACTGTTTGACTGAGAGATTTCTTCGCTGACAGATTCTGTTTCATTTTCTATTTCTTCACTGCCATATTCTATTTCACTTTCTACCACTTCTGCCGACATGTTCCATTTATCTGGCTTAAACGATGCACCACCATTCTCGAGGCTTTTTATCTCTCTATCGCCCCCCTTAATAGAATCAAAAATTGAAGGAATACCGTCAAGCAACAAATTAATCTCATCATCTAGTCCCCCCAATTTTCCATTTTTCACTATGAGCTTCTTTGCGAGTTTTCTTTCCAATATCAAATCCTTCTCTGCTGACATACCACTACTTCCCGTTTCCATCTGAAGATACTCGGAAAACTTGGTTTTTGAATTTCTACTTTTCCCTATTTTCTTTCTAGCCATTGAAGGCGCCTCAAAGTCACCGTCCATTCCAGCATCCGAGACCATTAGTATATTGCCTTTATTCTGCGAATGCTCGTTATCATTTTCCAGTTTCCTCCCAAATGCGGGCTTCAAATCCAACGAAGCTTTCCTTGATTTGGAGGATTGCTACAGACACAGAAACAGCATCAATAAGCAGCACTAACTGAAAATGCACATAAGAGGCAGAAAACAAATGAAATATAATTCAAACAAACAAATACTCTCTCTCTCTCTCTCCCTCCTTTATTTTTTTTTTGGTAAATTACTTTATGTTGGACCCATGAATCAAACTTCCTCTTGTTTTTTGCTAACCGAGCTTCCTTCCTACGCTCCCTCCGGGGCTTTTCTCCAGAAGTTTTTTCTGCAGCAGAGAGTCAAAAGCACAAAATTACAATAAAAGCTATTAAAATATTTTGCATGAGAAGCAAATGCTTCTCCGATCATTACAATCTAAATAATACTACTAGAAACAAAAATAAATAAAGATTTACTTCAAAAATATTTTTCCCCTCTTTTCGAAGAATTTTATGCTTCGCCACTCAAACTCAATGCAAAGAAAGAGAAATTCAAATTATTCAACTAGAATCGCAAAAATGCTAGCTCAACAAAAGATTGGGATTTCCTTAAAATAAATATATAGAAATTATTATTAATCAGGTGGCAATTAGTCATCACGTCGTATGAAATTTATCTTTAATTTCAGATGCCACCGCCTATGAAGAGATTCAGAAGAATATTAATCCAAACAGGCACTGGTGAGAAAGGGAGATCGTAGCTTGCAATGAAGATATACTGGTGTTACTTTGAAGTTGGTTAATCGGGATTAGGGTTTAAGCTAGGGTTTTGCGAGCGTCGCGTTGGGGCTGGGGCGGTGAACGGAGACTGGTGACGGACGAGAACCCAATGAGGAGCCGAGGCCCAAAAGTTCATACTTCATAGGCCCCGTACCAGGATTCTCTGACTCTCTAAGCCGCTATCGGAAACGTGACTCATGGTGCGCTATATACGAGAAAAACGTGCTCAGACAAAGCCTTCTGTCTCACGACCTCCGTATGTTTGTCTATTTACTTCGCGAGACTCCAAAGACCAATCGAGTTACTAACTGGCAACTGCAAGCCAGCCTGCTCGCTTATAGTTCTGCTCTTTTTTTTTTTTTGAAATTTTTTTGGATAAGTAGTACTTAAGTTTCAATTATAAGTGAAAGTCCTTGGTTTCAAATTTTCTCACCTACAAAAAAAAATGGCTCTAGTTGATAATAATAATAACAATGACGATGATGATAAAAAAATGGCAACCTCGATTTGATATAAAGCTTCTTAAAACAATCAAATCTTGATTTGATATAGAGTTCCCTGAGACAGTCAAATCAAACTCAACTACAATCTCAAACTTATTAAATAAACAAAATCAAAATTTCAGCATAAAACGTTTAACTGGATTGGTCAACAAACAATTAATTCAAGTTTTCGAATCGCAAGTATGAAATCGACCAAACAAAAGGAAACAGGCATTCGTAACAAAAGGAATTGGAGATATGGAGTCGATTGCCCAGCATTTCCTGTTTCATATCTCATCTCATGTGATGGCCCTCAAAGTCCTAATCACAAAACGACAAATTTCGTACCTTGTTCTAAGTCAGTTTCCTACTACCTGTCGTCGCTCTCAGAGTCGGCAAGGGAATTACTTCAATTCTAGAAATTCTGTCTTTTCCTAGGTTTTAGGAGTTTAAAAAGCCTTTGATGATCAATTACGTACTCCGTCGAAGACATTAGTATTTATATGTGGAAACAGACTCCTCATTGGTGTTCAATATTTACGTAGGAAATGGCTTCAGGAAACATCATCGTCCTTGTATTTGCTGCTATTATTTATTGCAATTTTTCTTGCTGCAGTAACCACTTAATCCTGCTGCCAATTATGCATGGAAGAAGAAAGAACGATTAATAGAGAGAGAGTATGCAGTTTGCTTGTTGCAGTTTTCAGACATGCCCACGACGTGTACGATGCGAATCAAACTGTGACTATAAGGACTGCATTGTTCCGCCGGGGCCAGGCAAACGATATCTGGTCACCATGTGATGTGAGCATATTGGCTTCTCCAGGGACCCAAAAAAAAGGGTACATTTGTGGTTTTCCAAAACATCGCTCCGAGAATAACCAAGAGCTTGCCATTACTGTGGTCGAAGGTGAACCAGTACCTGGAAATCTTAACACATAACTTCGTCCAAACTTTGAAAAAAAATTTTCACTCATAAAAAGTTTCACTGATGGTATACGAAAAGATTAATTCAAAGAGTAATGACCAAAAAAAAAGGGGGGGGGGGGAGGGGGGCCTTCATGTTGAATAAGATATGCCCTCAAAAGAGTTCACACGATTTCCACCGCTTAGAAAAGAAAGAGACTATTATATCAAATTAAACTTGACAAACAAAAATTCGGGTTCATTTACATGAAACTATTTACAATATCGTAGTTATGGTGTAAAGTTTTACAACATGAAATGGTTCCTCTTTACAAAATTCTTGAAACTGTGTCTTTTACTGTTACCAGCAGACCACCATCAGATTTACCTCATAAATACCTCCTTCAATCTGCATAAAAATCGAGGAGGACAAACAAAGCGATGAGTATATGATCTATCAACAAACTGCTCTTCAAAGAAGAATCAGTACGACTACCATCCAGGCATCCACCAGTTAACTGACCAAATGAACCGATACTTTATACCATGCTACTATAAAAGAAAATTATTCCAACAATGAAAAAGGCTGACTTAACCTACATCTTCTGTACATGCCACTATGCCCAAAGTAGTTAGCTTGTTGCCTCATCTGCAACGACAGTCAGAGATTCATCAGGAAATTAGTTTTTCTAATAAAAATCTCGCTTAAACAATTTTTCTGTTGGGATTCATCACTAAAGAGCTTTAGTGGAACTATGTCATACGATTTAACTACATAAAATCAAAGTAAAAGGGAACTAAAGACATTTAAGTTATAAACCCGAATAGAATATGTAAATTTTTCCAACAAAGAACAGGTCCACCCTTTTTATGTTTTGACATGGCCATGTATCAAGAGTTCTATCAACTTATCTTGCAATCATATGCAATGCATTAGCCAACTAACTCTCCCGGAATAAGATGCATCTGAGAAAATCATGTCAAACTAGATCAAACTACAATACATTCTTGTTCTTTGTTCTCTCCAAGACGAGCTTTAAAAGTCAAAACAATTTAAGAACGAGACTTCTTGACAAAAATGAGCACAAACCAGTCACTGCACTCCCTCACAACACTCTTCTTAAGATTTTAATATTCAATTTAGATGGCAAAGAAGATAATACAATCTACGCAAAATCTTGATTATTAATGCAACAATAAATGAGAGAGCAAGAAGGGTTTTATACCACGACATGAGGATTATCTTCAAACCCATAGGATGTTTCTGGTTCTGGAACAAATTAAGCAAAAAGAGTATAATGTCAAAACGGTATAGTCTTTCCTGGAGGACAAAACCTTATCAAACAACACATTTTAGCTTACCAAGTATATGACGGGTCCATGGCTGCTGGGAGTACGGCAAAGATACCAAACCAACACGATGGGAAACAGCACTGGAGATCATAGGAAAAGATAGATCATCATCCAAAGAGAAATCAACGATACAGCTTGCCCTCAAGAAGCAGCCAAAAAAGCAAAGCAATTTCACAGGAATACTTGAACAAAACTTTGAGTATCACATCAACTGGGGAGAAAAGTTGAATCTGGCTAAGTATACCTTGGACTTCTAGACAAATGAGGAGTGTCCATATATGTGTGAGGGAACCCTCTGGGATCTGAAGGAAGGAGGCGACTTCCCTGCATGTGTAATTTGACCATATAAGACATAAACCAAAGCAACAACATCCTCATACAAACGGTTTTCGAAAAGGGCATCATATGTGCAATATATGGCATTCAGGGAATATACCAAAGCAGAAAGTGGTCCCTCGCCTCCAGGAAGAGCATACTGATAATTCAGGTTAGACGATCCTGCAGAAGCTATATTATACAACTTCAGAAAGGTTAGGGGCAAAAAAAGAAGGAAATGAAGTGCTCTTTTTCATATTGCATGAGATGGAAAAACTACTAAAACAGATAATAGAAGTATCTAAACCCGGAAAGCACCAAAACAATAGCAAACAGATAAAAATCACAAATCAAATCAATGGAAACGTAATAGGTTATGGAAATTTAGAAACCTCCCCATATAATATCACACATAGCCCTTTGTATGTTTAGCATCATCAGTGTTACAGCATTAAATTAAAATGGGCCTCATGTACATTTATAATTTAGCATACAAGTGAAACAGGTTGACCCTCAAAACGATACAAAAGAAAAGTAGTATGGCAACAAACTTAAAAACACAACATCGTGAAATAGCAATGCTCATACCTCGTTGTCTCTGTCCTGCTAAGGCTTGCTGTCTTAGGAGCTGTAACAGTTCATCAGTAGCAGAAGCAGTCCTATTAACTCTAGTACCTTCAAGATTACTGGTGGCAGGTTTTCCCTTTTTTCTTGGTTCACGAACTTTTATGATGGCTATAGCAAAGAAAGCCAAAAGTAACAAGAAACTGTTAAACAGATGTTATAAATATAAGGAGTCTCGTATCATACAATGCAAGAGCTTTTCCTGCTCTGCATTGAAATGTAAATAAAACAGTCACATAAGCAATGGTCTTTAAAAGGTGCTTAGCAAACTGAAAAATATAGATCCCAGAAAGTGATAGTTCAATGTTGAAAAAAGTGTTCCATGCAGTGATAGTTCACTTTTGGGGCTAGCACCATTTATATTATACCAAGGAACTCCAAACTTTACATTAGAGGAAATGAATATAAAAAAATATGAAAAGGAAAATTAGCAGAATCAAAAGGATAGCAGAAAAATAAGCACAGCATGATGTTCGGTTGTTCGAAGGCGGGTCACTTGTAAATCATACTTTCAGCCCAACTTCCTTGCGCACACACAAAAAGGATCAAAGGTCCTCTGAGGTTGAGCTGTTCTCTATCATAAATAACTTCCCTCCAAAATAAGTTCTGAAAGTTTTTACCACAAACCAACCAAATTTCCAAACTAGCAACTTAAAGAAAGGCTCTTCTCATTCAAATTCCTGCTGGTGATGAAGGATCAAATACACATGCTCCATTTTCCAGTATAAGCAGGCAAGCATGTTACCAAAAGATCCAAGTTCACCAATGCAATAATTCTATGACATACTGATTGCCTTCAGATGACTTTCCAGATATTAATTTCCTTAACCTGCTCCCTTATTGTATGTGATGCCTTAAACAATGTGTGTCACGATAAATAAGTTACAGCTTTAACCTTTTTGAATGACAAACCTTCAGTTGGAATCCTCTAAAAACAAATGTCTCTTTAGTTGATTTTCTACAATCAGACCAGTAATCAATCTTTTAACATCTTTCTTTTGTTCTTTTTAATATCTCACTATAACATACTCTCTCTAGTAAGATAATGCAAAATGAAAACCTACAACATTCCACCCTTTTGCCAATTATCATTCCACACTACTCTCTCTCTCCCTCCCTCCCTCCCTCCCTCCCTCTCTCTCTCCCTCTCACACACAAAATCACTTACTCTCACACACACAATGACAGACCCAAAGATATTGGAGAACCCATAAAATTTGTGGATATGCAATAAACTAGGTCTGTAGAATAGGTAATCATGACTACACCATGGTAGATGGAATTTTCGGGAAAAATTGTCTTACTTCAGTCCATTCTCTTTGAGAATAGAAGGTACTGTGTCCTTAAGAACAATAATGTTACCATTTCTGCTTCGCTACTTTGTGATTTTTAAGCACAAATTTAGAAAGAACGTATCAGGATCTCAGACAAAATTACTTGATTACTAAATCCAACCAACAATGTCAAGTAACTTGCATGGTTCTAAATTTAATTTTTAAAAAAATGCAACACTGTTCTGCATTATAGAATTGATCAGGTCTTTACAAAGTCTTAGGCAACTAAAGATGTATACTTGTATGCCCAAGTCTGAGAAGGTAAAACATGTATGGAGGATGGAGAGGAAAACAAAATTAAAGCTGACTAAAAGCCTCTAAGACAGCTCATACCATACAAGTTCCACAAATGAACGTAAACGAAAATGACAAGAAATCTCACTTCAACCTGCAAAGATATAGGTCCAATAACCTACCCCTCTAATATATCTTTCATAGGTTCAGTCTAAATTAACATTAAAAATGCACCCTAGTGTATATCACTGCATTCTTTTCCAAACAATCCTCTTGAGTATAAATGTCATCAAACTATGCAGCCAAGCATAAGTTTTAGAAAATTAAAAGAGATGCTATCAAAAATAAGGTACACCAATCAACCATTCTTCTTATGACATCATAGATCAACTAGCAAAGCTAGATATCTTGATGATGAACATTAAAGACAATTGTATCTTGAATCAAGTTCACAAGGGTAACCAGTATTTATAGAATTAAATGCTACATAATTACCTTTCAAACTTGATATGCATGGTAACCAAGAACTAAAACCCTAAATAAAACACATTAATTTCATCATAAACAAGTCTGCACAAACAAAGAAATGGGCATGAAAAAATGATTAAACCACTTACATTCAGAAGCCTTTCGCTTTTCATTAAGCTCCTTGCCAGTTGTACCAGAGACGTGCTTCTTTTGCATGCCTTTCAGATTGGGTTTTGCAAGAGATACTTTCACCCTTAACTGAAACATGTGAATGTACAGAGAGATTAATTCTAAGAAAGTATGCAAGTGTCTGCATATTGTATACTGAATATACAGCCAGAAACCTCAGAGCCTTCATCATCCAATTGCCCACGGCTAAATGCCTGAACACATGCAAGAGCAGCCTCCCGCATTGCATAATTGACAAATGCAAAATCTTTCCTCTTAGAGGAAGGGAGATTCTTAGCAAGAGAAATGCTCTCAATTTCACCAAATCTTCTGAAGAAGCCCATGACTTTCTCTTCATCCCACGAGGATGGCAGATATTCAGCATAAATTGATTTCACCTAAACAGAGATAAATTAAGTCCACATTAATATAATATCATGGTATTAGTACATAGATTTGGTTGCAGATATGAATTACTATTGAACAAACAAATAGGAAGCATATTAAGATCAATTCATTCTCTAGAGGCTTAATATTCAGGATTAATTTTGTAAGATCCCATTGACATTATCAATATCAAAACTGTTAACATCATTCACAATTGGATATTGAGATAGGAATCATACATGGGGCACATAAGTTATTCCAACAAAACTGACCTTTAGCATGTCTTCTTCTTTTGGCTCTACTAAAGGTTGTGCCCATGCAACTTTCATCTTCATCTGATTAATAAAAACATCATGCTTTTGGAGTTTACTTAAAGCAATTTGAGCATCTTTACTGGTCTCAAATTCAATAAATGCAAAGCCACGATTTTGCTCAAAGTTACTGGGATCAGTCATAACTGTAACTTTGTCAATTTTCTCAATCCTGGCATCCTTCAACAGTTTAACCACCTGCCAAAAAATCTCTTTCAGATTTTGTCACTCTCGCATAAAGGAGTTTACATGATTAGAAGGAAACACAGTAGCTTACATCTTCATTATTCCACATCTTGTTGATATTCCCAAGATATATTGTGTCATTCCCCGCTACAGGTCGTACACCGCACTGCTTCCCACAAATCTAATATTCTCACAAAATTGTATAAAGTCACTTACAAGGAGATTTCCACAGGATAACAACATAACCAAGACTTTACAGACCAAGCAAAGACAACTGACAACTTCTCATCTCAGAAAACAGTCATGATCACATTGATGTGATCCAGAGGGGAAATTTTAGTCATATGATAGTCACAACCTTCGAGAGTTACAAGGAATTTGCAGCACATCATAAGCAAAAATATCATGCAGTAACTCAATGAGTCGACATTAAAATAACTTCTCAATCTGTCCAGCTATGGATTAGAACACAACAAATCTTTCAGCCTCTCTATCCCAAGTCATTGCATAAAGGTCCATACAATATTTCATTTAACTCTTCCCTATATGACGTTGCATATTATAATCCTAAAACAAGTATAAGCCTCATTCTTTATTCGAAAGAAAACGCCAGCTGTTAAATACAGCACTCAGCCTTTCAAAATTAGAACTACAGATATATGGTTCACTTCCCACAAGTAAAATGTATGCTTGCATTCAGCATTTCCAAAAAATTTAGTTGGTCGACATTTTCAAAGTTCAAATCCTGGAGTGCAGGATATATATATATCAATAAATAGTGAAATTTTCCTCTCTAATCACTATATATGTGTCCTTAGTAACTCTAGCTCGGAATCACATTGAAAATTCAACTTCCTATAGCATGGGAACTAATAAAGCAGTACCGGAGAAGAAATAGTTTATCCTTATGTCAAGATGATTTAATCTAGATGCTAATTTCAAATGTAAAGTAATAAATGTATAAGGTATAAACTAGGATTACTTTGATTGCAGAATATTTTTCCAAAGCCTTCTTGGCATCAGCAGCTGAAGCAAAGCGTAAGAAAGCAAAGCCCTTGTTTTTTCCCGTATTACCATTCATCACCAGCCTCACTTCTGTAACCTGACCAACCTGTTCAAATACTTTCCTAATATCCTCCTCCCTCGTATCCTTGTCCAACCCACCAAGAAAAACTTCAGTTCTACGCCTCTTCTTCCGCTCCAAGGCCTCCATTTCCTCGCTCAATGGTACTCCTCCATTCAACCCAACATCATTGTTTTCAACTACTTCCTTCACTACCTCCCCACCCTCTCCCCCTAATGCCTCCGTTTCCAAACTTGATGCAACTCCTCCATTCAACCCAACATCATTGTTCTCGACCAGTTCCGAAACCAGCTCTTCTCCCTCTCCCTGTCTCTCTTTGACAAACCCTGTGTTCAGGTCCGCGACCAAGCCTCCACTTTCCATTTTGACAAATTTTACATCCTGATTTTTAAACTCGCCTTGAATCCCTTGACTTTCCTTTCCAGCATTTTGGCCAGCAACCAAAACTTCTGATACGTGTTTGCCACTAGAAACGCATAACTCCTCCTCATCTTCACCTTTTACACTACTCTTAAAAGAAGGACTAGTCTTGTTGATACAGTCAATTGCTTCCACTTTTACTTCTTTCAAGTCCTCACTCTTAACTTCCGATGCAACAGAAGCATCAGCTTTATACGTCTCAGTCTGCACAGAGAGAGTTTCACCAAGATCAATCATTTCCACCTCCGTTATTCCCAACTCATTCTTGCTCGAATTGCCAACATTATCCATTGGTTTGATTTCCTTCTCAATATTAGGACTAGTCTTGATACTTTTCGTTGGTTGCAGTTGCATTTCTTTCAAGTTTTCATTCTCAACTTCCAATCCAACATTCTCATCAAGCTTAGAATTTTCTGTGTCCGTAGAAGCAGTGGCCAAAGGATCAAGCTTTTCACACCCCGTAACTTCATTTCGCTCGTTCCAATTGCCGACATTTTGCACTCCCCCGACTTCCTCATTCACCACACCACCCTTAACAACTCTTTTGGGCACTCTCCTCTTCACGATCTTCTTCACAATCCTCACTTTCTTCTTCACTTTCCTAGTCCTACTTTCGCCCTCCTTCCTTACCTCATCAGCTCCCATTGCCGCCTCGTCAACCTCAGAGGCTTCATTTCCACCTTTCCCTTCTCTTCCAGTTCCAGCGTCACCCCTCATTTCATCCCCACAACTTCCAACTACCCCTCCTTCCTCATCAGCCTTACTACAACTGCTTATCCCGGCCACCGAAGAGACTGAATTCGCTCTATTGCTCTCCTGAGCTTTATCTTCGACAGCAATTTTTTTTGCCGACGACATAGCCAACACTTCTCCCTGGGGTTCCGCATCTAAATTAGAACGAGAGCTTGCCGAGGTCGATGATTTTTCTAGTTTCGGGTTGGCGTCGTTTAGATGTAATCCTGGGGATGATGTGGCAATGGCGGCGCCGGCGGAGAGAAGC
The DNA here is from genome assembly GCF_036785885.1 of Coffea arabica. Classification (NCBI taxonomy): domain Eukaryota; kingdom Viridiplantae; phylum Streptophyta; class Magnoliopsida; order Gentianales; family Rubiaceae; genus Coffea; species Coffea arabica. Next base: position 5,801,626 of record NC_092321.1, on the reverse strand, counting down.
GGAGGATTATCAAGGGAGTCATGGGACGAAGCTGAGAGAGAAGGTTTAAGGGTTGACGCGCATTTGGAGGGGACGCTTTCACAAGAGGTGGTCTTCTTAAGGGTTCGCCGGGGTGGCAAAGATTTGGAAGCCATTCGTACGACGTCGTCCTGGTCAGTCTTATAGGAGTAACGCCGATGAAAGAGAGCTTTAGTGCAGAGCAGATATCAGAAGAAGCTGTAGAAAATGCGGTGGTGACGACTGAGGACGCATGACACATCAGCAAAATCGGTGAAGACATACGAGCGTGCAGGGACAGAAGGTAATTTCGGGGATTTGAAGCGGCACGGACGATAGAGCTTAAGAAGGACAAAATAATCTACTAGAGTAATACGTTTGCGTCCAGCTAAGCACGGTCATAAAATTTGGCAGGATAATTTCGTAGATATGCTGTCTCAATGATGACATAATAAATGCCAAAGCAAAAATTTTAATTGATGCTTTAAATATGAGGATTGCCACGTAAAACAATAATGTGGCATGAGATAAAACATTTTATTACATGGTAAAAAAGTGTGTATGAGGTGAGACAATTTTTCTCCATTACGCACTTAATAAATTATTTTCGAAAATCAACATTGTTTCATAACACATTTCACCACTTGGTATAAATATACCTAAAATTTTGTATGAAATTAACTAGTTTTGTAGTCTAGTTAATCATTATAAAATTGTTTACAAATTTGATATTCATTTTTATCTTTTAAATGTTTCGTGTAAATTGAAAGACAGAATATTCTCAAAAGAATACTATGTCATTTTTTTAGTACACAGATGAAAAGAAAAGTAATGACACGGTTGGGTGATTTTATAAAATCATATAGTAATTTAGATATAAATATAAGGAAAGTTCGATGGGGAGAAATCCAGGATCCTAACCCTGCAAAACTTCTACTAGATTTTTTTTTTTTTTTTTTTTTTGTCTTTTCCAATTAGAATTCAATGAATAAATTATTGTAGCTCAGAAAATAGGAACCCACCACTGCGCCAAGTCTCAGGAACAAGGTACATTACGTTACAAACTAATACTAATTGCTTTATTAGCACACAAGGTAAAAGAACAAACAGTAAGATACTAGCTAGTATTTTGGATAACCATTGTAGGGAACAAATCTCAAGCATTTACTGCAATAACGAATTTCTTACTATCTAGGAGCAATAAACATCTCATCGACGAGGTTTTTTTTTTTTTTTTTTTTTAATCTTCAACAATGGTAGATTTGTACATATATAGAACGAAAGCCACGAGAGCAGCCAGCAAAGCCACCGGCATTCCAACATTCAAAGCAATATTTGCGAGTTGCTTTCCTCTCGAAACTGTTGTTTTTTCCCCTTCTGTAACATTCCCGTTGCTCTTTCCTGACGCAGTAGCAATGGGAGTTCCGGACGGCACGATGATGCTATCCTTTTCCTCGCCAGGTTTTTGAGGAGGTTGCGTGGCTTGACCTTCTTCTGGACCTGCTTGTGGTTTTGCGGTTGGATCAGGAGTGCTGATGACTTTCTGTTCTGGGACCGCAGCTGCATTAACGTTTTTAGTCATTATGATGCACAGCTGGCCGGCCGAAAATTTGGCTTGAATTGCATTGGTATTGCAGTTCCTAGCAACCACAACTTCCTTGTAAAATTTGCTCCCTTTTGTTGAACTCAATTTACGTTCCCCGGAAATTTTCAGGAATCCACGATTGTTGATGTGCACCCTGAGCTGTTCTTTTTTGAAGTCTGGTAAACAGGTCAAGGAACGAAAGAGAGAAGCGAAATGACATCTATGTTCATTATGGAATCAATAGCTTTTCTCGCCAAATCATTGAAATTTAATGCCAGACTAGTAGTAATATATATGAAAGTCTGTTCTTATTTAAGATCATGATTTCCAATAGGAAATTATCTTGAATATCACAAGATACACATTCCCGAGATTTTTTAAAAGAAGAAGTAGAACAGAAAAAGGCACCTGTGTGTCATTCCAATATTACCTGGGAGATGGACTAACAGAGTGTCACGGGCTTCTTCGCGTTGCCATCTACAGAAAGGTTCGAATTCTTCGTAAGAAAGGCGGGCAGTAGATCCAGTTTTGGCTTCCATTATCAGCTGTCCTTTACTCGTATTATTAGAAATATTGGTAACCACAATTTACAACTGCTGTCTGCTAAGCGATGAAGATGAAGGCGGTCCTGTCTGTGTACTTTATATGTATATGTATATATATGGAAGAAGATTAGGCCTTAGACGAAGGGTGTCCAAAGAGGTTCCTTCAGGGTTTCCTGCAACACAAGGGAATATTCCTTCTTGGCTTTGGAGGGCTATGACTTGCTTATGCCTTTGGCAAATTTTGTGCTGATATCTTCTTTCAGTCATTACGTAATATACCTTGTCCGATTTATGATACCATTGATACCTTTCTGTGTCAGAGGTTTTTTTTTCCAATATTGTGCTAGAAAACATTTGGCTGGATTGTGTTTTTTTTTTTTTTTCAATTCACGCATTAAAATCAACATTTGTCAGCGCATGATTATACGAGTCATTAATGAATCAGTATGAAAGTTGAAGTAATTGTTGCAGCTAATCAAGTGTGTGCCCTAAAACAGAAGAAGAAAAATGAGACGGCTGCCAATAATAATAATTTATCAGAACTCAAGAACGTGGGCACTAATTCCTGCTGAGACAGATTCTGAACGAACATCCTCTTCGTGAAATTGCTAATATCAGCTCCCGAAACAGATAAGTTAACCAAGTTACTGCAACATACTAGTATTAGCTAAAACTAATGGATTAATTAGATCCCAAACAGTGCTGCTTGTTAAGACTTGATATCACTACTAGAAATACTATGCCTGCCGGGCAACATAAATGAACTGTTTTAGACGGAGCCATCAGGTACTTTACATGTCTTTGTTGCAAGGGCAAGAACTAACTCTCCATAATCCCCAGATGGAAGACTTTCACTCATAGCAATTTTAAGTTCTACCCCATATTTCTTCTTGAAAACCTTTTGTATTTCATTCATGTCCACCTCTGCTCTGCTCATGATAACTCGGACCAAAGCTCCTTTATCTGTTGCTGTCCCTTTTACGCATGCATACAATGTCTGCAACAAATTAAGCATGTGATGCAACAAATATATGTACTAGTGTAATGGAAAAGAAAAACCATTATTGTCTTGTACTTTCCCAATTTCTGGATAGATCTCATAGTAAGATGGGGCCAACAAATTTTTTATAACTCTTCACTTTTGTTCGTTCATCTGCTTCACTTGCTCATTGGCCCTCTTTTCGCTTTCACTTGAACAAATCATGGCCTTGGCAGGCTGCACACGTGGCCCATAAAGGGAAATCATACCATGGCACAGTCCAAAGTATCAAGGTGGAGAAAACAATTACCTCTGCATAATATTTTGGCGGGTTGCATATGCATGTCACCACCACTCTCAGGGCATCTTCGAATTCTCCTGATTTTTCATTCTTGAGGGACTGAAAAGTTGTCAAGGAAAACCAAAAATTAAACTGCACAAAAACCAACTCAAGCACCTATAACTCGAGTCTTAATTTGTTTTACTGGATTAATTACGGCTAGGATGTGTAAGAAGAGTACACCGTAAAAGTTATGAAATCTTAAGAACGAAATAACTTACAGCCGTGTAAGTATGACCAAAGATGTGCTTATAGGCGGAAAATGTCAGCCTCAGTTGAAGAATGCTCCTTTTACTGAGAATTTCTAGCAGAACTGCTTCATCAACTGCCCCCGGCTTTCCCTCCCCTGCTTGGTAAAGCCTCATTGCATCGCACCTGGCAATGTGTTGGCTGGCATCAGCTTGGTGTGCTTTGTGTGATGCAGACAATGCCATCAAAATCTGCAAAAACGGAAAACAGACAAAGTTCCCGCAAACTTGTTATGCTTCTGAATCCACCTCACATCGCTAATTATCAACGAAATTTACAAATTAGAAAGCAATAGAAAGGGGTACCCTTTGATAGGGTTGGGAAGGTTCGATGCTGATAATGTCTTGATCTAATTGCCTCTTATATTTTGCATGATACGCTGCTTGTATGAGAAGAACATGACTTGATTTCCGGCAAGTAAATATTTCAATCAGAGCCTTGTAATTCACCGTATCATTCTTCTCAAATGCCTCTCTAGCCACAATTGCGTCACGTTCATGCGGATTGAGCATCAACATTGACAAAGCCGCAGATGTCCTCTGAGAAACTCCGGTTCCTTGGCTAGAGGATTCCGAACTCTGAAGCAGAAGCTGAGCAGGGTCCTCCCCATAAATCTTCACATACGTCTCTCTAGTTTTCCTGCATTCGAGTTGACTCAGGCCAGCCAGATGTTGAATCAAATGAGCAGGCTGTCCCCAAGAATCATGAATCTCCTTACAGATACTCTCACCGTTGCAGCTTGACCACGCCATAACTCTTTCCGCTATGCGAACAACATTGCAAGAAAACAATAAAACGCACATATAAAACTATACGAATATTTATATTAGGAAAATGCTTGGAGATCAAGAAAAGGGTTTGTCATAAGTTGTAAAGAAAAATGGTGGTTTTTTTTCTTTTTTTCTTTTTTTTGGGAGGTGGGGCGAATGGGAAGGTGTCCCTGGTTAGTAGATGGTGGTGGCGTGAGTGAGAGTGGAAGATAAAGCCATAAAGCAAGAAAGCGATGTCTAACGAGTTTGCACTGCCTTGCAAGCGTCCTCAGTTACATTTGTTTTGTGATGAAAGGCTTGATTGCTTCTTAGTGGACACTGGACAATGACTCTGAGGCCTGAGCTCTCCAGTCCGATTTCTCCTTTAGCCAACTTTTTGAAGACCACCGTCGCCTTTCCCTCTTTCTGTGTCCCCCCCTTTTTTTTTTTGGCATGTTTTATGCCCATGGAACATACATGTGCATGTACTCTGGTGAAAAAAAATAGTACTGATTTTGATTCAGAAAAGTTTGAACATATAAGCCTTAGACCAGAGCGTAGAGTCACATGGGAAGGGAATATTTTATGATACCATAATACTTTTTTTTCTTAAGAAAGGAAGCACCATGGCAGAAGTGATAGCGATGAAGGGGGAAAAGGTAGATTCTTGAGCTTGTTTTGCCAATGGTTTTACTTCCACAAGACTGGACTTCGTAGTAGTAGTGTTGGTGCTGGTGAGGTGGAAAAGCAAGCCAGAAAGTAAAAGGAAAGGGGTTAAGTTTTGTTTGCAGGTCGGTGCAACTTTATGACTTGGATAGTTTGTGCTATGAGGAAATGCTTGCACGGACACTGGGTTGAGTTGTAAAGCGTCTTTGGAAGTCATTAGTCTAGCACTTGTTTGTTTGGCGCATTTGAGAAACCTTTTTGCTTTGAAGTGATAGACAGTTACACTAGATTAGGTATTGAATAAAATACAAAATTTGTACTTAAACTTTGACCGTTAATTCATTCCAGTACCTAAAGTTTGGACAAAATAAATTCAATATCCAATGTAACAATATTTAAACACATTTGATACATTTGACAAATGTATCTAAACTCATCAGGAGGATTCAATAGCATCGGTACTCAATACCCCTGACTATATTGTCAAATTGATCTTTGTTAGCACAAATGTTCTCCTAACAGAAGAAATGATTTAGGTTTTGTTCGGATTGTAATTTTTCGTCAAAAAAAAAATTATATTCTTCATGTACATATTTTTTAATTATTTATAATATACATCGACGCTATAATGTATTTTTTTTATAAAAAATTCTAAAAATAACAATTAAAACGGGGCCTTAATTTTCAAACCCAACATTAGCTAGAGATATCGGATTTTCCTAACAATTTACACGATGAACATGATCCGATTGCTCCCACACGCATGCCTAAATCCAATCGGATCTCACTCCATATGCTTAAAACCATGACGCCAAGCAAGTGGTAACTAGTAACCCTTGCCATACAGACGAGATTACTTCTGCAAGACTTGCAAAACCAATCCTGATACTCCCTCAAAAAAAATAAAAAATAAAAATCCTGACACCATAAAAAGCAAATATATGAAAATTTTCTCTCTCTCTCTCAAGCAAGGATAGATGAGTTGTGGCTGACTGCCGAGAAGGCTTTAGTTTAATGACTAAAGTTAATAAGTTAGAAATGAAAGGTTTTTTATTTAAATATCTCCTTCTCTTTTTTATTTCTTAAATTTCACCCCTCTTGTTAAAAAGGAAATTATTTAAAAAAAAAAAGAGTTGTGACAGACTTTGTCAAATGCATGGAGGCCCAATCTAAAACGTATTGTATTACTCTTGCACTAGCTAGTCTGAAGACGATTTTATACCCTCTGATTAGGCCCGGTTCCAGGATAGCTAAAGTCCACGAATTAAGTCCGTACAAGCTTCCAGCCACGCAGTCCAATTAAGGGCACGTCATAGTCCCTTCGCCAAGGTAATAGACCTTTTATATATATATATAAAGTAAGAGAATTTGAATTTAAAATCTCTTTTTTGTAATTCTTTTTACCTTATCATTCAGGTTAACTCTTCTCAAGTAATAAACTTTGATTATCTATTGTGATTGTAATTCAAATGTCAGTCCTGTTTCAGTACTTTTGGAAAAAAAAAATTTTGGATCCCTAAATAGATCCGTCTACTCACTAAAGATTAAAGTCAAAAACGTACAAAACCTTGGTGGAGATTTTCTTAGTCCGTATATTTTCAGAGGAGATAATTACAGTAGCATACATGAAGAAGACTGTAAATGATTGTGTTAGAAGTCATTCAAATTATTTACTCTTTAATTTTGTTTATTTCAAATCGGAAAAGTGTAGTCCTTTCCACTTTTTTACCTTCTTTTTTTGGCGCTGTGGTTTTCCTTGGGAGGGGTTGGTAAAGGAAGTGGGGAAGCATATCAAAGGGCTACTTTGGCACAATTTTTTGGATTTTTTTTCGCTGCAAGTTGAATTTGAATCCTTATCTACAATCAAAGGAAGGATTTAATGCCACCCTCCATGATGATCACTGAGCCAAACTCAATGGTTGTCATGTCAAAGTATTGCCCTGTACTTTTTTTTTTTTTTTTTTTTTACTAATAGAATAGACCTACATTTACTCTGTACCAATGAGGGAGATACCTGAAGAGATCCAAAAAAAAAATTCGAAGGGATCTGAATCATCACCAGTCCGAACAGATGCCTATTTTCAAGAAAGTTTAGATTTTAAAATGTTGGTAAAAAAAATTAATCTCTTAATCTATTTTCAAATAGAATTTTAAATCTCTTTTTGATGAATAGCTAGTCAAACTATTGTCTTGTTGGACATAGGTGTTCAAATGTCGGACTTGGCAGTTGGCAGAACAGAATGCACAGAGGCTGCATAATTTCTCAGAGAATCAGAATGATTGCGAGGGCTCTGTTGAAAGTCGAGGTATAGCTCGCTCCAAGTAGTTATTGTGTGTATTTGTTAAGTACTCCCTCCCTTTTTTTATAACTCACGTTTAAGGTTTTGCACATCAATTAAGAAAAGTTTTTCATTGTTTAAATCTGTACACTACTTTCCTTTTGTATCCTCATTAATTGTCCAATTCACCCATATTTTCTCTCACTAGAGTACTACTGCGAGAAAAGAAGAAAAAATACGGAGGGGCAGATAATTACTGGGGTTGTTACAAAGAGAGAAGCAATAATTACTAGAAATAGTAATTAAGAACCCTGTATTGAAAAAGAGAGATAAAAGGGTAAAATTGTGAAAAAATAATTAATACTGTATGGGGATAATAAAACGACAGATAAAAGTACACTAGATCAAATTTCTTAAACGTCAGTCATAAAAAAAGGAAGGGAGTAAGTTTTTTGCAACTATCAACGGATATAAAATGTTCCCCAAAATCTACAGCACTGCTTTGAAGTATTGACAGTGAAAGTACGATGAACCAACCCTTCCCAGGGTAGCTCGCCTGGCCGCCCATTACCCCCTTGGGTCGAGTGGTCACGTTTCGAGTTCGGGGTCTACCGTTTTCGGAGGACGGAGCCTCTCCTTTCGGCTCGCAAGAAATTTAGTGGGATTGAAAGTCTGGATATCCTCTGCAACAGTCAAAAACAAAGAAAGTACGATGAAACATGGCTTGTTATCTTCATTAACCACACATAATTCAACGTCGAGAACAGGTGACTCCTTGTCTCTTCAGTAATCGTGTGTTTAAATCACTGGGACATCGTCAGATTTTTTTTTAACTCGTAAGTTGCATATCCATTGAAGAGAAAAATCTCCTGTAATACCAGAGCACCATTATGCCAAAACACAAAGAAAAATCGGAGCATATGACTACCGACAAGAGAATAACAGCCTGATCAAAATAACCATGCGCGACTTTTTCAAGTTTTGGGCCCATCTCGTGGAGGCATGGAATTGTCATATATATTAGCATGTGTAGTAATGTGTTTTGGCCTGATTAATGGTGTCATTAGTCAAAATTATCAACAGTTCAACGCAGGCGAAAAGTGCTAAAGTTTGGGTAAACAAAAAGTGCCAACTCATGCGCGGGGGCAGCGGCTGCAGGGAACAGAAAGGTGCCCAAAGTCCAACTAAGGTCGTCTTGTACGCACTCCAACCTTGACAAAATATACTCCATATGCATGCATATATATAAAAAATACCAGATAAAGCAGGCACACATTGACCAAGAAAAATAACCCCGCTTTGAGCTTTTGAACCGGATTGCCCTGCCACGGCAGCTGTCTTCTTCTAGCTTTTTTTTTTTTAAATAATGTGACGTATGTGAGATAAAATAATAATAAAAAAATATTAAAAATATAAATACATAAATTTTTGTAAATAAGCAACTATTCAAACAAATTCATATCATTATTATAGCTTAATTTCAGTCCATGTCGCGTTTGGAAATGAATGAATGAACATTTCAATTTTAACGAAAATCCTGCAAGAAGATCATTCACAATGATTATATTTTTAGCTAAAAGAAAATTTGCGAGAGCGAAATAGCGTGACCATCCCATTGGTCTGGCCTCATAAACTCTCCGTTTTTTTTTTTGGCTATAAACTCCCAAGTATTCGATGATTGTATTGAGATTTAACTAACTTAGAGTCAAACATTATCAGATTCACCTCAAGGAATGACTCTCTTACATTACTCTTTCCATCCACAGAACTCGAACCCTTAAAAGCTTGTTTAAGAAATATCAAGTTACTTGCTATTTGATTCAACCACTATTGGTCTCAAGAACTTTTAATCCTTAGTCTCCTTTATAACAATGCTTAGCCATGCGTAATTTTTAACCTATGTCAATAACAAAAAATTATTGGAAGCATCACTCACTTTTGTTACTCTTTTCTAGATACTCTACAAAATCAAAACAAGCCCAAATTCAAATTAAAGTTCAAAGAAACAAAATGAAGCTGTTAATTCATCCAATTACAGTCAATAATGACTACACATAATATGGTCCACATGATTCTCAAATTTTTACTTTTTATAGCTGATTTTATACTAACTAGTAGTAGCATTTTGCATCTCCGGAGGGTCGGAGACTTGTTTTATGAGTGCAAGAACCAGAAAGATGGGACTATGGACTTCAAATATTTGTACGTGCAAAACCCGTTTAGCAGTTCTCCCCAAGGTTTTTCAGGAGATAAATGCCAGCAGCATCTACGTACTTGTCTACTTTCTCTACCCCCATAGTTTTTTTTTGTTTTGTCATTTCAATCGAGTATTTTAAAGCGCAAAATTCTCTTCCACGGAGTTGTCGTCTTGTACCTTAGATTATTCTCACTCGCTAAGCTACAGGAACATACATGGGAAAGAATCTTCTTCATCAACTTCAATAAGCAAACCAAAAAAGCGTTGTTTATCAACGATAAAACCGAAATTTATGGAGAAAGCAGGATGAAGAAGAATAATGTCATGATTATCCCTCGCTCTCCATTTTATCTATCAGCTTAACCTAAGTTTTTAATATTAATTAGTAGAACTAATACCAGTCCAACAGTAATCAAATTTTACTTCTCTATTTCTACCGCGACTAATTTCTCTCTTTGGGGACGCTTTTCCTCTCTCTCGCGCATCAGCATCAGCAATTAAGCAGCAGCACGTTCTCCTCCTCCTCCCCCTTTCTAAAACTTGACCTCTCCACCCACCTCTCCATTCTCCTTCTTCCCCCTCCCAAACAGGGAATATAAGAAAGTCACATTCCTGTATAAACATATAATTGGGAGACATAGCGGGTACAATGCAGGTGAGGTTTCTTCGATTATTGTTCTTGTTCCTGGAATATTTTCTGATTTTTCGAATTTAAGAATGGTGTACTATTTTTGAAGCAGGCGGCAAGAACAGTACAAGTAAAGCAATTATCAGATCTAGCGAGAGAGAGAGAAATTCACGAGTTCTTCTCCTTTTCGGGTGAAATTGAACACATTGAGATCCGCCGTGACTCGCCGCAGTCCAGGATAGCCTTTGTTACCTTCAAGGACCCAAAAGCGCTCGAAATCGCTTTATTATTATCTGTATAAACTACTAGCTCCTTTCTCATCCTCGAGTTTTTTTTTCTTTATAGTTGTTCCGTTACTTTTTTCTGCTAATTTATCTTTATACAGCATGTTGATTTATTAAGGGTCAATTCTCGTAAGAGCTCCGTTAGAGCCTTATTGTTTTTGGGACCATTTTTTTGGAAAAGTTGGAAATTATTCATAAGATGCTTCGCAAGAGTATTAGTAACATGCCCAGTATCATTGGAGGATTTTGCGATTATTAAGTTTAGGACAATGTGGCTCTTCTTCTTTTTTTTTTTTTCCTTTTGTTTGGCAATTACCTCAAGATGCTTTTTCTAGTTCAGACGCATGTTTTTTTTTTCTTTGACCAATGTCTGTAACATGTTTAACATTTGCAAAAGAAAAAGCGTGTTGTCTTGGTTGAATTTGTGCCAGATGTTGAAAAGGTTTTATTGGCAGCAAAAGTAAGTTATATAGACAACTTCACTTTTTGCGATTGTTACATTTTAGTTTCTAACTTGTAAACACTTCAATTCTAGAAAATTGGCTACCTTTTCACGTTGTCTTGGTCATCTATCTTATGTGTTGAAGTCAATATAGGTACTTCACTGCAAAGTTCATTTTCTACTAATACCCTCTAGTTAATGGTCTGAAAGGTGTGGAATCATAGACAGGCTATGCATTCGATCTCAATGGCCCACTCTTGGTTGGTCGTGCCCAGTCACAACTAACCGTGTGTTAAGGCTTGCACTTGTGTATTTGACAACTTATGTTTTCCTTATTGATTTTTTAGAACATCATTTTAAGGTGACCAGTATTTAATGGCAACAACTGCTGTCACCATACCAGAATTTACGCATTCGTGGATGAATGAACTCTAATACACTTAAAAGGGCTTTAGCTTATAAGAAAGAAATTGAAACAGAAAGTTAAAACAGTAATTATTGCACCAGACAATGTCTTAAAAGGTGCTCAGACACATATTGCTGAAGATGGCCTGGTTGTTTTGGGGAGGGTTGGGGGTTGGTTGGGGGGAGCTTATTCTGTGATCATTTATGGTCTCAAGGTCTAATATACTTGTGTCCTGAATTGCATGATTGCTTCTTGAACACATGACTCGTAACTTTTTTTATGTCTGGTTCATTAATATCATGTGCATCATACTATCAAACTTGTTAGAATAGTTTTTGGAAAGTCGTAATTTTTGTGACTGAAAAGCCTGGGAATTGTTTGCATTGCAGGGAGCAACAATTGTTGACCGGATAGTTACAATAACTCCTGCAGAAAACTATGTACCACAATATGACATCAGGGTAGACCTATCTTCATATCTGAATTTGTTTCATCCTAATTAGTCTTTGAGCTAATATTGACATCACTGCATTCAGGAAGTAAGAATAGTTGAGAATGCTGTGGACATGTCTCAGGACAATACGTCACCTGTTGCTGAGGTAATAATGACTCAGACCTTTTTGGCTAACTATAATTCATTTCAAGCATCTTTTGTTTGACAAAGTTACATATGTTTCTGGCACTCGGAAGAATTATTGTACTCAGAAGAGGAGTAGGAAAGATTGAGATGAAATGCTGGGTGTGTATTCAAATCATAGTTGATTTTCTGTGAGATATATACATCTTCAACATGATATCTATAGGTTAAAATGGGTGTCTGATTGTGAATCTGTGCCTTTTAAAGTATTTTGTGGATTACTGCAGTGAAGAATCTATTAAATGTTTTATGATGCTTGGTCGCTAGCTCGTGATGGCTTAAAATCATAATAACAAGTGCTGCCTCGGATAATATAACTGCAGTCCTTCTTTGGAGGAGATGATAGAAAATATGGTTGTACAAATTTTGATTCATGACTGTTGACTTCTTAACTCTGGATTATCTTTCTCATGGCAGACCAAAAATAGCTCTCCTAGGAGTGGAAGAGTGTATGTTAATAGAGCACAAGATGTTGTCTCAAGTGTGCTTGCAAAGGGTTCAGCGATAGGACAGGATGCTCTAAATAAGGCCAAGGCATTTGATGAGAAACACAAGTTAAGAGCCAATGCATCTGCAAGAGTTGCTTCCTTTGACAAGAGAGTTGGGTTATCCGAAAAATTCACAGTTGGAATTTCTGTGGTGAATGAGAAAGTTAAATCTGTGGACCAGAGGCTGCAGGTTTCTGATAAAACAATGGCAGCAATATTGGCAGCAGAGAGAAAACTAAATAACACAGGATCAGCAGTCAAGTCAAGCAGGTAACAAAATTCCTATTTTGAATGGTTTCTCTGTTCTGTTTCAAAGGAATTACCATGCACTTGGTGCATTTCATGTGTGTTAGACTTATTTAACAATATTTCCACATTCCTTTGGCCCTTGGGTGGCTATTGCACTCTTGTTCCATTAAGCGTGCTGGTTATTGTACTTGCTGAAATTGGCTGCTGTGATTATAATTGGTGCAAAGATATCAACTTCAGCTGCCATTTTATGCTATTTGTATTATTCCATAATCACAGGCAGGAAAATTTGTAGTTGACTCTTTTTGAGGTGATCAGGTATGTTACAGCTGGAACGACTTGGCTGAATGGTGCCTTCAGTAAAGTAGCAAGGGCGGGGCAAGTTGCTGGTACAAAAACTAGAGAGAAGTGGAACGTTGCATTGTCAAATTTGACTGCAAAGGTGCATGTAGTTTCTTCCTCGTTACTCATTATGCCTTGTGTGATTTGTAAGGCTGCAGAATGTCTAATGTGAAATCCTGGAGAGAGGGAGAAGCTTTAAAGCTAAAGATTCTTAAAAATTGCCATGAAAAAACTTCCAGAATATAACCACTTCCCCATCCGCCCACCACCCTCTCCCACCTGCCGTGTATGTGCAATTTCTATCTGTACTTTTGGTGCTTCTATTTTTAAAATTCTTGGGTCTAAATAGGATGACGGATGCTAAAGGGTGAAGTTCATATAAGCTAAAGCTAACAAGAATGCTGTTACAAAATTTTCCAGAAAGGATTTGGGAAGCTATTTCAAGCCCACTTGGGTTTATCCAAAATTTTGTTAAGCATTTATCTACCCTCCACTTTCTTAAAAAGGCTAATATCCAACAGATTAAGCTATGGCAAGATCTGGAATTTGTGGTACTGGATTGCTGTCAATGCAAACACAAACACAAGATGTGTATGTTCTTCTGCACAAACTTGGTTTGGACAAACATAAGATAAAATGGATTAAGTTGCATTTTGCAAGTTCAGTTCTTTGTGGATGATGGGAAGGAAAGATTCAAGCTTCTCTTTCTATTTGCTTGATTGCAGGATCCTGCTATTGTTGCGTAATTCATCTGCTTGGAGTTGCAAGAAGGGTTGCTGAGTTCTTTTATGATTCTTCATTTGATGATGGTATCTTGATCTTCAGAAGTATATGTGGTCTGAGATCTAGGAATACGAACCTGGTGTGCAATTTGTGCATTTTTTCATTGGTATATCGTTTGAGTCGAGGTATTTTGCCATTAGCAATGTAATCCATCTTAGTTTATGTGGTACTCTATTGTGTCAGATGGTGCCGTCTGAGTTATGCGTTCATAATTCTTCAGCATCCCAATTCTTTATATTAGATATAACGTGCGAGGAAAATTCGCATAGCATTTTTGCACAGCTCACGGTCTTGGTTGAACACATTTACAAATTACAACTAATTATTTCAAGTAGCATTTTGTCCACAAGCTCTGTCCAATCTGGGCGCTTTCAATCAAACCCTTCATCAAAGAAGATCTATCTTAAGACGCCAAATGCTTCTATGCAGAGTGTTCATTTGGCAAGGGTGGAAAAATTCTAAATCGTGTTTTGATTATATGTTGTCATTTAGCTGACCCTGCTGGGTTTCAGAGTACAAATGCACTGACAGAAGAAGATGAGAGCCATAACACCACTCAGCGGTTGTAAAGGATGCATAATTATTAGTATAGGATATAAATAAATTCGCAGTCGTTTGCAAGTTACAAGTTTCGGCGTCCTCTACAGCCACCAATTGTAGTTATCCATGTGGAAGTATGGCTACAAGCATAAGTCAATCGAAATGAGTTTTTAAAGTCAACGTTTACTTAAGAAATGTCAAAGTTAACAAATTCTAACTCGGGCGCTTTTCCGGTCAATTTCACCAGTTAGTTCAATTTGAAATGTTATGGGTGATGGTGGGTCTTGTTTTGTTTATGGGTACGTTTAGTCTGCCTGCCTGGCTGGTAGACTCGAGACTCATTCCCCATTCTCTGCAGTTGCAGCCGAGAATCCGGATCCAACAGCAACTGACCATGAACAAAATTACAAGGAGGTTGAGCAGAAAGAACGTGCATTTTTCCATTAAACAAATTACAAGTGACAAGGAGTGATGATTTAACAGAATATAATACACTAGCAGGTTAACAAAATGCGAATCTCTGAGTCTGTACAGTGGTATTCCAATTTCTGTTGGCTAAGAAGTGTTATTCTCCAACTTCTTTGGCTCCTGTACATTTGGACCAACCCGGTAAGAGATTCTAGCGTAATAGCGTTGGCCCCTTTGACGGCCCTCCTTGACACATTTCTTTTCGATCCTCTCCCATGTGCCATTGGAGGCTGTCCTGTGCGTAGTGCATACCTTAAAATCTCCAGGCACTGAAATT
Organism: Coffea arabica; assembly: GCF_036785885.1. Taxonomy (NCBI): domain Eukaryota; kingdom Viridiplantae; phylum Streptophyta; class Magnoliopsida; order Gentianales; family Rubiaceae; genus Coffea; species Coffea arabica. The sequence goes on along the minus strand of NC_092321.1, from coordinate 5,786,496 downwards.
GATTTCGTCTGTAAATGACGCCGAAACTTAAGAAACCTCCTTGCCTTGCGCGTCCAGCAAACAAGGAATATCCGGGAAAAAGTCTTCTGAAACAGACGTTATGTTCAAGCGAATCCAAATGGTAATTAGGCCTCTCCGCTTTTATGCATCTCCAGTCCTCCGGCTTTGAACTGTCCTCTTTTTTTACTATTACTCCCTCCGTCCCACTTTGATAGTCCTGTATTCCTTTTTCATCTGTCCCAAATTGTAGTCCGCTTTCCAATTGAAAAATGTAGTTGTATTTTAATTTTTCTAAAATACCCTTATTCAATGTAAGTAGTTGTTACTATAAACCTATCCGATTTAATGAGAGCTGATTCTTTTTTTACCATCAATTCAAGTTCCCATAAAGTTGTACCATATTTAATGTGAGGGTATTTTAGGAAAATAGCAATCTAAATTTACTTTTTCAACAAAGTTAACTACTTTTTTTAAAATTGTGTGAAAAAAGAAACAGGACTATCAAAGTGGGACGGAGGGAGTATGTTTTTCCTTTGGTAAGCGAATCGCCGCCTAGCCAAAAAACTCCCAAGGTACTGATATAAAAATGTAAGGCGTGGTCCAAAAAACTTGGGTAATTGCTCTGCTCCTTTGTGTGGGCTGTCATGGGTTGTGTTTTGGGTTCCTGTTTCTTGGTGTCCTGCCCTCCCGTTTAATAGGCAGTGTTATTGGACCATTGAATGTTACCTAATCTTTGGCAGAAAGTCAGTATGGCAATTAAATCAGGTAAAAACTGATAGACGCCGAGGGATGGCTTTATGCAGTGCTTTTTTATCGCAGTGAGTGAGATGAAAGGAATTGTAAGTGGACCAAGGCCTTTTGTTTAAAAAATTTCACCTAAAAGATAACTTTGAGGCCTCCTTTTCCATTTTCTCACCTTAAATAAAAATATAGTAGCAGCGGCGCTTAATGCAAGCAATTGCGATGTTTTTTTATCATCTCAAGGCATTAGTCGTCCCAAGTCCTAACTGTGTTTTGAGACTTGGACCAGACTATCAGACTAACCGGTTCAATCGATTGAATTGGAAACTAGACAAGTATTCAGTCCGACTTGTTCTAAAAAATCGTCAAACAAAAACTCGATCAAACCCAATTTTTGATTGGGTTTAGTCGAAAATCGAAAGAACTGCTTAGAATCAGATTTTTTTCATCTTTTTCTTTTTTACCTTTTTTATTTTCCTTTTTTGATTGTTTTTTTTTAATTACTCTCAAATTTCTTCACATATCTTACCATAAATCTCTCTCAAACAATTCTAACAAAAGATGCAAGTTCAAAAAGGGATCTCAAATGGCTGTTGGTTTAAAAAAGACAGAATTGAGAGACCTAGTTGGTGCCTGGTGGACCGCAGGGCCATTCTTATATACGGGCCATCATAAATAGAGGGTCAACCGTCAGTACCTTCCAGCTAATGGTCTCGCTGAGATCTCCTTTCTGACGTGTTATCTCTCCATTGGATCAATTACGTGGATGGATTGTACCACAAGTCCAACCCCAAGAATTGAGATGGGGAATTTAAAATGCCTATTAACATGCATTATGGGTTCAAATTCCGTACTCTTCAACTGGAAAATATTTTAAAATTATGTAATAATAGCTTATAAATTAATCTTTTATCAAATATATTATGACAATTGAATGCACGGTAGTTAATTTGAAATTCAAATTTTATGTACGCATCATATATCTAACGATGACAGAACATATAATGTTAGCGTATATAAAAAATAAAGGGAAAATGATCTGTTTCATCCCTCACATTTCGCAAAAATATTCTTTTCGTCCCTCACTTTTAAAATGAAGCAAATTCGTGCCCGACATTTAAAAATTAAAACTATTACATCCCTGAATCTAATTTTCAATCTAAATCAAATCATCTAATAACCTAGTAATAAATTTCGAAAATAGAATTGATAGATCATTCGGTCAACTTCATCGTATTCACATGACATTTATTAAACCAAAAAAATAAAAATTATAACATAAAAGGCCATTCTTTGTCTTGGAATAGTAGAGTTTTTTTTTTTTTGATAAATCTTTTCATGCACCATTAGTATATCCGCTTGCGAATCTATATGTGTATCATAAATATAGAATTTGGTGCTTAAATTTAAATTAAAATGATATGGCGGTACATAAAACTGTCAGTTTATACAATGATAATGTAGAAAAAATTAATCTTTCTTTTTTATATTATAATTTTTTCTTTTTTCTTTTTAGGTTCATTAAATTTTACATGAATATCAAGTTGAGTTACCCAAGTGATCTACCAATTACACCCCAAAATTTGTAATCAAGTTGATTGGTGGTTTGATTCAGATTAAAATTTGGGTTCAGGGATGTAATAATTTTAGTTTTTAAATGTCAATGACGAAATTGCTTCATTTTAAAAGTGAGGGACGAAAAGAATATTTTTGTGAAATGTGAAGGATGAAACCGATCATTTTCCCAAAAATAAATTCATAATTTATTATTCTAATGTAGATGATGGGTCATTCTCTTTAACCTCTTCTTGATAATGTCGTAGCTGTTTCTATCTCCAGTTGATGTAGGATTGTATTGAGTGCTGACGAGGAAAGGAACAACGATCTCACTTTTGGAGCAAACTAATGGTGCTTATTTCTTTTTCTTGTTTTCTTAATCGTATTTTACCTTTGACTCTTCTCACAATCAAGGTTCTAGCAAGGCGTGGTATGTAGTCTAATGTAACTAGGGATGACAACGGGGCGGGGTTAGGGCGGGGGACCCCTCCTCCATCCCCCGCCCCCGCTACCTACAAACTCCCCCTGCCCCTGCTCTATCCCCCGTCCCCCGCGGGACTAATAAAAATTTGTTATATAATTTTATTATGGTTAAATTTTAGCAAATAATAAAATACTAAAATATCAACACATCATTAAATTATTATTCATTGTAATTTTACAATTGAAACTTATAAAAACAATCAAATAAAAATTATTTGAATACAATCCAACATGATGAAATAAATATAACTAAAGTAGTCAAGTTTTCACTTTTGGCGCAAATACAATCACTAATTCATTATTGTGCTTGTACTTTTTTTAAGAAAAAAATGTTATTGTATTAAGGGCAATAAGGGATTTAGTATAAATGTATTAGTAAATTTAGTATAACCAATTAATAATTTGTAAAAAAATTATTAATGTATTAAGGGCAATAAGGGTTAAGTTTAGGTTTTGGTTGATATTTGGTAAAAAAAAAAACAGAAAATTGTAGCAGTGGAGTGGTAAAAACTTGATTGCCTCTTTGAGTGTCCCTGTTCCCCTCCCCGTCTCCCACATCGGTTAGTTTAGTGAGTGTGAGTCAGTACTTAAGCTCTGTGGTAGACCATCTAAAGTTACCGGCTTTTGGTGGTTTACCGTGGGTTAAGTTTAGGTTCTGGTTGATATTTGGTAAAAAAAAAAAAAAAAATTAATAATTTGTATTAGTACACATATATAATTATTAGTATAATTAATAATATCAATTATATTATATATACTAATAGACATTATATAATACATATAACTAATAATATTATTATCATAAGTTTGTAACTAATTAAATTATATATTATATATACAATTATATACATATATATTTTATATATTTATTTTTTTAAAGCGGGTGGCGGGGCGGGGGTACACTCCCCCGCCCCGTTTCTAAGCGGGGGGAAAAAAATTCCCCCCGCCCCAACCCCCTCCCCATTACTCCCCGCGGGTCGCGGGCACCCATTGCCATCCCTAAATGTAACTGCACAAAAGAAATTGTTTCTTGAAATTGAAACATCTAAAGATATTTCCAGGCGAAAGTCAATATTATGGGTGGTACTGGCTATATTTTATTAGCCTATGTAGAATCTTCAATCAATTGACCAAGTACGATTTTTTTTTTTTTTCAATTGAAGACCTTGAATCCAATCTATGACCAAATATGAACACTTCTTCAAAACGATTGGGCTGACATTGGAATTTGATAAATGAAAAAGCCCAAATAAGATGAGCCAGTAGTTCAATGCCATTAATTCTTTACCGGACGACGTCCCAAAATATAACAAGAAGGAAGGAAGGCCAAAAAATTTTCTAAAACATCCCAACAGGTAGGAAAAGGAAAGTGATGTAGCACCAGTACGGCGTGCCACGTGTATAGTTGAAACATTTTTTTTTTTTTGGAAATTTTTTTTAAAAATATTATAGCACTTATTTTTTTTATATGTATAACGTATGTGGGGGACATTTTTTTTTTCTGACATTTTCTTACGAAAGTAAGAATTTTTCTTACGTATGTGGGGGACATGAGATGGCACTAATTAAGAAATTAGTATGCCACCGGAGCTAGAATGAAAAATTGCCATTTCGTTGTACCGTGTCTCATCGTTGACGTACGTGGAAGTTTTCTGTATGGTACGAATTTCCCAAATTGCCCTTAGATGTCCATCGAGGCATCCAGTTCTCTGCAAGTCACTTTCTCTGTCTTCAGTATTGCATCTTATGGGGGTATATTCTCAAACTCCGCTTTCTCCGTCTCTTTAAAACCTCCATACTTAATACTCCTCACCCCTGTTGCGTGATATTAAAAACCATTTAACAAGAGAGATAGAGAGGGATTAGAAGAGTTGCTAGATTGGGTTCTTCCTTTTACTACTTTTTCGTTGATTCCAAGGTGATGTATTTACTCATTTTGATTCTCATTCTTTTTTGGGTTTTCTTCTACTATAGCTTCTCCTTATTTTTTCCCCATTTTTTCTTCTGGGATTGAAAGTGATGTAATTTTGTTGAGCATTAATTATCTGGGGTGCTGCTCTTTCAACTGGTCTATTGGTGATTTTAGGTGGGTGGGTCGTTTCTTCTTTCTGTATATAACAAATTTTTTTCTTTAAACACCCATTATTTCTCTGTGATTAGTTGTAACTGCGCTGCTTGATTTTGATCCAATTTGGTATGATTTTTTAGCGTTTTTCTTTCTTTTAGGTTGATCTTTACTAGTCTGAGTTAGGACATTGGATGATTAAAAATTTGATTTTTATTTTGTAAACCTTCACGTTGGAGAGTGGACTGCTCCATGTTTCTTCAAAAAGTAGTCTTTTTATGACAAAGTGTGTCGAATTGGTTAAGCGTTGAAGTAATTGACTGTGATTTTCATGTGTTATTAACTAAATTTGACGTTTCAGTTGCATTTTTTCCCTCGGATAAATCACAAGATCCAATGTGCGGAGTCTTGTGGAACTTTGATTCTTATAGGTTCATCGCTTCATTTTCTGAGTGCGATGTTCTTTGGCTTCTCAATTGTGTCCCAATTATGCTGGTTAGAAGTTACAAATTTGCGTTGTTTTCCAAATTCTTATGGGTGTTTACTTTGGTGGCCTGCTTCCATGGACTATTTTTGTTTGCGTTTGTTCTTTTTTTTTCTTCCTCTTAAACATGTATGTTAGACTTGCTTAGCTGGGATTGTACTTACTCTACTTATCCGTCTCCCAGGGGGCCACATGAAAATAAGAAAAAGAAAAAGAAGATACTTCTTTCATAAGTTCATTTTATATTTCAATTTATTATGTTTTGCTTGGTGTGAGAGTGTTACTTACAATATTATGGGCTCATTCTTCTACATGAAAGCTTTTTGATAAGAGTTCTGAAATCTACATATTTTAGTTTATTTGTCCAATTGATATGTATTGGGGCATAAGTTACTTGCTGATTATTATATAATATTAGGATCAAATAAAAATCTTATTAGATGAGAATAGCTTAATAGCTCAACCTTGACCAGTCATGCAGCATCTCATCATTTTTATTGATGCAGTAGAGAAGGAACCAATGGAGATATAAGAAGCAATAGATGGGCAATTACCACACTTCTTAGATGTTAAAGCATCACCGTAATGGAGAAATCGTGGACTTGAACCCATTTATGTGGTTGGGAATTTAAAAGGGCAAGAAATTAGGCAAATGACAAAACAACTTTAGGGACAGGAGGTGGAAGGTGAAGAATAGGAGGCATGAAGTCGTTTCACTCAGCAACATCTGTGGCATTTATTGTAGAAATTGGGAATTAAGAAAAGAAGGCAAAAGAAGCTTGACCAGTAGATAGAGCTAAGTTAGTGGGATGTAGCTTTTTGAATCCTCAGCGATAGTTTTGGGATGGCTAGGGCTTTTACTGAAAATTACATTCATTCCATCCTGTTATGAAGTATTGCATTTTTGTTGTGAAAATAAATATGTATAGCCAAATGTGATATACATATCTTTTATCTATTTGTTTTAGTTACACACTTGCATTCTAGAAATGATCAAACAATTATGTAAAAGGTCTTCTTCTGATAAAAAATGGAATGCAGTGTTCTTGCACTTTTTTTGATGATTATGTTTGCCTTTTATGTGTCATTGGCTCTTTAGGTGGCTGCTTCAGTTTTATTGCTTTTGAGATGGTAAAATGAAGATGTCGAAGTTGCAGGATGATCAATTAGGAAATTGGTGCTTGACTTGATGCTTTGCTATGAGGACCCCTGCAGGGTGTGACAGATAATTCTTGCTGAAGTTTACATCATTTTGTGATAAGGGCTTTTTTTGTGGAAATTTGAAGTTTACTGTTCTGGCGTAGCAGATTTGATACATACTGATGCACGAAGTGGTACCACATTTTTGTCAGAAGAAGAATATGCAAACTCCTGTTCGAAAAAGGTTACCTAGTGGATTGTCTAAAGATCTGTGGCTTGTGGCGAGGGAGGGATCTTTATCTGATGTAGATTTGGCATTGGCATGGCTTAAGAAGAGTGGTGGAAATGTCAATGCAAGGAATTCGTTTGGCCTCACACCTCTTCATATTGCAACCTGGAGAAACCACGTTCCTATTGTCAGAAGGCTACTTGCAGCTGGTGCAGACCCTAATGCTAGGGTGTGTTTATCTATTGATCCTTTAGATCTTCCAGAATTTGTAATGTTATGCATGATCACTTGTTGCTTATTAAAATGTTAGTCGGCAAATCAAAAGGTAAGTTGACAAGGCACTGGGCTATGTCTCTGTCTTAGTGCTTGTGAAGATCAGTTGCAAAAGAAGGAATCCAAATTGGGAATAAATTTTTCAATAGGGACCACATGCTGTGAAGATAATTTTTTTTTGGGTTCAGTTTTCTATCTGGTTATCCTTGAAGTAAATGTCTGGATGACAAGGAATTTGTTATGAAGAAAACCAGGTGAATTTTCAAAAATTAGTAAATTTCTTGTATGTTGCTGCCTTTTTCCTTAGTGGGAGGGGGAAGACGTTTGATATGTTTTTTGACTAATGATCGATATCCTACATGATTATTTTTTGTCTGATATGCTATACCTGTTATATTTTAAGAGAAATTATTAGTTTTACAAATCTGTTGCTTGTAGCTTGTATTGTAGGTTGGAATTTAATTTTGATGCCTGTTTAGTATTACAAATGACATGGCTGCTACATTTCTCTTCATGCATGTTGTTCTAAATGCCTCGTCTTGCTATTGAGTTATGCAATTAGAATGAGTTATATTACTATCTATCTTCATGCCAGTTTAAAATAAATGGCTATGAGAATAAAGGGGAAATATTTGGATGCAATGCCACGTGAACTCAGAGTATTTGCATGACTCCATGTTGAGTTATCACTTGACTTGAAAGTCTAAGCTGTTAAAGAGCAAACTAATTTGTTTACTATCATTACCTAACTGTAGCTTTTACTTCTCAGGATAGTGAATCAGGATGGAGTAGCCTTCATAGAGCTATGCATTTCGGTCACCTCACAGTTGCTAGTGTGCTTCTTCAGTCTGGTGCTTCTATCACATTGGAGGACTCTAAATCCCGAACGCCTATAGATCTTGTATCCGGACCTGTGCTTCAGGTTGTTGGGGATGGAGACGATTTAGGTAGGCAATGTTTTGGAACATATTACATAGAAGGTCTCATGCTGATGAATGTTAAGCAATAGGAAATGATATTTACGCTGATATGGTTTGTTTGTTGTGTATGTTATAGTTGCTACAGAGGTCTTTAGCTGGGGGAGTGGTGTGAATTATCAGCTGGGGACTGGAAATGCACATATTCAGAAGCTACCATGCAAAGTTGACACACTCTATGGTTCTTATGTTAAATTGGTTTCTGCTGCAAAATTCCATAGTGTAGCAGTTACTGATCGAGGTGAAGTCTATAGCTGGGGATTCGGGAGAGGTGGCCGTCTTGGGCATCCTGAATTTGATATACACAGGTAAATAACTAGAATAGCTTCAACCCGTGCCCCCCCCTTTTTCCCCTTGCAGGTTCAAGAATCCGGTATTGATACTTGATTTATTATAGTTTTCACTCTTTTGAACTAATTCCATATAATTTCAGGTCTTTCTAATTCTTAAAGTACTTCTATTTAGTTTTAGCACCTTTTAGATTTTATAGTCTGCCTTTTTCACTTTGAATGTTGTATTATTGTTCTTTGTTGCCCATCTGTCTCTGTTCACCGATGGATTTGTGGGGTTATTTGATGCATGCTGATGTGTTTGTTGACCAATGTTTTACTGTGAAAGCTGGTTGTACCTTCTTTTCTTTTTGCTGTTTTCAATCATAATATAATTTGTTTGAAGATAATCGTCTACCTATTAAGTTATTTGAGAAACAGTTAAGATAGCACTTACTATCAGATTTCTTGATTTTTTTTTCTCGTGCTTTTGTTCAAGATTTCTGAAATTCTGCACATAATTTACATGATTTTTTTTTTGCACAGTGGTCAAGCTGCAGTTATTACTCCTCGGCAAGTGAGCTCCGGTTTAGGGGCACGCCAAGTTAAAACAATTTCTGCAGCTAAGCATCACACTGTTGCTGCTACACAGGCTGGGGAGGTTTTTACTTGGGGTTCCAATAGAGGTGAAATTATTGATATTTCTTATGAATTTGAGATACAGTCTATTTCATTGCTGTGTTTTATCTCTAAAATAAAGATCTATTATGTTGATTTTGTTCATAATATTATTGTGCATCCCCTATTGATGTTTTTCTTTTTCCTCAATTTCTTTTTGTTCCCCTAGTAGATTTCATTACTTAAAGGATGGATTATGACAAATGTTTTTAATAGTGTGTGCGCTTTAAAGTTTTGAAATTGCTAGATTGACACAAGAAGAATTTGGGTCTTGACACTTTTAACCTTTCTTTAATACTTTGCAGAGGGTCAACTTGGCTATACATCTGTTGATACTCAACCTACACCCAGGAGAGTTAGTTCTTTAAAGGCAAGAATAGTTGCTGTTGCCGCAGCAAACAAGCACACTGCTGTTATTTCCGATTCTGGTGAGGTGTTCACTTGGGGCTGCAATAAAGAGGGACAGCTTGGTTATGGCACCTCTAACTCTGCTTCAAACTACACTCCAAGATTAGTTGAATACTTGAAGGGCAAGGTTTTCAATGCAGTTGCTGCTGCCAAGTATCACACAATTGTTTTGGGAAGTGATGGTGAGGTATGTTTATATTATCTGCCCTTCCTCTTGTTGTAGTTGCCACTTTTTTTTTAACACTGCCTGATTGAAAAGTTAAGCAATTGTCATGGCTTTACACGAGTAGATTTCTTTTTTTTTGCCCCCCTAACATGTCCTGGCACGTGTGTGATGCTTAACTTTGACATGCAAGGAATAATTAATTATGATTGGCTGGTAAATGATAATTATTTGCCACCTAATGAAAGATCTTATATTCTGTGGGACAAATCTAATGTATTTATTTGCTTAATCTAAATTTAAGACAAGTAAACTTGATACTGTGCTGGATTTCCTGAGGTTCACAGAATCTTTACAACTTCCATCTCCATTTTTTGATTTGCTTGTGACCTATCAGAAACAAATCTATCTCTTCATCAGGAATGTAATGTCTGAAGTTGTTCAATATTCTGAGAATTGTTCAATATTCAATATTCTGGGTTGTTTAGCTGATGACTAGGACACGGCAAAGTTTGTACTAGGTAGTCCCGAAATCTAATTGTCATAGACTTGATTCAAATGATCAGACACCTGGACATTTATGGTAACTTCCCTTTAACTTGCAGATGTTCATATAGTATTTACAGAATAAGATGTTAAAGTGATGATATTAATGATCTCAAGTTTCTGTTATATGTTAGTCATTTTGCAGCTCCATATTCTTTGGCAGGTATTCACTTGGGGTTACCGACTTGTTACCCCAAGACGTGTTGTTATTGCTAGAAATACGAGGAAACTTGGGAACACTCTTCTGAAGTTTCACAGGAAGGAGCGCCTTCATGTTGGTGCCATAGCTGCTGGGGTGACGCATAGCATGGCTCTAACTGATGATGGGGCCCTTTTTTATTGGGTTTCATCAGATCCTAGTCTCCGTTGCCAGCAGGTTTTACTTAATTGAGCTAATTATTGCTTCCTCCTTCTCTGTGACCTTTTGTTTTGAAGAATGTTGAATATTCATCTTTGTTGTATAGTTATATTCGCTATGTGGGAGAAGCATTGTTAGCATCTCAGCTGGGAAGTACTGGACTGCTGCTGCTACTGACACTGGTGATGTTTATATGTGGGATGGAAAGAACAGAAAAGATGAACCACCTATTGCAACTAGGTTACATGGTGTGAAAAAGGCAACTTCAATTTCAGTAGGAGAGACACATCTACTGATTATTAGTTCTCTCTATCATCCTACATATTCTCCTAAAATTGTCAAGGGTTCTCAGAAGGTCAAGCAAAAGGTCAAGATTGAAACAGATGAATTCGATGAAGGTTTTATTTTTAATGATCTAGAGTCTGACGATGTCTCATCCATTGACCCAAAGGAAGGCATCGTGAAGACCGTGCCAAGCTTAAAAACTTTGTGCGAAAAGGTCGCAATAGAGTACTTGTTGGAGCCACGAAGTGCCCTTCAGCTGCTAGAAATTGCAGATTCACTTGGAGCAGATGACCTAAGGAAGCATTCTGAGGTATAACTGATGACTTTTCTGATTTAACTTAATAGGTATACCAGGTTTCTGTCTTTCGTGGTTGTTTGAAATGTGAATGAGGCATCAACTTGCTCTTTTCTGTCAATTTCAAGGTTGTGAGCAATGAAATTTTACTTGAAAAAGGGTGTTTAACTTACTGGCCACCTTAAGCTGGGTTACCCCATATGGGAGACAACTTGCACTTTTTTTGGTTTTGCAGTATGCAGTTGCATACCATGCTATGAAAGATGGTATTGATCCAAGTGATTTTTTAGCCTCAACCATTTTGTTAAACTTATTAAGGGGCTTAAGCATTCTTGGCTTGTAACCTAAGTGGGTAACTCAGAAGGGAGAGATCACTTGATATACATTGTCAGTCCCTTGAACACCTAAACAGTTATTCTGATTTTGTTTCCACAAATTGCCATGGATGGCTCCTATTTTGTAAAAACCATTCTTCACCAGTCTAATAGTAACCAAAAGAGTAGCTGAAATTTTTTGTTCTGTGAGTATAATGGCATTGTCACACGATGTGTTTCTTTGTTTGGGGGTAATTGGAGTTTCTTTTTCTTATTTTTTTTCTTCTTTCAAGTTAATATGTTCCTGTTCAGGGTGATATCTTTTATCTGACCACAGCTGGCTGAATGCCTTTAAAGGAATGTGCTATTTTTTCATGTTCCCTCATTGATCTAGTGTGTTGCCATTGGACCTGTTTGATTGATTAGCACCTGAGTAAATTTCGAGAGAGTGATTTTCTGTAATTATCCTTTCACTTTAAACTCATCAAACTTGTATTCGCGATGTTTTGTACTTGTCTAGGACCAGAATTGCTACTTCTATTTAATAGATGAAATCTTGTAAAAATGAAACTATTTTCCTGCAGGAGATTGCTATTCGCAACCTTGATTACATTCTTGCTGTCTCAACGCATACTTTTACCAACACTTCATTGGACATATTGCTCAGCCTTGAAAAATTGCTGGATTTGAAGTCAACTGAATCATGGTGTTATCGTCGGCTTCCAACCCCGACAGCTACCTTCCCTGCCATCATCTATAGTGAAGAAGAAGATAGTGACAATGAATTTCTTAGGAAACGTGACACCTGTATACAGAGACCATCCTCCATAGCAGAGAGAGCTGTAAGATTAGATGGCTTTTTGCAGTGTAATGATGATGCCAAGGAAGCAGTTTCCAAACAGGTTCGAGCTTTGAAAAAGAAGTTACAGCAGATTGAGATGCTTGAAGAGAAGCTGTTGAAAGGTCATTCCCTGGATGACCAGCAAATGAAGAAACTCCAGACCAGGACAGCTTTGCAGAGCTCGCTTGATGAACTTGGGGCGCCTTTGGAGAGTCTTCAGGCAAAAGCATCTTCTTCTGTTTCTGTTGATGGTAAAGGCTGTAAAAAAGCAGTGTCCAAAAAGCAAAGAAGAAAGAGCAAAAACAGGGCAGGAAAAGTTGAAGAGGCATCTGGTAATTGTGAAAAGATTGATCACTTGGTTTCCATAAAGACTTGTGTGGAAGTTGAATCATCTCATAGTAAGCACAAGGTAAAACCTTGTAGTCTCTGCTGTAGTTAGATCTTTGATATGTAAGAAAGTGTGTTTTAATTTTATTTAGTGAAAATAGAAGAGAAGCATGTTTTAGCTAGGGATGTTCGCAGGAAGCTATTTATATTAGTTGCTCAGTGATTAAATTATTTTCTTCAGAATTTACCACTTTGCTTGGTCAAAATTTTCTGAGTATCTCTGACTCTATTATGATAAGTCCCCATTAGGTTATAGGCATTTTGTGAAGCTTGAACATGAACCATGTTACTTCTTATTGCCAAAGTTGACATGCAGTCTCTGATTTTGTAGCTTTGTCATTTCATTATTTGATCTCATATGTTAAGGGTTCTGAAAATCCAGTTTATAGCTGGAGTATAGTGTTTGATGATTGTTACTCATTGTATTTGGTGCTTTTAGGATGAAAGTGGAGATCTTGAGGGAGTTGCAGATAAACAATTTCCTGAAGATTCTACTAGCATTACGAAAAATTTGGCAGAAGTTGAAAGAAATAATCGTTCATTGCATTCTGTGTCAAAGAAGAAGAACAGAAAAGGCGGGCTTTCTATGTTCTTGAGTGGTGGTCTTGATGATGCTCCAAAATGTACTGCACCTCCTCCATCAGTGCTCAAATGTGAGGGTCCTGCTTGGGGTGGTGCTAAGATTTCTAAGGGTTCCTCCTCTCTGCGTGAGATACAGGATGAGCAGAGTAAAATAAAGGCAATAAAGCCCGCAAAGTCCAACGATCTTGTGGAAGATATTACTGATGGAAGCAGTGGCGCCAAGATTCGGTTAGGTTCATTTCTGCCCTCCAATCCGATACCTGTTGTTGCAACACAGACGACTCAAGCTTCTGATGGAGAAAGAAACACACCACCTTGGGCTGCATCAGGGACTCCACCTTCTCTTTCTCGTCCGTCTCTCAGGGACATCCAACTGCAACAGGTATGGGGTTTCTGAACACACGCTTTCTCTTATCTTGATGTGCCTTAATGAGTTACTGTGTGTCCATTATTAGCCCCTTCTTGAGCAGCCTACCTGACCAACAATATTGCAAATAACTTCTTTTGTTTATTTAGTTGGTTAATTTGTTTTTCTCAACCCAGGGAAAACATCAGCAATCTCTTTCCAGTCCAAAAACGAGAACCACTGGCTTCTCAGTGGCAGGTGGTCAAGGTTCACCATCAGACTCCGGTGGTCTGAACAGGTGGTTCAAGCAGGAGGTCGAGACACCTTCATCTATTCGCTCGATTCAGATAGAGGAAAAGGCAATGAAAGACCTTAAGCGCTTCTACAGCAGCGTGAAGATCATGAGGAACCCATCATGAGAAGACCATCATGTCTTTTCTGACTGTAAATTCCTTTTATCTTTTCTTAGTCAGGATTTCAATGTAAATTAACTGTACAGATCATTTTATTCTCCACCTAGGGCATTGTAACAGTGTAGCTAGTTGGCCAATGGTTTTTTATCTTCATTTTTATTGTTTTCTCAAGCTATAAATGTCGGTTCGCCTTTGATGGGTCAGTCCTCACTCCCATTTGGTTCGTCTGCTGCTGTTGGAAACCTGAGTATAATCCGGAGCAGGCTCAAAACAGCAATCACAAGGTGCTTCGTTATGGACGGTGGTCTTTTTGTATTTTCTTCACCACCTGACTTGAATAAGGAAGCAGTTTTTGTCATAGGGATTGCAGCAAATTACCCCATCCCTGGCATACATCTTCCAGGACTAGTCAATAATCATCACTTGGATGTTTCATTTCTGCCAAAGTAGATTTAGCGTTTTCCAATCTCTATGTTGTCTCCTGTTAAAACCTTTCGTTTTCTCCTATTTCACTTTCTAAATTTCTAAGCAAGTTTCCAGTTCTTGAAGAGAGGAGAGAAGGGGGAGGAGGATCGGTCGATTGGGCAAATTTTTGGTATACATACATACCTATCTGTAGCAACGTTAAAAATCTACCTCACTTTCGTTGTGGGGGCTAAGAAGTTCATTTCCTCTACACTCTCTCTCTCTCTCTTGAACTCAACCGGGTGACTCCCAACCAAACATGCAGCTGTAAAATGGGTTAAGATATGCACGTGATTGCCATTTATCTCATTCATCACCAAACATAAAGCATCAGTCATCCTCAAAAGCGAGAATGATGCCAATTTAACGCAATCTAGCAATCGATTTTTCGTTTAGGACCCAATCTTGAAAACAGGAGAAGATATTTTTTTTTTTTTTTTTTTTTTTTTTTAAAGTATCTACTAGTTGCAGGAGAAAAAATCAAGCAGGACTTGAAATTTTAGCCCCAGGCGGGGAACGAGATCCATGTGCAAGGTAATCAAACAAAATCACATGAAGAAAAAGGATTTTTTTTTTCTTTTGAAAATGGAAGATCTTGAATTTAGAATCTTTCATTTTATCACCCAACACAATCCTTCCTCGAAGAAAAATGATATTTGACGGAGTAATTCGACCTAACAGTTCTTTATCCTATTTACGATCTTGATGTTGTTGAGCTGAGGAAGAATTCATTAACTACAGACTTCGCAAATGTTATGATGACTTTTGTGCATGACGGTGCCATATCAGATATTGGATGTAGCAATCTTACGTCAAAATTCCAATAATTTTTCCTGCTTAGTTCAAATAATTACTGAATTTTGTCGTCTATAGGTTTGAGCAATTTGGTGAAATTGCAAGCTGTAGGGTGCAAAATTATTGCGTTCAAAGCAATCACATATTCTTCCAAGTTCCAATTCTTGGACTCGTAAAACAGACGTATGAATTCGGCCACAGGACGCAAGTACAGAAACAGTAAGCCCTTTCCTTTCTCCTTTCAGCTTTTGCATTGAGCCTGATTGTTGTGTCGTGTCGTGTCGTGGGGCTTACGTACAAGATTTGCACAGGGAGCGAAAAGAAAGAAACGATTAGAAATGGAGCGAACCAACTACTAACTACTCTACTCCCCTAGAGTAGTTGGTCACCAAAGAAATTTTAAAATCTTTTTTCTAGTGTAGAGTTCTCTTGAACTCTTTAGATTCTCTTTTCATAGTAGTTGCAGTATAAAATTTATATAAATAACAAAGATTAGTCTGGTTGCTCCTTGAGGTTGGTTCGAATGATTTCGAGGTAGTCTAATTAGATTTCGAGGTCGTGTTCGAATCCCTTCTCTATCACTTGTGTATTCTTGGGAGTATGGTGCGCATACACAGAAAAATTAGTCTGATAAAATTGAAATACTCCCTTTATTAAAAAAAAAAAAACAAAAGATTAGAAATGGCGTGATGTGGTGGGATCAAAAATTCAACATCGTAGGGAGTTTGGAAAGGACGAAAAGTAAAAGGTTGGTTGGTCTCAACTTTGATGCCAATAGTCGTTCGGGGTAAAATGTTGGCGCTGCGCTGCCATCTCAATTATTTGAAGCTTAATTGATCTGATCTTCTGACGCGTAGCTGACAGACACTCTTTAGCTTCTCATTCACTAACAACTCCTATATAGAAGTTGACCTTTGACAAGAAAAAAAAAAAATCACTAACAACTCCTTTTCTTCGCATGATGAGAAGGAGAGCTCACTCATACACGTAACAGCCCAAAATTTCCATCCCTAACTAACAACGCACCAGTCAACCTTGTAAGTACTAACTATTGTGTTAAAACCTCGAACTCTTTTGTCTTATTTTCATTTCCTCTGACTCTATTGATGAAGGCAGGAGTTTGTTTGGACAAGCCAAATTTGGTTTGCAAAATTTGTTTTCACAAATTCCAATCACCTTTTTATCTTACCAATCACCTTTTTATCTCACATACATCACATCACAAAAAGTGCTACAGTAAATATCTCAAATAAATCATCCAAATAAACTCTTATCCAATTAGTAGCAGCAGCAGCAGTATGAGTATCTTCTTTTCTTTTGCCTTTTCTAATTGATGAATATTGATCCATGTTCGTAACAAGAAAATCAAGACATTAGGTCTAACGTCCTGTTTGGCAAATGAATTTTTTTTGTGTAATTTACTTAGAATTTGTAGGAAAATTTTTTGAGTTGTGTAAAAATTTTTCTTTTTAACAAAAAAAAATCTTGCCTTTTTTCCAGTTCTTTCTCTTTCTCTCTTTTTTTCTGTCTTTTCCTCTCCTTCTCCCCCATCTCACTATTCTTCTTCTCCAGTGTCGGCGACTAGCGCTGTCAACCTTCTCTATTTTTTTTTCTTTTTTCTCTCTCCCTCTCATCTCCTCCTCCCTCTCTTCCTTCCCTCTCCCTCTCGTCCTTCCTCCACCTCTCTCCACTCTTCTCACCACCTCCTCCCCCTACCGCCCTTCCCCTCTCTCATACACGATCTAGTCATTGCGATGAGGTACCAGGGAGAGTGAGGAAAGGGGGAGAGCGGAGGGGAGGAGAGAGAAAAGAAAAAATGGCGGCTTGTGGCCGGCGACTTTGGTAGTGGTGGGTTGAGGTGGGGGGAGGAAAAAGAAGAATATAAAGAAGGGATTTGTGTGTCTTTTGGGTATTGTAAGGCGTATATTTTTAAATTTTCAAGAATTTTTTGAGATTATTTGAGTTAAAGTTGTTAAAAAAACTTGTAAGAGAAAAAATTGGCAAAAAATTTGAGTGCCAAACAGGGCCCAAATTAGGATAAAAATAATGGTCTGTCTAACGGGTGCCCTATAGCACTTGTTAAGCTATATTTGAGATTTATATTTTTTGAAATATAAGATTAATTAGAGAAAGTAAATAAATATAAATGAGAGTAAGCAATATTAAATAGGAAAAGTATGTAGATATAGAGTACATTTTATATACACTATCACAGTTGAATGGATGATGCATAAACAAATTTTGAATTTAAAATTCAAATATTGCACATGTCATATACCTAATGGTAATAATGTACATATACTGTATATAAGATTAATCCATAAATATAAGAGTGGATAATAATTATTAGTATGTATATATATATATATATATATATGATAGATTAGGTGAATGTTAGGTGTATTAACAAATGCTCTAAGGGCACCCGTTAGAAAAACCCTAAAATAATTACTATGCTTTTCTAACAATGCATTCTATGTTTGTACCCACCAAGTTTATCACGATATCTTTAGAATGTCATCCATTTAACATCAATCTAGATTTAACTTTTGGGAATAATGCGCTACGGTGTATCAAAATTAACCGTGATTTTAACCAGATATATTTCACAACCAAATTAATTATGGGTGCTTTCCATCATCGTGCCATTACTATATAAATGGTCACTAACCCTCCAATTGACCAGTCATAACAGGGAGGAAGAGTTACATTGATGAGAAGCAGAATTTACTGATTAGACTGGACTTTAAAGTGAAGGATTGCTTTGAAGCTCACAGCTATGGTTTTTGAGGATAATTCGTAAAAATTGATCAAGAAAATCTTGTACTCCACAAAGACAAAGTTCAGAATAACAGTGGGTAAATTACTGATATTTACCCTGTCAGAACTAAAACACAGGATGGATGTTCAATCAAATTCCTTTTGCTTGTCATAATCCATTCGTTCCAGATTTCTTGAGTAGGAGATAACTGATAAGAATCAGGATCGTAATGTCCTCATTTCCATATTAACAACTATTTTTTGTTGTAACGCCCTGCTGAAAGAAATCAAGCAAACCCGTTACTTCCTGTCTCTCTCACTCTTTCTCTCTCTCTTTCTTATTTTTATGTTTTCTTTCCATCTTCTATGCATGGTTGCCCAATCACAGCAGGCTCCATCCTTTTCATTCACATATCAATACAGAGTACACGCAAATATCACGCAAATATACAAAACACAAAACTGTGGTGTTGATAGGAATGGAGCTTTTATAATATGGGCGGTGACGCTTTTAGATGATGACGGATATGATGGACTGTTCATCTGGAGTTCTTGTCACAACTTTAAAGGCTTGTGAGCCCTGATCCTTGTGTCAATCCTCCTCCCTCCTCACTATGGCCACAGTGTTTTCTCTCTCTTTTGTCTCTTTTTTAAATAGCGACAGGGGAAGGCCCATGTCCTCTCCTATGACCCATCTACTCCTCGTTATTTTCAGTGCTAAGCTTACACTCTTACTGCTCTGAACTTTTACTACCACTACTCTATATTACTACTGAACAGAGAGAGGAGAGAAAAGCTAGCCTGTAAAATTGAAAAGAAACGGAAGTCCTCCTCATGTCGTGGCGCAGTCATCAGGCTCTCTTCATTCTCTTCACTCTTTCTTTGATGAAGAAAAACAAAGGGCTCAGAACTCAGAAGAATAAGACAAGACCATCCCTCCAAAATCAACCAGCTTTTTATTATTTTACTCCTAATATGACCTGTCTATCATGTGATTGTCCACATGTGCATGCACATATTTATGTAGCAGTATTTCCTTCCCTTATTTTATATAAGCAAGTCTCCTCCAAGTCTCCAACCACTATTTGATGTCGTTAGGTGGGCTAGGCAGTAGGAATTATATACACTAGAATCACAAGATTGAGAGCTTGCGAGTGCTTTTATTTTGCAGCCTTGTGGCTAGGTAGCTAGGCATTCATTGTTGAATCATGAAGAGAGAGAAGCGAGAGAAAGCCGAGAGAATCAGATTAATTTCTTGAAGGAGGAAAAGGGAAAGAGGGCGTCTGGAATGAAGTTTGATCCAAGATCCTTTAATTTGATGACTTACTACTACTACACTTATTCTTATTAAGGATCTCCTTTCTTTTCTTTGATCCCAACTCAGGTTAGAGTTTGTGATAAAAGGCTCAACGATCTGTAGTGATCTCGGACCAGGCTTCATTCCTCACGCCCAACTTTTCCAAGTTTCCATCAGCCCCACACCCCTCAGGTCAGGAACAACCCTCTTATACTGCTGGTACATCACTGCAGGTATATCATCTTCTACCCTCTGATTCACAAAGTGAACGAAGAACAAAGTAACCAATTGGTCATTTCCTTTCATATCACAAAAAACTCACACTAGTTAGTTGTTACAAGATCAGTGCTCAAAATTTTCAGCAAAAAAATGGTCTAACCAGGAACCAAAAATCCACTTTCACGGACTCTTTGATGATAAAAGTAGTTCTGTACGTATATGCTTGTTATTTTGTCTAGTATGTCTTTGTTTTATTGCCTCTTGTTTTTGGATAATTGAATACGTAATTAGTGGCTTCAGTTCATTCACTGAGAAGTAGGGTTTTGTTTGCTTTGTTTTCCTTCTGTTGGTTGTCGCATCTCCACGAGCCCCCCCCCCCCCCCCTCTCCTTTCCCCACACCCAAAAGAATGGTGCAATGATCGGAAAAAAAAAAGTCACCACATAAAAGTTACAGTGTAAACCAGATCGACTAGTAATAAACGCTGCTCACGTAAGAGAAGTGAATAGCTTTTGAAAGCATAATTTATATTCTTGATAGTGAAGCATCATAACAGACAAAACCAGCCTTGTTAGCAATGCTAAGCATCTTTGTTTCTGTGTCTCAGGTTTTCTCCTTTACTTTCTTGTTTTTTCTTTCTTTTGCAGATTTTGGGATGAGATGCTATGCAAATGACAACACGAAGAATTAGGCTAGTACCCTAATTTTGCAAGGACAGATTTGTTCTTCTTATGTGTCAATGACTGTAATATTTGATGGCGAGTTTGCAGATTTATGCAGGTATTTAGTCAGTAGTCGGGCATCGTTTTTAACCTATACCAGTGCGCAGCTATGAATCATCACTGTTAACTATGTATGTTGCCTTCGTATTTTGCTAATCTCCAGTTTGTTAATAACTATATAGGAATTTTGCATCTTTATGAGGAACTATATCATGAGATTAATATAAAACTTGAGATATCAACTATTCCTTGGGTCATTGACTGATGCTCATTCTTGAACTTATGATTTGTATTTCATCCAAAATGCCTGTTGGCTCTTCTTGGGGCATTTCATTTGTTGGTGTTCCGCCCCTCTTGGGCAAATACTAAAAGATATATATATGGGACTCTTTTGTATTATTGCTTTATTGGTTAGACATTATTGGCTTTCATTTTAGACGGTTGTTGGCTTAAACTAGTGGTGTTTATATCTGGAGGGTTACATCTTTGAATGGTGCCAGATTTACATACCAGGTGAATGAAATATAGCAATTTTGTTACTTAAAATATAAAAGTGACAACTATCAATGCGTGTGTCTGGATCAATTACATTATTAATGTGGGAAGTACGTAACGGAGGGGAGAATAGAATACATAGCTCTATGCCTTTCTTTTTAAAGAGCTGAAAAAAATAACAAACTTGGAATGCTAGAGATTCTAATTGAATCCTTTACCTTTACGCAAACGAAGTTTAGATTCTGAGATGAAAGTCTTGTCAACTCACATCCTTTCTATCCCGAATTGTTAGACTAGGACTCGAACTCTAAACCTAACCGTCGCAAGAGTTCTAAGAGTCCTGCCCTGACCGAATTGTTGTTCCTTGTGATGTCTGGATTAGAACATAAACATTTTGGAGTAAGCACCGCAATGAAATTATTGACTGTACTTCATCCATGATTTGCTGTCAATGAGAGCACTGTTGCAGATGTTCTGAATCCGAGTTTTGTTTCTCTCAACCTTTTGCTGTTAGGAAGCAGCTCACCTGTAAACTTAGCATGTTTGGACTCTCCGCGTGAAGACATGTTTTAATCACTTTTACACTTGACATACATCAAATCGTTACAATAATTTTTCTCAAAAAAACTCCAGAAAATAGCAACCCAAACGTTAAAATTCCCCAAAATAAATGTGCATCTGGATGAAAAACTTGAGCATTAGGAATTTTTTGCCCAAAGTAAAAGTGAATTTGGATGAAAAACTTATAAGCATTGGGATTTTCCAGTTGGGGTCAAGTGCCAAATGCCTTGCTTTCTGCAGTCCGTACATTAATAACTCCAGTACAGCCTATACAAGCTGTTCAGCTCGTGTCCACGCCCAATTACTTCCGTACTGCATTTTACAACAAACGAGAAACAAGGCATATCTGTACAACCACGTCCATCTGGACCCAGCCCAGAACTTTACTGCAGTTCTTGCATGCTTTTTAGGTTGGGTACAACCTCGTCCATGCGGACCCAGCCCAGAACTTTACTGCAGTTTTGGGGTGCTGCCTAGTTTAATTGAAATGGGCTTGCCCTATACGCTCAGATTTCCTTAGCCCGTTTAGGAAAATAAGCCCATCCTAAATTAAAGAAAATAATTACTGATGCATACAGCATGTTGTAGTAGTGCCTGATAATTCCCCTGATTCTTATAATCTATTGTCAATCCTTTTTTAAGGAAATGGCGTCTCAAAGATAACGAAATGTCTACTGAGCTTTGACGAGGGATTCATACACTCTTTTAGCATCACTCGACACCCAAAACAAACCCAAGAAAAAAAAAAAAAAAAAAAGGAAGAGAGAGGGGTAACCTTTAGATTTCTGGTTCCTCAAGTTTCTTCTATGTACTTGTGATTATTGTAAAAAAAAAAAAAAAAAAAACTTGTACTTGTATTTATGTATTGAATATTTTCTATCTATGATGCAATCTTGTTGTGATTAATTGCCAAATTGTGAGCTATGAGGAATGCGGAGGTAATCTGAGCCACTCAACAAAGTTCTCTAAATCTTTATAGCAGAATTAGACTGTTCGACCCTAATATTCCCACCGGAAGGCTCACACACAAGGGTCAGTTATGGCCTTTAAATGTCCTTAACTCCAAATGTCGTCACTCAAGGAATTTTGGTTTTGTGGAAAATCTCCCTATCTTGTGAGCGTTGAAAATTCTCACTGCACTATAATTTATTGTTTCAAACGTTTAGATTTTTGCCACACAAGATTGGGTAAGTGCAATACGTTCTCATAAAGATGTATTGATTTTGGGGTCATTTAATTGTTGGGGAAATATGCATGGTCATAACTCCACTATTATTTCGGATAATAATACGCTAAATTATGGTTCAAAAAGCGCTAGCTATATCACCTTGTTCACATTACTCTTTTCAATTTGCTTTACCATGCATGCACGTTAGTAGTCCGCTTGGATGTGACCTGCAAATATGCTTGAACCTATTTTTTGCCCTTCATGCTCTTCATAGTTTGGTGTTGAACTTGCTATACCAATCTTTGCCAGAATGTATCTCCACGGTAATAGCTCAACGATCCAGAGCTCCTACTTGACATGAAAAGGGAAAAGAGACAAGAAATGATTCTCATAGAAATGAAAGAAAGCGGGGATTCATCAGTGATTGATTTGTCAAATAAAATGATAAATCTCCAGGCTATGGGCAAAAGTGTGGAAAGCGCTTGGCCGACCAAAGCATGGTCGGCGATGATAACAAACCACCAAAAAGGGCACTCCTCTTTGTCAAAAAGCGAACCAATCACTCATCCTGAGTCATCAGTAAGGCCCATATTATTCAACAAAATTCCCCATCTACCTTTCAATCTCTTTGCCATCCCGAGGTGTGTGGGCTAATTGTGACTCTCTGACGGAAAAAGGGAGCTAGCCAAAGAATCTTCTGCAAATGCAATATCCTAATCCTGCCCAACCAAACCAAAAGAAAACAGAAGGCAAAAGTGAACCCTGAATCGTGGATGGCCACATCAATTTGTTTTGGTAAGTTAATTACTTTATACCACTCACTTATAAACACTGCGGGACATGTAAAAGCAAAATCCTGAGGAAAAGAAAACTCGTTAAATTAAGGAAGCAAAAGAAGAATTTGACCGTAGGGATATGCTGGGCAAAGTGGCTAATGCTGCAGCCGCTTGCACATGAAGTTAAGCATATTTTCCCATCCGATTTCCTCAATCTAATGAACTTTTTCCTCCTCGAGATGTCCAGCTAAGACTTCCACTGCTACAGTCTGCTTCTCTCAGTCTCCCAAATTCGCCATCTTTTCCATCAAGTACATCCAGTATGAACACAAGTGTCTCTTTTCTCTCACCCATCTCCTTACTTCTCTCCAATCCCAAAAGTTAAAGAAAACCCATCAAGAAGCAACAATGTAACTAGCATTCCTCGTTGCTGGCAACCTAGCAGACAGCTAATTTAAACCAGTAAGCCCATTCATCTTCGTTCTCCCTTCTTTTTCCACGATGGGCACGGTTAGGAAACTCATTGTTGAGGTGGTCGATGCACGTAACCTTCCACCAAAAGACGGTCACGGGACCTGCAGTCCTTACGTGATTCTTGATTTTTATGGTCAGAGAAAGAAGACAAGGACAGTGATCCGGGACTTGAATCCAGCATGGAGCGAAACTCTCGAGTTCAACGTTGGCAAACCATCCGATGTTTTAGGTGACATGCTTGAACTGGAGATGTATCACGATCGAAAAGTCGGACCTACCACCAGGAATAATTTCTTGGGTAGATTAAAGTTAAGCTCAAGACAGTTCGTCAGGAAAGGTGAGGAGGCGTTGATTTATTATCCGCTGGAGAAGAAGACTTTGTTTAGTTGGATTCAAGGTGAGATTGGGCTGAAGATTTATTTTGCCGATGAAGTTATACCCCCACCTGGACCACCAGCCTTACCAACTCCACCACCGGAGGAGGCCAAGCCCGAGCAAACTCCACAAACACCGGCAGCCGCAGAAGAAGCTTCACCCGAGGCAGCAGCTGCACCTGCTTCTGATTCACCACCACCTCCCCCTGAGGCAACTGAACCGGTGTGTGAAAAGCCCGATGCGGCATCGGAGACTAACCCAGAGCCCCCTAAGGAGCCAGCATCTGACGGTGAAAAGCCCGCTACAGAACAGCCTCCAGTGCCACCTGCCGAAGCCGCACCACCACCGGAAACTGCTACTGTCAGTTCGGACGTTGCTGACCACGAAAAGCAAGAAGTGGCCCCTGATTTACCCGCCCAAGAAGGGACGGATCCTGTGGACCTGAGTCCTCAGCAACCAGTACAACTTGATAATGGCCTTGATCACATGATGGGATCGGTAGCCTCAGGATCCATGCCTGAAGTCAAAATAAACAATGTCAACGGTCCTCAACCAATCAGCCGTGTTTCATCAGTCAGTAGTTTCTTGTCTGATGCATCTGATAGATCTACAATCGAACGTTCCTCGTTTGATCTTGTAGAGAAAATGCATTATCTCTTCGTCAGAGTAGTCAAAGCTAGATCTCTTCCCACCATGGGAAGGCCGGTCGTGAAGATTGTTGTTTCCGGCTGCCATATCATCTCAAAACCAGCCCGGAAAACCACTTTGTTCGAGTGGGACCAGACATTTGCTTTCAGTCGGGACGCACCAGATTGTTCCTCCATCCTGGAGATCTCTGTGTGGGACCCAATACACGCCATGTCAGGAGGCGGCTCGGCTGACGTGGCGGGGCATAACTTCCTAGGTGGGATTTGCTTTGACGTGAGTGAGATCCCACTGCGGGACCCACCCGACAGTCCGTTAGCCCCACAATGGTACAGGTTGGAAGGAGGCGGAGCCCACAAGGGGGACCTCATGCTTGCCACGTGGGTTGGCACACAAGCTGACGAGTCGTTTCCTGAGGCGTGGAAGACCGAAACCGCAGGTAATCCTAATTCCAAGTCAAAAGTCTACCAGTCCCCCAAGCTGTGGTATTTGAGATCAACAATCATAGAAGCACAAGACATTTTTCCGTTAATGTCGTCAAAAGAGTCATCATTTCAAGTTAAAGTCCAACTGGGGTTTCAAGTCCAGAAAACGAAATCATCTGTCCCCAGTAACGGATCTCCGTCATGGAACGAAGATTTGGTATTTGTAGCAGCTGAACCGTTCACGGAGCACCCTCTGATGTTTTCCCTGATAGAAAACCGGCAACCTAAGGAGCAAGTCATGCTAGGCGTCGCTAGCATACCGCTCGCGTCCATAGAGCGACGTGTTGATGATCGCAATGTGGTTTCCAGATGGCTCACACTTGAAGACCCGAAAGAAGCAAAAAGGGCGTACAAAGGCAGAGTCCACTTGAAGCTGTGTTTTGATGGTGGGTATCACGTGATGGACGAAGCCGCTCACGTGTGCAGTGACTATCGTCCAACCGCCAGGCAGCTTTGGAAGCCCCCTATTGGAACTGTTGAATTAGGAGTCATTGGGTGCAGAAATCTACTCCCTATGAAGACGATCAAGGGCAAGGGGTCTACAGATGCCTATGCGGTGGCGAAATATGGCAGCAAGTGGGTGCGGACACGTACCATATCTGATAGTCTAGACCCCAAGTGGAATGAGCAGTATACATGGAGAGTCTATGATCCGTCAACTGTGTTGACAATCGGAGTATTTGACAGCTGGGAAGTACTAGAATCCGATGGCTCCAAAGAGTCGATGCGGCCGGATTTTCGTATAGGGAAAGTTCGCATTCGTATATCTGCCTTGGGCACGGGCAAGGTGTACAGGAACACATTTCCTCTGTTTCTGTTGTCTAATAATTCGGGCCTGAAGAAGATGGGCGAGATTGAATTGGCGGTTAGGTTTGCACGTGCAACGCCCACGCTGGATTTCTTACACGTGTACTCTCAGCCATTGTTGCCGATGATGCACCACATGAAGCCACTCGGCATGGTCCAGCAGGAGGTGCTGAGGACGACGGCGGTGAAGATAGTGGCTGCACACTTATCCCGGTCGGAGCCACCGCTTCGGCGAGAAGTGGTGACCTACATGCTGGATGCAGACTCACATGCATTCAGCATGCGAAAGGTGCGCGCAAATTGGTTTAGGATCATCAACGTGATTGCGGGAGTGATTGACGTGGTGAAATGGCTGGACGACACGCGTTCCTGGAAGAATCCGACGGCCACCATTCTCGTACATGCGTTGTTGGTGATGCTGGTGTGGTTTCCGGACTTGATCGTCCCAACATTTGCATTCTACATTTTCGTGGTGGGTGCGTGGAACTATAGAGTTCGATCGCGCGATTCGCTCCCCCATTTTGATCCAAAGCTCTCGCTGGCGGAGTCCATCGATCGCGACGAAGTGGACGAGGAGTTCGATGTGATGCCGTGCGCGAGGGCGAATGAGGTGGTGCGGGCCAGGTACGACAAGCTGCGGATGCTGGGGGCACGGGTCCAGACGGTACTGGGTGATTTTGCCACGCAAGGGGAGCGACTGCAGGCTCTGGTGGCGTGGCGGGACCCACGTGCCACGGGGATCTTCATCGGGCTGTGCTTCGGGGTGTCGTTCATACTGTGTTTGGTGCCATCAAAAATGATAGCGATGGCCTTCGGGTTTTATTACCTGCGGCATCCCATATTCAGGGACAGAATGCCTTCCCCAGCTTTGAACTTCTTCAGAAGGCTGCCTTCGCTGTCTGATCGCATGCTGTAGCTTAATAATATTATTGTTAAAACGTGGTTAATATGGGCAAATGGCATGTTAATTGGCCATGCTTATTCTGAACGGCTTGGATTATGGATATGATAGTAGTTGAATTATTGGAGAAGAAATTCTTACATTAAATGAAGAATTTGAATGCCAGCACTAAGTCTATTCTCATTTCAGCTGAATTGCAATAAGCTGCTTCTTGTCCAAGGAGTGGTTAGGTGGCGAAGATGTAGGAGGAGGGGTGGTATTGTGCCTTCCTAGCAATTCAGATTCGAATCTCTCTGGAACATCTACCTATTGCACGGAGTGAGATTCATCCAGTGCACAACCAAAAAAAAAAAAAAATTCACACAAGTATCCTATCCTTTTTTTTTTTTGCTTTTTTTTTTCGGAAACGATCGATGAACACAAGTATCCTATCCGTTACAGCAGATATGTAAGGTATCCCTTAGAGCAGAGCAGATCGAGCCGAAAGTCTGCGGTGCAAGCTCTGAAGTTTGACGTTAGGCCCAACGGGCTTATCTTTAATGTAAAAGGACGGCGGATTCCTACTCTATATCCAAAAGTTTCCTAGGGGGCAAGTTACGTGACAAAAATTAAAACCAAAATTTTCTCTTGGAGTAAGGTCAATTGCTTACTCATATGAGCCTTTTGTTAACTTGCAACAAAGCAAAAAAGGACAAATTGTTTCCTTGTTTGTCCGGTTACCACTTGAGAAACCATAATCCATGTCCGCTTACCACTGCTTCACATATTGACGAGTTTTCAAGTATCAAATTATTCAGATTCTTTGTTTGATTCCGTCTACTTTGTTTTCGAACATGTTATATATATATATATAGGAGCATGCAAAGAATAATATAGAGTAACAACGACTCAAGGACTGCACAATTCTATCCACTGGTCGTGCGGAACGCTTAGACGGGTGGAATACAATTCCCTGAATGTGAAGAACAAAACCAAAAGTAAGGCTGCTCCTGTGGGCCCGGCCTACAAGACAACTAACAAGCCAGCCCATATGAATACTACTCGGTCGTGGTTGGACTTCATATCGCGCTTTGAAACGGCACTTCCACACCTGTTTTACAAGTAGCCTCCATTGATTGAAATGTCCATTTCTCAACCTTCACTTTTCGCAATTGCCGCAGGTCTCCGTTGCAGATTCTAATACCACAACCCAATTTTGCCGCTAATCCTAATTAACAGTAGCTTTATCCGGACCGTTTTCAGAATGATGAATCTGGGGCTTGCGACCAAAACGATGCTTGCTATTGGACTAATTTAATTAGTGTTCGTGTTGGTACTTCTTAAGATGTCGGTTATTAGGTGTTAATTTTTTTTTTTTTTTAAAAAATTAAGTTAATTAAGAATATATATATATATATATATATATATATATATATATATATGTAAGAAAAAATAATTATTATTATTGTTCGCATTCACTCGATCGTCTTCAGTAGCTAGTAGCTGAGATTTCGCAACTCTCCTTCCCCCACCCAAAACAAAATTTCCAAAAAAAAATAAAAATTAGAAATCGCCGGCGCCCCATATGGAATATTTATTTTACTAATCCGTTTTGCTGTTGAACGAGTGATGTGAAGTTCAGAAATATTCTGTGTTGACTGCTAGTCTAGGCTGTCATCAGACAAGAAGAGTACCGGCCCCTCGTGATCTCAATTTATTGCAAGACTGTTAGCTGATTATCTGAGATTAAAAGTTTGCCGTGCTAGGCAGAGATGCGATTTAGCTGGATCGGCTGTCTAGAGCTTTTTAGTTAATAATTATCTCATTGCACTCGTTATTTTCTTCCTTTAAATGCCTTTAATTGTTTATAAGAAGAAAAAAATCGACCGTTGGAAAGAGTCTATATATAGTAGTAGGGAGGAAGTCAACGCACGAAATACAACGAAAAAATAAAAATAAAATGCAGCAAAAGGATATAAAGAAAATGATGCACGTGGTGAGTATCAAGGGATGCAAATGGAGTAGATTTTTCCGAAGCAAATCAGTTTCTTGTTTATAGTAGAGTTCAAACTTGAAAGTACGAATTTTAAAATCTCATCGTATGACTCCATGCATTGGACATTAATAAAATGATTGTCGAATGACACCATCTGGAAGACAATATTATTAATAGCCTAGCTAACTTATTTCAATTTTGCTCTTTTTGTGTAGTAAATACCGCTAATACGAATTTATGCGTAAGTATTAGTGAACATGCAGTGGGCATGCTAATAGATGAGGAGAAAATTTATATCTCTTCTTAAATGTCATGATACACTTATGTACATTTTGAACCGTTGCTCAGCATTTCGACTCATCAATAAAAATTCTTATCGTTTCAAAAAAAAAAAAAAAAAGGCACCATTAAAGATATTGAAGCTTCCAACAAACAATTCCATTTTCTGAACTGCCGACATCTACTCCAAGATTGGTTTTGAGTCATATGTCTCTAACGTGTCGATTCCATTTGTTGAAGTAGTAATAAATTCTCCTGTCTTTTCTGATTTTTTTTTTCCTTCAGAGCACAGTACTAATGTCTATTTAAATAATTTTCCACTACATTCCAATGAGATTTTCCATAGAAAGGGTCGTGATTCTAGGAAAGCCTTCTGCCGTACCCATGTAAGTTACTAATTATTATAGGGGATTTTTTTGGTCAAACAAACTTCATTCAATTATTAGTTTGCAAAAGCGAGGTATACAGATAACGCTAACCTAAAATACTGCAGTATTTGTCTACTGTGTAAGCCAATTTCAGAATATGAATTGTTGTTTATCTTCTATCTATGTCCAACCACGAGTTCATCAGTCCAAGCCGTGGATCAATATGATGTGTCATTGACACTGGGATGAGAAGGCGTGGAAATGCCTTAAATTGTTATCCAAAAGCTATTCGTTGCATTCAAAGATCAGCATCATAGCACTGGCTAAGTGACTATAACCAGCGGCAGCAGCAGTTGTTGTGTTCCCTTAGCCGCCATCTTGATTCTTATTTCCCTGTCATAATATTGTCCCGTAGCATCATCCAGAAATGCACCTCCCACTAATGTGTTCCAGCTCATCTTATCATCCTTTTATCCCTTATTTTAGGGAGTAGAAGTAGCCCTCCCTGGGATGGTTATATTAGCATTACAAACGAATCGAACCGTTTGAGTCATAACTCGGCTTGAGTTCGAGTTAATCAAATCAAATTCGAGTTCAAAAAAATTAAGCTCGCTCGTGAGTTTGAGTGTGTGTATATATATATATATATATATATTATTTTAACAGTAAAATTACATATTCATTCATAATATTTTATTATTTATTAAAAAATATTATTTTATTTATTTTTTAAAAAATATTATTTTATTTATTTTTTAAAAAATAAAATATTAATTTATTTATTTTTTAAAAAATAAAATATTAATTTTTAATTTTTTGGAGCTTGAACTTTGAATTGACAATTCGTCAAGTTCGAATTCGAGTTTGAGGTTAATAAAACTAAGTCAAAATTCAATTTGATTAGACCAAAATTCAATTCAACTCGATTCGTTTGCAGCGCTAGTTATGATATCCTTAAAAAAAAATGTCCCTAATTTTAGTCCTGGCCGCGGGCCGATGGTTTGGTTGCCGCGCCAGACATGTCACAAATACACCATATCTAATAAAAATGACGAATATCTCAAACTACATAAGGCGCGGAATGCCCTGCTACAGTGATTCCGCTGGTTATTTTGTAATTTGAGCGTTGATTTTGTCTTCATTTGTCTTTGTAGGTGTGATGGAAGTCATTGTGGGATCATCTCTGTTTCATGCTTGTCGGCCACAGGTTCTAAATTTTGGCCGCCTTATTCCAATTTTACCCTTTTACACTGGTTTCGTTGTTGTTTCTCTGCAGATTTTGGCCTTTTCCGTCTTTTTATTGCAAGTAGTGGTTGGCCCGTTGCCTGCCGCATATGCCTGCCCAGATTTCTTGGACCTCTCACGATTTTTGCGAAATCTTTTATGGTCTGCCGTATTATGTTGGTTCATTGTGTTTGGATTTCAGAAACAAAAAAAAATGCTACTGTATCCATCCATAGCTACTATATCCATCCATATACAGCAAAAAAAAAAAAATGATAGGCAAACAAATCACCAACTTTGGCTGCCAAATTACTCTTTACAAGTTTCTCGCAACTTTCGCTAGCATAAAATTAATTAGAACCAATAATCAAATCACAATTAGACAAAACATAAATATACCGTAAACAATAAAAATACCAAAAAATTGCAAAACAATTACTTACTCTACCAATAGAAAAACATATCAAAATCATAATCATTCAAAATAATACAAAATATGACAAATCCATACTACATTACAAAAATTATTATATTACAAATCTTTACACATGTTCCAATATAGAATACTATGTCTTCTGCTCCCAATATGTGCCCGTAAAGCTCCAGGTGTCTTTTGCTCGCAATATGTGACCGCCACAAATTTGGTTTTAATATTAATATATATATACTGCATTATATTAGTTTAAAGCTTCCCCTCACGCTCCAGTTACAAGTTAATTGTTTCCTTTTGCTATTATGATCGTGTTTTATTTTCTAATATGTCTATAGCTAATAAATATAAATCGCAAAATAACATATCTCCATATCTAAGAAATATAAAATATAAATCAATTATGAACCAAATATACATGTCAACAAAAATATGGATTTTTTTAAAAAAGGTACACATCAAGACAGATTGTGTATGTATCTAATACTATTGATTTAAAGCTTTTGAGTTTTAATATTGGCAAAGTGATGATTATTTCTGTGTTTTTTTTATATATAACTGATTTTTAGCCAAATATATATATTGACAAGAATATTTATTTCCAGAAATTTATATATATGTATATATATAGACACAAATTTAAATTTTGTTTGTATCTAATAAATGTTTATATATATATGTATACATATGGACACAAATTTAAATTTCCTGTTTATCTAATAAATATTTTTTACCTTCTCAATTATTAATTTAAAGTTTTTGCGTCTGTTTAGCAAAATACATAGCAATTCCTCTATGATGCCACCGCATGCTATCAAATTTTACGTGGCTCTTCTCTGGTTATTAAAGGTTACGTGGCGCAAAATTTATTTTACGTGGTTACAGATTACAAGTTACACCTGTAGGTACAGCTCATGTCGTGTACTTAAAGATAGAGATATGCTTGTTTCATTCGGTTCTTTCACAGATTACATACAGTCATAGTGGACTTGCAATCGTTAGTCACATTTAATGCATGCACGTGCTTCGTTCTGCCAGGCCACAAACTCTTTGTATTGTTGAAGGTTATGCATTCTGTCTGCATTAACCTTTTCGCTCTCAGTTTCTTTCATTTGGTTTTCTTCATCTACGGTCTAGCAACTATTATAATGCTTTAGAGATGTTTCTCTTCTCTCTTGCGCCTTTCTGTTAGCTCTTTATTTTCTATTGGCTTTCCCTGATCCCTGTGTCGAATTCTCAGCTTCGCGCCGGCTTTAATCAGGTACGTCATTGTTTTTCTTTACTGCATTTCCTGGTTGACCTTTTCCTCGTTTGCTCTTAGTTAATCTGCAGTTACTTATTTTCTTTTTCTTGTGGTTGAATTTATGTTATCTATCATTTTTTTCCTCCCGATTAATTACCTAAGAATATCTGTTTTGTTTCCATAATTTTTGTGAAAAAACTCAGTACTTCGCGCAGAATCATTTTTCTTTGGTGCAGCTTTTTTGTCTACATTAACTCTGAATTTTTTTACGTTAGCTGACTCCATAAACTGTTAACAAATTTAAAAAATCTCCTTACTTTTTCCATTTTGGTGTATTTTGCTCATGCTCACTGTGTGTGCCTTTTCCATGATCATACCAGTTCATTTAGTGCGCCCAAGTTTTTCGCGATCCTATTAGCCGTTTATTATTCAGGTAAAGCAATCCTTTCTTCGCTTAATTGCTTCTCCTTTGCTTACTGCTCAGTCTATTCTGCTTTGTTCTATTTGATTTTGCATACCATGTTTGTTATCTCTTTGCCTATTGAATAGCGATCATCTATATATAAAAAAGGCACATGCTTTTTGCTTTCATATTCATGATCTGCGAATTTTCCAGAGACTTTTACATAGTATGGGCACTCCGCGATAGCCGCGGGGTCGAATGCCTAGTTATATTATAATGAGAGAATTGTTTGCTCTTCTGGTATATCTAAATTAGACGCAAAGAGGAGAGTGGTAACTCAATTGATTAGTCCTTCAGCAGGAAGATCTTATGACCAAAAACTCGGATTAATTGGTCCGCTTTTGCATTGTTTCGACAATAATGCAAATGAATTATGATGTGGTAAGATATACAGCATCACGTGGGAAGTTTTAGCCGTTGAGTTTTAATTTAAGTTGATCGTAGTTAATGCGAGGTAAGAAAAGATACAAAAACGAATAAGCATGATGGTGAAACGGATTCACGGGCACGGTGGCAATTGGCGCCTCTGGCTTGTTGCGTCTAATTTTTTTATTTTTATTTTTATTTTTTAAAGAAAGGGCCTTTCCAACTAGACCTCACATACTTTGCTATTAACCATGCATAGACTCGTATTCTCTGTGTATCATATTTCTAATCAACTTTTCAATTTTGTTGTATTTATTTTAAACAATTATATCTTTCAGCCACAGCTATTAACTGTTACTATACACTAGTTAGGCGAGTGTCTTTTTCAAATGGACATTCATCTTTCTTCTAAATTAATTGTTAAATAAGGCTTCTGGCATTTCGAAACTTATTAATAATGTTGCGAAAATATTAAAAATTGATATGTTTTAATTAATATGATTTATAGCACAAATTTTATTCTCATAATTAATGACAACACGTGCACTCTGGTTCTCCGAAGTCCAAAAACAATCTGCCCAACTGGCTTGTTTGAATACTGGGTTATACCGAGAAAAGTAAAAATTTCTGGAGCCGAAAGAAGACAACTCAAGCAAAACAAGGGACAAGGTTTTGATTACATATTGATTTGGTTATAACTTATAACTGCAGAGGTAAGAGGAATAAGTGGATAAGCATCGTGATTGGTAATTTACCCAACCATTATCGATGTTTCTTACTCACATGAATGGTATCATCGAAAATTTGGTATAGTTTTTCAGTGGCTACTCGATTTTTAACTAAGGTAGTACTACTCTCTTCAGTTCAGTCTTTTCCCCGTCTCTCTGTCTCTTTGTCGTCTTTTTTTTTAAAAATATATATATTTTTTGGGTAAAGAAAACAAAGTCATAATATTTTTTGGTAGTAAAATGTTAAAATAAAATTGATGGATTCAATTCCGATTACTATCACGTATCAAAGAAGTAACCACATATCAAAGTACATCCTTAAAACTATAACTTGTTTACAGAGCGCTTACCAACATAGTTCTTACATCAACAATGAATTTTGGAAACACTATCATTCTCGTGAAAGTGGATCAAACTCACTTGTATATAAAACTTAGGCCTTGTTTGGATTGCCGGTTCCGTCGAAAAATTACGTCGTTTTCCGTGATCACATTTCCCTATTACCTTTTTTCCTCACATACATCAAATCGCTACAGTAATTTTTCCATGAAAAATCACGAAAAATGCAATCCAAACACAACCTTAGTCAATTCAAATACACTGATCCAAACAAATACCATATAAGACTCCTCTCAAAGAGTGTACATTGATCAATGTCAAACATATTCAAATAAAATTTTAAATTAAATTGTTCTCAAGCGAATTGGGAACCACCAATAGGATTACATATAAAATTAAACATAGGGTCTATTCGGTAACTTTTTAGGAAATAAAAGTTTACAAAACAGCATATTTAGTAATACACTAAAATACCCACAAGGTCTAATAAAATGAAAAAAAAAAGAAGCTAAATATGGTAATGACGTTGGAGGCCGGTAGCAGTGGTGGATGGCGAGTAGCACCCGAGGTAAAAAGGGGGATATTTGGAAAAAATAGTGTTTTGGACATATATCAGTTTTTTTTAAAAAATAAATATAATAAAATTTTAGATAAACACCTAATAAACATGTCATCCAAACGAACTCGTAATTTCAAAAAATACGTGTTTGGATAAGTGATTATTTAAATATTATTTTAAATAATTATTGTAATATTTTTTGTGATTTGATATATACGATATAAAAAATGATTGAAAAGATAAAAAAATATGTTAAAAATTGTGTTTGTAATGCAAGTAAATAATTTGAAGCCAAATAATGGTTATCTGAATAGTACTAAGTCACTCATGTCCTTGATATGAGTAAAAAATAGTTTTTGAAGAAGCACGGAACTTCCCCGGACCGAGTTGACCTGATGAGCTCGGCGAGCTGATGGAAAGAGCGCGTCCTAAGCCTGAAAGAAAAACGAGAGAGTGAACTAACAGGGGCGCCGAGGTAGTCCCCGAGGGCGCTCCGACGGTCAAGTTAGTTTTCCGGTGAGTGGGGAGTGTACTAACAGCAAAGCAGTCGGGAGTGAGTTGCCAATAGTGAGCTTACCTTGCGCAGTCATTGTGCGTTACTACTTATGCCTTCTTAGGAGTCCGACCTCCGTACGCTTCGGGACTTGCCCTGGATAGCTCCCAATCCCGCGCTGAGGGGGATTCTCCCCGCCCTCTGCGGGGTAGCTCTCGGGAGCCCCACAGAGCTCTAGCCGCCGCGTGACCGGGGCTGGTTCCCCATGGGCCCGGGGTCCAAGTCCAGCTTGGATCGCCCTGGGCTGCCACGTGTACAGGTCCAGGACGGGGCCTCTACAGTTTTCATTGGTCGGACAAGAGGGAATGAGAAAACAAAATCAGAAAAAGAAAATGGTAATCATTGATTGATATATTTATATTTTCATCAACACCATTATGAAAAAATATCTATCTTCTATAGGAAACCCCCATGCTTGACTAGCCAAGCAGACAAACGACCCTGCATCTTTTTTATTTCTCCCATATTTTTATTTGTATTAAGTATTTCACCTTTACGATGAAATTTATGAAGATTTTTTTTATTTTGTACAAAGAAATACTGTCTAATTCACCAATTCATGGGAAGAGACTGAACTTTTGTATTTGAAAAATGTTTCAGTAGGTATTTCTGAAGTAAAAGTAGATGCCGGTTGATAAAGGAATCCTTGATCATAATTTCCAGTATTCATACTGCGGCTAATATGAAACTTGTGATTTGTAGTAAAACACCGCTCAAATTTACCGAAACATATACGATTCCCTCGATAAGATATTCCTTTCATTCTTCCTCTATGTTGTTTACGGAATCTGATTCTTTTGGGGTTATAGTTGATGGTTCTTTCTGAATTACATCTCTACTACAGAACCAGACGTGAGAATTTCTTCTCATCTAGCTCCTCGCGAATTTGAATAAAAGGATTCAAAAATAAAAAATTTGAATTTGAGGTAAGATACAATTTTCATTAATTAATAAAATAGACATGTATTTTTAAATTTAATATATTGAATCGTGGGATTCTTTGAGATTTCATCTAATATATAAGTAATTTGTGTATCTTGTTTTAGTAGATTTTTGATTTTAGAAATCATATTGTTATTTTTTTATAAATTATTTTTTTTTATCGTTCAAATTTAGGAATTTAAAAAAGAATGTTCTCCATCGTGAAACTGGACCAAGAGACGGGGCCTGAGATCCAGATGAAATGCCGTCCACTTTACGCAATGGAAAGAGAATAAAGATTATAAAGGGGAGGAAGGAAAACTCCATAGAAATGTTCCAAAAGAGCAGCTTTTCTGTTTATCCAATTTTTATTTTTTTTTAAATAAACTAAGAAGCAAACACCGAAACAGTGACGACGCGACCAATTCATACTTTATCCGATCCCCACGTCAAGCGTAAGATAATACTAAACAGCTACCCGCAATTGTTTAAGCGGGAGGAATGGGACTGGACAAATGTAATGGTCCGAATTTGACCTTAAGCGCTGCGTGAGATCGTCTTCATTAGTTTATTCATAGTCTCCACTCTGGTAAAAAAAAAAAAACAAAAAAGTACGAAAGATATCGCGTTAATTTTTCAAATGACAATAAATGCCACCGACATGAGTTGATTCATACCACTGTATTTTTCTTTTCTTCTTCTTTTTTTTTTTTGGGCGTACTCTTTTTGTCTCTGAGAAAATAAAAAAGAAAACTACATGAGTACCACTTAGGGTGTTGACAAAATTTTATTCGGCCCAAAGTAAAGAATCCAAATTGATATTAGGAATATAATCTGGGATGTTGGATTTTGGTATTTATTGCAATAATAATGAGATCTGAGAGAATTTTAGAGTGTTTTCCCTACTGACATATGATTAATGAAACAGAAAACAAAAGAGCAAATAGTTCTTGGCGTGTTTGGATAGGAAACTATTTGAAATATTATTTATAATAATTATTGTAATACTTTTTATGAAGTGATATATGTGAGATAAAAAGATAATTAAAAAAATAAAAAGTGTGTTGAATAATATGTTTGTGATATAAATAAATATTTTTTGACAAAAAATTACAATCTATGTACATTATTTAAGTTTGATTTTTAGGAAAATCAAAATCTCAACTTTCTAGAAGTTGTTAGCTTGATTTGTATTCGTGTTGAGTGTTCGACCAAATTTCCCAAGAAGAAAAAAAAAATCACGCAAGTATTACGCTTTGTTATTGTTCAAACAACCAAGGAAATCAGCTAAAAAAATGTATCCCAAAAAAAAAAAAAGGGAGAGTACAAGATAGAGCAGTTACTGAGAGAAGTAAATCAGTTATGGAAAACTTATTTAAATAGTTTCTCACATTTTATCAAATGAATTTTTTCATCTTTCATTTTAAAAATATTAAATTTACATCCATTACAGAATCAATCAATAAAATTTGATTCCAACCTAAGTTTTCAACCATTTTTCATATTGAATTCATCACATGATTCACACATAGTTATTTTTTAAGGAGTAAAAAGGTTAGATCTCATTTATAATTAAACAAATAACCTAATCCATATTTACTTTTACTTCAAAAAAATAGGATTTGACTTGAATCATATTTATTTTTTTTTTTCAAAAAATGAGATATGAGCTAATCTATATTTTTTTGCTATAAAAAATGGGATCTAACATTTTTGTATATAAAAATAACTGTATGTGGATCACGTGATGAATTTAGACTAAAAGGTAATTGAAAATTTAGATTGAAACTAAATTTTATTAATTTAAATTGATAAAAAATACAAAATTAACATATTAAAATTGAGAAAGAAAATTTATTTAATAAAATATGAGATACGTTTCGAATTATTTTTACATTAATTTATTACTAGTTTGAATTCCCTACCTTACAAATACGTCAAAGTTCCATTACTGTCTTAACTTGGGGCTGCCGTGTACGTGGACCAGCATTTCAGTACCCTATTATCAAACTTACTATCAGACTTTTACAGCACAATATGGAGGGCATCTCCGCATCAATGGGTAACCAAGCCAATTAAATGACAGAACCTTTTTCTATAAATGGCATCCCTCTACATCCCATTTCATCTGCAGCTGTGTATTCTCTCTCTCTCTATATCAGCGACAAAGAAACACTGTACTACTAAAAGCATATTAGTGGTTGGTGTGCTGGGGTGCAATTTTGGCTGCATCCTCTGTAAGTTCCATCCCTTCCTTGAATCGGCAGCCATAGACCACCACTCAGTGGCTATCGGTGACAGTAGGCTCTGATTCTATAATAGCATTGGACTGTGTTCCTGGGCATCTCATACGTTCAGATAAAACTTTTGGTTCCATTCTTTTTTTAGGGACTTCTTGGTTCCTTTTTCAAGATTCTTGATAGTGTTTCTTGATTTTCCTAACTATCATAGTGTTACATGGATAATTTTTTTATACTTTCCCAGGATTTCCATTTTTACTCGTCTTCGCTTTTTAACAAGTCCATTCCGTCAGACAAACGCACGGACACGTTCACGTTTCATGTTTTGTGTGTCCACTGTCCAAGATATTCTCCTGTTCAATAATTGCTCTTCCAAATACTTGAATAGTTTATCTCCAGATTTAAAACAGCAAAATTTGGGAAAATGCTGCTTCCCTGTACTTCAGTTATCTAAACGTTTTCCAAAGCCACGGTTTACATCAGTGAGATTTATTGATGGGATGCTTGGAATCTAATACAATTTTCTGAACTCTTTTGTCTGTTGAAGGTAATGCTGAGGCTCAAGATGGCGAAAGGTTCCTTACTGGCTTTTGGGATCGCATTGTTCTGCTTCTGTGCAACCATGAAAGCAGAAGCAGAGTACTTACCTTATAAGGATCCCAAACAGCCCGTAAATACTAGAATTAAGGATTTATTGAGCAGGATGACCTTAGAGGAGAAAATTGGCCAAATGGTACAGATAGATCGTAGTGTCGCCTCCAGAGAGATCATGAAAAAGTACTACATTGGTATGCATCAATAATCTGCAGTTTGAAAAAACTGATTTTTGCGATTAGATTCTGTTATCTACTAGTCACAGTTAATTAGAAGAGCTCGTTATGTGTTGTCGTTTTTCTTTTTCTTTGGGATTAAAATGTTAGTTATTTGCAGGGAGTGTACTGAGCGGCGGAGGGAGTGTTCCAGCTAAGCAGGCGTCGCCGGAGACATGGGTGGACATGGTAAACGATTTCCAAAAGGGTTCATTGTCTACGCGTCTTGGGATACCAATGATTTATGGGATTGACGCTGTTCATGGCCACAACACCGTCTACAAGGCTACCGTTTTTCCTCATAATATTGGTCTTGGGGCCACCAGGTAAGTTTGTACGTGGTAGATTCTCGGTATATGGATCTTTCCAGCTATTCTAACAACCTCCCCATCTCATTTGATTACGACCATTTGGCTGTGATTAAGTTTCTAGATGACGATGATTAATCCACATCTCCTTTGATTACGACCACTATTCAGTTCGCATTACAATTATTTGACGTGAGTTATTTGCTTATAATTTGGTCAGTACTCCAAAACGCACTCTTGTATTGTAGTAGCTGAAGTCCACCATTTTGTTTGTTGTTTTATGAAAAAGCTGCAGATGAAGTTCTTGTCTAGGGGGGAAGGACGGGGAGGGATTTAGCAGGAATACGGCTCTTTTTGGCATAATTTGATATCTATCTTTTCAATATTGAATCTTTAATTGAATGTGGCAATTAAACTCTTTGAGTTACCGGCTTGAGCAGGGACCCTGCACTGGTGAAGAAGATTGGAGCTGCAACTGCCCTTGAAGTGAGAGCTACCGGCATTCAATATGCTTTTGCACCTTGCATTGCGGTAATTTAACTCTTTCTGTGATCCATTAATTGTTATGCAGCTCAGAGTACATTGAAACAATCAAAATAAGTGCCCTTTCCGATCTGTGATTAGATCTGCAGAGATCCCAGATGGGGCCGGTGTTATGAAAGCTACAGTGAAGATCCCAAAATTGTGAGAGCAATGACTGAGATTATCCCGGGATTACAAGGAGAAATCCCGTCCAATGGCCGCTTAGGGGTTCCTTATCTTGCTGGCCAGTAAGTATTACAAATTCCTCTTATTCCATCATTTTCTTGATTCATTCATAAAGTAATGAACAACGATGTCTTTCTTTCTGAAGCACATATAAATCCTGGATCCAGTGTGAAAATTACTAGTAATATATCATAAACTTCAATTAGCTGCCCTTTTGTGGATAATTGGAAATATCCTTCGTCTTATTCAAGCTATTCAAGTCGTGTTGGACGATCTAAATCAACTTGAACGCGAGCCTTTATTGTCCTTACCGGGCTAAAACTTTTCAAGAATCCAAAGTTAACATTTGCCATCCTTACAATTCAAGTTTTGGGTGCTAAAATCTTCTTGTTCCAAGGGGATGAAAGAGATATATTGATGGAAGATTGCACGCTAGCATTCATGGGAAAGCAACATCAGTTGGATGTTAGCTTTTGCTTTTTTTGTCAAGAACTGATGTGGACCAGATTGAACTTTAAAACAGGGGTAACAAAGAACATCTACTAGTAAATAAGATATCTAACCATACGCCCACAAAAAGGTTAGAAAGTGCAATTGACCGTTCAAAGCTTCAAAACTTGGACTTGGGAGGTTGTTTAGCTCTACCCGGTATCGATTAGAAGATACATGAAAATTACTCCATTCGACCTAAAATCTGTATAATTTTTAAAATATTATTCTAGGAATAGATAATAATTTCCCAGAAATTGTATACCCTGTACCTTCGGAGTTTGCATTCTTGATTAATCTTTTTTTTTTTTTTTGGCAGAAAGAACATTGCTGCATGTGCTAAGCACTTTGTTGGTGATGGAGGAACGACTGAAGGCATCAATGAGAATAATACAGTGATCAGCAGGCATGGTTTGCTTAGCATCCATATGGCCGGCTATTATAATGCAATTATCAAGGGTGTATCGACTGTCATGATCTCCTATTCAAGCTGGAATGGAATAAAGATGCATGCTAATCGTGAAATGATCACTGGTTTTCTTAAGAACACACTCAGATTTCGGGTAAACTAATCTGTTTCGAAAGTAAAAAGTACTCCTTCCTGCTTCCAGTTCCACATTCGACATCTTCAATCAAGCACAGGATTAATTAAGTTCTGAATTATTATTCAGGGATTTGTCATCTCAGATTGGGAAGGCATTGACAGGATTACCTCTCCTCCTCATGCAAATTACACATACTCAATTGTCACTGGTGTCAACGCTGGAATTGACATGGTCAGTCTGATTTGCTTAACAAGCTTATAATATTAATCTACTCTGCTAAATGTTGAAGGACTTGTGTTATTTTCCGGATATTGCAGATGATGATTCCATACAACTATACAGAATTCATTGATGGTCTAACCTTCCTGGTTAAGAACAATTTTGTTCCAATGAGCCGAATTGATGATGCAGTGAAGAGGATTTTGAGGGTGAAGTTCACGATGGGCATCTTTGAGCACCCATTGGCCGACTATAGCATGACCAAATACGTTGGTTTGCAGGTAAGTGGGTGTCGATTTACAAAGAGCAGATTGAATAGAAAAGATGAAAGAGAAGTTGAGAGATCATTTGACCCCAGGTTTAAACACTTTTTTAACGTTAACAGGAGCACAGAGACCTGGCAAGAGAAGCAGTGAGGAAATCTCTTGTGCTGTTGAAGAATGGTGAATCCGCAGACAAGCCATTGCTACCCCTCCCCAAGAAAGCGAAACGCATTCTAGTTGCAGGAACCCACGCTGATAATATTGGTAACCAATGTGGTGGGTGGACAATTGAGTGGCAAGGCCTCAGCGGCAACATCACAAAAGGTTCTTTGGTTATCATTTTAGCTGATAGCAGTAGCAGTGATGGCATTTATTCGTACTGGTAACTGACTCCAACTTATTCTTTTCTGGTAAACAGGTACCACAATCCTGACTGGTATAAGAAATGCAGTTGATCCAACAACAGAAGTTGTGTACAGCGAAAAACCTGATGCAGAATTCGTCAAGTCCA
Organism: Coffea arabica; assembly: GCF_036785885.1. Taxonomy (NCBI): domain Eukaryota; kingdom Viridiplantae; phylum Streptophyta; class Magnoliopsida; order Gentianales; family Rubiaceae; genus Coffea; species Coffea arabica. Next base: position 5,744,178 of record NC_092321.1, on the reverse strand, counting down.
ACAAGTTCTCCTATGCGGTTGTTGTGGTGGGAGAGCCACCATATGCTGAAACATTCGGGGACAGCTTAAACTTGACAATTCCTGAACCAGGCCCTAGTACCATTACTAACGTTTGTGGGTCTGTGAAATGCGTTGTAGTTCTGATCACCGGCCGGCCTGTCGTCATTCAGCCATACGTGAATCGAATAGATGCACTTGTAGCTGCTTGGCTTCCAGGAACTGAGGGCCAAGGGGTTGCTGATGTTTTATTTGGTGACTATGGTTTCACGGGCAAGCTTCCTCATACATGGTTCAAGACGGTTGATCAACTGCCAATGAACGTCGGGGACAGACATTATGACCCGTTGTACCCATTTGGATATGGCCTGGACACAGAAGCCAAGAAGGGCAACTGAAACCCTGAGTGAGAAAATTTTCTGATTCAAACATATTTTTGGTGGAAAATGAAAAATAACAGGCTACTAGTTGATGAAATTGGTGCCAGTGATGTGAAGTGTATTTTCATTCTAGTATAGTTTTACTAATTTGCTTTTAAGGTGGAAAGCTTTTTTAAGCTAAGCATCATCCATCCAATGCCCAAGCTTTAAAACCTGTAGTGCTGAATCAGATATAAATCAGAGAAACCATTGTGGAAGAAATCATGTTACTGATGCACCAACACGAAAAAAAAAAAAAAAAAATCTCATGACGTGAGTAACATTAATTAATGGGACAATTGTGCCAAAGGAAAAAAAGAAAAGGAAAATTTCAAGGTGGCCTTATCTCTTTTTTTTTTTTTTTAAAGAAAAGAAAAGAGCCGGTGGGTTTATGTACACGTCAGTGTTGCGGCTGGCGGGTTGAGTTTACACTTCAATGTGGGTCGTGGACTCGGACATAATGGTCTTGGGCCGGCCACTCGTGAGTGGATGGCACCTACTCTTGCAAGGTCTTTGGTATCCGATAAGCTAAGAGATGCTAGTTCATTGCGATCTTCAATCTTCAATAGTAGAGATGGAAATCTAAAATCCAGTCAGCCTGACTCATCTTGGTTGACAAAATCTCTACCGCGGCTAAAAATGGTACCAAATCCACCAATGCAAGCAACCACATTTTTTTATTTTTGTTGGGTCAATTGATATTATCTCACTCCTTTATATGTCACTTGTAGGTTTGTGTGTTTGTGTATATATATATATACTAGCATGGGTCTGGCCGTGCCAAGCACCGGCCTGCCCAGTAATATCAATAACTAAATTGTGGGCCAAAAAATTTTTGCTGTCTATTTAACTCTTTTGTTGTTTGTATCTGCTGTAATAATGAGGATAATTTGCTCAAACTTCATAATGTATTTGTCAGTTCAAAGGGTAAATCATATGCAAATCACAACCATAGATTACATTAACCAAGCCATTCATGTTTTAGCAGGACATGTACTTCAGTGCTAGCCACTACATAGTAGCAGCTCTAAGTAAGATTCATTGCTTACGGAAGTGTTGCATTGCTAACTAAACTATTAATAATTATATTGGGATCTATTATTTCTTGAGTGAAAAGAATAACGTATCGTAACATAATTCAAAAAAGATTGTCTAAGCAATGGAGGCAGTCATTCAGCTAGTTAACAGAAGACTTAACAAAAGTACAAAATTAGGCAATTTCAGACCTGCTTGGCTTTAACTTTCTTTGTTGGACTATCTTGGATATTGCTAGGTGGAGTGTTCTATTGAGCTGTTTCTTTAGTAGACTGCTGAGTAGTCTCTGTTGGATGTTTGCATGGTGTTTTTGCTGATAAATTTTCATTTCGAGATGGACTTTCTAGAAAGCCATGGCTTCTTTTCACTATTCTGCTTGTACATATACAAGCAAATTCTTGATTTCTTTCTTGTTCAAAGTACACCTGAATGATTATAGTCAGAATACAGATAGAGAAATCACCATGGGAGTGCATTAATATTTTATAGTCAAAAGTAAAAAGAAGATTAAATTTACCATTGCGTCAAAAAGAGTTCACCTAGCAGTAGAGGATTTATTAGAATATCAGACGACTATCTTGCAGTGAATGACAAAACTGCAGAAATCATGAAAATTTTTAGTAGGATAGAACTACAGATATCATGAAAATTTTTAGTAAGAGAATATATGAAGCATTTAGAAGTCTATTAGTAAACAATTATAATGCATAGAGAAAGTTTTACTATTGAATGTAGTTACTTTGATGTGCATAACTATGATTAGGGGGGCAGTGTTAAACATGTTTGCTATTTTGCTTCCTTCATCATGTTCAAATTCATTGTACAAAGTGATAAGCATGAGTTTTTTCCTATCAGGTATAGAAAAGAATTGTAAGTGTTATCCTTGATCTAAAAGATAGATATAACCTAATCCAAAAAGCTACCATCTCACTTATTCTTTCAGGCATAAAATCATACACATAATAGTACTTAAATTTAATGCAATAAGACAAACCTTGTTAAATCACTTTGAAACTTAAATCTCTACCTTGATGCAGACAAATCTAAAAATTAGAGAAAATTTAAATCATTGATGGTGATTTATAAGAACAACAGGGGCGCCTTTTTGACAAAAGGGAAAATGATTCCAAGTAAAAAAATATAACTACGAGTAGAAGGAGGGAAGAGAACAATTGTACCTATGTTTTCTCTACTCTCTTCAATATTGGCGAAACTGAGAAAATGGCATAAGAAGGCTTTGTTGTTTCCCTTTTTGTGTAAATGGTGGGTTTTGGAAGCTGTACCATACATGATTAAAAAATTCTTTTATAAAAGCAAACATCACTTCAGGAAAGAGAAGAATTTCACTGTTAAATTCAAACCTAGTACAAAAATGATTGAATTGGTACAACATTCATCCCTAAAGTGAGCAGATTTTTGGGAAAAAAGAAAATTTTACGTGCATATGGAAGATTTTTATGGCTGCAATCGAAGGAAGTACAATTAGTTGTTGAGGTAATTGGTAGAAAAGTAAGGATTTTGCAGGCTGATAGTCAGCTATGTCAGCGAAAGAAAGATGAGAACCGAGAAAGCTTTCGGGTCATGACTCTTGAACCTAAAGAATGACTAAAAATGTTCAAGACAAAAAGTCATTAGGGTTAAGTGTTAGACTAACCTCTTGCAAATTTGGATGTTTCACTAATTTACCGGCCTAATATGACTTACACTAATTAGACTCACTCCATTATCTAGTTAATCAGAAAAGAGCCCATGTGATGAATGGAGCCCACAAACAGTATACAACTATTTGCATTTGATCACAAAATTATAAAGAAATAATTTCAAATGTACAAAAATGACCCTGAATAGTTAGCTACTATTTTGATAGGTAGCTTTCATGGAAGGACCCAACTGACCTTTGCCACCAATAAAAATACAAACAAAAGAAAGAAAGGAAAATAATTAAGCTGTTATTACCAATTAGCCCCAAATAGTATGGAACTATTGATACTTACAATTTGGATACCAAGTCCCAAATAGAAATTTCTCAATCCTTAATGAACAAAATAAAGAAATGAAAATTGCTTCCTCCAATAATACCTTAACACTTGGCATTCAATGAGAACTTGAGTTGTTCTCTTATCTAGTAGGTAGATATAACTAAACAAATAACTAGCAGCTCTTTATCGAACATTTGTGGTTTTAATATTTTAAAAATATTAACTAAATTAAGTAAGATTAAGTCATCCTTGAAAATTTTTCAAATTGCACAGAAATGATTATCGTGTTCGAATGATGTTACTGACACACTAAAATAAAAAATTACCATAACTAAGATTTACTCAGTGGTTGAGTCATGAACTTTATTCGGGGGATAACAGCATTAGTTTATACTTACAATGTGTTGGTTTATAAATTTTTAGTACAACTAAATATTTGCTCTAAATACACATTTTTTTTTTGGAAAATCGGTGCAACTTGTTATTTATTATTTGCAGCAGTTATCAAATTATCTAATAGTATGAAATTACATACTATTAATTAAAATTATGCATCAGGTTTCAAGATGTAAATTCTTGCGTATATAGTAGGTGGATAATGTGTATAGAGTAAAGCTATTAAAAAAAATTTAGATTTTCTTTATAGGTCATTCTATAGCCTTCAAAAAAAATTGAGGGGCTGCAAATGTGCAATTGCACCCTGAGATACATTATTGGCTCCGCCCGAGTGCCGTTAGTTATGCGGACTACGATGTTTCTGATCGAATCACTATATGTACAAAATCTATTGGTTAAATTGTCAATTAAGAGAAGAGGCAAACTTGTAGTCGCATTCCAGCCAGCGATACACTTGTGCGGATGGACCAGTGGGCCACGGTTTATCTGACTCTTTACTTGGACAAAGGACAGAAGGCAGGTCACTATTATAACACTAGTTTTGTACCACTTCGTTGAACGGGAATCGTCGAAAAATAATAAACCTTAGTCAATTTATAAAAATATCGATATAAAATACATATTTAATGTATAATCTATTATAACTTGTCTTAAGTATATTACTATGTGCGCATTGTAATGTAAAGTATTCTTATAATATAAATTTGAACATCTAATTCAGTGAATAATAATTCAAAAATAGAAAAAATAACATTCAACAATACCATAACATTCAAAAACTTGAAAATAAATAAAAAGTGCAGTAAATAGTATCAAATAATATTCTACTATTCAGAAACTTGTTTTTGTTTTTTTCTGTTTGAACATTCTCCTCGATTTATCCGTGCAAATCAGCATTTATTGATTTTCTATTATCACTGCATAATAGCAAAGTAGGATAACTAAGTATAAAAAAAATAAATGATTTATCGCATTCAAGTTTGTGTATAACAATACGTAAAGATTATAATTAAGTAAACGGCCAGAGTCTTTTAATTAACTAATGAATTTGCAGATATATCTAATAGAGATATTTATGTCTCTTGTATTTACATCGCATTACTTTCCAGTGCCTTTTGTTTTTGGTTATTTTTCCTGAAGACAAATTAACAAACATCGTAGTATATGATCACAAAAATCAATTAACAAACATGTTAGAAAAAATCCTACAAAAATAACGATAAAAGTACTTATTTAAATCCTATGTCTTCATACAAAACAAATAGAAAATAAAACAAAATTCAAGATATGTTACTAAGCTCTTACAATTGAAGATCAACATGCCTTTTTAAAAAATATATATATATTGAAAGAAAATGTACCTGATAATCAAGAGGAGTGGAAACCCAAAATCGATACTTTAATATGCCAACCGCTTGCACTGGAAATACCCAACCATGAATTTGATGCTTGAAATCAATATATTAGAGGCTATATGTAGTGTAGACATAGGAAATAAGAATTGATAAGAATACAAAGAAATATTGATAAGAACATTAAAAGTATGTTTATCTTAATTTAAGTTGCTTAAAGTACGTAACTTTGGGTAGAAAATAAGAATCCTATAATATTAAGAATTCTTATAGGAAATAAAACCATAATCGTCCAAATAACTTTGGATAGGAAATAAGACCTTTTATGTGATCCGTACTATGCACGTATATAAACCTGTACGTAATAAATTTACAAACGCGTTATCAAGATAGATTTTACTGATCTTAAAAGACCACCTCCACTATATCGAGTCATTTAAGTGCATGGACTCCTATGATGTGGGTCCACACACGAAATACTCCCCATCATCTGGGCAGAGATGTATTGTGATTAAGGAATTATTAGCAGAAATATATTTTAAAAAAAGACGGCGCGGAGAACACTACGGACGGAGGCCTTTCTCTTGGATTGGAGGCCACTACGAACGGAGGGTAGGGTAGGGGCCTTCGGGGTGCAAAATTTCAACAAATATCTAATGTTTTATCTCATCTTTCTTTAGCTATGATAATGGGATTTTATTTCTTTGGTTGATGACACTCCATTTTCTTTATGGACTTTTCCAGAATTTTTCAATCAGATGAAGTGTAATTTCTCTTTGTACATCAATTATGCATGGGGACTGTGAGTCTTGTAAAAACTTTCTCGGGCTAACTTTCTTTAATTTTCATGTCTAGATTGTTTGTATGTTGTTCTATATATGGGTAGATTATCTTAAAATAAAAAGGATCTATGATGAAGCTGTTAAAAAAAAAAGAATAGGACACTATAAAAAAAGATATTATCATTTATTCCTATATATCTAATAGAGGAAATTTATGTCTCTTTTATTTATATCGCATTACTTTCCAGTTCCTTTTTTGGGTAGGAAATAAGAATCATATAATATTAAGAATTTTTATAGGAAATAAGAATTGATATATATCCAAACAAAAAAGGAGCAAGCCACGTAGGAAATTACTTGCCGTCTCGTTAAGCTACGTAAGAAAGAGAAAATATGAAGGGATAAGTATGAGAATACGACTTTATTATATATATATATGATTGGCTTATAATTGGTCGAAATTCAAATTGTTCTAATCCCCACGCCTCTTCGCCTCTTCCCTCTTTATGTTGGCTGGGCCTTTTTTATACACCTAAGAATTATGATCATTTACCATGTTAGACTTTCAAGAGATATGCTGTATATTTATATTTATTTGTTTGGAAACAAAAAGTTCTTGGGGTTGAGCTCTAATGCCTAGGTTGGGAGATGAGATTTGAATATAAAAGAAAAGCGTGAAAGAGAAAGATAGGTATTTTTCATGTTTAAAAGTTTTAATGAAATAAAAAATAAAAGAATTTGGCTGATTTGGGATGAGGAAGAGACTCGCTACAGTTTAAAAAAAATTTCCATCCCCAATCAGGCAGAAAACAAAGAAACGATATGGAAAGGCTACAAAAATTTTTTAAATTGTCCATTATATTCATAAAAACTGTTGAATGGAATATTTATTGATCAATGTGTTCAAAATCATTTTCTTTCTTTCATAAATTTTCAAATAACATTAAAATCTATTCTCTTCTTTTCTTATGCTTTATTTTCTCTCATAACTTAACCTCTCTCTTCTTTTCTTTTCTATCCTCAACTCCCAAACTAGCTGTGAAGGTTTACTTGCCGACTTTTTCCACTAAACAAGTCGAAATATCCAAATACGTTGCACAAAATGGGGGACCGATCGCCTGTGGGGAAAAAAAAAAAGAAAAGAAAAATCGTGGTGGACCAGTCATGTGTACTCTCTCGAGCTAGGTATAGAGTGGTGTTTTCTAATTATTGAACTTTTCAGGGATCGGAGTGCAAATAGTGGCTCGTATTCTATCTAGCAGTACTTGGCTTGGTGCTCTTTATAAATTGCCCACGGAACAAGCTACCACACTCGAATATTTTTTACTAATAACGTTTGGCTGAACTTGCTGCTCCAATCGTCTTTTTAATCTTCTATTCTTCCAAACTTCAATGCTCTTCCGCATTAACAGCAAACCCGTTTGGTGGTGTTGTTTGCGAGCCGCGAGGGTGTTTGGCCAGCTCCAAGCAAGAATCATCACCGGAGAAGAAGTGCCACTGTTGGACTGTTTGATTATCGGCGATTTTCTGCTACTGTAAGTTTCCATGGATTAATCTTCTTGGGTTGAGAATATAAGCTTCTAGATGGATTAGATATGTAAGCATTTGCTGAAATAAAGGAATGGAGCCCAAATGGTAAAACTTCTTCGCTCTAAAATCTATCCCTTCTATTATGTTCAGTGCTTTTGATGTTCGTGCAAGAATTTGTATTTCTGTTTAGATTAAACTTCAGATTGCTTTCCAGTTTTTTTGATTATTTTCTAGTGGACGTCGCTGGCCAAGAACTCGTGTAACTTGAAGGAATGCTTGAATACAATCACTGTGCACGTTCTTTTATTCTCTCTTGGCTATTACCAATTTTTGACTTAACAGTTAACACCACCCCCCCCCCCCCGCCCAAAAACTAAAAAAAAAAACCAAAAAACAAAAAAAACAAAAGGGGATACATTTTTAGCTTCCTAAATTGCTGCTTTCTTCAATTTAATCTCGTGCATATATGTTGCTGGTATATTTATCTAATTGAGTTTTATGTGTTGTCCATTAGTTTGCGAATTGAAGGGGATGCTGATGGTAAGAATACCGTGAGACGGGCCCTGAGATCCAGATGAAATGCCGTCCACTTTACGCAACGGAAAGAGAATAAAGATTATAAAGGGGATGAAGGAAAACTCCATAGAAATGTTCCAAAAGAGAAGCTTTTCTGTTTATCCAATTTTTTTTTGGGAAAAACGCCAATTTAGTCCTCAAATTATTTCACTAAAGCCGATTTGGTCCCTTAACATTTTATCGCATGAATTAAGTCCCTTAATTAAAATTCTTGTGTCAATTAAGGACCTATACGGTATCGCCACCCAAAACACATGTTTCTGTACACAAACCAACGGCGAGGCAGGGGCTTTTTTGGAAGTAAAAAAGTACGATTTCTATGAGAAGCAAGACACCAACCATTTTGTTCTTGCCTGTTCCATGCTAAAACCCAATACAGTATCTGTCACAGTTTCATTCCCTCTCTTTCTATCTTCCTTGCTGAAATTCTGGAAATCATTTTCATTATTCCTAAAACCCAGAAGAGAAAAAGGAAAATCTTTCTGTCAAAATTAAGAAAACTCAACACTAGCATGATTAGTCCTTAAGTTCACAAAACCCAGATGTTTAATTGCTACCACAATAACAAAGCAAACTTCACTGAGGCATTTCATCGAACACCTTTGCCACATTTAATCAGTACTAGCAATTTTGATCATCCGTTACAGGTATGTCAGAATTAGTTGGAATCGATTTGGACCCTGAGGACTTTGCCTCCTCACTTCCCTTAAAAAAGGTCCCATACGGCAATGTTTATGAGGCTTCCAGGGCCGGCGACGTTGACCAGTTGAAGTACTTGTTGGAGTCCGGCGTCAACGTAAATGCTCGGGACCAATGGGATTCGGTGGCCCTTTACTACGCTTGCCTTGCGGGGCATTTGGATGCAGCTAGGATGCTTTTGGAAAGCGGGGCCATTTGCTCCGAGCACACGTTTGATGGCGATCGCTGTCACTATGCCGCGCTTAATCTTAAAGTTAGGAAGCTATTGAAAGCGTTTGAAGCTCGCCCGCCTCCTTTGGGGCCTTTGCAGGCTGCATTGAGGGAGACCTTCTTGGGGTGTTGGGCTAATAAGGCTTATTTGGAGCAACTGGATAGCCAAGCTCAATTTCCAATTCCAGGTCTGATTTGAATATTTTGTTTTTGTTCTTGCCTATTTCCAATTCCTGTTTTTGAAGGTTAACCCTTGAGCAAGCCAGCGCTGTCGGAGGTCTTAAGGCTAAGAAATTGAGGGGATCGCGTGGTATGAAGCGGCCTGACTTGCTCGGGAATAATAGCGAGAATGCCGGGGAAGGAGTGAAAGGCGTGAGCTTGGGAAACAGTGAGCTGAGCAGAGAAGCCGTGGAAGACGGTGTTGTAGGTGTGGACAAGAAGAGGAGGGGGAGTGGTAGCAGCAGTGGTGGAATCATGAGATGAGCGGAGAGAGGTGAGGGAGGACTCATACCAGTGCTGATGAGTGGGGAAGATGGAAGGCTTAGCATCGGGGTGAACTCGAACGATGATCGTCTTGCGCTCTCTTTCAGTGACTAAGACAGGGGATGTTGGGAGGTGTAGGAGGAGTAAGAGAAACAGTGTAGCAGGGAAGAGGGGAAGATTGGAAGAGATGGCCATTTAATTTAACTGCTACTAGCATTTAGGGAGGAGGAAGAGAATGGTGGGAGAGGGGTGGATTTTTTGTTACGTAGTACACTGAAACTCCTCACTACACTGAGTTTTGAGCTCGGATGAGTGGGAATAAATGGTATCTTGCTTCCCGTAGAAATCGTATTTTTTTACTTCCAAAAAAGCCCCTGTCTCGCCATTGGTTTGTGTACAGAAACATGTGTTTTGGGTGGCGACACCGTATAAGTCCTCAATTGGCACAAGAATTTTAGTTAATGGACTTAATTCATGCGATAAAATGTTAAGGGACCAAATCGGCTTTAGTGAAATAGTTTAAGGACTAAATTGGCGTTTTTCCCTTTTTTTTTTTAAAATAAACTAAGAAGCAAACACCGAAACAGTGATGACCGCTGACCAGCGACCAATTCATACTTTATCCAATCCCCACGTTAAGCGTAAGATAATACTAAAAAGCTTCCTGCAATTGTTTAGGGGGGAGGAATGGGACTGGATAGACCTTGTAATTATGCCCAAAATCTAATAATCCACCGAACTCACCTACTAATTTGAGAGGTTGGGTTGAGTAAATTATATATTGAATTAATTTTGGGTTACGTAATAAAAATTCATACATATTTTGGGCGATTTGGGTATTTGTATTGGGTATCCATTACCCAACTTAAATTAAAAAAATAAATAAACAAATTAAACACAAAATGCACGATCACGCACGCTGGAGTTGATCTATTTTTTTTTTTTTTTTTTTGTCAAAAGCGCTGGAGTTGATCTATTAAGTCAACGACTTTCCTAATATGTTAGGCCTCACAGATCGTATAATCAGGTGTAATCCCAGTGCACGATAACTTGCCTAAATTTTGACCATCCAAACAAGATCATATCCGCAAGTCGGCTTTTAGCAAGCGAGAATCTCATGTGGCTAAATTCTTGTAACGGCTCGATGGGATGCAATCAAATGACTATTAAATGTTGGTGTTTGTGAGTTGTGAGCACTGGGAACATAAGATCAAAACGGTGTCCAATTGCTACACAATACAAATCCAATGGCAGCTCAAGGTGAGATACACGCGCCTTAATGTGTGCATTGTTTAGATGTTTTTAATTTCTCCATTTTACAACGGCTCAGATGTGTTACTTTTGTGTTTATATCTGGATTTTCCTAACTATCATAGTGTTACATTGATAATTATACTTTCCCAAGATTTCCTTTTTCACTCGTCTTCGCTTTTTTAACAAGTCCATTTCGTCAAACAAACGCACGGACATACATGTTCACGTTTCATGTTTCGTGTGTCCACTGTCCAAGATATTCTCCTGTCCAATAATTGCTCTTCCAAATACTTGAATAGTTTATCTCCAGATTTAAAACAGCAAAATTTGGGAAAATGGCTTCCCTGTACTTCAGTTATCTAAACGTTTTCCAAAGCCACGGTTTACATCAGTGAGATTTATTGATGGGATGCTTGGAATCTAATAGAATTTTCTGTACTCTTTTGTCTGTTGAAGGTAATGCTGAGGCTCAAGATGGCAAAGGGTTCCTTACTGGCTTTTGGGATCGCATTGTTCTGCTTCTGTGCAGCCATGAAAGCAGAAGCAGAGTACTTGTCTTATAAGGATCCCAAACAGCCCATAAATACTAGAATTAAGGATTTATTGAGCAGGATGACCTTAGAGGAGAAAATTGGCCAAATGGCACAGATAGATCGTAGTGTTGCATCCAGAGAGATCATGAAAAAGTACTACATTGGTATGCATCAATAATCTGCACTTCGAAAAAAACTGATTTTTGCAGTTAATTAGAAGCGCTCGTTATGTGTTGTCGTTTTTCTTTCTTTTTTTTTTGGGATTAAAATGTTAGTTATTTGCAGGGAGTGTACTGAGTGGCGGAGGGAGTGTTCCAGCTAAGCAGGCTTCGCCGGAGACATGGGTGGACATGGTAAACGATTTCCAAAAGGGTTCATTGTCTACGCGTCTTGGGATACCAATGATTTATGGGATTGACGCTGTTCACGGCCACAACACTGTCTACAAGGCTACCGTTTTTCCTCATAATATTGGTCTTGGAGCCACTAGGTAAGTTTGTACGTGGTAGATTATCCGTATATGGATCTTTCCAGCTATTCTAACAACCTCCCCAATATTGGCTTATGAATTAGAAAGTTTTGCCCTTTTGCTGTGATTAAGTTTCTAGATGACGATGATTAATCCACATCTCCTTTGATTACGACCATTTTTTATGAGGCTAGTATAATTTGGTCAGTACTCCAAAACGCACTCTTGTATTGTAGTAGCTGAAGTCCACCATTTTGTTTGTTGTTTTATGAAAAAGCTGCAGATGAAGTTCTTGTCTAGGGGGGAAGGACGGGGAGGGATTTAGCAGGAATACGGCTCTTTTTGGCATAATTTGATATCTATCTTTTCAATATTGAATCTTTAATTGAATGTGGCAATTAAACTCTTTGAGTTACCGGCTTGAGCAGGGACCCTGCACTGGCGAAGAAGATTGGAGCTGCAACTGCCCTTGAAGTGAGGGCTACAGGCATTCAATATGCTTTTGCACCTTGCGTTGCGGTAATTTAACTCTTTCTATGAACCATTAATTGTTATGCAGCTCAGAGTACATTGAACAATCAAAATAAGTGCCCTTTCCGATCTGTGATTAGGTCTGCAGAGATCCCAGATGGGGCCGGTGTTATGAAAGCTATAGTGAAGATCCCAAAATTGTGAGAGCAATGACTGAGATTATCCCGGGATTACAAGGAGAAATCCCTTCCAATGGCCGCTTAGGGGTTCCTTATCTTGCTGGCCAGTACGTATTGCAAATTCCTCTTATTCCATCATTTTCTTGATTCATTCATAAAGTAATGAACAACGATGTCTTTCTTTCTGAAGCACATATAAATCCTGGATCCAGTGTGAAAAGTGCTAGTAATATATCATATACTTCAATTAGCTGCCCTTTTGTGGATAATTGGAAATATCCTTCATCTTATTCAAGCTATTCAAGTCGTGTTGGACGATCTAAATCAACTTGAACGCGAGCAGTGCGGTTTCACCTCATTGGGGGTCCAGCCTTTATTGTCCTTGCCGGGCTAAAACTTTTTTAAGCGTTCAAAGTCAACATTCGCCATCCTTATAATTCAAGATTTGGGTGCTAAAATCTTCTTGTTCCAAGGGGATGAAAGAGACATATTGATGGAAGATTGCACGCTAGTATTCATGGGAAAGCAACATCAGTTGGATGTTAGCTTTTACATTTTTTTTTTGTCAAGAACTGATGTGGATCGGATTGATTGAACTTTAAAACAGGGGTAACAAAGAACATCAACTAGTAAATAAGATATCTAACCAAATGCCCACAAAAAGGTTAGAAAGTGCAATTGACCGTTCAAAGCTTCAAAACTTGGACTTGGGAGGTTGTTTAGCTTTACCCGGTATCAATTAGAAGATACATGAAAATTACTCCATTCGATAGCAAGGGAAACAATATTCAGAAGAACAAAACAAGGATCACCATTTTGCTCAAGATGTGGAGATAATATGGAAACAGTGGAACACATTCTGTTCCACTGTTCTCAGGCTCAGAAGGTATGGAAGCTTGCTCCAGTACAATGGGACGGCATCCAGAACCAAACAGGATGTTTTAAGCAGTGGTGGGCAGCATTAGCTCAAGCCAGAAGTAGGAACGAAGGAAAGCAGCATATAGCCTTGACTGCTAACATACTTTGGCAATTATGGAAGGATAGGAATGAATTAGAATTTGAAGGAAAGGAGAGAGAAGGAATAAGAATTGTGCAAAAGGCCAGCACAGAGTGGATGGAGTTTGAGGAAGCTGGTAAAGGAAAGGAAGTTAGAAGTACATCAGAAACAGAAGCAGCAAATGCAAGACTAGGGGAGGAAGGAATGGAGGAAAGAGAGCTGGTGGAACTTCAGATTGCTACAAAGAATCAGCAGAGGGCCATAAGTTGGAATTGGCATCGTGGCCAAGCAAACTGGAGGGAGAATCAGAGCTGAATGGGCGTTAGTGGACAGAAGCTCACTAATGGATATTCAAGATAAAGCTGTAGCAGTGAGGCTGGCACTAATGAAAGCAAGACAGCTGAATTGGCAAAGGATCAAAGTCATAAATGTTAACAAACATCTTGTTGCCTTGCTAAAAAATGGGAAAGGAGACAATCCAAACATTGTCATGTTGGTGGAAGACATACATGCATTAGCTAATCTGTTTCAAATGTGCTTTTTTGAAGTTGGAAATTCTAGTAATATGACTCTATGTAATCGCATTAGCCATTATGCTCTAAGCATATTTACGGATGAGGAGAGAACTTTTGTCTCTCCTTAAGTGTCATGGTACACTTTGTATAGTTGATTGAACTGTTGTTCAAATATTGTAAAGTTTGGTTATTTATAAAATTTCATCTATTGTTTCCGGAAAAAAAAAGATCTAAATTTTGTATATTTTTTAAAAATATTATTCTAGGAATAGACAATAAATTCCCAGAAAATGTATACCCTGCACCTTCGGAGTTTGCATTCTTGATTAATCTTTTTTTTTTTGGCAGAAAGAACATTGCTGCATGTGCTAAGCACTTTGTTGGTGATGGAGGAACGACTGAAGGCATCAATGGGAATAATACAGTGATCAGCAGGCATGGTTTGCTTAGCATCCATATGGCCGGCTATTATAATGCAATTATCAAGGGTGTATCAACTGTCATGATCTCCTATTCAAGCTGGAATGGAATAAAGATGCATACTAATCGTGAAATGATCACTGGTTTTCTTAAGAACACGCTGAGATTTCGGGTAAACTAATCTGTTTCGAAAGTAAAAAGTACTCCTTCCTGCTTCCAGTTCCACATTCGACATCTTCAATCAAGCACAGGATTAATTAAGTTCTGAATTATTATTCAGGGATTTGTCATCTCAGATTGGCAAGGCATTGACAGTATTACCTCTCCTCCTCATGCAAATTACACATACTCAATTGTCACTGGTGTCAACGCCGGAATTGACATGGTCAGTCTGATTTGCTTAACAAGCTTATAATATTAATCTACTCTGCTAAATGCGGAAGGACTTGTGTTATTCTCCGGATGTTGCAGATCATGATTCCATTAAACTATACAGAATTCATTGATGGTCTAACCTTCCTGGTTAAGAACAATTTTGTTCCAATGAGCCGAATTGATGATGCAGTGAAGAGGATTTTGAGGGTGAAGTTCACGATGGGCATCTTTGAGCACCCATTGGCCGACTATAGCATGACCCAATACGTTGGTTTGCAGGTAAGTGGGTGTCGATTTACAAAGAACGGATTGAATAGAAAAGATGAAAGAGAAGTTGAGATCACTTGGCCCTGGGTTTAAACACTTTTTTAACGTTAACAGGAGCACAGAGACCTGGCAAGAGAAGCAGTGAGGAAATCTCTTGTGCTGTTGAAGAATGGCGAATCCGCAGCCAAGCCATTGCTACCCCTCCCCAAGAAAGCGAAACGCATTCTAGTTGCAGGAACCCACGCTGATAATATTGGTAACCAATGTGGTGGGTGGACAATTGAGTGGCAAGGCCTCAGCGGCAACATCACAAAAGGTTCTTTGGTTATCATTTTAGCTGATAGCAGTAGCAGTGATGGCATTTATTCGTACTGGTAACTGACTCCAACTTATTCTTTTCTGGTAAACAGGTACCACAATCCTGACTGGTATAAGAAATGCAGTTGATCGAACAACAGAAGTTGTGTACAGTGAAAAACCTGATGCAGAATTCGTCAAGTCCAACAAGTTCTCCTATGCGGTTGTTGTGGTGGGAGAGCCACCATATGCTGAAACATTCGGGGACAGCTTAAACTTGACAATTCCTGAACCAGGCCCTAGTACCATTACTAACGTTTGTGGGTCTGTGAAATGCGTTGTAGTTCTGATCACCGGCCGGCCTGTCGTCATTCAGCCATACGTGAATCGAATAGATGCACTTGTAGCTGCTTGGCTTCCAGGAACTGAGGGCCAAGGGGTTGCTGATGTTTTATTTGGTGACTATGGTTTCACGGGCAAGCTTCCTCATACATGGTTCAAGACGGTTGATCAACTGCCCATGAACGTCGGGGACAGACATTATGACCCGTTGTACCCATTTGGATATGGCCTGGACACAGAAGCCAAGAAGGGCAACTGAAACCCTGAGTGAGCAAATTTTCTGATTCAAACATATTTTTGGTGGAAAATGAAAAATAACAGGCTACTAGTTGATGAAATTGGTGCCAGTGATGTGAAGTGTATTTTCATTCTAGTATAGTTTTACTAATTTGCTTTTAAGGTGGAAAGCTTTTTTAAGCTAAGCATCATCCATCCAATGCCCAAGCTTTAAAACCTGTAGTGCTGAATCAGATATAAATCAGAGAAACCATTGTGGAAGAAATCATCATGTTACTTATGCACCAACACAAAAAAAAAATCTCATGACGTGAGTAACATTAATTAATGGGACAATTGTGCCAAAGGAAAAAAAGAAAAGGAAAATTTCAAGGTGGCCTTATCTCTTTTTTTTTTTTTTTTTTAAAGAAAAGAAAAGAACCGGTGTGTTTATGTACACGTCAGTGTTGCGGCTGGCGGGTTGAGTTTACACTTCAATGTGGGTCGTGGGCTCGGACATAATGGGCTTGGGCCGGCCACTCGTTGAGTGGATGGCACCTACTCTTGCAAGGTCTCTGGTAGCCGATAAGCTAAGAGATGCTAGTTCATCTGCGATCTTCAATCTTCACTAGTAGAGATGGAAATCTATTGTGTTTGGATTGCATTTTTCATGATTTTTCATGGAAAAATTACTGTAGCGATTTGATGTATGTGAGGAAAAAAGGTACTCCCTCCGTCCCACTTTGATAGTCCTGTTTCTTTTTTCACACAGTTTAAGAAAAAGTAGTTAACTTCATTGGAAAAGTAAATTTAGATTGCTATTTTCCAAAAATACCCTCACATTAAATATGGTACAATTTTATGGGAACTTGAATTGATGGTAAAAAAAGAATCAACTCTCATTAAATGGGATAGGTTTATAGTAACAACTACTTACATTGAATAAGGGTATCTTAGAAAAATTAAAATACAACTACATTCTTCAATTGGAAAGTGGACTACAATTTGGGACAGATGAAAAAGGAATACAGGACTATCAAAGTGGGACGGAGGGAGTAATAGGGAAATGTGATCACGGAAATCCAGTCAGCCATGACTCATCTAGGCTGACAAAATCTCTACCCCATTATCGGCTAAAAATGGTACCAAGTCCACCAATGCAAGCAACCACATTTTTTTATTTTTGTTGGGTCAATTGATATTATCTCACTCCTTTATATGTCACTTGTAGGTATGTGTGTTTGTATATAACTAAGCAAATAACTAGCAGCTCTTTATCGAACATTTGTGGTATTAATATTTTAAAAATATTAACTAAATTAAGTAAGATTAAGTCATTCTTGAAAATTTTTCAAATTGCACAGAAATGATTATTGTGTTCGAATGATGGTACTGATACACTAAAATAAAAAATTACCATCACTAAGATTTACTTGTTGGTTGAGTCAGGAACTTTATTCGGGGGGATAATAACATTAGTTTATACTAACAATATGTTGGTTTATAAATTTTTAGTACAACTAAATATTTGCTCTAAATACACAATTTTTTTTTTTTGGAAAAATGCTGCAACTTGTTATTTATTATTTGCAGTAGTTATCAAATTATCTAATTGTATGAATACTATTAATTAAAATTGTGCATAAGATTTCAAGACATAAATTCTAGCTATATAGTAGGTGGATAATGTGTATAACGTAAAGCTATTAAAAGAAATTGTGTATAACGGATCTTCTGTCTCACACCTTGTGCCACTCTCTGTCCCACTTTTTATTATATTGTTATTTCTTCTTCTTAAATATCATGTTTTAAATTTTTTTGTTTACTTAAGATCCAATAACTATTAATTGAGTAATACACAAAATTTACCAAACTCAAAAAATCTAAATGCATAAAAAATGAGATTTTTTGTGAATTTTCTGTTATATTTTTTAATTTTCTATTATATATTAATTTTTTGAAACTGTTGTATTTATTTTTTTTATTTAATTATTGAATCTTAAGGAAACAAAAAAGAATTAAAATATGATATTTATGAAGAAGAAATAATAATATAATAAAAAATGGAACAGAAAGTGGCACAGGATGTGAGACAGAAGATCTATTGCGGATCAAATGTGCAATTGCAGCCTGAGATCAACATTGGCTCCGCCCGAGTGCCGTAATTATGCGCACTACGAAGTTTCTGATCGAACCACTATATGTACAAAATCTATTGGTTAACTTGTCAATTAAGAGAAGAGGCAAACTTGTAGTCGCCTTCCGGCCGGCGATACACTTGTCGCCGATGGACCAGTGGGCCACGGTTTATCTGGCTCTTTACTAGGACAAAGGACAGAAGGCAGGTCACTATAATAACATTGGTTTATAATTGGTCGAAATTCAAATTGTTCTCAACCCGACGCCTCTTCCCTCTTTATGTTGGTTGGGGGTTTTTTATACACCTAAGAATAATGATCATTTACCATGTTAAGACTTTCAAGAGATATGATATATATTTATATTTATTTGTTTGGAAACAAAAAGTTCTCGGGGTTGAGCTCTGATGCCTAGTTTGGCAAATGAGATTTGAGCAGAAAAGAAAAGAAGGAAAAAGAAATGTAGGTATTTTTCATGTTTGAGAGTTTTAATGAAATATAAAAAAAGAATTCGACTGACTTGGGAGGAAGAAGATACTTGTTACAGTTAAAAAAAAGTTTCCATCCCAAATCAGGCAAAAAGCAAAGGAAAGCTACAAAAAGGCTAATTTTTTTTTAAAAATTGTCCAATCTATCCTTAAAAACCCATTGAATGGAATATTTATTGATTAATGTGTCTAAAATCATTTCCTTTCTTTTATAAACTTTCAAATAACAGTAAAATCTCTTATTTTATTTTCTTATGCTATATTTTCTCCCATAACTTAGTCTTGTTTGGATTGCCGTTTTCCGTCGGAAAATTAGTGTGTTTGGACAGCCAATTATTTGGCCAAATATATTTGCTGACATCACCATTACAATTTTCAATACACCTTTTTATCTTCTCAATTACTTTTTTATCTCACATACATCACATCACAAAAAGTGCTACAGTAAAAATATTTCAAAAAACTTACAATCCAAACACACTAATTGTCGTTTTCCGTAATCACATTTCCCTATCACATTTTTCCCTCACATATATCAAATCGCTACAGTAATTTTTCCATGAAAAATGACGGAAAATGCAATCCAAACACAACCTACCGTCATTTTCCGTGATCACATTTCCCTATTACCTTTTTTCCTCACATACATCAAATTGCTACAATAATTTGCAATCCAAACACAACCTTAACCTTTCTCTTCTTTTCTTTTCTATCCTCAACTCTCAAACTAGCGGTGAAGGTTTACTTGCCGACTTTTTCCACTAAACAAGTCGAAATATCCAAAAACGTTGCACAAAATGGGGGACCGAACACCTGTGGAGGAAAAAAGTAAAGGGATAATTGCAGAAACCTCCTCTGAGATTTCTGACATTTGCACTGACCTACCCTCTAAGTTTAGAAATTGCATTCACTTCCCATAAACAGTAACAATTCGTTGCAGGAACCTCCCTTACAGCTTGATGTCCCATTAAAAAATTATTTGTAGAAGTGAGATAAAACATTTCTTCCAATTTTGCCCTCATCTTGCTTGACAATTATTATTTGCTTGACAATTGCTTAACTAATTATCTAATTAGTTAATAGTTAAGCTAATTAACTATTAACTAATTATCTAATTAATTAATTAACTAATTTCTATTTATCTAATTTACTAATTAACTAATTATCTAATTAACTAAAGCTGTTGTCTGTCTGAAACTAACAAACTATTTGCATGTTAAACTAATTAATTGCTTAACTAATTAACTAATTAACTAACTAACTGATTAACAGACTATTTGCATGTTAAACTATATGCAGTACGCATTACCTATTTAAAGTATCGGCTCTTTATGGGTATTTTACTTTCAAACATTTAATTTATGATAAAAACATCAATGTTTGTAAGTAAAATTCAAAAAGTGTTACAGTAAAATTCAAATTAGTTAATTAGATAATTAATTAATTAGATAATTAGTTAGTTAATTAGTTAAGCAGTTAATTAGTTAATTAGTTTAACATGCAAATAGTTTATTAGTTTCGGATAGACAACAGCTTTAGTTAATTAGATAATTAGACAATTAGTTAATTAGATAAACAAAAATTAGTTAATTAGTTAATTAAGTAATTAGATAATTAGTTAAGCAGTTAATTAGTTAATTAGTTTAACATGCAAATAGTTTGTTAGTTTCGGACAAACAACAGCTTTAGTTAATTAGATAATTATTTAATTATTTAATTAGTTAATTAGATAAATAGAAATTAGTTAATTAGTTAATTAATTAATTAATTAATTAGTTAATTAGTTAATAGTTAATTAGATAATTAGTTAATAGTTAATTAGTTTAACTATGCAGAAATAGTTTGATTAGTTAATAACTATTAACAATTAGATAATTAGTTATTAGTTTAACTATGAAGAAATAGTTTGATTAGTTAATTAGTTAATTAGATAATTAATTAATTAGATAAAATAGAAATTAGTTAATTAGATAATTAGTTAATTAGTTAATTAATTTAACTATGCAGAAATAGTTTGATTAGTTTAATTTGTTTAACAAATTAAACGTTGGTTTTGATGAAAGTACTCAAACTTTTCATCTGGTAAAGTCAAATCCAATAGGGGTACTCTAGTAATTTCACACACTTTTACCTTTTAAATTAGTTCCAACTTTTTCTAGGAGAGGTTAATGCAATTTCAAAATTGATAGGGGAGGTCAGTGCAAATGTCAGAAATTTCAGGGGTGGTTTCTGCAATTATCCCAAAAAGAAAAGAAAAGAAAAGAAAATTCGTGGGCGACCAGTCATGTGTACTCTACTGTCTCGAGCTAGGCAAAGAGTGTTATAATTATTGAACTTTTCAGGGATCGGAGTGCAAATAGTGCGCCGTATTCTTTATGTCTTGCAGTGCCTGGTTTGGTGCTGTTTATAAATTGCCCACGGAACAAGCTACTGCACTCGAATATTTTTTTACTAAAAACGTTTGGCTGAACTTGCTGCTCTAATCGTCTTTTTAATTTTCTATTCTTCCAAACTTCAATGCTCTTCCGCATTAACAGCAAACCCGTTTGGTGGTGTTGTTTGCGGGGGTGTTTGGCCAGCTGCAAGCAAGAATCATCACTGGAGAAGAAGTGCCACTGTTGGACTGTTTGATTATCAGCTCTTTTCTGCTACTGTAAGTTTCCATGGATTAATCTTCTTGCGTTAACAATATAAGCTTCTAGTTGGATTAGATATGTAAGCATTTGCTGAAATAAAGGAATGAAGCCCAAATGGTAAAACTTCTTCGCTCTAAAATTTATCCCTTCTATTATGTTCAGTGCTTTTGATGTTCGTGCAAGAATTTGCGTTTCTGTTTAGATTAAACTTCAGAATGCTTTCCAGTTTTTCTGATTATTTTCTAGTGGACGTCGCTGGCCAAGAACTCTTGTAACTTGAAGGAATGCTTTAATACAATCACTGTGCACGTTCTTTTATTCTCTTGGCTATTACCAATTTTTTGACTTAACCGCCCCCCCTCTCACCCACCCACCCACACACACACACACACACACACACACACACAAAATCAAAAACAAAAGGGGATACATTTTTAGCTTCCTAAATTGCTGCTTTCTTCAATTTAATCTCGTGCATATATGTTGCTGGTATATTTATCTAATTGAGTTTTATGTGTCGTCCATTAGTTTGCGAAGTGAAGGGGATGCTGATGGTAAGAATGGGAAGGAGTCATTTCTTTATGGTGGGGATTTTGGTCCTGTGCTGCTGGACAGTGAAGACAAAAGCAGAGTACATGAGATATAAAGATCCTAAACAGCCAGTAGACGTGAGAGTTAAGGATTTAATGAGCAGGATGACCCTAGAGGAAAAGATTGGTCAAATGTCCCAAATTGATCGCGTTGTTGCATCAGCTGAAGTCTTGAGATACTACTATATTGGTATAAACATCACACACTTTTGTTATACCTACTCTTTGATAGAGTATCACTTAATGATGATTTGTGAAACTGTGAGGTCTGCTCAAGTATTTGATTAGTTATAAACAAATCATATAGATTTTGATTTTCTTGAGCAGGTAGTGTGTTCAATGGTGGGGAAACTCTTTTAGCTAACAGGGCTACTCCTGAGACCTGGATGGACATGGTGAACGAATTCCAGAAGGGTGCTCTATCAACACGTCTTGGCATACCTATCATATATGGGATCGATGCAATTCACGGAAACAATGGTGTCTATGGAGCCACAGTTTTTCCTCATAATATTGGTCTTGGAGCAGCTAGGCAAGTCCTATGTCAATTTTCTGAAATAAGTTGCTTTCTGAAATTCAAAGTGAATCTGTTATTTATACCTTTCTCTAGTCAAGTCCTATGTCAATTTTCCAAACTTGCTGCAATGAGATGATAAAACAAAGAACAGAACCAACATAACAGTGGAATGAGAAAATTCCAAAACTACTTTTGCAAGCAATAAAGAAAAAGGTTTTTTGCAAGACATTTTTTGCAAAACCAGTTTACATTTTGGCCTTCCAGAACCCTGGAAAACATAGCTGTTC
The DNA here is from genome assembly GCF_036785885.1 of Coffea arabica. Taxonomy (NCBI): domain Eukaryota; kingdom Viridiplantae; phylum Streptophyta; class Magnoliopsida; order Gentianales; family Rubiaceae; genus Coffea; species Coffea arabica. The sequence continues at coordinate 5,721,729 of NC_092321.1, read as the reverse complement.
AAATTGAAGATCTAGTCTGCAACTTGGTCTTATAATATTTCTGGTCCTGTTGCTTAAAGCAAAAAGATTTTCTTCTCTCGGAAACGTGTTGTCATACTATCACTATTTTCCCATATTATGGATTAGGACACTTTGCTAGAAGATTAAGCATTATCAGCTGGTATGATGCTAAACTCTGCAATAATTGTATCAGGGATCCTTTACTAGTCAAGAAGATAGGAGCTGCAACTGCTCTTGAAGTTAGAGCTGCAGGCATACAGTACTCTTTTGCACCTTGCGTTGCTGTAATAAAATTATTCAAATGATCTTCTCTCTGAAATTACCTTTAAAATCTTGTAAGTCTGGTCATCTTTACTCAAAGTTTATTGCTTGTCAGGTCTGTCGAGATCCCAGATGGGGTCGCTGTTTTGAAAGCTACAGTGAAGATCCCCAAGTTGTTCAAGCAATGACTGATATTATTCTAGGATTACAAGGAGATGTTCCTCCTGATTCTCCTAAGGGTGTTCCCTACATTGCTGGACAGTAAGCTCTGTACAAACTAATTATTTCTTCTCAATCCTGGTGTGTGCAAAATACTGAACAAAGTCCTAAGTTGCTAATTCATCCCAACTTTTAGAATTTAGTGTCTAATATAGCAGGTTTTTTCAAAATGATAACCTTTAATTAATGTTGTGCATGGATCTTTGACTTGAACAATCTTTCCTTCTAGCTTTTAGTTAGGCTGTGCATTCCATGGTACTGAAAGGGTTGCATCCTGTAATTGTATGGTTCAACAACTTGTACCTTTCATGTCTCGCAACAAACAATGTCAATATCTTGCATTTCAGCTATCGAGGCCTGCCCATTTTCTATTATAGAATATGAAGAGCCATTCTCATGTTTTGTACTAGTTTTTATGTCTTGTACTCTCATTCTGGCAGTTATTTGATGAAATTAATAGATGTGTTTTCTTAGTTTTTGTAGGTCTATGACTTTCTCCATTTCACTGCAAATCTATTTGAAATTCTGCTAATATCTAGAACTTTTCTCTATTTGGATTTTAAAACTTATTACAGAAGGACAAAGAACAAAGCAGACTTAAAGCAAAAATAAGAAGAATTGTGATTGCAGTCAAATATGAATGACATTACCTTGTTCCGTTTGACAACATAAGACAAAAATTGACAAGGTGGACTATTCGATGATGATATGAGCAAGAAAACTTCTTCAATCATCTTTACTTCAACTCATAGATGGTGCAATAAAGAGAACTTTGCCTAAAATTCTTTCATAGAAGGGTCAAAGCTTTAAGAGGCACTTATTGATGCTAAAGCATGTTTTTTTCTGTATCACATTGGTCTGATAAGCAAATTTCAAATTTCCTTGTGGTGGTTCTTCTTTTTTATGTTTCTTTTCTGAAAGGGAATTGCTTTTGGAATCTGGGGATTTAGCTGAGGGAGTTATTCTAAATTTCTTTGCTGAATTTTAAGTTGTAGCTTAAAAAATATGCTCAACATAGAAAAGGCACTGTTTTATTTCTTTCTTTTGAATGGATTATGCGCAGAAATAATGTTTTAGCATGCGCAAAGCATTATGTTGGCGATGGTGGAACCATCCGAGGCATCAATGAGTACAATACAGTGGCCAACTGGGATGACCTGCTACGTATCCATATGCCTGCCTACAATGATTCAATAATTAAGGGCGTATCAACTGTCATGATCTCATACTCTAGCTGGAATGGTGTAAAGATGCATGCTAATCGTGATCTTATTACTGGCTTTCTCAAAAATACCCTACATTTTGAGGTAAAGCTAATCTCTCAGTTGATTTCCATGAATTGATAAATACCATGTCTGAGACATATCTAGTGCAGTAAGTAATATGAGTTTCAAATGTTTGTGAATTATATTAGGGGTTTGTCATATCAGATTCTCAGGGTATTTACAAGATGACTTCACCAGAGCATGTAAACTCCACATATTCGATTTTAGTTGGTGTAAATGCAGGCATTGACATGGTTAGTTCATATTGTGCTCCAAAAGTAAATTATGGTCAGAAGCTAAGTCATGTTAGTCAATTTTACCATACTTATTTGATTGATGGTGAATTGCAGATGATGATTCCCTACAACTATACAGAATTCATTGATGGTCTTACCTATTTGGTGAACAACTCTTTCATTTCTATGAGCCGAATTGATGATGCTGTGCGGAGGATTCTAAGGGTGAAGTTCATGATGGGTCTATTTGAGTACCCATTTCCTGATTATAGCATGATTAAGTACCTTGGAAGTCAGGTAAGTTGAGATTTGAGAATATACTCAGGTCCCAGACTGCTGTCAATTCTGTAGGATTATTAGAGAAGATCATCAAGTTTTATGCATTTGAACTGTTGACTTGGACAGGAGCATAGGGAACTGGCTAGGGAAGCAGTGAGAAGATCTCTTGTTCTGCTAAAAAATGGTAGATTCGAAGATGAACCATTGCTACCCCTTCCCAAGCATGCATCGAGAATACTGGTCGCAGGCAGCCATGCCAATGACATTGGCAACCAGTGTGGAGGATGGACTGTGTCGTGGCACGGGCTGAGTGGCAACACCACAATTGGTACATCAATTAGCAGTCAACTTCTAAATTTGTGCTCTTCATTTCTTATTCAGGCCCTCACCCCAAGCAAAATGGAACAAGGAAAAAGATCTTTACATTTTCCAATCGTTTATTTTCCTGCAGGTACGACTGTTCTTACTGCCATTAGAAACACCATCCACCCAAAAACAGAAGTTATCTTCGAGGAAAATCCTGGTTCTGCATTTGTCAAGTCCAGTAAATTCTCTTACGCCATTGTAGTGGTAGGAGAGGTACCATATTCAGAGACATATGGAGATAGTTTAAATTTGACAATTCCTGAACCAGGTCCAAGCACCATCAGAAATGTCTGTGGCTCTGTGAAATGTGTTGTTGTTCTCATCACTGGGCGCCCAGTTGTGATACAACCATATCTTGATCAAATCGATGCACTTGTAGCAGCATGGCTTCCTGGCACTGAAGGCCAAGGGGTTGCTGATGTCTTATTTGGTGACTATGGTTTCTCAGGCAAGTTACCACGTACATGGTTCAAGACTGTTGATCAACTTCCAATGAACGTTGGAGATCCGCATTATGACCCGTTGTTCCCATTTGGATTTGGCCTCACCACAAAACCTTCGGAGGCTCATTACTCCTACTGATAGACATTTTATTAGATTGCGTAATGCATTTCTTGATCTTCTGCATTTGCTGTGAGGACAAGCAATATCTTCGTCGAAAGAGAGGAAATCTTCGCGTCCTCAACAAAGTTGGAAGATAAAATGTGTAACAGCAAACTTTGGTTGAGGCCCAGGATTAATATGTGTAATTACATTGACGGACGGGACACATAGTTGATGTATTGAGTCCGAAATAAATAATGGCAGTCTCAAGTGAAATATTTTAAAATGCTTTGAGGCATGTCTTTAGTTACATAATTTCGAGTCATCTACAGTAATTATGCTGTCACCGAATGCTTTTATGCATGTCTATAGTTACTCAATTGAGCCACATAATTTGGACAGGCTATGATTTCATACAACTACCCAGAATTCATTGATGGGCTAACCTTCTTAGTGAAGAATAACTATTACTATATTCTTAAGACTTAAATTGACAATGCCGTGAGGAGCCTATGACTGAATCTTTTATGGTTAAGTACCTCGGATACCAGGTAATCTCAGAACATGCTCGTCCTGGAGTCAAATCAACTAACTGGTGCTTACAAGATCAAGAAAAATTTCAGATATGCTTATCTGAAAACTAATTTGGACAGTCTCATAGAGAACTTGCAAGAGAAGCAGTCTGAAAATCTCTCGAGCCACTAATACCACTTGTTGGACTAGCAGCACGAGCATGGGTAGCAGGAAGCCATGCAGATAATCTTGGATATCAGTGTGGGGGCTGGAGCATTGAGCATTTGAGTGGCAACATTACAGTTGGTGCATCCTCAATACATGAACTGAATTTTTTACTTTCAATTCCTGAAATATTATTAATTTCAGCCACCACCGAGGAAATAGAACACCATTTCTCTGTAGGTACCACGATCCTTGGTGCCATTAGAAAAACCATTCATCAACCAACAGAGGTCATCTTCGAGGAAACTCCTGATGCTAAATTTGTCAAATCCAACAACTTTTCTTGTGCCATTGTAGTAGTGGGAGAGCTGCCATATGCAAAGACACCTGGAGATAGTTTGGACTTGACGATTCCTGAACCAGGTCCAAGCATCATCAGCAATGTCTTGTCTGTGGCTCAGTCAAATGTGTCGTAGTTCAGGACGTCCAGTCGTGATTCAGCCATATCTTGATCACATATTGATGCACTTGTAGTAGCTTGGCTTCCAGGTACCGAAGGACTAGGTGTCACTGACCTTCCATTTGGTGATTGTGGTTTCGCTATACATGGTTCATGTCTGTTGATCAGCTTCCTATGCGCGTTGGGGATCGGCATTATGACCCGCTATTTCCTATGACAATAACAAATTACTCAATACCAAAGAATACTGAAATAGAATTTCCTTCTTTTAGTTAATTTTGCTGCCTATGCATTCAGATTCAAAATTGTTTTTCACGGAAAATATCCCTGCCAACAGGAAGAGAAGAAAAATATCGGAAACAAATCTTATGCAGTCTATACCCAGGCATACAACACCCAAGTGTCTTGGAGTAAATTAACAAATTTGACAGAGCATATCTTACAGAAAATATCAATAACTTCTTATAAAGTTCAAGCGTGCCCGTTCTCCATAAAGCAGTGCAAAACAAGAGAAGCCACCAATGGGACATGAAGATCGCTAGCCTGAAAATTTCTTCTTATTCATTGTACACACAAAGGACTCTTAGGAAAAAAAAAAGTGAAAATTGTAGGTACATGAGCACACCATACATGTACATTGAGTTGTCTACCAGTAACGTGGACAATCTGATATTGCAAAGGTAAAGCATGTAGTGCCACTCGATTCTAAGCAAACTGAGTAGCAGCCACTGTTTACTCTTCTGCTTTCTCCACAGTTTTGGAAACCTCAACAACAGCCTGATTCTTGTCCTCTGTTTCTTTGATCATTTTCAAGATGTCTGCCTTTTTCTTCAGAAGACTCTCAATTTCGGAGTTGACCTTATCTAATTTCTTTTTCAATTTGTTGAGATCTTTACTTTTATGCTTCTCTTCAAATTTTCTTTTCTTCTCATCCTTTCCCTTTTTCTTGTCTTTATCCTTATAATCCTTTCCCTCATTTGCTTCTTTTTGGTGTTTCCCTTCTACTGCATGGCTGCAATTTTCATCGATCTTAATGTCCCTTGCGGTGACTTCATCATCAGACCTACTCTTACAAGTCTCAATCTTGTTCTTCTTCTTTTCTTTCTTTTCTTTGACCCCGTCGTCGTCGCCTTCTGTTTCCTCCTTCAAACCTCCTTCCTCGCCTTCTTCCTTTCCTTGTTTATCCTTCTTGTCTTTCTCGTGCTTTTTCTTCTTATCTTTTTTGTCTTTCTTTCCCTCATCTTTTTCTTCATCTGAATCCTTCTTGGATTCAGCTTCCTTATGCTTCTCTTTTTTCTTTTTGCCTTTCTTCTCATCTTTCCCTTCCTTAGTTTCATGATCTGATTCTTCCTCCTCATTTTTCTGCTTCTTTTTCTTCTTTTCCCCTTCCACTCCCTGCTTTTCCTCCTCTGTTTTATCATTTTTGTCTTCCAAATCTCTTAGTTCAACCTTGTTCACCTCACCCTGCTCATTCTCTTTATCTTCTTCCAGAGTTTCAACATCTTCATCTTTCTTACCCTTCTTCTTCTTCTCTTCCTTTTCCTTGCCCTTTTTGTCTTTTTCCTCTTTCCCTACATCCTCTGTGTCAATGTTTTTGTCTTTTTTCTTCTTCTCTTTTTCCTTGTCCTTCCTGTCTTTTTTTCCTATCTTCTCTTCCTCCGATTCGACATCTTCATCTTTGTCAGCCTTCTTGTTCTTCTTCTTCTCCTCCTCTTTTTCGTTATCCTTTTTGTCTTTTGGTTCTTCCTCTGACTCGACATTTTCATCTTTCTCAGCCTTCTTCTCCTTCTTCTCTTTTCCCTTATCCTTCCTATCCTTCTTCTCTTTCTTCTCCTTGTCTTTTCCCTTATTTGCTTCATCATGCTCACCAGACTCCTCATCAGTGCCATCCTTGTGTTTATTCCCCTCCTTTTTCTTTTTCTTCTTCTCCCCTTCGTCATCACTCTTCTTTTCTTTCTTCTTCTTGTCCTTCTTGGTGGATTCCTTATCATTTTCATCGTCTCCTTTCTTCTTCAGCTCCTTTCCATCTTTTTCCAATGATTTGGACTTACATACCACTTCTCCGTCTGTCTTCTCTTCGGCTTTGTCAGATGTTTTAATCTTGCTCTCAACCTTCAGCTGAACTTGTTCCTTCTCCAACTTTTCTATGCCTTCATCAACGACATAAGATTTGTCTTCCATCTTGGGTATTGTTGCCAGTCCAACCAGTGAACTTTTCTCCCGTAGGTCAAAGTATCTGAGAAAATCGAAAAATTGTGATCTGTGTTAGCGTTTCCAACTCAATCAATTTGATCGCAAGAACTACTAAGAGAAATGAAGCAAAAAAGCAGATATACAAACACAAATAAAATTGCACAAGCGCTGGAACTTGTACCGTCAAAAACTAAAATTGTGTAAAAGCAGACTTCCACTGATGTTTTGAGATGATGATCATCTTCTAGAAACACAAATAAAATTGCACAAGCGCTGGAACTTGTACCGTCAAAAACTAAAATTGTGTAAAAGCAGACTTCCACTGATGTTTTGAGATGATGATCATCTTCTAGACTTTATTGGAGAAATGGGAAAAAGTAAAAACCAAAAACAGCTGAAAACAGAGAAGCCTGAATGTAGCCATATCAATCAGTACTATGAAAATTGCCTCATATATATCAAGTTACGATCACCCTCTCCTAAGTTGCTTCCTATTTCTCTAGCTCTACCGATAAAAAACTGCTTAGAAAATAAGTAAAGCAGGTAAATTTTCTTCCCAGAGACCACGAAGGGTGAGCGAATTTATATGTCAATGATTATTGCATCCCAAAGCACCCTCCCCTGTTTCCATCCAATCCCGAACCTCTTCATGTAGCTCATCATAATTCATAGCAACCACCAAACATCCACTCGACCCTCGATGCATTAGCTATAATAGACACAACAAAATGAGAAAAGGTAGAGATCACATGCCATCTCAAACATAAAACTCTTCATTTTCACAAAGAACTAATTCCCAATAACATCATAGCGATAATCAACCAAAAAGCAAGAGCATCAAAGTGACAAAATATTCAAAACCAGCGAAATTCAGATAAAGATCATCGCATGAATGACACGAACAAACGCTATATCCAAGTACCGACCATGGACAGGTAGTCTAAACATGGATATTGAGTTGCGTTATCATTTTGAACCAATTAAATAAAGCAAAAAAAAAAAAAAAAAAACACCTGGGATCAATTGATGCAGCTGGGAAGATAGGAAGAATTTTTGCGTACACAGGGGAAGGTGGTTCTCCTGGATTCTGGAATATGTGTATAATTCTACTTCTGTCTTGGGGCTCTCTGTTGAGGGTCAATCCTATTATTTATATGCAAGTCAGAAGAAAAAGCAAATCTAGCGAGATCACCCGCACCAGAAAAAAACTGAAGGAAAAAAGAGAGAAAGAGGAGGGGCCGGGGTGGGGGTAAATTGGTAATTGTGGTACTCTATGGAAAAGTCACCGCGTGAAGAGCGTAACAAGGGATGGCAGACATGAGATGACATGGGTGGGTCATGGGTGTTGTAGGAGTGAAGCGGGGAGCTCCAGCGGGGCCCAAAATCTGATTAGAGTAATTTGGGTTTAAGGCTGTCGTGTCAGTGAATTCAACGGTCCTAAATTAAATTGTGATGGGTTGCGTTAGTTGGGGAATCACAGACTACTTGCACACTAAGGAACTCATTTTCTGAAAACCCAACTCGATCCTCTTCTTCTGTCGCTTCCGCGGTAGAGCCCAAATTCAGCATCCCCTTTGTTTTCTTCCCTTTTTTGTTTTTGTTTTTGTTTTTCTCTTTAATATCCTGTTCTGTACTGTTTGAACTTCAGGACTAATACGTCGTTGAGAGGCTCTAACTCTAGGGCTGCTGTATGTGCAATTGCTAGATTAGACTTTCCAGGGGTAGAATTCGGCTGTTTTGGGGTTAACGTCCCTGCAAAACACGAAAACAAAGATAGGATTTGTCTCCCGATGTAACTCCGATGTCTAAATTAGTGAGGGTAGGAGTTGGCGTTAGGAGGAGGGATGAGAAAACTTAATCCAACCTCCTTGTTCATTTATTATCAAACTCCCACTCTTTGTAATTTAGGCATCGGAGTTAAAATCCGCCCGGGAGGGTGGGAGGAGAGGGGTGGCCAAGCCCATCTTTGTTTTCGTGTTTAGCAAGAATTTCAAGCTCGAAATAGCCCAACTCGACCATCTAGGGAGTCTGATCTAGCAATTGCACGCTATACAAAATTTGAGGCTTTACTCGCCCATTTATTCAATATGAAGGGCTGGCTAGTTCAAAAACCAAGCCTCGAAATGAATGGACTCGAGAGAACTTCTTCATGCCTTAACAAAAAAAAAAAAAATTTACAAGCTGGGTTTTTAAAAAAAAAAAAAATCTTTAACGTGTTTGTTTACAAAGCACGGAGTATTCGAGCTGAGACAACACGTCAAGCAGAAACGTTTTGTTCAGTTAGTGGAAACTTTTTCTACCTGAATACCGATAATGTCCATATATGTATGCGTCAAGGAATTGCTTTTGATGACGGGTGGAGATAACAAACTGGGTAAGGAAGGGTTTGTAGGACTGTCTTACTTGTTCACCAGATATCTGTCTGACAAACAAAGGGTACTGTCTCGGCCCAATGTTTCTTGACAGCATATGTCCCAACAGCACTAGTTTTACTTTCTCGAATCTACGATCGCAGCACATTAACAGGCAGAGCCAACAGCCTCATGGTCTGTTGGTAACCCCAAGACTTATACGTCTTCAAGGGTTCAGTCCCTGCTTTTTATCAAAAATTGCTATTTAATTGCTATCGTTGCAGCAAAAAAAAAAAAAAAACACATTAACAGGCAGAGGATTAAAGAGGCCCGTAGAGGCCAGATTCTAGGCCCAGCGTTTCTTCTTATAAAGTAGAAAAATAAAAAAATGCCGAGCATTTGGAAGCGGCAACTCGAATGAGTTGTTTCTGATTCCAGAAGTATACGTTGGGTACCTAGCCCGGCACCATTTGTTCCCAAGTTGAAGATTCCAAGAGCAAATTTACTTGGAGTTTCTCCCAATTGTTCGCCACTGGCCATTTGGTCCAGTGGTCATCACCATTAAAGGTGATGCTGGAGGTCAGGGGTTCAATCCTTGCCTCCCGCGGTCTTAATTGACCTTCATCGATGGAGTCTGTACTCACATCGAACCCCCTCCCCTTAGACTAGGCTATATTATGTTATAGGACATCTATCGTTGCGACAAAAAAAAAAAATTTTCTCGCAATTGTTCACAACTTTCAGTGGACTGTAAACCAACCCACAATTGCTTCAAGTTTGTTTTGCTGAATCTAACTTGATAAGTCACTACCTGATTCTTGATCTTTAAGGTAAAAAAAAAAAAAAAAAGGAAAAAATTGCAGATTTTTTTTTTTTTTTTTGTCGAAAGAATGGAGGAAAAACTACAATTGAGACAAAACGTCCACACTTGCGAAAGTTTGAAGACCAATCAATCAAAGTTGAATTGATGTTCCACAATGAAGTATCTTTAAAAAAAATACACTATACTACTTAGTAAAGATTGCAGCTGGACAACATGCGGTGGAGTTTGCAAAATCTTGAGTGAGGACCAATAATAATTAATGGCGGGCTCTGAAGATCCATCCAAATCACAACAAAAATAACGGAGTAATAATAAACTAATAAATCATCGAGGAATAAAAACACAGGTCCAAAATTGTTAGTAGTAGTATGAGTCAGAAATCCTAAATCATCGGTAGTTAGTGTATAGGAAGTCAATTTGTTCATTTTGCCTCCCATGTTACCATAACTTAATTGTCATCATTTGATTATATTTTTTCTTTTTCTGCTTAACATAACAAACTTTGCTGTCAATTTTATCAAATTTATGAGAAGCTCCATAACAAAGAGCGAAATTTCAAGTCGATAAAATTGGTGAAAGAATGTGATGATTCCTTTTATCTTACCACTTTTGAACCAATTCATTGGATATTCACGTGGTCTCGTTATCGCTTGAAATTTCAAAAGTTTCCTTAAATCCCTAAAAAAAAAAAGATTTACAAAATCAAAAGATACATAATCTAAATATTCAAATTTTCATGAAGTTAAAAAAAAAAAGAGTATAAATTATAAAGGGGATATTTATTTTTCAAATAACTTACTGCATTATCAAAAGCAATTAATATCTGATTAAAATTTCAGACTGCGTATAAGCAAAATACACTAACTTCTCATAAGTTAAGGAAAATTTTAATTTAGAAGAGTAATCAGCCCATTAATTTAATTTAATTATATAGAGGCAAGTATAAATGTGAAAAAAGAAAAATGGAAGAAGAGAATAGTGGGGGAAATGAGAGGAAGCTGTCTTCACGCTCCTTCAATGGGAATGCTGGTTCTGAGTTCAACCCAAAACATAAAATAAAAGAGCTCTCTCTCTCTCTCTTCTTCGCTTTCTCTTGGTTTCTCTCTCTTCCTCACCAAAGAGAGGAGGGAAATCAGAGAGGGAGGGAGATCTCCTTCTCTTTCTTTCTTTCCTTCCTTTTTTTTTTTTTCGTTTTTGTTCTTTTTTAATCGTTTCATCTCTGAAGTTTTCACGGCATTGTTATTAATCGGCTTCCAACATGAACGATCTCTTAACGGTAATTTCCACATTTTTTCTAATCGCTCCTCCTGTTTCAATTTGTCTTGTTTCTGTTCTGATTCTGAAAATTTATGGCATCTATCTTACCTAGTTCATTGCTAGTTCTAACGGTTGAAATCATTAAATTTGACAAACTCAGGAAGAAGGATTGTTGAAACAAAGATTTCACCTTTTGTGCTTGTTTGTGTATCAGTGTACGTAGCTTTGCGTGTATCTGTGTGTGTTTACATCTTGAAGTAATGAAATGCAACCTGGAGTGGTTGGCGCTAGCTGAAGAAAACTTTTGGGAGATCAAGATTTCGTCCGAGATAAAAAAATTGCTCTCTCTCTATCTCTCTCTCCCTTTTTTTTTTTTTTTTGGATCGGCTTTTTGAAGCTATTTAAACACAGGACTGGGTTTATAAGAAATTTAAACAGAATGAACAGGAAGATCTGTGACAGTATTGGCCTTCATTATGAGCTAAAGCTCAGGCAGAAATTGTGTTGGCTATGCAAGAAGAATAAACGAATAAACTTGAGGATGCTAAAAATCCGTAAAAGCCCTAGCAAAGCAATGAGTTTTTTTTTTTATTTTTGGTTTTATCTTTTTATTGTTCTCAATTGCATTCAGATGTTTGTATTTAGATGGGAATTACGAGGTTGCATCGTCACTGACTTTTTATCCGTTTGGATTATCTGTTTTTGGAGGTGTTTTTAAAAAATTTTGCTGTAACAGAGTTTTTAGAATATATTTTAAAATATTTTTAGAAAATATTTTGGAATATTTTTTATTGGCACTTTATTTTGAGATATTTGGTAAAATTTTAAAAAAATTTAAACTAATTTTTAGATTATCTTTTAGAGCACGTTGCTGTAACTTTTATTGTATTTGAAAAACTAGTTTTTGAAAAACACTCCAAAAACAGGAGATCCAAACAGAGCTATTAAATCAGTTCCACTACTTTTGGTGTGCTTGGTGGTTGGAACTGGATGCAAAATTCACACTTTCTGAAGTTTGTATTAATCAAGCAGTATTCATTGCTTGCAAACTCTCTATAGGAACTTACTGTCCTTGTGTATAACAAGAATAAGTGCATTCCAGTTAACTCTTAATTTCCATTTTGAGAAACCTAAAATATTTTAAAGTGAATATGCTCATCTTTGTAGCATGTTTCTGGCTAAGGATTCTCTGAGAAGCCATTAGCTGTTCCCTTTTTTATTCTTGTCACCGTTTACAGGAATGCTTCTTCTATTTCTTTTTGCAGGATTCTTTTGTCATCCCTCGGGAGGAAACTTCTCGAAATGGGGATATCGAAATGGGAACCCAGCAACCAATGAATTCAGGAGAACTAGGCCTGGACAATTTTTTTAAAAAGGTGAATTCACATTGTTGATGTTATTGTTGTTCCTTTTTGATGGGGTAAAACAGTTCATCTTCTGCTTATTTTTTGCTTGCAATGCTACAGTAATCATTTCTAACTTTTCTTAATGTGTCTCTAGGTGCAAGAGATTGAGAACCAATATGAGAAATTGAATAAGCTACTTAAAAAACTTCAGGTATGGATATTGTTTCCTCTCCTACATCTCTTTTTTTTTTCTTCTATTTTATCCTTGTCCATATTTCCCCTTCTGAATGTTGAACAAATCAATTTCAATAGATCGTTTTCCTTTTCGTCCTTGTATTTTTTTCATCATACTTCAATGCATTGTGACAATTAATTGCTTCCTTTGTGCACGATGACAATGGTGATAGAAGGTTAAACTAATCAACTTCCAACCTTTACCCCTGAAATTGTTGCTCCTCAAAAAGTGAGTGGAGAAAAAAGATCATTTATTTGCTTAATTTACCAGATTTGACAAATTCACCCATTTCTTTTCTGGATAAGGAGAATTTTTCATGCCATAGTGAATTTTTTTACTTTTACCACTTACTGTACCATGTCAAGGATTTTGTTAATCTTAATCCTACTTGATGAGTTCAGAGGTGAGTTATGTGTTACCATCTTTGTCTGATTACCTGAATGTCTACTGTTGTCTGCAGGATGCTCATGAGGAGTCAAAGGCTGTAACCAAGGCCTCTGCTATGAAAGGCAATTAACTCCTCCTCTATTTCTGTTTAATGCCTGCAGTATGACTAGGATATGCTTGGTTAGCTAGTTGCATGGCCAGAATTATCATGATTATTGGAAATATTTTACCTGTTACTGACATTGATTGAATGTAGATGATTGTTCTTCAATGTAGAGCTATGAATGGTCTTAGGCATTAAATTGTTATACAGATACAGAGCGAGAGCATTGAGCTGGAAACTTCAGTATGTCTTATTCAATATCACGACAAGTTGCGTAGGTTTTGAAATGATCTGGTCAAACTGCGTGTAAATTATCTACATAAATATTAACTACTTAAACTAGCCTTGAGCCTTAATCTTGTCTTGGAAGTATGGAACTTTTCCAGTTAAGAACTATATCTGAATATTTTGTCTCAAACTAGGCGTACAACATTGGTAGACTCAAATAACTCTGTTCTGTACGTAAAAGTATTGAACTGTGCATCAGCACATACTATTTCTATCTTGTGATGACACTGCATTTTAGATAAGCTGTTTATTGTAAATTTTTCCTGTCATAATTTGCAGCAATCAAGCAGCGGATGGAGAAGGATGTTGATGAAGTTGGGAAAATTACTCGTGTTATCAAATCAAAAATTGAGGAACTGGACAGAGAAGTAAGGGCTGTAGTTGCATATTCTAGCAAGCTTGCAGTATGTAAGATTATTTGCACTGACACCCTTTCCTCTTCTATGCAGAATTTATCCAATAGACAGAAACCTGGATGTGGAAAAGGGTCTGCTGTTGATAGATCAAGAACAGCGACAACAGTGTAATTTAGATGACATTTGACACATCTATTTACTTTTAGCCAACATGATAATTTGTTGTTCGAAATTAGTTTGTTATTTAGACATTTTTTAACCCACTTTGAATGATCTCTGTTATTGTTCCATAAGAGCCAGATGTAGTAGACTAAGCATAACTGATCTTTGGGTGGAATTGATGTTCATGCAGGACACATAGCATAACCATATTTTAAGTTGGTAATCCTCAGTAACCATTCTGGTTGGTAATTGTCCTATAAAAGAAGGTGTTATAATTGAGTATCTGCACGTTTTTACTTTCAAAATAGGGTCTAATCAATACAGAAATATTTCTATTTAAGGGGATATAACATTTTCTTTTTTTAGTGTATTTAAAATGAAACCAAGACGAGGCTATGGTGAGATATCCTAGCAAATAATGTTGACAGTATTTTTAGGATAACAAGCTGGGATGCTTGAGGTAATAGTAAGAACTAGTATTATTGAAATTTACAATGGCAGTTAGAACTGAATATACCATAAGTACATAGTATCTGCAAGCATGAAACATTCCCAAAGAATGAAGAAAGGTACTCTGTAACTGTTAAGTGTTAAATAATCCGTTGAGAAATAGAAATTTGTGCTTCTAAGTTTTAAATATCTTTCATATCTGTGTGTAATTTTAAAGCTTGGTTCAGTTTAACTTTCTTCTTTTCCTGTCCGAGCATGGAGATTAGACTATTCTTTTCTGCATTCTCATTCTAATTTGCACTTGGGTGTATAAATTGCTGTGCAAATTACACTGACACACCTAAGGTTTGCCGCTGCTACAAAGCCTTCCATCGTGTTTTCTGAAATTATGATGAACTGTATACAAATTCCATGACACGTCAAACCATCATCATCTTCTGCCACTAATGAAGTCCATAATTCCTTGCCTGGTCAAGAACTTCTGGTGGGATTCTGAATTATCCTACTATTCACAATGAAACAAAAGAGAAAAGGGTATCATTGCGGTTATAACAGGGGTAATTGGGTTTATACCACATCCTATGATACTGGAAACCACGAATTATGGAGATTTGTATAATTTTGATAGTCTCATGAAGTTTTGCTAAATAGTGACGAGTGTAGAGAGGGATCAGCCTTCATATAGTAAGACAGTTTCAACTAGATTTCAAGTCTAAAATGATTTTATCTGATTGCAGTTCGTTGAAAAAGAAGTTCAAAGACAAGATGACTGAGTTTCAGGTAGCTTGATCTGATTGATGACGTTACAAAGGACATCTTCTCATTTACGTTCTTTTGTTTGTAGATTAACTATGCTTTGATCATTGCAGAATTTGAGAGAGAGCATCCATCAAGAGTATCGTGAGGTCGTAGAAAGACGTGTATTTACAGGTTTTTGGCCCTTGCTTATTGTACATAGAAAACCAGCTGCAAAATCTGATAATGTTATAACTAACTAAAATAGTTTTCTCTTTCATGTTTTGGTTGCCAGTTACTGGAAATCGAGCAGACGAAGAGGTTAGGGCCTGATATTCTGTGCTTTGAACCATGTTGAATCTCTGTGTGTATATTTCTGATCTTAATTCTTTTCCCTACTTCTTCAGACTATCGATAAACTTATAGAGACTGGGGATAGCGAACAAATCTTCCAGAAAGCAGTTCAGGAACAAGGACGTGGGCAGGTTTGCTCCACTTCTGTTGTAGCTTATTTCTTCACCTTCCTACGCCTGTCTGTTATTCTGCTTGCGTTTCTTGAAATATTTTCATATCAGATGCACAGGAACATATTTAGGTAATAACTGTGTAACGTGTAAAAGGATTCTATCGGGGAAATTATTGGTCTTAATTTATCCTCTCCGGGCTTTTGTCGTGCATCTTTGACAAGAAACGAGTCTCTGTTGCACTTGGTGATGTTGCGACCAAACACATATCAATCATGCTTTAGCTCTTTGTGTTTTTTCTCGCAGATCATGGACACGCTAGCAGAAATTCAAGAACGTCATGATGCTGTTAGAGAATTGGAGAGGAAACTTCTTGAATTGCAACAGGTAGTATTGACTTATAAATACAGAGCATGTTAGTCTTCTTGATATAATTTTCGAAGTCAAAATCACATTGGCTTGATTACTTAATTAGTGCGAACTCATTTTTATCGGACTTGATTCCTTAGTTCAGCAAATAATCTGGTGCAGATATTCTTAGACATGGCAGTTTTAGTAGATGCTCAAGGGGACTTGCTTGATAACATTGAGACACATGTAAGATTGCAGATCCTTTCCCTGCTTCTCCGGGCAACAAGAAGGATTTGATGTCAACCACAGTTGTCTTTGCATTTGAATCCGTTGACTTTGTCTCCTGTCAATTTTCAGGTTTCGAACGCGGTAGACCACGTGCAGAGTGGAAATGTGGCCCTTCAAAAAGCGAAGACACTGCAAAGGAATTCCAGGAAATGGATGTGCATTGCAATCCTCATCCTTCTCATAATTGTCGCAATCATAGTCGTGGGAGTGCTTAAGCCGTGGCAGAACAACAACAACAAGGGTGGTGCTTAGATTTTTCTACTCCTCCTCTGTGGGAAATGTATAAAGATACGAGGGAAAAGATATATACATATTTTTTGTATTATACTAATATTCTATTCTCGAGCTGTTGCAGTCCGGGCTTGCCTGCTCTCTTGAGTGTAATTTTCATCTCAGACGAGTAATTGTTTTCTTTACGGATCCATTGATATACGTCAGCCTGGTTTCTGTAATATTTATTTGGAGCTATATATTTATTCATGACACGCAATATATATATATATATATCTCTCTCTTATCTATCGTGCTATGGATTACCATTGATATTGTGTTTCTATCTTTTTTAGGGTTAATTCCACTTTGTCCCCCCAAATTTTGGACGATTACCCACTTTAGTCCCTAAACTTCAAAATGGGACACTTAAGTCCCTAAACTTATAAATATCTCCCAATTAAGGAAAATTATTAACAGAATCTTGAATGTCGTGGTAGTAGAAGTGTCTCATTTTATAAGAGTTTAGGGATTTAAGTGTCCCATTTTGAAATTTAGAAACTAAAGTGGGTAATCGTCCAAAGTTTGGGGGATAAAGTGGAATTAACCCTCTTTTTTATAATGAAAGACTCGTTACCTTCTTTTTTTTTTTTCAATCATATATTCACTTTCTGTGAAAAAGAAGATAACCGAGTATAATTATGAAATGACGGAGTGCCATTTCCTTAGATAATTTCCCTATTATATATCAAATTGGTTCCGATCCAAGTTATTACCAGAAAAGCGCTGCACGTATAATGCTGATTCCTGAAGTTTTACAATGAAAGAGGGAAAACCATAAATAAAGTATTGACCCCTCTCATGTCCATCCAAAATGTCCATCCAATTCAAGAAAAAATCAATTTTCTAATGGTACTAAGAAAAGTAATGTGGATTTGGTACTTGCAATTCTGGGGATTGATGGATTAGAGGTTAACAAAGTCGACGAATATAATGAAGATTAGCTTTACATGTGAACAGAAGCAAATGAATGAACAGAAGCAAGGGACTGCAAGCACCAGATAACTAAACTAACAAGACTCAGTTGTAAAACAAAGTATTTAACCGCTTCATTTACTAAAAATCACCCGAAACCCTCAAGGAACTTCGTCTGAGCCATAGCTCATGCATGACCATGTAAAATGCATCATAATCAAAGGGTGGAAGATGCCACTGGAAATGTTTTCTAACATTGATGACATTGTTTTTCAGGACAAGATATTCATCAGTACTTATGCCTTGGAGAATCTTCTTCAGTTTTGGTATATCTAAAGTGGCAACAACAACAGAGAAGCTCTTCCAATTCAGTACGTCAGCAAAAGGAAGATCATAATGGTTGGCAATTATCACTGGGACGCACCCATAGTATAGTGCATCACTGATACGAGCCGTGTTCACCTCGAAGCCTTTAACATGAAGGCAGAATTTGCTGCTTAGAAGCTCCTCTGTGTAAGGTTTTTCAAGGTGGCCAGTGTGGACAGAAATCTCTGTATCGTTTCCCCATACGCGAAGAAGATTTTCCCGTACAGGGGAGTTTAATGATCCAGAAAAAAACACCAGCGTTCTCCTGAAATTCATTCTTATTCATGAAGCCAGAAGAATGATGACAGTTGAAAAATTTTGCAAAAGATATGTTTCATATAATAAAATATCAAAGAAACATAATAAGCTTCCACTAAGCTCCCACTCATTTCAAATAACTTGCCTGATCAGACACTTACAAATTCAAATATCTACAATTTCCTTTTGTTTCATGCTTTATGTGATTGTTTCGTATAGATGGATTCTAAGTTCTACTCGGCTATTGGAACAGGTTTATTTGGCAAATTTACACTTTGGAGATTATCATGCCTGTATACGTCAAGATCTCCAGATATCAGACACTAGAAATAAAGCCAGGATAACTCTACTGAAACACATCCACTGAAATGAAGTAAGGTAATTAAATGTTTTGCTCACCTTTCATATGATGCAATATCTGGATTATCGCCTTGCCTTGGCCAAATCTGCGGCAAGGATGCATCTTTGTGGGGAACATAAGCTGATACGTAGTAGCTGGAAGAGCATACAACTTGGATGGCATTGAGCTTAACTTTAATCGTTTTCTCCATGGCAGACCGTCCAACAGAATGACAAGCAACATAAAAATGGTCAGCACCTCCACTTCGATTCCAGTAAGGGTACTCATGACTGATGTTAGATATATAGTTTCTGATGAAGTCTTGGATGCCACGAATCCCAACTCTTGGATCATGCCTCAATCTTGCAATCGAGAAGGGCAGAAAAAAGAGATCAGCTTTGGAAGGATCCTTTGTAATGAAATGGCTGATCATAAGAACCTTCTTGAAATAGCTCTCACTGGCATAATTACCCCCAGGTTCAAAATTCACAGGCAACAGGATATTAGCAAAAGGATCGTCACTTCTGTAAGAATAGACGTATATCTTCAAACTCCTGTTCATTTGCCTATAGTTCCCCACAAAGAAATCTCTGTCATGGAACACCTCGTTATTCACATAGTTTCCTGAACATAAAACCAAGATTTCCACGTGTGCACGTTAAGAACTAATTATTGCACAAAACTTTAGCAAGAGTCAACAGACCTTGGTAAATTTTATGGCTGTACACCATTTTTGTCATAATCATCCTCTCTTACCCCATAGAACTTTGTTTGCTTGTTGCAATTTCTTATTTTGGTTCTCTTTTTTCTTTATAACACAATAGAAAAAAAATCTCTACTATCGATGGTTTCAGCATAAGACACAAGATCAAAGAGAAGTATACTAGAAATCTACCAGGGCTCTTTTTGTCTGTGATATCAAAATTGTATTCAACAAGATAAATCATACAACGTTTACAGATACCAATGGGCTTGTGTCTGTTTCTCATATCGTGGAAAATATAAAATCATAGCAGGGTCTACTCCATTGTAATAATGGACTAAAATTCATCACCTCTAAAGATGATATATTGCTAGAAGTTCCCCTTTCCCCACTACCCATATTGCAATTGCTTAGGCAATAGTATCAAACTAGAGCTCATCCTTAAACTTCCCTATGATGGAAATCAAATGTAACAGCCCAAAAAACATTAAACAATGAACATTTTGGGGCCATATTTTCAATCAAACCCTTATAGAAACTCTCTCTCTCTCTCTGAGCACCTTTTTTTTTTTTCCAACTCAGACAGTGTAGAGCAGAGCCCACCTTCAGGTTGTTCCTTGCCTAACTCTCTCCCCATTATTGGTCGCCTCATCTTATCCAAGCGTCCTCATTTCAATCATGTCCTCTCCTTTATTTCTTCCTCTCCATATTTCTCAAGAAAACTCACTCAATTTGAGATTATATAATTGGAGCAGCGATAAATAACTTGAGATGATTTTCTTTTGCATAGCATCTTTATTCTTATTTAGAAGTTGCTCTTCCGGTTTGCTCTGTTTCTTCCGTACATCTGGAAAGGGAATAAATAGTTCAATATTTCTTTATGCTTCAAAATCAACAAAACCTGACAAAATCCATATGGCAAAACTATCCATAAGTTTTTTCCTTGAAACTTCGTATCCAGCAAAAGAAACAAACTAGAGAAAAGTCCTTAAGCCCACAAGCCACAATTCAAATAGTAAACTTTTTAATCCAAAAAAAAAAAAAAAAATCATCACTTTACTCACCACTTGATATCATTTCAGATTTCCCTAGCCTAGTATTTTCCAGAGCATCATCCACGGCAAAATGAGAAATTTTCTGGTACTCAAATGGGGTTGGAAGCCCGACAACAGATAAGTTGACCAGTCCTGTAACTCCTGTTGAGTTGGAAAATGCCCCAGGTGCGGATAACTTGGTCTGTCTTTGATTCCGAGAAGTTGAGCTTGAGATAGAGAGCATCCCAGTTGCTGAAGATTGTTTGACACGAACATGGCTTTGAGATGGAAAAACCAAGAGATAATTGGAAGTGGAGCAGATATAGAAGAGAATACAAGTAGTGGTGAATAAGGCTAATAATGTGGGTATGCAGAAAATGGCCTTGGGTGAGTGTAAATTAGTACGATTAAAGCAGATGATAGCGTACAAGAAAACGGAAGAAGCCATAAGGAATTCGCGGACAGGGTTAGTTGGTCTTAATTTCTTCCCCCAAAGGTTCGAAATGAGAGAAAGAGGGATGCTACAGTCAAAACTGAGTAGCAATCGAAAGCTCTTTCTTTCGTACATTTATTTCCCATTTAAGAACGAGAATTGTGCCTTAAATGAGGTAGTTGGTGTTGTTAAAACATGTTGCCAAATTCTATGAAGGGGTGGGAATTCCCAGTTTCTTTGTCGGAACAATTGCATAAAATTTTGCTCAAGGGAAAAGATCACAAAATATGTATGCAATTGCAGTCTATAGGACTATTTGTACTAGGGGTGGGCAAAATTATCCGCTAACCCGAAAACCCGTCATATCCGATCCGATCCGATCCGAAAATTAGGATATCCGATTTTTATTATTTGATCGGGTCAAAAGAGGGTCGGGTATCCGCTAAGATGCGGGCGCGGGTTAGGGTCACATAATTAAAAACCCGCGGGTACCCGATCCGCCCCGCATATATATTTTTTATTTTTTTTTATACACACACTATAAAATAATAAGTTAGAACTAAGTAAGTAATTTTATTGAACAAATTACATTACAAATATGAGAGACTATAGTTTATTTACAAGATTCATTTGTAAAGGTCATGATCTTATATTTTATAGAAAAAAAGTTTAATTAATGTGGAATATATATATTAAAAATTGTGCTACTTATTTCAAACTTTTATTGATTTTGAATTCTTTTAATTTTTTTCCTTTATCTTATATTCTCTTCGTATGCTTGTTTCTTGGTGGGAAACCTTTTTTTAGAAAAAAAAAATTATTAAATCTTAGATGAATGTGTAAAATATAAAATTAAATTGGTATAAATTATTTTTTTAAAAAAAATTAAATGATAAACGGGGCGGGGCGGGTACCCGCTGATCCGACCCTATATCAGTGGGTACCCGTTATAGGGTACCCGCTGATATGCGGGGCGGGTAAGGGTCAGAAAATGGCTGACCCGCAAGGTGCGGGTCGGGTCAGCCAAATGGTGAATGGGGCAGGTACCCGACCCGCGCCCACCCCTAATTTGTACCATAGTCTTTTAGCAGAGAAATTCTGGCCCAATGGACATGTTATATCATGTATGCCGATTCTCCAATTCTGATCAGATTTTCTTGTTGCAATTTTGGAGCAAACAATTATTCGATTAGGCAAGTCCCGCCGGTAGTTGGATAGGTCCCGTAACCTAATAGTTATAAACAGTTCCCGTGACCGACTTGTATATTACCTCGCTATGTATTTTTGAGGTAAAACTCTACGCAATCTTTAAGGGGTTAGTCTGACAAAAAAAATTGGAATATTCCTAAATTTAAAAAAAAAAATTATACGATTAGGCAAGGGAGGGGAACTGCTGGCCCAATGGACATGTTAAGACATAGTGCCAAATACCTGTATTGCTACTTCCGTTTCCAACTCCCCGTTCCAGTAATTAATCTTCAAGATTAATTGAGGGCTAATTATGTAGTGATTTCCTATTCATGAGGCATACGTAAACAGTTTTTTAAACTGGGCTGAATGGGCACTCGTTACATTAAATCACACACAACTTACTAGATGAATATATTTATTAACAATTGTTATTGTTTCTTGCATTTATACAGTTATATTTAAGACCTAAACTACAGCTTAACTAACGAGTGGGCAGTAGGCACTTGCCTATCATTTATGGATTATTTTTCCTAAGCACTCATTAAGACACCTGAATCACACCTAAGTTACTATGTAAATATACACACTTATACTTATTGCACTCCAAGAATTGTAAAACTTTCCCAAATTAACTACACTTTTTCAAGAAACTAATACCTAAACTCCCGCTTATCAAGTGTCCAATAGGCACTGGGTAGCCAAGCAAATTATTTATTGTCCCGCTATTCAAACGTGATTTATTGTTTCAAAGTACATTAATCTGCCCATTGCGGATCACTGTTTCATCAATAATAAACTTGCAATATTTAAAACAAATGGATGAATATACAGCTTGTATTTCTGTACTATACATAAAAAGAAGTAGCGAACTCCCCATTGAAGAACAATTTTATCCCCCTCAATCAACTACTAGTATATTGCGGCAAAAAAATTTAAAAAAAAAAAAATTCAACTACTAGTATAACTAGGGTGTATATGTGACCACTTACTAGACTTACAATTAGCCACTAATTAATTGCAAGACTCAGATGACTCCTGCGCAGCCATAACTCAAACATGACCATGTGAAATGCATCATAGTCAACAGGGACATCATGCCATTGAAAGTGTTTCTGCACTTCCATTACGTTGCTTTGTAACTTCAAGTAGTTACTGGAGTTTATTTCTTGCAGGAGTACTTTCTTCAGAATTGGGATATCCACGGTGGACATGACCACTGAAAAGCTGTTCCAGTTTATTATATCCGCAAATGGGAGATCATAGTGATCGGCCAAGATAACAGGGACACAACCGTAATATAGAGCATCACCAATTCGAGCTGTATTGACTTCGAAGCCTTTTGCATGGATGCAGAATTTGCTCCCCAGAAGTGCTTCTGAGTATGGCGTTTTTAGCCTGCTTCGGTGGACTGAGATTTCGGCGTCGTTTTTCCACACTTGCACTAGGAACTCGCGTACCCGGGAGTTCATTGCTCCGGCATAAAAGGCAAGTTTTTCCCTGATGAAGATGCCAGCCAATATATTCGAAGATTGTTAGGTTCCATTTCGCACGAAAATCAAGATGCACGGCCAATTTCTGTACTGGGAACTAAGGGAACAGGAAAAAAAAAAAAGAGATAATGGGGTGACTATTTAAGAGCTACCACATATAAGAGAGGCTAGTGTGGATTAACTACGTAGGTATCAGTTAAAGTAGGTTATACATATTACATACGGAGCTTGTTGTTTACTGTAAACATTAGCGAGAAGAAAGGGAAAATCAGAGAAACGATACCCCAAATGCCAAATACTAATTGGACAGAGAAATTTGTTTCTTTAACATCGACATCATGACTAGATAGCATTATAGTACTACAGACTAATTAATGAAAACCATATCTTTTTCCATGTCCAGTTTCTGGCTTGTAATCTGTGTTTAGGCTTTTGATAAAAAAAGAGACCTATATCCGCTGATTTTTTTTTTCTTTTTATCAATCATAGCAAGCACGCTTACCCAAGAAACTGCCAACAATTGAGATGAAGTGACTAAGAAATCTAAAAGGCGATAACATGATGCTAATCCTGAAAGGGAAAATTGATTGAGATTGATACTTCAATTAATGATGAGTACCTTTTTGACGGTGATCGAATAGGGGGGTTTCCTTTCCTAGGCCAAATCTGGGGTACGGATGCATCTTTGTGAGCAACATAACCAGGAAGGAAGTAGCTTGAGGAGCACACGACTTGTATGGCATTCAATTTAACTTCAGTTGCCTTCTCCATTGCAGATCTCCCAACAGAATGGCATGCCACGTAAAAATGATCAGCCCCGCCTGTTCTATTCCAATATGGGTAGTTCTTGCTGATATCTCGAATATAATCTCTGACAAAACCCTGTATTCCACCCACGCCAACTCTCTTGTCATGCCTCAGACTTGCAATGGAAAATGGGAGGTAAAACAGATCAGCTTCCAAAGGATTTTTCGTGATAAAATGGCTCTTGAATAAGGCCTTCTTGAAGTAACTTTCACTAGCATAGTTGCCTCCCGGTTCGTCATTTACCGGTAGCAGCACGTTTGCAAAAGGATCGTTTCGCTTGTGAGGGTAAACAAAAATCTTCAAGCTTTTGTTCATTTCTTTGTATTCTTGCTGGAAGAGAGCTTTGTCATGGAATACGTCGAATTCATCCACGTTATTTCCTGAACCATGCAAGCAAACAAGCATTGATTCGTCGATGGCTTTTTCCTTGAAGAAATGCATTGATTTGAGGTGTGAAACATTTTAAGGTAAATATAAAATAAACTCGATCCGCCATAACCTAGTATCCATGTCGAATGCTACATCCATGCACTGCCATCCGGTCTGGCTTAATTATTATCCTCAGCCAAATTAGCTTTTGCATCCCAATATTCTTTGAGAGCGCCAAATTAATTATTAATTACAACAGCCGGCATAGTATTATAGACAGGATTGTATTCTTGCGTGTATTTAAAAAAAAAAAAAAAAAACAAAGACGGTAGTTGGACACAAATATTTTTCTTTTTTTTTTGGGAAATTTGTTGGTCAATTGAGTAACTTCTGGCGTTTAGGACCTTGAATTAGTCAACACGACATAGGGTACGTATTGGGCCAGCAAGACAAAATGAATTCACGTTTCCATTTTCCTAAAGGGATAGTTTCAGAAACCTCCCCTGAGGTTACTTGCATTTTCACACAGCTCCCCTCAGGTTTAGAAAATTACACCAACCTCCCTTGATGCAGTGAAATGACAAAAATGTCCTTGATTAAATAGATAATCTATACCATGCGATGAAACAAAATAGTGAAATGGAAAAAAAAATTGTCACCACTACCCATCTTGCCACAGATTCACCAACTATTTATAGTTCTCTGTTTCTCTCATTCCTCTTAAGTCCTATCTCTTTTCTCATTTTTCAACATAACCTGTTCCCACCAACCATAATGACAGCAAAGCTATGTCTGCCTCTCTCATTCTCGGTAATTAGAACCTTTTGATTTTTCAACTTTTCTTATGCTTTTCTGATGCTAATGACTTGAAATTGCCAAATAATAAATTGAGGTGAGTAGATTTTATTGTCGAAATAGATAGAGGCGAAGAGGATACTAGTGATAGATTTAAAAGAAAAAAAGAAACTGATGGTTGGAAGGGGAAGAGGTCTAGATGAGGGGCATACAATTTTGCCTTCCATAAAAATAAATTTTCTTGTATATTAACAGCTGCATTTGGGTTTCTTTAATTGATTTGCAATAGTTGATAACAGTTTGCCATGGATATCGAAGTTGGTCTAGATCCCTAGATGTTGATGGAGTATTATTAAATTATATGCTTTGCTATGTAAAAGCATTGCTCTTTGGTATTGGTGGTCGTAGGTTAGGATATTGTTTTATGTTTGGCAAGATGACCTCCAATGCGATTGCAGTTTGGAATTTGAGATTGGTTAATTTTAGGCAAGGAATGAAATAGATGAATTGTAGAAACATTTGGGTATTTGAGGTGACTGTTGTAATTGATTTGCACTGAAAGCATTTGAGCAGAGGTTGAGGATTTTGTGACTGCCCAAATTTTGGGGACTGAGTTGGAGTGAATTTGGGACTCTGTCATACTGTAGAGAGGGATTGAGTTAGGAATGCTTGATTGGTTGCAAAAGTGTATAGGTGACAGGTGATGACTAAATTATGTTTCTTTTTTGTTTTCACAATTTTAATAGAAGGGTAGTTTGGGATTATTGAAAAAGAATCTAGGTTATTGGGCCTAGATGGTTAATGTAATTTTGAATATTTGAGAGGAGCTATCTGTAATTAATAGAAACCTCAGGGGAGGTTTCTGAAATTATCCCATTCCTAAGTGTATTTTTCTAAACCTTATCCCCGCCGTACCTCTTTCTCTTTCAGACTTGTCAAACAACATTTCAAATACTTGAATGAAGATTCTTCATCTGACGCAGACCCGGGAACAACCGCAGGCTTATAGGTTTCTGCTACAACTCTCAGGCGGTAAAAGTCATGATGAGCTTCTTTTTCGTTTACTTCGTCGTACTCCTATTCAATAATCAATTTACTTCGTCATGATGAGCTACTGTTTTTATCATCTTGATCATAAAAGGACCGTGCAACGTACGTACCATGATTTCAAAGCGACGCACACAATTTAATCCAGACGTCGTACTCTAAAAACATCTCATGTTAATTTTAAAAAGTGATTCTTTGACATGAAAACTGCATCGAAAAAGGCATTCTTTTTAAAAAATGGGATTTCGATGGTGCTTTGCCTTTTTACGTACTTTTTTTTTTTTTTTTGTTGAAAAATGTATGTAAAAAGGCAAAGCACCATCGAAATCCCATTTTTGGACCAC
Organism: Coffea arabica; assembly: GCF_036785885.1. NCBI lineage: Eukaryota > Viridiplantae > Streptophyta > Magnoliopsida > Gentianales > Rubiaceae > Coffea > Coffea arabica. The sequence continues at coordinate 5,695,271 of NC_092321.1, read as the reverse complement.
CTACCGCCGGCATCTAATTGTATATATAGCTAACCTTAATGAAAAATAAAAGGAATGTTGAACCACAAAAGACAAATATAAACAACAAATTAATAAAAGATATAACGACGAGAAGAAAATAGATGAAGAAAAGGATGGGGATATACCTTCATGTCTTCCTTGTTGACGTATCTCCCCAGGCTCAGGCAACTGATCATTTTGATCCTCCTGATCAGGAGCTTCATCCTCGTCATTCGTAGACAAAGACGAAGCTTCAGTTGCTTCGGCCAACTGATCAGCTGGAAGGCTAGTATTGGCGGCTTCTTGAAGAACGCCACGTGAATCACTGTCGTTGACTAACATATAGAACGTCGTCTCACCAAGTAGCACTTGGGCCGGCTCCGAAAAGTGGAGTCTAGGAGCATCAAGCTGCTGCCCTTGTTCATGTGGAATCTTGATCGTAACCGGGGAGGAGAAAGTGCTTGGGGGTGAAGAAATAGAGGAGAGTTGTACTGGAGGCCTGACGTGCAGATGAGTCTCGTTTAGGTGGATACTCAGTATATTTGACGTAGAACTTATGTAAAAGAAAATAAAAACACAAGTTGTGAAAGCTAAGCATGTTGGAACGAAGAAAAACAAGCTCGGGCCTGAATCTTTAAGGCGACGATGCACAAAAGAAGAGCTGAAGAAGGGAATTCTAGGAGCCATGATCGCTACCAAGCTGGCCTGCAGAGATCGAATTCACAATTAGTGAGAGTGACAGAGGAAGAAATTATTGATTAGATGACGATGCCTATCGTTTTATGGTTGGGACCAAAAGTAAATTACTTCTCAGCATGATAGTAATCGTCAGCTAATACGCAGTTTTCTTTTAAATACATACATTTTTTTGTCGGTCTGAAGAAGGCCGAGTCATGCAGATACATGGTGATTATAAAAAGCATTACTCTATTCAATAATCTTCCATTGGCAATTAATTAGTCAATCCCATGATTATCAAGGTTTTTTTTTTTTCGTCTGAAAACCCCATGATTATCAAGTTTGACGAGTAAAGCTGCATAGTACATAGTATAAGATATGAGATCGGGAATTGTCGTGCGCGAAAACTTGCGATGCTCATGCTTTTTTAAGTTTTTGAGAATAAAGTATAGTATGCTGCATGAGGTTGATGTGGCAGCGACGTTCGATTAGTCAATTAATTAATTATTGATATCCCTATACTATACTAGAGATTCCACATTATTCCCTAGCAGTTAGTACACATATATCAACTCTACGACAGGGGTTAGCTGTGCTGTATATACAGATATTCTTCTTGTTGTCGTGTATATATATATAATATTGATATTATGGGGATGGTTATAATTCTGTGGGTTACAATACCTCCACCCTGGAGGCTGCGGCCCCGTTGAGTGGGTCAAATTGTTGAGTGTAACCACATGATTAATTCAACGGAAGAAACAAAAAAAATAAAATAAAATTGCAGGGATCAGCTAGATGATATATATATATGGAAGTTGGAGGTGGAATTCCGTTGCTAGGAAACAAAAATGAAATTGGCCACTCCGCAAGTTCTTCTGTTCTTGATGGGATAGGTTATGGTAGTAGAAAGAAAACGACTAACCAGATGAAAAATGAATTCTGTGGGAATTAGATTTATTTATAAAAACATGCTTACTTCTGTAAGAAAATGTATGGAAATAGATGGAAAATGAATCCTGGTATATGCACACTGCGATATATCTTGACAAAATTTTACTGTAGTAGTAGTAGTAGTAGTACAATTTGAATATTGTGCAGTATATGATGTTCTTTATTGCACGCACTGTAAATGGATATCACAATTTTTATTTTAAAGTGGAAGGTTTTAAATTTAGAACTTTCTATTTATAATTTATCTCTAGAGATCACAATTTGTTCTACCGAATGTGTATTTTTTTTTCCTTTTTTTTTTTTGGGGTGAAAGTTAATCTCGAGCATTTATTGGTTGGTTAGAACTGTGTAGTCTTTGCCGGCAAGATGTATGATTGATCACCAAACGAAACTGGGAAGTGGCAGGCTAAAATTTTTTTTTTAAATAAAGCCCAAAACTTTGATGGTTGAACCGACCTTTTTTTTTTTTTTTTGGAATGATTGAACCGACTTAATTGAGAATTTAGATCCTAACATCAATCAAGATATTAGTATTTTTTACAAGGATAAAAGAAGAAAGATGAATCTCTTGCTGGAAGACAATCTTCCCATTCTGTTTTCTATTAACACAAAACAGAATTTATATAAGTAAAGGATTTCAAATCTAAAACCTCTCATCTACACTGTCTCCTCGGTACCACTCGACTCATTCCTCTTCCTTAATTTATATATTGTGTTGCATAATGTATAATCCTGAGAATATACAACAGAATTTTTTTCCTTTTTTAATTTTCCTCCTCACCAAACGTTTTAATTGGTAAAAATAAGGGTATTCTTGGAAATTCATTTTTTTTCCCCTCTAAATGCTCAAACATTAACTGAACGTTAAGGTTTACTGGAATTTGGCCAAAAAGAAATAGTCCTATAATTTTCAACAAATACAAAAGAATAGTATGCCGGGACTGATGCTACTACTTTACTTGCAAGCCTAATTATTGTAATGCAGAGGAGTAACGCCTCCAATCCAGCGCCAGTTTTGCCCCGACTGTTTCCTGGATTTTACCGCAAACTAGTAGAACATCTATTGGAGTAGTATTGTATTAGCATCTTTTTTCGTTCGTCTTCCCTACACCCCGCCGCCTCCGCCCTCTACTCCCTGTAGGCACCCTAGAGAAGCAAGGTTGCACAAACCCTCCGATCAACTTCGGCCTTTTTTCAATAACCTTTCTCTTTCTGGAAAAAGGTACTATAGCTACTCCCAAATCAGCTTCTACTAATTAGGTTGTTTTGGGAATTTCATTTTCTCTCAGATTGCGCTGACGAGGGAGAATGATGTTCATGCTTAATCATTTGTATCTCTGCATTTGTTGGGAATTATGTTTCTTTTTTTTCCTTTTTTTTTTTGCTGGATGGAAGTAAGCGTTTAATTTATGTTTTTCTTTGAGTTTTAGTTCTATATTTTTTCCCTCCTTTTAGTGGGCCCCGAATTTGTACCTTTTTAGCTTCATTGGGCTTAAATGAGAGTTTTGAGGTTTAGATGATTGGACCGCATTGTTTCAAAGAAGAAGCTATATAATACCATATGGATTGAGATTTGAGGTAGGGTACTGTTGAATTTGGTGGAAAGGACAAATTTAATACCAGAACCTCTCTGTTGTTTTGAACTAGTTCAAGTAGGATGAGTTTTTATCTTTCTAACTTATATGCTGCAAACCCAATGCTGAGCTTAGCTTCTGGATTGTTTCTAACTCAAGATTCTAGATTACTTCAATTCATGCTGTTACATTGCTTCCAAATTTACCCATCTGGACTTGTAGTAATTGGGGTTTTCCCATCCTTCTTCTATGTTTGAACATCTAAACGATCTTAAATGTTAATTCAAAAATGGATTAGAAAGCAATGGAGCTCATATGCGGCTCATTTCTCCCTTTCTTTCTTCTGTGTACAGGAGCATATTGGGAGATATAGTCTTTGCCATCCTATTTTGTTGCTGCTTGTAGACTCGAGCTGGTTGCTAGCAGAATAAGACCACAAGCTCATTATTTGAAGCAATAAGCTCTTATTACGAGGCTGGCAATTAAAATGGAGTCCAAAGCCAGTCACTCCGCAGGTCACCTAGAAGAGCCTATTATTCCACAAAATGACATTATTGAGGATGATGATGCTCCAATGCTGAGTACCTATGCTATGGAAGCACTCAAAGAGTTCCTGGCCGAGCAGAATCACTCTACCATCCAGGAATCTTCAGCAGAGGTGGAGGAGGAAGAGGTGGCGCTGGTGACAGAAGACTGGCGGCTCAGCCAGTTCTGGTATGACAGGGAGACTGCTGAGACAGTAGCCAAAGAAGTTCTAACTCTCTGTCACTCCTTTGATCCCCCTTCGGTTGCCTGCATTGCTTGCCCCACTCTGTATGCATACCTCAAGGTATATTGTAATATGCTGAGGATGACTTGAGATGCCAGGTGGTGTAAATGACAGTTTATTTTAGGCAGCACTTGCTCTATCAATGAACATAAGTATATAAAACTATCTCATCGCTTACCTGTCTTCTCAGCTTTTTCAACTGCTTCATTCATGCTAGCTGGTAACTGTTCATTCACTGGATTTAGAAAATTAATTCTGGAGTACCTGCTCAACTTCTTGAGTATGACAAACGATTTGAGCAGTACGGAAGCGAATTCACATTTTACGACTACAATTGGCCTGAAGATATACCGGCATCATTGAACCATTCATTTCCAATAGTAGTTGCTGATCCTCCTTACTTGGTAAGAGTTAAGAAGATCATGCCTGCACTATTGCTTGTCTCCCACTGGACAGCAATGTATATGCTTGCTTTGCATTGTTTAGCTGTTTGTACGCATCTCAGATAGACAAATGACCTAGATTTCTGTTTGTTGGTTAAGTTTATGAACGCAAAACTGATCACAAAATTGGACAAGATGAGTAATTTATTTTCCGTGTTTACTGATGTTCATGCTACAAGGCATGAACTATAATGAAATGTTTGGTTGATGAATTGTAAATGACAAGGATTTTATCATCCAACGAGTTATATTACCCTCTGTTGGAGTATAATTGTATCTTCCTGGAATTGTCTTGGCAAATTCTCATTGTGTGATTGACTTGAAGCCGGAATATTTCCAATATGTACTTATTACCTAATTTGAATGTTGATGTTCCTGCCAGAGCAAGGAATGCTTGGAGAAAGTTACTCAAACAATTTCTTTCCTCTTGAGACCCGGAAAATCCTTTCTGCTATTACTCACTGGTAAAGATCAAATTTTGTTCAAAATGCTTATTGCTTTCTGCCATGTTGTGGAAATTCCTTCTTCTTCTATTCAGTCTATATTGCTTTTGCTCATTTGTCATTTGATTGTCTTTATGACCATTTCTTCAGTTGCTAGTGTCAAATGGTAAAGAATTGTGCAAAAATATGTGTAGACAAGCTTAATTTCAAAATCCTTTTTCTTTGTAGGATCTTCATGTTTGATTATCTTATTTAAAACAACAACACAGCAATAATGACACTTAAGCGCCGAAATTTATTCATCATGCTTTCCTGCAACTAACTTAGGTGAGGTGCAGAAAGATAACGCTGCAGAGCTTCTTGGTTTACATCCTTGTGGTTTTCGACCTCAGCATTCCAGCAAACTTGGCAATGAGTTTCGATTGTTCACCAACTATGATCCTGGGACAAGACTTGGCGGGTGGGAGCAGGAGCAGTAGATTCCTTGGCGTTAATCTTATCACAATGTTGTGAGTAAAAGTTAATTTGTAATCCAGCTCTTTCTGATATCTACATTGACAATCATATAGCTGGCATCCTTTGCCTCATGGCCCAGTACTTGGAAATTGTTTGTTTTAGGTGCAGAAAATATTAACAATTTAACAAAATCAGCATTCATCATTTTCTGCTTTTGTGTATCATGACCACTTAAAAGTTTATACCTGGCTTTATAGCATCCTTTTCCTTATTGATAGGTAATGCCTCTGCTTGGGATCATTTGATGTGGTTAACCTTGGGCCTGTCGAGGCTGCTCAGTCTCAGAGTGCATGGAAATTGGAAGGCACGCAAACAAAATGTAGCTTGTTCATGCTCAAAAAGAGGATGAGGAAAAGCTGGATACAGTTTACTGGTGCTAATGGAAAAATGCAGTTTGCCTTTGAAACGGACATGGGCCTCTTTCTGGTCCTTTGAGCAGTTGAGATTATGATGTCTGTAATGTTAATTTTCCCTTTACAATTCTGATCTGGTTTTATCAACTTGTTGCATGTTTCAATTGCCACCACTGATGCTTGGTGGATGGTGATAACAAGGTGATTAACAGAGGTTTTGTCTATTTTGTGAATGAATCCACCACTCGATGGTGCCGGGGATGAGTTTTTGCTAGTGAGCTCAAGGCACCCGGAAAGCCTGCTGTTGTGAGTACACTTATTGTCTGCAGAGCAAAACGAGACGATGACCAAACGGAGAAAATAGACTAATGGGCCGCTTTCTACTTGTCCCTGAGTCATGCTTACTGCTTAGAGAAAGAGAAGCAATCTTTTCATTAATTTTATGTTGCAACGAATTGTAACATCCAATAGCCACACGAGTATATCCTACGATACAAGTGAATCTTAAGAACCGTTTCAACGCCGGGCTTAAAATGCTAATATAAAATACTTGCGCATCCATGATACTGATATTAAATACAACTAGTAATTTAGATTTTTTTTTTTTTTTCCCAAACGATAACAAAACTAGTAATTTAGATTGGATGGAGTATTATTTGAAATAATTACTGTTACACTTTTTCTGATGTAATATATGTAAGATAAAAAGGTAGTTAAAAATATAAATTTTTTTTTAATATGATGTATACAAAATAAAAATGTAGTTTAAAATATAAAAAAAAAAATAGGTTGAGAAATGTGTTTATGATACAAGTAAAATATTACGTAGAAAATTTTAGCTATCCAAATACTCTCATAGATGAAACCTTTTAAAAATTGTTACAATATGAATTATCCCTCCTTAGATGGTAGTCTTATCTTGCATGTCAAAAAATTTTTTTTATGCAACTGAACTCTTTTAAAAATAAATATGAATAAATAGAGTATCTCTCTACAGAATGACCCGTATCTCGGTGGCCTTCTATACCCGGTCCGGTTTTACCATTCCAGGTTTCATAAATCGGTAAAGATCCGAACCCATGACCGAGAAGTGGTATATAAGATGCTATTGGAGGTTCTGGAGTGGAAGTTGAGAAAAACGGATACTACTTTGAATGCAAGAAGCTCGAAGAAGAAACCGCAGCATGAGATCAAACATCGTTTCAGAGGTTACCCGTCTACCCTTAGCTTACCTGCTTTCTTTTTTCAATTAGTTGTTACTTAAGTTAGTTCGGTGACATCTACAAACTTCTGTTTGAGCCATCGATTTGCGAATCTGTTAAAATACCAGTCATCGTTTCCTCTTTTATCACTCCAAAATTGATCAAATGGAATTTCGTCGAGGTATATGTAGTTAGCGCGAACTCTAGTTTAGAGTATTGCTAATTTTTGGAGGGCGGATATATGTCTATCCATCTAGAATGTCTAATTTTTGCGAAATGAAGAATGAAGAAGACAGTTGTTTGTTTGGATTTTTTCTTTGGGTTCTACATTCTTGCTTTGCCATGTATACATTTGGGTTTGAATGAGTTGGCATGTACATATTTGTGCTGAAATGCGGGATAGCTTGTAGCATGGTTTTCAAATCGGAAGTGGCGTGAAGGGGGGGGGGGGATGTTGTGGAGTTTAAAGCCCTAAATTTTCATTTTGCGAAGTTTGTTGAATTGGGGACTTGTCGAATGTGTTAACGTGTACTTGGATTGAGTGATAGGGTTAATTATTCATGCGAATTAAGGAACATTTACTGCTGTTGGATGATAAATAATAGATAATCGCAAGGAAAATACTTGTTGGGGTAGGGAATTTATGCCTCTTTTGCTGGAGATTATAGGGCCTGCATTGTAAACGGTAATCTCCAGATGAATTCACATCCCTGTTCGCATGGCCCAGTTTTAGAGTTTTCAAAAGCTCGTATGGTTTTATTTTCTTTTGAATTGTGCAAATAGTTTTGGCAAGAGCAGTAGCCATTGCCTTACTTATTCTTACTGTTAACCTATGCCTCTTCTGCTTTAATTCCCCATTACACCCATAAAAAAGGAGGGACCAAAAAGGAAGAATTGAACTTAGTCCAATGAGCTATCTAACAGTGGTATTCTAACTAACGATGGAGTTTTCTGCTCTTTTATTGACCATATTGTGATCTGCCTTGATAGCCCATACTGGCATTATGCTGGTTCTTAATGTCTTCATGGTTTCAATTTTGTCTACATGACTCCTACCATCTAGTGCTCATTTCTTTTTTTCCTTTTCCTTTTTCTTTAAGGGAGGATTGTGTCCCATGTGCTTTGGTGGTGGGGGTCTATTACAATTTTCCACTTTTTCACTTCTTACCTTTTTTTGAGTTGTTGACTTGTTTAATGTATGAGGAGAAAAATACTGCTGTGCTTCCTCTGGTGAGTTTCATTTTTTATTTTCTGTCAAGGCCGGATTATCCACGAGGGTAGGGCAATGGTGGGAAGGAATTCCATTCGTCACTTCTACAGTGGTGATTGTTTGTGGGGTCATTTACTTGGTTTGTCTACTAGTTGGATATGACTCATTTGCTGAAGTATGCTTTTGGCCATCTGCAGTTATTTCACATTTTCAAGGTTAGTGTTTACTTCTTTCTCTTTCTTCCAATTTTATCGGATGTCCCCGATGGGACACTTCTTCCTTCTTAATCTTGCTAAAAAGTGCATATTAAAAGATCTGTTATTAATCTTTTTAAGCAATATATTGAACTTGATTTCTGAAATCTTAAAATTTTAGCTGCAAATAGGTCTTTTTCTTTCTTTGTAGTAGGCAAATGCATCTCATAGCCTATGGCTGCATTTATATATTTTTACAGAGCTAATTCTCTCCACGGTAGAAGTCACATCATAGTGTTAATATTAACCTTGGATCTTTTTCCTTTGCTATGCAGTTCATATTTAACCTTGGATCTCTTTCCTATCTTCTATGCAGTTTACAGGATCTATACTTCAATTCTTTTCCATGGTTCTATACTTCATGTTCTGTTCAATATGTTGGCTTTGGTTCCTCTGGGATCTGAACTAGAGAGGATCATGGGGTCGGTCCGCTTGTTTTATATGATCATTTTATTGGCAACAAGCAATGCCATATTCCACCTTGTCTTAGCCTTGTTGATTTCTCATAATCCCTTCCGTCCTTTTGACTATCTTATGAATGAGTGCGCCATAGGCTTCTCAGGGATTCTCTTCTCTATGATTGTGATAGAGACCAGTTTGAGCGGAGTCCAGTCTAGAAGGTTTGTCTTCCTTGTTGCTGACTCTTGTGAATAATTGCCATCAGCAAAAGCTTTTTATCTTTTCCTTGCCCCTTTTTGGGGATACACATTTAACCGTAACCTTGAATTAAATCCTTTTGGCAGATAGACCTGTCTGCAAAAAAGTTATTTTTGGAATATCTTGTACCATGTATAAGTACCATTGGCTTTCTAATATTGTGAAACGTTAAGTTCAGTCTTTGAAACTTCCAGGATCTGACATGATAACTTATTATATTTTCTTTGCAGTGTGTTTGGGCTATTTAATGTGCCTGCTAAATGGTAAATAAACATTTATTGCATTGCAGTATAACTTTATCTCCTTTTGTCTTTCATATGTTAGCTGTACGTCATACTCTAATTGATATACCTCTGTCAGGTATGCCTGGATCTTATTGGTGGTGTTTCAGCTTCTTATGACAAATGTCTCTTTTCTTGGACATCTCTGTGGCATTTTGTCTGGATTTGCATGTATGCTTATTCTAAGAATTTCTATTTGTCCTCACATATATCCTTTTTAACTACTATTGGATTCTCCTCTACATTTACACTCAGTTGCAATTTATACTCGTGCCAGATACTTATGGATTATTCAACATTTTAATTCCTGGGACGTCCATTTTTTCAGCAATTGAATCATCCTCATGGCTTGTAAGTATCATCAAGGATGCTTTCCTTTTTTGCATGAAACCTGGGATTTTCCTCTTTGAAGCAGATTGGAATCACATCCATTGTTACCGATTTTCTTCTTAATGTCATATCTCCCATTGACATGCTATTGTTGATATCATTTTCTTTTATATTGAAATGTAATTTGAAGTCCTCCAAACACTTATGTATTTTCATCACTTACATATGCATAAAGGTGTGCTTGTTCTTTACTTTTCAAATTGACTTTTCTAGTTGATGCAGATGAGATTTGAAGGACAGCTAAGATCTCTTGTATATGGTAGGGAAGCTATGAGGTTTGACAGCACTTGGAAAGAAAGTAAAAAGGACAGTTGAGAGAGAGGCAAAGCCTAGATGTTTGAATTTCCCTAAAGTATACATCATAGGAGGCTATTAATACCAATGTGTGTCCAACACACAATTGAAGGTTCTTTACTAGTAGATAATGGCAGAATATGGGTCGTCTGTCAGTTGAACAAGTTTAGATGCATACTTGTAAGTTGAGATAACAGCCTTTTGAGTTAGCAGGATCAGTCATACTTAATGATATCCATAAGGAGGATAAAAACTTGAGAGTTGTAGGTGTATAAGAAGTTTAACTTTTGCTTAAAATCGTTTCTTTGTTTATCTACTCTTGTATTTTTGTTTGTTTTGCATGATTTATGTTAATGTATTGTTCTCACTAGCAATGATTTTATACTTCCCTGGTCAGTCAACGTGCGTGAGAAGACCGAAGTTTATGTTGTGCACTGGTGGGAATGCTTCAGGCTACATTCCCACTCACACAAGTCAAAATCCAACATCCAGGTAGATGTGTCTGGTTTTACTATGTTTTCTTCATTTTAGTTTGATTTCTAACATACATCTGAACATGATGATTCTGTTTCCGAATAGTGGATTGCTTTCTGGAAATGTTTGGAGGAACTTTTCTTCATGGATGCCACAAAGAGAGACCTCTCAGGTGCTCAGCTGCTTTTCTTTCATTTCTTCATGTTTCCGTTCACTCTTTTTGGTGATGCTGTTGGCGATGGATGCCATAATAATGAATCATTTTCCTTTGTGGAGAAAAGGGTGAGCTGGATGAGTTAGATTGTTGAGGGGAGATTTAAGTAAATTTTCTGCGTAGTCTTAGATATGTACTTTCAAAGCAAATCATCTCACTCTGTAATTCAGTCAAGAGAATGGAGATCTTGAATGCAATAATGGTATATATGAATATGAAATTCTCCTCAATTTTAAATGACATACGTATTTTGCAAAATTAGGTAGAAGGGATGCTGAGGGCTTTGTTGTGTAGCCTTTTCTGGTTTATATTTTCTCCTTTGGAAAAACTTAGAAGCCTGCATAAATGCAGTGGTGAACATGCATACTCTAAAATTCACGAATATTCAATCTTGATAAAAGGAGGACTGCATTTGCTGGTCACTATCAATTTTTGAAGCGCTAAAGCTACTTATTATATCTAGCCATAAAACATATTGAATGTATGAAGTTCTCAAAATGCTGAAGAAAATTAAATGCATCAAGAAAAAGATGATACAAGTCTTTTACAGGTTGGATCAATCTAGAAAAGCAGAAAATGGTCGGAGCTGATTGATAATATAATATATTCAATGGAGAAAACTTTACCATTATTGTTTATTTAGGGGTTGCTGTTAACTATTGAAGAGACAACTTGTGCAGGCTGTCTATTGAGAGAATTTCTGTCCTGGGGTTTGCGTTCAAACTCTGAATTACTGCTCTTAATGCAGAATAGCATCCTTAAGAGTGTTTGTCTGTCATCTTTTTAGGACTGTTAGATGTTATTTGGTTCCAGTGCATCCTTGTGTTGTTGTATGTGGCGCTGTTGTAAACATAATTTCAGATGTCTGTTTTTCTGGTTTCTAACCATGACTCTATTGAACATTGAATATTTTCATTTTTCTGTTTTCTGCCATTAAATCTAGTTTATGCTAGGAACATACTCAAATTTCGATTTCTTGTGGCCCACATATATGTGCATTCTCTTTGCTGCGATAGTATGGCATTCTTTAGTAAAAAGCTGTAGTACTTCAAACAAAAAAAAACCACGTCCATGTGATATGATCACTTTAACAATTTGTTATTTTGATTCACAGATGCAGTCTGCAGAAGAGGATAGTAGATTTCCAGGAAGGGGAAGAACGCTTGGCTCACCATCTGAAAGCAATCCTAATTCAAGCTTACAGGCTAGACTTCTGGACAACAGCGACACAGACAATCCATTACAGACAGTAGAAAATGCTAGGGGTGAACTACCATCAGATGGAAGGTACTAGGAAGTGGACTTCTTCTCTAACATGACCTTGATTTGACATTTATATACATACAGATACTTGTCATATATTTGAGCTCCATACTGGTATTTTTCTTTGGGTATTGGCTTTGCTGCTTTGCAATGTATGCATTTCAAACAGGAAATCACTTTCTTTTGAGTTTTAATTGTAAAATGTTGGGTTATTCATGCTCATTTGATATTCCCAAATGGTAATGGATTTGTGTTTTATCTGTTTTGTTTGTAAGAAAGAAACCTATGGGTCATTGCACTGAATTGCTTTATAGCAAGCAGGAAGTTTGAAGTCATGTACTTCTAGTGAAGTTAATATTTGAATGGTCATTCCGTGGGTAGTTCAATGGGTTTTACTTTGCGATTTGGTTAATTAACAGACTTGGAAAAGGGCCCCATTGTTTCAATTTGTTTCACCTGATATACGCTTGCAAATCTGGATTGGATGGGGAAGGGGATAATTCTTGTTCGCAGAACACAAGTTAATGTTCAAATGTGACTTCATAGCTCTCACTGAGAGTTCATTCTTTAGTTTGACGCCTATAACTCCTGTTTTGTCAGTCTCATTCCTCGTCACTACAACCTCTAAAATCAATAGCTTGGGTGTGATTTAATGGAAGGCCTATTAGTTTGTTCTAATAGACTTTTTTGCTGAGAGGCCTTTATCTTTTCAGGCAGCTAACAGTTGATGGTGCATCAGTAGCTGTCACCAGAGCGCAGAGTAATCAGGTTCGTATGTGGTAGGAAGCTTGATTCTTGATGTATTTTGTTCCTCTGACTGAGCATTAATTGTTTCTTTTCCCTTGTACATGTAGGGCCCTGTTGCATCTGATGAAAAGATACAGAAACTTGTTGCCATGGGTTTTGAAAGGGTAAATAGTTGCTGGTTGCATATTTTGTGCTGACTCTTTCTCAGTTTGTAATTTCATTTATCTGAGTATTATTTTCTTTGGCCAAAGAAAAAAAAAAAAAAAGACCCTTATGCATTCCAGTGCTCATGTAATGCTTAAATGATGTTCTCAAAACCTTGATGAGAAATTCGCTGGAATCTTTCAGACGCAGGTAGAAGTTGCGTTGGCGGCTTCTGATGGGGATTTGGATGTAGCTGTGGAAATTATTATGAGTCAACAGGTTTGTGTGCTTTTTATCCGAAATTTATTGTGTACTTGTATTGATCCTGATTGTATATCATCGCATCTAATCTGCCCAGGGATAAGCAGCATCTATTTGTTATTTTGACGTTGATGAGCATTTCAAGCGTTGCAAGAGAGATAGGGGCATATGACGGCATGTCTAACCTGTTTGCGGAAGGTTCAGGAAAAGTAACGTCACGGACGTTGTATATTTGGCGAGCGAATCTAACACAAAAGTTTGTATACATACGTGTGTTCGGGGTTTCAGAATTCTGAATTCCGACTCCTACACATTATTCACATTAAATGGAATCGGTTGAAGAATGGTAACATTCATCATCATCATCATATTTTCTGTTGTGGGTCTGATTCATGATTCTCGTTTGTGTCTGGATAATATATACGATTGCTGAAGCAACAGCATGCATACACACACAAGTATTCCTATTCGGCATAGGCTGCACTCGAGCAATCAAACATGATGAATGACCTGCTATTACTGTTGATGAATGATTATTACTGCCCAGTACATTATTACGTGGTAATGTGAGTAGAGCCTCCAACGTCTTTTCTGTCCATCCATCAAACATTTGCACCCACGGTGGGTGGCAGGACGTTCAAGCCATCACAATCACAATTCGTAGGTCGGTCATTTTCCCAACTTGGGTATACGCATCCTTGAGAGTGAAACATAAAAGCCGGTAAAAGATGATTTAATTTGTACAATCGCGTATGGAAGGAGGGAAGAGCCAGAGAAGGGAGAACTAGGTGAGAATAACAAAATCAATGCCAAATACTCTCATAAGATAAGAGCGTACAGACGTAAGCCGCAAGGCCCCGGCTAAAACTCGCAGAAGTCCAACTGTGAGCATCAGTCAGACGAGATGACCGACATTGCAAAGAGAAAAACTGTTGTAGGCTAGCCAAAGGAAAGGGAAAGAGATCACTTATTACTCTTCAGTCTATCAACCTGATCGATATGGAAAGCTTAGTGGTATTACAATTATCGTGGCTGCAACTCTTTTGGCTGAGCGATTACTGATTATAGGACCGAAAGCTAAATCTACTTCTTATGGACCTCCTGGTCCCTTGGAGGCTTCACAATGAGAACCGGACAGTGCACATGATGCGCACAATAATCGCTAACACTTCCCAGGAAAGCCCTGCGAAAACCAAGATTACATCTCAAAATATATATTAGCAATTGTTTACAGCTGACTGACGTTTAATTACAGAAATCGCTACTATTACCACGCACCTCTTTATCTTGCCAAGGCCGCGGCTACCGACAACCACAAGATCAACATGCAGTTCCTCTGCAGCTTCACAAATCCTGTCCTTCGGATCTCCCTCAAGAATCAAAGTTTCTGCCTTGATCTTCCTCAAATATGAAATAGCAGTTTGAGTACATATCATGCACGCACGTACATCGATCATGAACATACGTGCATTCTGTATTTGATGTGATACATAATATATTTATTTACCTTGTAATCCTTGCACATTAGCAAAGCACGACTGAGAACTGAAGCAGCATTTTCTTCTTGGGCTCTCTTCACGGACTCAACCACCATGGGTGTTGCATGGACAGCTAGAAAATAAGTCAAAATGAATCAAGTACGATATGGAGAAAACAAAATTAATGTTTGCTTTAGATACACACACACACACAGAGAAAAAGTATATACCTGGTCCAGCAGGATAAATGAAGGGTTGAAAGGGCTTCTGAACGTGTACGATAGTTATCATGCTGGACTCCCGGCCGGGTTCCTCGGGTGGTACTGCACCTGCAGCTGGGAGCTGGTTGAAGAAATGGTTAAGGGTCCACTTGAGCGCATAGAAGCTCCCCTCGCTTTCGTCCACAGCCACCATCACTTTCATGATCTGCGTTCTCTCCCCAGCCAACAACGGCTGCTGCTGGACTACTACAGCTGCCTCCTCCTCTGTTCCACCACTAGTCTGATCAACTGCTTTTCTTTCCATTCCTCTAGATCGAAAACCCGCAGAGCTACCACCTGGCTTTTTTAATTGTCAGTAATGTATCAAGCAAGATATATATATATATATATATATATATATATATATATACGTGTGTCACTAGACATACAATTTCAACTTTCTACTTTAGTTCCGTTTCTAGCACTTGTATGTCTATATATATACACATGGAAGTATGAATTTCAAGTTAATTTACCTGGATTAGTTTTTCCTGAGAATATTGCAATGAAAGAAGTAGGAATATTGCAATGAGACGACGACGCCAGGCCCCGTAATTCGATCCGAAGGATTATCCCTAAACCTCAGATAGACGAGAAAGCATTGTGTTCGGTGGATAGGTATATAAAGTCGGGGGAGCATGATGGCAGGATCTTAAAAGCTTGAGATCGAAACCTGGCAAAAGATGAACCTGAACTCCCACCCCCCACCCCCACCCCCTAAAAAACACGTGGCTTCCATGCATATAGAAATTTCCATTTATGACATGCAAAAGTAGCGGTAAGTACATAGGAGGAAGCCACGTAGCAGCACTTGTGCCAACTTGCTTGCTCCCGTGTTGCATCCATGTCCAATGTTTCTGTGCATAGAGAAACATGATTCATGACTAGCCGCTACAGATCAAAAGTTTATTCAACCCAGCGTCACTTTTAACCTAGTAATTACACCGCTAGTAGTTTCTTGAGAGACGGTTGAACACTTCCAGACGCGGTTATATATATATACTCCCAGTCCCAGACGAATAAAGAAAAGATATGGAGACCACTACTAGCTAGTAGCAGTGTCCTAGAAGAGAAAGGGACCCGTACTGCAGCAGGTCCACGAGGAACAATGGAGCAAGAGCAGGCTGAGCAGCAGCAGATGTTGTTGCCGCAAGAAAGAAAGAAGATGAGGGCGATGGTGGCGGTAGATGACAGCGAGGAGAGCTTCTACGCTCTCAATTGGGTTCTGGATAAATTTTTCAGTAACATCGTGATGAGTACGCTACCAACTGGTACTGAAACACCTGATCATCAACACGACCATCGAGTGGAGTCCAACCTCGTTTCCCTCGTCCATGTCATGGATCGCTTGCCTCACTACGTCTTCCCGGGCGGATACGGTACGTCGTGGTTGTTATAAATTAATTACACAGCAACTAGTGATATCACCATTAATGCAATTACAAACACAAAAGTATGTTCTGCAATTCCATAGTCAGATGCTAGTCTGTCTATTCTGAACTAGTAGCTACTACTAGTGCTTTTGGTGCTGCCATTGATGTTATTTTTTGCCCAAGTATTATATGTGTGAAATCTAACATTTCCAGTGGTCGAGTCTGCCACCAAAGCCCGGGAGCAAAATGCTGCAAAAATACTCTCACAGGCATCCCAGATGTGCAAGGACAGAAAGGTCATTATCTAGTTAGCAGGACTAGTATGAACATTGCAGGAGCTTCTTTAATTTCTTTTCTTCTTCTTTTTTTCCGTGCGTGTCAAACCATGTAGTACTATCATTTTGGAGAAGCATTCAAAAGTAAGCCATATTGATCAGAAGTGCTGATTCTTGGATATGGCTATATATTTCCACCTAGGTCGCTGCAGAAACCCTCATTCTTGAGGGAGATCCCAAGGAAATGATTTGTGAGGCAGTAGAACGAATGCACGAGGACGTTCTTGTTGTTGGCAGCCGCGGACTTGGTCAAATCAAGAGGTAGTTTCTAATTAGCCCTTTGTTTTATTCTGATCTTATTGTGTTTGAAAATTAGAAGTGTCATATGTTAGCGTATTTGTTGTATGTAGGGCATTCCTGGGAAGCGTTAGCGATTACTGTGCTCACCATGCCAAATGTCCTGTTGTGATTGCGAAGCTGCCCCACAAGTAGTAGTTGCAGCAATACCTGGCAATGTATGTATTTCCTTGAACATGAAGAGTTTAAGGTACAGATCCATACTTCTGATGTCCAGCCTGATTGTTTGTTAATAATAATAATAATAAATCATACTAGTTGTTAGTGCAATAAAGCGCGAGAAATGCAATGACGTACTATCAAGTATGTGGAGTTTGAAAAATATTCCAAGTGAAATCCTGAGCAGTCAGCAGTACTATTTACTTTATCCTTTTCTTAGTTTTTTCATTTCCAAATTAGTATTCCCAAAAATGGAAAAATCGTTCGTTCAAATGTCCCTCACATCTCATCAAATGATTTTTCGTCATTCACTCTTAAAATATGAATTTTACGTGTCTTACGAATTTAGTTTAACAAATCATATCTAAATTTACCATGTGACTCGCACTTAGTTATCATATATATATATATATATATATATATATATATATATATAAGTTAGATCTCACCGTTTTAGTAGCAAAAATGAATATGAATTGGGATCGACCTCATTTTTTTAAGTAAAAAATGAATATATTTGGGTGGAATTTTACTCTCTTATGAACAAAATTAAATATAGATCGGATCATTTATTTAATTACAAATTATAAAAGAATTTTAAAAATTCAGGATAAACAGTGGTAGAAAATTTAAGTTAGGATAAAAAATTATGGGTTTGATCTTGTAAAGGATATAAAATTATTATTTAAAAAGTGAATGACGAAAAATATTCGTATTTATTCTACTCCGTCCGCCAATAACATCGCCCACAAACATTCCTATTAATCGGTCCTGGTGGTTTGAAATATGCTGATTATACATCTATATTATGTTTCTGGACCTGTGTTCCCTGGCTAAATGCTTACCCGTATTGTCCTGAACATTGACAAAGGAACTCCATAACCTTTTAGTGTGCTGGTCCGTTCAATGCACACTGGAGATTGCCCGATTTTGACTGCCGTGGAAGAACGCCACAGACTCGTGACCCCGTGCTGTGGAAAATGGACAAAGGAACTCCATGCATATGGATAAAAAAAATTAATAATAATAAGGAACTTCTAGAAGATAAAGATGCAGAACATTTTTTTACAACGAACTACGTGGTTAAAAATTTTCTTAAGTTGATAATTTTACCAAGCTTGGTTTCAGGAGGGAAAAAGAAGTTGTAGTAAAAGATGAAAAGGAAAGGAAAAAAAAAAAAAAAAAAACGGGTGAAGCATAAGCGCATCATCCTGTTCTATTTCAATGCTCATTATTATGTCATCTCCAAAGTGAAACATGGAATTGGAAAAATCATTCCGAAGTGCCAGACACTCAAAGCATCGATCAAACAATTAAGAGAACTCGTTTCGCTTTCCGTAGTAGTAACAGCGTACAATCTGCACAAGCGATTTCATCTACGTGGACGCATGAAGCGTGTCAAGCAAACTAATCATGTCGTCGTGATTGATTTTTCTTCTCGTACTGCAATAATAATTAATATAGCACTAGTACAGAACAAATTCGTGACTTCCAAGTTTCAGACGCCTGAAGGAAGAAAGTTTCGTCAATTACCACTCTTCTATTTCAAAGTCTGCTGCCCATTGGCTAGTAGGGGCGAAATTCCCTAACACTTGAATAAGAAAATTATATCCAATCCAGCCAGACTTTTTTTCTCTCTTGTATAATAGTCCAAAGTCAAGATGTAAATCTAAGAAGGGAGTCAACTGGACGTTTGGAATTTGGAATACCAAAACAAAATGCTTGCAGTGGAAACGTTAACAACTCATTTGGATTGGGTGTTTTTCCGTAAAGACAAAAAATTTTAAACACGCTTTTTTTTTTAATCACTTTCTATTTCACATACATTATATATTCTTTTTTTTTTTTGTAAGAATTCTAAAGACTTGCAATCTAAACGGACTCTGCGTTGCTTGATCAGAGGCATACCTTATTGTCTTTTGGTTGAGCATTTGTTTGGATTGCATATTTCTGATTACTGTAGCGATTTGATATCTGTGATGATTGAAAAATATGCTTATGATAAACGTAATGATTTTTTTTTTTGAAAAATTACAATCCAAAAGCACCGTGAACTGCATCTTGCATTGACCATTCATATGATGTCAATTGGGTTAAAGATATTGGGAAAGTTGCAAGGAAATATTATTATTCTTCCTGAATAATCTGACAAACAAGTTTTTGGAAACTACACTGCAAGTATTTATCCATTTTAATGTGCTGAATTTCATTTTTGGCTAAGATTTATCGAACCAATAGACGAACATAACTGGGATTTGCTACAACTATAGCAAAAATAACTGACGCATTCCTAATTAATTCTCTTGGGGAAAGAAGGGGTATCATCTAAAGGCTCTCAATAACAAAATTTGGTTTTCTTTTCAATTCATAGAGAGAGTTTTAATTAAAGGCCCCATTTCAATTGTCATTTTTCAAATTTTTTGTTAGGAAAATATATTATACCGATTTAATAAATATGACACACGAAAATGTGATTGAATTATTGAAGGATGTGATCACGAAAACACGTACAAGTTTTTCTTTAAAAAGCTTCAATCCACCGGTCTAGAAACACATTACGTGTCGAATGACGGTGGCGGATCAAAGAGATCAAATATTCATACACGCGAAACGCACATTTACGCAGCAATTCCCCGTAATTTCCCTCTTCCTTCAATTTACCCTTGGGATTGTCTGAAATCCCGAAGGAATCCCTTCCCCAATCGAAAAACCAAAAGACGAACCCAGAGCAAACCCAGAGCCTTCGCTCTATTCTTCACTCCCTTTTTTTTTAATATATACATATATTTTTTTTTCTGAGAAGTCTCTCTTTTTTTCTCTCAATTTTATCAGTTTAATTTCCATTTATCAGATTCGTCAGTCCGACGTTTCTCGCAACTTCAACTATGACGATGATGACTCCTCAACCTTTGGATGTAAGTCTGCCCCTTCCCCACTCCCACAGTTTCCATTCACACATTTTACGATTTTGTATTCTTCAATTTTTTTTTGTTCTGAATAGCGTTTGAGGTGAATAAATACATGTTTTTTGGCTGTACGCATGATTTTTTCGCGATTGCAATTAGTTTGGCTGTTATGTGATCATCTAGGGTTTTTGGAGTGGGAAGCAAGGTTTAAGAACGGATTATGAATATTATTGTGTTGGGAATTAAGTAGTTACTTGTGAATTGATATTAGGGTTTTTAAATTAGGTGACAGGGCTAGGGTTTTAACGGATCACATTTTTTTTTCCCTTTTTTTGATTTTGGGTATATTTACTTTGCTTGTGAACTTTAGCAACAAGAAGACGAGGAGATGCTGGTGCCCCACTCGGATTTTGTGGAAGGCCCTCAGCCTTTGGTCGAAGGTCCTCAGCCAATGGAAGGTTAGCACTTTGGTTTCTTCTCCTTTTTCTACTTAAGTTACTACAATTCTGATATTTTTTATTGTCTGCTTACCTTGTCTGCTAATTGAATTTCTTTTGTATATTTTTAATGAAGCTGCATTCCATTTACTGATATTGCCGTTAAGTAGTCTTTTCATTTTAAATGAGTTTGGCCAGTTATCTTTTATTGATATTTGGGGTTTTTATTTTTTCCTTTGTCTTGTGGGGTTGATTGATGAGCAGTAGCACAGCCAGAGAATGCTAGTACAGCAGAGAATCAAGCTGTAGATGAGCCACAAGCGTCAAGGTTCACGTGGACTATTGAGAACTTTTCTCGCTTGAATTTGAAAAAGCTTTATTCCGAGGTTTTTATTGTTGGCGGTTACAAATGGTAAGTGTAAAGCTGTATTCTTTTGTCGTTTTCTCAAGTCTTGTTTTAGCTATAGCACGATATCAAAGAGGTAAAATGCACCTTTTGACTGGCATTTTGATGAGCAGGCGCGTGCTCATCTTTCCGAAAGGCAACAATGTCGACTATCTGTCAATGTATTTAGATGTTGCTGATTCAGCTGCCTTGCCATATGGGTGGAGTCGCTATGCCCAGTTCAGCTTAGCTGTTGTTAATCAAATTCATAACAAGTTCACTATAAAAAAAGGTAATTCTTATTTCTTTTCTGCTGTGTCTCTTTTTTTTAATGGTGTTAGGGCATGCGAGGTGGTTTATTTTCTCTTTCTTTAGCTGGATGTAGTTTTTCACGTCACTTGTATGAAAAGATATGCTTCATTATTATTCTTCTTATTGCGAACTGAAGTATGTATATACATACACACACAGACATGCATCCACTTTTGCCCTTTTGATTCTTTCTCTTGTTCGATGCACTTTCCGTGTACTTTATAACTGAAATCCATTATGGGAAATCAGATAGGCAAGTGCTAAAGCTTTTTTTTTTTTGGTTTTGGAATCGCACACTGATGTAGTTTTGATTGGTAACATTTGAGTTTTGTTTTGTTTTTTCCTCCAAATGTACTCTTTGGATGCCCAGGAAGAGTGTATACTTTCCATCTAGTCCCCCATCATCATTCTGATGCTTGATAATTCCCTCAACGTGTGCCTGCAAATTATGCCTCTCGAGCTAGTGCTTTCCGGAGTATGACGGTTGCAGAGATATGCTTGATAGTTAGAACAATTTAGTCCGTGGAAGCTGAGATTTGTTTTTCCTAACATCCTGACATGTAACTGCAGGGATATGCCATCTATTATTGTGATTCTAATTGGTTTTGATTAGAGTCTTTCATACTGGGTTTTGCAGACACACAGCACCAGTTCAATCAAAGGGAGAGTGATTGGGGCTTTACGTCTTTCATGCCTCTTAGTGAGCTTTATGACCCGAGTAAGGGGTACCTCGTGAATGACTCAGTTGTTGTTGAAGCTGATGTTGCTGTACGGAAGGTCATTGATTACTGGACATATGACTCAAAGAAAGAGACTGGTTATGTGGGCCTAAAGAACCAGGGAGCAACTTGTTATATGAATTCTCTCCTGCAAACTCTGTACCATATTCCTTATTTTAGAAAGGTTAGTGTATTTCTCCATTAAAGTGGGCCTATCATTCTCTTACTTATTTTTTTTAAAGTGGAAATGCCTCATTGGTAATGTCATGTATCAGGCTGTTTATCATATGCCAACAACAGAGAATGATATGCCTTCAGGAAGCATCCCTCTGGCTCTACAGAGTTTGTTTTATAAGCTTCAATACAGTGACACCAGTGTTGCAACAAAAGAGTTGACTAAATCTTTTGGGTGGGATACGTATGACTCGTTTATGCAGCATGATGTGCAAGAACTGAATAGGGTTTTGTGTGAGAAACTTGAAGATAAGATGAAGGTATGTTGCTTGAGTATGGTAGATGTCCAAGAATCTTGTTCTAAGTGGTCTTATGCTGATATATAAACAAGTACTTTGCTCTTCTAGGGAACGGTAGTGGAAGGAACAATACAGAAGTTGTTTGAAGGGCACCATATGAACTACATTGAATGCATCAATGTGAACTTCAAATCCACAAGAAAGGAATCCTTTTATGGTACTGGTTATTGCCAAGTTTGTCCAAATATTCTCCATGTTTATACTTGAACTTTATTCCTACTTGCATTTCTTTGCAGATCTTCAGCTTGATGTGAAAGGCTGTAAGGATGTTTATGCTTCTTTTGATAAATATGTGGAAGTTGAACGTCTTGAAGGTGATAACAAGTACCATGCCGAGGAACATGGTTTGCAGGTTGGATACTGGATTAATTGATCTTGTTTTTTGTAGGTTAGGTTGGTCTCACTTTTAGTTGATATGTACAACATACAGAAAGTTGTAGTTGCATTCTGGCAACTGTTTCCCATAGATCCAGTGATGGTAATTTATGATGTCAAATAGAGCAACCTAAAGGGTAAATGGGTTGACCAGTGTGGTCGGCTTGATAAGAGAATTGGTTGACCTCTATATAACTATTGGTAACAGCACGTTGTTTAGTGTAGTAAATGTTTTAGAAAAATTGATGCAATGTCACTTCATAAATTTGTCATGTGCTACCTGAGCCTAACCTTCTTATAGATGAATGTTTTGGTGTACTCTGTCTGGTAATGGAGGTATATATATTTTCATTCTTATTATAATATTCATTGCTCAAACACTTAAAGAAAAACTTGTATGGCAAATTATGATGTGTCTTTTTGTTGACCATGTGGAAGCACAAGTGATAATGCTGATTGGAAATTTTGCTGTCAAATTATCTTAAATCCGATGTCAAATCTATAAATAAGTAGATGATTAGGGACTTGGCTCCTCTCTAGTGGATTTTCTCCCCATTTCCTGCAGTGCACATCTGAATGTATGACATGGGTCTTCATTTATTATCAAGGGTTAGGATTAGTCAAACTTAAAATGATCATGTCCATTCCTAATAAATGAAGACACATGTCATGCATCCAGATGTGCACTGCAGGAAATGAAGAGAGAATCCACTAGGGAGGAGCCAAATCCAATAAGTAGATCATGTGTTGACATCAGCTGCTTGTCATGGGTTTTTAAGATCTTCCTCCAGTTTAGATAAATTTTCCATGGCTTCTTTTGTGGCAAAGGTATATGTATAAGGTTTTTGATAGCATGTTTCTCCGCGTGTATTCTTATATCTATATGCTGGTAGTCTGTTTTCAGATCTGGAATCTTTGGCTTTTAATGTAGTCTATTTGTCTTGTTGCTAATTTATTTGGACAGTTTTTCCTGCACTTTGTGAAATACTATGCTTTTAAAGTGCGAATTGTATGCTACTTTCAGGATGCTAGAAAAGGTGTCCTCTTTATCGACTTTCCTCCTGTGCTTCAGCTTCAGCTCAAGCGCTTTGAGTATGATTTTATGCGTGATACGATGGTTAAGGTTAGCTGGACAAACTTTCTGTGTTCATCTGCTTTGCAAAGGAAAAAGTACTCCGGTCAGTGGGGGTGGGGTTGTGACCGTATATTGAAGAAGTTGAAGACTAACCATGTTTTCTTGCATGAATAAATTTATATCTGACCTTGCTTTTTGTTGCTTCTGATGCATTGATGAAAACTACTTCTCATTGTTGGCAATGTGAAGGTTATAATGTTGAAAAAATTTTTGCCTGTGAAGATGGAAAACAATATAGAAAACCACAGCTTTGAGCACATCTGCTATTGTTTGCCTGAAACACTGCATCTGTTCTGAAATTTAGTTTTTAGGCTATCTGCTTCTCTATTTAGCTTTCTTCTAATTTACCATATATATAGTCTTTTGCTTTATAATCTGTAAGATTTTGTTAATGCTAATAAATACTTCTTTGAATATGAAAGATCACTTCTAATTTTTTGGGTATTTACCTGTATACATTTTGTATTCTGTATCTGATTTTGAGGGAAAAGTTTGTCAAGCAAAGAAGGTAGAGAAGGTAGCTCGTGGGCTGTGGTGGACTTCACTAAGTTGGTAATAATTTTACTAAATGGTCCAGGATGAACAGGTGTAAAGATGGAAACAAGTATTTCTAAATAGGAGTATGGACAATAACCTATTAGAGCTTTTTGTCTTCTGAATTTGTAATTGGTTTATGCGAACTTGAATTGGACAAGCAGTATTTAGTGCACCTTGGAATTTTTTTTTTTAAATGGTTGACGCTTTGCAGATAAATGACCGCTATGAGTTTCCTCTGCAACTTGACCTTGACAGAGAGAGTGGCAAATATCTGTCCCCTGATGCAGATAGGAGTGTCCGCAATCTCTACACACTTCATAGGTGAACTCTCTTAGCTCTCTATATTGTGCGTATATGTGGAGCTCTGTTAAAAGTTGACAGAAAGAAGGGCTCAGGCTGAAGAGTGAAAGCTTGGTTAATTAAATTGGATACTGACATCTTTCTCTTTTTATGTTTTCCTTACATTACTCTAGGATTTTGTTCCTGTCTGGCTTTTATGTAATACATAATCTTTTCCATTTGCATTGTGGTAAATTGAGCTCTTCACAGTTCTACCTATCGGCTGTGATTAGACTGATATATTTAAGCCAATGATTTAGGATGCTTTAATGATTTTATTCTGCCCTCCTTTATAATTCATTAGCATCAAACTATTGTCTAGGTGTGAATACTATGTTATGCTCTGCTTTTTGTTTAACTCATGTTTATTTCCGAGTATTTAAGCAAGATTTGTATAAACTTATTTGTGTCCATTTTCTATTGCAGTGTTTTGGTACATAGCGGTGGGGTACATGGTGGGCACTATTATGCTTTCATCAGGCCGACACTCTCTGATCAGTGGTATGCAATTATCTCTGAAGTCTCGTTTCTGCTCTTTTCTCTGCTGGCTTGTGGGCCTGACTGTAATTGCCTGTCTGTAGCCCTACCTGCAAAGGCAAAGTTTCTTGTGTATGTTAGTTGCTTTATTCTTCAATGAAGGTTGAAATGTGTTATACAATAGTTGCATTTCTCTACCTGCTCGGGGGTCTCCGACTGTAATTGCCTGTCTGTAGAGGTAAAAAGTTTGTTGTGTACTTTAGTTGCTTTAGTTCTTCAATGAAGGTTGAAATTTGTTGCACCATAGGTGCAAGCTTGAGAACTGCAATCTTTTTTGGTCTTAGCTTGAGAACTGCATTGCTAGTTATTGACATGCAGTGTGTTTATTTTTCTATTTACAGATGTTCCTGTTGTCTTTATTGAGATGCATCTATAGTTTTATACAAATATTTGCAACTTTGATGTGATTACTAAACTTTTGACATAGTTCAACTCTGGTGTCTTGTGTCTACTCATAGGTACAAATTTGACGATGAGAGAGTTACAAAAGAAGATGTTAAGAGGGCGCTGGAGGAGCAGTATGGTGGTGAGGAAGAGGTAATATATCTATCAGCAAACCTCATGCAGTATTCCTGAATTAAGATGCTGACACTCATATTTCCTCTTTCCAACAGTTGCCACAAACAAATCCTGGCTTCAATAATACTCCTTTTAAATTCACAAAGTACTCAAATGCATATATGCTTGTGTATATACGGGAAAGCGACAAGGATAAAATAATATGTGATGTGGATGAGAAAGACATCGCAGAGCACCTCAGGGTATGTGTCTTGAATTTCCTCTTGCTTCCATGTTATATGTAATTGATATCCTCATATATTGTTGCATAATTGTCTCATTTAGATACGGTTGAAGAAAGAACAAGAAGAGAAGGAGGACAAGAGAAGATACAAAGCTCAGGCCCATCTTTATACCATCATCAAGGTTATATTCCTTTAGTACAAAATTTGTCATTCTGAAGTGTTTTCTACCTCTGAGTACGTTGTTAAACATGGTACTAATAACTTATCTAGGTTGCGCGGGATGAGGATCTAAGAGAGCAAATAGGAAAAGATATACATTTTGATCTTGTTGACCATGATAAAGTTCGAAGTTTCCGGATACAGAAGCAAATGCCTTTCAACCTTTTTAAGGTACTCTTCCTTTCGTTATAAATTCTGTTAGTGGACGTTCGAAAGACCATAAGCATCAGAGTTATCTGCAGTGGATACACCAAAAGAAATAGGGAGTTAAAAACAGTGTGATGATCTATTCTGACTCTTTGAATGTTTTTGTCTCACACTTTTATGTATAATAGAGTTGCTGATCTTGAGAAAAACTGGAAGTCTTATCAGGATTAAGATGAGGTTGTGATTGATACTTTTTTTTTTGTTTTTCTTTATTCATTTGAATTTTCCCGTCTATTTTGGTGGGCTTTGCAATGAGGCATGGAGCTGTTGTCTTTGTGACCAACACTTCTGTGTATTTCTCATTGCAAACTTGTATAGGCAGGAGAAGAAGAATAAAAGATCCTGAAAGAAAGAAAAAATGAACAAATTGTTATGTTGATTCTTAATGTGTTCTAAGTATTTCCCTCACACTTCATTTTGCTGATACAAATTAACCAATTAAATTAATAGTCTGAATTTTCAGATATTCTAGGCTTCTTAATCTAGATGTGTGTATGAAGCAGGAGGAGGTTGCAAAAGAATTTGGTATTCCTGTTCAATACCAACGGTTTTGGATCTGGGCAAAGAGGCAGAATCACACGTATCGTCCCAATCGCCCATTGACACCTCAAGAAGAAACACAAACGGTAAAGCTTTTTTTGGTTTGCATCCTTTGCCCTTCAGAATCTCTTTTTGCTTTTGTTTTCCTGTTTGCCCTGTGAAAAATGGGAAGGGGGCAGGGCTGCTGCTTGTTAATGGCATGTGTATTAGAGAGCTTAGTGTTACTTTAATTCCACAGTTTTGTTTTGGGAGGGATGAGTTTTTCAAGGGATAGTGGATGGAGATTCAAGGTATAAGAAGTATTGTTCTCTGGCTGATTGGTATCAATTTATCTGTAAACTAGTTTGAAGAAGCTCTTGAAGCAAGAGTTCAGCTTTGAAGGATTTTAATCTGTAACAATGATGAGAGAGTTAAATTATTCATGAAGTTTTGTATGGAGAACTGAATTCCTTGAGAAAGTTGGTTTTTGTATTTTTGGCTTCTGTCAAAAGTAAACAAGCGGTCTATCTTTGAAAGAGGTCTGGGGTTTGTTCAGTTTAAGTATTTCCAGGGAGGTAGGTTTTGATTTAGTTGTCCGGTGTGACATAGGTTGAGCTTGAGATGTTCCTCTATGTTGTCATTCTGTTGTGCATATATTTTCTTCTGTTGGAAATCCTCTTTCAATTCTGACTCCATGGCACTTCTATATTGCGCCAAAGGCACTGTTGTTTCTTCGACGTCCTAGTAGGTTAACCATGATGAATAGACTTGTTGAGATTTCTGGTCAGTTTGTTAAATTCTTTATCAGTTTTACTCTTGTAAGTTCCTTTTTTGCTTTTGGTATTAGTCAGTTAATAGGATGTGGAATCGTCTTGATTGCCTTTTTTGTGACTAATCTCCAGTTTTGTTTTCTTTATTTTGTTTTTATATTTATCTTTTGATATCTCTTTGTTCTTGGCATTTTCCCCCATCTTGGAGGTCTGCATATGCCTTCTACTGTCAATTTATACTTCTTATATGGAAGTGCAGGTTGGGCAGTTGAGGGAAGTATCAACTAAAACTCATAATGCAGAACTCAAACTGTTTTTGGAAGTAGAATATGGACTGGTACTTTTTGAACCATCTTCAAGACAATCTTGTTAGCAATTGCTACTTGCATGTGGTTGTTATTCAAAGGCTCTGCTGGTCCTACTTTTAATGCATTTTTACTTGCACTCTAACCTTGCAGGACTTGCGTCCGATTCCTCCACCTGACAAGACTAAAGAAGATATACTTCTGTTCTTTAAGCTTTATGATCCTGAAAAGGAAGAGCTTCGGTAATTTGCTTTTTATGTCCATATACATATATTTTCTACGTGCATGTGTATGTATATGCATGCATGGTTACTCATTTAAGTAATGCCTTTTCTTTCCGTTCATGGTATGCATTTGATATGCGGTCTGTTTTTTCTCTTTCTAGATATGTTAGCAGGCTTTTTGTTAAGTGTTCTGGAAAGCCATCTGAAATCTTGACGAAACTAAACGAATTGGCTGGATTTGCTCCAGAGGAAGAAATTGAAATTTTTGAGGTCTGTATTCCTTTTCGACACATAATGGTCTGTAATAATTTTGTATCTGTTCGCTACTTTGTGATGCTGAATTGGACATGGAACATGAACTTATTTTACCTTCTATATCTTCTTGCAGGAAATAAAATATGAACCTAATGTCATGTGCGAGCGCCTTTGCAGGAGGACTTCATTCCGGTTTAGTCAGGTATTTGTCATTCTTCTTTTGTTTCAGTTTTTGACACTTTTACAAACTTGTACTTTCCTCCTCATTAAGTCTTTTATCTTTCTGCTTTTTACCCTCTGGAAGATTGAAGATGGGGATATCATTTGCTTTCAAAAGCGCCTTTCACCTGAAAGTGAAGAACAAGTCCGATATCCTGATGTTCCTATGTTTTTGGAATATGTTAAAAATCGCCAGGTGAACCTGCTTGGATTTTTTATTTGGTATTTAGGTTCTCATAGTCATCTACTTTTCTCTTGGGGCACGTGTTCATTCTTCTTGTTCTTTTTCTTTGTGCATGTTATTTATTCATGTGTGTAGGCAGAGCATATATTCTTTATGCATGTCCAGAATATGGGTTTTTACTTTTTTCTTTCTCTCTCTCTCTTTTTTTTTTTGGGTAGTTAGTAACTTTCTTTGTTCCCATTTTTCTTAGTCAAGGTTGTACTTGGTCCCGAATATGGGTTTTTCTTTGGGTAGGTTTTGTTATGAGCTCAGTAAAAACTCTTCCAAGGGATTGCTTGTTCAATTTTATTACTCTCTCTGCATCACCTTTGATTGCAGTCAAGCTGCTCGAGTTTGGAAGTATTTCTTTTTTTATATTTTAATGCTTCAACAAATTTGCTTTTTCTGTTCCATTATTATTCCCAAATTGATGTATTCAAGGATTTTCTCTTAGACTAAATAAATTAAGATGACCTCTTTGTTGTAGATAAGTCCACTGGACTTCAAAAAGTTAAAGGTGATGCAGTTAATAGCAAAGATGTACTATATTCCAATAATTTAATAGAATTTTTAAACTAAATGATAGCGCTTATGTAGGGTTTCTGGGAGTATTATGAATGCAAAACAGGATATAAGTTTCCTTACTTGCATTATTGGCACCGAAATGGAATGTTGGGAAGGCAAAGAGCTTACAGTTTACTTGGCTGTCATTTATAGCTGGAGTAATAGAGAATACATCATCTTTTCTTGCTATGTGAATGTTGAGTGCATAATTTCTTAAAGTAATTTCATTTTTCCAGTCCTCTTATATGATCCTGAACAGCAGGTGGTTTATGGGCATTACCATGGGGCTATTTTGTTGCAAGTACGACAAGAATTCTCTTATCAACCTGGATAACTCTTTCTTCAAATTTTCCGTTTTCAGGTTGTTCACTTTCGAGCCCTGGAGAGACCCAAAGAGGATGATTTTTGTTTAGAGTTGTAAGTACTTGCAATGCTTTAGGTCTGGATTGTTGGAGACTATTTCTGATTGTCATGTGCTAATACTATCTTGTTAATCAATTTTTAGAGCAAAGAACCACACTTATGATGATGTGGTGGAAAGAGTAGCTCAACGGCTTGGTCTGAACGACCCATCAAAAATTAGGCTAACTCCTCACAATTGCTATTCTCAGCAACCAAAGCCCAATTTCATTAAATATCGATCTGTTGATCACTTACTAGATATGCTTGTCCATTACAATCAGGTATACATGATATGAGCTGAATTTATTTTGGATTTTTTCTTCATGTCCTATATCTCATCTGTAGTTTTTGATCCTATTTCTCCTGTAACATTTGATATTAAGCTAATAATAAGTGGCTATAGAGGAATTCTTGATTTCAGTCGGTTAACTTTTGTTGGTTTTCTTTTACAGATCTCTGATATTTTGTACTATGAGGTGCTGGATATTCCTCTGCCAGAATTACAATGTCTGAAAACACTGAAAGTTGCATTTCATTATGCCACAAAAGATGAGGTAAGTCTCAGATTACCGATATTGTGCAACAGCATAACGGTACCCAAATTTTCTGTATCTAATGGTATGTTTATTACAATCCATCAGGTGATAATTCTCAATGTTAGATTGCCAAAACTGAGCACTGTAGAAGATGTACTTAACGAAATTAAAACAAAGGTGAGAATGGTGCCCACAATTATTTAAACTTCATTTTATTGCGCTTTTCTGTTTCAATGTTATTGAACTAGTACTTATGTGAGTTGATTCTATTAAATATGTAACCTTTACCATGTTTTTTTCCTCCTAGTCGTCGTGTTGACCTGCTTAACATGTAGGTCTACATGGGCTTCTATCTGTTTTTCTTTAGAAGTAAGTGTTGTGTGTCTGGTATGCATCAAATTAAAAGCAGTAGTGTAAAAAATTCTGTTGGAGCTCAAGAATCTTTGGTATATGACTTCCATGTATTATTTTGCCTGTAAAGTAGAAACCCCCAGCAGTGCCTGGGGCGCAACATCCCATTCCTTTTTCTACTCAGCTGGATGACTTCAGATTATCAATCTTTTTTGTTCACTATGTAACAGGTGGAATTGTCCCAACCAAATGCTGAACTTAGATTGCTTGAAGTTTTCTATCACAAGATTTACAAGGTAACTTTCCCATATTGGAAGCTGTTTATGATGGTATAGTGACAGACTGAAAGTAGTGGAGGGCAAAGATGGCTTCTACTCTTAGTGAACTGTGTCATTAGTGGAGTGTCTTTTGAAAAACTGTTTATTTTTCCATGGCTATGCAAATTTTGGGTCTATGAAGGAAACATGAGTTTGAAATTTCATATTTAGTTATATTCATCAATAGATGTGTTGAGCTGTAAATGGTACTAGTGCTAAATTTGTTCTGGGGGAAATATTGAGTTTGAAGGAGGTAAAAAAGGATACCTCTTGCGAGGATTAGTTGGCCAGTGCGGATTTAGTTGTTGTTCAGCTTGAGCTGGTGGAGAACCGAGGTTCCTGGGCCAGTATGAGCAGTCTACTGTATAGGCTGTTGGTATTGTCTTTTAGGACCAAGAAAAATGTGTTGAAAGAATGGAAGATGTTTGGAAAACCCACTGTTCTATATTCTAGGAGATGAGCTTGATACATGTGCCAGCTGCCATTACATGGTTTATGCTGTATGAACACTGTATTTAGCCTTCTATGATGCGAGATCTTTTATGGCCATATACTATGAGACAGGTCATGCTTTCAGTGATACTGGTTTTTTTGTCGTGTATTTCTGTTTCAATTGTGACATGGCCCCTTTTTTTTTTTTTTGTTTCTGATGGATGGTACCCATGGTTGTGTTGTCTTAATATTTGCAGATCTTTCCCCTGAATGAGAAGATTGAGAATATAAATGATCAATACTGGACATTACGGGCAGAGGAGGTCAGTGTGGTTGCCCTTTTCTGTCTTACTTCCCATAGGGTGCAATCTTTACCTTGTTGCATTTTTTTTCTTTCATTCTTCCTCTTCAATTTTGGTTTATGGGAGATAATAGGTGCTGGGTTCTTACTTTTGGTGTTTTTAACCTCGATATATTGGAAAAACGAACATGCTAAGGCACATTATGAACTTGCATGTGTAGGAAATTTCCTTTCTAATGCTTTCAAAAATATTTTATTTGAAAAACTATTTTAAATAATTTGATGTGCTACAAACGCTGTTGCTGTTTGTTTTTGCTTAAGAGATTTGTTAACGCATGTGCAAATGGTTGAACTTATTGTACATACACGTAGACAAATATGACTACTGGAAACACTATCAAATTGGCAAGTATAACTACCTTTGAAACTCATTCATTTGACTTGTGGGAACCTATACGTTTTGTTATTTGTTCCCAAATCATTTTATAAATTCATGTTCTCTCCCCAGATTCCGGACGAAGAGAAGAACCTTGGTCCTCATGATCGCTTAATTCATGTTTATCATTTCACCAAGGAAACGGCACAAAATCAAATGGTACTTGGATGTAGCAGATACTTCATTGTGAATTAGAGATGCCATTAATGCCCTGTTTCTTCCCGTTTGGCTTTGTTTGTTATTATTAATCCTGTGACAATTTGATATTGCATATACACCTTTGCCACTTCTTTCCATCGACAGCAAGTTCAGAATTTTGGAGAACCTTTCTTTTTGGTCATTCGTGAAGGTGAAACTTTGGCTGAAGTTAAAGTGCGAATTCAGAAGAAGTTGCAGGTTCCGGATGAGGAATTTTCAAAGGTAACACTTTTGTTTATTCTCAGCTATTCTCTTTTTAATACAATTCAAGCCATTCTGTTAACATTGGACTGATTTTTACTTGTCCTGAATGGTTAGTGGAAGTTTGCATTTTTGTCACTGGGACGCCCCGAGTATCTTCAGGACACTGACATTGTGTCCAGCCGTTTCCAGGTCAAGCTTGTAGTCCAAAATCTTCTGTTTTTGATGTTTTACCTCTTTCTTGTATCCTCAAACTGAAGAAGCTTGATTTGTTGCCTACCAGAGAAGAGATGTTTATGGTGCTTGGGAGCAGTACCTTGGCTTGGAGCATTCTGATACAACTCCTAAAAGAGCTTACGTATCTAACCAGGCAAATATTCCTGATCTGTAAATATTTGTTCTTTTTTTTTTTTAATCTTAGCCACTTGAATGAATAAATCTTGCCTCTTTTCTTTGCATACCCTTGAAAATTCTTCTACTATTTGAGGTTAAGCAGCTTTGGGTAATCTATTATCTTTTTCCTCTCAAAAATTGCAGAATCGTCACACGTTTGAGAAGCCAGTTAAGATATACAATTAAGGAATCTTAAGATGGGATCTTTAGCTCCAAGCTCAATAGTGCATCTCTCCCGAGTTCATGCGATTGTAAAAAAAGTTGGGATTCTGCTGATTGAAGATGGGATTGAGTGTCATAGAAAGAGGTCACTAGCTTGAGGCTACCTGTCTTCTCTCCTTTTTGTTTCTATTTTCCAGTGGATTGGTGGTTTTGTAGGGCGAAATTTTTCCGTCAATTTTTCTGGGGAGGGAACCTTTCTCCTAGGTCTTGCTCCTTGTTCATACAAGAAAGTAGTATTTGTTGCTCCCTTTTTTTTTTTCCTCCCTTTCCAGGCGCTTCTCTGGTTTGGAGGGACTCAGGTTTGTTGCTTTCTTTGTGTGTAGTTATTGGTAATACCAAGGTTTTGATTTGTGGGGATGTAAAGTGGTAGGGACTCGTGGTTTATGCTCCCTCCTTGTCCATTGCGTTTGATGTATTTTCCAGTTTTCACTTCCCCTCTTTTGATTGTGTACATTGTCATCTTATAATGGGGGATATGCATTTGTAAGAAAAACAGATCGTCTTAGTTAAAGATCCATGTAATAGCCCTTTTATTCTAATGCAATATAAAATGTTTTTCTTATTATGTGGATTCATTCTAACTCAGGGGCACAACACATGCTCATCAAAAGTTTGGTTACTACTTACTCCACGCGTTATTCATTTATTCAATTCATTTATTAAGAAACTAATCTCAACTCCAGAAAGAATTTTAACATTTTGATTTCCAACTAAAGCAACACCATAAGGGGAAATTTTCTACCGGCAATCGATCAGTTCTTGCGTTGCATGTGCCAAGAATTTACATTCCGAGTGGGGAAGGAAATTGGACTACAATGTGTGACAAGCCTCCACTTATGTTACCCAGGGAAAGTACCCAAGTCGCAAGACGGAGTAAAGGAAAGAAAGGAGATGAAACTAGTGGCACCCGAAGAACATAATCTGTCGGAGCATTGCAGCCTTTGCGGATCTAAAGCTTTACTCCACGACTGTGGTCTACCGTCTACAGCACTCTGTAGGCAATCACACCATCAATCGTCTCAACGACCATGCAATTCATTTTTATAAGCAATAGCAAATAAGCTTTTGCTTTATGGCCTGCAACAAAAGAGCAGCCAGTTAGCACAGATGCTGATATAGTCCATCCATGAAAACAAAAAAAAAAAATCCACGCGCATTCTGTTTCTTTGAAAAAAGAAAAAGAAAAAGTTTATTAAGCTTTGTACGCCAAAGAATTTCCGACTTTAGATCTAGTATAAACTAATTATCCGGGTCCACCTCTCTCTTGTTAGTCTAAAAGAATCACAAAGAGCTCCCCAATTTATGGCACGAAAGATAATATATTTTGTTGTGTCCCATCCTGTGGTGCACAACTCTGAGAAAGGAAAGCAAAAATCTGACGACTATACCATTCAATAATGCAAAATAGGTCCTATATGCTAAACTAAAGAGAAAAACAGGTGGTCCTATGTCAAATGACTCATTTCACTTCTTTATGCAATTTCACCAAGTGAATTGAGGGAGACAAAGACGAGTTTGATAACCTTGTAAGAATACAAAAGTCCTGACCATTGCTCTCACTGAAGGAGTCAAAAGCTTTAATAGCAGTCAATGAGCTGCAAACCACATAGATGAGCTAATAAAACCTGACCAATCTAAAGATGCATACCTAATCCTAACAACGAAATCTCATCTTGTTGGATTGTGTCCACCTTCATGCTCCTCTTTGCCAGGGAAGAATTCATCTTCTCGACAGCAACAATAAGATCCTGGCAAAGGTAATATTTCAAAGTTGTACTTAGGAAACAAGAAGAAGACTGACACCAAAAAAAAAAAAGATCCCTAATCGAATATATAATGTCAAACGTTACAATGCAGTCATTTTTAAGCATGAATCAGAAGGTTCTCGGTGATTTTATCTACACCACATCGATTTAACTCTCATTACCCTCCACCGAGGCTAGCAGACTAGGTATATACCAGAATCATCTAACTTTTGAATATACATCCATGAAGAATTGCTCTTGGTTTGAATACGCAACTTAACAGATTACAGGCTTTCTCTTCCAGATCAATTCAACTCTAACTTCCACTATGTCTTGACAGCTTAGGTATGAACCTGAGTCATCTAGCTTTGGATTCTATAAGCATGAAGATATTGGTCCTGGTTTTAACGCTTTTTAACGCCCAACCCTTTGCTTAACAGATTACAACCTTACTCTTCCAGCCTTGACAAAGATACAACTCAAGCATGACAAGAAGTTGCAAAAACTTGATTCACCACAAGCTTCAGTTATTTAGTTAAACAGATGATCTGCACAACCGATTTGGTTACCTGAACAGAAACTACATGAATAAAAGTAGAAAACAGGAAATTAACTTACTAACCACAAATTGAACTATAGGTATACCAAAATCATAGTGGAAATATAACTGCTTACACCTTTATAGTGTATTTATCCTATGTAACTTCAAATAACTGCACAGCCTAATAATTTAACGACAGTAGAATCTTTAGCTACAAGCAGAAGAAAGTACCTCCCAGGATGCCAAGCTCTTGATATGTTTAGGGAGGCCTTCATAATCATCTCTTGACGCAACTATCCGTGGTTTAGAATCCCTGGACGACGTTAATCCATCTCTCATTTCACCTAGTTAATTACACCAAAAAAAAAATCACTCACAAATTTGGATTCAAAAGATAAAACCTTTTTACGATGAAAAAACCAAGAAATCAAGAACCTTCACTTTCTTGAAACATCTTTGCAGTGTGAATGCTATTATTAGCTGTCAAAATCCCATCATGTCAATTAACAAGAATACACTTTTCTTAGAATAGACCACTAGAATTAGTACTAAACATCTGACAAAGCAAATAGATTAAAACCTTCCTTAATCCGATTTTTAAAATCATTTAGTCTGACCTTGATCAGATGCTATGGTAGCAAGACAAACATCGGAAAGTCCAAGATTCTTTAAACTGAGAGTATCATCCAACCTATCAAAACGTTAAGTTCTGCACCAAGGAACCTCAACTGCTTCCTCCAAGATTATATTCTTCAAGATCAACCAGAAATCTGAATTTTTTTTTTGTTTTTTTGGGTTGGGGGGGGGGGGATAATAAAATAAAAGGAAAGGGGCATAGTAATTTGACAAGTCAACATTCATATTCAACATAAACTAAAACAATAATTAGAAGGATACAAGGGATCATCTTGGAATTTGCTACGAAAAGGCAGGGTGGTTGTGCTGCTGCTGCTCGTAGGAGGTGATAAAGATAAATCATCGTCGTCGGAATCCTTTTCCTCTTCATCTTGGTCTTCATCAGTGGCAGCTAATGGTAGAAGCAAAAGAAGTCAAAATATTGGGTAAATTTTCTAAATCCCTCAAAATTGGGGAAAAAATTTACAGCGAAAAAAAGGTGCTTCCATTCATATCTGATTTCTGGAGATGTAATCCTATAACATGGAGTATAGAATATAAATAACGGCGGCTACCGACCGGATGATGGGATTTGGGTGGCGGAAGTGGAAAAAACGGGGTGCTGTTGGAGGGCAAGGAGGTGAATTTGGTTGTGGTTGTAGACTTGGGTGCAGTGGCCGAGGAGCTCCTCAAACGACACCGTGTCACAGGACATGGACTCCAGCAAGTTGAGGTCGGTGCTGGTGGATGATATTCTCCGGTTTAGAAATTCCATGAACGTAGTCGAAGCCGAGTCTTCCGGCATTTTATTTTCACACCCAAGATGGGGAAAAAAATCAAAACCAAAAGGAAAACACAGAAAATAAGACGATTGGAGAAATTTTTTTGTTCTCTGGTACTACAAAAAGTAAAAGCAAATTACCACATAAAAAAAAAAAAGAAAAGAAATGGAGAGCGTGTGGGGTAAACCAACCAAGGGGGATGGGCCGGCGGTCGGCGGATTGTATGAGGGCGTCGCAGCTGCTTTGGAGGTGGTGGCAGAAACTCGAGATGCTTCCGCAAAACTTGCCGCCGATCCATTTCTCCTCCCTCCCCTCCATTCCAATTTCGTTTTCCGGGAGTTTGGGCGCCCTTTTCCACTTCAAAATAACAGCGCCGAATTATATGAAATGATCTTTAGAAAGCAATCTACAAAACCTCCACAAAGCGCCTGTAGCTCAGTGGATAGAGCGTCTGTTTCCTAAGCAGAAAGTCGTAGGTTCGACCCCTACCTGGCGCGGTTAATACTTCAATCGTTTTCCTTTTCCCCATTTGCTCAAGTGCCATATTGAATTCACATAAAGCTCTTAGCAAATCAAAGTTATTGGACTTTTGACGAAAAAAAAAATCAAGTTATTGGACGGGGAATGCTCTTGGGATAATTTCAGAAACCTCACCTGAGGTTTCGTGAAATATCACTAAGCTCCCCCCACATTTTCAAAATCTCTCTTACTACCCCTCAAGTGATTGTGGTGTCACATGTCACTATCAAAATGGATGAATTGTCAATAATAACCTCATTTCTTCTAACAATTATTTAGCATATGAAAAGAAAAAAAAAAAAAAAGCATGTAATAGCCTAAAGCCCGGGAAACAATTGGCCCACTTACAAAAAATAATGTTTTGATTTCTAGTTCAATTTTTTCCTTTAACATTGGACTTTATAATTTGACTTGAATTTGGGGCCAATACATAATAGTTTTGACTTTTCATGTGCACTTAGTATAAAGTATAAACCATTATTGATATTGTGCAAGCGTCTTGATAATTTTTGAATATAACCAAATATAGATATATTTTTTTAAAATTACCCATGGCCACCTTTGCTTTTAGTCACGTACTTACCTTAGTTCACTAGTTATTTCTTAATCTATTATACCTTTGTTTGGATAGAGGATTATTTGCCAAAATTTATTTGCTTACATCATCATTACAATTTCCAACACACCTTTTAATCTCACATACATCACATCACAAAAAGTGTTACAGTAAAAATATCTCAAATAATTTACAATCCAAACAGTAAAGAAATCAGCACCATTTCCTTTTGACATCCAACACTGGTAGCAAATTTAGAAACGAGAATAGGATCCTTATTATTACCCTTTCGATATCTTTTTTAATATGTTTTGTTTTATTTTTATTTTTCTTTCAATTTTCTTCCTTACACTGATATAATCAGAACATGTGGCTACGATAATGTTCTTCGTAATGTCAAAATTTTTTATGCATACGTCCAATAATAATACCCTTATAACAAGGGTGAGTTGAAAAGAAACTAACTTTGTATATATTGAAAAAAATTGGGGTGGTTTTGAATGGTTGTTCTTAGGAGTTTTTGTAAAAAAAGTCAAATATATATTTTTCTATTTACATTGTTGATTACAGAATTTTAAAGTTCAAAGAAGGTGTACAAATAACATAGTACAAACAAATAAATAAGAGTAAAATGTCATACTTTTTGATAGTTAATCATTTTCTTCTACTAATTTCCTCTCAATCTGCCCATTTTCTAAAGCTATTTCTACCTTTTAATATTGCTGCTAGGAAGCCAAAACTAACCGTTGCCTTCCTAACGGTCATTCACCTTTCTCACTTGCAGTCCAATTTTCATGCATTTCACACTTTGACCCCCTCACTTTTTGCATAGATTTTTTTTGGTCTGCTTAAGGGTATTAAGGGAACTAAAACACTCTCTCTCCTTCAAAATGCATTTTCTATTAATACTTTTGGTTAGAGGGGCTGACATTGTTAACAAAATGTCAATTCAAAGGGTGGTAAGAGAGATTTTGAAAACGTGAAGGGAGCTTAGTGATATTTCATGAAACCTCAGGGGAGGTTTCTGAAATTATCCCAATGCTCTTGGTACATCCCTTTTTATCCTTTCCAATCGACAATTGACACCCTGTAGATATAAGTCATGTCCGACCAGATCCATACACTGAATGCTCTGATTAAGCAAGCAGCACAAATGAAGAAAACGGCAGTAACCCTATGTATGGAAATTTGGGCCATTTCAACCAACACTCGCAACTTGAGATTACAAGGAGGATGGATATCAATGCTGGCCTGTTCCACACTCTTAGGACCATTCCTCAGAAGTCAGAACTACTATATCAAAGCTTTGAAGAAGGAAAAGAAAATATTGGTGCCCGTAAATTAATCCCAGACACTTGGAATTGATTGAGCACAATATAGCTTCCAAGGGGGAACCATTTCCAAATCAGCCTTTGGTGTACATATATAACTTGCTGCTTCTCTCGACCCTTTGGTTTGGTCAGAACTCACAAACCCGGTACCCAGCAACCACCGCTGTAAAATCGTAAAGGGCCAAGAAGAAGGGCACAGGGACAGAGCAACAACTGGGTAAATTAGAAAGGAGAGAGAAGGGGGTGGGGGGGCGATAGGGGAATTATCCTATATACAAAGTCTGGAGCAAAATGTCCTGTTACAACAATTCTAGGTGAGACTGCCTTTAAGCGCGCAAGCTGCCCTTTCAATGGCCCTTGCAACCCTCCAAACCTCATGCTGGATGGCTTCCTGCCTCTCCCCCTTGTTCATCCCCGTGTTTCGAGAAATAGCACCAACTACTCCAGGGAAGAAATTCAGCTCACTTCCACCATCAATCTGAGGCCCATATATCTGCATTGAATAGAACTAAGTATGACATCAAGACTTAGAATTCACGGGACCTACCAGACTGGCTATTCAAGGGCCCAACTAATCAGAGCCAAATTGGCCGTGAGACTTGGTTTGATCCCCACAAGGGGGAGAAAGAGATGGACTATCCTGCTGGTAGTATCATCACAAGTCAAATATGTAACTTCAGTAATTTACTACAATTTCCTCCTCAAAGTATTAAAAACCAGGCAAAGACACCTAAGGCGGCAAGTTCTCTCCCCGTTAACAGTCTTTAACTTTTGAATATTGCGTGGTAACCGTATAACAGAATACGATTTATGATTCAACAAACAGAAAGCAAACGCTTACAAGATGCTTAAACCATCGCAATCCCTGAAGCCCCTCAGCATCCAAGAAGCCTCTTTCAGCAAACATCAGCCGATCATTTAACATTCGCTTCTTTAGCACAGAAAACTCATCCATCCTTTCATCTTCACTCAGTTTCTGTGCAAAAGTAACCCAAATAATCTATCAGAATTAGAGAGAATTACAAAGCCAAATCTGTCCAAGAATGTACAATTTTCTACTTATTAATTTACAGAAAAGAATTTCCGTGTAACCTTTACTTGCTCAGCAATTTCGTCAGCTGCAGCTTTGAAGTCTTGAATGGCCAGAGTAATAGGATTCAATGAGATATCCCCTTCCAAAAAGTTGCTCAATGCGTTTCTATATTCCTGCAGCAAATTTTTTGAAGTGTTTGAATTAAAAATAATAATAATAATAAAATTTTGCATGTAAACCGTCGGCATGAATCCAGCAGGAGAAGAAATCAGGTATAAACCATCAGAACAGCTTGAATCAGAATTCATTTTCTCAAAGATCATCATAGTAACACAAAACATAATTATTCACATTTATGCAAAGAGTAGGGGCTATGAGCATGTGCCCATCACTTGACCAAAATTTCCCAGGTTTTGCAGCATGAAGATGAAAACAGTGCATGCTGTTAAAATAAACAAACACTAAAAAGCATTTCTGAAACCCTTTGATGAGCACATCTGCCATAACTTTTCTGCACATTACAGAAAGAAAATGAGAAAGAGTTACCTGCAATTGAGCAACATAAGAGAGGTAGTTGAAGGGTAAAATTGGATCATCAGCCAAGCGAAGAGCAAGCAGTCCCCAGACACCGCTGACTGCAATATATAGAAGGATAGAAACAGGCAATCTGAATATAGTTCCAGTACAAATCTAACCAGGAGACTTCTATCACAAAATTAACAAAATTATTGAGATACTAAAAACTGGTAAAGATGACAAGCAAACATTGAACCAGAAAAAAAAAAAGGCTACCAGCAACATGCCGCTGAAATAGTGGGTCTCCAAAGTTCACCATCCAGTCATACGAGTCAAAAGCAGTATGATAAACAGGAAAATCTGCCAAGTGCTAAAACTGTCATCAGCAAACTAGCACTCAAGAATAAATAACTAGATAGCTCAAAACAAGAGTTCTTATTTGCTTTTATTTCCAAAAGAGCCAAACATGAACTTTACAGAAGCACTAAAGAGATGTACCTCTGCCATAGTATAAATCAATAGAAGGGACCCCTGCATGCTGTAAGAACGGGGCAAAGTCTGAATCAACTCCACTAAGTCTCTGTATCTGCAAATAAACGACAATCTCACTTAAGAGACAGCTACTTTTGGCATCACCGGCATGTAGAAAATAAACACAG
This sequence comes from Coffea arabica, assembly GCF_036785885.1. Lineage (NCBI taxonomy): Eukaryota > Viridiplantae > Streptophyta > Magnoliopsida > Gentianales > Rubiaceae > Coffea > Coffea arabica. The sequence goes on along the minus strand of NC_092321.1, from coordinate 5,653,699 downwards.
TACTCCATGGGCAGAATAGTGTAGCAAAGGTTTCAAATCAATGTAAATCATGCAGAATCAAATAAAGATATTTCACCCCATATACAACTTGAAACCTAAGTGTAACATATTGTTAAAAGCATTAAATTTCTAGACTTTATACTAATAAATGCATACATTGGGACAAAAGAGAGGATATATCATATCATCAACCAGAAAATTAGAGAATAGCAGAGAAAATATCATATTATCAATAAGAAAAACAAGAATAGCTTGTACTTACATTGATAGCTCTATTGGTGACCTTACATGTTTCAAATATTGATATGTTCTCCGAGTCAGGATCTTTAACCTTCAAAAGATGCAGAAACCTGTCAGTATCAGTGGAAAATAAAATTTTGCTGAAATATTCCAACTGACGAGATAAGCAACTCCTCACAGTTGAGCTCCCTACTTACCTTCTTTGTGACCTCAAAGAGAAGATCATCTAACTGAGGAGTTGCACCAGCAAAGAACCCAGGCCCTTGAACAGCACAATCCACATTAAGGTAAGCTACGGCTTTAGAGCCCAGGCTCACTAAATTCTTTTCCACCCATTCAGTAGACCCTATCTGAAACCATAAATACATAGCCAAATGAGTCATTAATGATAATTGGAAAGAATATCAAGATACTTAATTTGATGGTTTCCAAAAGTTTGTAACTATCCACAAATATAAAAACTAAGGAATTTCAAAATAGAGAGAGAGTCTGTGTGCGTGCACTTGCTTGTGTGCATGTGTGTTTTCTGGATTCAGCATTATAGTTGTAGGCCATCCAGTACAGAATAAACTACTATGAAGCAGGATTATAGTCTCTTCCTTATTGTGCAATTTTGCAGCAAAAAGCTTTTCAGTAAATAGCTGAATAGACCCAGCATCCAACAAAATATCAGAAAACCTCACGAGCATTCCACCACATATCCCCACTCAGTTCACAGGATAAGTGAAAAAGGACACAAGATTTTTTTTTTTCTTGTGTGAACACTTTGGGACCGTGTTTTCTACGCATACTACATACTTGCTAAAGAATTTTAAAACATTTGCCTTCAGCTGATAGGATAAGGCTAGTCAAGTGCTTTGCCTACAATGTAAATTCCTAATTTCATAGAGACTTTACATAAATGACAATTTTAACTAGTTAAAGCTCAATGGTGCATGTCATAGAATTTTCCTACTATTGACATGCACCAATTGTAGAGGCCAGTAAGATTGTAGATAGAATATTACCTACCATACCAAACTCTTCTGCATCCCAACTGCCAAAGACGATGGTTCTTCGAGGACTCCAACCCAAACGCATCAGAAGAGCAAACCGACGGCCAACCTCTAGTAGGGCAGAAGTTCCGCTGTTAGGATCAACAGCTCCATAAGTCCATGCATCTCTATGATTGCCGAGAATTATAAAGCGATCAGGCTCTTCTGATCCTCTGATGACTGCAAAAATATTATGAATTGTTTCCATCTTCTTCTCACCCTGAAAGACAAAAAAACGTTCAGTAATATTGCTTCTTGCAGCTTTTGCTCCACTGTCAGAGCACTTTTAATGAAGAGATAAGTTAAATTTCCAATCCTAATTGATTAATAGCTAGAGATGCCATATTCAGATTAGAAATTTGGTGCAGAGTAACAAGTACAAAGTGTATCTCCTTTTACTTATCAAAATGGTATCCATTTACTTTACCAGTATATAAGATTATTACTCAGCAAGGACTAGTGCAGCATATTGTGCACCAAAATACAAGTTCTTCGAAAGATTCCCAAATGCAGAATTCTTAGATGTTCGCCTTGTAGGGTAGTAGCAAGCTCAGAAGCTCTGCGCTAAGTGCTACTAAATGAAATTTGATGACGAGATGACCCAATGATAGTCAAAAAATTACACAGCCCAAAACTTAAACTAATTAAGTTCAATGAAATTCTGAAGGAGCTATACAAGCTAAAGTATTCCATCAAAAGTCAAACTTCAAGAATCGATTAACGGTTAGAAAACCCAAATCCAGAACGCAAACAAGGAAAGCTATATGCATCCTAACCACCAGAAAAGCAGTCAAACATATCATACAAATTCTAATTACTATCATCCATCGTCTTTAAAAAAAAAAAAAAAAAAAAAACTCCCCATATATCACACACTCAGACAAACAACTACTCAACAGATCAACATTCATACGTCACAACTGGCCATTTACTATCCTAACAAACGAAAATAAAGTAGTATTACCATGCCACCAACTCACCAGATATGTAAAGTTGAGCAAAACGGGGCCTGGCCCAACGCGTCCAATTTTATTACTCTTTAGATTTTCCCTCCACTCTTGGGGCAAGGGTGCCCCCTCCATCGAACTCAATATGATCTCGGCCGTATCAGCCGACACCGGCATCGACGGAATAGCCGGAAACCTTTCGTTCAACTGCGGGTCATTTAACCTCAACCTCTCACCGCCCTGGACCCCAGCCCACCACCCGGGGCTCAATGGGTCCCCCAACCCCTTCATCACAGTCCCTCTCTCCACCCCTGCGAATTTCTCTCCCTCGGTGTACATTAGCACCGCCGCCACCCCGTGCGCTGCCGCCTTCTCCACCGCTGCATTTCTCGACAACCCGGCGCCTCTCCGGACGATTCCAATGCAGCCCTTAAACTGCACCCCGAGCCCCCGCAGCGCAATGTAGTCCTGCTCTCTCCCGTAGTTGAGAAACACGGGTTGACCCAAAGCCGACCCGGAGGGAGAGTAGGCATGGTAAGCCTTCACGACGCCGGAGAATCCGGGTTCGGACAAAGGAAGGTCAAGGGAGGAGCCGTTGCTAAAGTGGGCAGTAAGAGAGGAGAAAGAAGGGTAGGAGAGAAGGACGGTGTGGTTAGAGACGTGGGTTTCGAGCCCGAGAGCTTCGAAATGGGACTTGACGTAAAGGGTTGTCTGGAGAGAGGGAGGTGTGCCGGCGAGGTGGGGTTGGAGGGTGAGGTGGCGGAGGTAGGTGGCGAGGGTGTAGTTACTGGCAGAAGAAAGGAAGATGTTCTGGTAGTGAAGGGAATGAGGCCTGTCGTTCTGGTGAAGTTTGTTTGAGGGGGTGGCGGTGGTGGTGGGGCGGTGGAGGGTGGTGTAAAGAGTGAGGAGGAGGAAGAAGGCAAGAATAAATAGAAAGGAGAAGGATGATATGGAAGGGAAAACCATTTTGGTAATGTTGTTTTTATGAAGCATTATGATTAAAGTGGCGGCGGCGGCGGTGGTGGGGGTGGTGGAAATGGTGGAATCGTTGTGGGGATTCAAGAAGAAGGAAGGCTTTTAAGTCGGTTGTCTCAGTTAATCTTCTTTGCTGCACTCTGCAAACATTTGTCAGCTGGCATGTGCAGTATGTATAGAAAGCAGTAGTGTGTGTGTGTGTGTGTGTGTGATTATGGAAGATAATTAAAGACTCCTGCATACATACTACTGCTACTAATTGCTTTTGTATGTATTGATGAAAGAAGTTACACTGGGTTTTAATTCAATAGTACTCGTGTAAAATAAGATACACTACCAGCTACTAGCTTTGTTAAAGAATCATAGATTAAAATTTTCTAGTGGTTGCTAAAGTCACAGGAAAAATTAAAATCAGTATTTGATTAAAGTGGCATGTGTAAATAAATTATACTTATAAATCAAGCTGCTCGGAAATTGCGTTACAAAAGCCTTTAGGTTTAAGCTGCCCTCCCCCGTAAGCCATTGACAATCAAAGCAATGCCTAAACACCATAATTAATTTGTTGAAGATCTAAAATCATGTTGCGTTCAACTGTTCATCATCAGCCTGATCCGACCCGCTAACATCCTGATTTACTACGCTTTGTTTTTTAAAATTTTATTTTTAATAGTCCTACTTTTATGTACAGCAGCAGTTTGAGTGTGCTTGGATAAAATATTATTTAAGAAAATTAATGTAACACTTTTTGTGATATAATAATGTATATGTGATGATAAAAAGATAATTAAAAATATAAAAATATGGATTGAAAAATATGTTTATGATAAAAGTAAAATATTATTTAAACAAATATTATTCAATTTGCAACTGTCCAATAGAGTTTTTTTCGTTACCTCGCTACAATTATTAGTTACGTTTTTTTTTTGACGGGTACAACACAAACCCGACTAAACTAAAAGGTTAACTTGACACCTCCTTCGAATATTTTTCACAACAGGTGAAATTTGAAATCCCTAACCTATAACTCTGAAGAAGAGATTTTTTTAATCCCTTTTTGGTGACCATTGAATTAAAACTCGTTGGTTAACTATTAGTTATGTAGTAGTAGTAGTAGTTTTTGGTATCAAGTCCTGATATTTTTTTAAAAAAAGAGTTCAGAGAAATTGTCTGAATCACATCATTTAATATGAGATCAAAATCGCGTATGAAATTTTACCAAAATTAAAAGGATTAGTAGTATTATCCAAAGAGGAAGAAATTTACCTAATTTAGTAAATTCGAACATCGTACTACTACAAAGTTCTTAGCAAAATGAAAAGCTTTTAAGTTAAAGAGGGATGGGGAGAGAGGAGATGAGCCGGATGCATGATGCATGCTGCTGTTGTAGCATGTACGGTCCGGGCCGAGTTCATGCATGGAACGATAAAAACATCCATTATCAACATCAACATCAACATCAACATGAACACGGAATGGACTCTGCTTTTCTCAGAAGCGGTGACTTTTTTTTTTTAATATATATATATATATATTAAAATAAATTCAACTCCTATCATCACCGTAATTCTAAATATCCTCTCAAGATCATATAGATTGCTTATAGTAATTCTTTCCAATATTTTAGCTTCACATTTTCACCTTTTTTTTTTTAGCTATTTACAAGAATTGTTGCTTTAATTCTTGAAACACATGCATGTACATTTTGTAACACCATGCTATATATTTTCAGTTATTTTCTCCACTCAGATAAGAACAATAATGTCTAATTGTCTATTTATGTCACTGAATTTATTGAAACAAAATTATAACAAATTGTCGATTAATACGACCCTATATCAACAGTAAAATTTGAAAACACAGATCTGTCTTCTACAAAAGAAAAAAAAAAGTGACCTGTCTTTGTGAACTTGTGCTGGCCTAAGAAGCGATTGACTGTAGTCTGTAGTGGTGGTAGTGACTAGTGACTAGTGACTAGTGACTAGTGACTAGTGACTGTAGTCTTAGCAGCGGGGCACCCTGTGGGGTTAAGTTCCCACATCGCTTGGGGGGTTTGGGGGGTTTAGTAGTTAAGTGCTGCGGAGCACTTCAAAAGTTGCCGGCTTTTGAAGTGTCTTCGCAGAGTCCATTTATCGAAACACTCATACAAAAAACTGTGAGTTATGAAAGGGGGACTAGTGGTGGCGGCGTGGCTAGTTTCAGGTGCTTCCAGGAAGTGCAGAGAGTGTACCGTGTACGTCCTGTCGGGTCAATTGCCAATTTACCCTCTCTGATTTTACCAATTCCAAACAGCTTCGGAGGCCCACAACTTTAATGGGCCATTTCTGGCGCAGCTTGCATTCCCATGGAGAATTGTCGACTTACTGTGAACCAAATACGATGGAAAATGAACAAATCTCATGGCCCATCGTTCTATATTACCCATTTTTTTAATGAAAAAAAAATAAATAGATAAATTGTTACACACCCATTAACAGAAAAAAAAAAAGAGCTTCCCATTTTATTTAGAGTATGTGTATCAAATAATCCTTTCTAAATATCTCAACCTTTTTTTTAGGTCAAAATGTCACTTTGTAAATATCTCAACTTTTATTTGAGGGAGGATATTAATATCTCTCTCATGGAAGCCAAGTGCCACTTTCTTCTTCCTTTTCTTTCCCCATTATTAAAGTAACTGTGTTTAGATAGGAGATATTTTGTTTAGATAGGAGATATTTTTTGAAAAAATACTGTAATACTTTTTTTTTCTGATGTGATGCATGTGAGATACAATGATGATTAAAAATATTTAAAAGTGATTGAAAAATATATTTATGATGTAATAAATTTTTTTTTTTACAAATAGTAAATCACCCAAACGCATCCTACAAGTAAATGTTTGGACTTCGGAGGAGCAATATATCTTGTAAACTTTTGCCGAGCATCTTTTGACGGCAAGTAGTCTTTGCATTCTAAAAATATCCCCGATCATTTTAGCATTTTATTAAGCGTAGAAAGATAGATGAAGTGTTCATCCCCCAAAAAAAAAAAAAAAAGTGTCAAAGAATTATTTTGGAGTGCAAATAATATATTTTTTTTACATCATTTGACAGTCAGCGCTTAGCACCTTTTTTTGGTAGGGAGTAGTAGTTGCTGCAAAGACAAAATTTTGGGTTGGCCCCGCTCTGGATTCTGTTGCTTGCAATGTGTCAAGCATGGAATCGACTGCCACTACATATGTTCATTGCAGCCAGTTCTTATTGGTGGCTATTTCTCATTAAATTAAATAACACCTAAGGCTGAGAGGATAATGGATGAAGATTTAGGCATAAAAGTTTGGAAAAGCAAAAGGCTACTTGGCAGAAATAGTTTGGGGGAAAAAACTACTACTATCTTTTACTCGATAACTATGGAACACAGAAATTAAAATTTTTTTTTAAAAAAAGAAAAAGCAAGCAGGAGGATTTAAAGACGTCTTCTTTTTTATTTTAAAAAAAGAGTAATTATGGAATCAAGTTATGCTAAGGCAGGACAAGAACATACTTTGGTTCCTAGTGCCACTTTGGAGTGATCATTAAGAAAAGAAAGGAAAGAAAGAAAGAAAAAGACCGGATGGATCAATATGGCTGGCGCTGCTGGTCTTGGAAATGAATTTAATTTCATATTGGAACGATACACGGAATACCGGATGTGTGGCTCTGAGCGCACCGTAAAAGGGAATTTGCCAGGGCTTTGTCCAGGAAAGAGACTTGAAGCTTATTGTATTGGCACAAAGACCGAAAAAGACTCGAAACTTTTCCTTGATTTTTATTCATCTGCTATGGGATGCAACCATTTGTGTCAAAAGCAACGAGAATCAATCCAATCTCACCTTTGCATAATTGCATTTTCGTGCCAAAAAGCATCCCAAAATCACTATCAATCGAGCGTGGACGTTGATGCTCGGTGAGTGGGAAAAGCATTACCCACGAGCTTCCAACCGGGGGCATTCACCTGAAAAAGATAACCTCCAAATTACACAATCATGAAAGATGCTTTTCCTCGCGAAATATTTGGAAAGATTCTGATGTAAGGCATGCATAATGTATCTATCCAAAAAAACTAGAGCCGTCTGAGTACCATGTTCATCAATTACCATATTGAAGGGGAGACCAATCCACAAAAGCAGCTTACCATCGACAACTTTGCCAATTTTGCAGTAGGCAAAGTGGGAAATGAGGTGCCAATCAAACTAGCATTGTTGGACCTGCAAGAAATGGAGAATAGCTAGTTCTTATTTCCAATCCTCTCTAACAGTATGTAAGCCGATTTAGTAGGCCAGACCCATAGTTGGGTCCTCCTCAATCAACCAAAATAACCAACAAGTATCAACAGGCTGCATATGGCATCCTAATGAATTCAAGGAGTTAAAATTAGGGGGCGTTTGGTAAAAGGGTATCGAAATGAAGTAATGGAATAAACTCCATAGTTGGTGTTTGGTTCACTGGTATGAGAATTGAAATTTTGGAATGATTTCTAAAAATTTGGCATCTCTCCATTCCTTAGTAAAAGGTTGGGTTTTGTCCAAAACCCAAGTGTGATTCCAAAATCTTATAATTACATAATATTTAGTATAATTAATATTTATATGATATTATACATATTATATATTTATATTTGTATTAGAATATATACATATATATAATATATTATAATTATAATATTTTATTACAATATTAGTATATTATATAAATATATATTATAATTATTTAGTTAAATATAATTATATTTATATAATATATATTATAAATTTATTAATATTATATAATAATATATTTATAATATGTGACAGCCCCACCTCACCTTAAGGCGAACCAAAGGGTTCGGCGGACCGCCTGCCCAACTCTCGCCAGAACTACGGAGTCGAATCACACAAACCCAATATAGCACACGCGATAGGACCCAAAGAAAACGAACAATCGGAAACTACTAATGTGAGAACATGCTTACCAAACCATAAAATCATAGTTTCAACGGAATACATTTAATAGACAAGATTAAACACTTATACATATATTTGCATCGGAGTCTTTAGCAAATTAACTAGACTAAAATATAAGCCAAAGTATTCATATACTTAAAATACGATTCAGGTTTCGATTGCAAAAGAACTTAATAAAATACAAATTACACTAGTTTGACCCTTTCTTCCAAGATCATGGTTTCAAAATTTGCTCCTGAAAGAAAAACAAAGATAACGGGAAGGGGGTGAGCTTACGCTCAATGAGGTACCAAAATAATAGCAGTCAAATCTTGACATTTCACATTTAACCGATCAAGTATACATGCCAGATATGAAGTAAAGCAATTAGACACAATGATTCAAATAGGAAGGATACAAGTGGCTCTCAGGAGTTAGATTTCCATGACAGAACTTGATCCAAACCCGTTGACTCTCCGTCAACGTATATAGAACCAACATGTCCATAGACCCCACTTTACACCAAATTTCGTCCACCAAACATACTCCTTACCGAGTCCGAACACCTCAACAGAAACAGAAGTGATAATACTCGAATATACCGGAATCAAGAGTCTCAATACCCAAAAATTCACAGAAACAGACTACCGTGGTTCATTATCAAATCGACCAGACCCTTGCGGATTCGACTCGAGTAACTAGCTACAGGTGTTGAGTTCAGAGGTCACAGAAAGGTCGTTGGATACCAGTCTCCAAACGATGTCCGAACAGACTCAAATATAGATAACAGATTACACACAGTAAATAGGTATACAGACAGACAAGAGAACGAGTGTGATAAAATACACCCTCGTCTCAAACAGAATAAACAGATAGTACAGTCATTCAAATCACAGATTGCAGGTGCAGAAACCAAGTTAAGTAACAAATGAGGGGAGTGATACACTCACCAGTGCAAGTACAGGTATTTCAAAATTTTCACCTAAAGTGGCCTTAATCACCGTGAAACCCAAAGAATAACAAAGGTAAAATAGTTAAAATTTTCACATCAAAAATCAGGTAAACGGAATGCACAAGTGAGACTCGATTACTAATCGGGTGTCTCTCCAAGTTATATACGAGTACAAAAGAATAAAAATAATATTTTTGGGCAAACGGATAACAGTTGGTACGAGGGTTACAAACAACCCCAAACCCCCTCATTCTACCACAATACAACTCCAACTTAAAGGAATCAGATGCCCTAGCAGATTGGACAGTATTTTTCCCTAAATTTTCTTACTTTTCCAGCCATCATGGCTTCATTTTTTCTCAAATTAGCCCCAATGTCACACACAAAATAATCTCATTTCAATAATCGTTCAATAGGCTCAAAGTCGTACAAGTACCAAAATCAAGTTAGGAAAATGTCCGGAAATAAAGTTTAGACCCTAAAACAAAAGACAGATTCGACGTCGCTTAGCGTATCGGATACAATCGAAGCTACGCTTATCGAATTGGTGTGAAATTTATACCGTTTCGAAACTAAAATAAAGGGCTACAATTTTGATGAATACCACTCAGTCCAGTTCATAGTGTAGCCAGATCAAAATTTTAAATTATAGAACCAGAGTCTCACAATCAGACTAGTTAACCGCACTATACATAAATGACAATAACTCAGGCTATTGAAATCTGATTAAGGCGTTTTTAGAGCCGTTGGAAAGCTAAGACGTAGCACTACAACTTTCGTGTTTTAGCCAAATGCTAATTCAGTACGGACCAGGGTGAACAGATGCGGTCAGATTGGTGAAATGTCAACACTGTCCACCGAACTCTACCTATGGCAGTCAGGGGTATTTTTGTCTTTTCACATGATACAGTACTTGGATTGGGTTGAAATTTTACAGACAATTATAAAACATCATTTTTTACAACTTTTATGTTTTAACCTAAGGCCAATTCGGCCTCCATCATGGCCGAACAGAAACGGACAGAACATGGTTAGTTGAAACCCTAAACTGGAATTTTTGTACCAAACCAGAAATTTTCCGCAACTAATCATATCCAACATATACCAACTCCATTTTACACTATAACAAACCATCAATCCATGACTAAACAATAATTTCTATATAAAAATAGAAAAATCAATAATAAATCAAGAATCCATCAAAACTCCACTTCCAACCATCAAACCTACTACAAATCAACATATTTAGCCACAAAAGTCACTAATAAACCATTATTAAGAACAAAATATGAATTTGTACACACCATACCTTAATACCTCAAGAAATGTAGTCGATGAGATTTCTTTCTTCCAAAACAACTCCACCAACCACTTGAATCCTTCCTAGCAAAGAGTTTTTATGGAGTGATTTGAGATGTTAATGGTTGGAACTCAAGATTTGGACAAAAATTGAAGTGACAAAATGAAAGGTTTTCTCTCTTTTCTCTCTCAATGTGTTCGGCCAAGAAGCATGAAAAATGAAGATGATTTTGGTCAAGTTTGGTATTTGGTAAAGGTGATGAATAGTAAGTCAAAATCCACCCTCCAATGGTTTCATGACACTTGTCATTTTCTATGCTTAATCTTATCCTTTTGTCTACCAAAGGTTAATCCATTTAGATAATCTCTAATTATCTCCTAATACCTTGTAAAATAATATCACTTGATACAAAACTACAATAAGTTGTCAAAAATATATCGCATTTACCGCACTAGCGGGTCCCACGCCAATAATACACTTCAAACTTATCATGAACAAATTTAACCTAGAAAAATGATTTAAAAACTCTATTTACTTATAAAATTTCTAAAAAATTGAAATAGTAGGGTATAATGAAGAAAAATACACGCGAGGAAATAAAATAAATAAGATAGAATTAGGAAAATTTACGGGTCCTTACACTCTCTCCCCGTTAAAGAAATTTTGTTCTCGAAATTTTCTTATCAACGGGATCTATCAAAATCTAAGATAACTAACGGATTGTATCTTCTACGTCCTCAAACAAGTCAGGGACCTGATGGTGCTCTAGAGAATACACCCGAATCAGTACCTTCGATCCAGTCCTTTCCTCTTCCGACTGTCCAGAGTTAGTTTTAGTTGGTTGCGGGGTCCCTTTTCCTTTTCGCAATCGAATTGGATAGTCAGCAATCCGATGATCGGCACTTCCACATCGCAAACACTTTCCTTTTTTCTTCCAACAATTCCCTTCCGTATGATTTGGCCCTCCGCAATATCCACAGGGTCCACGAGTAGCAGAGACCGAACCTCCCGGTGAGACACCACTTGACATCCCCGGTTGTCGTATTTTTCCGTTTCCCTTTTCAATATCAGAGGGTGTACTTTTACCCTCTTGCGCGGAACTATTCCCAGGAAAACCCCTTTTCTTAGCTTGAAAGTTCCTCACATGTAACAATGCATTTTCAACCCGCTGGACTTTCTCCACAGTATCACTAAAGGCGCTAAGTTGGGCTACCGCCAGGTCCTTCTGAATCTCAACATTGAGTCCCTGGACAAAACGCCTTATCCGCCTTTGCTCGGTTACAATCAGTTCGGAAGCAAATTTAGATAACCGAGTAAATTGACTCTCATACTCGACTACAGTTTGGGTTCCTTAACGGAGCCGAATGAATTCATTTTCCTTCTTTTCTTGGATTAGAGGAGAGAAAAACTTGGCGTTGAATTCTCTCATGAAGTTCGCCCACGTTCTCGGTGTTTGTTCTCGTTCCTATTTAAGTCTTATAATATTTCACCAAGAACGGGCTGCTCCCTCCAGTTGGAAGACAGCAAATGTCACCTGTCTCTCCTCAGTGTAGTGTAACGCGACAAAAATACCGATCATCTTTTTCAGCCACCTCTCAGCCACGTCAGGATCAGGGCCTCCAAGAAATTTTGGTGAGTAGAACTTCTGAAATCTTTCAAGAGCTCTATCCTCGCCCTCTATATGGTTACCAAGATTTTCAGATTGAGGATTAGGGTTCTGTCCCCGGTGTTCCACTACATGGGCTAGCAGATCAGTCATGCGCTGGATAGCAGCGGCTACTTGAATATTTGGGTCAACCCTAGGTTCAAGATTTGGTTCAGGTATTGGTTCTCGATTACCCCTTTCATTCAAGGGTTTCTTACGTCCGCGCCCACTACGAGTACCCTCCATTGGTCTAACCAATCTAGGGTCGAAGCGAAAATATAACATTAAAGATAATTATAGGTATAAACAAGTAATAAGAGGTACACACAGATCAAAAGCATATGTACATAAAATAACTGTTGTGGCGACCCCACTTCCCCCTAAGGCGAACCAAAGGGTTGGCGGGCCGTCTGCCCAACTCTCGCCAGGACTCACGCAAGCATTCTAACCCAAAACCTTTCGAAGAATAACCTAATCTATTTCAAAACAATTCCTCCGAAGAAGACCGTCACTAAAACCACATTAACTTCAGAGATAGCAGCGATTTAAAATAGCCAAACGACGGCTCCTAAACATTTCACGCGTTGCGAACTGCGGAATAGAATCGTACCGTCCCAACTAAAAAAAAATTCATACAACAAAAGACAACAATCAAGCCAAGCATCCAAATTAAGTTTTACACATTTTCCAGCTTCAAGTGGCAATCCAAAATAAAAAGTACATTATCCAAATTTAACACACTACAGCCCACACAAATAGTCATAGTATACAAATACATCCCAAAACAAAACATGGATAAGTTTCAAAACTTTCAATTTCCAGAACCTGTCAAGGAAAACAAATAAACGTGGGGTGAGCTAAATCTCAGTGGTGCCCCAAAACATGCAATCAAATAAAACAAATATCACGTATCGATTTTAATTAAAGTAAACAAATAGGAAAGCGTGTAACAGCACAAGATAGGATACAGGGGCTCTCAGGAACCATTCTCCTTGCTTCATCAAAAATTACCGTAGTCGACCCTCCGTCAACTCTCACTACTTAAAATCCATGTAGATACTCTTATTTTTCTTAGCTCCGGCCACCGAACATACCCCAGCTCCGGGCCCGCACGACAAAATAAATGAGAGCGGTAGTACTCGAGTATACCTGGGACTGGTCGAGGGATTTCCCCAACGACGTTGCGTCCAGCAAGAGATTAGTATAGACTGGTTGAGGGATTCACCCAGCGACGTTGCGTCCAGCATGAGATTAGTATAGACTGGTCGAGGGATTCACCCAACGACGTTGCGTCAAGCATGTAGATAGTGCAAGCAGGATATTCACGAATATATTTCAAGCAAGCCACCACTCGAAAGAGCTAGTGCGGTAAAGTACACACTGCCCACTTCGATGGATCAGAAAACCATTTTTCCAATTATCACATATCAAGTCAAGAAAACACTTTAATCAAGTAGGCATAGAACAAGCAGGGACACTCACCAAGAGTGAAGTTCAGATATCAAGTTGGGAATCGAATTCCGCGTCCTCGCAATATCCTAAAAACCAAATTTTGAAACTATAAGTTCTCTATTCAATTTTTTAAACTTATTCGTATAGGGAATAATCTAATATATTACTAGTTTTACTTTCTTCAAGTAATTTCAAAAATCTACTTAGGTTGAAACTTGACAAAAGTAGTAAAAATGTTTCTTATAGTTTTCCTTGAGATACTTTTCCTTAGAAAAGGGTAACTAGCATTATTTTCTTGAAACAATTCGACCATCCACTTAGGATTGAAATTTAGTAAAAGTAGGAAATGTTTTATATGGCTTTCCTTAAAAATATTTTTCTCTATACGAGTGCGGCTAGTACTATTTTATTTAGAATAAGTTTTCTTGCCGAGGAAGTTCTCTGCTATTTTTAGTTAAAGTCACTAAAATCTTGTATTTTGAAAATTTTCCTCTAGACAATTAGCCAGGGACAATTTTAAGGAAAAAAAAGGAAATAGATCAAGACTTAGGGTTTTGAAACTAGTGAAATCATTTTCTAAAAGTAATAAGGCTAGCCTATGCTTAAAGGAGAAATATCGAGTTGGCAAGGTTTAGAAAATCCCTACACGAAATTTCTAACTTTAACATACAGTGCAAAGTTTTATCGTACCATACTAGAATGAAAATATATTTAAATAGCTTGTTTAGAACTTTCTCAAGTTCACAGGACCAAAACGGTTCCTTACGATTCTGATTTGTAAGCACGTAATATTTCAGATTCGTTAATATAACAAACTAACATTTCCAATAGAAATCTCACTAGGGTTTCGTCAATCATTAGCCCTAGGTTTCAATAGATTCATTTCAAATCAAGAATAAAATAAATGACCAAGGCTTCGTCAATCATTAGCACTTGGTTTTGGCAAGCTCATATCACATCTTAACTAAAACAAAATGAAGGTAAGACCTCCAAGAAATTCCAGCAATTAAATGTCATCACCCTTTAATATTTATAAAATCATTCAAATGGCCAAGGGCTTCATCAATCATTAGCCCTTGACAACCATCAATCACTTCCAATCACAATTCAATTCAGGAATTCAAATCACAAATAAGCTAAAGGTTCGATCCAAGTCAAAATTCAGTTTCATGAAGAAACAGGACATTCCAGCAGGGCGGCCTACTTTGAGGAGTTACGGGCAGCAGTACACATGGGGGAAAAATATAAAATTTCTACAGAACAAAGGTCCATGACTCTAGTTTCAAATGCCACTGACGGCACCTTAATCGGATTTTCCTACACCAGGATATAAGCATTTTATTGAGACTGGTCAGTGAAATCCGAAAATCTGGAAACTCATTGTTCACTTGTGAAAAACTCCTTTTCCTCTTTTAACACCATAAGGTTTTTATTCAAACCATCCATACATTTCTTATAGAACTCTAAAACAACATATTCCAGGCATTTTCAACCATTATGTTTCAAAGAAAAATTTCAAAACCAAGCTGAGATTCCAACTCAACCTTCGGCTATCACAAAAGAAATTCCAGCATTTATATACCAACATTTTTGGTTCAATCTTTCAATGTATCAAATATTTCATCGCTAAACAACTTACACAACTTAAAATTTACATCTCCTATGTGGTTCTAAACCATCATATTCCAAGGGAAAAATAAAATAAATTTCCAGAAACCAATAAAAATTTCCAAAGACAAACTGAAAATTCTGGTTCATACCCCTCGGCTATCAATACCTTTCCAGCACTTAGGGTTTTATAAATCCAACTTTTCCTTGGCTAAAACATGGTTTTAGATTCTCAAATTTGTCATGCATCAACTTATCTATTCAATTTAACATTTCCAGTTCGTAGTTAAGTTCAAACAACAATCCTGAACCTCAAAATTCCAGGTTCAAGACTCGCGGCAGCTTACGAAATTTTCCAGCAGTTAGAGGTTCTTAATCCAGTTTTTCCTCGGTTAAAACAGAGTTTTAAGTACTCCATTAGGACATGCAAACACGTAGCTAGCTAGTAAAGATTTCCATATCAAAACCAGATTCAAACAACAATTATACTCATCTAAAACAAATCCAGAAATTCTGTTTAGCTTGGCCTCGGTCGAACATACGTGTAGCAGATTTCTAATTCATTTTATTTTTCTGATTTAAACTCATTAATTAGCTACATGCAAAGCTCAATTATCATGTTATTAACTAGTTAATCATGGTTACAAACTCAAAACAACAAAATTGAATCAAATGAAGCTGTAAAATGCAGGACAAGCTCTCGGCTGCAACAATTCATAAAAACAGAATTTCTTATGTTTCTTGATTCATCATCCGGCTGCACAGAGTTAACATGCAAGGCCTTAATCATATTAATCATCCAAGTTTAAGTTAGCTAATCATAATTTCAGGTTCTGATTACCACAACAAAGCAGATTACATCATGCGTTTCTTAATCGATTCTCAGCCAACTATTTTCTTTTCAAAACAGAATTTTTTTATGCTTTAACAACATCATCCGAATGCACAAATCAACATGCATGGTCTTAATCTTCAAGTTTTCACTCAGCTAATGACACTTAGGTGTTCAGATTGCCACGAAAAAACAAAAATGGAGCTGCATTATCACCTCAGTTTCTCGGCAGCAACATTTCATCAAAACAGAATTTTTCTGGTTTAAACTAATTAATTAACTACCTGCAGAGCCTAATTAACTTGTTATTAACTAGCTAATTATGATTATAAGCTCAAACAATAAAATTAAACCAAATCAAGCTGCATTAATCAAGTTAAGCTCTCGGCAGTTCCATCACTTGCGCATAACAGAAATTCTTCTTTTCTTAATTCCAAATCCGGCTGCCTAAACTCACATGCATGTTCCTAGATGACTTAACCTTCTTGTTTTTAGTTGGTTAAACATTTAATTGAGCTCAGATTGTCGCAGGGAATCAGAAATAATACTACATTTCCAAACCAGCTCCTCGGCAGAAACTTTTAGCCAAAACAGAATTTTTCTAATGGCTTGATTTCATCCACCGACTGAACAATCCATACATGCAAGCTCTGATATAGTTTTCTCTACTAGTAATCAACCTAATTAGTCCAGAAATTACCTCAAATACCAGCTAAGCTCACACACGAAAATTCTAGAATTTTCTTTCCTTCCTCTCGGCTTCAAGCGCAAGTCGGCTGGTCCTGGTTCTTGAGTTGCGGCTGGAGAGGTGTTGTGGTGAGGTTGAGTTCGGTTGGTTGGAGATGGAGGTGTAGAATGGTGAAGCTCACCGAAAATTTGCTCCCTGGTTTCACTCCAGCTCACGGCAGAACCAGAAAATATTTGCAGCTCGCGTTCCCTCCTCCCTTGCTCTCGGATGCAGCTCACAAAGTAACTCTCTCTCCTTTACTCTCGGTCCAAGGCAGAGGAAGAGATAAGATGTGGTTGTGGAGAGGAAGTGTAGTGGCTGCGGTGAAATTGTGCAGAGGAAATGGAATTGGTGAAGAGGCGGTATCTCGGTATTAAGAAGGAAGAGGAAATGGTTTGCGGAGAGTTTGTGCAGAGGAAAATGAAATTGTGGTTTGAGATGTGAAATAGAGAGAAAGGTATATGGTGCCGCGGTTTTAGGAGAAGGGATTGACTGTAAGAATCGGTTGCGTATCGAATTGGAGAAAATGTGATTGGCCGATAGTTGCGGTGATTGAAATTGCTGTCAGAGGGTTTGTTTGGTTTGCATGGAAATGTTGTGGTTGCAAGGGCATTTTAGTCTTTTCACTTTGCTCCCTAATCTCAACTTAATTTCTCCATTCTAATCTTAAAATAAAAAATTATCCCCAAGTGTGATTTGAACGCCTAATTATACACTAGTATACTTAAACCATTTTTTATCGAATATTTATCGATTACACTTTAATATTAAGGTCCCTAACATTAATTAGCGATTAAATTAGTTATCAGAATATCCAATTATTTATTCTTAAGAAATAGAGTTAGTCTAACTCGAAATTTATCGATTTAGTAATATAAAGTCAAGTGAAATAATAATTTACCACCAGTGTGTCAACTTGCACATAAAAATTATTTTTACGCACTTATTGTGGAAACAAAGAAGGCTAAGACTATAATTATCGAAATTTTCACGCCTTAGGTATGTTTAGCATACTTGTATAATATTTATCTAAAATTCATTGTTTTTCATCTTAACGCGGAAATTCCTATTAACATTTAACATTAGCAACTAATTGGAATTAATCATTGGAATTTAAATAATTTGTTTTAAGATAGTAAGTTTATCGACTCAAGTGTCATTAATTTCGCATAAGGGAATTTAAGTATTCTAACATTTTATGCTAAGGCGAAAAATTTAATCTAACTCTAAAGATATTACTTTAGTTTAGCAAAACCAAGAAATTTCATAACTTAGGAAAATTATATTATTTTTCACATAGACCTATTTTTACGTTCTTAATTGCGAACAATTAAAAGTAATGCTAGAAATTATTAAGGAATAAAAGAAATGCAAATGAAATATGCACTAGCTTATATATCCATTTTTAGGGTTCTCACAACTGTACCGAACCAGTCACACAGTAGCAGTCAGCAAGATACAACCAAAAGAGATCCATGAGGGTAGCGGGGTCACCTAAAAATATTATAGACGAACTAGGTCAAAAACACAAAAGCAACTAACGAAAAGCTATTTCCCCTATAGGCCTCCATCAATAATCTACGAGAATACCATAATTTATATCTTAACCCAGGTTAATCATGCTTACTAACACTCGAACAAATCACATGAAATTCCATAGAATCAAATGTCTAGTTCGTCCAAGTCCTTTCTAACCTAGACTTTCATCTATTTAGTAGTTGGGTACAAAAATCCCCAAATAGGATAATTCACAACTCAAGTCGGCCGGTCCCAAGAGTAAATCATCCATAGTAACGATTCCTACCCGACATACATATATAATTTCATCAGGTACTATGATAAAGATTTTTACACTTATAACGTGCACGATTCATAACTTATGCTCAAAAGAGCACTTATACCTTTAGACACATTCACGAAATCAGAACCATAACACCACTTGACCCAAACTCACTCCGCGCAGAAACCACGCGAAACAGCTCTGATACCACCTGTGACAGCTCCACCTCACCCTAAGGTGAACCAAAGGGTTTGGCGGACCACCTGCCCAACTCTCGCCAGGACTACGGAGTCGAATCACACAAACCCAACATAGCACGCGCGATAGTATCCAAAGAAAATGAACAATCGAAAACTACTAAGGTGAGAACATGCTTACCAAATCATAAAATTATAGTTTTAACGGAATACATTTAATAGACAATGTTAAACACTTATACATATATTTGCATTGGAATCTTTGACAAATTAACTACACTAAAATACAAGCCAAAGTATTCATATACATAAAATACGATTCGGGTTTTGGTTGCAAAAGAGCTTAACAAAATATTAATTACACTAGCTCGACCATTTCTTCCAAGATCATGGATTCAAAATTTGCTCCTGAAAGGAAAACAAAGATAACGGGAAGGGGGTGAGTTTACGCTCAATGAGGTACCAAAATAATAGCAATCAAATCTTAGCATTTCACTTTTAACCGATCAGGTATACATGCCAGATATGAAGTAAAGCAATTAGACACAATGATTCAAATAGGAAGGATACAAGTGGCTCTCAGGATCCAGATTTCCATGGCAGGATTTGATCCAAACCCGTTGACTCTCCGTAGACGTATATAGAATCAACATGTCCGTAGACTCCACTTTACACCAAATTTCGTCCACCAAACATACCCCTTACCGGATCCGAACACCTCAACAGAAACAGAAGTAGTAATACTTGAGTATACCGGAATCAAGAGTCTCAATACCCAAAGATTCCCAGATATAGACTACCGTGGTTCGGTATCTAATCGACCAGATCCTTGCCGGTCCGACTCGAGTAACTAGCTACAGGTGTTGAGCTCAGAGGTCACAGAAAGGTCGTTGGATACCAGCCTCCAAACGACGTCCGAACAGACTCAGATACAGATAACAGATTACACACAATAAATAGATATATAGACAGACAAGAGAACGAGTGTGATAAAGTACACCCTCGTCTCAAACAGAATAAACAGATAGTACAGTTATTCAAATCACAGATTGCAGGTGCAGAAATCAAGTTAAGCAACAAATGAGGGGAGTGGTACACTCACCAGTGCAAGTACAGGTACTTTAAAATTTTCACCCAAAGTGGCGTTAATCACCGTGAAACCCTAAGAATAATAAAGGTAAAGTAGTTGAAGTTTCCACATCCAAAACCAAGTAAACGGAATGCACAAGTGAGACTTGATTACTAATCGGGTGCCTCTCCAAGTTATATACGAGTACAAAAGAATAAAAATGAAATTTTTGGGCAAACGGATAACAGTTGGTACGAGAGTTACAAACAACCCCAAACCCCCTCATTCTACCACAATGCAACTCCAACTTAAAGGAATCAGACGGCCTAGCAGATTGGACAGCATTTTTCCCTAAATTTCCTTACTTTTCCAGCCATCATGGCTTCATTTTTCCTCAAATCAGCCCCAATGTCACACACAAAATAATCTCATTTCAATAGCCGTTCAATACGTTCAAAGTCGTACAAGTACCAAAATCAAGTTAGGAAAATGTCCGGAAATAAAGTTTAGTTTCTAAAACAAAAAACAGATTTGACGTCGCTTAGCGTATCGGACACAACCGAAACTATGCTTATCGAATTGGTGTGAAATTTATACCGTTTCAAAGCTAAGATAAAGGGCTACAATTTTGATGAAGACCACTCAGTCCAGTTCATAGTGTAGCCAGATCAAAATTTCAAATTACAGAACCAGAGTCTCACAATCAGACTAGTTAACTGCACTATGCTTAAACGACAATAACTCAGGCGACCGGAGTCCGATTGAGGCGTTTTTAGAGCCGTTGGAAAGCTAAGACGTAGCACTACAACTTCTGTGTTTTGGCCAAATGCTAATTCAGTACGAATCAGGGTGAACAGACACGGTCAGATTGGTGAAATGTCAACACTGTCTACCGAACTCTACCTATGGTAGTTAGGGGTATTTTTATATTTTCACATGCTACAGTACTCGGATTCGGTTGAAATTTTACAGACAGCTATAAAACATCATTTCCTACAACTTTCATGTTTTAACCTAAGGCCAATTTGGCCTCTATCATGGCCGAACAGAAACGGGCAGAACAGGGTTAGTTGAAACCCTAAACTGGAATTTCCGCACCAAATCAGAAATTTTTCGCAACCAATCATATCCAACATATACCAACTCCATTTTACACTATAACAAACCATCAATCCATGACTAAACAATAATTTCTATATAAAAACAGAAAAATCAATAATAAATCAAGAATCCATCAAAACTCCACTTCCAACCATCAAACCTACTACAAATCATCATATTTAGCCACAAAAAGCCACTAATAAACCATTATTAAGAACAAACTATGAATTTGTACACACCATACCTTAATACCTCAAGAAATGTAATAGCTTAGATTTCTTTCTTCCAAAACAACTCCACCAACCACTTGAATCCTTCCTAGCAAAGAGTTTTTATGGAGTGATTTGAGATGTTAATGGTTGAAACTCAAGATTTGGACAAGAATTGAAGTGATAAAATGAAAGGTTTTCTCTCTTTTCTCTCTCAATGTTTTCGGCCAAGAAGCATGAAGAATGAAGATGATTTTGGTTAAATTTGGTATTTGGTAAAGGTGATGAATAGTAAGTCAAAATCCACCCTCCAATAGTTTCATGACACATGCCCTTTTCTATGCTTAATCTTATCCTTTTGTCTACCAAAGGTTAATCTATCTAGATAACCTCTAATTATCTCCTAACACCTTATAAAATAATATCACTTGATACAAAACTCCAACAAGTTGTCAAAAATATATCGCATTTACTGCACTAGCGGGTCCCACGTCAATAATACACTTCACACTTATCATGAACTAACTTAACCTAGGTAAATGATTTAAAAACTCTATTTACTTATAAAATCTTTGAAAAATCAAAATAGTAGGGTATAATGAAGAAAAATACACGCGAGGAAATAAAATAAATAAGATAAAATTAGAAAAATTTACGGGTTCTCACATAATATATATGTATATTTATAAATGTGTATTATATGTGCATATAATTATAATATATACATGTATATAATATTAATAAATTATATAACTATAATTATATTTATTATTTTAAATATAATAATAACTATATTTAATACTAATATGCATTATATTTATATAAAATATTAGTACAATTAATATTTATATAAAATATTAGTACAATTAATATTTATATATTATATAATTATAATTATATATTTATATTATAACATTTGTATAATTATAATTAATTATATATATAATATTTAATTTAATTAGTTACAAACTTATAATAATGATATTATTATATTATATAATTATATATTATAATTATTTAGTTAAATATAATTATACCTATATAATATATATTATAAATTTATTAATATTATATAATAATATATTTATAATATATATATGTATATTTATAAATGTATATTATATGTGCATATAATAATAAAATATACATGTATGTAATATTAATAAGTTATATAATATTAATTATAATTATTATTTTAAATATAATAATATATAATAATAACTATATTTAATATGTAATATATATTATATTTATATAAAATATTTGTATAATTAATATTTGTATATATTATATAATTATAATTATATATTTATATTATAACATTTGTATATTTATATTTAATTATATATATAATATTTAATTTAATTAGTTACAAACTTATAATAATAATATTATTAGTTATATGTATTATATAATATATATTAATTGATGTAATATAAATAATATTATCAATTATTTTAATAATTATACATGTTTACTAATAGAAATTATTAATTAGTTAGACTAAATTTACTAATACATTTATACTAATATATTTAATTAGTGAAAATTTCTTATATCCCATTTACAAAGAGCCAATAACTATCATTTACGATGTGGTTTATAATATATTTATTATATTCCATTCCGAAAGAGTCGACGAACCAAACATCAACTATAGTAATGACACACATTCCAGGTACTTGAACCAAACAAATGTATTGGAATGAATGACCTCATTCCAAAGTCAGGATATCCGAATCCGAATCCGAATCCGATGTGCGAACCAAACGCCACCTTAGTTCTCATAATAAGACGTGGAGGAGGCAAAATGGGCGGGATTTGCTTGGGTTTGAGATGGAATCGAGTCATATGAGTTTGGGTCTAATCTTACCCATATGTGTTTTGGGACTAACTTGGGCGAGATCACTTTGGGATGGGTTTAGATTGATTCTGCCCAATATCCAAATCTATTTTCTACATTTTTTTTCCTTTAATTCATTTTTTATTTTTTATATAATTTTAATATTTTGATTTATTAAATTTCTTTTAGTTTTATTAAATAAACATGCAAATGCTTTATACTCAGGATTCCCACAAAAAATTGGATTAACAAATGAAGGAAAAGATAGATATACAGCCATATTTCAACATATATCAAGATGGCCAAGGTATTCAGGGTGTTGAATATTTATCCTCATCATTGTCCAAGGATGACAGGTCTAAACTGACTGAAATGCTGGAAATTCTTGTGGATAATGACTAAGAAGACTACTAGATTATATTCGCTGGTATGACTATAAAAATTGTTAAAAATAATTTTTGAATCTAAGACTCCGTTTGGATTGGCTATTTTTTCAAAAAATAAAATTTTCAAGTACAATGTTACAGTAATATACAATAATTCAAAAAACATCCCATCCATATTAGTATATCAAATATTTCAAAAAAATTTTATAGTAAAAATTTTTCATATACACTACTACAATAAAATATTTCAAAAATACCCCCCAAAAATAGCTAATCCAAACGGAGCCTTTGCCATTTGAATCCAATGGGTACTCAAGTATTTCCCAAAATTTTTCATCAATTAATAAGTACCATTGGGATTTGTCCCATTTTAAACCCAATATCAAATTTCAGTACCCATCCCGCCCAAAGTCTCCATGGGCATGGATAACCCATTGAGACTTGGGACAAATTGCCACCTCTAATAAGACGTAACACTATCATAAAGCTGAGGACTCTTATTACCAGAGTGAATGAGGAGACACGTTGTTTTACAAAATAAAAAAGGGTTTCATCAAACACATCTAACTTTTGACTCCATTTTGGACGGGGGAGGGGGTGCTTCTATTCATTCTCTTTCCCTTTTCGATGTTCACTTCTACTAAATCAAATCAACATCTATTAGATATAAACTTTATCTGCGGCACAAGTAATGAAGAGACAAAATTCTTGATGCCAATCTACAAGTATGTACAGACAGAGTAGTAATCCCAATCTGTTTTAGTTTAGGTCTTTTGATGCTTCACATACTGCATCTGCAAGTAGTCTTGTAATCATATCAGGTGAGTTTCATTTCCCAGTTTTATAGTCAACTACGTGATGAATAGATTTCAAAACCGCTCAAAACAATACGGTTGGCAGAGGCAGTCAATCGCATGCATCAGCTTTCTCCGGGGACCAACAGCATCTGCACCCATATCCTTGAGCTTCTTCATCGTCAGATTTGCCAACTGGAATTTACTCACATTCTTCTGCCGAAAAATTTTTACAAAACGTTCAAGGCCCAATGAGACCAACCAACTGCTTAAACCGCCAGCCCTTTGAAGCCTTTTCTCAATATTTATAGTCCTCATTCTTCTGTTCAGCAATGGCTTTCTGTCACCAAATATCAATGCTGGTTTCCTCACTTTCATAGCACTGAACAAACCAACTGACTTCTGATCTCTGATATTGCTAATTTGTGGATTATCATAAGATATAGAACGTCTTGGATTAGATAGCTTTGGGAACAACGGGGTGGGTCGAGGAGGATGAGCCATTTTAGCAGTTGGAATAGCACTATCAGGAGCCAGTGACCAGGATTTCTCTCTTTGAGAAACTGAATGCTTCTGGGAGTACGTCTTGTCTGAACACTCTGACTGGGCATTAATAGTGTTTCTCAGGCTCACTTGTGGTTGGCTTTCTTCTGCATTAGGCACCGTAAACTGCTGAGTCACTGGCAATGGTGGGATCAAAATGGTGATTCTTTGCTTCTTGACAACCATCCAACCATCTGCACTTGCAAAGTCCACTTCTCGAGCAGCTGGCCTCTTTTTCTTCCTTGCAGGCGTAGAAACAAGCTGGTGCTGTTTCTGCTTTGCCATTGGAAGCACACCTATCCAATACTCAGACAGAGAACAATGAGTATGATCTTTAAAATGATCGTAGAAACTTTGCAACTCTGATTTTCTTTCGAATAGGTTATAGCTGGGATTTTATTTCTAAGTGGTCAATCTACTAATTAGTTGAGGACAAACATCAATGTCGAAAGACCACTCCACATACAATAGTTCCAAATTTGTTTAAAAATTCACATTCCTGCAATACAAATTCCAAAATCTGACCAAGTTCTGCAAAACATGCAAGCTCAAAAAAGAGGGGGGGGGGGGTTGGTGGAAGAGGAAAACAGGAAGAAACGGATAAAGAGATTAAATTCTAAGAAAGAAACAACCCATTATAATATTGAAACCAAGCTGTAAAGCAAAGTCTGTAATTAAGCTAATGAGACATTATTCAGTTAGCAAAGGATTCAATGTAGATGAGTTCATCTATTCTCTTTTCATTGCTTGAACTCCATATATATTGTGGAGATTACCTTCTCTTATCTACGTAAGGCACATCTTGACATGTTTCCAAGGTTTCTTATGCCCATTGAGTAGCATCTAATGTTCATTACCCTAACTTAAAACATAACAGAGAAGAGAATAAAAAAAAAAAAAAAAAAAAAAATCTTACTGCAGTCGCCATTTTTACTTCGACTCCGAGATTAGTGGCTCATGTTATCCTAACATGCTTTCCACTCTAAGTCCAAAAACTTATGTAGACAGGAAAAGGAAAAGTGATCCAATTGGTGGCTCAACATTCTTGTCCTCTCATAACTAGAGAGGATTAGAGACCCCCACTTCAGTTAGCTTAGCATTTGAGCCAAAAATATGTGTGTATACATAGTAAAGCAGTGGCAAATTCTGTGTGAGATTCCCTACTAACCGTCAATCTAAGATTTGTAAAAGATAACTAAGAAACTTTAAATCAAGGATTCACAAATAGTGACGTTTCATTATATAGTGGTATTTTAATGTGCTTATTATCTGGGTGAAAGTTAAAAAAGGTTTGGCATTTGATATCATTTTGGAGATAAATTCAACGAGTCTAAGCAATAACCGTCAATCTAAACAACAAAGTAAACTTTCCAGCCACAAAGATGGCACCCGGGAAACCAAGTTTAGGTCTAAAGCCCAGCTCTTCTATGTCTTTCCCCTGACTATGTTCGTCTTCGTTCCCCCTAGAATCGAAATTTCTCATCACAATACCAAAGCCCAGAATCCTAGATGGAGATAAAGTTGACATTATTATCTATCATAGCATGTTGAATTCACGCGTGAATAGAATTAGCCGTTGAATTACTTGAGAAGGTGAAATCAAAAGCAACCCACTAAAAATCTTTAATAAATTCAGACCAGTGTCACATTTATCAAGTCTGCGACCCAGTTTTGAGGCTGAGCGGTCAGTGGCTATTTTGCGACCTGACCACATCTACCAGCAGTGATAAGGTATTGGGGTGAGTAGAAGTAGCTAGCTAATTCATGCATATCAATTATCAAACAGAGGGAAGCTGAGCAATAAAAAAATTATTATTATTATTTTACCTTTGCGGAATTTTATCGCCGGAATCAGCCTTCCTGAGAATCTGTTCCTGGTAGAAAGATCTCCGGAGAAACAGAAGAGGAAGAGGGGGGTAAGTAACTGTTAAGCCAGTATTTTTAATCAGCAGCCAACCCAACCAAAAAAAAGTAAAAAGCAGAAAAAAAAAAAAGGGTATGTTTGACTCGCTTTCGCAATTCGTTTGACTCTAGTCTGGGTCGGATTCATACCCAAATGTGACTATTTGCATCTTCCTTCAATCCTTCCTACCAACCGAGTGCCGTTTCCGTGTTTTTTCTTTGACATGGGCTACGGCCCATCAATTGAGACTCTGTCCTGCCCGGATTCCAATTGTTTTTTCAACATCGTGCATGGACTTGAGCCCAAGGTTAGCTAACAGCTGCGAGTGAATTTGAAGTACACGTGTAATTCATGCAACCTCGCAGCCGGAAAAAGCGGCGGCTCCGTTCACATCCAATCGACCTCGTGCGGTTTCTTCTCGTCATCCCCTGCGTCTGCATCTGCCTTCTGCCTGCTTCTCCTCCTCACATATTCAAACTCAATTACTTACTCCTCTGTGTGTTGTTCCATTCCAAAACAAAAGGAGTGACTGAAACAAACATTACAGGGTAAGGGTTGGGAGAAAAGAAATACTAACCAACAAAGGCAGCTGCAGCAGCTAATTTGGTGGTTATTTCTTCTCTCTCGAATGTGGGTTTTCTTGGGGCTGATTGAGGGCAAAAGAAATGAAGTTTGGGGAGACGTTTATGGAGTATCTAAATGGAGATCAAGAGAGGCACTTGGATAAATGCTCCCACGTTGAGTACAAAAGGCTCAAAAAGGTCCTCAAAAGCTGTCGGACTAGTAGATCATCCCCATCATTATCATCCTTAGACACCGAAGAAGAACAAGACCAACAAAAGCAGCATCTTCATCATCATCCTCCTGCGGGCCACCATGGGGATACTGATCATCCTGCAAGCCCTGCGGATACTTCCTCTATTACTACTACCTCGTCATCTCCATTTTGCCAGTGTCAATCCTGCCCATGTATGCATTTCACTTTTCTCAATCATCCCTTCTTCCTAGTCCCTCCTTTTTAATCTTTCTTTTTTTTTTTTTAAGAAGAAGATGAACAATTTAAGGTAAGAGGGTAAAAAAAAGCCTTATTCATACATATCTGTTCCGTTCTTATGTACGTTTAGGTGCACATCCATTAAATACAAAATTGGTAGAATTTTTTTGGCTGAGATATGCAGTTCGTGATTGCTATACTAGTATGTTGTTGTCGTAACTGAATATAGGATTCAGTACTATTTGGTTTCTAGGCTAGCTAGCTGCCCCGTGTTTTAAAAAGGGTTGTAATTGGTGACTTATTTTCTGCATGAGCATTGAAGTGCAAAAATATCTCTCTGGTATGTGCAAATGTCTCATGAATCCGACTACTTTTATGTATGTTAGTGCAGATTGGACTATGTTACCAGCATTTTTTGATGCCATAACAGTTCAGTTTGTTATTATTTTTTTTAAAAAAAAACTCACTGTCGTGGACATACTATACATATTTAAGCTTATGAGTTTCAACAAGTCTCATGCTGTTCCCACTGTCTATTCAGATATCTTTACCTTTGCTCCGTGATGTGTTGTTACTTCTTCATAGGCACCATTTCTTGTAGCCAATCTTTCATTTAGCCAAAATTCTAATTATTGTGCTCTGAAAATATTCTAGTGTGTGATCAGATTTTCTTCTCCGAGTTAATGAAGGAGGCATCTGAAGTAGCAGGCTTCTTCAGTTCCAGAGTGAGGCGCCTTCTCCATCTTCATATTGCTTCTGGAATGCAAAGATATGTTGTTCGTTTGCGCCACTTTTTTAAGCATGATGAGCAAGTCATGGTGCAAGAGGGTCGGATGCTAATTGAATACGTCGCTATGAATGCTCTTGCTATCCGGAAGCTCCTTAAGAAATATGACAAAGTAATCATGAATTGGTTCTGCATCCATCAATGTTCATGTCAATCCAGTTTACTTCTGTTGTACTAGGTTCAATGTTATACTTCTCTATCACAATTCACTTTCTCATTTTTATTTGGTATCCCCTCACAGGTACACAGGTCTGCAAATGGCATGAGATTTAAATCTAAGATGAGGACTGAACATATAGAGATTCTGCAGTCACCATGGTTAATTGAACTGGGGGCTTTCTATATGAATTTCACAGGTTCAAATGGTGGAAGTCCCAATGACCTTTTCAGCCGAGTCTCTTATGAACTGAGTACTGCAGAGGCAACGATGACATTGCAGCTGTCAGATCTGTTGAAGTTAGAGTACAATCTGACTTGTCCCATTTGCTTGGTGAGAATCTTCACTCGATTGCAATCTAGAAGAAGATTCTATAAAGTTTATGTTTCTTAGCTCGGTTGAGGTGCTAATACTCGACGTACTTCTATCACTCAGGAAATTGTTTTCAATCCATACGCTTTGAGTTGTGGGCACCTTTTCTGCAAATTGTGTGCGTGCACTGCAGCTTCTGTGATGATATTCCAAGGTCCCAAGGCTGCACGTCCTGATTCAAAATGTCCCGTCTGCAGGGAGGTTAGTGTAAATTGATTTGTTATAGCCTTGAAACCTACCATCATTGCTCTAACTTCTTAAGTTCGTAAGAAATGTGGGATAAATATGGATATGGGAACATCTGCTTCCCTATTGTGTAAATGGAGGTCCGTATCTATCTATCTTTGGTTGTCCAAACAAAACCATTTTGGACAACGTGAATTCATGTCCAAGCAGACGGTGCAACTGTGATGTCGATCAAAATGATTACAGCATTTTGCAGATCTTCATTTAGTAAGCATGTATAGCTACATAAGCATCTACACGTAATTCATCTATATTATTAAGAGTGTGTTTAACCTTATGATGCATAGAAGAATAAATTAGACAAATTCTAAAACTCGTAATTGACATTTTGGGGATTGCTCGGCGGCCTCTATACTAGAGTTTTCCATATTTGAGGTGATATGGTACAAAAACTTTTCTGTTGTGTTTTTTTTTTTCTTTTCTGGGAGAATTCTCAAACATTACGATAGGTCTTTACCTTCAAAACTATTTGAGGCAAGAACCTAAACATTAAAAGTCTCACGAACTCCCCGCATATGCTGTTTGCCATGTCAATGTTGCTAGGACAAGTTCTTCTGGAACCCCAGTTATTGTGAAATCTTCCTATAGGGCCATAAAAAAACGCCATGGTCAGCCTTGTTGCTTGATTGTATCCTTCAGCTTTCTCATTGAAATCGACTGTTGTTCTCTGTTGTCTTAGCCTCGACAGTTGTATCACAAGTATTGTCATTGGTTCCATTCAATGTGATCCTGATCCCCTGAAAAAACAAAATTTTGTTGCAGGTTGGGGTTTATTCTAATTCAATACACATGCTAGAATTAGATTTGCTCCTGAAGAAAAGGTAAATAAATTTTGTTTTGAGACTGCTTTCTTGGAATAAAAACCATACAACGGATTGTAATATGCATATGGCATTTTCAGATGCAAGGAACACTGGAAGGAGAGGCTGAGTGCTGAACGTGCTGAGATGGTGAAGCAATCTAAGGATTACTGGGATATGCAAACCAAATTTATGGTAGGATTTTGAGAAGATCATCGAGTTTTAGAGTGGGTGATATGTATGTTTGATTAGACCCTGAAGTGTAAACATGCATTTGTGGAGGATTGGTGACGCTTTTGACGAACTAGGAAGCCTGGATATGAAAATTTATGCAAGTTTTTTTCTTTTCCAGAAATTGTAACATTTCAAGTTCACTTCTTTTTTCAACTGGTCGGAGAAAGAAAATCATTGCAATGAAATGCATAGTACGACAAATTACTTCCATAAGTTTGGCATTCCTTTCCATTACTGCATTGAGTCTTTACAGCTCTTAGATCGGACAAAAGAAGAAGAACCCCCAAAAATCAAATTTGGGTTCACCCAAGATAAAGTCATTGATAATGAGTCCGGTAATTGACACACACCGAACTGATAAAATTCGCGTCTATTTTTTTTCCATCTGTAGCTGACACATACTGTGACAGGAGTAAAAAGGTTAAAAGGTCTTTTTTTTTTTTTTTTTGGTCAACATAGGGATATTTGGCTAATGCGATGCAACACGTGGTAACTACGTAGGAATCGAAACCGTGACCTCTAAATAAAAATTCTAGATCTAAAAAGTCAACTAGCGAACTACTTGTTATTTATGAATCAGTGACCTCTAGATCAAAATCCTAGATTCAAAAAGTCAACTAGCGAACTATCTGTTATTTTTTAAAGTTAGGATCTAAATTGAAGGATCCAATTATATTCATATTTTTCTTTAGAAATGTAGTATCTAATTTAACCCATATTCATTTTTGTCATCAAAAACAGGTAATATTTGATTTTTTTGTACATGAAAAAAGATTGCATGTGAGTCACGTGATTGAATTTGTAAGCGATGATGTAAAATTAAAACGAAAAATTCATTTTTACAATTAGAATGGATGTTTTGAAATATTTTTCCAAACCAAACCAAATATAAAGATTTTGGACCACAATCGCCTTAGCCCCAAATGCAACGAAATAAAGGAACAACGTCCCACGATCCCATCCTCAGATGGAAAAACCAAGAAAAAAACGAAAACAAGCACGGAAATGATAAATATATTGTTATAGTAGATATTCTAATGTTCACATAAATTTTCTTTCACTATGACAGACGACACCCTGTCATCCTCTACTGGTTATAATTTTCTTTTTTTTTTGTTTTTGCTGACCGGTTATAAATTTTCAATTCACATTATTGAAATCAACAGATACGTCAATTTAAAGAATTTTAATTGCTTTGGCATTGGCAGCCGTCACGTAAACACTTGGAATCCTATTCCAGATTCTCTACCGCACTGCAGTCTAAAAGTTTCGAGTCCAGTTTGAAACATATCCAATCTTTCCTATCCTGTGTTTCTTCTAGAGTCAACCCCATTCCCCACTTTTTGCTACAATCCAAGTCGGGCTTGAACCTTGAAGCATGGTGTTTCGGTCGTGGTTGGCTCGCCTTCGTTCTTCTTCCAAACCATCCTTTTACGGTAGTTGCAGCCTTCGGAATTCTATCTTCAAGAAGCAGAGCAGGGCCCTGCTGCTGTCCACCCCTACCGAGGCTGCCAGCTCTGATCATCAAAGAAATGTATCAAGAATCCTGTCAAGTTGGGCTTATTCTCTACTTCCCATGGCCTTGGCAGCCTCTGCTGGAGCTGTTTTTATCCAATCGCAGAACAAACCATCTCTCTGCGATGCCTCAAATATTGATCATAGGTCTTTTTACTCGATACTCATTTCCTTCATCCTTTTCAGTATTTTCATACCGAGAATCTCCTAGGTTGGAATCTTTGTCAGTTTCCATAGGGAGTGCTGTGGGTTCACATTTGGTTTCTTGAGTGTGATTGCTTCTTTTATTTCTTTTTCCTTTGAGTCAGGATTGGGGATAAGGACAGCACGGGTTATGAGGTCAAAGGTTCGTACCGGAAAGTCCCACAAGAGCTTATTGATGAATTGAAGGCTACCTGTCAGGTATTTTCTGGACTAAAAGCTAAATCCATGGGCTTTCAGAAAATGAAATGGAAGTATAGATAACCTGTGGTTATAGTTGAAGGAGGCTGTGTTGCTCAGATTGGTAGTTTGCTGGAATTAGGAGAGCAGTTATAATACAGCTCATGATACAGGATAATATAACCATGGATTATGAGGAGAGATACTTTCATGGGACGCCGCAGCATAGTTTTCACAAAGCAGTAAATGTCCCTGATGTGGTAGTGTATCCGAGGTGAATGACTTCTAACTTGGCTTACAATCTGAGTTTTTAGTCTTCTATTTGCATTATAATCTTGTATCATTTGCAGGTCGTCAGAAGAAGTTTCTAAGATAGTCAAATCTTGTAACGATCATAAGGTCTCTTTCTATGAGATTATATGATTTCTATAATTCTCTCATTTTTTTTCCTTACAACACTTTTATTTCTATGGAAGTATAAGGCCTAAGATAACTTTGTTTTTTCATGTTTTCATACCTTAGATGTTTTGACCATCTCAAGGTAGTTAACCTTTTATTTGACTGTATTCTTTGTCGTGGTGAAAAGTAGGTTCCCATTGTGCCCTATGGTGGAGCAACATCAATTGAAGGTCACACCTTGTCTCCTAATGGGGGTGTTTGCATCGACATGACTCAGATGAATGTACGAGTTGCATACTTGGTGCATTAATTTATGCCAACTTTCTGTACATATTCAACCTTGCGAAAATGAAGGTGGAAGGGGGGGGGGACAGGATTTGAAAGATTTTCTTCCTGTGGTGTGTGACTAGTAGTGGGTTGCTTGAGAAGATTCCTTACCCTGATAGAACGGAATATGAATCCTACACCAGGATGATCCTATTTGGGTACTAATTGTTTTTCTTTCTTTTTCAGTTAATAATGGCAGTGATTGTTAACTTGATGGGCATAAATCATATGCATGTATATGCCTAGTAAAAGTTCTTATTGCACGGATTTTAATAATTAGTTTTTGTGACAAAATGGATGACTAGTTGGCAAATGCGCTTCTATCTTTTAAGCCTCTGCTTGGAGCTGACTCTTGCCTTTGAGTCTTTGGCTTTACCATAACCAAAATTCTCTTCTCTGTGTTGGTTGATGGTCAAGTTGTCATTCTCCTTCCTTTGGTTTGATGTTCTCCTGTTGTGCACTTCATTTTTCCCATAATATGTATTCACTTTCAAAACTTGTGCCACGTGCAGAATTGCATTTTGTTTAAGTTACTCAATGGTAATTGAATTTTAGGTCACATTTATTCTTGTTTCTAATTTTGAACCATCATATGTTTATGAAGCATGTTAAAGCCTTAAATATTGAGGACATGGACGTTGTTGTTGAACCTGGAATTGGGTGGATGGAACTCAATGAGTACCTGGAGCCTTATGGTCTATTCTTTCCTCTTGATCCTGGTTGGTAATGATATACCTTTCATTTGATACTCAGGAAATTGTTTCTGTCTCTAATTCATTTTCTCTTTAGTTCTTAGGCTATGATCTGCATAGCAGTCTTGGAACATAAGCTCCAAATATTTACTAATTTTATTATTTGGACAGATAGAAGTATTAGGCATTGCATGGAAAATTATATGGTGTAGTTCTTAAAACAAGCTTTAGAAAGCAACATGAATCATTTTCAATTTAGAAAAATTGAATTTTTCTACTATGGTTGTGTTGTGAATGACAAAAGCATTTTAGTAGTTGAATGTCTATCCACAGAGCAATACTATCTCGTGCTTCTTATGAAATTGTCCTCGTCACAATAGTGAGATTTAAGAGCTGTAAGCTCAATTCGCAGTGTTAAACAGAAGGAATGCAAAATTGAGGTGATCAATTCTGACTGCAGCCAAAGGGGAAAAAAATCCTATGAACTGACCTGCCTACATCCTGTAAAGCCATCCTACATGACGTTCAGTACTCTAGCCGTTTTCCAATGCATTTGTTGCTTGTAATTGATTATTTCTCATAGGCTTTACAGATGATAATAATGCTTGTCAATAAGAACTTTTGTCTTTGGAAAAAAAATTCTTAGCTAACCACGTTTAGCTGAAGATAGATGATGACTATTATAAGGCTCACAATTTGGTAGCAGTAAACTGTTCTATTGCTTAGATTTGTTATTTTCATCTTTTCTGTCTGTCTGTCTGTCTGTTTCCTTGTTCTACCTTCTGTTCTTCCTTATCAGATTCATTTGGATTTTATCTTCTTTTCCTATTTCAATCGGCAGGGCCTGGAGCTACCATTGGTGGGATGTGTGCTACTCGTTGCTCTGGATCTTTAGCTGTGAGGTTGTTCTTTCATTACCTTTCTATGTGTATTGCAACATTTTATGCTATAGATCCAAATGTGTCATTGATCCTACTAGGTTTTATCTGGCAGAAATTAAGCTAATTGTAACAATCCTTCTTATTAACCAGGATTTGGTAAAATAGGACATTTTTGCTTTTGGGTGATGTGTTTTTCTACTAAGCTTTTTGCTACCATCACATTCTTTGTGCAGGATAAGTCTAATGTAATGAACTGGTTTTCAGTTGATAGATTGTCAAACTGACAAATA
Source organism: Coffea arabica (assembly GCF_036785885.1). Lineage (NCBI taxonomy): Eukaryota > Viridiplantae > Streptophyta > Magnoliopsida > Gentianales > Rubiaceae > Coffea > Coffea arabica. The sequence goes on along the minus strand of NC_092321.1, from coordinate 5,619,151 downwards.
AAGGAAACTAAGTACAAGCTGTATCATATTGGCGTGCTCATATCATTAGCTTTTGTTGCAAAAACTAAAACTTGTAAATGATGGCCTTATAGGGTTGTCGGGTCCTCTTGAAGTGGGACACTTGATGCATGTTAGGAGTATCTTTCCTCTCTTCTGTCCATCTATTATTAGCAGAATGCTTTGGCTAACTGGTTACCCTAAGATGGAGTTTGTTTGGTTTGTGCTGGCAATAGTGGTCAAATATCATACTGTTATATATGTGAAAGAGTTTCCTGAATGCTTATTATATTTATGTAGATGTAACATTGAGTTCCCTCAGTTCATGGTTTATTTGCATTTCTTTGCCTCTATGTTTGATTAATATGGTGGTGTACGCTTCAAAAGTAGTCTTTATCTCTTAAACTTTATACTCTTTTTTTTTTTTTTAAATATGCTAATGGGTCGTGAAAACTTGGTAACCCATCAAGTGCGAATTACCATGGAGATCTTATCTAGCTAAATGGACTTAAACTAAATACTACGGGAGATCTTATCCAGCTAAATGGACTTAAACTAAGTCATCACGATGCTACGTGGTATAATGTTCATTTAAGGAATGACATGGAGTTGAGTAATATCATCTGACTGATGCATTGGCACTTGGCATTCGAAGATGTAGCTTTAAGTGGAGTGTGTGCTCATCATTTACTAGATGTCATTTTAAGTGGAGCATGTGCTCATCATTTACTATGTGTCATTGATGAGTTTTAATGAAGGGACATGTTACCAGAAACTGGAAACAAAATAAAAAAAGCCTTCGCAAAACATTTTGTTGCTTTATCTATCTGATTATTTTAATTTTGCAATTTCAAAAAGAAAGGATAAGTATTTACTACTTGATTGGGTCATGTTAAGAATAGCTGTGCAGGGTTTAAAATTTTATAATACCAATTGGATTTTAATTAACAGTTTCATTTGAAGCATGTAGGTATGGGACTATGCGCGATAATGTCATAAGCCTTAAGGTTTGCTATGTCCTTGTCAGATTCTATTATCTTCTGCAAAAATCACACTTTAAAATTTTCTTTTCTTTCAGGTTGTTCTAGCTAATGGGGAGATCGTCAAGACAGCATCTCGTGCCAGGAAAAGTGCTGCAGGGTGGGTCTTGTTTCTACTTAAATTTGTGAAGTTTGTGGTGTGGTTTTGGAAGCATTAGTTTGTGATTGAAATGTGGTTCAGTTTTGGTAGCATCAGTTTCACATTTAAAACGTGAAAGCATTTGCAGCTGGAATTGCAATTTTTGATTGTTTATTAGCATCATCTTTAATTGGTCAGAGTGGTCAAAAAAGGAATAATACGAATCTTGATTGCTATTTGGTTAACTACGCTAGTTAACTTTGAAATGTCTACCCAGGTACGATCTTACCCGCTTGTTAATTGGGAGTGAAGGAACCTTGGGCGTTATAACAGAAGTTACCTTACGTCTCCAGAAAATCCCTCAGTATTCAGTGGTATTTTCACTTTTCTTTCAGCTCAATTTTAGGGAATTAGTTTTGATCCAATATTTAATAGTATAACTTGTCTTATTGCATAGTTAAATTTATTAAAAATTAATACAGCTACTTGTCAGCTCATGCAGATTGTTATGCAATTTATCATATAGCTACATCAGGCTAAAAAATATAGAGAAATAGCAAAACTTATAGACATCCCCCCTCTGATCTAATATTTTCGGATAAGGAGCAGAAATGCCTTTTTTGTTCATAAGGAAGATATAGAATAACAGATGCAATGAAGTAATTTAGATTAAGCTTGAGATGGTCTTTGTGAGGTCTGTTGTCCGATAGATATTTGAAGCAATCACAGTGCTGGCACTAGGTTTTGACATGCACATTTTGTGGTTGTCTCATCTTTTGGCTGTGGCCAGTGCTTTAATAACAGGAGCACTTTTTCTTTTCTCTTTTTTCCTGAACTTTTAATCTCACTTGAGGGTTATACTTTACCCCACCTACATTTCATAGATATCTGTAATTTGTTAGGTAAGGTGGCATACCCTTGAGCTATATTACAAACTTTCCAAGGCAATTCAACCTAAACCCATTAGAACATCTCACTTCCATTCCAAATTTTCCTGTTTGTCAGCAGGCATGTGAGTAGTACTGAGCACCTGATTATCATGGTGTCAAAAGAAAATAAAGTTTTATGCCATTATCAAAACGGACATTTTGGTTGTCTGAAATAAATTGATTAATGTGAAAACCAGGATCTGTATACCTGAAGAAACATGAAACATATCAGCAAGCTAGTTTCAAATTCCCCCACAAGTAGTCAGCCCATACACTCCAATGCCTGATGAGGTGGATTACAAACACAACATTGTTAGTTTAAGTGACAAGGAGATAATAGTATTTCAAATGAATGGTGGGACTGAGGTTTCAAGTCTCAAAGAACCAAATAGAGTATTATGATCTACCCTGATCATTCTTAGTGCAAAGGATTTTAGATATTATTGCATGGTACTGCAAAATAAAGAATACCATAATACTCAAACTTTAGTCCATTGGGCCTAATCCCGTATCCAAACTAACTCCTTTTTGGACATCTAGATTTATAGCAGTTTATTCTCTGTATGATTTACAAATTGATTTGATATAACTGCAGTTGCATTGGATCCCTCATTCAGATGACATCAGATTGTAATGTCTTGGTGCTACTATTTTTTGAAAGTTTAAACTTTTCTCAAGTCAAAATACTGATATCTTATCAGACAATATTCCTACGAAGTGATAGGGTTGCTTTATTGTTCAAACATTTTCACTTTATCTTGCTTTTTTCTTGTAAATGATGATCAATACACAGGTTGCAATGTGTAACTTCCCAACGATTAAAGATGCAGCTGATGTTGCTATTGCCACTATGTTGTCTGGTATACAGGTTGAGAAGCTGGTCCTCTAATCTCTTTTTGAGTTTTTGTCTTTACTTTTTGAGATTTGCACTGTGGTTTGTATCTTAACCTTTTCCTATTTGTTAGTGTGAAATCTGTATTAGCTACAGCATCCTTCATTATGAGCTTGTAGTTTTTGATATAGTTTTCAATTCAACAACTTCAGCGCATGTATCTTTTGTTTGTGGTTTTTTTATTATTAATATTATATGGTACTCTATTATGATGACTCACAAATTACTTATGATGTCACTCTAAATTTTGTTCTAGTCATCTGTGGAATATATACCTACTTATCTATATGTATACGAATTTAACGTAATTTAGTGCCAATTGTGTGATGTACATGACTTTCCTATATGAAGTATTTTATATGTCTACATCATTATGAAAATCTTGTTCACGACTGTTCGTCAGGGTTATCTCCTACACTAGTTTCCAGAAGCTCTGAGGCTCAATCATCTGAACAGTACTAAGAGTGATTAGAGCTAGTCAGAATACTACTAGCATTGCCAGTGACGAATGTTTACTTCACACCAGAAATATACAATTTGATGGAAATCTAGAGGCTTAATATAGTCTTAAATATCAATTGTAAGCAATGGTGGAAAAGTATTCCTAATGATGCAAGGCCATAAACCTACTTTGAGATGCATATACAATTACGATGCATAGATAGGCTTGGACAAGTTTTGAGATCAAAAGGTCTAGTAGAGTAATGTTGTGTTATATGAAAGTGAGATTTGAGTATGGGATTTGTGTTTTGGATGGCTATCATACAAAAGGTGGTATTACAAATATTCACATTGCTGTCCATTAGGTTACCATTCATTATATGATATTTGCAATGCTTGATTTGATTAATGTGGAGATCCAGTTAGATTTTTTTTTTTAAAAAAAAATGACAGCTAAATGCTTCTTTATTCCTTTTTCTCACTTGTTGTGCTTTCCATGATTATGAACAGGTTTCACGGGTGGAGCTCTTGGATGAAGTTCAAGTGAAAGCCATCAACCTTGCTAATGGGAAAACTTTACCAGAAGTTCCAACTTTGATGTTTGAATTTGTTGGCACAGGTGAAATGTGGTTCTGCTAATAGTTGCTAATGGTTTTGTCATGCGTGTTACTTATTGCTCAATCCACATGATTTACTTGAGCTGTTGTGTGTGGATTAAGTGCTATTTCTCTCACTAGTATTTTGGGTACTAGTGACAAACTTGTGACTAAGCGGATGGATAGGTTGCCGTATGGCATGTTTGGTGAGGGATGAAATTTAATTGGTCTGTGAGACTAATTGCATGCATCATCTAAGGCCTTTAGTATGAGAGGATGTTGGTTTAAGAATACTTGTTAGATGCCACACATATATCCATTGCCCTTTTTTAACTCAAGTTTATCTTTTCAACTGTCTTGGTTGCTAATTATTGTTCATTATTTGGCTTCAATCAGAAGCATATTCACTTGAGCAAACACTGATAGTCCAGAAGATAGCTTCTGAGCACAACGGCTCCGATTTTGTTTTTGCTGAAGACCCTGAAGCCAAAAAGGAACTCTGGAAGGTATGTAGTTGAAAATTTTTTGATCTTGAATTCCTCTTCTATGTTCCTTTTCCTTGAATGTTTTCTGAGTTGGGTTTCATCATGTTTTGTATGAAATTATTTCTCTTTAGGATAATTAACTCTCAATTTGTATCCTCCTATATAACTTTGACGATGAGATAGGACAAGGTGCCAGATTACTAATATATCATCATCTGCAGCTTCTTGGCTCTAGTTACAGAATAAGAGTGAATTCAGTCTCCTAAGCAGTTTGTTTGACTAACTCACTCACTCTCTCTCTCTCTCTCTCTCTCTCACACACACACACACACACACACAGACACGCACACACATAAACATGCAAAAAATGTTTACATTGAGAAACACAACCATACTGGTTAATATTCGTCTGTTTTTTTATTTTTGGGTACTGAAAATTAACTTCTGTGACCTCTACCTGTGTCTTGGGAGAGAAAATAGTTGATGCAAGTAGGATGACTGTATTGGATCCTTGTGAATGTAATGAATTTCTTTGAACTTATGGAGCACTGTACTAGAAGCATTACCAAGGGGTGGGACGTTACCAAAAAAAAAAAATCCATCTATTGCTCGAATTGGGGAGTGGTTGGCAAAGGTATGGAAGGAACATTTTGAGAGGAGATTACTATAATTTGTATTCAGTTTCTAGACTATTGTTAGATCTTTAGTGCTTCATTTTTTATCTCATGGCATCTATGCAAGAAGAATTAAATAATTTATGAGGGATGTTCTAGAAGCCCTCATTAAATTTCGTTGGACAAGTCTTAAAGTTCGAGGATGGTGGATTTTGGAGGTGCTGAAGAGAGCAATTTTAGAGCTATATTCAGTATCAAATTGCTTGTAACTGTCAGAATCCCCTTTGCATGGAAGACTGCTTGCTGAAGAATGGTTAACTTTGTTGCAGAAGCTGATTTTCAGAAGTTTAAAATAGTAACTTTGCAATTAAGAAGTTAAGCAGCTGTTGCTAAATTTATATGTTCTTCCATGTAGATAAGAAAGGAGGCGCTCTGGGCATGCTTCGCAATGGAGCCTAATTATGAAGCAATGATAACAGTGAGTTTACATTTTGTGTATGTGTCAACTGTATCATATGGCTTGTCATATTTCATCTATAGCTTTGTGCTGTTTCGTGATTTCTATGAATTAGTTAATAAAGAGATTCTCTCCTACAATCTTTTCCTCCCTTGCAACTTTTGAAGTGTCATCATGCCCTTTGATCATGTACGTCTTAAGCATGCCCCTCGATCACTTTTAGTGCATGATGAATATCATCATTTATATAGGCTGCATTTCCTTGTTTGTAGGTTCTAGAACCCGACTGCAATTGCATCTTGTTAGAGACAATAGCTTTTGCAGTTTTTAATCTACTAGAAAATTCTTATCACATCTTGTTCCTTGCAGGATGTTTGTGTTCCTTTATCACGTCTAGCTGAATTAATATCTGTTTCCAAACAAGAGATTGATGCTTCACCACTTGTGTGGTATAATTCATCTAAACAATTCAAACTTGAGGTAAATTATTGTATTTTGGTTTCCAGGCTCTGAATGCTAGCCTTGATTGCTCTTCTCAACAGCACAGTTATTGCTCATGCTGGTGATGGGAACTTCCACACATTGGTCCTATTTGACCCCAAGCAAGAGGAACAGAGAACGGAAGCAGAGAGGTTAAACCATTTTATAGTCCATGCTGCTTTATCCATGGATGGTATGAAATATATCCAACTTCAATGAAATTTTCTCCCTTTTGACATACCTGATGATGGTAGAGTTCTTCTTTCATATTCTTGGCACGTGCTATTCATCTGTCATACAAGTGTGTTTTAACTACCGTAGAGCCAGGTAATCTAGACATTTCTTTCTTTTGGCACTCATGTCACACATGGGAGATGTTGGTACATACGTGATGCTCTAGACAACTTGTGTTTCAATCAGCTTATCCACACCTTTCATACATACTTAGATCTTCTATACCATGAAAGTTAATGTTCCTTTTGAGTATATGCATAATTTTCCATTGCTTTGCTGGATGAGTTGAACTTTTCAGGATCCCTTGTTGTGGGAAAATTTTGTGCGGGCCTGCCTTTATATGTTTTGTTCAACTACAATAAGATGACTGTTTGGAGTTTCTTGTGTGGTGGTAACTGTTCGCATCATTACCGTCATCTGTCATGAAATCTTTGAGAATCACCTGAATGCTTTAGTTGTTTTTGTTTTCAATTGAAGTGTAGGCATATTAGTTTGTTGCCTCTTTTTTTTTTTTTTTTTTGAAGTTCTTTATATGCTGCTTGTACCGCTGATGTAATGCTTTGACCGGAGTTCCTCTAAGCACTGTAGTGTGCTGCAGTTGAGAAATAATGGTGGAATGATTTCTAAGGACCCTAATATTGCTTGATGTGTCTTGATCTTGTGATGGGCAGGAACATGTACCGGAGAACACGGTGTTGGGACTGGGAAGGTGAAGGTATGTGAAATATAATATTGTTGATTGTTTGAGTGTACACATGACAAACCAGGAAAGTTTAGGATGATAACCTTTATGATGTGCTGACAAAGGTACGGTATTGCCATGGGCATTAAAATGCATCGAGGTTAATAATCTAACAAGATTGCTGGACTTGATTTACTCTATTTTTTGATATGCATCGATAGGGTGATTTGCAGTGACATGACAGTTTTAATATGACTTTAAATTGATTGTTCAATCGTTTGGTTACAGTATCTTGAAGAAGAACTTGGAATGGAGGCTCTGAGGACAATGAAAAAGATTAAAGGTGCTTTAGATCCTAACAACATCATGAACCCTGGGAAACTCATTCCTCCTCATGTGTGTTTTTGAAGGAGCTCTCTCCCCACAACAACTGACATGACATATGATGGTTTGTTAGATGACCGTGGGAACATCATTTCTTCCCAATCTGTGTTGTTGGTAGTGTTGCTAAGAAAGCTCTCTCATTGTATGATTGCATGTAAGAGGGCAGCCCATATGGTGAATATTACTTGGCATTAAAGCAAAGGAGAAAGGAATAGGAAACTGTCTGTCAGTAACCAGGGTGAAAAATTAAATAAAACAAGATACAAGCATGGTTCGAAGACAAGGTGAAACGAGTAAAGAATAAATTTTTTTTTTTTGGGTTTTTCTTTTTTATAAGTTTAAAGCCCTCTACTTACAATTTCTCCCATTTTATCATTCAATCCAATTTTCTCAAAATATAGTTTGCAATTGAATCAATGCAAAATAGTAAAATGCATGGTCGTACATTTTTCTCGATCAAAAGAATAGTTTAGATTGAGACTAATGTGCATTAAGAATAGTTTAGATCAAAAGAAAAATGTATGACTCTGCGTTTTACTAATGTGCATTGAACAGTTGTACAATTGACCTACGAGACTGAATTATACAAATTCAGAAGAAATGCAGCTGGATTGAGTATTAGTAGTATTAGGGATACCTGGTACGCCATCCATGAAGGAAATGCAGCTGGATTGAAACATAATTCGAAGACGATGTCCAACATATCCCATCCCATTGCAATTAAGTACAAGACCATTTCATTACTTATGTTCTATTAGTGGCAATGCATAAAAGCTTTCTCTAATAAAAGGTTTAGGAGGTGATCTTGTCCCCTTTCTAACGAAAAATTTTATAAGTATTCAGCAACATATGATTAAAACGATAGAAATAAACTAAAGAATTACCATCTCCTTGATATGAAAGATTGTCATTTTTATGTCTATTGCTTTTCTTGTGAAAAATCTTATACTAAGCATTGAATTTCTAAAAACAAACTAAAGAATGATTCATCTTCTTAATTTTAAAGATTATTATATTTGTGTCGTTTTATCATTTAGGAATATCGTGATTTATAGTGGTGTTGTAGGCGGGCGGACTCCCTTTCTTATACTCAATTTTTATGCATCCTCCAAAACCTTGGATTCGGGCGCTGACTAGAAAATTGAAGCTGGCCGTCAAATGATGGAGATTTGTAAAATTCAAACCAGAAAGACAAGACATGTCAGCCGGGCATAAACTTGTAACGCGGTAAATGGTTGAGCGAAAGCTGGGTCAATCCCAATAAAAAAATCCAGTTAGTGTGACTACTCCAGTGATGATGCATGCTTTTTCTATTTTAATCTCCTTTACTTTATTTTGGGCTTTTTCTATTGGATATGTATTAATTTCTAGTACTCAATGTATTAGCACATATTCTTGTCCTAAGAAGTGCTTCAATACTAGCTAGTAACACTAACAGGCAGTAACAAGACGACTAAAGACCAAGCTATCTACGCATTCCTAGCAAGGGGCAAAAACTTTTTCGAACCAATTGTGATCATGATTTGTCCACTGCAACCTGAGTATGTTTCGAAATCGTTCGAATTGAGCTTAGCTCGTGTAGAGTTATTGGAATAGAACTATCGCTGCCCTGCTGTAGACCCATGCAATAGTTTCCAAAACTCTCCGATTCTCACGCCTCGAACCCGGTCATGTGTTCCTACTCTTTTAATACTTAGCCGGTTTAATTTGCACCCTCTTTTTTTTGTTGGGGGGGGGGGGGGGGGTAGTGGTGGTGGGCACAGGTGTTTTAACTGCTTGTCCGATATGTAGAGAGATTTGCAGAAGTTGTGAATATGGATAAGGTTTGCTGAAATTCCGATAGAACATTAGTGTATGAACAACATTACATGCTCAGAAGTTGTGAGCAGTGACCAAGTTCATGTAATTTTCGATACCACATAAACTCCTGCTGCTGCCAGTTTAGTTTGACAATGTCACGTTTGCAGAGACATTTGCAGAAGCGAGGCAATACCAGTAGTCATTCGAAAGTGAAAAAACAAGAATGAAAGAAAGAAAAATAATTGATGGAATGGTAGTGATTTTGAGTGTTAGTACTTAGTACTTAAGTAGGCTGAGTCGGCACTCGGCAGGGGGATTATCCGCTGTAAATTGTCCTTGACGTACAAATTGGCAGGTTCGCCCCGCCCCCTCCCTCTCCCTACTTCCACTCTTTTGGATCCCCTGCCTATATATATGGCTCATTTGCTTCGCCAGTGCTCCATTTTCTACACAGCAGACACTTTAATTGCACAACACTCACGGTCTTGCGCGCACACAGATTCAGAAATGGGGGTCACTTCCTAAAGTAGCAGTGGAAAACATCCACGGTGTTTTAGCAGTCTATAGTGATGGTTCAATTTTCCGGGCTAATGACATAAACTTCAACATCCCAATTCACGACCACGGCTCTGTCGTCTGGAAAGATTGTGAATTCGACCACCAGAACAACCTCTATCTCCGCCTCTGTAACCCTGCAATTAAGCACATCCGCTCCTTCCACAAAACTGCCCGTTGTTTACTTCCTTCACGGTGTGGGCTTCTGTGTAGCCTCGCGTATGTGGCCCAACAGTCATAACGCCCGCCTACGCCTAGCTTCTGGGCTACAAGCATTAGTAGTCGCTCCGGCCTACATGTTGGCCCCGGAGCAATAGGCTTCCTGCGTCAATGGACGATGCGCTAACTTCTCTCAAGTAGCTTCAAGTTCAGATGGTTCGCCATATCGGCCGATACCGATACGTATCGGCCGAGTCTTAACTGGAATAGAGGGGACCGGTACGATATCAATCCCCGAATCACGGATATCACCGTATCCGCGACGACTCGTTCTGACTCGGCCAATATTGACCGATTTGAATCCGTGATGCATGATATCGGCCGATATATTCGAGTCAATTCGGAGTCGACTCCGATATTTTTTTAAATTGTGTTTTTTTTAGTATTTTCTAATTTTAATAATTATTTCAAAATTTTTAGAAACTTTCATGTGTTATAATGTACATATCACCCGATATTCAACCGATATGCCGCGACGGATGTGAAACAATCAAAACCGCGACGCTACTGCGACCCGTGATGGCGAACCATGAGTTCAGGCAATCTCAGAGAGTCCTCCTGGTCATGATGCGCGGTTGCATGATCAGGAGGTTGACTTTGACCGGATTTATATAATTGGCGACTCATCCGGTGGCAACATGGCTCACCATTTGGCCGTTCAGCTGGGGCCCGGTTCGCCGGAGTTAGCCCCGGTTCGTGTATGAGGTTACGTGCTCATATCTCCATTCTTTGGTGGAACGATGAGAACCAAGTCTGAACTGAAGTAGAGTGGCTTCCTAAACCACTATTAGATTTGGAGGCTTTGGAGTTTGGACGGGTATAATGTCCATAAACCAAAAATTATGCTTTTCTTTTCCGCTCCTTCAATTGAAACTTCATCAGTTTTAGTAGGAAGCGTTTGTTTCGCACTGATCGTGCAAATTTTTGCAACCTGTTTACTTTTAGTATTAATAAGCATTAGGATTAGCTAAATTTAAAATCATCATGTCCCTTTTCAAGTGAATGAAGGTACATGTCATATTTTTAGATGCGTATCATGAAAAATTGGGAGAGAATCTATCGAAGAAAAGTCAAATTTTTTGTTAGTTTAGTTGAATTGTAGCAATAGCTCGTATAGTGGTACAAGTTACACGAAAAAAGAAGAAAAGAAAAAAGAAGAAGCTGAACACTAGTATTACTTGCTAATTCAGATGGGATTCGAATTGAGACCAGAAAGTATAAAATTTTATGGGGTCCAATCTTCATTTTTCAAAGGAAGGAAATTGCAGAACCAAGATGCTAATTGTAAGCTGAATCTCAGAGCTATTAATCCTTTAACTTGTGCGAGAAACCAAATTTAGCTTACCACTAGACTGTAATTAAGATTAACACCACCACCACATGTTTTGGAAAAGGTGGATCCAAATCCATCATAGTCAAGAAATTATTCATTTAATTTTATTTAGTAGCAGTACAGAGTTGAGTGGTATCAATAGTAAACGACGAGGTAGGAGTCACTACTATTTCACATGTAATGTCAATTATATTCCAATAACAAAATTATGATGTCATACTTATCCCATGGACTTTTACGAATGGATAGAAGTAGGCTCTACAGTTTTATCATATACACAATAATTTTGCGCTTATAATAACATCAAATTAATTAAGCATTAATTTACACCACGTGAGTGTTGCTGGTTGACTAAGCTGTCCGTCCCACATGCATGGTTATTAAGGATAGGTTTGCTTACTTGGAAATGCCTAAATAAGCTTTTTTTTTCGATCTGGAGAGTATCCTAGAATCATTTAGATTAATCCCTCATATTGGACAGAACTCGCCTCAAAGGTGTCCAATAACAATAGCAAGTGGAGGTCGAATTTAGAATCTTGCTATAAAGACAGACGATCAGTCCCAGCCGAACTACCGGTGGGGCTTTCTTTTTATTTAGCCCCCAAGAACAAAGACGGTGAAAAGAACCTAATACTCTTATTGTACAACAGGTTTTGGAGGCTATCATTACCGGTTGGAAATTAAAAAAATGCGGACCACCCATTATCGAACCCTTTCAGCAGAAATCTCGAAGCAGTGATGATCGACCCAATATTGGTCATTGCCGGAGGAATTGAGCTATACAAAGAGACAGGGTTGAGAATTAGGCAAACAGGTTGAAAGAAGCGGGGAAGAAAGTTTTACGATGATGTAGAGTTTCTTCCTAAATGACCCTCTGCTTAATCATTTTGTTTCTCTGTGCTGCTTTTCGAAGATTTTTCTTGATAACTTGTCTATACGACGTGACAGAGGTGAAAGGGTCGCAGATGGTAATTTTCTCTTCTCTTTTTTTTTTTTTTAAGTTGCCTAGTCTGGCTTTCGTCATTGATGACGATTACGAAACTACTCTTTAGTCTTTACAGAGACTGCCCAAACTAACGTCCAAGCGTGTATAAATCTATTAATCTTTTATATGAATGTGACGTGTTTCAATCTACTGCTCGTGTTAAATAGTGTATTATTTGAAATATTATTTGAAATAATTACTGTAGCACTTTTTGTGATGTAATGTATGTGAGATAAAAAGATGATAAGACACCAAGAAGTCGCTTGCATGAAACGTACAACAATTGGCAAGAGGCGATGTCTGCGTTAAGAGCAAGAAAAATCTTCTATAAGGGCCTTGACAATTTAAAAAAAAAAAAAAAAACCCTGAAAGGTATAGGGAGGTAACTAAATTTACCCAAATTTACAAACGAATTGGAAATAGAATTAGTTTGTTTTCCCACTTCATTGTAATTTTATTTGTTACGGGTCTATGTAAATTTATTCACCTTGAGTAACCACCTTTTTTTTTTTTTTTCTTCTTTTGGGTATCTAGCTATTTCCGTGAAAGTTTTGTGTTGCTTTGTTTTGGTATGTTCTAGTTTCTTGGCCGTCAATAACTGTGATTGGCATGAAAATTTCACACCGTTTGAAGCGAAACTGGCGGGTGGAATGGAAGGATCAGCTCTTTTACAAGTTGAATGGAGCCAGAAGGATTTACCAACTCCAAATTAAGAAACAGGGAAGAGGCCGGGGGAGCAATAGAGTGTAAGTTTCTGACATTAGAATTTTGTTGTTTCTTTGGCGGACAAAGATGCCGGAGGAAGTATACGAGGTTACAGTCATTATCAGTATCTAGTTAGAGATCGGTAATCCTCTAATCTCCAACACTAGTTCAGTCCTTGATTAATCCACGCAAACCAATATCTAAACAGTCAAAAGGCGCTTGCTTGGCTTATCTTCTCGGTGTTCTTCACTTTTTTCTACTTCTTGTTGTTGTTGTTGTTTATAATGAAATAAAGTTTGGACCATTTCTGTGCTGACTGGTTAGCAAAGGCAAGCCTTAGCATGGACACAGATACTGTCCTCTCTACTCAGAGCTACCAGATGATATTATGGGGTTGACCACCCCAAGTAAGTTTTAGCCTCCCCAAGAACCATAAATGAATAAATAAGGTAATCCAGCAGCTCCTGCGCGGCAGCAAGTTGCAGTGTTAGGCTGTTAGCGAGCAAGCCAATATTAATTGTTTTGTTCCCATCATTGAGTGCCAGTGGAGAAACTAAAAGTTGCTCTTTGCTAGAAAAATCTAACTACTGAAGAAATTAAACAGATTCAGGGCAACAATGAAAACAGATAATTAAACAGGGCCGGCAATCTGAAGTCTGCCGGCAAGGTCGAGCACTCCCCGATCGACATTCTAGTATTTAGGCATAGGCATCCCCGTGAAGTGGGTTGCTGAGACAGAATACATGTATCATCAAATTGTCAAAATGCACCTTTTTTTTTTTGGGTGGGTACAATTTTGTCTTATTGCTAAAAGGCAAAATCACGGACAATTCAGTCCCATCCGGCGGTCGGCCGTGCGAGACTTTTGTTCGATGCTTAATATTCCTTTTGCAGTCTGCGGATTGCAGATGGTGCATAGAGCATTGACAGCGACTCAAAAGAGTGTTTGAAAATCATTATTCATGTCCAAGCTATGGTCTGTGGTTAGCAGCGTTCAATGCGTAATAATGATGTTTGAAATAAGGAGAGAATGAGAGAAATATCTCTACGGAGGTGGTTCGACTGTTGCAGTACTGCGACTGTTGTCAATTAAGCAAATCCATATGGTCGCGATTTTCTGCGCCTAATTAGTAAAATGGGAACGTTCTTGGAAATGAGTAACTGGTTCTGGTTCTGGTTCATTCAAGCAAAGCTGTCTACTGATTAAACTTGAAAAGGTTCTCAGCCGTCCCCAGTACAGGAAGGATAGGTTGAAGAAGAATAAGGGATGCATGGAAGAAATGGCGTAACAATTACTAAATTACATTAATTTTTTTTTTTAAAAAAAGGGTAGGTGGTCAAATGTCTGTGCTCTTTAGCACGTTCCGTAATTTCCTCCTCCATATTCTTATCTCGTGCGCACACATGATCTTCTTGTCCTCAGTACAGGAAAAAGGGTGATTCTTGAATCTTGCAGTCGGAATTGGCCCCAAAAGAAGATGCAGAAAAAAATGAGGGGGAGAGAGAGAGAATACGTAGAAGATTCCAACAAGTAAATATCTAGAGTCACTCGGAATCTCGAATCAAGTAGCAGCTGGCAGGCATTCGGGCAACTTGTACCGTACCTTTATTAAAATCCATTGGAGTGAAAACTTCTACGTAAAAGATGATTCTACTCCCCGGCTGGAGGGTACGTATTCATCGCCCAATGAACAAACTTTCCAAAAACGAATTCATATAGTACTTATAAACCAATTTGGTAACTGGTTAATGAGTCCTTCTATGTCACATGATAAAATATATAATCCACCAATGATCATTTGTTTTGCAGAAGCATAAAGCTTTTTCTAAAAGTATATCAAACTTGAGAAAATTTTATAGTCCCTTTTGAGTACTATTTCCTCAAGTTGTATTTCTCAAAAGATAATTAATACTAGTACTATGAATTTTAAAATTTTAAAATTGTTACATCTAATGACCAATATACTGCTTTTTTTCACCACTCAACGATAAATTTAACTCGAAATATAATACTCAAAAAGAACCGTAAAATCTCCCTATGATTTGCATTATTGAGAATAAATATTGATAATACACAGAGTACCGGCGTTGGCTGCACTTACATAATGGGCATGTACATTCGAGCTAGCTTGAAATTCATCATGTTAATTAAGTGTTTTTCTTGATTTAAAGTAGTCCCTTCTACTGATACTTTCATATCAAGAGTCAGTCGTTCGGCTTTTCTAAAAGCTCTCACCCTGTCGAGAGCACGCCAATTGCTCATAGCTTTTTTTTTTTTTGTCAACAACGATACATTTGTATAACCTACTCTATCCTAATTTAGGGGGAGAGGGAGCCTAAGGAGGCTGTGATAGGGACTAGTGGGTATACAGACCCAACTAGACCAAGGGAGTGCTATGGCACAACCCTTAGATTTTTTTCGCTGCTGATGAGATTTGCTGGTGGCCACTGAGCCAATTGCTCATAGTCATAGCTTGCTTGCAGCCCTTCGGATACAACACAATTAACGAGGTAGCCTATCTTTTTGGTATCTTTTCTCCTTGTATTCTGTTTCTTGTTTTCTGGTCAATAGTCATGTCATGGTTTTCTTCCAACCGGGGAAGATTGTGAGAATCGTTATTGAGTTTGGGCACCATATGATAGTGGTCTGAGAAGTTTTAAGGATAATAATCAACTGATGAAACAAAATATCTGCCCTGTGTTTCAATTAGTAGAGGTTTCAAGAAAATCATTTATTCAGTAATTTGATTTGCCTTAATTCGATTAAAATAAAAAGATATTAAGGATCAAAATTTGTTTTCCTTAAAACTATGAACACTAGAATGATGCAGTACTGTCTCCAAACTATATGGACCAAAGTGCAAATTTCCCAGGAAAAATTTTTATAGCTAAAACGTTCTCAAACCCCACAGGCCGGGGAAGTACATACGAGGGTTCGAAAGTTTTACTCTTGCTTTTATCTATCTAGTAACATGATCTTTTGTCATGAAAATTTGCAAGACAGTGATAATAATGTATGCTTAATTAGCAGTGATGATAATGGTCAGAAATTCTTAAAAGTTACACACACATATATATATATATATGCTAATGATTGGAATGGTACAATAGAATTAAATTAGGAAAGTGTTTAAATTCAAAAGTAGTAATAATTATGATCAGTATATATATTAATCTAAAGATTTTTGTAATGGGCATGTACTTGTTCAGCAGAGTTAAATCACACCCAACCTCACGCCTATCCATTGTGGGGTTAACATCATATCTTGCCATCTTAACACATATCGTTCCATTTGCTGCGATCCATGGTCACATGCAGGGAAGGGATATGTATTTCGTCATCTATATATTGTAGCATTGGACTTCTCCAATTTAAATTACACAAATGTCCTTTAAGTAGAATGTCTGTGCCTTCCTCATCCTTTCCAGTCCTTTCCCTCTGGCTTATATTATATGTCAGGGGCTCCTCTCCTGCTTTGCTTCATTTCTCTTCATCTTCACGATAAAACGCTCCGGGTCCAACAGCACCATCAGAACACGCGCGCACATTCTCAATCGAAAATGGGTTCTCTTCCTCACATCGTGGAAGACCTTGAAGGCGTTGTACAGCTCTACAGTGACGGTTCCGTTTTCCGGGCTAATGACGTAGACTTCAATATCCCAATTCACGACGACAGTTCTATTGTCTGGAGAGATTGCCAATTTGACAACCAAAACCACCTCTATCTCCGCCTCTATAAGCCTGTAAACGCATCCACAAAACTGCCCGTAGTATATTTCTTTCACGGCGGCGGGTTCTGTGTTGGCTCGCGTGCTTGGCCTAACAACCATAACGCCTGCCTACGCCTAGCTTCGGGGCTACAAGCCTTAGTGGTCGCACCAGACTACAGGTTGGCCCCGGAGCATAGGCTCCCGGCAGCAGTGGACGATGCACTGACTTCTCTCAAATGGCTTCAAGCTCGGGCAACTGCAGATGGTCCTCCTGCTCAAGACACATGGTTGCATGATCAGGCGGTTGATTTTGACCGGGTTTATATAATGGGCGACTCATCCGGTGGCAACATGGCTCACCATTTAGCCGTCCAGCTGGGGCCCGGCTCGCCGGAGTTAGCCCCGGTTCGCATACGTGGTTATGTGCTGATGGCACCATTTTTTGGTGGCTCGGTGAGGACCAAGTCTGAAGCAGAGGGGATGCCTGAACCAATCCTGAACGTGGAGATTCTTGACAGGTACGCTTAAATGGTTAATTAACTTCAATTTCAGCATTGGCCCTGATTAATTAATGCTCAGCAGCGTATGCAAGCAAATACTATAGCAGCATCATAATTAAGGTTGTAGCAGTAGTAGTTAGAACTTAGTCCTGCGTTGTGGGAAGCAAGTTTGAATGCACGTAATTTCATCCAATTTCCGCAATCTATTTATTCAACGTCGTCATAGAGTAGCTGACCCAAGTGCAGTCTTCACAACTTCGTGTACTTGTTTTTTGCGAGAGGTATTATATATGCAAATTTTTAGAGGTTTTCTAGTGCAGGTACGCACAGTCAATGAATTTTTTTTGGTGTTTTGGGGGGGGGGGGGGGTATATTTTACTGAACAAACAACGATAAATCCCTGCAAGAAAATTAAAGCTTTTTTTTTTTTTGGTGCAAGAAAATAAAAGCTTTTTAGTTATCCAAGTAAGTACAGTACTACTTATATTAGTAATTTTTTTTTCTTTTAAATTAAGGGTTTGGTTATCACTTTTTTTTCAAAAGGATATTTCTGGATACGACTCTTATTAATCTTTCCCCGCTATGATCTCTTCAAAACGTGTGAGTTAAAATTTCTGGAATACATATATAGAGAATACAGCAATTCAAGCTTTGTTTCAGGTATAGAGGAGAGCAGGGGATTGTAACATAGATGAAGCAGCAAGAATATTACAGAATCTGAACGTCCTTTTCCTATCTCGTGATGCAAATGAAACCAGTAATTATTATTGGATCGACTCATAAAGAAATTTATCAAATATTCCTCCCCTCTTAATATCAATCAAAGCTTACGTCCTGGAAACTTCAAATTCATCCAGCCCACCACACGTTTGATAGTGGTGGATCCGAAACCATGACCGTCACGTATCATGTCTGCCACACAGTTCCACACAATATGGGGCAGATGAAATCACTTCCCCCTAAAATTAATTACTGCTCCTAATAATCTGATAACCTTATCCTTATCCACCCGAATAATACTGCTACTACTATATTAGCAATTACATCAGAAGTCAAGTCGTTGGAAATATCACACAAGGAAGTGCGGTCTGCATAGGAACTAGAATAATTAATTAATTAACTAATACCATCAAAGTTAATGCATGGTTGAGTAAGCGATGCATGCCAAGCTTGTTTATTTAAGAAATTAACAGATTTACTTCTCCTGCTAGCTAGCTAGCTAGATAGTGGTTGGAGCAGTATTCTTTTTCACGCTCGACTCGATCAGATTACGTGTTTTATGATCTGATTGAAATCCCACGACAGATTTTGGAGGCTATCGTTGCCACCAGGGAAAAACGCAGACCATCCGCTGGCCAACCCCTTCAGCCCTTTTAGCAAAAATAATGTTGAATCGGTGATGTTTGACCCAGTGTTGGTGATCGCCGGAGAAATTGAGCTGCTAAGAGATAGAGTGGAGGACTACGCAAGAAGGTTGAAGGAAGCCGGGAAGAAAGTTGAATATGTGGAGTTTGAAGGGAAGTATCATGGCTTTTTCAATAATGACCCGTATTCTGAATTGGGGGACAGAGTTTTACAGGAGATAAAAGACTGGATGTCCAAAATTTCGGGTTGATGAATTGTGTCCCATATTGCTTGCTTTGTCTCCATTTGTTTTCTCGCATATATTCATGCTTTGTTTACTGGAAAAATCCTAAGGTTGCGAGTCATAGATAGAGAGGGGTTCGATGTAAGAAATTAAGGAAGCTGGTTGTGTTTCCATTTGGAGCAGTGTACCAGATATTGTGGCTTTTCTTGTTGCTTAAATTTGTGATTTAAAAACCCAAAAATTTGCTATCCGAGTGGCAATTCTCAAATGAGTTCTCATTTTGGAAGTCCAATTCGATTCTGGCAAAATGGTTGTGTTTACATTTTTGTTCCGTCAGACCCCGGGTATTTCAAGAAAGTTTCTCATTTCCCATTTACCTAACTTAATTTTTTGACTGGTTTTGGTTAACTTAATTAGGAGTTGAGTTCAGTAATACAAGTTCTAAATCAAGGAAACAGCATCAAATAAACATTGCAACTACATCATCATAAAGTGATTAATACCCAACACCGCTGCTATTCCACGATAACCCTTTTGCCTAGGAAGATCTCCACGAAAGTGATAGCCGGCTTATAAAGCAACCTTTTCCGATGATGTAATGAAGGGAAACGAACATGAACGAAAATAAAATTGCAAATAAATAAGAGGAAAAAAACATGGGGACGGAGCCTCACAGGTTCTATACCAAACCAATTTGTCCTTAGGGTGTGAATAAGTTTAGATAAAATGTAAACCACGTCGGAAACAAATTTTAAAATGATCATTAATTTACTCTGAAATGGACTAGTGAGATCCAGAATCCAAAAAAAAAAAAAACTTCATATGTTTTTTTGTTTCCCTGGTTTGATACTGAACCATGCTAAGTCAACAGTGTACCCAAACAAAAACTCATACTGGAAAGACAAATATTTACGTTACCGCACATAGTGAGAGTGGAGGACTCTGAGCCAATTCTCCGTAAATAAATAGTACAGTGATGGTTCCATTTCCCGCCTCAAAGACGTAAATTTCAATTGTCCTGTCCATGACAACCGCTCCGTGGTTGAAAACTCTGTCAATTGAACCATAGACAGACCTCCATCTCCGCCTTTAAAATTCCTTTACAGCTCAGCCGGCAAACTCTCCACAGTGTTCTTCATTCGTTCGTTCATATACATAAACGGCGGTGGAATTTGTATGGCTTATTTTCACGATTGCTGTTGCATCATGCATGTCGAGTTGTCCCCGGGGGCGAGGAGGGAAGAGGGGGGGGGGGGTCGTAATTGCATAGGACTACGGGCTGCCACCGGAGCATAGACTTGCGGTGGCAATCAAAAATGCGTTCTAAAGTGGCTTCAACTTCGGTCCATCTATAAATAATGGGATCGAATGATGAGTGGATGGTTGATGATTTTTTGACGGGGATTTTTCATGATGGGGACTCATCGAGAGGGAACGTGGCTCGCCGCTGGGCAGTTGGGAGTCCAGTCCTGTCCGGGGCCTCCGGGCTAGCCTGAGCTAGTAGTGCGTGGTAATGTGGTCGGGTGATGGCGCCATTCATTGGCGGAAGTGTGACGACGAAATTCGAAGCTGAGGGACCTCCGGACGGACGTTGCGCATTCTTGACAGGAAGATATTTGTGTATGCAAGGGAAAAGAAGAGGAAACAAACTGTAAAGGCCTCGAAATGCTGCGTACCCATGCAAGGACTGGAAAAATGAAATGTTATTTGGTTCTTTTCTTCTGTTACATAGTAACGTCGTCATTCCAACCCTTTTTTTTTTCTTTTCCTTTTAGGATTACAGTCGAGCCTTGTTCCAATTTCCAATTTCGTTGCTTACCATGTATGTCCAAAGGATAAGAGAGAGAGAGAGGGAGAGGGAAAAAGAAAAACGAGAGAAAAAAAAAAGGCCTTGTTCTCAATTTGAAAAACCTAATTTTAGCTCTCAACTGATTTTCAAAAAATTATTTTATTGTGTTTTCAACTGATTTTAAAAATTCAATTTAGATTTTTTGAGTCCAAAAAAGTTGAAAATTACAAGGAGGTCCCGATGAGATGCTTTTGGATTCTGATTCGACAAAATTATCATTCAAATTTCAATATAATTACTAAACTACGCAAAGATTAGATAGATAACTTTTTGTGGTCTTTCAATTTTGTTCCTGTTCCCATGTCACATCAAGATTCATAGCTGCGTCCGATGTTTAACCGTAAACGAGAGCACATGAATTATTCCAAAAAAGAAAAAAAAATTCGAATCAATTTTGCAACAAAACCAAAAATCAGATGAAAACATGCTCAATTCACTGCTGTCTCTCTCTCTTTTATCCGTACCGCATGGATATTCCAATAAGAGATGCTAATGAGTAGCATCAACGTCAACGAAAGGACCGCACTACCCGACGAGAGAACGTTGTCCTTGGACCGCATCAAATGATTTTTCCTCTTACTTTTTGAAATCCGGGTCTTCATTGGTGCCAATTATTGAAATCAAAAGGATCAAAATGGTCCAACCCAGCATTACGAATTTGGTGAGGTGAAGAAAATGTGCCCAATGCCAATGGCTGCTTGGTTCTTTTTGCGAAGACGACCGAAAGGGACGGGTAAAAGCATCGGCCGCTCTAAAGCAGCTGCGGAGGTTCAAATCAAATTAGAAGGTTCTCCTTGTACCAACGATGCAATGCATACCCCCCCTTTTCTTGTGGTTACAGTAGAATTATTGCCGACTTTTTGGGCACATGCCTCAGACTGGTGGAATATCTGGGAATCCACTAGCAGTAGCAGCCACAGTATTTTTTTTGCAAGATTAGCTCTTTGATCTTATCTACCGTCTCCTTCAGTCAAGTCAAATGTGCAATCTCCACATGATGTTCGAGGATGCCGATCCAATAATCCATCATTTGTTTTGAGAACAATACAAGTTTTTTTCGGTCATAAAAAAGAACAAAATCAAATCAACCAACTTTTTTTTGAGTTCATGTACGAGAGAGTTTGCGACTGGATTTTGGTTTATATCTAATCTGAGCCCACCCGGACCATACCATTGTGGATCTTCTTCGTTCATTGCGCAATCCTTTTGATTAAATAATCCCCGCAAATTTGTGTCCAATTCAATTCTAAAGAAATTACTGACATTAGAAATTTACATCTATGTACTAAAGATGCAAACGAATCGAGCCGCTCGCGAGCAACTCGAATCAAGTTCGAGCTGGTCGAGTTGAACTCGAGATCAAAATATTAAACTCGTTCGCGAGCTCAAGTATATATATATATATTTTTTTTTATTTTAATAGTAAAATTACATATATATTCTTAATATTTTATTATTTATTAAGAAAAAATATTATTTTATTTATTTTTTTAAAAAAATAAAAATAATTTTTTTTTATTTTTTAGAGCTCGAGATTGAGTTTCAAAATTGTCAACTCGTCGAACTCGAGTTCGAATTCGATAAAATTAAGTCAAAACTTGACTCGTTTGCGCCCTGTTATGCACGCATGTCCTGCTGTTAAAAAGATTTGGCAGGGCAAGAGTCGTCCCTTTTACACGGCCACCAATTTGAGTGCAAATCTTTTCTGACGCAGTAAATTTCACTATTATTATGGTTTGAAAATTTCAATTCTGAGCAGGTTGACGAACCTATCCTTGTCAACGGAAGTGGAGAAACATGAACCAAAGGGCATACGACAAAGAAGAGAAATTATTTAATTCAGCCTTATCATATACTAACACACACACACACTAAATTGGCTAAGGCTTTTCCCTTAGGTTTGTCGTTGAAGTTAGCTTCTTAAATTTTCAACTATATGATTATGACCCCCTCACAAACTGACGTACTTTTTTGATTGGTGAAATGATTTGCACTTTAAAATTTTGCATAATTACTGCTCAAATATTATATTGTTTCTTTTGGAAGAGTTTGTAGATATATATATATATATATATATATATATATATATATATATATATATTAGTGTTCTTTTTTGAAAATAGTGTATGTGAAATAAAGGTACTATAGAAACGTGTTAAGAAAATCTTTAAACAAATAGAGCAAGCAAACCCAAATTATATGGACTATGAATTTTTTTTTTTTCTTTTGGAGAAAGCTTATACAATTGGTTTATCAAACAGAAGCCCTAGCTATTCCCTTTGATGAGAAATAATTATGTTCCACTTGACCTACTTGCCTTATTTTTTTCACTAAAGAACTTCAATCTCCTCATCCAGCATACTTTTGGAGAATTGATTTGATCCAAATTCCAACATGGGTCTCTCCTTTCTAGAGCACGTACTGTATTATTCTTGGATATTTCCGTAGTATGTGGTGACCAAATGAGATTGAAGTGAAGATGTTGAAGAGTGGTGGATTGAGTCGTATAAACATAAGCGAGAGATCTCGTGTTCGAACCCTTTCCCTTACACTAATAAAAAAAAAAAAAGTGAAAATGTTGGAGCTCTGCTCATCCATTGATCACATCTCACACGAGTTTTCTCTCCCTTCCATTTAGCGTAATAGGTTTTGTAGGCCGTTGGTGCTTTCCAATGCGGTCCGTGAAGCTTGGCCCATTTTCAGAAAACCCTTTTGGGCCTTTGAGCCTAGAAATAGAATCCGTGGATTCGTGGCTGTGAACTTCAGAGAGAGAGAGAGAGAGTGGAGGACTACGCAGCTACGCTAGGAGGTTGACGCAAATTAGGAAGAAAGTCCATCACATCGATTGAGGTTAACTTAACCACATAGTTTTGAGCCACAAATTCACTCCTCCTTATACTGGTAGTTTTTTTTTTTTGGACAAGTTCTAGTATGTTAAATATAAGTAAGTATAAGAGAGGGTTAAGTTAGATGGTAAAATGAGAGGAATCACAAATAAGAGTTTTTGGATTCAGAACCTCTAATTTATATTAAAAAATAAAAATAAAAAAGAATATAAGTTAGTGTAAAATTGGGATCTACATCCTCCAATTAATTTGTACTTTGTCTGGTAAACTTTTCCAGGCTTTCGGCCAAGAAAGTTATATTTAGAACGCTAGTAGTGCAAGTTCTTCGGCAAGCGTGTTTCTTGCTCTAAGTTCAGGAAGGAAGTCTCTCATCTTCTTTGTAGGAATTGGGCAGACCTTATTTTACCATTTGTTTTTTTTTCCTCCTTAAAATCTGCACGTATGCTTCTTCAAATTCTCTGTCCATTATTCTCCACCTTAAAGCAACAGACCCCAAAAGGAGAAAGAGTTTCTTTTTTTTTTTTTCCAAAGAAAAAATGGGCGAGTTGACACTGCTGGAGCATAAATTATTTTAGGGGCAAAAAGATAGAACTCAAAAGAAATCATTTTGTTGTGTTTGGTTTTCTAAGGAAACTAAATAACAAGCCAAAATAAAAACAATCACCTAACTCTAGACCTCAATTATATATCTCCCCATGAAATTAAGATTTTAACCTGATAGATTTCATTTTAATTACTTTCCTTCAGCTTAGAGATTATGTCATTGTATCAAGTGTCTTCTCCGCAGGCAACACTTGGCCTGCCAGAACAAACTTGATACATCGTTGGGGGAAGGGGGATGAGAGGCATGAAAGTGTACTTGAAGAATTTAGTTTAAATAATTAAGAAATGTTAGTTGATTATCTTGAAGCTTAGCTTATATATACTTTATCGTTTGTCTGTTTTTCAAAAAAAGATAACAACAATTTTCAAACGATAGTTTAGTGAAAAAGGATTGCTTTCAGTAAAGATGACATCAAAGACGCCTTTAGTTTAGGTGGCTAAAATTATTCTGTCAACTAATGACCAATTAATACGCGAATTTATGCAGGCTGGAATAAAGCTAATCCACGCCATTGCAACGCTAAGTGAATGCTACTGCTAAATTAGTTTAATTTCCAGAATCTGACTTCTGAATAAATATACAAAAGAATCTGCTTGGTCATGAGCCTGCATTATTGCACTCATCAGATCAGAAGATGGATTCTTCTTCTTCCTCCTCCACCGCACAACAAGCAATAGAAGATTGTTTCGGAGTTCTCAAACTCTACAGCGACGGCTCCATTTCTCGGACCTCGCATAAAGAGCATCAAGTGAAAACCCACGACGATGGTTCAGCCATTTGGAAAGATTGTTGTTTTGACTCTAACAACAATCTTCAACAACGCGTATACAAACCCAAAAATCATTACTATTCTTCCTCTAACAAGAATGAGTACCGCAAGAATCTTC
Source organism: Coffea arabica (assembly GCF_036785885.1). Lineage (NCBI taxonomy): Eukaryota > Viridiplantae > Streptophyta > Magnoliopsida > Gentianales > Rubiaceae > Coffea > Coffea arabica. Next base: position 5,594,259 of record NC_092321.1, on the reverse strand, counting down.
CTGTAGTTTACTACCTTCATGCAGGAGGTTTCTGTTTTACTTCAAGAAACGCACACAACACTTGCCTTAGCCTTTGTTCCGGGCTTCAGGCCCTTATTATCTGCCCCTATTATCGGTTGGCTCCAGAGGACCGGCTTCCGGCAGCCTTAGAAGATGCTGTTACAGGCCTCAAGTTTCTTCAAGCCCAGGCTTTGCGTGAAAGTCGAGAGGTCGATCATGAGAAGTGGTTGTTTGACATTGGTGGGGTTGACGTGGACAGGGTTTTCATATTCGGTGATTCCTCTGGGGGAAACATTGCTCATCATTTGGCTATTCAGCTTGGATCTGGTTCGCTTGAGTTAAGTCCCATTAGAGTACGTGGTTACATACTCTTATCGCCATTCTTCGGAGGGGTTTTCAGGACCAAGTCGGAAGAAGAGAGTCCCAAAGAAGACTTCTTGGAGCCAGGAGATCTATGACCAGTAAGTTCTAATTCCCATCATCTGTCGCAATAGCTTCATTTCTCCTCTAATTTATTTATACTTTTTTTGTTTTTCAAGGAAAAGAAACCTAGACTTATCCATTATGTCTGCCACTATAAAATCGTTATTGTGCCACGCTAATTGCTTCCCATGAATGGATCCAAAGAAAAGAAAAAAAGAACTTGAGTTCGATTCGTTTGTATTTGTGGTTTTGTTGAGTTTTTTTTCCCGGCCAACTCAACTAATTGATTGATAATATCTGGTGCTCAATGATGAAACCCGAAATTTTGGCCTGACAAAATGAAATGATAGTAATACTTTGTACACGAAAGCAATAAGATCAACAAAATTTGCCGAGTCCAAACCTTTCGTTCTTCGCATATTTGGGGGACGATATCATGTCAAAATTCAATACTTGGAAGGTTAACGGAATATGTAGTAGTAGTGTAGGCCTTTAGACTCGAGTACGAATTTATCTAAGTTGCGGTCAGCTAGCATAATTGAGGTATAAATCTATCTTTGGTATCTAATCGACTTGACTCATTGTCAATGGATTATCTTTCCATCTCCTACAATACATATTTGAACGTGTCATACACCTTTATTTATTAACAAGGATAAGAATTTGTTAAATTTACAATGATCATATCCTTTTCTTGTAAATGAAGATACGTGTCCTGTATCTAGACGTGAATTATGAAAAATGGAAAGAAAATCTATTGAAAAAAAGTCAAATCCTCATATCGGGGCTCACATGTTTTGAAGTTCCGTCTCACTCTATTTAAGGACAAAACAGTCATCTCAAAAAAAAAGTTTAACAACATACTGCAATTTATTTACATCTTATCTATAATTTATCTATACCCTATTTCAACTTCAACTTGTTTATATTCAAGGATAAACTTGTTTGAAATGAAGTTTGTCAGATCCAATCCACCTTTAAAAGGATCCAATAAAAGTTATGATCGAAGTCGTTTTTCGGAGTTCATTGAGATGTCAAAGTAAAGACAAAGTGGTTGATATAACACAAAATACTAATTTTGTGTTATTTTAGCATTTTGTGTATAATTTGCTATAATGTATTTCATGTTTCACCGTTGAGTGTTTAAAAAAAAAACATATTAGCAAATGTATAAATAATTTCTATCAAATTAATGTACTGCCCCAAATCCTTTACCTAACAGATATAATTAGTACTCATGGACAGAGATCAGTAGTAGCTTAGAAGATAACATTTTATAAGACAAATATTATATATACGTACATGAAACGGTTGACTTTCAATATCAAATACTTCTCTATCGACGTTATTCTCAAGTTTTTAGTTTGCTCACTAACATTCATTGTAGGAAAATTTCCATTAAAGTTGCATACTGATGCAAATAAAAGCCAATCAGTTAATTAGAACAAAAAAGAGAAGTATTCCAACTAATAAGAGAGATTTTTATCTCGTAAGGGCAAGGAAAGAATTAATATATTCCTTGAGATATTATCAGTGGATTTTCAAAATGCGATTAGCCAAGCTCTTGGCTCGTACATGCACAAGCACATCATGCGATTATCAAATCTTTTTTTTTTTTTTTTTTGGTGTGAGCTAGAAAACAACAAAGGGCACTTCATTCAGTCCTTAGTTCGTCATGAGCGATATATTAACTTCTTTTTCCATCTAGTTTTTCATTTTTTGAGTCGGCATTTTTGCCTAGCTGGAACTGGAAAGGGATGTAACGTGCTCTCATCCTGAAATGTACGAAACAAATGATATTCCCACAAGAATTTAGCTTAGTTATTTCGATATTCATCATATATATATATATATATATATATATATGTGTGCATGGTTGTATGAATATATACATAGTAAAATCAGTTTGAGGGGTTGCAGGTTTTGGAGGCTGGCAATGCCGAATGGAGCTGATAGAGACCACCCGTTGGTGAACCCATTTGGACCTAAGAGCCCGAGCCTAGAAGGTTTGAGCTTGGATCCCTTCTTGGTGCTCGTTGGTGGGGATGAAATCTTAAAAGATAGGGTGGAAGATTACGCAAAGAGGATGAAAAGTTTAAATAATAACGTTAAGTATGTCGAGTTTAAGGGAAAACAGCATGGCTTCTTCACATCTTATCCTTACTTCGGAGAGTCCCAGAATGTGGTTCAGATTGTCAAGAATTTCATGTCTGAAAGCTCCAATTAACTAATTTAGACATGTACAAATAGTCCACAAACTTCTCCTGCCCTTTGCGAGAAAATGTTATGTTTGAAGTAAGTTCCGCTGATTTTGCACTATTTGCCTGCATTGGGCATTTGCAAAGATGTTGAAGACTGGGAATGAGGAGATAATAAATCATATATGTAAATTACAACGAATTGATGGATTAAAAATTCAAATTTGAGCCGCATTTGGATAGTAAAGAATGGATAAATCTTGTTCAATCTTGGTTTAACTAGTTAATTTAAGACATTCAAGTGTTTAAAGAGTAGTGAATTTGAGTGGCATTTTCTTTGCTACACCTTAGTTATGTGCTTCCATAAACTTGTCTTTCTACTTGCTGTGAAAAGGGTAACCATGATGTTGGGTTTCTACTTTCAAGTTGAAGAAAGAGAGGGTAAAATACACTAAATTTCCCTTTGATTTACTTATTATACACGAAATCTCCTTATTATTTAAAAATACTCAAATAAACCACCTATATTTTGGACTTCTTTGAAAAATGGACCGAAATCATCCAATTTGACGAAAGGTGAGTTACACACGCTGCACAAGCGAGCGAGTGTGGTAGCAATATATCAAAGACAATTTGCTATTTTATATTTTTATGCTTTTTTCTTTTTTCCTCCTTCTTTTTTCTTCTTCATTTTTTTCTCCTTTCCCTTCTGGTGCAACTACAAGCAGAAACCCAAATCTCCATGACCCCTGATAAAGCCTCTCAAATCTGCCCAAGCCACTCACCCTCTCAAAGGCATTAGTGTTCCCAGCGCGTAGGAAGGAAGGTTGGAAAAGACGAAATCTTTTTAAAATTTCAATTTAGCTCCTTAATTTACTTTTTGTTCTCCAATGAATTAAGAAATTTAGTAAAATAACAACTAAATCCTAAATTAATTATTGGTACATTTTGAAAACAGGGTTAGTATTGAAATTTTACGTCTTTCCGTCAACTTGGATAATTTTCATTCATTTTCCAAAGATGTCCATGGCACAAGAAGTTTATATAGGTATTTTTAAATAGTGAGGGAGTTTGGTGTACAAAAGCAAATCATACGGGGTTTAATGTATTTTATCCAGAAAGAAACCATATATGTTGGTTTGGATTTTGATCCGTTCAGATTTTTTTTTTTTTTTTTTTTAAGTTGGATCCGTTCAGATTGAAAAAAAAAACATTTCTACCATTGCCTATCCATTTGTTTAGTCTTACCATTGCCTATCCATTTGTAGAATAGAAAACTCTTAACAAGAAATGTGAGCCATGACGTGATGGGGGCTGTAGCCCAAGTGATACCGACTACAAACTACAAACTACAAAAGGGGTAACAAAAGTAGACCGGTGAGTCGGGTTTCTTTGGGATCTTGTTCGTAGACATTTCGGTTCTCCCTCCATTTCTTCCGATTCCCACTGGATTTCTGGTTCCTCTCTACTTGCGCAGTCAGACCGGCGGTGGTGGAAGTGACACCAGCAGCTGAAGCTGCCTATATGTCCCCATCATATGTAATTCTCTTTCTTCTTCTTCTTCTTCTTCTCTCTCTCTCTCTCTCTCACACACACACACACACACTATCCACGCACAATACCTACACAAAGACAAATCATTACAGTTTAGGAGTATTTTGGCGAATAAATATTTTATTTAGGGTAATTATGTATAGGAATTAGGTCTACGGTCACTCCAAGCAGAGCTGTATTTTTTTTTGGATTTTTTTTTCACGAACTGATACTAGTAATAGTATTGATTGTGCAACGTCCTTTGCATTCGTCCTTTATTACTTGTATTAAGATGCTCTAGAAGTACATTCTGCGATTACTCATTAAACTTTTCCTTGCTCTTGCATCTGGAAATTCTGCAATTTTCCTTTTCCTTTTTGTTTTGGGGTAATTAAATTTGAACCCGAGCATGCTCAAATCCACATCCTTTGGATAAACTTTCCTTCACAAATAATTATGGATGTTTGAGCTGTGATGTTTGAGTATATATCTGTTATGTTTTATTTCCCTTTGATTGGAAGATACAAAACTGAGCTTTGTTTTGTCTTATTACTGGATGACTGTAAAATCAATGTGCCTTGACACGTTTTTGTTACCAAATTAAATTTTGTTCTTTGTGCCTTGACACTTTTGTAAGGATTATGTCAACTAGCATTGTCTCCGAGAACAAAAGAAGTAGAGGACGAAGAGGGCGTCAAGGAAATAGGAAACGGTCCTGTGGAGATGAGTCTACATCTGGCCAGGATCTTGGTTCAGAAAAAGCTAATGGCGAAGTTTCAGGACTGAAGAAGAGAAAGCCCTCAAAGAAGGTTACCGAAGATGTTATACCACCGGAGCAGAGAGGCATCCCTGATACACCACTGCTTCATAATCTGGGAAAGCACCCTTCAATATATGCAAGGCTTGGACGGGTGAAAAGATAGACTTTTAAGCAGAATTTTAGCATTTTAACTTTGTGTTCACATACTTATAGTTTGCCTTATTACAGGGTACTTTAACCCAAAATCTTAATTTTCGGGGCGCTTGGCCTACTGCACTGGGATTGTATCGTCAAGCACATGACCAGTACAAGGAACTTTTTGGTGCAGCTGGATTTGGAGATTTTCTAAAGATTGATCCTGTGCACATACCACAAGCATATCTTGTGGCCTTAATGGAGAGGTGGTTTAGTGAGACGAATACAATTCACCTACCCTGCTGTGAAATAGGTCCAACGCCTGTTGACTGGGCGATGGTTACTGGCTTGCAATTTAAAGGTGAATCTATTAGGTTTAATCATCAATTTGAGATGAGTAAAGCTCTGGAACTTCTTGGAGTTGAGAGTGCAGCTGTCACAGAGGGAAAGATTCGTCTTAGTAGCATCACACCTACCATAGAGGAGGTAAAGATGGCCCCTGCAAATAATGAAGCAAAGTCAGTGATGTTCCGCCGCCTGTTCCTTTATGTTGTTGCTAGTTGTTTCTTTAACAACAATCGATCTGTCATTAATCATCAGCTTGTCAAATATCTGGAGCATATTGATGAGGTTGGAAACTACAACTGGGCTGCAATCACGTTTGCAGCATTTCTTGCTGGGATGAGGAGAAAGGTCACTGGAGAGACAGGAGCCTTTACAGGCTTCTGGCCTTTTCTCCTGGTAATCTTCAAAAGTTTATTTGCTTGATGCTGTTATTATTCTTCATTTCTTTTTGAACCTGTGTTTTTAATCTTAATTTTTCATATAGTTCTGGGCTTTTGAGTACTTGGATATCTTTCGCCCAAATATTGTCGAGGCTGATGTGTTTCCAAGAGCCATTCGCTGGAGTTGTCCTAATATTCTGTCCTCTGCTGACTTCTCTGACCTCTTTGCTGCCCGTTGCCAGTTGGACTACATTGAAGAGGCTCAGGTTGGTTTTTCTTGTGCTCTGAGTCAGCTTATTTCCATTTAGTTTCCTGCTCATTTTCTTGTGTCGTCAATGTCAGGTTACCTGGCAACCTTATTTAGCAAGTTCAGAATTTGGTTCAACTGACATGGTACAGGCAATGTCTCTAGCCCAGAAGCGGGCCCCTTTTGAGAGCATCGACACCTGGGAATACTATCTTGGAGAGAGGTGTAGGCGGCAATTAGGTTTTCCCTGTCGAGTCCCTCTCCCACCTCCAGACAGGATGCATGGTACCAATGATCTAACACCAGAGGATGAGATAGGTGTAGGGAAACCAGCTGATAATCTTGTGATGGATGAAAATGTAGACTACTCCTCATGGTTCGCTGTTCACTCAGTTGGAAAGATTGTTGATCTGAGTCGGTTTCTGGGTGGTGTTGAAACTGGGGCCAAAGTATTATCCCATTGGGTGGTGAGCCTTTTCTGTTGGGTTGTATTCTCTTTTCTTTTGGGGCCAAGGTCTTTCCTTTTCTGGGTGCCTCTTTATAGTACTGTATTCTCTTTATAGGCTGCCCACCATCCAGATATACTGCTTGTTCGGCGTTCTGACTATGAGTCAATGGCTGAGGCCTATGATGCTGCTGTTGCTGAGTGTCAAATGCTTAGAGCAAAGCTGGTAATGTCTGATCGTACATAGGGTTATAGAGTTGACCTTAGCGTACATATAAATGTGCTCAATTATGTGAATTTTTCAGGCTCAGGCTGAATGAGATTCCTAGGCAAGATGTTCTACTGCAGATTGTTGGATTGAACTGAGAAGGAAAGCCCCAACGTGGGATGAGGTAATCTCACGGCTTTATGTATGATGCTTCATTCTGCATCATTCTTCTTTATGGGCTTATTGGTTTCCTGCAGACTGATAAAAAATTCGTGCTGCTTGAACATGGAGCAGATGCCTGGGGGTTTGATGGGCTACGGCCTTTCTAGACTCTTTAGAAATTCTACTGGAGTATAAGCACTTGAAAGTGATTCTCGAGTAAATGGTGTTAAATTTGGACATCCATCAAAGGTGGCCCTTTGGAAATTGTTTGGCTCATGCTCTCAGAACTTCGACAAATGTTGAACTATGATTCTAGTTGTGCCCCTGAATGAAAATGTTGCCATGTTTTGGAAGGCAAGGGTAGAGACAGAAGTTTTGGGTGAGGCTACGACTTTGAAGCTCCAGTACAAAGCATGATTATTATTATTATTTTTTGGGTCTGGTGAATTATTGGGAAACTACATGCATAGTGCTGCCTGATTCAGAAAGCATTTCCCTTCCGTCGATCTAATTGTCTTCTCAATCAGTATTCTTTTCCTGCTCAAAGTGTTCACTTAAGGATCACATGACACTTGGATCACCTCATTGGAAAAATTTGATCGATTTGTCATATATTATAATGCTTTGTAACTCCAGCTTCTTTATTGCATCTTGATTCTTGAATATGCTATTCCCTCAACCGCTCAACATTTTGATGTCTAACGTGAAACAACCTGCGTTCATTATCTTCGTGGCACATAGTTTTTTGTTCTTTCTTTTTTTCCCCCGCTTGAATGCATTGGCACATCTATGTCGGATAAGATTTCCTCAAAACCAGGGTTACGGTCCTTTGGCATTCTTTACGAGACTCTGCGTGATCCAGATATCCGTACAAGCCCGTCTTTGAGTTCATTACATGCTTTGGTTGGTTGGTAGCGTTGCAGTCCAGCAAGAACTGGTTACCTACAGGCTACAACCAAGATTGTTGTGAAGGTATCCCTAGTATCCTGCCGAGATTGTTTTGAACTGTATGATGTCAATGTATCCTTATTTTCCTGCCAACTAGTCTCGAACTGAAACTTGCCGCATTTAGTTTTCTTCATTCAGCAGTTGGTACAGGCACCCCGAATAGGAAGCTTCACAAATATCCCCGGGCCGGAGTGGCAGCTTAAAACGAAGGACCGGGGTGGAGCTCTTAAATTGGCCGTTGAAAGAAATGGGCTTCAATTTGTTTAGAAAAAGTTTCAAGGCATTGTCAGAAATGCTGGGTCGCGGAAACTGGGATTTGGTAGGAAGCTGTTTGTATCTCGTTTCATTTGAAGATTTTGTCATTTCTCCGTTTTCGGTGGCTAACATGATGGCTATCCTCGTTTTCTTTTCACTTTTGGTGCCCAGATGATGGGAAGTAGTGTATATTAATTACTACTTCTAACCAAGAAACTTGATAAGCCCAAAGCATTTGCTTCCTCGTGAGTTAATTGCCTAGCAAAAAGGCAGCTATTAAAGTTGAATAATGAATGATCCAAGACCAAGAGACTGAATTCCTCCACTCCACGTTTTCTAATCAAAGTGATGTTGCGAGACCATCCCTACAGCGACAGTGGAGGGAGCCAATTGTAATATCCGGCCAACCTCCATCAGAAAAGTAACGCAGTACTGTAGTTACGTTTTTTGTGCTATCCAATTCATTTTTCCTTAATTAAAAGTCTAACCTAAAAAGCACCATTGACGCCGATGCCTGTTTTAGAAAGCTGCAAGTAGGGTCCTCGTCCCTCCAATCCATGCATGTTCTTTGAAACTTTTGTTAGCAATTACAACTAGTGATTGGGCCATAGAAGAAGTGGCAGTAGTGCTACTTCACTAATGAATGATTATCTTAATTAAGCACACCGGAATTGAGGGCCACTTCTCTGTTTTCTAGTTCTTGCTTTTGCAATTGCTTTTATCAACAAACGTGCAAGCATCGGTCAAGAAAAAGAAGTGATTATGACATGGCATGGTTCACCCTGGCTTAGAGGCTTTTATTATCCGGTCGGAAAAATGCAACAATGGTTATCTCCTACTTTTTCGTCAATAAAAGCGTTCATCTTCATGATATATAAAGAAACAAAAGAGATTTGGTTAGTCAGCATCATACCCGATCGTACTATTTACTACTCCATTTGTTAGCAAGTGGTTGAATCTATTGAAAACAGAGAGTACTTTTGGATTGTAGTCAAGAGCGTTTTGGCCGGAGTTTACAGTCTACATGCTGACATATAACAAGATCCAGTTGAACTCCAAAGCAAGAAAGAAGACACAGCAGATTCTTCCTTTAACAAATTATCCGGTTTGAATTGTTATTTTTAGGAGTTTTTATAGAAATATATACCGTAACAATTTGGTATGTTTGAAACAAAAAAATAATTAAAAAATACTTTCACAAAAAATATCAAAATTTTTCTGTGAAAAATCACAATCCAACTAAGATATTTATATTTACTTCGATCATCCAGTCAAACTTTCAAGTTTTGAATTTTCTTGTACTTAACTATGTATTGAATCTTGATTGCCTTATAATTCCAAATTGAAGTTGTTCTTTTTTCTTCGTGTGATGGTGGTGGTGGTGGTGGTGGTGGTGGTGGTTTGGGGGGGGGGGGGGACAGGGGTGTTGGTATGGCGTATAATACCAATGTCCAAGGCTCACAAATTGCAATCATGGTCACATGATGAAACAAAACCCAATCACTGCAAAAATATGGCGGGAATTAGGAATGAATAATGATCACGGACAAAATTAGACACAGCTGCGCAATTATCACGCTATTTCTGTTGTAGAATCCGTCAAATATTCTTCCTCCCTCCCAAAATTAACAGCCCCCCGATGCTCTCATTTCCCTATTTACCCCTCATTTAACCGAACTCTCACCTCTTTTACTTTTCTCTCCCTGCACCAAACAAGTTCTCCCTCACAAAAACATTCCAACAATAATCATTTCTTTCTTCACGACACACGAAGCATATCCGAAGAAAAAAAAATGAAAAAATTTGAATAACAAACCCCAAAAAAAAAAAAAAAAAAAACTAGGGTTTCAAATTCTCTTTCTCTCCAGGCTACACTTCTTTTTTTTTTTTTGTAATTTTATTTTTTTGTTCCACTCTCCCTCTCAATTTATTTTTGTTTCCCTCGTCGCTTCCCCAAATTTCCAACCACCACCGGGGAAATTTTTCTTTTCCGACCTTTCATATTTTCCCTGGTCTTCGGGGATCTCACCCCCCCCCCCCCTCCCTCCCAAAAAAAAAAAAAAAAACGATCCTCAATTTTCCCTGGAAAACGAACTGAAACATATAACACTATACAGAAAATTCGTTTTCCCGGGAAATTTTTAGCTCCGGCTCTCAGCTTCCAACTTTTACCAGGTAACCCTCCCAATTCCCTATTGTCTTTCTCTCCCTCATTATACGTTTATAATCGTGTAAACTAGGGCTTGTTAATATAATTCATGGATTTTGTTTAAATTCTGCAGGATATCATTGTCCTTTTTTTGGTTGATTTGATATGAAACAATAATAAGTTCGCGAATTGAACGCGGGATTGGCGACGGGGGAGATTTACATATGATTTTCCAGAGGGAGGGTTCGGAAATTCTGCTGTGTGAAGAATATATATATATTTTTCCATTTACGTATATGAACAACTTTGATAGCTATATACATTACAAACGTCTCATTGGGAAACTTTGAATTTGAAACTGGAGGACTGAGATATTGAGATTGAATGTTCGTCGAGCTATGGATACGAAGCCGTCCACAAGTTTGGTAAATTGTTGCGATTGTGGGTGTAGTTGTTCGCCGATCATGAACAGGTCATTCTCTGGGACCATGCTACGTTCCGTCAAGCGGAAATTTGATGAATATGACGAAGGGGGTAACAAATTTGTGATTCCAGGGTTTATTATACCTCAAAATGCTCGTATTGAGATGGAAAATGAATGTGCTGCGCTGCGTGAGATGGTTGCCAGCCAACAGCAGAACATTCAGGACCTTTCAGTGGAGTTGGAGGAGGAGAGGAATGCGGCTTCATCTGCTGCCAATGAGGCTATGTCGATGATCTTGAGGCTGCAGAGGGAGAAGGCGGAGATTCAGATGGAGGCTCGCCAATTCAAGAGGTTTGCAGAGGAGAAAATGGCACATGACCAGCACGAGATCTTGGCAATGGAGGATTTGCTTTACAAGAGAGAGCAGGCTATTCAATCACTCACCTGTGAGGTGCAAATGTATAAACACAGAATGATGAGTTATGGGCTCACAGAAGCTGAGGCTGATGGAGACAAATTGGGGAATGGCTCCATGACCCGAAGTAACAGCATCATTGAGAACCTTGATGGACAGTTTGAGTTTCCCGCATATGATTACCCCCCTCTTAAATGCAATTTGAATGAAAATCAGGTTTATTTTGAACCCGATAATGAATCTGTGGATGTCGAGAAATATGCATTTGGAGAAACTCCACGTTCTCGGGATCAGTTGAAGGATTTAGAGCATCGCATCAATCAATTGGAGAAAAGTCCGAGGAATAATCAGCCTGAAGGGGAATTTTTCGGTACAAAAAATGTGCTTGAAAAGGTCATAGTTGGTCATTCTCCAAGGCGGCCTAAACACTTGAGGAAGTTCTCAACTGATAGTTCTAATTCATTCTCTGCAAATGTTAGAGAAGTGGGTCCAGATTTTTCCATGGATTCTCCACGGTTTGGTGGGAGCTTTAGGAAGACAGAATATCTGCATCCAGAGGAACTTTCTAATTTGAGGAAGGTTGATAATGCCTCAGATATCGGAGATGACATGAGCGATAGAGTTTACACAATTGATTCTGTTCATCCTGGGGCACCCCAATGTAATGGTGTCAAAGAACCCAAGGCTTCTGCTGCAATTGGTGATGATTATATGGAAACTCCTAGGGGATCGTTGGCGAATACCAATATGGTTGACCCCGAGATACAGAAGCTCTATATGAGACTTCAAGCACTTGAGGCTGATAGAGAATCGATGAGGCAGGCAATAATCTCTATGAGGACAGATAAAGCTCAGTTGGTACTTTTGAAGGAGATAGCGCAGAATCTGTGCAAAGAAATGCCACCAGTGCGAAGGCCACCTGTCAAGAAGCCATCTTTGATCGGGAGCTTTTCCTTCATCTCACTATTCAAGGTAGAGTATAATGCTTCCATTGATGAGCTTTTTGTTATTTTTTCTAGTTGAGTTATTTGGTCGTTAGTATGTGTTGCATATTTGTTCTGTCCAACATAGGTCCTTTTTCTTCATTATTTAGTCTTCTTCATGTGGTCTTTTCTTTTTTCCTTTGCAGTCTTTTTCCAGTGATTCTTGATTAGATGAAAGCCATACTCTTTATCATGTCAAATACTTCAATACCTTTTGAACTCCTTTTCTTGACGGCTAACTTCCTGTCATCTTGCCAACACTGGGGATATCTTATTGAGGAAAACATTGATATTAGCTTGGATATTTAGGGCTCATTTGGTTCACAGTCTGATCAGGTGATATCATTCTTCTTGGAATTAGGAGCTAGGGGATTAGTAGTTTTCGGAGTTGTGAATAGTTTCTCAAACAGTTGTTGAAACATCTTTGGATATCCTAACCGGAGCTGTCTTAACATGGTTTTAGTAAAGCTATATGTAACTTAGGAATAAAGGAGTCACTATATTCATCTCCGGTAGATACTTCTTATTCCAAGAATATGAAGTAAAAGGTAGTATTACAATTACTAATAATTCAATCATCCAAACTAGACCATAAGATTTTTTTTTTCTTTTCAGGTGGCTAAACTAACCCATAAGATTGTGAAAGGCAACTGCCAATTTTTTCTTTATTCTATGTGCTGTCAAGGTTGCAGCAGGGCTCCTAAATAGTTTGCTATGAATACAGAAGTTTTCTCTCGACTCCTGCATAATTTCTTTTATTATTCTGTTTTTTCGGAAGAAGTCTTATTCAGTTCTCCTATCAGTGTCTCTTCAATTCTTCAGATATGATTGATAGAGAGAAAACTTTGATGGTAGTGGATACATTAGTATTGCTTTATTCTTTTTGCTTTTTGGGGCTTAAATAGTTAATTATTTTGTTGGGCTGAAACTTCTACCGCCAGTCGCTTTGAATTGAAATTTTACAGGTTGAGTGCCCAAGATCCAGAATTTAGTTTCTTGTTTCTTTCTTACCTTGTTTATATTTGTATATTTCATGTGTCATCACCTGTGAGACTTAAAGCTGTCTTTCCTGAAAAGTAGCATATTTTCAGGCAGTGTAAAGGTATGAGTTACAGATGTAACCATTTGATTACAGATTTATTTCCTAAGTTATTGGGTTCAAATTAGTGCTAAGAAAGTATCTAGACTAAGTGGCAATGGACATCCATAATTTGGAGTTTTGTGGAAACTTTCTTCTTGAATTGTATTCTTGGTATTCATTTAATCTTTAGTTATTAATGTAAATCATGACCAATAGCTCATTATTTGCCATATCTTTTCTGCTCTCACTTCACAACCTAGGCATTGGCTTGCACATTTCAGTTGTGATTCTCTATTTGAGCTTTTGAACTTTGTCCAAGCTTTTTCAAAATCACTACTGTATTTTGCTTGGGATTTTTAAGGTTTTTAGAATTTCTTGGGGAACTCATGATGAAATTGACTGACATTTGAATAGATGTGCGCACAGGATAATTCTATAAAACCAAGGCCTGTTTAGTATATAATCAAAGTAATGTCTGTCACGTTGTGTTATCAACAATTGCTGACCAACTGTTACTTGTTGTTCATGTCCAGTGGATTGTATCCTTCGTTTTCTGGAAAAGGAAAGCACGCCGATGCAAGTGAGTATATTGTTTAGGAAGATGTTAATGACTTCTTATAACCTAGAGTTTTGTTCTCATCTTTTATGACTATTTCTTCTGCGTAGTTGTATTGCTAAAGTTACCATATTTGTGCTTATGCTAACAAAAATTTCCTTAAATGTGGCAAACCATGCTAATGACAAGTATCTGACTTGCTCTTAGGATCTGATGGTTACAGTTTGTCAATTACTCAGATGTGTGGTTACATACATTTAACAGACATAAGGTGTTGACATTTCATACCTTTTAGCATCTGCTTCCCACAAGCCTTTAGTGCAGTTTTATACGAGCAATCTGTGTAACATGAATTTGCTGACACCAATTTAATGACCCTTGTTAAAAAGCTCATCTTCTATCTGATGGCTAAAAAGACAATTCTTGCTTGATGAATATTTCTGTACAAGCACAAATGAAACTACATTCCAAAGACAATGTATATGACAACTTAGAACGCTGTTGACAGGCAGAACTCATTGTTTTAACCGGTACTTCTTCCTGTTTTATGTAATTAGTACAAAGGGGTAATTGTTGACTGACAGATGTTTTAATGGGAGATAGTGATGGATGGTTAGAGCTAACCCACTTCTGAGTCTTTGAAGTGCACTTTGAATGCAACTTTCTCTTTTCTTGGTAATTTTGTCTAATTCTTCTACGTTTTGTTTCCAGGTACATGTTTGGATTGTCGGCCAATGATGCGGGGTTGTTAATGCTTTTAGATAAGGCACCTCCTGTAGGACGGTGGAGATGTCTTTCAAGCACACAAGTATAGCGGTCCATCTTCTGAGCCTTTGCTCATCAATTTGAACATAGAGTGGAATTTCATTACAGTTGCTCCTTTCAGATTTTCACTTTCCCTGTTCTGGATTCGTGATACTGTAAAATTCGGCTCGAGTTGTTTGTGCAGTTTTTTTTCGCCTATCCACTTGATATCTTGGAATTCAACAATTTTTGTTGGTTAACTCAGCAAAAATTTCATTACGGTCTGGCCTTGTGGGCATGTTGTTCATTGGTTTGAAGTGTAGCTCGAATTATTTGTCCTGTAGGTTTGCTTCTGTACAGTATGGATTGTGTAAGATTTGTCAATCAACTACGATTGCCTACTTTTTTCTTGAAAATACTCCCGTGTAGTTTTCATTTTAACTTGATGGAGGCGGGTCACTTTACCTTGTCAGCCTGGTATTAGCTTCCTCCCCGCTCCCTCTCCTTTCTTTCTCTCTCTCGTGTGAATTGCATTGATTGTTGTAATTTGTTTAGATAGGATTTATGTAAAGTAAAAAATTAATTGGGAAATGTATTAAGAAAGTGCTTTCAAATCCAAGTAAAATTTTGTAAAGAGAATCAATACCGCCACACTTCTGACAATATTACTGATTCCCTTTCCAAAAAAAAAAAAAAAAAAAAAATGTTACTCGTATGGTTCTTAACAATTTCCTCCGTTGAGTCTACAAACTATGTCCATGTCAGACTATTGTACCATATGTTAATGTCAAATGCCGTTGTCGGAGGGCTGACCGTTTACCATACTCACAAAGCGCGACTAGTGCATATGCATGGACCGTTAATCTTGGCACCTATGAGGTTTAGTGGTTTACCTAGTGTTATCAAAGAATTAATATCACCAATGTCACGTGAGGACAATATTGCAACCAAAAATTAAAAAAAGGAAGAAGAAGAGAAAGAAGAAGGTCACGTAGGGCTCAATTGAAAAAGAAAAATAATGATTTTAATTATTTTTTGTTTTTCCAACCATTCTTTTTTATCTTACAAATATGTCTCTCAAAAAGGATTATTGCGGTATAATCCTAAGAAATTTTGGATTGCAATTTTTCACCAAAAATTTTTTATGTTTTTCGTGAACCTATTTTTCAATCATTTTTTTATCCCACATATATCAAATCACTACATTATATATTTTTTTATGAAAATTCTTAAAAATAGCAATCCAAATAGGAGGAGCTTCAAAAACTCCCAAAGCTAAAACAAAGATTTTTCAACGGCATGGTGACAGTACACTACTAGTGTGAATCGAACCGAAACTTTGCTTACCTAATTGTTTGTTTTTTACATTTTAAATCCCTAACTAATTTACCTTTGACAACTCGGTTAATCCTAATTGTCTACTATTTACATTTTTTTTTTGGGAAAATCAGTCATTTATGCATAGGACCTATGGAAGAAATTCATTTTCTTTTTTCCTTTTCCCTTTCTTTAATAAATTCTGAAGCTCAGCAGGAGTAAATCAAGGAAATTAATGAATTATTTGTGCTTCGAATCCTGATTCTCTTGAACCCTTTGGTCTCGTGGCCAAGACATTTTCTCTTTGGTGGCGGCTAAATGCTACAGCCTAATCCTCCTAATTCATCCTTGCTCGGCCACCATCTGATACAATGCGCGGCGCCAAGAATCTGATAGCCCAGACCCACAAGAGAAAGAGAAACATCAAGCAGAAAACTGCTTGGAAGAAGCAATGCTCTGTTTCAAGAAACCATATCTTTGCTTCAAGAAAACCTGAAGCTGACATACTCCATGAGCTGGAAAAAGAAAAAGTCGGTGATGATAGTGCAGAAGGTTTCAGCCTGAAGGCCTCAGCACCATCAAATTCTCACGGAGTTCAACCACTGGGCAATCTGTACTTTAGCCCTTCTTCGCACAATTCAAGAAATTCAGGCCTCGGTAATCTACAGTCATTAACTGACGAACTTGTACTTGAAATTTTAGGCCTTTTGGGAGGTACCCATTTAGGTGTCTTATCAACTGTGAGCAAGTCTTTGTATGTTTTCTGTAACCATGAACCCCTTTGGAGGAATATTGTTTTGGAAACTTGTAAAGGTGGCTTTCTGTTCTACGAGACTTGGAAATCTACTTATGTCAGTGCAATTAGGCCGTCTTTTGAAATTTTAAATTCGGGTTTGAATGTTAGGGACTTTTATTCTGACTACTTGTTTCAGAGTTGGCTTTGTGCTAATCTTGAAATGAAACCTGAATGGCTTGAAAGGGATAATATAGTACGAGCCAAGGGAATTTCTGTTGAAGAATTTGTGTCAAGATTTGAGGAACCGAATAAGCCAGTTTTATTGGAAGGGTGTTTAGAAAATTGGGCTGCGTTGGACAAGTGGGACAGGAATTATTTGATCGACTTATGTGGTAATGTTCAATTTTCAGTTGGGCCTGTGGAAATGAAGCTTGAGGAGTATTTTAGGTACTCTGATCTCGCCAAGGAAGAAAGGCCATTGTATCTGTTTGATCCCAGATTTGCACGGAAAGTTCCAAATTTAGGCTTGGACTACGAAGTTCCAGTGTATTTCAGTGAAGATTTATTTAGTGTTTTGGGGGATGAGAGGCCGGATTATCGATGGATAATTATCGGACCTGCTGGTTCTGGTTCATCATTCCACATTGATCCTAATTCCACATCTGCTTGGAATGCGGTGATTAAGGGATCGAAGAAATGGATTTTATTCCCCCCTGATGTGGTGCCACCAGGAGTGCATCCAAGCCCAGATGGAGTGGAAGTGGCCTGTCCTGTTTCAATAATAGAGTGGTTCATGAACTTTTATAATGAAACAAGAAGTTGGAAAAAGAAGCCCATTGAGTGTGTTTGTAAGGCTGGAGAAGTTATCTTTGTGCCCAATGGATGGTGGCATTTGGTTATCAACCTTGAGGACTCCATTGCCATTACACAGAATTTTGTTAGCAGGTCTGTTCATGTTTCTTTGCATATTCTGTGTTGGAGTAATTATGCTTAGTTTCCTCAGTGTCTAAGTGCGTGCGGGGCAATTTATCTCATGAATGAATTCATTTCTCCTTGATTTTAATGGATCCTAACAGGCAATGAGATCATATCTTATATTTGGTATTTTAAGATTTATGTATCCTTTGTTGCATCTTACTACATATTAGCTTTTTAAGGTACCCTAATTTTTCATGTGACCCATTGATTGGCAAACGACCGTTTTGTGATAACCTACCCCTAACTATTGTAAAATGTTCCTTGAGAAGGCTATGTGCCCTGAACTCTTGTGAAATGTATAGACCTTAAGGAAGAGCAGCCTTGTATATGTGTAATCAGATTAAGATCATATGAAGGAGGAATGACTTTGTACATGAAATCAGCAAAAGAACTAAAGTGTCATTTTTTTTGTGAGTTTTTGCAACATTCTTTACCGGCGAAACCTCATTCAAAACAGGCTGGAGAAATTCCAGTGAGGAATGAGAATCTGTAATTTGGGTGCTCGGTGTTGTGGCTCTGGGGAAGATGAACAGAAGATGATTACACAACAGTGTATTAATCTTAGCCTACACATGCAAACTGTTTCCTAATTTACCTTTTTGTTACTTGTTGCGACCATAATCACTTCTAAAGAAAGAAACTAATTCTTGTGATTGAAGGGGCATACCAGGTTGCATCTCTGTTTTGAAATCCATTCTCCAAATGTCAAATAAAGGATATAACTAGTGCTGAAGGTGCTTTCTGTCTAACTGGGTGTTAGCAGTCTTTTCATACAGGACAGATAAATTGTGTCTCATTACAGATAGGTATAGGCTATGAAACCCTCTTTGCACCTGCAATTTTCACGACCTGTAGTGATATTTATTGCTTCTCATGAGTATAGCTAAATGCTTCAGATTTCTCAATTCTTGATACTGTTGGTTGGTGATTGTTTAATACAGACTAATCTTACAAATTTGAGCTATTAAGCATCTCCTGCTATGACTGCTACGTCTGCTGGTGGACAGGTTTCTTTGTTTTGATGAGAATTCATACCACTTGGTTGTAACTCTATTTGCAACAATGATCTAGTGAGAAAAGATAAAAGCATGATGATGCATCACCATCATTGTGATGTTTGGTATGATAACTTCTAATCAGCAAACTTGGAGCTCTTTTTGTATCTGTTCTGTGAAATTCCGTAGCCTTTCAACTTGCATCCCCAAGAATTATCATTTTATTCTTTTGCCGTATCTCTCTCTCTCTCTCTCTCTCTCTCTCTCTGTGTTTTAACTGTATTCTACTTTCTCTTGCAGAAGGAATTTATTGAATGTTTTGGATTTTCTAAAGAAGCCAAATGCTTGCATGATTGTTTCTGGAACAAGAGACCGGGTGAATTTGTATGAAAAATTCAAGAAAGCCATTGAGGCATCTTTTCCTGGAATTGTTGATGACCTGCTATCAAAAGCAGAAGATAAAAAGATCCAGAAGAAGAAACTTTCATTCTGGGAATCAGTTACTGATTCAAATGCAGGTGCTTTCAAGTTCTCTTTTTAGTGCAGTAGGTAACCGCATATTCCAGAAATTGGTCTTTCTTATGTGCAATATCACAGCAGATAAAGAAGCTATCTCAAAATTTTGATATCTTTAGAGTTAGCATTCATTATTTTAGATCGTTAAAAATGTGTGTTACTGCACTACCTTCTATCTGCTTTACAAAGCATCAAGGTGCTCACATGATTTGCATTATCTTCCTACATATCGGAAGAGGAGAGAACACGGAACATGTTTACTATTCCTGCCAGTAATTAGTGGTGGACAAATTTCCCTTGTTATTGACTACTGGAGCAAATAATGCCCAATTTTTTCCTGCTTAACAAGGTTTAAGATTTCAATGCCATTCAAGAAGATACATTTAGCCGTTGGGAGGCAGGGGTCATGGGGGGATTGGGGAGGAGAAGGGGGAGGGAGGGAAGGGGAGGAGGAGGATAGGGGGTGGCTGGGGAAGGAGGGGGAAGAGAGAGGGGGGAGGTGGTGCTAGTGTCGTTGGTGGTTGGAGCAATGGTGGTGGCTGGGAGGAAGAATAAGAGAGGAAAGAAAGGGGAAAAAAAATAAAAAATATTAATATTTTTTATCTATCTAATAGATGTTGATTGAGTATTCGTTAAAATGTGTTTCAAGTGTTAAAATTTTTGAAAAAATAAAGTTAATTAAGGAAAGTGTATAAATGCAAGAATGAATAATAATTATTAATGTGTATATATACATAATAAATTATGTAAAATTTAGATGTGTTAACGAATATCCATTAAACTTCCGTTCAAAAAATTCTTAATTTTTTCACAAAAGTTTTTGAACAAATTATACAGTAGAGTTTTATATAAATACTCAAAGAATATACCATCCAAATATACCCAAAATTTCTTTTTACAAAAAATCTCACCCAAATTTGAGCTATTCATGATATACATTTTGGTGACGCATACTTTAATTAGAGCACAAGTTCATATAACATTCATGAATGGTTCGATACAGTTATTACAAGAAATAACATGTACACAGCAGATGGAGGGGGAGGATTGACTTAAATGATAAAGTGAAAGAAATTGTACATGGAAAATCTTGGTTCACAATCACTCACTTGAAAATAATTTAAAAAAAAAAAAAACCATGTACACAGCAGATGGACCCGGATCAGATACCTTTTTAACTGTTTGAAGGCATAAGCCAACACAAATCCATAGCTTTGACTAATTCAACAAACGCTCGGATGTTTTCCAAAGCAAAGTGGTTCAGCGAAAAGGAGTGGGTGTTATACAAGATTAGGTCAGATAATGTACACATGTCTAGATTGCAAAAGGAAGAACCCGGTTTGCAATTACACAAAAATAGGTTAGTGAGCTCCTTCAAAGTAACTAAACGCGTGAAAGTGAAGCTGTGTATGAACCACTGTTGTACTTCAAGCCTTTCAAGAAGGCGGAACGAAGGTGAGGAGAAAAGCTGGTGTTTTGAATCCCAAAATTCCAGATATCTTTTGGCAATGCTTCATAGGTTGTGGCTTGAGGATGAGAATCCTGACCAATAGTGTCCAGACCAACATTCAAGCCAACTGACGTGGGCTCTGTCACGAAACTGCATGTCATGCATATCAAAGTAAAGTGATGAGTATTCTACAAAATAATGCATTCAGATCCATATCAACACGGTCAAATAACATCAACAATGAAAATTAATATACAGGAAGTGCCTGATTGCTAAGAGCAATTAAATTCTACCGCATCATAAAAAATCCAACAAAAAACCAGGCCATCACTCAGATATGCCTTTCGACACATCCAATGCATGGCTTACTACCATCTGCAGAGCAAAGATAGTTGTCCCTTTCATTTGCATTCTATCCACCACTACGAATACCTGTTTGAAATTATTCTTTTTTATATGCTCATGGCAGGCATGTTCAATTAATGGAACCCAAGTACTTATAACTGAAACTATACTTCAGAAAAGATAAATGTTCAATCGCATTTAATATTGTCCCACAAATTTATGTTCATTGACCATTTGAGCAATTAGTTTGCTGAAACCATACTTGCAAGCACCTTGCACTGTAATCCTTCCAATAGGAACTCCAATTAAATTATCCATTACATAATCTATGAATCCAAGTGATAATCTCTTTCTGAATAAAATCCTAGTTTCGCGTTCCTTTTAAAATAAGCAAATGGAGCTTCATAATACTGAGATGGCAATTCAAACCTAGAATTGCAAATATCGACATTTATGGCATCAAAGTTTCAATACCTGGCCTCGAAGCTAGTCCCATCAGATCCCATAGCATTGCATATGCAGCTAATTATCCATGGTGGAAGATATGCATCCTTCACTTCGACACTGTAATGGATACCAGCAGCTGAATCCCGGGTGGATTCATCAATTGCATTACAGTTTTTCAGTGGCAAATGCATTTGATCAGCTCGCCTAACCTCCTTGCACCTAACCTGCATGTTTAAATGAGGTAAGATATGTGAACTGAAGTAAATTACATAACATGGTAATGAATAGTGAATATTAAACAAAGTCATAAATCCATTTCGAGAGACTAACCCAAACTGCAAAAGAATGAGATTTAAAAAGCCATCTTTTGGCACAAGAGCAGGAATGCTGGAGCAGCGGGTATTGAATATCTTATGAAGATATCTATTCATGATTATAAAACGAAGATATGTTCAAGAACTGTTAATTTCCATTTTTCTCTGCTCTATAACAGAGAAATAAAACCTCTTAAATGGAGGTTAAACATATATGCAAACATAAATTAAGAGTCTCAATTGATGTTAATTACAATCCCAAGGAGCTAATATAGTAGTTGAACGGTAAAGCTACTTTAATCATCTTCCTTTCATTAAAAAGTCGAACAATCCCATTTTAGACACAAAGTAGTGATCACGTTAATCAAGAACAAAAAAAAAATGCAGGAGTATGTCATGGCACAGTGACCCCCACCCAAATGAAAAGGCTGGAAAAAAGAAGAAAATCAGGTGGCACAAAAAGATTTTCAACATATTCATTTAACATGCACAATAGATAAAATTCTTAAAAAGCACCAGCCTACAATTTAAAACCTTACCTGTGGAGCAGAAAGAGCAGCATTATCAAATGGCGCCGGTGAATACAAGATGGGAACATCCACACCAGTCAAAGATAAGAAAAAGAATCTGCACACACAAATGATGGGATATAACAAGTGTGATATAACAGGTGAAATAACTGTGGGAAATTGAATTAATTGAGTTTGTTAGTGACATTATATATTCCAAACAACCAAATTCAACAATTTGTTTCTGTTCTCCTTAATACACGTTAGAATTAACAAATTCCTTTTCTCCAAGACAAACCTAAAATGAGGTAATATATATTGTCATGAAAGAAATGCACTCACCTATAATTTAGCAGAAAATCATATAAACCATGCACACTTTGGTTTCCAGTAAACATGAGCAGAGATTGTGGGCTGTTATTCACATCAGACATGGCAACAAAATGTTGACCCTGCATTAGTTAGTTGAAAAATCAATTACTGACAAAGAGCAAAGCACTGACAAAATAGCCCACAAAATTTACTATACAGGAACAGAAATAAATTAACAGTATCATTGCAAATTTACAATGTCCCAGTGGCTCATAAAAAATGCCTCTTTAAAAACAGTACATCAAGACCAATATCAAAAAGGTTTGATCTCCATGTCACAGTTATTTCTCTCGAGCCTTCAAAGAATTTAGGAAACCACAGTAAATACAGAATGAAACATGAGCAACACCTCTCTTTATGACATGGATTAGATAACTAAACTATCCAACAATCATTACTTTTTTTTATCAGACTTTTGAAGTTAGTTAACTATCCAACAATCATTACTATGTGATAAAAATTGCTTGAGACTGTCACTGCACTTGCCAAATTAAAGACATTACAAAACAACATCTGCAAAGTTATGCTACCTCAAGATTATGGTTTTCAAGCACTGAAAGCTCAATCAGGTCTTCTGCACTAACTTCATCCATCTTAGAGTGGCAAAGAGGCATAGAAAAACAAACATCCTGCAGAAAGAACATAAATCAACCATAGGATGTCATAGATTGCAAACTCAAGCTATCTGAAGTTAGACTCAGAAATAAGAAGTTCCAGTGAGCATATAGCCCAAGTTATAAACAATTTCAAGACTCTATGCAACTCAGATAGAATGCCAGAGCAATTTATCATAATCAGATCATAGTTGAGGTTAGATTCCTGTTTCTACAATAACTACATGCAAGGGAATAATCCACATAGCATTTCCTTCCAAAAACCATAAATACAAGATATACGAGTGGACTGTTAATTTCAGCTTTCCTACGCTGTGTGCACCATTAAACCCTGATGTTTGCCTTCCCTTGTCAAGATTTCAAACTATAGAAAAAAATATTCTATAAAATTGTATTGTTAAAAAAGTTCTATAAACTACCATAGATACAGATTTAAAGAACTGACATTAGAAACCAAAAGAAGTTAATAAAACCCATAATTTAGGACATAAAACAAGCAATTTTCCAATCAAAATTGTGAAGGTTTTTTCACATATAAAGAATATAAATCTTACATGTTCTTTCAGAAGTGACCTCAAACCTCTCGTGGACTGAGATATATAAGCATTGCAACTACGTTTTGTTTCTTTTGGACCATCACAAGCAGTAAACATCACAACAAACTGTGCAGTGCATACTGCAAAATTCAAATCAGGTTAGAAGTTAACCTTTCCAATCTGAAGCACATAAATGTATACAGAACTCAGTAATGCTGAAAAAACCATGTCACACATGCAAAGGTATAAGACCCCTACCGTAAAAGATGTTACAGATGTTCTTTCTAAGTAAGTAGTATAGACTCCGAAATGAGTCCTCCCAAGCCTTTTGCCGATTTGTCAAGAAATCCACTCGCCCTTTAAGAGCACAAAGTTTTTAAAACAAGAAAAAGGGTATGGGCAAGACCAAAAACAGCAAAGGCAAGATAATATAGTACCTCCCACTGCTGCAGAGGTCAATGCAGATATAACTGAAGGAGGTAAAGAAGACTGTGGAAACACCCACGATGACAACCCCCCTGCATCGCATCTGGGAGTTAATGAACCAAGTTCTGTGGAACCGGCCATATCCTGACCTACAGACTTACCATCCTGAGAACCACCCTCAAATTTACTGCAGAAGGTGCCACAATTCACTGACCTATGAAACCTACAATATCAAAAGAAGTTACTTTTAAACAGCTGAGGGTGTATTACCAACTTGAAGGAAAGAACAGATGATAAAAGCAAAAGAGACTAAGAAAGAGCACTCGTTTGGAATGCCTGTACAAGCTATGGCAGTCAAATTAAGCAGCACATGCTAGATAAAAAACTTCTTTTAAAAGGTGAAAAGCCAGACATAACTGCCTAACAAGGAACATGTGACTCATTCAGGTTCGTAGTAATCTGTGATTAACCTGAACCATGAAGCATCCAGAAATTCAGAACACCAAAAACAAAGGGCAACGGAAATAGACATAAATCAAACTCCATAAACAAAATGGTCAATCATTTGATAAAGGTAAAATGAGTGAGGAAATCAAAAACAAAGAGCACAAGGTTAGATAGTGAGAAGCAAACATTAACAATCCATCAGAACAAGTCACAGAAAATTTGCTTTTCCAGGCCAGTTGGTAAAAAAAATGGGGTGAATCAGTAGCAAATAAACAATAAATACTCCACAATAAAACTAGAAAGCATAAAAAGAGAATAAACATCCATGCAGTGAATACCAATATATAGTGACTGCAATAAAACAGAATATGTGGCCAAAGCAAAAGGTTCAGGTTCTAATGACAAACACAACTGATAAGTTGCAATCACCAAAAGCTACTGCAAATCACCAATTACATCCAAAACATATCCAGACTTTGTAAATAATTGATGGCAGCAATGTGGAAATCAAGAAAAATAACAACCCTTGAAATGTATATCATTTTATCTAAAAAGATGTAAAGCACTTGGCAGAATCAGGGCCGTATCAGGAAACTCACCAGTTCACTGAGGTCGAGGACACTACCCGCATAGTAGTTTTTAGGGTCAAATCCAGAGGAGTTTTGTTTCCAGAAATAATGAAATCTGAGAAGGAACTTTGCAACTTCAATTCCGAAGACTTAGCTAGTGATGCTGAAGCAGTAAGACGATCGTTGGCAACCAATCCTTTTAAAGCTTTATCCTGGGAAAACAAATACTCTAATTTTCTCCAAAGAAATTGACTTCCAGAATAATACAAACACTGCAAAGAAGATTATGTACCATGTCAACATTTAACGGGCCAGACAAACTATCACCGCCCAGAGATAGCTCGGCCACATTACGAAAGGTACTCTCACCACATTTTTCAGCTGTGTTACAAGTTTTGGTGGCCCTATCTTCACAGAAGGCAACTGAAGTGACAAAGTCCTCCTTACTTCCAAAGGCAGAAGAGAGACAATCAGTAAATTGAAGTACAAAATCCGAACATTATCATAAAGCGTTGTAAGTCATATTCCATACACCTTACCATGATGTTTTTGCTCGACTCTCATCAGCCATATTCATGGGAGCAGAGGAAGCCTTCAATCTGCCACTAACTTCAACAGGAGCATTATCCTGTGATTGACTAAATACAGATTAAAATATGTATACAGTAACTTTGGATAAGTGCATTTGCTGTCTATTTCAGAAAGTTGAATCATACAAATAATGAATTTAACATGATTTACAGTATAAGGAAGTCAAATGAATAACACTCGAGATAGTGTTACAACCTTGGAGTGTTCCTGTTTTGAGAGCAACCTAAGTCTGATACTATTTTTTCTGGCAGGAAATAATTCATCCATGCGAGTATCAATATATTTCGGATTTTTGGGTAAGTCATTTTTTTGGACAGGAACATTTCCCTCGCCATCCCTACAAGTGGCAAACAGTTTTTCAGTTTGTAGTTCACAAGGTAACTGAAAAAAGCAAGACAAAGCTTACCTTGTAGAAGCAGTTGCAGGAAAGAGAGATTCATCTACAAGCTCTATGACATTCTTCCGTTTCAGCAGCTCCCCCTTCATCCATAAAAAATATATATACATAAAAGATTTTCTCTTTATAATTCGATTCTGGTGCAAAATGTTGTTTTGGAGGAGATATGCGGTTGTTTTGTAGCATTAGTTTGGGTTACACAATTTTGAACAACAAGAAGAATAGAATTAAAAGAGGAAGCTACTAACAGTCAGACATACAGATGATCCTAATTAAGTGGAGGAAATAACCCCAAAACATAATTGCAAATAATTGTACATTTTATCAGAAGGGAAAATTTAGCAGTACTTCATAAGGAGTCAAGGAATAAGTAGTTTCAACAGGAATTCCACTAATATAAAACCATCACCTGTAAAATTAAATAGTAGAATTTTTGTTCAACTCGATTTATCCGGAGAACACACCTCAGCAATCGAATGAAAAAGCCAGCATAACCCCCCCCCCCCCCCCGAATTAAGAACGAGAAGAAGTTCACATTTAAAAGCAGTAAATTGCCAAACAATAAATAAATAGAAAACCATGGTTTCGCATTACGATTTGGAAGCAACCAAAGAAGAAACAGAGGTTACCCGCAACTCAGACGGAGTTTTCCGTTTCATAGTAGTAGTCGTGGTAGTGACCTTAGAACCTCCTCCGCCACCAAACGGAATAGTACTTGTCTGAGCCGCTGCAGCAACCTTAGCCATACCTCTGCTTATAGTACTTATAGTCCTTCAAAATGGAACAAATACTTCAAATTCTTGCTGTTCCTTCTGTCAATAAAATAAAATTCATAAAGCACAAAATGAAAGTAGATGAAACCGTTAGGCTTATGCAGGCGAGTGTAAGATCAATATTAAGAGATTCGATTCGGTTTTAACTGTAGGATCGGATAATAACCTAGAAGTCAGAGTGCCCTAATCGCCATTGAAATCGAAAGATCTGCCCCGGAAAGGAATGTGTTGTGTTATTTAGGGCAAATCAGTAAGAATGGGAGCAGGCAGTGGTGGGATGACTGAGGAAAGTGAACAACGATGACTATCGAGACCAGGAGCCGAGCGGTTGTAGTTTTGCTTTTGCTTTTGCTCTGAACCAATTTCATTTCCCATTTTCCCTCCCTCTGGCCTACGAGATGACGTCTTTCAGTCAACGACGTCCACCGCTCTGTCCCCTTCGACAGCACCCACCCCCCTCCCCCCTTCTCTCTTTTCAGTGGGTCCATTTTTAGGGTTTGTTTGGATTGGAGTTTATTTGGATAATTTATTTAAAATAATTACTGTAATATTTTTTTATGATATGATGTATGTAAAATAAAAAAAATAATTAAAATTTGTAAAACCGTTACAAACCGAAGACCCAATTATAATTAGGCCGAATCATATCCAATTAAATGAAAATCACCTAGCCTCAACTTTCGGCCCAATGTTTAGCTTCTTTCGCAGAGCCGCTCCAAATAATAATATTCATGCTTCTCGTGTTTTTCTTCATTCATTCAATCAAAGGGGTTTGTAGTTACCATTCAAACGATCTCATGAATGTTGGTCTGTTTGGTTAGGCACACTTGCTAGCAAAAAAAAAAATATTCCCGGTATAAGTGGGAGGGTTTAAATTCGAAATCTCTCGGTAGCACTTTCTCCTCCCTAAAATTTGTTCTGTTTGCATCATAAATATAATTTTTATTCATTTTTTTTATGTCACGTGTATCATATCAAAAAAATACTATAATATTATTTTAGATATATTTTTTTTCCTCCAATAACCACCTATCCAAGCCGAACGGGCTCACTGATATTCACATTCGCGTTTTTACGTGCATATCCGATTTTAATTGCTAAGTGAGAGTAAGTTGTGGGTTTGTTTCAACTTTATACATGAAGTTATCTTAATATCTGCCACAACTATTTGGTACTCTACCTTCCTTCCCCACAAAAAACACACTACTGGTATTAGCATATTACCACCACCCAAAACTAATATTTGGAGCGAGCGCTAAATTTATTCCATTCTTTTTGTACTTAATTATGACTTCTACTTTTGATGTTATAGATAGATTATATAGATATGAAGTGGGTAGTCAGCCTCTATTGATTTCAAAACTTTTAATAAATGCATATGATTGCAAGATCCATAAAAACTTTTAATAAATGCAAAATCCATAAATAAATTCATGCATGCACGTCCCTGACCCATGCAGTCTATGTACATGCAAAATACTAATGAGTACCTGGTACCCATGAACCTACCCTTGTAATCCTAGAAGGATTTATCATCGTACTAGACCAGATAATCCCAAGCACAATGAGTTAGATCATAAGATTACCGCGTATATATATTTGTCAAAAGTAGGTTGAATTCGGAGTTACATGGCGAATTTTTGCATAATTCTCTGCCTCTTTTCCAGCACACCACTTGGAAATGGTGCGTGAGAAAGTGTGGAGAGAAAAAAAAAAAGTGTGCAAAAAAGGGGAGGCTTAAATTAGAAAATGATGTTTGATCTCCTCCATTTTCGTCTGCAAAACGCACTTTAGATTCCAACACCAACCGATCCATACATCTTCTCCTCCGAGTCAACTCGCCAACTAACTCTGTTTATTCGTCGTGTTTCTTGAGTTTTGCCTCCACAGTTTTTTCATTTCGTCTTCATGCCCGTTTTGATACGTTGTTTGCATATATCTTCCTTGAAGAAATTACTGTGTTCTAGCTTTACCATTGTTTGACATCCTCAAGTCTGTGTTTAGGGGTTTCTCTGTCCCTCAAATTGGTTGATATTAGGGCATCAAATCATCAAAATCTTGGAGTATATTGAGCTTGCTTGCTTTTAAGGAAGGATCAGAATTTTGGGTGTTTTCAGGCTTTCTTGAAGATTGAATTGATCTTTCCGCAAAGCCTTTTTTTTTTCACATTTTAGCCACAGAACTTTTAATGGGATCAAGAAGGATATGTTCATATCATAGTGAGATTCAGGAGAGATAGAATTTACGGGCACAAATCTAATGGGGAATACATGCGTAGGACCCAATTTGGGGAACAATGGCTTCTTGCAATCTGTTACAGCCGCGGTCTGGAAAAATCGGCAACAGGGAACTCTGCCACCCCCAGAACAAGAAAAAAGTAGCAAGAATTCCGGTAAAAGCAACAAAGAAAATGAAAATTCAGTGGGATCAACTTCCAAAAAGTCAGAGTTTGAATCTAATGCATCTGATATCCGGAGTGTTCCGCCTGCACCGGTGAAGATAGACAGCGAGGAGCCACAGAAGCAGGCAGAAGCAGACGTGGGAGGCCAGAATAATAAGACTAATAATGTTGATACTAGTAGTAACAAGCCTGCTGCTGAGGCTCCCAAACAGAAGCCTGCTCATTTCAAGAGAGTTTCAAGCGTAGGGCTTCAAGTTGAATCAGTGCTAGGACGAAAAACAGGGAATTTGAAGGAGATTTATAGTTTAGGGAGGAAATTAGGACAAGGGCAGTTTGGCACCACATTTTTATGTGTGGAGAAGGACTCAGGAAAGGAATACGCTTGTAAAACTATTGCCAAGAGGAAGCTGACTACGGAGGAGGATGTGGAGGATGTGAGGAGAGAAATTCAGATAATGCACCATTTGGCGGGGCACCCCAATGTGATATCTATAGTGGGAGCTTATGAGGACGCCATTGCTGTCCATGTTATCATGGAGCTTTGTTCAGGTGGGGAGCTTTTTGACAGAATAATACAGAGGGGGCATTATACAGAGAGGAAGGCTGCTGAGCTTGCAAGGATCATTGTTGGTGTTGTGGAAGCGTGCCACTCCTTAGGTGTTATGCATAGAGACTTGAAGCCTGAAAATTTTCTTTTTGTCAATGAGGAAGAGGATTCGCCACTTAAGACCATTGATTTTGGGCTCTCAATGTTCTTCAAACCAGGTAATTTCCTGCTTGCATTTTCCTCTTCAATTTCATAGTTGATTACCTTAACAATGAAATTTTGAAGGATTATGTGCGGAAAATCTGGCTCAAGCATCTTTGAAGAAGGTTGTTTTAGAATTACCGGTTAAGTTAGAACTACTTTAGTTGACCTTAGGTATGATACAAAGACAAGGCTCTGCGACTATTACAATTGGAATTTCTATTTAGTGTTGTAGACTAGCAAAAAACAAGAAGTCCCAATGCCAATTGTTTACATGCTCAGAAAAACCATACCTAATGCTTCCAAGGCCTCAACCTGGATCTTGCTCCTAAGCAAGCCACTTTATGAGTGCTGGGCTAGTTACTACCAAGGCTCCGGCAAAGCAATAGCTTGACAGTGATTTCCTCCCTCATCTGTACATCTCTGTAACTACTACCTTGGAGATCACTCCTGTGTTATTTTTTCTGCCCCACCTGTTGTTTTACTACATTACAGAACTTCTTTTAAGACGAAAGTTTTAATGACTGTCAGAATAGATTCTTCTTTGGCTAATTATACTTGGATTCTGATTCCTTCCTGTTGGGGGATTGCTGCTTCCATGTTCATCTCATAGGTAGATCATAAGCTCCTAAAACTTGTTTCTTTCCAGAGTTACAACACTATCATGGCCAGAAGTATGTAGGATAGAACTTTAGGCCATCAGTGTCAAGCCTAATCATCATCGGCTTTCTGAATTTTCTTGGAAAACTTGTACATAATTTACTCACATCTTAAAGTGTTATCTGATGCATACCCAATGGGAAGCCCAACACTTAGACAACAAAGTTATCTGATGTTATCAGATATGAATGTTATGTGATGCTGATCTGACTTTGCTGAACTAGCAAAACAAATTAGTGTGATCCCATCCAGTTTGAAAACTTTCGGGGAAAAATTTTTTTTACTGTCCTTAAACAAATAGGAAAGAAAATAAAATTTTGCTTCCCGTGTCATTTGCTGAAAGGTATACATACTCTGGGTGCTTTGAATTAGATGCTCGAATGGTACTTCTGGTGATGGCCTTTTATTTACATGGTGGCTATGAAGTGTAGTTTGTGAGAAACGGTAATTATTTGAACCGAAATACAACCAGATAGCCTACGACGACCCTCTTCTTTTTAACCTTTCCAATTCCACCTACAGAAATAAATAGCAGGACCTCAATCAATTCAATAGATGAAGTGGAACTTGTATTGTTTTCTACTCAATCGCAATGCAGCAGGAATAAGAATGGTCCTGGTGTCATACAAAACCTTCTTTTAACCCCTTTCAATTACTCCACAAAAGATGATTCAAATTAATAACAATCCGTGTCTTCCTTGTACGTGCCCTTGTAAACTATGAAAAGTTTGTCCAAAGTTCAACTTTGTGGTTATTTTAATCAGTCTACTTCATTTACGTTTGCGTCACTTTGTTGTTATTTAAGCACTTTTATTGTTGCATTAACATTACACAATCTTGCCTGAACGCACATATTGTTAGGCCACTTTTCCTCTTCTGGTTTGTTGAAGAACACCAAGTCTTATCTATACAGGTGATACATTTTATGATGTGGTTGGAAGCCCTTATTATGTTGCTCCTGAAGTATTGCGGAAGAATTACGGTCCAGAATGTGATGTTTGGAGTGCTGGAGTCATCATCTATATATTGCTAAGTGGGGTACCGCCTTTCTGGGATGGTGACTACTTCGTTTCTGAACCTGTTCTCATGTTCACTCCATTGTTTACCTGACTTCTTCTCTTAAACTTTTCATTTTTTTTTTCTAATCCTGAAATTTATATGTTGGATCAGAAACGGAGCAAGGCATATTTGAGCAGGTCTTAAAAGGCGAACTTGACTTTGCTTCAGAACCTTGGCCTTCCATATCAGAAAGTGCGAAGGACCTTGTGAGAAAAATGCTTGTAAGAGACCCAAAAAAGCGGCTTAAAGCACACGAAGTTCTAAGTGAGTCTCCGGTGCTAAAGAGCTCGATCTTTTTAAACTCTAGACCTCAAACTATATGTCTCGTTCACCCGACATTTCCATTCGAACGTCTTTCCTCATATTTCAATAAGATCCACAATTAAAAGAAAAGAAGAAAAAGGAAACTGGCACGCACTCAAAATACCCAGTAGCGTGTTTGATATCCAACTACGATTTAGAAACTGAATAGAGAATTTCAGAAAAAGAAAGTGGCTCTAAATATTGGCCCATTTAACTCAACTCGGATTTTGCATGAAAAGAATGCATTTCCTTTTTGCAGGCCACCCATGGGTCCGAGTTGGCGGTATAGCTCCCGATAAGCCTCTTGATTCTGCTGTTCTAAGTCGGCTGAAACAATTTTCTGCAATGAACAAACTCAAGAAGATAGCTATTAGGGTAAGTTCTTCTTTTAATCCTTTTTAAACATGGGTGTTTGAGGAACACTATGAACCTCAGCAAAATTATACTAGCATTGACTTGTTTCCACCGGATGCTCGGAGTACAGCGTTAAGTCGGTGGGACAGAGTATAGAGATCACTGGACATCTTTTAGTAACCTGTCTCTTTTATTCCTTGGTAATGACTCACTATTTGCATGGCGTTTTGGTCAATCACTCCAAATATTTCCGACTGATCAAAACCAGGATCCAATAGTTTGGTAAACATGCACAATGCTTTGAATCAATCGTGCTAAAATTTGGTGCTCTGGCTTACAAATCTTGTCTATCAGGTCATTGCTGAAAGTCTGTCTGAAGAGGAAATTGCAGGACTCAAACAAATGTTCAAAATGATAGACGTGGATAATAGTGGACAAATTACATTGGAGGAGCTCAAGAATGGTTTGGAAAGAGTGGGGGCTAATCTTCGGGATTCAGAAATAATATCCCTGATGCGAGCTGTAAGTACAAGCAGTTCAAAAGCTTTTTTTTTTTTTCTTTTAGAATTTTGACATAGTAGTATTCTAATGTCTTTTTTCTTTTTGAACTTCGCTGTTTTCCAAATTAACTAACTTAAGGCTATCCTTATTGAGCTTCTAGAGCAATAAACAAGGAAGCAAGCATTTCTGGCCGTGATTTTACTAAAATGCAGTGTTTATTTGGACCGTGCAGGCAGATGTTGACAATAGTGGTACCATAGATTATGGGGAATTCGTAGCAGCAATGCTCCATCTGAACAAGATCCAGAAGGAGGATCACATGTATGCAGCCTTTTCATATTTTGACAAAGATGGAAGCGGGTACATTACAAAAGATGAGCTCCAACAGGCTTGTGAGAAGTTCGGAATGGGAGACGTTCACCTTGACGAAATTATCCATGAAGTTGACAAGGATAATGTATGGCATGCATCCTTGTCCAATGGCAGATTATATGCTGCGATGTGTGTGTGTGTGTGTTGACATGTGCATATCGTATACGTTACTAGCCGTAGACAGTAACTATTATTTTGGAACCAAGGAAAATATTACGAGTAAATCTTATATACACTGACTGACTGACAGTATATACACTATTACGGTTGGATACACGATACACGATATGCAAATTTTGGATTTCATATTTAAATTCGGATTACGTGCCATGCATCCAATAGTTTCTTCAAATTTTACATCGTTGATATTTTCTTATATATTTTGTGTTGCTTTTTAACCCTCTTTTTCTTCCCAGGATGGGCGAATTGATTACAATGAATTTGCGGCGATGATGCAAGACACCGGTTTTGGAAGAGCAGGATCATAAAAAAGAAAAGTGTAAGCAATACGTGCTTTTAGAAATTGTAGTACATGGAGTTTAAATGCATCGCTTCCAATAGTTAAGTATGTGTGTTATCTGTGCCAGCAAGCATGTTCACATGTACACGTGAACAGACAAAAATCTAACTCCATTGTGTTTGTAAAGTTTAGCGGAGCTTTGGAGAGTGAGGAGGAGTAAGTTTTTTTTTGTGAAAATAATCATATCCTAGCCAGTAGCCAGTCTTGTTTAATTAGTTCCTGTGTTGTTATTGTGCACTAGATATAACAGCTTGTAATCTTGTCATGCTTCTTCTGCTTGGGCTTTGTGTGTGTGTGTGTGTGTGTGTGTGTGTGTGTGTTTAATTGAGGGTGCAAACTCGTGGAGGAGGAGCATCAAGCATGCTGATGATGATGGTTAGAGAATCAATCATGTTGGTCTAGTCGTGTAGATTGGCACGCATCATTAAATATTCTGAATGAATGACTATAACATGAGAGTTTGAGAAAGATGAGATATGAATATATTCATGAGTCTCCTCCATCCATCTTTCTCTCGCCTTACTATCCATTGCCATTGGATGGACCGACTTGCTTGTACACTACACTACAGGCGTCTGGCAGGTATGCCTCCTCATGTCTCGGTGCTTTCCAGGCAGTTTTTTTTTTTTTTCTTTTTTAAATTTTACTTGCGGTGTTTTTTATATGTAAAAAAAAAAAAAAAGAGAGATTAAAACTGCAGATTACATGTATGCTACTGACTCATTGTGAGACATCTCACTGGATCCTTTTTCTTCTTAATTATGAGTTCTACCATGTTGACCTTCAATAATACTCTTATATGAAGTTAATCCTCAAGAAGAAAAAGAAAGACAACTTTTTCCTTTCCTTCTTAATTGCTACTATTTATCATACCGCAATTTCGATCGTAAGAAAGGTGCTATCGGACTGCTGAACCTCATTAATTGATGTGAAAATGATTCTAGTTACTAGAGGATAAGCACCATGGTAAACATTTACCCCTTTTTTCTTTTTTTCTTTTTTGGGGGGGGGGACACGTGGAAGACTGAAACAGTAGCGTGTCAAATATCTACCCTGAGTCTGAGAAGGAATTGATGTATGTTACGGTTTAAATTCCAGACACAAAGAGCAGGAGCAGATTTTTGTTACGGATAGGGTACTTTTTGGCCTCCTCTCACTGCAATTATATATGAACAAAGCAGACCTTTTCATCCATCACATGATACCACTTCAGCTGCACATGACACCTAACCTAACACCGCCATCTCATCAATTTCCAAAACCATTTTTTCAAAAATAAAAAAAAAATAATAATAATTTCATCCTTCGTTGTCGATACCTTTCTGAAGAAGACGTACAAGGTAAAATTGTGTGAAATCTCCAAAATTATTTATTTCACTTTCTTCCCGCATTACATATATGGACCATTTCTCAATTCTGTTATGGTTATATCCGTTAGAACAGAGACTGAAAGAGACGGGGGCAGGAGAAGATGAGGATGAGCTATTGCTAAATAAGCCCTTTTTTTTTTTTCCCTGGATTGCTTTATCCCGTGACAGACCAGACCACATAATATGCTTCACAACTTTTTCAGACGCACCATGCATTTCACTGTGTGTTGTGTGTGTGCTTTCATCATGACAACTCAAATAGCTGCTTCCTTCTCATCTTCAAAAATTCCACGATGAAGTGCCTAAGTTAACAATGGTGGATGGAAATATCTATTGCCGGATACTATTATCTTTATATGTCGGTTCGGGACTTGTAATTGGCCTAACAATGCATGTCATGGTACAACTATTGGGACCGGCCTACGGAGAGATGCAAATCTTGCGGATCGTCTTGTCTGCTTGACATCGATCATATAGTAGAAATGCACTTGATTGATTTTTTTTTTTTTTTTTTTTATAAAAAAAAAAGGTCCACCAATACCATTGGTGTTGATGCATTTTGCAAGTGGCTTTAATTGAGAGATCTACTCTCCCTCTCCCTCTCCCTCTCCCTCTCTCTTAGCTAGGTTATTTTGAAAGTAAAATATATGGATGAACATGAGCAATGCAGTTCTTCGTGGTTCAATGAGCCACTAATTATAACATTTTCGACAGTAAATTGTAACTTCTCAAATATTTTAAAAATCAACTTAACTAATAGAATTATTAATCAAGAGTTTGACTTTTAAATCCTCCGTATTTTTTTCTTTTCTTGTAAAATATAGAGTCTAGAATCTTCCTAATTTGAGGGCGTTGTTGAGCTATTCCAAAGCAATAGATTGGGCTAATCTTAACCAAATTGACAGAGTAAAATCTGTGACGCTTCTGGTGTCATTTTCCATCACTTGATTGGGGGTCCCCCTAAAATACATATATCCATATCGACACACTAACTACTGTAAAGAAAGGTTGATCGATGGTCCAATCCCCATCAGAGATACGTGATCTTGTAAGTGACGTGGAAGCTGCAGGAGGAGACAAGTGATCTTGTAAGTGACGTGGAAGCTTCAGGAGGAGAGAAATTGATGCAGATTCCAGATGTCAATCCCAGAAAAAGCATAGTCGTCGTCATGTGAGCTGTGTCCTGGAGGGTGCAGACCTAAAGTGTCATGTTCTACACGTGGCCTCTAATCTCACCGGTTGTAGCGCCAATTCGTCCCGAATTGCTCCGCACAAAATAATACCAAATTCAGCTTTTTCTTCAAAGTGCGTCCACCACCGTAGACCCACTAGCCACCGTGCAGTGCCGTCCTTGTCACGTGCCTCAACCAGTCCATCGGACGGCACCGCCCATTAGACTCAGCCTGTCAGTAAGTAAATTGCGCTATCACTTTTCACGGAAAGGGGGAGTGGCAGCTAGCTAGATATATGTTTGTCTTGCTCAGCTTCGTCCATGCATTAAACTAAAGCCTTGGACGGACCCAAGCCCCTGGTGGGATCCAGGTCCATATTTTTCATCAGATATTTATATGCCAAATTTGGTTTTCTGAATTTTCAAGAACTGCATACCCAATATTGCCAATGCGAATAGGGCACGTTGAAATTATTCCCCACGCCCAAAAAACGGAAAAAGAAAAAAAAGAGAAGGCACTTATTCACTTACATTTTTTCTTGCTTGTGGGATTTTTGAGTTAGCCGCTGTCTCAGCACGTAGGAGAGTGTTGGATTAAATATTTGTGCCATATTGTAATACTTGACATATTATACATATGCAGACTACAAAGTATTGTGGTTATGATCAATGTGTTGATCCGGTAGTACAAAATAATTTGTCATTCTAATTGAACAAGAACAGGCAATGCAGCATGGTACGTGTATAATCCCTTTCGCATAAAAACCAAAAGGTGGCAGTGAAGGTACGTGGAATCGGTTGCCCATATATATCCTTTGACTCTCGCCCGATGCAGATTTCAGACTATTTTACAACAGCATAAGCTACCCGTGCATGTTGAACAAAGGTGTTTGCTTTCTTTTGTTCTACGCCTATAATGCTGGTGCTATTATCCAAGAATGTAAAGGAGAGAAGTAATACTGATTTAGTCACCTAGTATGCGTGCTGTGGCTTGTTTTTTTTTTTTTTTTTGGACTATTTGAGATTCACTAATACTCACATAAACTTAAAGACGTTGTTGGATCACGCAGCAATAGATGTTCATTAGATAGGCAGTCTACAAAGCCTTATTCTGAGTCACAATTTCCGACATTCTCTTTTGTTCTTCAACCAATAATTTGAATAGTTCAATTTAATGTCACTCTTGTAGGGGTGCTTATAGTTGCAACACCGAAGTATTGCAGTATTTAATTCTCAGCCTCGCCAAGTCAATATATGTATGCATGAAATACTGCCTTGTTTTGATTGTGATGTTCTGTAGAAAAGTTTTTACTTTTTTATTTCACATACATCAAATTATTACAATAGATTTTTTTACAAAAACTTTTAAAAATAGTAATCCAAATGAATTTTTTTCATCTGCCTATATATATATTTTTTCTTTTTACTAATTCTTTCAAGCACTCTTTACTCGTCAAGCCGCCTTCTAGGAAGGTGAAAAGAAAATTAAAACAAAGACACATCCTCCGAATACCTTTATTCTGGATTCATATGAAACTCTCTAAAATTGATGATACACCGGTTGGAGTAACTCTGGCAGAAAGACAAATATTTAACAAATCCCGTGCTTAGTAATATAGTAACAATCTCGCGCTTTGTCAGTGAGTGTAGTGTTTAAATCAACGTTTTGAAAATCAGATCGGACCGGATTAACCAGTTGAACCGCGAACCGGCCATGCCTCATGTCCAATTCAATTAAAAATCAAAGAATTAATTGAACCGATCAAGAACCCGTTGAACCGGTAAAAATTGGGAGGTTCAATGGATTTTAATTAAGTATTTATTTTTAAAAATAAAATATTTTAGTTTTATTCAAAATTCTTGATACTAAAATGAATAAAAAATTATTAAACCTTTAAACCGGAATCGAATCGGAATGTTTTTCGGTTCACTCTTTGATCCGATTTTAAAAATATTGGTTTAAAGTAGAACTTGAGAACAGATCAATGTTGGCAAACGGGTAACAAACTTGGATTTGTTTTCCCCAAAAATAATAAAAAAAATGAATTTCTTTTGCTTTTTATGGAATTTTGCCGAGGAAAAAATTATTAATTACAGGGGTTGTGGAAAAAAATGACTTGGTACGACAGGTGTCAACGTTTGAGGATCTGGCGTCGCCAGGCAGCCCGCCAGGCAAAGATAGCAACTGGAAGCTTTGTCAATCCGCATACCCACCAAAAATGTCCTTTTGGGGCCACTCCGGCCCTCCGTGCTGGTTCTAATCTTGATTCCCAGACAGCTAATAGCCACCCATTTTATAAAGACCAGTCTCCGTCAAGGGTTAAGTCCTTGCTTATAATTTTCTTTAACCTGTATGAAATTTAACTCTGCAATGATCATATCATGATTCATGGATTCATTTATGCATGCACGGTTGCGTACGCATTAGAGCTCCATGGCTCGATATCGGTTCGTTCGTAGTCCAAGTTTTCAAGATGCTGACTGCTGAGGAATTGAAGTCGCTTCTTTCGCTATAACGAAGACCAGTTTAGTGTAGTCAATTGGAACTTGGACGTGCCTACGTTGCAAAACTTCGGCCTGATTTTTTTTAAATAGAAAAGATCATCTCAGTCAATAAATCTACACTAACTAACGACAAAAAAATAAACTTGACTAATCAGCAGGTTTGAATACGGTTTTTAAGGAAAAACAAGAGAGAAAACCCCTGTTTGTTTAGTTAACAAATTGTAAATGGAAAGCTTGAGTTGGCAAATCTGCAGACGTACGATATTAGTGCAGTTAAGTGATCTTACGTCCTTGAAAGAGTTCTTCTTGGTACAACAAAGAATGTATGATTGGAGAGGGCACCAGAGCTTTACCTAATTTCAGAAAGGTGGCTTATTCCCCCATCACTTTAGACTTGAATATAACAATTACTCTCCACAAGCTTAAATGGTAACCCACGAGTTATACATTATTGTTTTTAGGAAGTTTAGCTGGCAAGCTGTACAAACATTTCTCTTTTCTTTGTTCTGTCAAAAACAGGATGGCTGAGACTGCAAATTAACCAAATAATATTTCGCTTGCATCATAGACACATTTTTCAACCTATCTTTTTATATTTCCAACAACATTTTTATCTCACATACATCACATCACAAAAAGTGCTACAGTAATTATTTCAAATAATATTTCAAATAATACACTATCCAAACACTCCCGTTAACCTTTTTCTCAAACTAGCAGGTGCAAATTTTTTACGACATTGAGAACAAAAGAAAGATCAAGTAGTACTTGTTAAGCCAAATAGTGATAACAATTTCAGAGAGAGAATTAAAGTGGCAATTATGATGACGACAATCATGATGAAATTGTGATGAAACCCCAAATAAAAAAAAAAAAAAAGAGGGGGAGAGGGAGGGAGAGATATTCACAAGAAATGATTATGTTTTTGCTGCATTATGATGGCTGCTGGCTAGCTTGCTAGTACCTCGTTACGGCCTTACGGAATGGAATACTTGCAAACCAAAAAAAAAAAAAAAAAACCGAGTGGAAATCCGGACAGAAGGACAAGTACGTGTGAGAGTGCAAAGCTCCAAACTTGGATGGGTGCCCTAGTGCAGAGGTAACCTGAGAGGCTGAGATCAAACGACGGCCTCACCTTTAATGGGCAAAAGAAGCCGCGGAGAAAGGACCTCCTCTTAATTTTTGTCTTGCAATTTGTTTTCCCGTCATGGGTCGCGGTCCACGATTTTGATAATTAATAAAGAAGGCGGTATTGCTGAGCCGGATGAGGTTAACTGACCATTAATGCTAAAAGCTGAATTCATCGCGAATTTGCCTCGTAGTAACTCAAAGTTGATTGGAGTCCATGAGCGGGCGTCCTTCGCAAAGTTTCCACACCCAAAAAAAAGAAGGAACAGCAAATGCGTCCGAACACGTGTACCGTGCTGATGACTAATTGGCTTTCAGCGAATGTGATGTGCATGATGATTGATGCTTGCCTTGGTTCATCTTGAATATTATCACATCTGTTTAACATGTCAAGTAGTTTTCAGTATGCAATGGTGTTGTATTGTACGAATGTGGAGCTATGCGAACCGGCCTCCAAATATAGATTTAATCATATCACTTAAAGAAAATTAATTGGGTTCGTTTGGATCGTAAATTATTTGCACAGTATTATCTGTTTCGATCGTCGACACATTTTTTAACCTCCGCGTACATTACATAAAAAATGTGTTATAGTTTTTTTTCAAAATAAAAAATTATCCCAAATAATCTATTATCCAAATAATTTTGAAAATGTTTCACATTAAGCTATACGAGTTCTGAATATGAATCTGTGAAGAAACAATATGGAAAAATTTAATTAATTATCTGTTTTACACTAATTTAATTCATATGGATAAAAATGGTATTGGTGGAAGAGAGAGGAAGTGTAAGAACAAACAATATTGTTCATGTGATCTTAAAAATGCTAAATGAAAGCCTGAATGATGATATTTAATGAGATCCTTTCTGAATTGATGTTTAGTTGAATATTTGATAAACGGCGAGGTCACGTATTTGAATTTCGGAAATTGTATGTCCTTTGCCA
This sequence comes from Coffea arabica, assembly GCF_036785885.1. Classification (NCBI taxonomy): domain Eukaryota; kingdom Viridiplantae; phylum Streptophyta; class Magnoliopsida; order Gentianales; family Rubiaceae; genus Coffea; species Coffea arabica. The sequence goes on along the minus strand of NC_092321.1, from coordinate 5,553,498 downwards.
AAGATGAACTTCATGGTTTTAGAATTTTTTGTCCTCTACAATTCACGATCCCAGTAAACCACCCTTACTTCACTTCATGATTTTGAAATTTTACGATTCATGATCCCTATAAAAAAACCACTCCTACTCTTGCAATTTGAATGAGCATAAGAGAAGACTCAAAGATTAACTTTTTACATCATAGCATAATATGAGAAAAATTTATAAAACACCCCTACTTCTTTCCATGATTTTGAAATTTTATGTTCTCTGTGATTAATGATCCTTGTAAGCCACTCCTACTCCTGCAATCTGGAGGAACATAAGAGAAAAATCAAAGATTAACTTTTTACATCATAGACTAATATGAGACAAATTCATAAGAATACAAATTTTAGTTTTCTCGCGCGAACATTAACTTAAACTATAAAAGATACATAGAGTAGATAACTACTCGGCAACATGAAAATTTTCCTGCATAACACCACAAAACGTTAAAACAAACAAAGTCATCAAATGCATAGAAAATTTTGATCTGATTCGACCTCTTTTAAACTTCCTTCTTTATGTTCCCCTACATTTATACTAAAATAAGAAAAAATTGGATGCGTAGAGACAATGTAACAATCTTAAATTTTCACAAAATATATGGAATTATAACAAATAAATTGGTCAAATAAGTGCTACGGTAAACCATGATAGCTATTTAATCAAAACTATAATACTTACAAAATACTGAATCACCAATAATATATACATGTACAAATTCTAGAATTAACATGCACAAATTTTAGCAAGCGAACACAAAGAAGGAAAGTTGATATTTTCTCGTTGAGATAGGATTTCAACTGAAAAAAAAACGGTTGTTAAGTATATATTAAAAGAAAAAATGAGAAATTTTAGTTGATAGAGATGAATTTTTAAATTTCGTATTATATAAGATAATAACAATAAGGGAAAAGATGATGAACAATTTGAATACTAATCAACTACATGGTGGTGAAAAGAAATAATTTATGAAATATATAAGATTTCAATAATTGTGATTTGAAAATTTTTTTACTATAGTTCTATGTAATAATTGATGGAAAGCAGATGTCATTAACATAAAATTAGTTTTTTTTGAAGTTATTGTAAAAATTAGAGATATTCTTAAGCAGATAATATAATCTAAACAGGATTCAATATGAGTAAAATTCTATTGACTTATAATCCATCAATCCTCTTCAATTAGGCATGCTACGTAGAAGTGAGAAACAACTCTAATCAAAATAGCTTCTCTCTCTCTCTCTCTCACACACACACACACACACATATATCTCTAATCGATTTGATCAACGAGAGGAGTGAAATAGGACGGATATTATAGCTGAGGATGTAAATTAGCTAAAATTGAAATTTAAAAAGTAAAGTTGGAAGACCTCTACAGGTTAAGGGTCCAAAAAATAAATTAATCTTAAATCTTTTGGCAAAGTAATGATTGAAACACTAGTAGGCTAGTAACTAACAGCTGTATGGGCAAAAGTGTAAATTGGTTGACTCTCTTAATCTCACGATATAAAAGGAGAACAGCCGCAGCTTGTACCACAAGAGATGTTGTTACCGGCCAAGACTTTGAGACTGCGAGAGAAACAGTGAAATACTGCCCGTTGGCCTTACTCCTCCTCCTATATAATAGGAAACATTCCACACGCATCTGGCTAACGGTTGTTTCAGCCTGACAAGGTATAGTTAATTCAACTGCATACCTTCCTGCCCTGACACCTTCGTCTAAAGGTAATCTACTCCATCTCCTCTCCGTTCAGATCATCATTTTTGTATCCAACTCCATTTCAAGACTCGCTCCTCCACGGGCATCTCTACCTCTCTCAGATCTTCCTCTCATCACCACTGCATGGACCTACGAACTCAATTTTGCATTGTATATCTACTTCAAAAATCCATTTTCTGCTAAAACGAACTTTACTTTACATGTTCCCCCAAATCCCCCCCCCCTTTCCCGGCGGGAATGTTTATAAGTAGAGTTACATGAAATTTTATCTTCCTCCTTTTGGAAAAATTTGTGCACTTCCTTCAGAGTTTTCCTTTTGGTAGGCAGATGATAACCTGGTGCACTTCTCCCAACTCTCTCCTATGAGGTCAAGAGTTTCTTTTTTTTTTTTTTTTTGCCAACAATTTCAAGGTTCTTTCAAGAAAGAAAATGAATAGAGCAGCTGGGAATAATCTCTTTCTCTTCTGCATCTTAAGTTGGGTTTGGGCAATAAAACCCTTGTCATAGCATGTCCGAGCCTCTAATTAGGTTTAATATTTGCCTGCTCCCTAGGCGCTTTGCATTCTAATGCACATTATTTTTGCCCTTTTCTTGGAAATTGTAAATTTCTCATCCCTTTTTCAAATTTCTTTTTTAACATGTTCGATCCAGAGATCGAGCGCAGCAGATGGAACTAAAACCTGTGGCTCAAAATTCCGTCTAATTATATATATATATATACTAATTAAAGTTAATTCGGTTAAAAACCTCTTTGCTAATAATGCAACAGATCATGGCCGATCAGAAAACAAACTCGACAAGTCTACTGAGGACAAGGTCCGATCAACTGGCAGAGACGATGGCCACAATAATGAAGTCTCCAACTCATTCCTCCAGCGAGACGGCGGCGGCTGGAGCAGCAGTGGAGAACGGTGGCACTGGCACGGGCACCCTCTCGAGGAAGTCGAGCAAAAGGCTGGCAATGCCGTCGCCAGGGCGGAGCGGGGGTAGCACTGGTAAGAATGCTCACATTAGGAAATGGAGCAGTGCTCAGATGAAATTCGACTTGGATGACGTCAGCAGCGGTGCGGCTTTGAGCCGAGCCTCCAGTGCCAGCTTAGGCTTGTCCTTTTCCTTCACCGGCTTCACCATGCCTCCCGATGAGATCGCCGATACTAAACCTTTCAACGATGATGATATTCGTAAGTCTTTATTATGGTTCTGGATAATTCTTCATTTATTATTTCTGCTTTACGTTGTGATATTCTCCTAAGCGTTTAGTGTTTTACAATTTAATCACATGAGTTTTTTTTTCTTGCTTTCTTTTTTGAGCATTCTTCTGCTGTTGCGTAGAATTCGTCTTTGATTTAATTTGTGCCTTTTTTTTTTTTTTTATAATGTTGTGAAGATTGCCTTTAATCTCTCATGTGATATCCAATTTCTTTTAATTAAGATAGTTTCATATCCGAAAAGCGTTCAAATTTTTTCATAAAGAATTAATCGTTCTAATGTATATCTCACGCTCCAATATATGGGGTAAGACTACTATTTACGAAATACTTGACTGATTATTCTTAGATGTCGAGTTTAAGAGGAAGGTCGTCCATCCCTCGTAAGACCTGTGTAAAATGCAAATGGATTGAGGTCGTTCTTGATAGGGATTTTATGCCACAATTGGTATCCTGTTTCCTCACTCCTATTTTGCCAGAAAAAGCTAAACAGATAAATTTGGGTTCAAAGTGGATGGCGTCGGAAATCATGAATTTGGAAATATGGAGATTTCCCTTTTGGCGAGGGCACGTCATTGTAAGTGGAAGATTGCTGACAAACAGCCGACATTAATAGTGCCTCCATTTGTTGAGGAGCTGCGATAGAGGATACAACAACATTTAGAAGAGGAAAACGTTAAAGGTCTTTTCTCTGATGTTAATTAACCTGTTTTTAATTTTTATCTTTGGGCTATGCTTTTCAGCCGTTCGGAGTAAAAGTCCCCATCCACCATACATGATTTAAATGAATACACAAAAGGCTATGCCCAACTTTTTGGGGGTAAAACGACCTTCGCAATGTAAGAAACTGGTGGGAGATCGGAGCCTTTGGTTAACTTAAAGCTAAAGGTTTCAAAGGCTATTACTACTATTTCGTCTTTGTTGTTTCTTTAAATACCCGTTGGAGCGTAGTTTTCTAAACAAAATTTTTACACTTTTTTTTTTTGTAAATATATTTTTTTTTCATTTTACACAGATTAAATCATTATAATATTTTTTTATTTTACAAAAATTCTTACAAAATAACAATCCAAACGGGACCTTAACACTTGTTTGTATTGTAAGTTTTGTAGAAAAATTCTTTTAATACATGTTTCAATCATTTTTTTACTATACATACGTCATATCGTTACAGTATATTTTGATATAAAAACTTTCAATCCAAACAACCTCATGATTGGCCGGCCCACAGGGGATTAGTCGGGCCCCGTAAGGATTGACCCGGACACCTCTGTGTAGACAAAAAAAAAAAAAACAATCTCATGATTGTTTTTCATAAAATTACGAACGAGCTTTTCCACTAAACAACTTATAAAACTCATGATTCGTCTTTTATTCGTGACATAGGTATAGATTTTATTTCGGAAATTAATTCCTCCCCCCCGCCGTGAATTGAGGCAGTCGCTTTGTTTATTTCTAGTGGTCCTAAATAATCCGCTAAAGTAATGATGGTAAGACAAACATTTGTGGTCCATTTCCAGTACTCGGGGGGCCCAAAACTACCGAAAACTCCACAACTGCCCAACCCGCGAGCCACTTGTTGAGGTCAAAATGTATCCAGATAAGGGGAGCCTGGTTACTGGTGGGTCCAAAATGGTCCTCCTCGAGGACTCCCAAGTCCAACCCTAACTCCATCTACATTGTGGCTCTGCCAATGTCACAGCGTGGATGACACCAAAATGAAAGCGATTTCTCCGTAAGTTGGAAAATTTTGTCAGTATGGCACGGCACCAGAAGCAGCAAAAGTAGACAGAGTGTCCCCTTAGGTGACAAGTATAGCTGCATGTACATGTTTCTTGCTCTGGTGACGTTCCTTCCCGCTCTCCCGGCCCTTATATCTTAGTAATTCTTAACGGCACCACCGTCCAGCACCCTCACTTTCGTCAAACGACCACCGACCGCTGGACATATGTCAAGCGGGATATATATACTTTTATTTTTGTCGAATTAGCTGTGATGGACAGTATTCGGCTGCATTAAGCAAGCATCTTACTTTTTATGAACCAATTGTCAGCTTATAAACAGTTTGCAACCGTTCCACCAATTAAGTAGCTGAGGTTCTTTAGCAATGGTAATAGTACTATTGAAACTTGTCCGTGTGCACTTGGGGTTGCCATGCTACAAGCTGCGCAAATGTGCATCTGAAGTAAAAGTTGGTAGAGCAAAGGAATGGCGGCTGTATCACCCATTCAGTAGCTAATATTTTGCATCTAGCTTAGGTGGAGGGTTAGCTTTTCCCTGTTGCTTAAAAAGTTGGCATGAGATGAATTAGAGGGCGGTTGCTCTGAATTACAAAATCAAGAAGATCAAGGTTTATCTAGTGAATGAGATTAAACTACTGCATTTCACTACATAGATGATTTATATGCTAATGACTAATATAAAAAACGCCTTACTAGAGTTCTTCAGGACAGCTTGGAAAAAAGAACGTCAGGAAACGAAAATAAGCTGAATAGCAATTCTAGCATCAATGCATGATCTGATGATGTCAGTGCTACTTGCCTACTTCCGCTTGCAAGTTTGTCACCCATCCATTTATACATGGCTGGCATATAACTTATGCCCTGTAAAAATCTGTGTTTTTTTTTTTTTTTTTTGCAGAAGATCTTGAAGCAGGCACCCGTAAGAAGAAGATTCATACAGAGCCCACCTTGCCAATATATCTGAAGGTGAAATGCTCCCCCATGCAGAATCCTTCCAAAATTTTTGCTCTATTTCATTCACAAATTTGAGCATGGCCTGGTGTCGAACCACCCATCTTTTCTACTTGCATCTTGGATTGATTGAATACTACTATCTATTTGGACAGGCAGGGGTGGAGATTTATGTAACGATCACCGAGACCCATTTGACCATTGCTAGCATGTCAGGTTCAGTCTTGTACAGAATCTCATTTCATATGGCTTTTTGTACAAGACTTTCCATTAACCAGATAATAACCTAATGGTCCCAAATTTAGGAATAGGAGATGAAGGAAAAGTTTTAACTAAAAGGTCGAGTTAGTTTAAATGAGTCTGTAGTGCTGTTTCAAGTTTGCCACCAGCATTTTGCTACCAGAATTCTGTAAGTTTTCAGTCATGTAGAAGGCTAAGTGTACAGCTTCAGTGCACGATTACTGTACTATTATATTGCCATTATGATAAGTTTCATGAACTTGGTGTCCACAATCACACCACCTGCACACTTCACGACACGAAGAAAGAATAGAGAAAATTCTTGTCCGTCAGCTTATACTGAACTTTTCTTCCTAACTGCAGTTCACCGATGTATCATACAAGATAGTCATTAAAGGAGTGACGTCAACAATTGAGAAGGATATATTGAACGGGATAACCGGTTCAGTAAATCCCGGTGAAGTTCTGGCACTGATGGGCCCTTCAGGAAGCGGAAAGACTACCCTGCTCAGTCTGCTGGGTGGCAGGTTAAGGGGAGCAACAACAGGCGGTTCAGTTACATACAATGACCAGCCGTACTCGAAGTTCTTAAAAAGCAGGTATAGTTCTTTTTCAGAAGTTTCACATTTTTGCAGAACTCAACTACAAGTACCCTCAAATCATGTCATGTGAAATGATTATTCAAAAGCACCAACATAATCGCACATGCCTCCAGATCATATGAAGCCAATTCCTAATCTCTCAATTTATGAACAACAGGTCTGGTGTAAATCTTATTATTTGCTCACAAAAGGAGAAAACTAAGAAGAAACTGCAAGTCCCATCTGCATATTACCCAGATTCAAACTATAGCTAACAATGAAAACGTATGAACTCCAAATGCATCAACCTTAACTAGCACAGTTGAGTAAAGAAGTACCTAGGACTAGGAGAACCGCAATCAGGATAAATTTCGTTGAACTGGTCAATCAAACTGGTTATCCATCAAAACCTACACAAAGCTGCAAAATATACATTCAGCTGCATATTTTCATTTTTTCCAAAGATAATGTCAAAGCAAATTTCAGGTATGATATACATTCAACTGGTCAATGAATGCAGTAGAATAACATTTCATTTTTTGGCAGGATTGGATTTGTGACCCAAGACGACGTGCTATTCCCGCACCTTACAGTCAAAGAAACATTAACATTTGCAGCCCAGCTGAGATTGCCAAGTATACTGACAAAACAGCAAAAAGAACAACGCGCCGTAGATGTAATATATGAGCTTGGATTAGAGAGGTAATTTTCAATTTTACGCTCTCTTGCATCTGGAAGTATCAGGTGATTTTAACTCAACCAGCAGATTAGAAGTGAGAAAGCTAAGCTTGCGAGGAACATCATGTGCACAGGTGCCAAGACACCATGATTGGTGGCTCCTTTGTCCGGGGAGTTTCAGGTGGAGAGAGGAAGCGTGTCTGTATAGGAAATGAGATAATTATAAACCCATCTCTTTTGTTCCTCGATGAACCCACTTCTGGCTTGGATTCTACCACAGCTTTAAGGATTGTTGAACTTCTGCAGGATATAGCTGAGGTAAGCTGCTATCAAATTCCTCTCTATCGTCCTTTGTTGCGGGTCAAATTCATTTTGCATAAAATGGGGTAGAGTTATTCCTACCTTACGGGCGACAAAATTGATCACTCAAATTATGTTCAACAAACCTACGACATTAATTCTGCTTCAATTCTTTATTAACTATTTGGGGATAGGGTAAACTCATAGCACGCTTCCTGTCGTTCTGATTGTGCCTCATTAAATTACTTTTAATAGAAAACAAACAAACATAATGATAACTCAAAGATGGATTATGATCGCCAAGAATTATAGGAAACAGGAAACATGTTAGACTGATGTTTTCGACTTTCTGGCAGGCTGGTAAGACAGTGATCACCACAATCCACCAGCCGTCCAGCAGACTTTTCCACAAGTTCGACAAACTGATTCTTCTAGGCAAAGGGAATTTACTTTACTTTGGAAAAGCAGCAGAAGCTATGGTTTACTTTTCCTCCGTAGGATGCTCACCACTAATTGCAATGAACCCCGCAGAGTTCCTGCTAGATCTTGCAAATGGGAATTTAAATGATGTTTCAGTCCCTTCTGAATTGGAGGACAGGGTACAATTGGGGAATTCAGAAACAGAGACTAGAAATGGAAGACCATCTCCTACTATTGTGCATGAGGTGAAGATACTTTTAAAATTTTATTGGCATATGATTAACTAGGTTTACATACATTTGAATTGAAATCTGGAGGTCTTAACTTATTTTGTAGTTTGCAGTATATATCAAACTTATATAGGTCATAAATTTTCTCAGTGAAAACAAAGGCAAAAGTCAAATAGTTTAAACAGAAAGTTGCTAAAGAATAAATGAAACCAAAATTTACTAACATCTGAGGGCTAAAGAATAAATGGTTCAGACAGGACATCAACATTGATCTCACAGTAAAAAACCCAAATTTTGCCGTTCGTGGTTATCTTGGATATAAGTTTTACTAACATCTCAGGGCTTCAAAATATATGCCTGTACAATCATAAGAAACAAAAGAATCTAAATTTTGTGATGATTTTCTCATGTCAAAGCAGTATCTTGTGGAATCTTATGAGACACGAGTAGCTGAAAATGAAAAGAAGAAACTATTGGTACCTCTGCAAATTGATGAGGCAATTAAGTCTCAAGTATGTTCCAAGAAGAGAGAATGGGGAGCCAGCTGGTTTGAACAGTACTCTATACTATTCTGGAGAGGACTCAAAGAAAGGCGTCATGACTATTTCAGCTGGTTGAGAATCACCCAAGTTCTTGCAACTGCTGTTATCTTGGGAATGCTGTGGTGGCAGTCTGGTAGCGACAACCCCAAAGAACTGCAAGATCAGGTATTAACTATTCTCTGTGAATACAGAAAGCTGCTTAATGTGCAATGCCACCATTGCAAACTAGAAATTTCGATCCAAACATAGCTTCAACAGTTTCTCGTTTTACTGCACTTTGGCTTATTTAAAGTGGCGTAGCTTCAACAGATCCCAATGACCACTCACAGCAAAGAAATACGTGGAGAGGGCGGAGGTGTTTTTTTGTTGTTAGGGGGGGGGGGAGGGGAAGCTAATTAGATAAACAAAGAGATTAATATTCACCAGTCAATTAACAACTGTGGATCATTATTACCACGATGTTTTAAAACAAAAGATAAAAGACTCAGCAAATATATTTAAGAAACTAGAAAGTCTTTATTGGGGCTACTTGCTAAAGCTACTGATATCATCGATAGTCTGTCATGTACCAAATTTGAAAGTTGCTCTTTCTGTAGAACAGGAATGAATATGGTTCTCAACCTAATATGGCTTTGCAGGCTGGGTTGCTCTTCTTCATTTCTGTCTTCTGGGGATTTTTCCCAGTTTTCACTGCAATATTCACATTTCCTCAAGAAAGAGCCATGCTGAGCAAGGAACGAGCAGCTGACATGTATAGACTAAGTGCATATTTTGTGGCCAGGACGACAAGTGACATTCCACTTGACCTTTTACTGCCAGTACTTTTCCTTCTGGTTGTGTATTTTATGGCAGGTCTCAGGCTCAATGCTGGTTCTTTTTTCCTCACCGTGGTTACAGTTTTCCTGTGCATTGTAGCAGCTCAGGTATGACCATTCTGAATTTGATGATATCAACTTTTTATCGAAAATGACATAGCTACTGCACTTCACCTTTAATGATTATTCAATGGAAGGGATTTGGATTAGCAATCGGGGCTACATTGATGGATCTAAAGAAGTCAACAACTCTGGCCTCTGTTACTGTGATGACCTTCATGTTAGCTGGGGGTTATTTTGTTAAGGTAAGCATGCTTTCCCTCCAATTACTGCATAAACTAATGGTATAAACATGCAGCACTTGGGTATCCACTTAAAACCAGCCCAAAGTCCTGCTGACCGGTAGTGGAGACTCTTTTTTTTTTTGGGTAACACTAAACTCAACATCCATGTAATCCAGAAGATTGGCAGTTTGATTTCAATGAAAAATTGTAAAGCAGAAACCATACCTGATTAAAAGATCTGGATTTTTACTTCCCAATTATGGGTTTAAATGAGTAATGAAAAGGGGATTTCTCCATTTTGCAGGAAGTACCAGTATTCATATCTTGGCTCCGTTATCTATCATTTAACTATCACACCTACAAGCTTCTTCTGAAGGTGCAGTATGAACACATAAGTCACACAATTGAAGGGATAAGAATAGACAGCGGTTTCAAGGAAGTAAGTGTGCTGGCAGCCATGGTTGTTGGCTACAGACTCTTAGCCTATGTATCTTTACGAAGGATGAAGCTGCAACCTGGAACTTAGGACTTGAAAAGAATGAGCTCCCTACAGCAGCCAGACTTTTCTTTTACAAAGGTTTGTCTGCTAAAAGCTCAAGATGAAAGTTGGTGAAGTCAGTCTTGGTCAAGATAACCAAGGTAGGATTGTTAAATTTTCACCTCTAGGCAGGTCGTCAATCTTTAGTGTATCAGAAATTCGGAAACGGGAGAAGCGAGTTTCTTAGACGTGATAAGAGTCAATGACACTAGGACAAGGTCTCCAAAATATTAGTATGATATATGAACTCATCTTCCTCGTTGTATTTGCAGCAAGATCTTAACACCCGTTGAAGTTTTTGTGCATCATCCGAGAATATGATCCGTTGCTATAGAACGAAATCATCAAATATCAAAACATTCCTTAGTTCCCATACAAATATCCACACCAAAGATTATTATTATGATTGATGCTGCATAAAAATTTAAATAGTCATATACACAATGGCATTTGCAATTAAATCAGAATGCCATTGTATTCACAATTCTACTAAGAATCATTGGTTTTCTGAAAGCTAGATAAGCACTACTCCAGCAATGAAGTGCCTATGAGTTTGATTCCCACTGGATAACATTGCATATATGAGAGAGGGTGTCTATAACCAGATATATTCCCATCAAATTTGGGTGTTTAATCATAACATTCAGTCTCAACTGATACTACTTTCAGCCAAATTAATGACTTTCCCTTGTTCTTTACTCAAAAACATTCTCATGCTAACGTCCTCAACCAACCAAGTAATCGTAGGAGGGCAGCATCCAGTACGGGGGATTTCCTCTCAAGCCCTATATTAATGAGAGAAAATGTTCCAGTCAAATGAACAACACAAAACAAGAAGTGACACGAACCACATAGCTAACTTCGTTTAACTAATTTGTAAGGAGATTTTCAGTGATTAGTCAGGGCAAAGCCCTGAATACCGTGGCAGGCAACCAAAAAAAAAAAAGGAGATTTTCAGTGAATAAAAGGTTAGTAACCAAGAAAGGATTCTGGAAAATGCTTACCTAGGTCAGCACCTACCCGATGGGCGCACATAACTCCTGAGAAGGCAACCGCTATAACACCTTGTCCTGGAAAGCAACTATCTCCAACACAGTATAGACCATCGATACCCTGCAAATTTCATGCACCATGAAGCAGTCTTCTATTGATTAGACGAGATAAACTTGGAGCATGTCCTTTCACTGATAATCAAGAACACATTAATGAAAATCACTAATTTTCCTTACTGTCGTGTTGAATGGCATTCCCAATAGGCCCTTAGGAGTATTACGTGGCATTGGGCCGTAGGTACCACTATCACGAGCCAAGTACCGTCGGTGTGTCTTTGGTGTCCCAACCTGCCATTGGTGATGCATTAGAAAAAGTAAGAAAGCTATCATAACCCTGAAAGGTTCACCAAACACAGGCATACTACATGGATGAAGAATTACAAAAAGAGAGGTGTGCTACATCACACAGACCTGTTCTAAGATGTGCCAATTACAAACAAAGGACAGTTTTGACACTTCAGCATGAAAGAAGTGTCTGGTACTACCCAGTAGAATAAAAGCCAAAGAAGTTATATCCTACGACATATGACTACTGATAGAAGTATGATACTTCTAGCAGAGCTTTATACCTCCTTAAAAACAATTGCTGACTTCAGGCCTGGAAAGAGTTTCTTTTCAAGTCTCATTATGATTTTGTCTGCTACAAGCTCCTTCTTTGCCTCATAGTCTTTTCTAGACAGTCCCTGATAGGAAGAGGCCATCTTATAGTTGTCATAAAACATTAAAACCCCACTTATTGAAGCTGGTAGAATTTTCTATTCAGAAGTAGTGCTCGGTTTGAGGAAAGAACAAAAGAAACCCACCTCCCAGTCCTCTATGGAAGAAGTTGTAAATATGTGAAGAATATGGCGTCCTTCTGGAGCTAATGACGAATCCAGTACCGTGGGAATACTCAAAAATATACTTCCATATGAGTTTTCTAAATTTTTCCAGTCATCCTTCAAAGAAAGGGAAGAAAAAAGTCAAGCTATAGCAGAATGAGGGGAAAAAGGCTAGAAGGATTTTGGTGAACAGCACTTCACTCCTCTCAAATAGCAACAGCACCTCAAGGACAAAGTGGTGGCAATCTGTATCTGGAGGCAAAATCTCAGCTTTAATTCCCACATGAATAGAAAGAAAAGATGGAGCTTTAACATATGCTTTCTGAAAATTTTCTTCCTCTTTAGGCAGGTTTTTCTTTTCTAATAGCTTTCCTGAAAAAAAATGACCTTATATAATTAGGTGCCATCCATTTAGAAATCAAAAGGACCATTGCAATCAACACTTATAGGCCCTTCTTAATATCTTTAAAAGATGATTCACATAAATTTGAAAGCAAAGTCTGAGAATTAACCAAATGTATCCCATCTAGTAGCATTTGATATTATAGTTCTAGCATAAAACTTCCTTCCATCTGACAACTTCACACCCACCTAAAGCAAAAATTAAATTGGGATTAATGAACTAACGTTTTACATGCCCAAATAATTCGTAAAACAACATGAGCTAAGAGGAACAAGAAAGTAGTCAAACTCACAGCTTTTCCATTGTTAACTATAATGTTTGTCACATTTGCCTTGTAAAATATCTCGCTGCCCTTCTTAACCAGGCCTTTTGCCAAGGACTTGGCAATTTCACCAACCCCACCAACAGGGTAGTTAATACCTCCAAAATGCCTGTCACATAAAACCTACAGAAGAAAAATGTCAGACATTATGATGACAACAAAACATATTTGGTCAAACTAAAAAGTAGATTACCATGCTTGCATTGATCATTGGTGTCTGTAAAGCGTTAATTGTGCTTACTATAAAACACTGGGAAAAGAAAAAGTTGGTTATTAGACCTCAACCAGGCCATCCAATAGGTCATACCAAGAGCCAATGCCCAAGAAAATTTTGATTAAATAACAGTCAACCAACCTCTGCATCTATAAAGGATAGCAACTGTGGATCCTTAATGAACTTTCGAGCTATGTCACCAGCATTCTGGGGCAAATAGTAGGCTAACAAGCACAGCAAGCGAAAAATGAGAAGAGATGTTTTGTGCTTTTGTGCCAAGAACAACATGATTAGAGGTTCTGTCAAGATGGATTTCAAGTTCTTTCTTCTAAATAAAGATTAACAATTTCCAGACAAGGATTCAACATCATCTTTGTGCATGTGTTTATGAGTTAATCAAAAAACAAATAGAAAGGACTCAGAAACCCAGAGCATCAATTGTTAAATGCTTGAAATTTTACCAGCATGATCGTCATGGCTTCTCACAGCTCTTGTTTCCATCATCACCTCATCATTAAAATCCAAAAAAACATTATACTAACGCCACTTTTATTTGCCATCCAATTTTATAGCATGGCAGCTAAATGTCACTAACTATGCAAAATGTAGATCACTGCATCACTGCACAAGGTTCTATTCTCATAATATCGATGCGATTTAGATCAAAAAATGTCAACAGTTCCTTTAGTCAAATTGCAAAAGGATTCAGAATTAAAAACTAATAAACCATACAAGTAGCTCTCTTCCAAATTTGTTCCCTTTTTTCCTATATCATATCCTTAGAGATGCATAAACACACCTACAATGAGTAGGCAATAATATCAATTTATAATACTATGCTATCATAGACACCTGATAAGTTGATTAAAAGCAGCGTAATTTACCAAGAGTCAAGCACTCAATAGGCTTCTTGAAAAACTGCCCGAAAAGATAAATTGGCTCCTCAAGTGATTTTAACTCCAATGAGTTCAGGGAATTAAAGATCTACGAATACATAGTCAAATCATCAGTGTAAGTTTTGTGTCAAAAACTAAAAACAAATATTACAACAGGAAGCAGCAATCACCTTAATCAAAACAAACCTTCCAGCATTCACCATAAAAGTTAAGAATCCCTTCCTTTTCATGTGGAAATTTATGCACGATTTCTGCAACAAAATCACTGTATTCTCTATGTACTCGGACAGAGAGATCATCAGGTAGGTGAAAGTGAACTGTAGTTGGGTCAGGTATCACATCTATCTTGCTTCCTACTGCTGCCAATGCCTGAGTTATCAAATTCAGATTTCCCTACACATTTATGACAAATTTAAATCAGACCTAGTGGACAAGATCAACAAGTAAAGAGAGCAAAAGAAGCTCCATGAGCCCAGAAAAACAAAACGAAGCCAAATATGTACTCATACATAGAACAGAGTTTGGAATGTACAAATGTAGATAGCCAATTAAGCTCAAGAAAAGAACTGGTTTAACAAGTCAAGCAACACAAACTTGTAAATGAAGGAGAGTTACCCAAGCAACACAAAGTTTTTGGAATCCACTGAGTTGGCTCGAGGGGGTTCAAACCAACCTTTGGATTAAGTGCCACAGAGATCGTACACATAAGTAGCAGTTCCCTTATCAACTTCAAATATTACGCTTCATCGATGTGTGAACAGTTATGATAAAGTGAAGGCTAACTGAATATACAATGTTTAAAATTGCTCCATTTTAGCAAGAAAACCAAGATATGCAACTCATAGACTATTAAACGATTACAATACAAGACATGTCTGAATCAAAATTAACTAACCTTATCGCTGAAACCAAACATTACTGATGATCCCACATCAAATTTGTAGCCATCCCTTTCATAAAATCCTGAGCTTCCTCCAGGGATTACATACTTCTCCAAGACCAAAACTTTGGCTCCTTTTACAGCCAGCTGAGTAGCTGCCACAAGTCCACCAATCCCTGAGCCAATAACAATGGCATCATAGGTCCTACTTCCTTCAAATCCTACAAAACTTCCACTGCTCTCCGCCACCTTATCCACATCCACCAGTGATTTCACATAGACAAAGCTCCGTCTCTTTCCCTTTCCACCCTTCGAAACGCCTGATAAATCAAATTGACCACTCTGGTGACTACCAGAAGTGCCAAGTCCCAGCGGGTATTGACGAAGTCTGTGATTGAAACTGCTTAAAGGTATCATCTTGCAGCTACTGGAAGGCAGCAAAGAACTGTAGAACCCAGAATTCAAGATACCCATTTTGCAGCTCATGATAACGGGAATTCCATCGGGGCTAAATAATAAAGATTTGAACTTTTTGCTTGTGGGCCATGAAGATCGTTTAGCCGCAGTATTGAAAGATAGGGGATTTAAAGCAGAGGTTGCCATGAAACTGAGTTCTTGATTTCTGGGAATTAGACAATATGTATAGGGAAAAGGGGAAAAAATGCAGTGATTCTTGTTGGGAAAAGAACAGGGAAATGTTCTGAGGGTGGAGGGGAAGAGCAGTGGATAGGTTTTGAAGTGATGAGAAAGTCTAGTAACTATAAGTTGGTGGGAATTTTGTAGTATCTGCTGGGAATATAGGGGAAATCTGAGAATGGATTAACATGCTCGTGATTCTGATTGATGATTCCTCATCAGGGAGAGTAGATGGGACGAAAAATTTGAGTGGGATAATATTTGTCCAGAAATTCTAGATGTCTGATTTCAGTTGGCAGTTAACATGCTCTATCCCTTTTCCACGGTAAATTGCCGCTTCCGTTGCGTAGGTCTCTCACTTGGGTGGTGCACTTCCTCAGTTCAGCTGAAGTCGCAAGGGGGCGTAGAATTTCGTAGCGCTTTATCTCAGCCTTCCACTGAACTGAATCCTACAGCTACTTTTTTCTTAGGCAATTCTATATCTATATCTATTGACAAAATGTCTGAATCTTCACTTTCTTTAGCATCTCTCGAGTAGTAGTATTTGTTTTTGCTTCCTTTTTTTGTTTTATTTTTTTGCTTTTAAGGGGAAAGAAAAGAAGAAGAAGAAGAAGACTTGCTTTGTCTTTTACTATTTAAAATTGGTGAAAAAAGACACATCCTATTTATAAGTGTTTATCAATATCATGAATGAAAATAAGAAATGGAGCAAAATGTGTTCTGGTTAGTCTTTTGTAAGTTCGGAAGTAAGTTTTTGCATTTAACTAAAGATAGAGACATAGTACTTGAATGAAAATGTAAAATTGTGTGTGAAAATGCATTTACTTGCTATACTACTAGTAGCATACAATGTGGAGTTTAAGTGGATGTATTATGTAGTTAACCCTAAAATTTACCACATAATCACTACAGAAGTAAAATCTTTCACTGGAGTTTACAACTTAAGCAACGGAAGTGATAATGCAACTCACGATTGATATACAAGGAAAACCCAAATCTCCTATTATCAAAAAAAAAGGAAAACCCAAATCTCCTTGGACAATATTTACACTCTCAATCTATAAAAGGAAGAAAAAGAAGGTTGTTCACACAATTTATATGGGAGGAGATAGCCCAAGAGGAAAAAAGATATAGGAGAAGATAATTAAAAAAGAAAGAATTAATCATTCCTACACTGACAATGTATACACTATCAACGTTGAATGAATGATAACTATATAAAATTTGAATTTGAAATTTAACTTTTACACACATTATGTTATGAATCCCACGATAATAGTGTATACACCGTCAGTATAGAAAAGATTTACTCTAAAAGAAATTAGGTATCTAAACAAATTAGGAATCATTGGAGAGTATAACCCTCGAGAATATGCTTTGGTTACGTGATTATATCCCTATTCCTAACTTCACTGGCTTCAAGCATCAAAGTGCTGCTTCACTTTCCAGCTTCCACTTGGAGTAGGAGAGCGGGACAAAAATTTCCCAACCTTGGCGATATTGATGAATATATATCGGACGGCTCAAATTCAGCCCACGCAATAGAAATTAAAAGATTTAAAACCCCCAAAGAATATTACTCAAGTACTCTGACTCGCACAACGTAGACAGAGTGAAAAAAGAAAGGAAAAGAGAATGGAAAAAAAATTCTAAAATTTGGTCAAAAATTCCTGGAACAATATACTACGTACGAGTATAGCACTACTATAGCTTGGAGTTTACAAAAGAAGCGCCAAAGAAATTGGATCCAATGCCAAGAATTGGTTCCCAATATCTGCTGCAGCCAATTATCAATAACTGTCTCGGACCAAAACTCGTAAGGCCATCCTCATTTCCTCTTCCCCTTTCCCCGTCAGGCTCAGGTAGTTATCCTCCAGGTGGTGAACGTCTCCTCCTCCTCCTGCGAACTCATCCTTCCTCCCCTATCCGACCCATCGCCTCCGCCGCGTCCCTTCCTCCCCCTCCTACTCCGGTACACTCTTCCTCGTACTCTTTAGCTCTGTGCAAAATCAAACACACTAAATACGCACAAATCAGTTGTGTATGATTGTATATGTATAGGCGTGTATCCATGGATGATTCTTGTTAACGAATTAGATTTGCTTAATGATGAGTGGGTTGTGTTTTTTGGTACGATCTGCGCATTGTATTGGATAATTGAAATGCTTGTGCAGACTGAGAATATGGTTAGCAAGTTTTCTATATGGTGAAAGGAAAAAATGGTTTGAAGGATTCACTGAATTTAGGTTACTATAGAGCAAATGAGACTTTAGCAGCGAGGGTTCTTTGATTGAATGAGAATTGAAATGGATTTAAGTACCATTGGATTTGTTTTCCCCGGTATTTCAATATTCTTGTACTTACTCGCAAGGGGGAAAAGACAAGGATCTAGATTTGTTTTTTGGTATTTTTATTGGATTTAGTTCCTCTTCTATAAAAAGGGAACAAGAGCTATTGAGTGGCAGATTATGATGAAACCGGGGATTTCGATCTTTTTCACATAATTTTTAGAGAGCTAAATACCTGGTTAATGATATCATTGTGGGCGGATGGTTTCTCATGCTATCAGTGAAACAAAAATGTGTGCTTCCTGAAGCCCATGTAGAAGAGGATGTTGTACTAGGTATCGTGTGGGACAGTAGGAGCCTGTATAGACTTGATCAAGTGTGACATGGAGAGTACCTTTTGATATCGAAGGTTGGATGCTTTCCACAATTTTCCTATCTCGACTGACACAGCTAGAGAATCTGTATCTATTAGTAGCACAATACGGCAATATTCTTTCAGAATTGTTGCTCCTGCTTCCTGCAACTTAATGTTGTTTTGACCGATAATGCATCGAATTGTCAATTACAACTACAGTAAGCCTTATCATGATATATCCACTGTTGCTTGGAAGGCCACAATTTCAGTTTGCAATCTAGTTTTATATACCAATACATTACATAGTTTTCAGGGTCCTAGAACCAGTTTTAGTCTATCTACTGTTTCCTAATTTAGTCGTGCATCTTTTTGCAGAACGAAGTTCACATTAAAGTCACCATGGATCGGCTTGCTGACGCTGCACATCTAATGATAGTCTCAGATCTTGACCACACAATGGTGGGTTGTCATTGCTTGTTTTCTCTCTCGTGATGGCATGTCTCATGTAAGACTATTGCTTTGCAGGTTGATCATCACGATCCTGAGAATATGTCTCTGCTTAGGTTTAATGCCTTGTGGGAAGCCAACTATCGAGACAATTCTCTGCTAGTATTCTCAACTGGGAGGTCACCTACACTGTACAAGGAGTTGCGGAAAGAGAAGCCTATGCTGACCCCAGATATTACCATCATGTCTGTAGGGACTGAAATCACATACGGCAATGCTATGGTGCCTGATGATGGCTGGGTTGAATTTCTAAACCAGAAATGGGATAGAAAGATAGTTACAGAAGAGACGAGCAAGTTTCCAGAGCTTACTCTTCAGGTATAGTTACAGCTGCAGTTTCTGATTTTTGCTTTATTAATCAAATAGTTCAACATGTTTAATTTGTTGAACCCCATATATAAGAGATTGGAAGGTAGAGTTCAAAGCAGAGTATAGAAAAATGTCCTTAGTGTTTGAGTTCTTATGCGATAGTGTTCTTTTGGGGTATACAGTCACACACGGAGCAACGACCACACAAGGTTAGCTTTTATGTTCAGAAGGATAAAGCTCAAGATGTAATTAAAGCACTTGCTGCACGGCTGGAAGAACGCGGGGTATGATATTTTCATTGTCGAATGCCAGTTAAGCTGAATTTTTTAAATCAGTGAAGTTTTTGTGATGGAAAAGCCATTAGATCTTCTCTTAGGTAATACTAACTGAGCTTGTGTTATTGTGTATTATTTCAGTTGGATGTTAAAATAATTTACAGTGGAGGGATGGATTTGGATATATTACCACAAGGTGCAGGCAAAGGGCAAGCACTTGCTTATTTGCTTAAAAAATTCAGGGCTGAGGGTAAATCACCTAACAACACGCTTGTTTGTGGAGACTCTGGGAATGACGCTGAACTATTTAGCATACCTGAAGTATATGGCGTCATGGTTGGTGTTTTTTTCTTCATCATATTGTAATTTCTAAATGGATTTGCAGATTATTATTCAGGGGCACTTTGTGAACATGTGTCTGTTCTGTAGGTCAGTAACGCCCAGGAAGAATTGTTGCAATGGCATGCGGCTAATGCTAAAGATAATTCTAAGATCATTCATGCAACTGAGAGGTGTGCAGCGGGTATCATACAAGCCATTGGCCATTTTAACCTCGGTCCCAGTGTATCTCCAAGAGATGTCACAGACTTGTCCGATTCTAAGTTGGATGACTTTGATCCTGCTTATGAAGTAGTGAAATTTAACTTGTTCTTTGAAAGATGGAGATGTGCAGAAGTTGAAAAGTCTGAGCTTTATTTGGCAAACATGAAAGCAGTCTGTGTATGTTGGCATACCTTTAAATGCAGTTTTGTTGTAGGATATATACTTTTTCCTGCATGCTAGTACATCACCTTTTGGAGATGAAAATTTTCTAGCGTAGTTCTCTGTCTTTTAGTTCAAAAATATACTTCAACTTGGCATCTGTAAAAGTTCTACGTCCTTTTTGATCTTTGAAACTGAGTATTGATACTGGTTGTGATTTATACAATGCTAGTAGATGAAAATATTAGAGATTCTACTTTGCATGCTTATCCATCTAAGATGACTACCTGTTGAAAATGAGTGTATGAAGAAAATGGAAGGTTCAGATCATGATGTGTTAGATAGTTGTGTCAGTACACACTACCTGTTGCATTATTGGCATCTGTTTGAAGTTGCTGGGTTATTATTTTTCATTAATCTGTGGTCTTTTTGGTCTAATCTTTGTTTTATTAACTGCCTTTTACTTGTTTTACTCTTGCAGTGTCCATCTGGTGTGCTTGTTCATCCATCAGGGATTGAAAAACTTCTTGGTGACTGTGTAAATGCATTTAGGACCTGCTATGGTGACCAACAGGGAAAAAGTTATCGGGTTTGGGTGGATCAGGTTTTGCCAACACAGGTTGGTTCAGACTCTTGGCTAGTGAAGTACAAGAAATGGGAGTTATCTGGTGAGGACTTCTTCTCCTCTTAAACTTGCTCGATTGACTTCTATTTACCAATCTTTCAAGTGCTAATCATGATTGTCCTTGAATTAAAAGTTTTTAGTGAAATGGCTGTCTAGAAAATCAAAAGGGTACTTCTACCACACAAACTTGTGACAAACAAACAAAATTTGTTTGCCTAAATGTTATGTAGCAGTGGATTCAAGAATAGATCTTTTGAGCCTTATTTCCTAAAGCTAGGAGTAAAATAAATATATAAGATGGACTGGTGGACCTTATAACAGCTTATTGCCTTCCTTAGAAAGTTAAATGAGTAGGTGGTTTGAACGTATGCCGAAGAATGAGAAAATTACTAGTTGTTCCGTGGGTTCACGTAAATTACTTGGTCTTCATTTTTAACTGTGCACGATAATCTTTTCCGCTTTCCCCATTGTCACATGGGTTTGTAAATTAGAGCACATATAACGAAGAACTTACTGGCCAGCATTGGTTGACAGTAGTATTACTTAAGGTTAAAGAACACAACCTGGCTTGTGTTGCATAAAACTGTGTAAAAGTACAGGATCTGTTTTCCAGCCTGCTAATCTTAGGATGTAATTCTATGGACATGACCTAAGTGAGTAATAACAGTCATTTGGTCGTTCTCAAAGTGTTTTGGTTTTTGCCATCATCTATTCTTTTGTAATCTTAGGCCATTTGATAACTCTCTGCCACATGCAGGTGAAAAACAGAAGGGTTGCTTGACGACAGTTTTATTGAGTTCAAAGGTAGTACTGCTAATATTTTGGAGTTTACTATGAAACTGGGAATCTTCTTGTTAATCTGATCCATATTTTCAACACAGGGTGTCAGTGTCCCAGAAGGGCTTACCTGGGTGCATGTCCATCAGACGTGGTTGGATGGAGCTGGGCCAACTGATGATTCATCCTGGTTTTTCTAAGCCGCGGGCGTGCTTAGCCTTATTACAAGAACCTGACAGCCTACACGTCTTTGTTAAAACAAATTTGAAATCCCCGTGATAGGTGATTTTTTTTTTAACTGTCCACTGAAGAATTATGTATTGCCATTCACTCAAGAATTTATGTATTGCCTTTGGACGGTATGAAGATGGCTGACTAGCTGCTTCCGCTTTTTGTTCTTTTTTATTTTAGGAAATAATCTGGTTTATCTCCGTTAGAGCTGTAAATGAGTTGAATCGAACCGAGTATCTCATGTTTGAGCTCTGTTTGTTAAGCGATTCGAATAAGATTCGTGTTCGTTCGTTAACTTTCGAACTCCAAATCTTTGTTCGTGTTCAACTTGTTAAGCAAAGTTCATGGTCGTGTTCGACTCGTTTATGTTAAACGAGTCGTTCATGAACATACTCGAATCCAAATTATTTTAAGTTTTAAATATGCTATACAATTCATTAATCATTCTCGAAAACAATTAAAGCACTAAGTGACTAAATTCTAGTATTCATTAACTATATAACTAACATTAACATAAGAATAACAAATAAAACAAAACAATATGCCCTCCAAATATAAAAATCCAGTCATAAAATTAATTCTAAAATTTGTCAAATGATAATTATGTCTATGTTCCTGAACGTTTGTCAAAACTCGCGAACATGTTCATGTTCGCTTGATTATTAATCGAACAAAAAAATTCGTTCAAATTCAGTTTGTTTAAGGTTTCGAACGAGTCTTTTACGAACACAGACGAGTCGAAACGAACTGAGCTATCAAACAGTTTGGTTCATTTAACAATTCTAATCTCCATTGAACTTTTGTGGGGCAGAATTAGGAATTTTGTATATATTATCCAAAAAAAAAAAAAAACTCGCTCAATTCGTACGACACTTGAAAAGAAGAGATTAGTTCAAGGAATGTGCTAGTATTACTTTGTCACATTGGCAGTAATTGCTTGTTAAACTTCTTCATCTTTTTCCATCAAAAAAAAAATTTTCTTCATCTTTTTTGAGTGTAATCGTACTACAAATTTTCGCATAAAAGAAAAACAGGAAGAAGGAAAGAAATGACAAAGGCACCATGCAATCTTCCTAAGCCCAGATAAAAAAGAACGGAAAAATATCTGTGATAAACATGCTGCAGGCAAACAAAACAGGAATTGAACCCGACGTGAATCGAACACGCAACCTTCTGATCTGGAGTCAGACGCGCTACCATTGCGCCACGGATCCACTTTGTTCATATGTTGTGAGCTATTATTTTATAAACTTCTGGCCACGAACAGGGACAACACTTTTACATTGGGCCAATTTTATGTAGGCCCAATACGTAATCCAGGCTGTTCTGCAAGATCCACGTTCCTTGGCAAGGGTACCTTTTTTTTTTTTTAATATGAATAAAAAGACTCAAATTCGATACCTCGTACTTATATTTCTTCGTCCCAAATGCACCATTTAATTATACTACCAACAATGACAATTTGATGATTAGTAGTATAATTCCTACATTTTTTTCAACTTAGAATGGAATGCGATAATACTAACATTCTAGTAATGTTTTTTCTGATTACAATTCCTCTTAATATTCTCTATGGAAACTTTGCTCGTATGACTTTTCTCCCCCTTTTTTGAGTCAAGAGGAAGCCAAAACTTCAGTAGGACTGTTATTTTTCTTCTTTGGGGTCAATTGGAGGCCTAAGGGCCATTTCTAGAGACTTCTTGGAGACTTGATGGATGAAGTATTTGTAACTTTGGGTGTTTGAAATAAAGAAAGCCAAAATCTCCTCGGAGCTACAGCACCAAATTTGTCCAAACTTGTGTTTTACCTTTCTTTGACAAGGATCTAATCAACTAAGTCCCTCATTAGATGTAGAGGTCAAGGGTTGAACCACTTTGACTGCATTTTTAGAAACGCGGTCGAAAGTTATTTAACTCTTTCCAAGTCTTTTAATAGATTAAAAAGGTTCATCTTCCTTCCTTTTTTTTCAAGTATTGGACCAATTGTAACAATGTTATATTTTAAACCCAAAAAAAAAAAAAAAAGAGACGAGCATCTAACTCTTCATGGCCAGGCCCAACTACTCAAGTGACTCAACGCCATCCTATTCAGACATTTTGAAGGCGTGTACCGCCTACCATGCCCGTCTAGCGTGGTCATGTGCTTGTCGAATGTAATTAACTTTAAGAAGTTTCCAAGCGCTCCTCTATTCTGAGACATAAACGTTTTCAGCAGTGCCTCAAATCTTTTTTACGTTGATATTTCAAGTAATGGGATTTAAAGACGTTAATTAATTAGCAGATGCTGATTAATGGTGGGAATGCTACAACGCTCTATTCTAGACTCCTCCTTTCATAGTTTTAATCCGCAGTCATCAGAGACTTTTTTATTTATCTGTACGATTTTCCTTCTTTATTCATCTATCATAGAGGAATGGCTGACAATTTTCTTTGACAAAGAAATGAGGAAAAGGCTCAACCCCAAGTCATTCTGTTAATTAGTAGTGACCAACAGACGAAACACAAATTTAGATTTATACCCAACATATGTCATTTCCCCCACAATTCCACGCTACTCCAAACAACCAATTACCTTGGGCTTGGGCTATGAACTACGCATGCAGCACACAAGTTTGCTTGCTGTTGCTTTCCCATGTGTATATTTTGACGGTTGGTTTTTCTCAGAATCATCATGGATGCGTTGATTTTTCTAAGACTGCATTGCCCTTTCAGCCTTGTGTAGCTATTTCCTGTACTTTCTATGCCCTCTTTAGGATTTTCTTCCGGGTGATAAATAATAACAACGGTTGTTGGTAAAGGCTTTTGGTTGGGTGAGGTTATAATAAAAAGAAAGAGTCAACACCATTGGTTATCTTGTCCGTCTCGAGTTTGATGTCATTTTCTTGACAAAAATTAAAGAAAAGAGCAGGTGGCTAAGCCTTCCTTTCCATCCCAAAATATTCCATTCTTTTTCTACCAGCTATTACCACTTTACTCTTCAAATGCAATTTCTCTCCTTCTTTCCATTCCGCATTCCATTTCTTTGTGTCCGAGTTATGGCTGATCATCCCATCGTCTTTCACCGGACCAATCATTAATGACCCTTGAGACGAAGAAGAAAGCTAGCTGGAGGAAGATTAATTCCACAAATTAATCCTTGAAGCAGATCATCAACAGCATGGATAATAATTCCTTGGGAACCGGGTTGATGGCTGTTTTCGCTGTGTCCGGAAGCGTTGCTCTTCTAGCCATGCAACTCCACAAACGCCTCCTTTCGGATTTTATGGAGAAGATGGAGCTTGAGATAGGTTAAAAATTACCAGCCCTGTTACCTTTTCTTCGTTTCTTCATCTTTACGGAGTCTATATATATTATTCGGTTTCTTTGCTTTTTGATCCATTGATGTTTCTTTCGTGAAACACGATGCATGAGTTGACTTCCAACAAGAAAAAAAAAATTAAATTTTTTTGGGGTCTAGTTCATTTGTTTTTCCCTGCAGGTAACAAAATGGATTTCTGAAATGGTTGCAGGGTCTAAGAAAAATCAACGACTGAAGAAGGTGAGGTTTGCAGATGATGCTGTGCCACGTCGTGCGGCTTCAAGCCAGAATGCAGAGCCAAAGAAGAATGATCTGCGCGGTGTGGCGTGTCCAAAGCGTGCACGTGAAGAAAAGTTGGAGACATTGCCCCTCAATTGGCAGGCTTTGTATAAAGGGATCATAAAAGATAGGGAGTTTAAAGGCCTTAAGTAACTAATGTAGATGCATTGAACTAGTATAAATTTTCCATGCCTTTTCTTTTTAATTTCTTGTTTTGTACTGGAAAAAAAAAAAAGTTCTTTGACGTTTGAATTTGCTGATGAGTGTCTATGCATGATACTTTGTGCAAATAATAATTGTATTGGTTGTTCGCAACTGACCTGGGTACTAAGTGGAAGTTTCAGAATTGTGAACGGTTTAATGCATGTTTCATCATTTTACTCTTTTTTTTTATCTTTTATTATTTTTTGTAGTCAATTTTCCCATTGTAGAATAATATCCTCAATTTTTGCCTTTTTATTTTTCCTTTTTATTTGTGTCTTTTGTACAAATATTTTTTGCAAGGCACCTCGACATTTTCGAATTGCCGGTTTATTATTCTTTCATTATTATTTCTTTTTTTAGTGGGGCATCTACCTACTGATTTTGTGAGGAAAATGAGAAACGAAACTCGAGCGAGGAGCGGGATTGGGGGAAGAGCGAGGCCCAGTCTTTGTGGTTTCCTGTTTGTATACGCCATCCAAAACATAAAATCAAACTTGGGTCAATCCTTATGGATGCGGCGACTATAAGTTGGGCTGTTATGGACTGGACGCAGGATAGAAACTTTTCCACCGCTTTAAATGGACCGATGTCCTTACAACTCTGCTAATTGTGTGTAATATCAACGGCAGTAAATGAAGCTTTTTTAATGCTAGAATGATAATGAATAAACGAGTTTAAGACACAGCCAAATTATTAAAAATGTATGAAGTGTTTTTTATTTTATTTTTCCGAATCTAGATTATGCTCTCAATATGGCAGTGCAAGAAGATAAAAAGGTAATGAATAGGATGAGCTTAATTATTTTTTGTATTGAATTGTTTTTCATACCCACATCATACAAATCAGTACAAACGAGTCAATTTCAGTCAGGAGGATACGAAGAATGTTAAAGTTTTTCATTTACTACTATTGTAAATATTAATAGATATACTGTAACGATTTAATGTACATGATATCAAAAAAATAATTAACACATTTATTTAAAATATATATATAATTTTTGTCTAGGAAGAATGGGCAAGTCAAAGCAGGCCACGTGCCCAAACTTAATGATTGGTTTATTGACGAAGTAAGTGATGAGAAATATTTATGTAAAGGAAATTAACTACCCGTTTTCTCATCTCTTGAATAGCGTCTCTCCTTTCGGCAAGCAAAGGTTGCTACTAATATTAATTACATTTTTGGTGGATTTGAGCTGTCACAACTTTGGGGTTAATTTTGCAAGTCCCGTCCAGCCTCCCATCGAGCGAAAGTGGGCATCACATCAAATTATACACAAGCGGATTTTCACAAGATCCGGTAACGATTCAAGTGTACGACTCAGCTGTCTAAGCTGCTGCTGTGGCACGTTATGTGCAGCATACTATAAATATTTAATAGCTTCTAAACTAATCAAAATGGACTCATGGTTAAGCCAAAAAACAAAACAAAAAGAACAGCAACACCCAACCCCCCCCCCCTCTCTTCCCCAAGAAAAAGAATAAGAGAGAGAAGTCAATAACAGTGCATGAAACACACTAGTGCAATTTCATGGCGAGTTAAAAAGAAGGTTCTGATCAAATTCTTGCCGAAAGTACTTCAATAAGGTCTCTGGTATGATGCCAAGTAGCAATCGATTTTCCAAGTTACTATATGTCAGTAATGTGGGAGGTCGTACTACTATTCGTTTTGGTAATTAAGCCGACAATGGATGCGGTCTAGACACCTGGAGCGTGAAAGTGAAGAGGAAGAAACTTTTTCTTCTACCAAAATGGCAAACATTTGAACTTAGACTACAAAACCTTGGCTCTTAAAATCTCTTTCAACATGAAGTTACGTTACATTGATTGGATGTACGGCAACAAACAAGTCCTTGTACTGCTACTACCGAGACAAATGAGAGAGAACCCTTGTTTGGAAAGGGATTTCCTACCGAAAAACGTTCTCCGTAAACACGTTTCTTAATTATTTTTTTAATTTACATATATCAAATTGCTACAATATAACTTTTACAAAAACTCTAAGAAATTACAATCTAAACACGATTAGGACCTTTATAAGTCAACGACGTAGGTAGTTAACAAATATGCCAACGCATTGATCTTCAACATCCATAGTTAGCGTATACAGAACAACCCAATAACCCTCCTCTCGATAATAGTTTTGGTACCGCATTCATCAAGCTTAATTAATTAAGATGTCTTATGTTCGCCACATAAGACAGCACTGGATGTCAAAAATAAGGTCTTATGACCTTACGCTCACTATGGTGTAAATTAAGGTCTTATGACCTTACCTATGAGTTTGCTCAATCAAAAAAGTTCCTTGAATTCGAGCAATATGAATTGCTCGACGAGCTCAAAATTAAGTCTAATATATAAAGTTCAAAATTGTGTTGAGTTTAATTGAGATTTATACACACATATTTTTATTTATTACCATGAAATGTTTATTCAGTCCATTGTATAAAATACAAATTAAAATTTTTAAAAGTCGATTGGGCTCCAATAAGTTGAATTGGTCTCAATTCATACGAATTTGAATTCAAACTCGACTTATTAATTTAGATCGAATTTATCTCATCTGCCGGTTAACGACTTAAAGTGATATTTTAAAATCTCAACTCTCAAAAACACTTTAAACATCATCAACAATAACATCAATACGCAGTTGGCGATGCTACCAGTCCTTAGTCCTTACTATATTTTATCTTGCGTAAAGGCGGTCAAAGCGTTAAAGTCCCTAAAGACCACCTTTTAACTTTTTTCTCCATTTTATTAAGAAAAAAGATTCAAAAGACCACCTCAATTAGAGAGGGGGGGGGGGGGAAGAAAAAAAAAAGAAAAGAAAGCATCATCGGTTCAGTTCATCACACACGACGTGTCTCCCTGGACGTCTATGGACCAACCATTTATCCTTTAATCAAACAAATAATAGAATGACTAATCCGGGTCCTGGATACTTGTTTGTCTGTCCTTTGCCGGTAATACAAATCCTGCTCAAACGGACAGCCTGCTCTTACGTTTTCTCGTCTTGTGCGTTTCACACTTTGAATCACCGCTCCAACAAATTGCAGTCTCACCATTTATCCCTACTTTAGTTTTCCCCTTTATATGTATAATAATAATATATCTTCAATAAGTCAGCATTATGCTGTGCAATTCCTGATTTCGGCATCGTATTGTATGCGTTTCAACATCCGTTACACGATCCATCTCCATATTCACTTTCCTCCTATATATGTACGCCGTCTCGATCACTCACTCTTTAGCCCCATAATCCTCTTCCTCTTCCTCTTCTCTTTCCTTTCTGTCTCGCTCGGCTTCAACCCTTTTTCTGCAACAAATCTCTGTAGCTCTTGGACCACCCAAAGAGAACAGACAAATGCAAAGAAATCGGAAATTTCCCAATCCCCATTAGAATCGGTCAATCCAAACAATATCTCCTGGAATATTTCTGAACTCAAAAAAGCTCTGTCCTTTTCCTACTCTCTCGGGCTGGATTTTTGTTAAAAAAAAAAAGAAAAATTAAAAATCTTACTGGGAAAATTATTAAAACATCACCAACAACCATCTTTATCCCCGTCATTTCCTTCCTAGCGAGGTTTACGACCGTTTCCTTCCCCCCCAGCAAAAAAACCATCCTCCCACCTATGGCTGAACATCCGCCTCATTCTTTCTTCTAGCGCTTCGTATATCTGATCCACAATTTGGGTCGATTCAAATATTTGAATAGACCCAACACAGCAGCAACAGCGGCTGTTCCGTTTCCTGTTTAGCTAAGAAGCCGTTTACATGAATGAATATATAATCAAGAGTTAATTCGGGGGCACTTGAGGATTAATTTCCAAATCATTTGCTGCTCTTTTTTCATGACGAAACAAATTGTTCTGCGGGCGCCCCCGTCTTATACCGACCGCCGGCAGCCACTCCTGAGCCAAGAAGAAACCGGCTCGCGCCGAGGAAGCAAGCGGGTGGCGGAGGTCGTGGGAGGGACCGCTGCCGAATGCGTGGCAGTCTGCTGCTGCTGCCCGTGCGGGCTGGTGAATTTGCTGGTCTTGGCCGTCTATAAAGTACCGGCGGGGCTATGTCGGAAGGCACTGAGGCAGAAACGGCGCCGCAAGGTGAAGAATGGGGGACATTTGCCGCCCCGGAAATGCGGCTGCAATGACGTCGAGCTATTCCAGCTCCACCCCCTCCCGGGCCCACTTCTCACGGCGGAGTCGGATAAAGACGTGGTGGAGCTAGAGAAGGAAATGTGGGACAAATTTTACAGCACTGGATTTTGGAGAAGTCCCTCCCAGAGGAGCGACTCCGCCGTAAATTCGTCGCTGTAAAAGATTTAAAAGGGGGGGGATGGGGGAAATGACGAAACAAATATTCGTCCCAGTAAATATGTTTCAGTTTTTTTTTTTCTTTTATTTTTTTAATTTACTGGGTTGATTTTATTTTTCCTGCTTCTTGTAAGATGTAATTGTCAATCATATTTGGTGGTGGTTTCTTCTGTAAACTCAAGAGGGGAATAATTTGTCTCCCTTCTTAATTTGGTGATTGATGTACAGAAAATCAATAGCGGCGCTAATACATTTTTTTGCTGAATAAGGCAGCTTATCTTATCATCCATCCGGTTCTTTTTTTTCATTTGGGAATTAGTAAAATCTTCAGAATTTGTTGAAATGTCACGATCAAATGTGTTTCCGTTTCACAATATCCAAATAACTTGTTGGAATGGATGCGGTAATTTGGGACAGAAATCACAGTATAGTACTGTGTGTGTATATATATATATATATATATTTTTTTTTATTTTTATTTTGTTTAAAAAAAATGATTGCTTGTCAGCTGTCAAGCTGAAGTGAGTAAGACATGATGGCGTGTCAAGCTGAAGTGGATTGGATATGATTTAAGATGTAGTGGTGTTCGATTTGTACATGTGTATAGTATTTTGTTGGTTTGACAAATTAGTTCACGTTTTATCTGCTGCTAATTATTGCTTCGAAGGAAGGTGTCATGGTTGTAAAAGAAAAGATTACGAAATTGACGTGGATATGGATTTGTTTGTACAGGGTATTATTTGGAATATTATTTGAAATAATTACTGTAACACATTTTGTGATGTGATGTATGCGAAATAAAAAGATAATTAAGAAGATAAAAAATTGTATTGAAAATTGTAATGGTGATGTCAACAAATATATTTGACCAAATAATCTGTTGTCCAAACAAACCCAATTATTGGTCTCACTTTAATTAATGGTTCAAAAAAATTGCCGGATCATCTTGGCTACATTTTTTTTTTTTTTTGTGTTTGTGTTTGTTTGGGGGGGGGGGGGGGGGAGGAACAGTAGATTTTTTTCAGGTACTTTTACCTAACAAGCAAGTACTACTACCACGTAACAGCATTTTGCAATTTGGCTATTAGTTGAATCTATTCGGATCCAGACATTTCGCGGAGCCCAATTGTTTATCTTTGTCTCCTGTGGGACCATTTTCAATCGCATCTGAGGAACTTTTATATACTACTAGTATTCATCAACTAATAAAATGGCAAGAAAATCTTTGTAATTAATACTACTACTACTCTATTAACTACGCAATTATTATTATTATTAGTGGTGATAACTGATAACAAGCATTAATTAATTAGATGTACTGATGGGGTTGCTGCTGGAGGAGAGGAGGCTTCATCAAAATTTAGAATCAGCTAGATATGATATTATAGCAGATTCTCGAGTAGTTACTTGCTTGAAGCTGCTATATGCAAATCCATTCTTGAATCCCGTAATTCTGCCCCTGACACCACGATTTAAAGTATAAACCAATGTTCATTTCAGAGGCCGAAATGAAAAAAAAACCATGATGGTTTCTGAATATACTCCCTGTGATGATTGATGATGATCAGAACAAAACAAGACGATCCTCGAGAAAAGATGCAGGCAGGCAAGAGAGAGAGAGAGAGAGAAGTTTTTTTTTTATGTAGGATGTACTTGGGGAGATGTGGAGTCACCGTCGAGCCAGTAAGTGTAGTACTCCAGCTGGTCGCAGGAGACAGGAGTCCCCAGGGACGAGGGGCCTGGACGGTTGTCAGGCAGTTGACGGCCTGGATGAAGCTAAAAAATTTTGTGCGGCTCAGATCACGTCTTGTAACTCGATTTTCACGTCGTGTGGGATCCATAAAAATGGTGTTTTATTTTACTCGCTGTTGTTCAATTGTTACACATTGTACAGATGATGTTACACCATGTACAAATGGTGTTACATCTTCCGAACGTCCAGTCCCCAGGTGGTTTTTAGAATTTCGTTGCAATTATCACCACATGGTTACCTCGTGTTTGGGCTTTCCCGCAGGAAGCGCCAGTCTGGGGGACCCGAACTAATGTCCTTGACCAGACAGTAAGGTAATAGAGCCAATTTGTGTTACTTCAACTCACTGCTTCAGTCATAATTCACATGGACTTATGGCCCAAGGACTAGCGACTTCAGAAATCATTCAGACATTGTGTGTTATTGCACCATAAACTGCAAGCACAAACTTCGCTGCCCTAGTCCTCTTCTTACTTAAAGTTACCTTTGTAGCAGTTGGTCACCACATGTCTCGTGGGACGAGAGATTAAAAGTTCAAATCTTGTCTTCCTTCAAAGTTACCATTTAATGTGACTTCTCTTAAATTCATATGAGTGCGTGATACACCGGTATAGAACTAATTGTGGTTCAATCCCCTTCAGTCTCCTTTCTAAAATAGGTTAGAGTAGGGTAGGTGTAGATGATGTCATTTGACCAAAAAAAAAAAAAAGTCCTCTTCTTACTTTTTATTCTTTCATTCATTGTTGTTACATGAGCTCATAACTCTCTTAACGAGTTGAAAGTGTTAGTTTAAATCTCGCCTCCTTCTCGTTTCTTAAATCTTACTCCTTTCTGGTTGATAAATAAATAAATAAATAAAGCCAGAAACTCTAATGTCTACACCATACACCCAAAAACACCTTTAGAAATTAGAGCACCTTAAATATATACTCATTGGGAGTTACGCATACCAGCGTTCATGAACGCCTCAAACTTGTTTGGGCTTCTTTCACACCTTTCTTTTAGTCTTGTTGTGTGAACCAGAGGTGCTCTATAACGTGTGAAATGTTGAAAGCCCTGGGCGAGAGTCAAAGACATGAAGAATTAAATCAAAAGAAAATACCAAAAAGCTGAGGTGCTTTTGATCATCAGATTCCTCATCATTTCTCACAATCACTGGACTGCAACATCACGTAGATCATTGCGGAGGAATTCAGCGTTTTTAAAGGATAAGTTGCTGTCCTCCCGATACACCATGTCTGATGGTTTACATGCAACGAAGCTCATCTTTTCTGATTCCCCTTCTGCTTTTGACCCATTCCCCAAGATTTAAAAAGTCCCATCCTAATTTGTATTGTAGTATTACAGGATGCCTTGCTTTAGTCTTTACAACTTTCGGCTACGAATCATTCTTGTTAGAAATTTATCCGCATGTAAATGTTATTATTGTATCCATACTTTCTGGTGCTCATTTGTTTTGGTTATTTGTGTGTTGGGAATAAAGAGGCACCGACAGGCCCATAAAGTGTACAGTTTGGGCCAAGACTACGGCATTCAGGCTCGGATCCAATTGAATATAAACATATTCTATTCGGATGCAGGGTCTCATTTTGTGATTATGGAACAATTTTATTCGTCCAAAACTGTAAAGCGTACTAGCAAAAGAATTGCCACAGCCTCCCCAAGATCCATCTCAAAGCGATAGGCACGCTGACCAAGTGATTGTAAGACTTTTGGGCCGTCTCTCATTTTGTTATCTCTCTCCTTTCCTTTTGCAAGATTTTGGATTTCCCACGAAAGGAAAAATGAGAATTGTTACAGGCTACAGCTATTCAACCGATGGACATTTGACTTTGGTCTTGCTCTGGGCTGATTTTAGAATTAGGAAAAGTTGCCTTTGACTGATTATAAATTTTAATTTTTTGGTAATTAGAAAAAAGTATAATCAGAGTACAAAGGAAACCATGAATATCACAAAAATTGATTATTCAAAATTAAAATTTATAATCAGTTAAAATAATCGACCGAGAACTAGCCCTGAACACATCAGTGGTTAGTGGGTAGTCATTGCGTCCTTCTTATTCAACCGATTGAAAAGGTATCACAGGTAGGGGTGCAAACGAGCCGAACTCGAGTCGAGCTCGAGTTAATTTTGTGAAGCTCGAGCTCGACGAGCTCAAAATATCAAGCTCGAGCTCGAGCTTTAAAAATAAAAAAAAAATAATAATAATTATTTTATTTTTTAAAAATAAAAAATAATTTTTTTAAAAAAAAATGAATAAAACAATAATTTTTTTAACAAATAATAAAATACTAGGGATATATATGTAATTTTACTATTAAAATAAAAAATAAAAAATAAAAAAATATATATAATTGAGCTCGCGAGCCAACGAGTTTAATGTTTTTAAACTCGAGATCGACTTAATTAGCTCGAGCTCGACTCGAGCTCGATATTGATGAACTCGAGTCGAGCTCGTATTCGAGCGGCTCGCGATCGGCTCGATTCGCGAAACACCCCTAAATTCACGGGTTGGTTGAAAAAAGTATTGTAAGAGACTGGATGCGGTAAGGTAGTTGGGCCTCAAGTCGAAACCGCATGACATGGACCATTGGATTGTCCATTTCAAAATCGGAAAGGTTGGTGTGCAAGTGGGTCTGGGTAGGTAGACAAATTGTAACAGGCCTTTAAATACTAGGGTACTTATGTTTTCATGCATCCCTTGAAACTTCCGAATACCTGGGAAGTTGCAGCCGAATTTAACACGTAAAATCAAATTGGGCATAGTAGACTGCCACAATAAGAGCCGACAACTTCCTTTGTTGCTCAAGTTAATTACCCCATAATATCTTCGATGAAGTTAGGCCTTATTTAATAATTAAATTTAGTACTTAAATTTAATTGATTCAGATCTTAATATATTCAGACGATTTGATAATAAA
The DNA here is from genome assembly GCF_036785885.1 of Coffea arabica. Lineage (NCBI taxonomy): Eukaryota > Viridiplantae > Streptophyta > Magnoliopsida > Gentianales > Rubiaceae > Coffea > Coffea arabica. The sequence goes on along the minus strand of NC_092321.1, from coordinate 5,519,162 downwards.
AAATTAAACATCTGAATTAATTAAATAGCACTGAATTTTTTAAGCAAAACTTGCTTTCAAAATTAAGTGATAAGTGAAATATCACTTATCACTGAATGTGATATGCATTTAAATGTATTAAATTTAATATTTAACAATTCGATAACTTAATCGATTCAAATTTCAAACTTCAATTTTATCAAATGTTTCACACTTTTTTTTTATAAAAAAAAAACACAATATATAGATTAGGGCATCAGAAGTTAGTCTCAAATTTTTTTTTTGTTTGTAAAAAAAAAAAAAAGAGTAAAAATTGACCTTGCTCAACTGAAAACACTTGTAGGAGGCCAACAACCAATTAATTTGCTGAAAAGGGTCTTCAGTTCCGGTCTTTGACAGTAGTATTTAAGTGCACAATCTAACGTTCTACACTTCAATAAGCACATGAGTACGCAGATTTTTTGCTGTGATTAATGTAACACGTATTCTTTTCTTCTCTGGATTACTTATTCATCAAAATGGGGACTCATGGAATAAAGAAACAGACGGATCAGTAGCACCTATTATTATGAAGAAATCATGATTATTGCAATGATTGATGAAGAAATGAAATCTTAACGGTGCCTGGGCTGTGCAATTAATAAAGATTTAAATGATCTCTTCTAAACAGATACGATAAAAAAATGTGGGTCACAAATCAATGCAGGCTAATCATCCCTTATCAACTGCTACAATTATTATAAAGCGGCAGAGCCTCAAAGCAAGCAACCGCCAATCACCCCACACTAAATCAATAATATGCCTATCGAAAGAAGTGCTAAATCAATGCTGCTAAAATCTGTGTGTATCTTTAAACGTTCCTTTGATGTATCAAGACCCAAATATCTGTCAAAAGAAAAATAATATACTAATGGCTATCGGGAATGAAAAAAAGAGAAATATATTTTACTTAAAAATTACTAGTACAAAAGTTCAAAGAAAAAGCTAAAAATAGAATAAAGCTGAAGTTGAATGTGACCTCCATTTTCCATCTCTTTGCTTTTGGTTGGACCTTTTCGGCTTTTCCTCTTTCTCTATTCTCTATCCATCTCTTTCTTTGTTTCTTTGTCTCTGGGTCCAAGAATAATTTGGGCTTAGCTGAATGGGAACTTAGAGTTATCTTCATCCAGGAAAATAGGGGATAAAAATCAGAGCTTTGGCTTAAAAATTTCCATGGAAATTTCTTGACCCATTTTTCTAGGCCATATCTTCTTTCAATGGAGGTACGTTTTTCGAATTCGAACAAATCCATGAAATATAAACTTGTGATTTTGATTTGTCATTTGTCGATTTCCTGATATTTCATTGATGTAAATTGATGTTTGAAGTATGCAGAGCTATTTGATTGCCCCGAAAGGTTCATTCTTTATTGCTATTTTTTGTTGAAATTTGATGGGTTTTGCTTCTTTTTTTGTGGAATTCAGCCAATTATGACGGATGCACATAATATTTTTTGCAACAAGAATTCGTGGGTATTGTGACGGATCACGGTTACATTTCCAACACGTTTTTTTGTTTTCGTGAAAAGAATTGTTTTCTGAGCAGGCAATGGTGCTTCAACTTCCAATTTTTAATGAATGAGAAAATTAGTACTGTGGAATGCATCACAAAAAAGATTTATTGTTCAACTTCATTGAATAGAAGAAAAATCATTTCCGGCTGCCTTTGCTAATTTTCTCATTCTTTTGAAGCTATAGAATATGCTCCTGGGTTAAATTCTGCATTTTTCATTTTTTTTAAAAAATTTCTCACTCTCTTGGAGCTCTTGATGGCTTAAGGTTCCGGGGGAGGATGAGGTTAAAAAGGCAGAGGATCGTATGACATCAGCCGCGGCTTTTGTTGAAGGAGGTATACAGGAGGCATGTGATGATTCATGCAGCATATGCCTTGAAGCCTTCTTCGAAAGTGATCCATCCACGGTAAAGGAACTCCATCATATATACTCTTTGAGTTGCCTGGAATTTGTCCTAAACGATTTAATTTGAGACGTCCTGTATCTTTCTCCTACAGGTAACTATTTGCAAGCATGAGTTTCACCTTCAATGCATTCTTGAATGGTATGTAAGGCACCTGCTGAAGCAATGTGCAAAAAATTATCTCAAGTCCCTTTTTTATATTTTTTGTAATTTTTTGTTTTCTTTTTAAGTATACCATAATCATGTAAATTAGTTCTTTCTGCTAGTTAGTACTTTCAGTTATGGTGTAAAGTTAAGGACTTCATCCAAATTTGAAGTATTTTATAAGTTAGTGCATCGGTCAAAATGAGAATAAGAAGTAGCCCTGCAAGTCTCAGATAGTGCCCTTGTTTAAGCCATATGTCCCACCTCCTTGTGCAATAGCTCTTACCAAACATAATGAATTAGAAGACTGTTTTTCTGGGGCATAGTCTAGAAATTTAAATGTTATTTGAGTGAAAGGGGTGGAACATTGGTGATGGATTCTGCTGAAGTGCACAAGTCTTTTTAATATATTTTTGAGACAGAAAAGCTTTCGGGTAGGATGCTGAAAGCAGCCAAATATTTAAGGGGGCGAAAGATGAGAGTGATGTATGGGAAGAAAAAAGGGGATTGATGGATATTTTTCTTTAAAGAAAAAGCTTTTCTCTTCTTTCTGTTTTGTTTTCTGTTAAAAAGGAAAGAGGCTTTCATACCTATGTCTCATTTCATAAGGAGGCTCTGTTTAGTTAATTGAGAGGTTTGAATTGTGCAACTAGTACCTTCAAAGAATTTGACAACTTAGATTTCTTCCCTTTTATAGTTATTAGACAAAGTAGTGAAAATTCCATAATTCTTTGATGCAGCTCTCACTCTTTCTCTGATTAACACTAGTTAAATTCCTTGTGATAAATCAAGATCGTGTGATTGCTAAAGGATTGTGCCTTAAGAAACCATGGTGCTTGTCTTCTTTTCCTTCCATTCTTCCTTGCCTAAGCAACAAAGTCAAATTATCATATGATCTCTGCCTTCGTTCTTTCCTTTGTAGTACCTTTCCCCAACACACGATTTACCCTTTCTGAAATTCCTCAACCATTGTAATTGCCTGCTTAAAAGAAGTGATCTGCTTATATTTTACAACATGGTGGATTTAGTTTCTAATTGCATTTGATTCTTGTTCTGCGAGTAGAATGGAGGTTTATAATAAGGTTATGTCATGGGAGATGTTTGAAATGCTATGCTGTTTAATGGAGGTTTGTGGTGGGATTTTATTCGATTAAGTGGTTATGCCATTTGGCTGATGAGGTGAACTGTTTCAAGAATTCTGGTACAGATCTTGCAAAAAGCATTGAAGAACCCTTTTGACTATAATGTGAATTAAGTTTTAACTTCAATCATGGTATTTGTATTATGTCTTTGGAATTGTACTCGTATTCCTAAGGCAACAGATGTTGTTGATTGTTAGCTTTACTTGTGGAACAAGGGACGTTAAAAAGTACATGAAAGCTTTGGAGATGGAGCGATTAGCTCTTACAGAAGGATGAAGATAAAGGTGATCCTAATGCATTGTGAATATGAAACTTTGGGCCTGGATGGTTTTAGTAGCCATTTTCAGGAATTGAGATTACTCAGGTCAAATGTCTAAACAGTTTAGGCACTGGTTGGTAGTTTGAGTTGATTTGTGAGTTTTCCAAAGGCTCTGCAGTATATATTGCCCGAGGTTTACTTTATATTTTCTTGGTGCAGGGATTACAAATTTGGTTTGGTAAATTGTTAAGTCTTTCTGAAAGCAATAGGAGGAGGTCAATGATATTTTTGATAGTGGAAGTTGTTAAAATGGTCTTAAAAAAAAAACACATATCCAAGAAGTCATCTTAGTTGGCTTATTAAAAATTCAGTATCAAATAGGCTACATATGCAATCACGTTGATGCCTAATGCATCGGTATAAGTGTCTAGACTATGATGGTGATCGCAGCATATAAGGTTTGGCTCCCCACCCTGTGATTCTTGGAACATGTGGCTATTTGTTGCAATAGCATCTCCCAGCTAAAACTTAATTTGAGGAGGTATGGCTCTGACATGCCAATGTCATCACTCTATGGTTAATGTTAGTATATGCAGCAATAGACTTTAGAATTTAAGTTTCATGAAAAGTCTAAAATTTTTATTATGATGGAAATTTTGAAGCACAGACATATTTGGCCATGAAGTCCCTTCCTGCTAGAAAGTTCTTCTAAGATGTATCAAATCTCTGCAGCCAAAAATTAGCTAAGTTTTGGCCCTGGTGCTTATCTTGGCCATATTCTTCTTTCAATGGCTTAATCTTGGTGTGGAGATACTAAATAATCCAAGTGTTTCTAGAAGTTGGGCATCTGCTTTCAAAAATAAACAAACAACATGTCATGTGGTTTAGACCTGACAGTGGATTTGATTGTAGGACTGGTTTAGCAGACAAAGTGGAGATGTTGATTGCAGCTTACTCCTCAAGCATTGCAGTCGGTATTCTTACAGTAGATTAAGGATATGAGAGAATTTTTTTTTTTTTTTTTTTGTAAAAATTGTAAAGAAAACCCAGGAAACTTGTTCATAGATTAGCTTAATAAAAATGATTGTGGATGCCCTCAAGATATCAGCTTCTGCAATAGTAGATTTTTGGCGATGATGGTGGTAGCAGGGTGGCTTGATAGTGGTAGAGTTGCCATTAAACTACCTTAATGAGGATTTGATGTCAGTGTTTGTTCCATTTGCAACTGAGAAAATTTTTCTTAATTTCCCACCAAGAACAGAAAGACTTGCAGACTAAAATGGATATTAGATGGCAGACTTCGCTGTTACGACCCAATTTCTTGGTAGGGGACCTAAATCCAGGTCTGGTAAGTATAGGATCTAGTGTGGATCCCACATCTGAAGTTTTGGGATGCTGGTGTGGCGTTTATATGGCTTTGGCTTGCCCACATCACCAGGTAGCGATTGAGGGGTTTCTCTGAGGTTTATAGCATAAGCATACAAATTTTCCACTCGGACATGAAGATACAAGTCCTGTGGAAGCACATCGGAGCACTAGTATATTTGACATGAAATTTAATATTTGAAGCATGCTGCACTGTTGTCCGTGTTCCATCTAATTCTTTTGACAAATCTGGATGATAGAATGAATTGACAGATTTGGTGCCTTCCTTTCCATTTTTTCTTGAGCACATAATCTAAACTGTTGTCTTCCTTCCTTCTATTCCCCATCCAGGTGTCAAAGAAGTTCGAATTGTCCAATGTGCTGGCAAACTATAAGTTTGAAAGATCCTGCCAGGTATTTCTTTTGTCTTATTCAGTTATTATTGTGTTGTATAGGTGCATTTGATTTCTAGATTGTCCTGATCATCAAATTATTTTTACTATTCTTAAGTGAATTTTCAAATTTTTGTACATTGATGCAGTCAACAATTGCTTGATGCTGTAGAAAGAGAGAAACGTATTAGGTTCACTCCAGCAAGAAATGCCACGATATTTCATCATCCCACTCTGGGGGATTTTGAACTGCAACACGTTTGCTCACTATCCATTCTAAAGAAGCCATCTTTTGATTTGCATATTTTTTGATAGAATCTATTGACATTTTTCATCTTTCTGATCCATATTGCAGTTACCTGTTGGAGTTAATGATTCTGAACTGGAAGAACGCATTATTCAGCACTTGGCTGCTGCTGCTGCAATGGGAAGGGCACGTCATATTGCTCGTAGAGAGGGCTCAAGGGGTCACTCATCTGCTCATGGTCGTCCACATTTTCTGGTGTTTTCCACACATGCTAGTGCCCCAGGTCCAGGCGCTGGTCCTGCTTCAGCTTCTGTAGGAGCGGAACCTGAGGTAGATGCAACAGCCCCTGTTAATGATCCTTCTGTCACTCACCGAGCAATCAGCAGTGAATCATTGCAATGCACCCCAAATCTTACTAGTGTTCCTAGTGGTCAACTCTCTGCTTCATCATCTGGATCAGTTGCCATGCCTAACAACCCTCGAGATCTCTCCACTGACAATAGGTAGTGATTCCCTTCAAAACTTCAATATGCTTTCTTTTATGCGTATAGGTGGAATGGTTGCATTGCCTACCTTGTGTGATTCTGGATCCTGACATATAGTGACAACCAGTCTCATAATTGAAGTTTTTCTGTTATTTCTACATATCTAAGTTCTTGTCATTCACTCGCAGAAGCTTGGCTCGTCAGGCACCATCAGGTCAAGATAGAGCAGGAACATCAGATTTCCAGTCTTTTTCAGATTCCTGGAGATCTCGTTTTAATGCAATGTCAATGAAGTATAACTTGCAATCAAACATGATTACTTCTCTCTCTCTCTCTCTCTTTTTTTTTTTTACACTGTCCCTTTGTGAGGTTACTTGCTTTTCTAGCTGCTCTATTTTGTTGACTTTGAAAGGTTTCAACTATTTTTGTTGTGTGTAAGATACAAAGAATCTCTTTCAAAGAGCACAAGAGGATGGAAAGAAAGGCTTTTTGCACGAAGTAATTCCATGGCAGATATTCGCTCAGAAGTTAGGAGAGAAGTGAATGCTGGAATTGCTAGTGTTTCCCGCATGATGGAACACCTAGAAACAAGAGAAAACAGTAGACCTGGTCCTGTTTCAACATCAAATAATCCTCCAGTGACTGAGCAAAATATCCCTGGGAATTTGGATGAATCACCATTGAGTGACATTTCGGCTCTTCCTGCAAATTCTGTCTCGCGTTAAGTGGTGTACATTGTTTAAGCTGTTGCATCTTTCCTCAGCATTTCATCTTTGGAGGTGAGTAAATGAACACCAATGCTTGTTATTTTCACGAGTTCATATTCCTTCTAAACTTCAGTTCCTGAATAATTGCTCCATCCCCTGTAACCATAAATTGAATGTCGGAGGGCTCAAGTTAGACATTCAAGTTTCCGGCTTGGAGATGGTTTACTTTTGCTCAAGTTTTGTGTCCGAAGTTCTGGATCTTGATGTTGATTTTTAGTACACTATATAGAGATGGATCGTAGTTCGTTTATGTTGCAATCTTCATTTGACAAAATCCTTGTCTAATTTCAGGTTATTAAAACTCGTCCTCCAAGTATGAAATGCTGATAGAGGATGCTTATATGGGCAGGGCAGAATGTTGGAGAGAACCATTACTGATAGATGATGCCAATTACGGAAAGAGATAGCCTGAGGCGGAGCAGCGATTTCTGCGTTAAAACGCTGTAAATTTGTTTATGCAAACTTGGGTTTGTTATCTATTGCACTCCAATGCCTGTAATAGCTGTCGGACTGAAGTGGCAGTCTTCTATACCTTTCTGCTTGAGAACTAATTTTTCTCTAATTCTAAGGCTGAAGGCTAATGAGCCCAGCATATTATATTTGCAGGTAAATTTTAAAATTTATAACGGATTGAAGAAAAAAAAAACGATATGTATATCATGCAAGGTAGAATCTGAGGTCAAAATTTTTTGAGAAAATAATAATGGAATTTGATTTAGTGAGAAGCAGTTTTTGATTAGCTAAGATGCACTCTTCTCTATATAACCCAAAATTGGAAAAAAGCTGATCGGTTCTTGCGACAAGAATTGCCAACCTACCCGAAGGTCAAATAAACCTTTTTTCGGGGTTCAGTAAACTCCTATTGATTATGACCGGATGCATATTTGTTAAATGGATTGACCAGTAAGTTGCACCTTTCATGATGAAAACCAACCTCGACTTGCCCAACACCTACTCTTCCTGCTCCTTTTAGGTGTTCACAACCGATTCACACTCGTTCATCCTCGTCTAAATTGGCCTCTGCCCATTTCCGTATACTTGCTAAACTATGCAAGCAAAGAATAATAACTCGTCGAGTCAATTACACCAATGTATTCTTCTAATTAATCAACTGACTAAAGTAGTAGTAAAAAGATTAAATGCCTTTAAATGAGATGGCCCAGACAACTAACTGACTCCCCTTCTCTCTCCCACCCCCAAAAAAAAAAAACAACAAAACCCAATAGGGTTCTTCTATTTCTGAAATTAAAAGTGGACAGACAGTCCCTTGCATTTTCTCTTTTTGTACTTGTTTAGTTCTTTACGTTTGATTTCAATGATTTTTTGGCCTTTCACGGTTTAAAACATTTTATTCCAGTCCCAAAGTCCAATTTGGATCTTCTTTTCTTTTCCCCTCTTTGGTTGTAAAGTGCACTTGCATCATTTAATCATCTAGAGGACACAATTAGAACAAGCAACGAAGGAGTAGGCAAGATTTTATTTTATTTTTTTTAAAAAAAGAGAGAGAGAGAGAAAAGTTGTTTAACCCTCCAAGCATAGGTAAGAAGACGCGTCAATGCACGTTTTTTTTTTTTCGGGTGAAAACTTTGGCAGAAAAAGGAATTTGGGACCCAAATGAAAAGCTTTTAGGACGTGAGGGATCAAAATGCTTTGTTTTAGATGTGTGAAGGAAGGAAGAAGAGATAAATGGAGTGTGTGGGAGGTTTATTGCTGAAAATGCGAAATATCCGAATTCACAATTCGCACCGACAAAATGGATGGGCAAAAGAGTCCAATTATGTTCCCTTTCTCTTCCTTTACAAATTTCTGTCGAAGCATTTAATTTACTACTAATTACACGTAAAACTCATGGTGTGAGCAGAATCCACTGTCAGTTTCAGTTGACCAAATTAACCCTGATTTTAAGTTATTCTTTTTTTTTTTTGGGGGGGGAATAATTTTAATGTGGCTGTAATCTTGATGGATGCCAAGTCGTACTACAAAAAAGAAAAAGAAAAAGAGGATAATAAATCCGACGGTGACAAGTAATCTTCCATTCGGAGAAGTGTCCCCATTATATAATGAGGTGAGATGACGGAAGCACCAAGTTCACGCATCACACGCGCTGTGAAAGCAACGGTGGACGTCGTAACTTAGCGTAGAAATAATGGCACTTTTAAGTTTTTCTTTCATAATTCATTCATGGTGGGGGTCAGACTCAGACAACGACACCTTGCCCGCCTTCCACCTTTCCTCATCAATACTTCAATACCACCGCTACTACGTAGATTCATACGTATGTACAGTTATAAGCCACCACCCGGCTTCTGTCTTTCTTTCTTTCCTCTTTATGGGAGGGAGCTTGTTGGCTGAGCCTAGCCGTAGCCGCAGCCGTTTTAGGTGGAAAGTAAAAATTTCTGTCGGTCCAGCACTTTCAACTTAACTTGCTCTGTCTGTCAGGCAGTAATGGTACCTGCCCTGTTTGGATTAACGATTATGTCGAGAAAGTTTTTGGGATGTGTGTGTGATTAAAGATATTTGGAAAAAAAAAAATTTTTCTGCGGTTCTTGCTGTATCTGTATTGCGTATGTGCTAGGTCGGTAATAGAGATGTTTTTTTCTTTTTACTTGAAATTAAAAGTCGTTGAACAAAATTTTTTAAAAAAATATTTTTGATGTAACGCTACTGTAAAAGAGTATTTGGGATAATTGTTTTGAAAGAAAATATATTGTAACACTCTTCTGATATAATGTACATAAAATTTAAAAAATAGTTGAAAAATAGTTATTAGGTACACACGCATTCATGAATTGCAATATTCCTAAACATTAGTGTAAAAAAAAAAAAAGGAGCCACAATTATTAGGTACTTTGTTTGAATAGTAAGTTCTTCCTTTTTTTTTTTTCCTGATAACTTCCTTCTTCTTTGTAAAGGCATGAAATTTCATTGAACGGAAAATAAAAAATTTCAGGATAAGAAATTTAAACACTAAAATAAAATTTTGTGAAGCAATAAGAGTGCAATGCGACATCTGATTGCAGCGGGAAGACAAGCTTGGTAGACTGCTTCACTGACAATGACATTTTAACTCTTGACAGTCCACCTGTTTCCAGACCCTCTCACCTCCGATTAATGTCATTTATTTAAGAGCAATAAAATCTCAATAAATGTCTAGTTTTTTAAATCCCATTCGTCTTTTATTTTTTTTAAAAAAAACCTAATGAATGATCATAAATTTATTAGACCCCTAAAAGAGTAAAGAGAAGCAAGGACTAAAAAGACACCAAAAAAAAAAAAAAGGCCTGGCTCTGGAGTATATATCTGCCCAACAACACAGCACGAGGAATCAGGGGTGGGACGGTCAACAGAAATTTTTTCCAGATCGATTTTGATGTAACTCAATTTACACACGATATAATTTATTTTATACAATGTATAATTATTTAATAAAATTTTATAAATCCACATATGTGACCTAAAAAATGATGTATAAAATGAAATTTGTATCAAACATCTTTTTAGCCAAATCTTGGCTGCCCCATTTCCCAGCAGGAGCATGACAACTTGACAGGGCATAGAATTCCAACATGTTGGTGGTGGAATCAGAGTGGGTAGAGAAATAAAGAAGTATTCCCAGTCGAAACACCGAAGCCGCGGACCATACTTTAATTACTTGTTACTCACTCGCCTCCGCTGCATGTGGATTCATCATTCATGTGCTGCTCCTGTTGATTTGTTAGTAGTATTTGGTTGTGTTTGGGTTGTATTTTCCATGATTCTTCATGAGAAAATTACTGTAACGATTTGATATATGTGAGGAAAAAAGGTAATAAGAAAATGTGATCACAGAAAATGATGTAATTTTCCGACGGAAAATTGCAATCCAAACAAGGCCTTTGTTTTCGCTGTAACTCCAGGCTGGATTAAAACGAGTTTAATTCAACACGCACCATATTTCATTCCGCATAAATAGAATAAGTTAGTGGAGTTTAGGAGTAATGCTTTAATTAGTTAGATGTCCTCATCGCCAATTTATATCAAGATCAAGAAATTAATGTTAACCCAACATATTTAGAAACAAAAGAATCTGATCTTTACAACTTAAAATACAATATATAATAAACCCATATTTAATTTCAAGCACCAAAGTGTATCACGAAGAACTGATACTCTTTATTATATATTGGTTGTTGAGATTGTCTGGGCCCCGTTTGGATTGCATTTTTCATGATTTTTTATGAAAAAAATACTGTAGCGATTTGATGTGTGTGAGGGAAAAAGGTGATAGGAAAATGTGATCACGGAAAATGACGTAATTTTTTGACAGAAAATGACAATCCAAACAGGGCACATGATCACGAAAAATGACGTATTTTATAAAGTAGGACTTCTTGATATTAAAAAATAAATTTGATAGGAATAAATTTGATCACTTATGTAAGACAAATATCCCAAGGTCAAGAATGGCATTAACAAATCTTGGCCCTGTCGGCAAATCCACAAAATATGCATTTAGCACTAAGTTTTATATTATTAACCAAAATTGATAGCTTATAAATAAAAGAGGGTTACATACACCAACTTTGGATAGTTGGGGGCATTCATAGCTTATGTTGTATATCAGGCTAAAGGAGCAAAAGTATTTAGGAACTTTACGATTTCGAAATCCTTTAAAAGATAGCCCGCTTTCTTTGATTATTTATTTGTCATTTTCATTTTTTATAGATATTTGTCTTTTGGAACTTGTGTAATTATAGATATTCTTATTAAACCCACTTTATGCGTTACTAGCTGTACAGAGGCATTAAGGAGGAGTTAATTCAGTAGTATTAAGCTTCTGATTTTGACCTAAATTTTTAGGTCTTTCTCAAGTCTTGAGCGCCTAAAGCCAGGCTTGAAAAATCCGCATGTTCGGCGAAGAAATAAAAGGCAGAACTCCCGAAGATGCCTGATCATTGATACTAGTAATTAATTAACAGAAAGAAAAGAAGAAGAAGAAGAAGAAGAAGAAATAAGCACGAGGAGTGGACTGGACTCTGGAGTGACACCTATAAGAAGCAAAGACAAAAAACAAATGTAAAAAGACAGATGAATGGTGGAATTAAGACAGCAGTGGCTTGGCTTACGTTTGACTTGCGAGCCGAATAAATGGCCAGCAAGGGAAATGGAAATGGAATGGAGGCAGCTAAGCCACCGACGTCCACCGCGTGGTCCCATTTTCCAGCCTGTCCAATACCCCAGCACATATATTCATCCGGAAAGCATACATTCCCCCCCCCCCGCCCCCCCTCCTACCCCCTAGTGTAACAATACTAATCAGTGTAGACTCCTAATAAGTGCGCCATTACTTTTACTTATAAGTACAATTATATATATATGACAAAATACTTTCATTTGTATTGCTATTTTTTAAAATTTTTATAGAAAAAATATTATAACAATATGATATAAGTGAGGTAAAAAAATTAATTAACTAAAATGTAAAAAATTTTCTACATAAAATTATGCCCTGGTTGGAAGGTGAGTTTTTTGGGAGTTTATCTAAAACTTTACTGTAACTTACTGTAGAAGTTTTTTAAAAAATTTTTGAAATATATAAATTTTTGAATATTTTGAAGTGTATAGTTTAAAATTTTGAGAAATTTTTTGAGATTACTGTAGTTAAAGTTTTTAAAAAATTTGTAGCAGACAAACTTGATAAAAAACTTGGGTTCCAAACAAGGCCACAATCCAAACAACTGATTACATCTTTAGTTCACAAACAATTAGCATAGCACAATCTAGGGCCACTAATTTTTAGATTTTATCGTTTTGGGACCAATATAAACATTGACCATAACTTTATAGCTAGTGTTAATTAATTCACGTAAAAGTTAGCAAAAGATAGTAGTGATAAAGGGTAGCACAAGTTTAATGAATGGATAAGAGATTAACCACATTTGAACAGGGTTAATCAAAAAGATCAAAGCCATGACAGTAGTAATTTTGTAATCAAAAGCATACGAAAGGTAATAAGTACTACCATTCACCAGAAGCATTTGAAAAAAAAAAAGAATTATGAGGTGTCCGAAACAACAAAACTTTTCATTATTGTCTCCCGCGGGTTCCAATTGTTTCCCTCTTTCCACCTGTCCCGGTCTTTTTAATCTCCAAGCAATCTCCTACGGTGCATTTCTTTTCCCAACTCTCCTCCTTTTTACCAAACCTCAGGCGCAAAACTATGCCCCCTTACCCTTAGGCCTTAAGCCTCACCCTCCCTCCTCCCTCCCTCACACAACACACACTTCAATATCTGCCTCTCTCTCTTCCGTAGTCCCACAACTGCTACTTTTAATACCATTCCACCAAACAACGCACAGCCCTACTGCCTACGCTAAAACAAAAAGTCTACATTTTATTTCCCCCATCCAAGTACAGCTCTTCTTCACAAGAGCGAGCGAGAGAGAGAGAGAGAGGAAAGGACCAAAGATACACAAAACGCATTCTAGACTTTTGTACAGTGAGAAAGTAGTGACAGGAGGGTCTTCGGGACAGGACAGGCGCCATGGGCTTTCAGATCTATGGCGTTTTCCGGCTATTACTCCTCTTGATGATCTTTGTCTGTTCTACAGCTGGTGCTACATTGCGTGAAAATTCTTCATCCTCCTCCAAGAAGCACTCGTCAAGCTCAACCTCAGCAACCTCCCCCCAGATTAACTCTAACTCCGTTCTGGTAGCCCTTCTGGACTCCCATTACACCGAGCTCTCTGAGCTCGTGGAGAAGGCCCTTCTGTTGCAGACTCTAGAAGAGGCTGTTTCCAAGCACAACATCACCATTTTCGCCCCCAAGAATGAGGCCTTGGAGAGGGATTTGGACCCCGAGTTCAAGCGGTTTCTGCTGGAGCCAGGCAATCTCAAGTCCTTGCAGAATCTCTTGCTCTTTCACATGATACCCTCTCGCATTGACTCTGCTCATTGGCCTCACCACCGCAGCTCCAACAAATCCTCCCACCACGCCAGCCTCTGCAAGGATGCTTTCGACGAGAGCCTCAGGATTTCTCACCGCAACGGCGACGACCACATCAGCGTCGCCAGAATCTTCAAGCCCAACGACATCGTTCGGCCCGACGGCATTATTCACGGGATAGAGCGCGTGTTGATACCTAAATCAGTCCAACAAGATTTCAACTCCCGGCGCAGCCTCAGGGCCATATCGGCTGTTTTGCCCGAAGGAGCACCGGAAGTAGACCCAAGGACTCACCGACTGAAGAAGCCCGCCAGTCCTGCCCCAGCAGGGTCTCCTCCAGCTCTCCCCATATATGATGCCATGGCTCCGGGGCCATCCCTGGCACCAGCCCCAGCTCCTGGGCCAGGCGGACCTCACCATCATTTCGACGGCGAGGCCCAGATCAAAGATTTTATTCAGACGCTATTACATTACGGCGGGTACAACGAGTTAGCCGATATTCTGGTGAACCTGACATCGTTGGCCTCAGAAATGGGGAGATTAGTGTCGGAGGGGTACGTGTTGACGGTTCTGGCGCCGAACGACGAGGCAATGGCTAAGTTAACAACAGATCAACTGAGCGAGCCAGGTGCGCCGGAGCAAATTGTGTATTATCATTTGATTCCCGAGTACCAGACGGAGGAAAGTATGTACAATGCGGTGAGGAGATTTGGGAAAGTGAGGTATGATACATTGAGACTGCCGCATAAGGTGGTGGCTGAGGAAGCTGATGGGTCGGTGAAGTTTGGGCAAGGGGACGGTTCTGCTTATTTGTTCGATCCTGATATATACACCGACGGCAGAATCTCCGTTCAGGGAATCGATGGAGTATTAATGCCGCCGGAGGAAACTAAGCTTGCGCCCAAGTCTTCCCCTCCTGTGGCCAAGGCTGCTGTGAAGCCAAGGAGAGGTATAATTCTTTCTTCTTTAACCATTTTTTTTTAAAAAAATTATTTTTTGTTTCTAATATTGGATTTTATATAGCAGCAGTAATTAAATTGCGTTTGTTTAGGATGAAGACAAATTTCACCTCTGGCACGCTTGCGCAGTTGCGCGTGCATCCATAGATAAGGAAATAAAGATTGACAAAAAGGGTGGAAATATTTGTGTAAAACCAATGCCAAATATTTCTGCAGAGATAGTATAGTAGTGAACGGTGGTTGAATTTTGATAGTAAATTGATAGGATAAATGGGTCAAAAATAAAAAAAGAGGCCAGTCAGTGATGATGAGAATTGCGCGTCAGTGATGGCCTCTAACTTAATTGGATTAATTGGGGACTAAGCTAAGTAAATACTACTAGTGTTGTCACTTTAGGCTTTTGCACTCCAATTGAGTGAGAGCCCCATTACATCATAATAATATAGTAATCAGCTTTCTTTCTTTGTCACTACTCTTTTTGTTTTACTTTTAATAAATAAACAAACTAGCTGGAGCATTATTTGTCGATCCTCAGATTAGGTGGGTGTCGGGTTTTGTACTATTCAAAGTGTGCGTTATTGGATTTAAGGATGAATAAATAGTTTTAGGATTGAATGTTAGGTGGTTGTGGTGGTGGTGGTGGTGTCGGTGACCCTTGGAACGTAGGAAGGTATCCCTGTGCATTAGCCATTAGTGTGGAGTGGATCTAAAAAGAAAGAAGCATATCTCAAACAATGAAGTGTTGATGGAAGGGGGTTTGGTTTTGTATGGTTTGAGCCCATAGGAAGAAATGCCTTGAAAGAGATTCCAACGCAACCCCAGCTGTGATCCACGCCACACTCATGGATTCCTACCTTCAGTCTTGAGAAAAGCCTGTCTTTTGACCCTACTCCTGATAATTTCTCATGTCATGTCTTGAGATGCCATGGTTTTCATGTGGCTCTTGCCACGAATTCCTTTTTTAATATACATATACATATATATATTTGGCCGAGTTTTTGGATCCTAATCTTGTTGTTGCAGTCATCAATTTTCTGAACTGCTCTCTGACTCTAAATTTGATGTTAATAGACTCTATGCATCGCCCTGCCTTATTCTTGGTCATATTATTTAATTGAAGTTGTGATGGTGTTGTATTGATCAAGTTTTTTTGCTAATTTATTATGCTGTTGTTGTAATGTATTGATTAGGGATAATTAATTAATAGTAGTAATTGGGTGTTGGGAACATGGGGGTCTTAATTTAATCCTTTTTTACTCGTGCAGGGAAATTGATGGAAGTGGCTTGTAGAATGCTGGGGGCTTTTGGGCAGGATTCTCAATTCACTAGCTGTCATTAATGTTTTTTTGCACCCCCAGGAAATTGTCAAAGGTAAAAAAAAAAAAGAAAAAAGAAGGGAATATTGAAACGCAATGATGATGCAGCAAGCAAGGAGGATCGGTCTGGTCTGTAAATGGCTTCTCTTTTACTAAATCCTAGTGCCAACAATTCTGGATGGAAAAAATGGATAATAGAAAGAGTTTCCTGAATTATGGCAGTTTTTTTTTTATAGGAACTTGAAAATTGTGCATGACAAAATAAAGTGGGGAGAATGTTCGATTGAGAAGTAAAATTCACCTTGGAAACCCACAGAAAAGAGGAGAGAGTTTCTTTGTTTTTCCATTTTGTTATAAATACTGTAATTACATATCGATTTTTTTATTGTATTTAAGTCCCTTTTTTTTTGGCTGCCTGGTGCCGACAGTAGTGTATGCACAAGAATATACATACAATCCTTGGAAGAACATCTCTTTGGTTTTTCTTTGCAAAATCACGGGGTTGTATTGTATGTAATGTACCTTTCTGCTTTGTTTTCTTCCTTGTTTGTGGTGGTGGGCTGTCCTTTCTCTCTCATCGCTGCTATTATTCATAATAATAAATGGGGTGTTTTTTGAGTTGGACGTTAATCATTTTCCTAAACTCGTAAGCTTTAAGATGTCAAAAGAGGAACTGAACCAAGTTGTAATAATGATGATGATTTTTACCGCAGTTGTGACGGGTGTCGGTGATGGTTGTTTGTATGCACTATTATTATTATCTCTCGTGACTGAGACGTCAAAACAGCAGCTGAAATTTGTAATTGCTAGGGAGGTATGATTATCAAATATATAATTGGCTAATTTAGAAACGAGTTCCCTTTTTTTTTTTTTTTTGGTGTAGTAACAAAGAAGTGTATTAAATGCTCTGTTTGTGGAGATATACTAGCGTGTGCGTGATTGTGACGATTATCAATAATTGGCTAATTTTTTTTTTTTTTTTGCATGCGTCTCTCTGACTCGGACCAACTTAGAGGTTTGTTTTTTGCATTAATGATTAAGAGGACTGGCCACTGGCTATTTGGTCCAGTGGTCATCACCATTAAAGGTGATGCTGGAGGTCAGGGGTTTAATCCCTGCCTCCTACAAATTTGTCACAATTTGTGGCGGTCTTAATTGACCTTCATCGATGGAGTCTGTACTCACATCGAACCCCCTCCCCTTTCCCTTAGACTAGGCTAGATTAGATTATAGGACATCTATCGTTTTAATAAAAAAAAAAAAAAAAAGATTAAGAGGACTGGCAAAGAGAATGAGCTGGCTAACTTGGAATTATTATTACTCTCCAGTTGGAGGAACGGTTCGGTGGCCTGGTGGGGTATTATTATAATAGGAGTATCCCATTTGACTTGTATTTTACGGTTTTGATGATCAGCAACCGAAAAAAAGTCATTCAACAGCTGCAAAGCCAAACCCTTCAATGTAGTAACATGCAACATTCTACGGATCTTGAATCGGTGCCCACTTCTCTGATGATTTTGCTTGTTTAGGCTGGAGGAGGGAGATATGTGCAGGACTTTAGATTAGGTTGGGACGATTGAGCTGGTCAAAGATAAGGATGGGCCACTAGTACCGAAGACGAACAAATGATTTCACGAAAGAGTAATAAATACTCTTAGAACTATAAGTGAATAATAATGAGTTTGTTTGGACAACAAGAATTTGAAATAAAAATTTCAGATTTTGTTTTGCTTGCATCATACACACAATTTCCAATCACCTTTTTATTTCACATACATTACATCACAAAAAGTACTACAGTAACTGGATCAAATAAATCATCCAAATAAATTTTTATCCAAACAAACTCATTATGTTACCGTAGGTAAATAAACGTTTTTGGAGAATGACACTTGATACTTTCTTTAACTCGGTAGTTTCGCCAATTGGGTGTTTAAGCTTGCGGTAAAATTATTTTGTTTCCTTCTAGTTGGGTTGCCAACTTAATTTCGGTGCAGGTGACATGCACGGAGGCATGTGCAAGGGTAATTTGATACAAAAAGTCAACCAGTCAACAAGAAAGAGAAAAAAAAAAAGAAATTTCACTTGAATTGTTTTTTTTTTTTAAATTTTTTACCATAATTGGGTTGATAAATTATTTAGACGCAGCTTTATAAGTTTAGATATTCAGTTGACGAACTAGAATCTAATTTCTCAGATCTGCAATTTTTCCATCATTCTCAGATCTAAATTTCTTTTTGAACTTGAATCAGTTTCAATCAGATCTGATTGTCAGCAGATATGTACTGATGTATTGAGTTACAGTAATTCACTTGGATGGAAGATATATTGGAACATCAATGTTATCTTTATTTATATTGTTTTCTTAGATCTGTTATATCTATTGATTTCAGATCTATATGTATCTGTGTCATGTTTATTTGATATATTTTTCTCCATTAATACATATATTGTTTAAATAAATTGATCTTTCTATATTAAAAAAAAAAAGTTGTTCAATTGACGTAGCTAAAAGTTAAGGTACTAAAGTGTCACTTTCTAAAAATTTAGGTGCCTGCAGTGACATTTAGCCTACTTTATTTAACTGAACTGTGAAGCATCAAACTACTTCGGTAAGCTCGCAAAGTGTCCCATCCCACCATAATTGATGGGGTGAGAGGTCAGAGGATCAAACCCTGCCTCCCATCATTGGCCACAAAAATGTGGCAAGCCACTTCGAGTGGCTTCCAGACGAGTGCATCGTGCACTCGTCTTGACCTGTAGGTGGTTTAGTTCCCTCCAATTTCCCCCGACCTGTTCAGGTCCTCCCCTCCGCATAGCATAAAAATAGGGTCCCATCCTGTATTAGTTTTTTTTCTTCATTCTGTCTCCGTCAGGATACGTTTACCACATGTTCATAGCCCCAAGAGCATTAAAAGGCCTCGCGAGGTGTGTGGATCATATAATTCAGAGTGAAATTGGACCGGTCCAATCTGTAAGTTATGGACTCCCGACTACTAGCCCATATCATTCTGGGGGCCTCATCGTCTAAGTTGCCGACAGCCTAGCGTCCCCAGAAGAAGTCTTTTAGGCTTGCCTCGTCAGTGGCTTGCTGTTCATTGTACAACTAGTATTTTTTTTTTCTCATTAAAAAAAAAAAACCTCCATTCTGTGTTTTTGTTTTTGTGACTCTTAATTAGTTTCCAATAATATTTTTCCTTTTTGATGCCGTGTTTTATCTCTAAAAAAAGGTTTATTTTGTTATATAATCCATTTATCATTTCCTTATCCATCAGACCCTTCCATACGTAGAAGTCCCGCAATAATCTTCCATCCATGCAAATGCGAAGGGCCTTTCTGCCTGCATCCAAGTCTGTTTGTACTACATTATTTATTAGTACTTCTTAATAAGGGAGTAATATAAAAGGTTCTGAGGTGTGGCCAATTTGCATTTGTTCCATTATTACCACTTACTAGCAAGTGAAGACTAGAGTGATAATCTAAAATCAAAATCAAAAACCTTCGGCCATTGCTGCTGTTCTACTAGTATTTTATAGAACCATTACCAATCATAAGTTCAGCAGGTGACCACTCGTGCAATGATTGTGAAGGACGAAGCATTGGATTCATCTCAAATTCTTGGAAAGTAAATCTCTCATATACTGTAGTATTCAAAAGCTGTCGAAAAATAAACCAGAAAAGATTAAAACAATTATTTGTACATCCGCAATTTTGAAGATAAAATAAATCTATGAACACGTAGTCAACCAATATACAAACATTTAAATACAGCATCCCACTAGCCTTCCTTTTTCACATCAATGTAAGAAGGCCCTTAGTCCTCGGCAGAGTTCTTATCAGCTTCCATCTCTACCTCTCCTGCAAGTTCAAGGGAATGGACGGTAGACTCATTCTGAATATCTTCTGAATCCTCTGTACAAGCTTTCCCTTCTGTTGCTTGCACTTTTATTTTGCCTGATTTTCCTTCAGCCTTAGCAGCCAAAGGTTCCCGATTCTGGGACTTGGATGGGAACCTTTTCAGTTGCTTCTTTGAAGCAGAACTTCCCTTGTCACCATTTGCCTGAAAATCCTTCGGCGACTTTCCCTTGTCAGTGACCGCTGTTGTGTTGCCAGGACAAGTTGCTCCATTTTCTGAGGATTCGTTTATTGAGCTTTTGGCCCTTCCAAGCTTCGGAGATACCGGACGAGTGGTTGGAATCTGCATGATTAACAAGCGATGAATAACAATATGATGATACTTTAATTAAGGCGCACGCTATGTAGCATTAAAATAAGAAAGAGAGAGACAGAAAATTTTGAGCAACTGATTCTGTGCTTAATAGACTCTTGTCAAAAAGTAATTGTGGTGTGTATCCTGCTGACACCAATAGACTTGAGCAGGCAGAAGAGCCGACCATTCTTTTGGCAACTGCAATGCCTGACAATATGATTTGCTACAAACTTTTTCCCTTTTTCAATGATGAAGCCACAGCGTATTACGGGTTCAATTGGCCAAATGATGACCCTTACAGACGTATAGTGAACCTAAAAAAGAGTTCATGTCCACAGACCACAAGCAAGAATGTACTACATTTTAATTGGAAGTTGAAGATCAAGTTTTAAGCTCCATTTTAGTGGCCAAGTAGAAACTAAATGCATAAGTTGGCAAAAAATGCTATTCCTTCTTCCTCAACCCATTTTCTCTGCTCTCATCTTGCCATAGATCTTTGAAAAATGGTGTATATTCGACAAGGATCGTAATAAAGTCTCTGTACCGTATTAAAACTGACATCTAGTCTACCTTCTTCAATTCAACTTTTTGAGGGGGTTCTTTGTAGAAACTTGGCATCGGTGTAGCCTTGAAAGTCAAGCTCTTGCGGAACTGTTTTATCTCTGCTTCCTGGCTTTCCTGGTGACAGTAAAAGTAGGTCAAAAATGAAAAATCCAGATTTCAAGAGATCAATCAGAGAGAACCGCATAAATTCAAATACTTAGAGAAGGATCACAAAATACCAGGCACCTTTGATTTCGCCTGCAAGTTACTTTTTTCTGCTTCCTTTGCATGAATCTTTTCCTCCAGCTTTGAAAAGAACTGAGTAACAAAGCGAAGACTCGTAATTTGTACATAAAATCATGTCTTCAAAGGAACAGAAGCTATTCAAATTGCATTTTATACCTCTTTCCGCTTTTCAGCACGCTCCTCCAACCTAAAGGAAAATCCAGCAACACTAGCCCTCCGCTGCCCGCGAGGAGTGGTACTACTGATTATTGAGGCAAAGTCATGAAGGTTAAAAGTGATACAGAAAACATGTACTATGAAAGGCAAAAGTTTTCAATGCAATAGCTTAATTAGAGTAAAATGTTGAAGAACATTACGAAGAGGTAGTTGAGCGAGCATCATCCTCCCCTGTTCTAATTGATTTTGGATTTTGGTCAGGTGATCTGTAAGCATGAACAACTGATTCAGATTAAAAAGTGCTTTACTTCCAATTAATTACGATGGTAAATTACGTTTTCCTTCTCCTTCGCCACTGCATTAATTCGGATTTAACATGGTGATTTCCAGCATTCAAACAAAAAATAAAAGTAAATATGGATATAAGAGCAAAAAAGAACAAAACTGTTTCAAGTATTTCTTGCTCAATGAATATAAATGAAATGAGTCACTTACTCTTCTGATATTGCCTTCTTTGCAATTCCATTAGCAGAAACCGATTTTGTAGACTGAGGAAACAAATAAGGACAAATATCACACACGAGATGATACGTGAAGTAGAAATGGAGAAAATACTGAGCCAACAAAACCTCACCAAGGATTGACGAAGGCAAGGCACAGACCCTAAAGATGTTCGCTTGCTGATTGTACCCCCAGCGTTTGTTTCTACTCCCTTGCTGACCTGATTCAAGCGGGCACTTGAACTGAGAGTTCCATTTGAACGAGCAGCTTCAGCCTTCACCCCAGTGGTTTGAGAATGTCTGGAACCCAGTTTCGCTGTGAGTGCGTCAGTGCTCCTCGTCATACCATCAGGATGAGAAACTCTTGCAGGGAATGATAGGCTCTGAGTTAAGCTTGCTTTCGTCTTCCGAGCATGCAAAGCTGAAGCTCCCAAGCTATCTTGATTTCCAGTGTTCTTATTCTTCTTCAAACTGTTATGTTTTGAACCTGTCCTCGAATTTTTAGTATTCACATTTGAATTAGTCTTCGACAATTCAGTCCCTGACCCTGATGTCTTGATGGTCACCTTAGCCTTCATTTCAGAAAAGCCATTCTCATTAGATGCTTGTTCATTGTTTTTGACGCTGCCATCCTCCTTCACGTCCTGAACCGATCCAGTTCCATTAGTTCGCATTCCGACAAAACCACTCTTTTCATCTTCGACTTGAACCCCATTTTCAGACTCCATATGAAGAAGCTATCCATCCATAGAGATAAAATTTTCGAACTTTAAGTAAGAATTGAATACATACAGTTGAATTTCTTGCATTCACCAAGACTGAATATTAAAATGCTATATTTGAAAAACCTATTGTCAAAATACTAAAAAGAATAAAAAAGTTGGAAGACATAAATGCAGAAACTAGGAAAAGGTGATGCTCTGATGCATTCTATCATCTCCACTATTCCTTACCATCCAATAAACATATCATCATAAAACAAGACCAGTCATTGGAATCCTAATGAAAATCCCAGAAAAAAGAAGCAGAAAAAGACAGTGATCCAACGGAATTCGGTGCTGAAATGGTAAGAAAATCGAGTGCAGGATCCAGAATTGTCATACAACTTCTAGTAAACGGGTAAAACAAGTGAGAGCGTAAAAGCATAAAGTTGGAATTTTGGAAGTGGTACCTTCTTTTTGGAACAATCGATGCGGATGACCTGATACGGTGATACCCCTGGAAATCGTGCTACTCAGTTGTTCAGTTGATATGCCTCGGAATTGTGCTCAGAGTTGATATCTGGTTCGACCAGTACTAAAAAGAGAGAGGGATGCCACTTGCTGGGGTGGTTTCCCATTCACTGTCACAGAGATTGATAATAGGAGGTAAAAATAAGTCAAGATGAGGGCCAGTTTTCCAAAGAAATGGTTTATGACTTGCGGGGGTATTAAGTTTCTGAACTGACTAAACTGCCACTCTCCTAACCAGAATCCAAAAACTGTAATGAGAGGGAAATAAATACGATCCTGGGGAAAAAAGAAGGCGCAGATCATTTGCATTTCCTATTTATTTGTGGGATTTGATAGTTTTTTTTTTTTGGGTCTACTTCAATGTGGCAATTCTTTTCCTAGTTCGTTTGCTTTTTATGGAGAAAATTTCCAGCTGATTGAGCAACATTTACGGTATTCTAGCTGTTGTAAACATAATGGAATATATAATTATTTCTCTTTCTATCACGACAAAATTACGGGAAACTTGAGCGAAACAGAAATCATGGTGGAGAACACCTCGGGGTGATTATAATTGAAGATCCAATTGGACAGCATGGAGCAAAGGTAAGCAAGTAAACAACCACTACATGCTTTGATTGAGCGGCCTGCATCTCAATTTCGTCCTAGAATCCTCGCTCATAACAGTTGGTGTTCTTATAATGATTCTTACTAACTTTGATACCTTTGATTATTTAAAACATTGAATTAAACTCATACATTTAACAGTGATAGTGTATACACTTTAATGATGAATAATTAAACTCCTCAGAACTTATGCAAGTACTTAAGATTATAGCAATTTTTTGAAGTAATTTTTCATAAGCAAAACAGGATATATATATTTTAATGTTTGTTTTTTATATGATTCTCAATTCCGAACTCTGAAACATGTGCAGTAATTTAACACTGCAAGTCATCGGCAGACGGGGGAGGGATGGGTTGGGTGATGCGGAGGGAAAGAGTGTAAGCGTGAGATCTCGGATTCGAGTCCTCTCGCTTACATTAAAAAAAAAAAAAAAACAAGTCATCGGCAAACTAATACATTTATAAGTGCCAAGAACAATTCATTAGCAATAAGAAGCTAATGTCATTGCACCCTCGTGTGCATATAGAAACTTTAGTATTTCCATATCTTACTAAATAAAATTTAGAAAAGAGGGTGGGTGTTACTTTTATGGATTAATCTTTTCTATGCTACATTGTCAGTATTGGATGAATGACAATTATATAAAATTTGAATTTGAATTTAAAATTTTATACCTATATCATGGATTCAACGCTGATAATATATACAATATTGGTATATATAAGATTTACTCTACTTCTATTGTCATTTTTTAACTTTCTCTGTTACCTTCTCAACAAAGGATGAAACCGTACTAGCACATTTAAAAAAAAAAAACTGATAAAGATAAATATCCCCTAACTTTTCCTCTTTGTGTTCAAACCGATTCTGCCCTTCGTAAACCGATTGATTATCCTCTTTAGTCATTTTGTTGCTTGAAGTCAACAGAGAAGCCATTTGGCAGCCGCAGGAAATCTAGGACAATTTGATACATATGGTCGAAATGTCAAAAAAAAAAAGGATCGAATTCTAGTTCCCTCCGAACAAGGTAAACTTACGCTTAATGGAGCAAATGAGCATGTCTTGACATTTGAATGACAAAAGCAGAATGGCAGATCATTATCACGCCATCATGTCTCATCTTCACCATACCATTTGGTAGCTGTGATTGAGATTTGAGGACCAAAAATATGCGAGCAAAGTCTCCGTGATGCAAGACAAAATTTTGGGCGAGCATGACATGAATACCTACTATGAGGCAACTAAAAATGCACGTCATGTGAGTGTTGATGAACGAAAACTATTCATCTCAGGAAACCCCTAATGTGAAAGCGAGTGAAATTGTTGTCGTCCAACTATGATAAGACAAATTTGTCATCAAACTTTAAATTATTTTCTAACCTGATTGTAGTGTTGTGATTGACAATAATATATTGAATACACAGTCGAAAGTTAGAAAGTCGAGATTACTATTCTATCTGTTTGTTCATAGACGAATAAATTTTCATATTTGACAATACTAACAAATTAACTACTGCTCATGATTTTTCAAAAAATAGGAAAAATTACTATACTTCGAGATTTTGTACGTCGGGAATTAGTAGTAATAAGAATCATTTCATGACATGGTAAAAGAAAAGCATGCACCATTCATCGGAGTCTTTTCATGTCTGTGTTTGAATTCCTATTCGTCCCCTTCTTTTAAGTGTAGTTGGGTTAATAAAAAAAAAAAGCGTAATTGGGTTTTAATCAATGGTGAGGGGAATAGACAATTAGGTGGAGGGGCTAAATAGAAGGGCATATTAGTCAAATAGAGCATTTGATTGTTAAGTTAATCAAGGGCAGAAGGGTAAAGTAGCGGTGCAGCAAATGATTGCACGTAAGGAGTACAATAAAAACAGAGGAGCAACTGTAGGAGAACGTGGGGGATAAAATTGGCGATGAGCCTCTGCGCACAGGCGGAGGGGCTGTCGCGTTGATGGCCAACGTGGCACGACCGAGCAACGTGATTGGTCCCACGTTCGGCGTATCTTGACGTGCACCGCCAACCGCCGTTGAGGATTATGAGCTGTCAGAACGTGTAGCGGAAGACGATCCATCATACGGCTGAATCGTATCCGTTGGAGGAATCTAGACCGTTGATCTTGGTGGGGTGGAAGTTGTTCAGAAATCATTCTCCCACCTTGGAATGATAATAATAATTGTAGTGAGGGAGGACTTGGGATTTTGTGAGTGGTACGTTGTATTCAAGCTTGGCATTCATCAGAGTACTTTCTTTTCTTGTCATCAAACTTATAATTTCCAGTCAAGCCCAAATGCCTCTTGGTCTTCATCATTTTTTTCTTGTTGAGATCGATGCATAATGGCATGCTACGCCTAGCTAGGCTGTGTTTGGATTGTATTTTTTTGAATTTTTTATAAAAAAAAAATTATTATAGTAATTTGATATAAATATATATATATAATAAAAAGATGATTAAAAAATGTGTCTACAAAAAACATAGTAATTTTTCGCAATCCAAGCACATTCTTCTGGACAATCTTATTAGAGTTATCAGATTTAAAGTTGGCTACTTCTTTGCCTCAGTATATAATTATAATTGGGACAAGTATTGAGAGAACAAACAGTTGACACAGCAGGCATAGGATTCGTTATCGTACGTAACAGAGAGAAAATCATATGATATCCTCCTGTCCTGTCTTCTAAAGAAACACTAGAAAAAAGGGCTCAACCATTTATTACTTATGAATGTGTTAAATTCCAGTACCCCTGTTTCGTAAGATATTTTCAAGGAAAGCAGTCTTCCAGGACCAGGTAGGCATTGGGGGTTGAATCTCAAATGCATCTAGGTCCAACCCTAAGAATTTATCCTTCAAGTTCCTATGTTAAAAATAGAATCTTAATAATCCTTTAGCCATCAATTTAGACACTTAAATTGCGTTTGTAACTATCTTTTAATCAATTTTAACAAGCGTTGGTGTGATCTTTTTTTTTTTTTTTTTTTTTACAACGATAACATTTGTATAACCTATTTTAGCCTAATCTAAGGAGAGGGGGCCGATGAAATTTTTCTGTCGAAAGAAGTTACAATTAAGTGTCAATCACAATTAAATGGCAAGGTGGGAGGCAAGAGTTAAACCCTTGACCTCCCACCAAGACTTAAATGTCTTGAATGTCTTGGGCCGTTGGCTGTGTGGTCTCATCTGAAGGCAACGTGGTGATGGTGCATTGATAATGAAGTATTCAAGCTGTAGACGATAGATAATTCGAGGACTAACTCTCGCGGAAAGCACAGGAGGGAGGAGAGATGATAGCATGGGGAGACACATTTTAAAAATTGATACGGGCCCATCTCTATAATGCGAAAACTATTGAGTTATCCCTTTGACTATAAAAGCTTGGGACCAAATTAATGAATAATTAAATTTGGTTAAAAATAGAGATTTAAAGTAGTATAATTTAGAGAGGGTCAGGTTTGGGATGACATGAATTATTATTAGCGCAGCAATCAAGTGCTTGTACATGACTCTCAACGAGTCCTTGGTAGGGTATCCTATTTTGCAATTATCCTCAAACAGGATAAACTCTAAAGCTGAGTAGCCACTGGCCAGCCTTGTTGCTAACTAAGCATGAAAAGCACATCGTAATCATAGCGATAAGAACCAAATCATTCTCTACTTGAGATTAACTTTAGGGTTAATTGCAAATTGTGCCCTCAATCTTATCATTCATTAGTAGTTCAGACTCTAAAGTATTAGCCGTAGCATTTAAGTACCTTGTATTATCAACTTACAGCACATTGCATAAGCCAATAAAAACGTAGTAGTTTTTTTTATAAATTCGTTTTTAGTAGGAAATGAGTGAGATTTAAGAAACAGGGACGATACCAGAAATTTGGAAATTATAGTATTTGAATAAAAATTTCTAAATTTATAGGAGAATTTCAGTGAACATATACAAACTCGGGGGTACTAAATTATTTCATTAGAAATTTGGAAGCCAAATTGGTTGCCCTTGCAACATTTTTGAACAATCTACGAAAAATTGATAGCATAAGGTACTAAAGAGGCAAATTACAAATCAATGATAGTTGAGGGGTGCATATCACAATTAACCCATAATATTAAGTGCCTTCCTTTCTAGGGGGATTGTGAAAAGTGATACACTCTCGTCGAATAACGTGTGAGAAAACTTAAAAAAGAAATGACAATCAAGAGGAAATTTGAGAAAAACATATGATTCGCTAGGAGTAGAAACGTTAATTGCACAATCTGCATCTTGTTTAACCCGAAAAATGGTGATAGTAAAATATAGGTCCAGGACCAAACGGAACATTGTGGATTAATTGAGCCCACTAGGGCTAGTTTCTCCCAGTCTCAGCCCATAATTTTTGTACCACTACTACTACTACTACTAATATGCTTCAAGCAGAGTATCATTTTTCTCCCAGATGAGCAAAGTTGCAAACGCAGAAAAGGAAAAAAAGAGCCTCCTCAACTGGAAAACTTTTACTACTATCCATTGAACAATTTGCAGTTTCTAAAACTAAAAAGAGCTAAACAAATATTCTAATTAGCCAATGCTCAAACCTACTCAACTTATTCAATCATTTACAAAATCGGTAGAGATGCATTGGATTATTGCAGGCCATCGCATTGTTAACAGGCCTGCATTGTCTCCCTAAATCCAAGGTTTAAACTACTTCCCAGATGCTGCTTACCAAGATCAGTAATCCCCCCTTTGTGCATCATGGCCACGAACTCATTGTAATCTATCTGGCCATCCTGAGAGAGAGAGAGAGAAATATGTCCATGTTTATAAAAGTGGACATTAAACTTCTAACACAATCATAAACAAGACGACCAGTGCAGCAAATTGAAATCTGCTAACAATTCCCTTGTTCAGTGAAGCCAACTACATGGCAGTTTCAACTTGATTGGTTTCATTAGGTGAATTTCTTTCATCCTTGTACGTAGCGCGATTAAATGCATGAGAAGAGATGCAACCAATAGTTCAGAATCTTGGGACTAAACAGGTGATGTGAAGCAACTTACATTATTCTGATCGGCTTCTTTGATCATTTCTTCGAGGTGCCCTTCATTTATGCCAAACTCCTCGCATGCCTTCTGAAGCTCATCCATTGTAATGTAACCGCTGCCATCCTTATCAAAATATTGAAAAGCAGCACACAGATGATCTTCTTTCTCAATTTTGTTGAGATGCAATGTTGCAGCAATGAACTCCCCATAGTCAATGGTACCATTGTTGTCAACGTCAGCCTGCATTTTCAGAATTTAACTGCTTAGATAAGGAAATCACACACATATATAATATATATATATACATGTCCTGTCTGACCCAGAATTTCTGCTACCACATAATTTCTACTTCAAAGATTATCTAAAGAAAAACATGTTAAAAGTTTTGCGTTTACTAGAGCTAACAACTAGACCAACTCAGAGATATATACGTATCTTTGGTACACGATCATATGTACCCCAAAAGAAAAAAGAGTTGAAAGATAAAATCTCATGTTTCCGTCCAGATACTTACAGCCCGCATTAAATCATAGATCTCTGACTCATTAAGATCAGCTCCAAATCTTTTTAGTCCCGCCTTCAGTTCTTCAAAAGTAATTTGCCCACTGTTGTCCGTGTCTATCATCTTAAACATTTCTTTTAAACCTGCAATTTCTTCTTCAGAGAGACTCTCAGCGATAACCTACATGAAAAAAGGAAGCAACTTAGAAGATGCATTTTCTTGATAGATACATATACACAGATAAGCATGAATTTCACAGCTCTCTCTATTCATAAAATGCTTGCATCCATCAGGTGGATCTACAGTTAAATGTTACAAGAATTACCAAAACCACAGTAATACACATACTAATCAAAGCATTCACTTCTCAGAACAGAACAAAACAAAAGGAAAAAAATGAACTCATAAATTACCCTGAGAGCCATTTTCTTGAACTTATTCATTGCTGAAAACTGTGTCAAGCGGCTCAAGACTGCAGAGTCAAGAGGCTTATCTGGAGCAACCCCATCAACTCGCACCCAAGGGTGACCTGCAAGCAAATCAAATTTTAGAGTTCTTCATGTTCATATTGTCAGTCAATGCATAAGACAATTGTGATATAAGAACCCGACTGCAAAAAACTTCTTCACCATGCTTTTCAAGAATATGAAACCAGTATAATCAAGGTACTCAAGAATATTGATTGGACATCGTAGACAGCGCTGTTAATTGGAGCATGCTGATGGAGAACTTGGATAATTTTATATTAAACATGGAACATTCTCATAAACCTAAAGAAACACAATGTAACCATGGCTAGAACTGATGCTAAACAGTTGCAGATCCATTTTCATCTTTAAAAATAGAGATAATAATTTGAGTAAGGAATGATGTCGATAAACTAATCCAAGATGATATTCATGTCTATATCCGGCATATGAATATCTTCATGTAACAAAATATGCAGTCACAATCTTTGATCTCTTTATTAGTTGTGACAAAAAGCCTTACTTAAGCATATTTCCTTTAATATAGGCGAGGATATTTGCCTGGGTTCTGTCTTAACTAGGGATGGCAATGGGGGCGGGTGCCCGCGCAGGGGCTCTCGGGGCAGGGGTTGGGGCGGGGACGGGGGGGAATTTTTTCCCCCCGCTTAGAAACGGTAATTCCCCCCGCTTAGAAACGGGGCGGGGGAGTATACCCCCGCCCCATCCCCCGCCCCGCTACCCGCAAAACAAAAAAAAAATATATATATATATATAAATATATATAATATGTAAGTTAATTAGTTATAAACTTATGATAATGATATTATTAGTTAGATGTATTATATAATGTATATTAGTTTATGTAATATAATTGATATTATCAATTATATGAATAATTATGCATGTCTACTAATAGAATTTATTAATTAGTTATACTAAATTTACTAATACATTTATACTAAATTTCTAATTACACTTAATAGAATAACACTTTTTTCTCAAAAAAAAGCACAAACACAATAAAGAATTAGTGATTGCATTTGTACTAAAAGTGAAAATTTGACTATTTTAGTTATATTTATTTCATCATATTTGATTGTATTCAAATAACTTCTGTTTGATTGTTTTTATGAGTTTCAATTGTAAAATTACAATAAATAATAATTTGGTGATGTGTTGATATTTTAGTACTTGATTATTTATTAAAATTTAATTATAATAAAATTATATAATAAAATTTTATTAACCCCGCGGGGGAAGCGGGGCAAGGCGGGGCGGGGGAGCGGGGCGGGGGAGCAGGAAACGGGGGACGGGACGGGGGACGGGGGGAACTAATAGGCAACGGGGCGGGGGGCGGGGGAGGGGACCCCGCCCCAACCCCGCCCCGTTGCCATCCCTAGTCTTAACGTTCTTAGCATTGAGGAACAATACAAATTCAAAAATAAGAAACGAAGAACAGAGGATCTGTTGATAGGAACTCACAAAGAACTTCATGGGCAGTTAGCCTCTTTTTGGGATCTCTGACAAGCATCTTCCGAACTAAATCTTTTGCACTCTCAGAGATTTTAGGCCAAGGATCTGATGAGAAGTCAAGATCACCATGCAAAACCTCCTTAAAGATTTCTTGTTCACTTTCTGCAAAATTCAAAGAAAAAAACAAGAAGGATAACTAAGTTAAAAATCTATATATAAGACGATATATCAAAAGTTCAGGAAAAAACAGTCCCTCTTACCGCCCCAAAATGGAGGCACACCACTAAGAAGAATGTAAATTATCACTCCTGCACTCCATATATCAGCCTCTGGACCATATCTCTTACAAAGAACTTCAGGGGCAACATAATATGGGCTTCCAACAACATCAGTGAACGTCACCCCTGTAGTTCAACAGATTGAACATTTTATTTGACTTGCTGGAGAGAAGTAGATTCCAAAATTCACTAGTTATCAGAACAATTGTTAGGAGAAAATCCTTCAATAGTTAAACAACAAATAACCTCTGTCCACTGTGGAGTACAAACTGATTTGTTATCAAGCAACATAATTGCTTTGGTGTACATAACTTATCCTGCCAATGCACTCGCTACATAAAATAATAATAATAACAACAATAGTAATAGTTAAAAAAAATGCGCTTGATTGTCTTCAATCCTGTTCTATGAACTTTGGCTTATCTTTCATATCTTGCTGATTTATTATTCTGAATTGAACAGCTACCTTTTGACCTACCAAAATACTTGATCTCTTGCAGACCAAGACAATAACTGGTGAATTTCCTTTTTGAACACCAATCTACCACTTTTGAAAAGAATGAAACTTATGGCCTTCTCTATCTAGTGTAAAGAGGAAACTATTTTGATAAAGGAAATTGTCTTCCCAACAAGAATAAAGCTTTCAATTATGAACCATTAATTGTGTCTTTAATTAAGCACATATTAGTAAGAAGACGACAACATTGTCTTTCATCTATTGTTGGCGGGAACCTGTTGCAAATTCAACTTGTGCAGAATGCTAAACTTTGTCTATTTAAAGGATGCTAACACGGACACTTAAACCACCAAAATATCTTCAAATTAAAGCTTTGATTGACAAAGAGAAAATACACATGATATATTGCCTTTGCAGTTGCTTACATCCCAACAAATGCTTATAGTGTCTGAACTGAATTCACAAAATTCTTAGCTAGTCCCTATGAGCCAAAACAGCCTTGAGCTGAATTGTGATTGTCAAGAATCTCAAAGCTTCTTTGATCAACTAAATGTATTGCTCCCTTTTTTGATGAAAACGTGTATTTGCACTTTCCTTATAGTCGAGAAAACAATGCAACTTCTTATTGCTGTGCACAGACTACTGATAAAAAGTTCACCAAGGCTAAAAGAACTCGATTAACCAACCAGTGCTGAAACAAAATGAAAGAATCTAAAAGTAGTATGCAATAGCAACGTACCTGGTTTGAAGAACGTAGACAATCCAAAATCTATTGTCATAATTGGTGAGTCCTCTTCATTATTGACAAAGAGGAAATTCTCTGGCTTAAGATCACGATGCATGACTCCTAAAGAATGACAAGTCTGGATCACACCAACTATGGTCCTAGTAAGATCAGCAGCCTTTCTCTCACTGTAATGGCCCCGCTTGACAATTCTATCAAAAAGCTCACCGCCTGTGCATAATTCCATGACAACATGAACAGCTACATTGTCCTCATAAGCACCTTTGATGGAAATAATATTCGGGTTCCCAGATAAGTGATGCATGATCTCAATCTCTCTCCTGACATCATCAACATCATCCAGAGTCAGCAATTTCCTTTTTGCAATGGATTTGCAAGCATACTGTTTCCCGGTAGCTCTCTCCACACAAAGAAAAGTAGTTCCAAACTGGCCGTTTCCAAGTTTCTGCCCCAAATTGTAGTGCTCCTTAAGATGAGCAGTTTTAGTTCTTAAAATACGGTCCACCTGGAGGCCTGCACTTGCCATCCTCTTGACATTGTGTGCCTTATTTTGTTTTGCAGCCTCACTCGGTTTGGGGGACACTGTTTCTGTCTGGGCTGCCTGCTGGGGTCTCGTGACTTGTGCAGGTTGCTCAGGTCTTGAGACTTGTGCAGGTCTTGCATCTTCCGTGGATTTTGATATTACAGTTGCTGTTGGCTTGGGCTTTTCATCTGCCCTTAAGTTTGTAACTTCCCTTTTCTCCTTGACTACATCTTCCGTGGATTTTGATATTACAGTTGCTGTTGGCTTGGGCTTTTCATCTGCCCTTAAGTTTGTATCTTCCCTTTTCTCCTTGACTACATCTTCCCATTTCATCGTCCTGGCTGGTTTTTCCTCTTCCTTAATCAGCATGATCACTTCCTGAGGATTCACAGGCTTTGAAATTGCATTCCCATCCTTAACTATAACGACCAATTCAGGAGGTGTATGCTGTACAGATAGGCTACCTTCTGATTCCTTAGACTCTTTAGCCACGGAGGGCTTTTCGCTGCTAACGACTGTACTGTTTTCATGTGCAATCTTATCAGGTAATTTAGGCCCCCATAAAGAATGCGAAATATTCTGAAAGATCCCGAGCTTTGAAACTCTTGCATTCACACAATTGTTTCCCATTCTTGGATCGCTGGTAGTTTCTTTTTCTTGTCTCGAGTACAAACTCTCCTTAATTTTGAAAACGATGTTTTAACTCGACCATCATAAATTCATGCAACCCCATCTATACATGCTTCAGCCCTTTGAAGCAACAACAACACAAAGTGAAGGACAAAATTGCTAAATAAACAGGGGTTTGCACGATCAGAGACAAACCCGCTGATCAGAAATTATGAACGAGTCCAAACGCTCGTACAACTAACAGTTGCCTACCAACAAATTCTAGCACAACCACAGATATTCAATTGGGAAAGAAAGAAAGAAAAATCGAACTCTGGGAATCAATAA
The DNA here is from genome assembly GCF_036785885.1 of Coffea arabica. NCBI lineage: Eukaryota > Viridiplantae > Streptophyta > Magnoliopsida > Gentianales > Rubiaceae > Coffea > Coffea arabica. The sequence continues at coordinate 5,485,312 of NC_092321.1, read as the reverse complement.
TCTGGGGAAAAGGAGGCAAGTTAGGCAACTTCCAAAAAAAATAAAGACCCTTTCAATTAGACTCCAACCTTTGAAGAAGAAATCCGACCAGTGATCTTTGAACAATTCTTGGCGAAAACAAATGTCAAACCACGAAAACACAATCAGGGACAATGCTAGAAGGAAGAAAGAAAGCGACCTTAATGAGAAAAGAAGGAGTCTTTGCCTAAGAATTGAACAAGTAATAACCCCTCTGGTTTACCAGGTCACTCCTCCCTCTCTTCCCTCCAAATGCATAACCTATGTATGTATGCTACGTCGAACGTGGGATTTGTTTAAGGTTTTGAGATTTCTCTTTGCTTTTTGTTTTGGGAGTGCAAGATTTTGATTGAGGAGAGGGACGTGCATACATGTATGTACGTGTGTGAATGAAGGGTCGGAGAGAGGCAGGTTTTTCCGTTTGAATTCTTCAAAATACGCGCATTGTAGGATGCGAGAATATTTACTTGCCAAAAATTTTTTTTTTTTAAAGAAAGAAAATTCGACACAATTGGTCCATTGGAAATCTATATCTATATAAATTTGAGAAGTGTTTTAGCATCTAGCATTTTACATTTAATTTATTTCGTAAAATACGTCATGTTCATGTTTGAAATACACGACTATATTTCCATCAAATAAGAATTCTACTTCAACTAACACTCCTCTCTTCACATACCTTCTCACTCCAATTAATACTCCTCTAATTAACAAATCCACTCTGATTACAACTCCTCCAACCCAATAATAAGAGATAACAGCATAATTTCACCAAAAATCGCAATTTACTATCTCTTTCAATTTCCTTTTGGTTTCAATCTCTTTTAACTTCCTTCTGGTATCGATCTTAGCTAGGAGTGTTCACGAATCGAGTCGCTCGCGAGCCGATCGCGAGCGGCTCGAGTACGAGCTCGAGCTAATTAAGTTGAACTTGAGCTCGAGCTCAAGCTCAAAAACATTAAGCTCGTTGATCGCGAGCTCAATTATATATATACATTTTTATTTTTTATTTTTTATTTTAATAGTAAAATTACACATATATTATTAATATTTTATTATTTGTTAAAAAATTATTATTTTATTCATTTTTAAAAATAAATAATTATTTTTTATTTTTTTAAAAATAAATTTATTATTATTATTATTTTATTTTTTAAGCTCGAGCTCGAGCTTGACATTTTGAACTCGTCGAGTTCGAGCTCGAGTTCGAGCTTCATAAAATTAACTGGAAACTCGGCTTGATTAGGCCAAAACTCGGCTCAACTCGGCTCATTTGCACCCCTTTCTTAGCCCTCAACTTAATTGCAAAGGAGGAAACATTTGCAGTTACACTTACGGTAAAAATTCTCTCAATTAATTAATTAATGAACAATTATCTATATTTTATTTTGAATTAATAATTGTAATCTATATGTTTTTTGAATGGTTTTAGGTTAAATATTTTTGGATACTTGCTTTCATTCAAAGCATTAACATAGATAATTTATTCCATGAGTTATGCAAAACTGTGGACAACCATGTCAATCTCATTTTTCAAAAATGGTGTGTATCCATTGTAATGATACAGTTACATTTTTTTCAAAAATGATGTATATCTCATTTTAATTATATTTTTTTGTTGTATATCACAATTTCTTCTTAACAGATACAATATTAACATACAAGTTAGAGATTCTAGTGGTAACCTATACCTCACTCTTCAAGACAGACAGGTACGATTCATATTTCATTTTGATGCTTTTTATTTTAGAGATTTAAAAGGGAAGGTATAGATTATTTATACATACATATATATATTTATACAATATTATTTACAAACTTTCTAAAACAAATGATAACTTTGAATTCCGTATACTCTTAATTGTTAGAAAAATGGAGGTACATTGTTCGACCAACATATTAATTTATGCAAAAATCGTACATTCTCATTTATAGTACGAACTCTATAAAATTCAACAAAATTAATTAAACCCTCAATACTAACATTCGTACTTAGAGTTGATTAGTGTGAAAAATGTTCCCACCTTTATAAAAGATTATCAAATCAATGACAAAATATTTGTAAGTATTTCATTTACTTATCAAATTAAATATTCAATTACATTTAATTGAACCTTTATGTCGCTTAATTTATGATATAGATTTCTATTTTTTTTTTCAGGATCCAACTTCCATCAATGTGGTAGTTTATAAATAATGCGGATGTTTTTATCATATATTAAACTATTGCTATAAAATCTCATCTTTTTAACTCTATTTTCATGTGCCCTAAATTATACGAACAATTACATATATTTCTTACTCTTTTTAAATTTCTCCCTCGATTATAATTTCTTCCAAAAATATGATCTATTGTGCGTAGCACGGGTGTTTAGATTAGTTTTGGGGTAAAAGAAAAGGAAACACTCCACACTAAGGAGCAAAACAAAAAAGAATGAATTACCTATACTATAGCTAGTTATCCAAAAAGGAGAAAAAAGATTTACTTTCTCAATCACCGGATCAACATAATTTTTCTTGTATAATGATACACTCACGCGAACTGTAAACTTCATGCATTGTTAGTTAGGTCTAAACAAAGACATTTTTGAAATGGTAAAGAGAGGAATTATCGCGTGATGTGCAGAGGAATATATATTATACAATGACTAATGAGAGCGTGAAAGTGGGAAGCCACTCAATTAAGTAGTACTAAACAAAATAAACTAGCAAAACAGGTTTCTTATCTTGTTAGAGTGTTTCTCTTTTTTTTTTTGTGTGGTCAATTTGGGATTTTACTTTTATTGTTAATTAGTGTGGAGAACCGGGCCTAACAAGGCTTGTAAAGAAGAAAATCTGGAGGAGCTGCAAAACAGCTGTAAGGCGGCAGGAATATTAGAGGACTGCAGGCGATAGCCGGTACAAAATTTCGTACTACGACGAAACAACACAAGGCATTTTCGTGGACTTAAAAGCCATTAGTAGGGTAGGTTGGAATTGGATTTCACGATTCAGGAGGCGACCAAATGGTACTAATGTTTTGTTGTTGTGAATTCCTAGTAGTAAGGAGATTTAAGGTTTGACCCTAACAGATTCGCAAATCTCAAATTTTTAATGACATAGATAAATATGGCCGAGTGGATTTGGACATCGGAACATAGAAAGGAAAATGTTAATCTCACCCTACTTCTACTATCATCATTTTTATTAGTATATGATTTTCGCGTATTAGATTATATGATAAAATAAATAATAAAAGTGAAGGGTGATTAATATTTTCCATATAAAAATAAGCAAATAAGAATCTCACCTTCCTTTTTTGATTATATTACACAAAAGGTGACTTCTCCGAATCCAATTTGAGCGCAATCTTCTCTCTGAAAAGAGATGGTGCCTGTAGATTGATATTTGCCTAAAGTACACGATCAAGGTTCGTCAAAGCATTCTTTTTGATGAGCTGGAGGTAGAGCTGTTAATCGAGCCGAGTCGAGCCGAGTATTTGGTTGCCGAGCTCGACTCGAGTTTAATTCGAGCCGAGCTTGACTCGAGCTCGTTAGGAAAACGAGCTTTAAAATGTGTTCGAACTCGGCTCGTTAAATGTACATGTGGCTCGAGCTCGAGCTCGAGCTCGTGCAAATTAACCTTAATAAAAATCTATAATTTTTAATTTTTATAATTTTGATTTCTAAAATGACAAATATGCCCTTCATTAACGAGCTCTAACGAGCTACTCGAGTATCAAACGAGCCGAGCTTACTCGGCTCGTTAACTAAACGAGCATGTTTCGAGTTCGAGCTCGACTCGTTAACCAAAATTAACGAGCCGAGCTCGAGCCTTAACGAGCCGAGCTCTAACGAGCTATTTGATTGACTTAACAGCTCTAGCTGGAGGTTAATCAATTGACCTTATATTAGTATGCTTCTCCGTCGCGCCATCCGGCCGAATACTCGTTTTATGTACGAACTTTCTTATGGATAGCGGCCGAATACTCGTTTAACTTTCTCATGGATAGCGGCATCTTTTTTTTTGTCAACTTCAAGAAACCTGACTATTGACTTTACAAACCTAAGTCCGCAGTACACCTCAAAAGCCATGGTAACTAGTGAGGGTACTGAGGAGACTTATAAACCCAACACCCAAACCCCCCCCAAGCGATGTGGGATAGAAACCCCACAGGGTGCCCCGCTGCTAAGACCTAACTAGACCCCAAGCCCCCCGTAACGGAGTTTCTGTCTTTTTTGTCAACTTCAAGAAACCTGACTATTGACTTTACAAACCTAAGTCCACAGTACACCTCAAAAGCCATGGATAGCGGCATCTGCTCTACTTGTTTGATGCAATACTCGTTTGTCGTTGTGTAACTGATGTCTAAACCCATACAGACGGAAACGACCTCCGACTTCGAGTTTCGTGATCTTTTCTTTTCTACCGAGAAATTAGATGAAATGCACAGCAATTAGGCTGGGCAAGACCACTACTCTCAAGATTTGAGTCCAGCCCCCATAATTTTTGTTTTTCTAACTTCCAACCCTTCCCTGCCGTCCCACATGCTGAACCCTGAACTTCATAAAATTCAGGGTATAGGGAGAACCCTACAAGCTCTTCACAAGTTTTATTTATTTTTGTTCTTACAGGGGAGACTTCAGCCCTCACAATAGCTCCGTCAGTGTTACTACTTACTAGTCTCACTTGGCTTTTTCTTTTTTTCTTTTTTTTTTAAAGAATTAGTAAAACAGAAGGCAAGTAAACTACAATCCCAATTCACTCCTGGTATACTCTGCTACAAAAGAGTCCACCATATCTATATTCTATACCACTGAGGAAAATGGTAATCCAGGTACCTCCCAAGTATATATACTCACAGACCGCCCGAGAATGTAGAGATAGCAAGTGACACAGATCCTAGACAGTGCCAAATCACCTGCACACATGATTTACGCTCACTAATTACGCCTTGCCAATCGAAAAATGTTCAAGGAAGCTAATATTGCCCAAGATCGCCAAATACTTTTTTTACTCATTATACTATGTACCAGAAGATATGAAACAAGAAGATATAACCAAAGCCCGCCTTCATCATACAACTTTCAGCTATCTTAGTAGTTAGCCTGTCGGATGCAAGAAGACATTCTCGAGCTTGCTTAGCAACTGAGGACGCATCATTTCGGCATAAAATAACTCTACTTGATGTACAACAAAGCAACAGATGTACTAAAAGAAACATCTCGGATGCTCTTCCTAATCCAAGTATCACTGCCAACATGTTACGCCTTAAAACAGCCGAAAAGTTGAACCGAAAAAATTAACGCACAAAAATATGCATAAGGCCCATTTCAAATTAGTAAACCATCCAAAACCATCTACATTCCAGGTCTCTCGTCTACTTCATCTTTTTATTTCTGGGGCCAGACAGAATACTAAGCGTGGCTATCCTACTCCCAGCTTTATTTATTCTCTTACTAATATTGCAGAAGAACCTGCCTTCAGATATCCCTTGCCAATCCAGAAAGATCAACATCCCCATCAGATTTACTTGGCCCTGAAGGAACTTCTTTTTGAGGTACTTCTATGGGAAAGCCCCGACTTTTAGCTGCAGAAGAAGAATCACCGCCATTAATATGAGGAGTTACAGGATCTCCAAACACATTGAAGAAGCCATTTTTTATCTCTTCAGCGGCTTCGAAGGCTCGACTAATGGTACCAAAAAGACTACGTCCAATTGCTTCAATGTCCCGATTTAGGCCTGGAAAGTTAATATCTTCTGAGTTGTCCAAACTCAATGCACCTTTAGCCATCTGGCCGGTGACATCTTCCTCAGTGTATTCTTTGTTCGACTGCACCAGTTCAGTGGGGCTGAAATCAAAACGGAACAGGTTTTGGAATTAAGATAAATCAGCAACATGCACAGATAGAATGCTACCAGAACCAGTAAAGTTGGTCTGTGAATTATATAATACCAGCTGCAAATACAGTCAAGATGAAAAAATCAAAAGAAATCAAAATCTGCCCACAAATGCTTTGCATATATTCCTCTGATTATAAGCAAGGCCTAGAGACACAAACCAAGATATGAAACAATTCTGGGAGAGGACCAATAAAGTTGCCATATAAATAAAGGAAATAAATTCGTTTGCTAAGAGCCTCTGCATGTAGTCAGCAGATGTTATTGACTCCTGCACTTAATTCACTTATCATACATTACTGATTCACCTTTCCCCTCACTCTTCTCTTGAAGAAGGCCTACTTACACCCTGTCATACAAAAATAGGGACCGAGAGAATTCTGATTCTGTGATGCCATGCTTGTCAGATGCAGATACTCTGCAGTAACATGCAACTATGAAACAAGTCAACTGAACTTCAAGCACAAGGAAGTTTAACTGGAGATGCTAAAGGACAAGTTCTGGGGGGAAAACACTCAAGAGATTTAAAACAAAGTGCCCAAACATGAACCTAAGGCACAACAACAAAACATTCAGCAGAACCAAAACCATATGCTTTGGAAAGGATTTATGTTATCTAACTTTGTAAAGGACTTATGTTATCTAACTTTGGAAAGGATTTCAGCAGCATTTATGTTATCTAACTTTGGAATGGACTTATGTTATCTAACCTTGGAAAGGATTTCAGAATCTTCTTGCAACCATGCTCGCCTGAAGATGCTTGGACAAGAATGCCATCAAAACCATATACTATTCACGTCACCAGGAATAACTCATTTTAAAAAAGGGAATAAAAATAGGAACAAAAATAGACTACAATAACAACGCAAACCTGGGGAAAAAATAAAATAAAAGTGACACAAATCCCAAGAGATGAAACGGACGTTGGAAAAAAAAACCCTAAATTAATCAGAACCCTAAATCTCAACAAAGGTGATCAATTCGCATAACCGTTAGCGAAAAAACTAGGGATTAAAAAACGTCAAATCCAATAAAAACTAGGGCAATTTAAAGCGAAGAAGAAAAATGGATTACCTTCCAACACAATCCTTGAAAATCTCTTCGGTTTTCTGACACTTTCTCATAAACTTTCCAGGCTCGACTTCCTCAGTGCGGCACTGAGTTTTGACAACTTTTCTGGTGGAGCACCGCTCGCCGGAGCTAGAGCTTGAGATACGAAAATCGCTAGCGTCAGAATAGGAGGAGGAAGAAGAACCGTCAGAGGCGGCTTCGTCATCCGTCCAGACCCAACCCATCGTTGCTGGTGTGGTTGCTTGCTTCGGGGACAATCCAGAAGGAGAAGGAAAACGTTTCTTCCGCCGGTTAATAAAAGCAGGACAATAATATTAATATTCGTAGTCAAGTCATTCACTAGCTTTCTGGAGAGAGCGTTATTGTTCAAGGAATTGAAGGTCAGAATTTAACACGTGAAAGATCAATGGTTGAGAAGAAACAAATTTATGTGTACACATAAAAATCAAGTGTACATTTCATTTTATTTATGTGCACGTATTTTATATTTGGGTTAATTACAGTTTTCCCCTCTAAACTTGACCCTTTGTAACACTTTACTCCCCTAAACTTTAAATATATATACTTTACCCCTTCATTAATTAGTCAAATGTTAGTGATGAATTCTCCATCCAAAAATTTAATAAAATGACATTAATTCCAATACATAATGGCTCTAGAATAATGTTATGCTTTTAATCAGAACATACATAATGGCTCTAGAATAATGTTATGCTTTTAATCAGAACATAAAGCATCTTATTAGAATAAAAACACAAAGTCACATGTTTTAAAAATTTTTAAAAAAAATAAAAAATGGCATAATACCAAAGAATTGAAAATTTGTATTGTCGAACAAAAGGATTTAAAAATTCCTAAAACTTTTGCGCAAGTTTTCCATTGCTTATCTTTCTTCCTTTAAATAGTAAATGGAGTGGTTTTGATAATTTTCATTTATGTTACAGCTTTCATAAGATTTTCATGAGTTAATAAAATGCCATTTGGTGTTTTTATACATTATTTTGTATTTTTTTTAAATTCTAAATTTTTAAAAAAGAAAATGAAGATTCTCTAAATACATTTTTATTTAGTATACACAGCTCTCGAGTGGTGTGATAAACACATTAACTTGCTTATGCTTTCTTTTTTTACAAATTTTCTAATTCTTTTTATTATCAAAAGGTCAAACACAGGATATTATTGTATTTAAATGAATTTGGCAATTATTGAAGAATTATGTCACAATTTTAAGAATTTGGCAATTTTAACAATTATGTCACAATAAAACACACGATATTATTGTATTGAAGAATTTGGCAATTTTATCAATTTTGTCACAATTGTTATATACATTTAAGAATTAGTCAGGGATATTTTTGAGTATGTAAAATATATAACTTCATTTTAACTGCATCAACAAGTTAATCACAATGAGTATAATATATACATTTGAAGTTTAGGGGGATAGAATGTTATTATGGAGCCAAAGTTTACGGGGGTAAAGTGTAATTAATCCTTAAAAAAAGTACGACGTTTAAACTCGAAAGCATTTTGCGGCCGTGTCCTGTGCTAAACGCACTTGCAAGCTCCAATAACTCTGACAAACCGGCCACCGAAAAGAATGAGGTGCATACTCAGGTTCCTATTACATCCAAAATCCGTAAACGATCAACTCTGCACTCAGGTCTCAAAATTCCAAAAGTGCACTTTTTCAGTTATCTCCAAATCCAACAGTGCAGATAAATCTCCGGAACACCCCATTATTGCCCAAAGAAACGACCGGAAGTTAGGCCCGCTCTTTAATGAAATCCTGGCCATTTTGGGAGCTGAAAATGAAATAACAGATCAAAATCCAACGGGGTTTTCGAGTGCAGAAGTAACGGACCTGAAAAGAGATGCTGTAGGAGCACGGCCGTCACAGGGCCTGCAAGATATTTGTTTAAATTCGCAAAAGAGAGTAGAACACCAAGACGAAAGTTTACTGGTTTCCGAGAATACAGTAACGGAAGTTTCGGATGGAATTGATGTCAGTCCCATGGTCCATAAGGTTACTGAGATTGTTAGAGGTGAAAATAGGTCCAAATCAATGGAGGAAAAGTTGGAAGAAGCCGGTTTTGAGTATAATGTGGAAATTGTTGAAAACGTTCTGAAGAGATGCTTTAAAGTTCCTCAATTGGCTTTGAGGTTCTTTAATTGGGTAACTTTGAAAGCAGGGTTTCGTCCCTCAACTGAGACATACAATATAATGATCTACATTGCGGGGGAAGCGAAGGACCTTCGTTCGGCTGATGTATTACTAGAGGAAATGGAGAAGAATTCATGTCAGAAAGATATTAAAACGTGGACTATTCTCATAGATCAGTATGGGAAGGCGAAGTTGATCAGCAAAGCTTTGTTGACCTTTGAGAAGATGAAGAAATCTGGTCTCCAACCAGATGTGATGGCTTATAAGGTTATGTTGCTAAACATTTGTAAAGCTGGGAAAGGGGACATTGCGTTGGAGTTTTACAAGGAGATGATCCATGGAAATATGAGAGTGAGCTCGGGTTTGTATCAACAACTACTTAAATGCTTAGCATGCTCCGGGCATGTTGATGCTGTTTATGCTGTTGGTGATGACATGATAAAAGTTTCGGAGATTCCTGAACACGTCATTTATGGTTTCATGCTGAAGAGTTTCTGCATTGCTGGACGCATTAGGGAAGCCTTAGAATTGATCCGCACCTTCAAGGATAAAAGTGCAAGCCTTGGATCTGAAAACATCAACACTTTGGTCAAAGGATTGTGTAGGGCAGATAGAATTGCTGATGCTTTGGAAATTGTGGATATTATGAAGAAAAAGAACTCTGTCGATGAGGAAATGTATGGAATCATCATTAATGGTTACTTGAGAAAAAATGATGTTTCTAAGGCATTTGATACTTTTGAGAACATGAAAGTTTCAGGATGTTCACCCACTGTGTCTACCTACACTAATCTGATGCAACATCTGATCCGCATGAAAGAGTTTCAGAAAGCCATGGAACTTTATAATGAAGTGATGGATGTTGGTGTACAATTGGATAGCGTAGCAACAACAGCAATAGTTGCAGGGTATATTAGTCAAAACCGCATTTCTGATGCGTGGCAAGTGCTTAACAATATGTTGGAGAAAGGGGTCAGACTGACTAAAAGGTCTTACTCAATATTCATCAAGGAGCTTTGTAAAGTTTCTGCAACAGATGAGATTGTCAATATGTTGATCCAGATGCAGGCTTCACAGGTTAAAATAGGAAATGATATCTTTCAGTTTGTTATACTTTATATGATGAAAAAGGGAGAGATGGATAAGGTAAAAAATATAAAGCAGATGCAGAAAAGCTGCAACATTTTTTCCAAAGAAGAGGACTCACCTACTGCTGATATAGCGATTCAACCAGAATCAAATGCAACGTTAAATTTCAAACAACTAGAGCAACAATGTTTAGATTGTAATGTGGTGGAGTCAACATCAAGTTCCTGTAACCAAGATGATTTGCATGAAGTTAACCGAATCTTGTCATCCTCAAAGGATTGGTGGTCTCTTCAAGACAAATTGGAGAAACGTGCTATACAGTTCACCCCAGAACTTGTGGTGGATACTTTGCGAAAGTGCAGCTTGCATGGTGGTGCCGCACTACGATTTTTCTCATGGGTTGCAAAGCAAAGTGGTTATAGACACAATACTGAGGCCTACAACATGGCTATTAAACTCTCAGGACAAGTAAAGGATTTTAAACACATGAGAAGTCTCTTCCACGAAATGAGGAGAAATGGCTACTCAATAACATCTGATACATGGACAATCATGATAATGCAATATGGTCGAGTGGGCCTCACAAACATTGCCCTCAATACTTTCAGAGAGATGAAAGCTAGTAGTTGTAATCCTAATGCAAGTACGTACAAGTTCTTGATAATATCTCTTTGTGGTGAAAAGGGTAGGAATGTTGATGAAGCAATCTTAATCTATCAAGAGATGATTAAAGCAGGGTTTCAACCTGATAAAGAATTACTAGAATCTTACCTTGGTTGTTTGTGTCAAGTTGGTAAACTGTTGGAGGCAAGGAGGTGTGTCGAATCTCTTCGAAAAGTTGGTTTTACAGTTAGTTTGACCAGATCGCTGTATATAAGGGCCCTTTGTCGTGGAGGAAGGCTGGAAGAGGCTTTAGAGTTAATTGATGAATCTGGTAGCGAGAAGCATACTCTAGAACAGTACACGTGTGGTAGCCTAGTAAACGGACTACTACGAAGAGGACGAGTTGAAGAGGCAATGTCAAGGGTGGAATCGATGAAGCAGGTTGGCATCCACCCTACTGTCCATGTTTATACATCACTAATGGTCCAGTTCTTTAGGCAGAAGCAGGTATCTAAAGCTTTAGAAACCTTCAAGGAGATGAAAGAGATGGGATGCCAACCAACAACTGTTACATATTCTGCAATTGTACGTGGATATATGGAGATGGGAAAGATTACAGATGCCTGGGAGATTTTCCGTCATATGAAGCAAAATGGACCATTCCCTGATTTCAAGGCTTACTCAATGTTCATTGCTTGTCTTTGCAGAGCAGGTAGGTCTGAAGAAGCTCTTCCACTTTTTGATGACATGTTGGATGCTGGGATACTTCCTAGTACAATAAATTTTCGAACGGTTCTCTTTGGGCTGAACAGAGAAGGCAAACACGATTTGGCCCAAATTGTACTGCGGAAAAAGTTGGATCTTAAATGTCGAAGAAAACTATCGTCGTAGGTTGACATATATGTTGCTCCTTTTTTTTTTTTTTTTCGGTTGGCGGTTCCTTATTTGTCCAGCGCTTTTTTTTTTCCAATTTAAAAAAGAAGCCGAAAAAAAAAAAATCGGGTATAAAAGGGTAACATGACGCTACTTCCTTTCATTTAAGTCACTTCGCATATGTTCCTTAGTAATACAATATTAATTGGACAATTGTGAAGATTAAAATTGTCCCTGATTGTTTTCGACGACAGGCTTCACCAAATTTCGTCTTTTGTTGTTAAAAGAGCAAAGCTTAAGAGATTTATTCTGCCAATCCAGTTTAGTCCACCAGGAATATAATGTACAAAACCTTTTCTTACTACAATCTGGAAGCAACTCTTAGTGACATGTCGTTCATCTATGACACAATCAGGCAATAAGGTTTATACAGCAGCAGAAAGCTGGCGGTCGTCAAGTCCCAGACTAATAGATAAATGTGGTCTCTTCACAAAATTTGATCACACAAGCCACTCGATTGTGTTTCTGGCCACCAAGTCATTTGGTTGAGCGTTTAGTCGAAGCATCACCACAGTAATGACACCTGCAAACACAAGGACAGAGAAGCAGCAATTTGAGGAAAAAAGAATGCATGCAAAGAACCAGATCCTTCTGAAATGAATAACGCGACAAGTGAACCAGAGATTGACAGAAGAGTAGAAAATACTGAACTCACAAAGACATTACAAAAATACATCTGACCCAACAAAAAGGCACTCCTACACCACCCCCCACCCAAAACCAAAAAAAAAAAAAAAATGAAGACAACAACTATAACACACATAGCGCAAACAAAAATATAGGGAAAAAAAGATCCACCGGGAAAATACTAAATAAGGAGACTTCTTAAGCACAAACTTCCTGTAATTGTTGATTATAATATGAAGCATGAAATTTAAACTTAACCTTCTAGAAAAGTATACTCCTTTCTTGCATCAGGGATATCAGAAACTCTTGGTCTGGTCTAGTATGACTGAGTACCTTTGCAAAAACATGACTATCTTGACATAGCTACTCATATTGAAATTAAAAAGAAAAAAAAAAGAATCACAGTTTGTCATATATTCCTAAATTTCAAAGTTGGCAGGAAACACCAAAGTAATTCAGAAGACCAAAGAGCTGTATGCCTGTGTTAGAGCTTCTTAATGATCTCCTCATTTGCCCGCTTGTAGTATGTCATTCTCTGGATTGAAGATATCGCTTCTTCATACTTTCTACTCTGAAATGCATCTGCGAAGGACTTAGACCAATGTTCCAGTTTTTTCCATATCTGCATAGATAGAAACATAGATTGCACAAGTCAAAGGTCAAGATGTCAAAAGCACTTAGATCTGCACTTCTGCCTTGATAAAAATCATCAATGATACCGATATCTATTTGGTGTTGGTTTACCTTTTATGGAGGCACTTTTATATCTTTTCACATGATAAACTACTCAAAGCCTATCCTAGAACATGAGAAAACATATGCAACCATTCAAAAGAACGATCTTTCCACCTCCCTCTATTTCATGCACTACATAAGAGTTCATTCCATATTAGAAGTTTCTTGGCATGGATTATGAAGGTAATCGGACAAGATTTTAAGGTTTACTTTGAAAACCTTAAATAAGGGGATAATATTGGTTAATTTGGTTCTAAATTCAAATTTGAGCTCAAGAATTAACTGTTTTTCCTTGACTTCTTCTTCTAGGAACCTAAACTGATTTTAGTTTCTAGGACACTGTGAAAATGCGTATTTTCCCTTTTTTATAATTCAATGCTCTTTGCTGGAGGCCCAACATGAGTTTCCTGCACAAGATCACCAAATTACAAAACCCAGTTCATACCTGTGCCTGAATGTGATTTAATGCCTGTGTCTCTGCTGCTTCTTCAACAGCTTCTCTAATTTCCATGATCTGCAGTTTAAGCTGATTGTCACTTACGATATCACAAACTTAATGAATTTCAGGCCTTTCCCACTTGCTGATAAATATGCAGGCGATCGGTTCACTTATAAACTTTATCAGATAAGCATGCTTATCTTGAAAAAGAATGACTACAATTTTTAGAATCTTCCATAAAAAAATTTACTTTATCTACATGAATCATGAAAAAGGTTAGTACAGTTCGAACTATGTGCATTATTCTCTCTTTAATCTCATGCAATGAGATTCAATATGCAAATTGCTGTAAAATGAAATGCGTTTCAATATCTATTTTTTAGCAAGATTCGTCAGTTGAGAATGTCAATCACTAATTCTTCGAGAGGAAGCAGTGACACATTGGTTTAAGTAGTCTGGGAAAGCTCAATCTGCCAAAATATCAAGGCAGTCTGAAGATATCATATGAGTTAGCAGGATTCTAACTATCCATTAACCTTAACTTTATAATGGAACTTTTGTAAAGCCTCACATCATTCTATATGCATTTGAAGCTAATTGTAACCTATGCAATGTCTAGGTAATTGGAGAAACAGGCAAACAAAGCAAAAAACATGTTAAATACAAGAATTATTACGTTTAAGAGAGATTACCTCAGCAAGTAACTCAGGGTCTGAAATCCTGCCCTCTTCGTCCACCTCCAGACCTTCAAGCTTCAGCTACAAAGTTGGGAAAGAAATTGAAAAGCAATCACAATGATACTAGTAGTATACAACAAATAGTAGTGCTGATGTCAGTGCAGAGACATGTATGGCTAACAATGTGGGAAACTTATATTAACATAGTCAAAAAATAAAACACACAACTGTTGTATTAAAAATTAAAACATCAACAGGTTTTCATGCCTTATTACAACAAATGCTGAACCTTTATGTTTACATAGTTAAACAATTATACAATCCAGCAGTAGTAGTACAACATATTAGCACATACTAAGAAGGAAACCTCTTGAACATATTCAACCTTTTGATGTTCCTTTTGAAGGTCCATTTCCCTGTATCATTTGGTTAACCAGGAGAGGCAAAGCTTCTTAACTTTCCCATTTGTTGTGTAGTTATGACACCAAAGTGATAAGCTAGCCTATCTAACTGATTTTCAGCCATCAAAAGGACTTGTGCTAGTTTGATGCATTATCAATCATTAAACTTGCTAGTTTGAGCCACTAAAATTGTAGAAGGTGAAAGACTATTGTGAGCAATTTCCATGAATTTGGGTAATTCATAATCAGAAATTTGTGTAAAGGACGCACTATTCTTTGCTCCTACAATGACACTCTTTCACAAGAAAGCAATAAAACCTGCAAAAAGTCTCAGAAGAAGAGCTATTTCTATCATCAAAAAATATTGAAACAGTTCATAGTGCATCGTCTAAAAAACATAACCTACAAGGTACACAGCTCTTGACAATGTGTCGCTGAGGGTCCGATAAGCATCAGTCACCCGCGCAGATTGTTCAGCAGCAAAGTCCCGTTCTTTCTAACAGAGACAGCAACAAAAAACCAATTAATATGAGAGGAAAAAACTCGACAGTAAGCATATGAATATAAAACTAAAAGGGACTGAAGCAAAATATAGTTTCCCAAGGAAGAACCTTGGATTTGGTGTGAACAAGATCAGGATGCAGCTTCTTCTGCCAATCTTTGTATTTGCCCTCCAAATTTTCGACCTTGACATCGTATTTCTTCTCCCTAGAAATTATTGGACAGGAAATTTAGTGACGCTTTAGAGATAGAATCGTTCTAGAATAAAACTGGAGGATGTCTAGCACGGAACGTCTCATTCATATGGGAAAATAATGGGGAACTAAAAAAAACATCACAAGCACCCCGAATACGCAAGAAAATTAGGGCTGTAAATTAAGTTTTAAAAGAGAGGCGATAAAAAACTCACACTCCTAAAATCTGGAAGTAATCAATGGAAGGATCAGGAGGTTGGACGCTGCGACAACCGTGACAAACCAAAAACGGCACCGCACTGGATGCAACAGCATTACAATTCCAGCACTTTGAATTGGCCGCAGGAGAACTTGCAATCGAGCAGAAGAAACCGGAGTTTAGACCGTGGAGCCCTGAATGGAGTCTCGGGGTTTGGAAAACTCTAGAAGACGGAGGAGAATGAAAAGAATAAGAATAATTTCCTTCTATTTGGAATTGGGGAGGAGATAAAAGAAGAGAGGAAAATTGCGAGAGGGAACTTCGTTTGGAAGTGATTTCGGAAGAAAAGGGGTCGGCGGTGGTGGCGGAAGGATAAGGTACTGAAGCGCTGCCGCGGTGGAGGAGGTTGGTCGAGAGTGGAGTTAGAGAATGGAGCTTCTTCCACATTTTGCACTTCTAATCTACACCCAAAAATAGAAAAAGAAGTGATGACAGAGAGAGTAAGTTGTTATGTGTATTTACTGTTTGCGCTGGGCAAGGGCAGTAGAGTAGGGGAAGAAACTTCCTACTCTTGTGATAGGATTCTTCGTAGTTATATTTCACGGCTTCGGTAATTCATAGAATTAGCATGCACGGCGGGTTTATGGCCTACGGTTCGGTGTTTCCATTTGAGAATAGCAGCAGAAGACAGATCCTTGTACGTACATGTTTGCAGATGTTTCTTGTACCATCAACGGTTGAGTGGAAGTTGGCTGCTGCTAATCAAAAAGCAACCGTTGAAGTAGCCTAGGATGGTAACGGGGCAGTGTGCTCGTGGGGGCCTAATGGGGCGGGGCATGGAGGGGGAGAGGGAATTTTTTCCCGTCATTTAGAAATGGGGCGGGGGATGGGAAAGTATACCTCCGTCCCATCCCCGGCCCGTGACCCGCTAAAATATATATATAAATAAATAAATATGTATATAATTATATATAATATTTAATTTAATTAGTTACAAATTCATGATAATGATATTATTAATTATATGTATTATCTAATATTTATTAGTATAAGTAATATAATTGATATTATCAATTATACTAATAATTATATATGTCTATTAATAAAAATTATTAATTAGTTATACTAAAGTTACTAATATATTTATACTAAATTTTTAATTACACTTAATACAATAGCATTTTTTTTCTCAAAAAAAAATACAAGTATAATAATAAATTAATGATTATATTTATACCACAAGTAAAAACTTGACTACTTTAGGTATATTTATTTCATCATATTGAATTGTATTCAAATAACTTTTGTTTGATTGTTTTTATGAATTTCAATTGTAAAATTACAATGAATAATAACTTAGTGATGTATTGATATTTTAATATTTAATTATTTGTTAAAATTTAACTATAATAAAATTATATAACAAATTTTTATTACCTCCACGGAAAGCGAGAGTAGGGGCGGGAAGAATTAATAGCTAGCGGGGCAGGGGCAAGGGACCCGTTGCCATCCCTGCCTACTCGTGGTACATTTCCTGTCTCCTATCAACCAACTCCTAATTGCTGATACTACGTTATCAATATCATCTGGTAGTTACAAAAATTATTACCTACTTGGTAAATTTAATGATAAATGGTACAAAGATTGACACTACTATTTGTCAACTCTACTCCTCATTTTCAAGATGATGACTGCCGAGAAAGAGAGCTGAAGCAGCAGAGCCGAACTTTCCTGTTTTTACTACTCCTTGCCTCATCTCCGGCAGCATCATTGGCATCCGGACTAATAAATATATTCTCTTCATTCATTGTCTTCTCCGCAAGCGTTAATTCCGTTCTCTGATTTTGAGATGAGAGCGAAGCAGCATGGTCAATCTCACGAGGACCAGAAACATTCTCAACAGGCGATGCTGGAGCTATTTTATTATGGTTGGCATCCCTGGAGTGCGTATGTCTGATAATGGATTGAATTAGTGGAATAAAATGATAAATCAATGGTAAGAAACAAACTATTGATATGAAAAGAATACCTGATACCCCGGCTACTGGAGCTGTTCCTGGGTTCATCTGCAGCAATCATCACTTCTGGATCTTTCTTTTCTGTTGGCTGACCATGTGTCTCCACATTTTTGCAGATATGATCAGCCTCTGAGGAGACCGCCTCTTCGGCCTCATTAATTTCCAAATTTTGTGATTCTTCTTTAGGGATGCCGGGCAATATCCTGGTTTCATCATTTGATCTGCATCCCTGGAAAACAGATATTACATCATCCAATATTCTCAGAGCTTGTTCAACCTCCGGGCGAATAACGACTTTCTTATCGTCAGTCCAAAATCCAGAATCAATTTGATTCGTGGGTAAATAAATAGATCTATTGTGATCTAATTCAGCTAAACATCGACTTTCTTCACTATCATTTTCCTTAATCTCCTCGATCTCACCATGTGATTTTCTATCTTGAACAAACGAATCCCCAGCTTGGGAATTAACTGCAAGCTCATGGTTATGAGCCATCTCTTGACCACTTCTAACTTTTTCTTTCTCTTCTGGTTCTTCTTCAAGCAGAGAGGCTGTATCATTATTCATTTCTGGTTGAGGAGTCTTGGTAGGTAAACCATTTGAGTAAAGGGCTTGACGAATTCGAGCATACAGTGGATCTTTCAAAGCTTTGGCAAAATCTTCATCACCTTTTGCAACTGAAGCAACTTCCTGCAAGAGTTCCAAGGATTATGCATCTGAGGAAAGCAGATACTAGGCACCAAAAGATCCAAACCCAACACTGAAAGTTAAAACTGCAAGGACTTGTGCACACTTTTCAAACTCACTGGGCAAATGATTTGGCTTTGGGATAAAAAGTCATAGACAACTTCATCTCTTTACCATTACTTCAACCAGAGATCCTACTTGGCAAGAGATGCACTCAAAGTACCAGGCTTGCGGTAAGTTTTAACTTTAGCTATGTATATGCATACAGTTTCAGGATCCTAGGAGTAACATTAGTAAGAATTTGAGAGAGGAACTATATGGACCTCCTAATCAAAATAAGAGGCCCTGTTCATGCCACCATTAGATGAATGTTCATGAAAATATGAAATGCATGTGTCACCAATAGGAATGCAAGTAGAGACTTAAATTGTTTTAAGAAAGATATCTCTAGAAAAGCATTACTGACCTTTTTATAGAGCCTGAAACCACTTCCTATGATCTGCCTTGAAACAAAATTAATGAGTGCTGGAGGAACAAAGTTTAGTTTAACATCCACGGTTGCTATGGACCTAGAATATTTGAATTAAAGAAAAAAATTGTAAGCCAGAAACAGAAAACTAAGTTAAGTATGAATATTAAACTCAAGATGCACTGAAATATAAGCCTTTTTATAAACTCAAGATACATGTGATCTTTTCATAAACAAAATTCTTTTTCCACATGTTTAAACACTTGAAGTAAAATTTCATAAAAGTAGTCAAAATGCAGTTGCCATGTTGGTTATACATGCGTAGATACACAGATAGATAGATTCATCCTTGTATAATTAAATCCTCATGTCAGATCTATTATGTATTTCTGAATTCTTTCTATCATTGTCCTCCAGTTATGTAATTAACAAGTCATTTATCTTTCAGGTCATGGAATAGAATGGATCTACAAGCAGCACTTAACAGTACCAAATTTTTATCTATCATTCTATAATAAAGGTACATGATATTTAACCAAAACTGCTTACCGGAAGTAAGATCTATTTGCAGAAACTTTCTGTAAAACACCACCTCCCACCACATCAATTCGGACAACATCTTGTGCATCAGGTATCCCTTCTCGAGTGAAACCATGAGTACTTGTATCAATGCTTTCCAAGTCAGATATCTGAGTAGACAGAAAAGTGCAGTTTAAGATACGGTTCAAGAATAAGGGACCCAGAAAAGCAAAGGAGAAAACACAACTTAGACAAGATAACGTATTGTTAAATTCCTACCGAGTTCAAAAGCCCAACAACCAGATCATCTTGTAAGTATTCAAACTCAAAACAATGGACTAGAGCCTCCCGTGTCAACAATGGCCATGAAATCTTCACTCTTCCTTCCAAGTAATTGAGCACATCAGAAGGCAAGGTATGACTTATATAGAGCAACTGAAAATATTTGGTTTTACCTAAAAACAAACCTCACTAAACATATCTGTTCACCAATTCTGACCTTTTGCAGACACTGGGAAGAGATGATCTTGAAACTTGGAATGCTAATCTGTGGCCACCTGGTATAAAAGATACAACAGAATGATGTTATTACAAAAATTCAAAATTGGAGCGGTAGAAAGCAGACAAAGATTTTGAGTAATTTTAACCACATCACCAGGTTACAATAAACCAAAAAAAAGAGTCATTTACAGAACCAATGTACATAATTTTCAAATACATCCAATATGAAATGTAAAAATTTATTATAAAGCTATTACAGGTTGATTAGGGATATAGCATAACTGGATTGCAATATCTGATGGTACTAGATTGCATCTTTTCCTTTTCCCCTTAACCATTTTTGTTTTCCCACACCTACTGCAGGAAATTGTTAGGGAAGAAAATGCTAAAGCTCATAACTTTAGGCAATATTAGGTAATTACTTCAAAAACATTTCAACAGCCAAAAGGATGAACAGGATTTGATTCACACAAGTTGTCTGGTTGTACTCCAAATGTCACTGGCCTAGAATCCAGCAAGCATGGTATCACGTCACTTTTATTCTAAGAGCTACCAATGTGCTTAATGAATTCAACAGTACTGTTGTAAATGCAACAGCCAAGCTACAGCTCAAGCATATCAGATGCTGCTCCTTTCATAGTTTGTGGTAGCAAAAGCAGGTGTATCCCTGCCTAATTCTGCTTACCCAGTCGAGATGATCTTTTCAGAACACTAAACAAATTTCAACAGGTAACAAACCCAAGATTGAATAAGCATATCCTGTGTCATTATAATGTTAAACAATGGCACATATATCTGGAAGCAACCTTTACCATTTTTGAAACAAGCCCACCTCCCATGAGATGCATAGACCTGCAAGTGAATAGAAAAACCATTTGAAAGTTCTCAATAGCAATCAACACGGAATGTGGGACTCAACCAAATGTGCATTCAACATGGAAGAAGAGGGAGATCAGTTCAGCAAATTAATGTAGCTTACAAACATCTAAAGGCCCATCTACATAGCCTTCAACAAGAAGGGTATGAAATGGAGTGCCTTCTGGTCCTTCTCTATACATAACACGAAATTCGTCAGTATCCTGTTTCACCTGACAAAATAATATGGTAATAGTATCATTACCACACTTCTTTTCACCAGAATGAAAACTGCAAGCAATATGAATAGAGACATACTTTCCAACCACGATGTGAAGCGTCACTGTGTTTTGACCTCTGATCATCCACAGAGGCACTCCTTAACATTCCCAGAAAATCTGAGACTTCTTTGGTTCTCATTTCTGCAATATTGTCGATATAATCTACAAAGCATGAATATCAATGTTTAGTATGATTTAGTTGCATAAACTTTAAAGTGAGCTAAACTATTGGAACTTAAGATTTTGGAAGAGAAGCTTCTAACCCCAGCCTTCATTCTCCACTTTTGATGAACGTAAAATGTGATCTTTAACGAGTGTCCCAAGTGTCTCCACGTCAGTAAGATCATGAGAACAAAGTGTTTTATCCAGCCTATCTCGGTAAAGTGAGATGCCACTGTCCTCCCTCATTTTTTGCTTCACCAATTAAAAAGTGATATTCTTCTCAATCCTTAAAGAGGCAAACCAGATACAGCTACGAAGAATTATTAATATTTCATTTGAACACTATAGCGTATGAATCTATGTGCTACATAATGCTAAAGTATAATTTGCTTTTGTTCTACTTCTTCCCCATAAAAGCAGAAATGACGATTGAATACAATCAACACATCATTGATTCAAGAAATACCATCAACCAAGAAACCGGCCCCTCAAGTACTAAAGCGTTAAAGAATACATCCATTTGTCATATACTGAACTTCCTAAACATACTAAATAAATGAATTGGCAGTAAGCTAGCAATTTGTCGCCCAAACTTTCTCATTTGCACAAATTAGGAGGCAAAAAAGGAAAGAGACTGAACAATAGAAAGATTAACTATAAAACGCCTAGAACGTATAATCATCTATAAAAATATTTCGGAAAAACTTTTCTTTTTGCCTCCATTCTCTATAATCCGGGGAGAGGGAGGAAACATTATCCAAATCTTAACTGCAGTAAAGACGTACATAGTACACAACAACCTCAAGTTGCAGCGATAACCTGATTCCAAACAGCCGCAAGTGCAACATAGTCAAAATAAGCATGAACTAGAACCACAAAAGATAAATAAAAAGCTGACACTTTCAAAACTTTCAACCCAGAACAAATATATATCTTTAAAAAGATCAAAAGCAGTTGTATAATACTGAAAAGCACCAAACCAGCTAAAATATGCATGTCTGAAGACAGAAGTATTACCAAATTAAAGACAAACTCACATGCAATTGATGAATCAAGAAAATCAGGTAAAGTTTTTGGTGTAGTAAGTTCTGAAACAGGAGAGCATGACCCACAAAGAAACTTGTGACAACACTGCACAGTTGTAGATCTCGACAGATGTTTTAGGCAAAAAGAGACAAGATCAGCTGATGCGAGACCAACTAGAAGGATATGTAACATGGGTTTTTCTTGAACACATCGAATTCAAAGACGGACAGCAGAATCATCGTCTAGTGTTAGCGAAATCACATCACATCTTCCAAAATCTATTAAGTTAGAGGCAAAAAATAGAATACAGCCCGATAAAATGAATGTTGCACGGCATGGAGTTTGTTAAAGAAATGAGGACAGTTGGGCCCGTGTTCTACAAAAGCACAATTACTTTTGGAATCTCTGCTTCTTACACCACATTAATTATTGACTTTCATACGCGTTTTATTTTTTTTCTCTTTTGATGTAACTGCAGTCAATTGTTTGCAATCATCTCTGACTAGATAGATCACAGTAGTCCCTAGCCCAGCCCCTATTTTTTTTTTTTTTCCCGTTCAAATACTATGATGGAATAACTGAAGTGGATAAATAATGTCTCTTTTACTAACATACATGCTTGCTTTTACTTTTATTGCTGTATCAACCAATAACATATCCCATTTTCTCCATCCTTAGCAGGGTGAAACTTTATCCAGAAATGATTGTTGAGTTCCTTTGAAACATTTCATCATGATTCTTTCCGCACTTAAAAAAATAATTGTGGGTTTTGACCAGGAAAAGAAAAAGAAAAAGAAAACAATTGTGGGACAAGGTTGTCCTGTACGATTGTACCATACGGCTCCTGCCGTAAAAATTCTGTGAATAATAGAGGGAATTAGTTGGATGTTTATCTAAAATTTTGCTCTATCTTACTGTAGAAATTTTTAAAAAAAAATTTGAAATGTGTTTTTTTTTAATATTTTGAAGTGTATAGCTTAAAAACTTTGAAATTTTTTTTGAGATAACTGTAGCTAAAGTTTTTAAAAAATTTATAGCAGACAAACATGACAAAAAACTTGGCTTCCAAACAAGGCCTAGATTGCAAGTTGCGGGTTTATATAGGGATAATTTCATAAACCTCTCTTGAGATTTCTAACAATTACAACCACCTCCCTTAAAAATTATGTTTACCTCTCTTGATGTTGTGAAAAAACTATAATAGTTTTGACAACTCTACAAATCCTAAATGACAAGCGGATGTTAAGGAAAAAGAAATCAGCATTTTAAAACAAATATTTTTTATCCAATAATTCTAATTTCATATCACTTAATACATTATATTCAATTATTAGATGATTTAAATGAACTTCTTGCTTAGTTTCATAAATAACCTACTAGTGGGGATGCATTTATTTGTTTTACAAATCAAATAAGGACAATATAGGACATTCATTGAACTTTTTGTACATACATCGCCATTTATTATGAAAAAAAATATTTCTTAGGTGAGGTTTCTGTAAATTTTCAAACTTTAATGCAAGTGGCTGCAATTATTATAAATCTCAGAGGAGGTTTTTGCAATTACCCCTTTATACAAAGCCAAACACTTGGGCAGGCTTGGTTTGGTCAAATTTTACCACATCTTTATTGTATCTTTAACGTTTAAATTAGTGAGATGGAATGACAATTTTGAACCATCGATCCGCTCAAGTCTACCCAAATTTTTGTCTTATACAAAATGCTGACCGCTTCTACCCAAAAAAACAAAAACAAAATGCTGACCGCAAATGGGTGCTTGGACTAAAGGTAACAGACGCGGATGGGAGAGTGGCATACAGAGGGCTGACACGCGTTGATTACCGAGTTGGGACAGATTTGGGTGCTTCAAAGTCTAAACACAGAAGGAAATGGACGGTGCATTGCGCCACCCATAGTTATTAAACCCAACCCGGGAAGGAACCCGGCGAAGGAGGTGGGTCAACGGGTTACTGGTTTAACCGGTGGATGAGTGATTGAACCGGTGGGTCACTACATATATTTAAATATTATATTTCATAATTATTTATATCAGATATATGATATAAATTGTAATAAATAATGCCATAACAAAAGCTCATTTAATTTAATTTGTTATAAAATAATTAATTCATATAAGAATCAATCAACTATAAAGTTATTTATTAATATACCAAACTTCAAGTGTAAAATTTTATCTATATTTAGTGTAATTATCTAGCTTATTTATGAATTTTAAGTGTAAAAAATTATTAAAAATAATATTTGTCTTTAAATGAATTATGTAATATGTTATTTTTGGATTCCATTTTATAACTTATAGAGTTTGGAGGGTAATAAATTTTTATTAAAAGATTCCAAATAAATTTGTTTTAGAGAAAAAAAGATAGAATTGAAAAAACATTTATATATCATAATAAAGCTACTATATCAACATATATGGTAGTAGTTTGGTGGTAAGCAGGCGGTAGTGTTGGGGCAGAGGTCCGAAGTTCGAGTTCCAACAATAGCAATATAATTTTTCCACAAAATTCGATTAGTGACAAAACCGGCCAAAACCGGCCGGGTTTCCGGTTTAACCTGGTTCGACCGCCGGGTCGCTGACAAAGTCAACGGTCTCTTTGCACAAACGATCTGATTCCAAACCCGGTCCGGTCCACTGACCGGTCCACCGGTTTGACCGGTTCGACCGCCGGGCCGGGCCGGGTTTAATAACTATGGCGCCACCTTTAAGCGGTTGGTGAGCATGATCGATCCGCCAATGCACGTGGCGACTCGCCAAAGGAGAGAGTTCTTCAGACTTGCGCAGGTCAAAGCGGTGGAATAACATTGGATTGCTGTCTTTGTAGAAATTATTTTGAGGAAAAAAATATTAAAATAAAAGATTGTACTACTTCCTCAAAATTCTAGTCACACTTTGAGAATTCAACTTTTTATATCAATAATAATGTGTTTTTCTAGTACTTTCGCTTACACTCTCTCCTCCGTACCCTCCAACCCATCCCTCCCTCCTCACTATCAGTTTTTTTTTTTTTTTTTTTGGTAAGCAAGAGGACTGTAATTTTTGAATTTCTCTTTTCAATCTTAACCCCTCAAAATTCAAATTTTGGATTTAAATGAAACACGAAGTTGATTAAAAGTAGGGATAATATTGAAAAAAGATATCAACAAAAAAATTTTAACTTTTTAAACATAATAAATATCTTGAAACATCTCAAAATGAAATGTAAAACAAAGATTTTGGAACGGAAAAGAGTATCGAGGTTTTGTGGCGTTTATCAAACAAAGAATCATGGGCTTCTTCTTTTCAAACGTAATACGACTATTACAATTTTCACAATAGACTGTTCGCTTATTGAGTGGGATTTGTCACGATGGAGTCCCGACAAAGGCCCAGTGCAATTTAGCCTGTCTATCATCTGCTGAAATCTGTTTAGGCCCTCGAAAAACTAATGACCCAACATTTATTCAGGAGAGGGAAAAAAAAGGAAAAGGTCAAAAATTTGGTGTGGCACTTAAAGAAAATTTATTTATATTTTTAAGGGCTCCATATTATAGTTGTTATAACGATTTTATAAAATTTCTTTATGCTTATTTGGGAAATCTCAAAATTTTCATCAATTTATCGAATTATATTAGTTTCTGATTTGCACCATAACATTATCACGACAATAACAATTCTCTCCTATTTTCTATGTTAAACAATAGACTTATGAATCTCCAATTTTCAACGAGTTTCTACTTGAATCAACCCATCCAAAGCCGAGAAGTACCTAGCACTCACTATCTTAAAAATTCAAGATACCACATTATTTTCGTATTCATTTGCTTTGTATTTATATAAACTCACCCACAACTCAGGGCCCCATAAAATGAAAACTAATATAGTTTTTGTCTGCTAAAAAAAAGGAAAGAAAAGTCAAGGAAAGTAACTTTCCTATAATTTTTGAATGTTTATTTGTTAGGAAACTTATGGAACTCACCACATAAAAATTTCTTATAACAGTTGATTTTCCTGTAAAATTTTTTCTTGCTTAATTGATAGGAAAGTGAGTCATAGGAAAGTTTCAACTAATTAATTTTTTTTACAACTCCTTTCTTTCTAATAAGCTTCTTCCATTCTAAGCTTCTACCTAAATTAGAATATCTTAGAATTTATCATTAAAAAAAAACCGGCTTATAGCTAGACATTCTATGCTCCTTTTTATGTCTACATATCTGTGAAATAACTTGTACACACATATAACCTTATTATTAAAGAATGAGATTAATTTAGAAGTAAACAATTCTTCCAATATGCAAAATGTTATATCTATTACATGTTTTTCTATAAATATATAATGCAAAAAATGAAGAGATTTAATATTGAATATTTTATACTGACGAACACACTATCCAATTCTTTCAATGACTTTCCAACTAAACAAACAAAATAATTTGTATTCTCTTGCATCATTTTCTTGTTAACCAAACACATGTGAAAAAGTTAACTTTCTTTTTCCTCACCTCACGTCACTTTATTTTTCCCTGCAGTCAAACAAATTGAGCCTAAAGAAAAAGAAAAAGAAAACGAAGAAGAATTACAGTGACAGCAGGCCCAAACGAAGCCCAGCAACACCGTCGACATTTTGCGGGTGAAAAATAGTACCCGACCAAATAACGAATGTTTTCGTGATCGTCCTCAGGATTGCAGCTCTGCTCAGCTCTCTAAGGTCTCTCTTTGGTACGCCTCCTTTTCCTTCACTGCCATTTCTCGCTTACTTGCTTTTCCTCACTGTCTTTCTTCACTAGACTGCATTTTTTGCTCCTGGAAAATTTTGGCGAATATTGAAGATTTATCGATCATTTGTTACTGTTTTTTTTTCCAACAGCTGGGTAATGGGTTAGATAGGGTTTTACAGAACAGCGAATTTCAACAGCTGACCATCGTCAAAAAATAATACTTACTTTTAGTTCCGACGAAATGTAAACTATCTGTATGCGGAAAAATGCTGCTGATTTGTGTTAATTTTCTGCACGAAATATATTCGATGAAATGCCAATGCGAAAGTTTCGTACTTTAGTCCAACAATTTTTTCTGAACTTATATTTGAAGACCCATTTATGATTTTTAATTTTTTGGGAGGAAATATTTAGTACTGTTTCAAATTGGAGTTTCATCCAAAGTGTTCCAAGTGGACACTTGGACTCCATTATGTGTATACGGATGCCGACTGCTATCCTCTCTGGATTCTTGATTACTTCTTTTTTTACCTGACGAATATCTTGGTTTTATTCAGGTGAAATTGTCATTATTGCTGAGTTTTTTAAGCTAAGGCATGGTGGGTTGGCAGCGCCATTTGCAGTCCTTATTGCGTCAAGCTGGGAGGAGACTTGATCAGAGCCGCCTTTCTCCTTTATATTCATTTTATCATTCAAAGGCTGCCCCAGGACTTGGTAGTTCTATTTAGTTTCTTGTGGAAACCTGATACTGATAGATGCATTGACTTTGACCATAAATAGTCGTACAAGGCTTTTTTTTGGTTGGCAATGCTGAAAAATTCCTTTTTTTTCCCAAAAAATGTAATGCATCTCCTCTCTGTTCCAAGACTAAGATGTTGGGTATCAGATTATCACAATATGTTGTAAAATTTACTGTCTGAGTAGTCTTTATATGTCTTTCAAATTGTATGACTGAGAGAAAAAGCTTTTAGCAGGTGAGGCGGCTCATAGAAACATACTGTGGAGTTCGCATTTTCATTGCACAACAAGACCTTTATATCACTATGTCCAGCAATTGGTAACTGCTTTTTCTCCTTTGATGAAGAATGTGTCGGTGTTTGGATTGTAATCTGTCATCTAGTTGCTATTTTTTTAGTCAGGTCACTGAAGAATGAGAAACTAAAGACAAGCAAAATAAATACATTAAAATATGTTTGGCAAGAAAGGATTATAAGATGAGACAACAACAATTATTAGAATTTTATTCCCCTTTATATGTAAAAGAAGAAAGTCTATTTCCTTATCTTGATCTGCAAGCTTTCTGCTGGCAGACAAGACTTCTCCTAAGCTGGTTGGGCAGAATTTCCTTCCATCATAATGTGTTTCGCTACAGTGTTGATCTACTTTGGATTGAAATTTTCATACTGACTGTGTTATATCTTTATGCTTCTTGGTGCTTAACCATTTAGTTGAGTGGCTTCAAATCTTCCATGCATTAATCGTTGATCTTTGAGATGTTGCAAACTTTTAACGCGGCAGGGATTTACCAGTACGAGAAAGCTACTTGCAGACTCTTCTAATGAAACTC
Source organism: Coffea arabica (assembly GCF_036785885.1). NCBI lineage: Eukaryota > Viridiplantae > Streptophyta > Magnoliopsida > Gentianales > Rubiaceae > Coffea > Coffea arabica. The sequence goes on along the minus strand of NC_092321.1, from coordinate 5,456,975 downwards.
CAATTTCATCTCCACTAACTCCAGCTTTAGCTTTGAGCGGTGGAAAGGCTGAACCTGAGAAACCAGTTTCTAAACCTTCAAAAGTACAAGCAGTTTTAAAGGGAATAAAACAGGTATGATAGGCACTGTATTTTAAGTGTGAGAAAGTTGGATGGTAGTAAGTTGGCCCGTCAAATGTGTTAACAATATGGGTTTGCAGATTTTCTTTTACACATTTAGATAATAGTCTAAGTCTATGGTTGCTGCAACAAGTCCCTGAACGCTGTATTCTAACAAATCATTTGAACTCCCGATTCATTGAAATTCTATTTCTTGCTGGGTGGGGGGAAACGAAGGAGAACCTGCAGTTGAGCTGGTAGATATTTGAACAGTTCATCTGTTTATTCTATGTTATCTCCATTTTATCTGTTTGTTCTTTTGTAGGATTGTTTTCTGTTACTTTCTCATTTTACTCTTGTTTTCCTTTATTCCAGACTTCTTGCTGACTCAGGTCAGAAGGCATTGTTCTTTGCGAGATATTTTTTTCCCTTTGTCTCTTTCTTTGAGAGAATTAGGATTTCTTGAGTACTTTCTGTAATATTAGTTTTGGTCCTCATAAGTAGTCATCCTAAGTAATCTGTTGGAAATTCTGGCTTTTTTCCACACAATAAAGATGAGAAAAAGAACATCCTACTGTGTTCTCCTATAGCGTTGGAACAAAATGGTCATCGGTATTATTTGTTGCAACCTTAATGGGGCTTTGATTCCTTTTTGCTTCTCTAGATCTGATTTAAATATTGACTGCTCTTTTTCTAACATTGACGTAGTTACTGGTTTCAGAGTCCTAAGAAGGTGAACTTGGTTGCTGCATTAGTCCGTGGTATGCGTGTTGAAGATGCTTTATTGCAGCTACAAGTAACAGTTAAGAGAGCTTCTAAGACAGTCTATCAGGTGATTTAACTGTCAGCATTTTTTGGATGATTTGTAGCAAATAATTTTCCATGAAATTTCTGTGGTCTGTTCTCTGTTACGCCAGAGACAGGTTATGTTTCTGTTAGTGTTTGAGGTAGAGTGGTTGGAAGTCAGTTGCATCTATTCTGATTACATATTCTTTTGGCCCTATTATGTTGAGGGTGTCTTGCATCCGAAAATCCGATGCTTCACTTCTCTGGTAAGAACTCTGAAAGCTGCAAGGTCTAAATAAAAACATGCACTGGCAGTTCAAAGGGGTTCCTTTGTATTTGTAAACATCCAATACTTCTTAAGAATACAATCGATGGTCCTTGAAAGATATGCCCATTACTTCTGGAAAAGTAACATATTGCTGTACCACTGCTGATATCACAGTGTTGCTTCCCAGGTCATTCATTCAGCACGGGCAAATGCAACTCATAATCATGGATTAGATCCGGATCGTCTACTTGTTGGTAACCTTTGGTCATAAATTGTCTGTCTGTGCAGTTCTTATGTGTACCCTTTTTTATTTGTGGTATCATACTTCCCTGCAGCTGAGGCATTTGTGGGAAAGGGATTCTATCGAAAAAGGGTATCCTACCATGCTAAAGGAAGATGTGGGGTAAAAGTAAGACCAGAATGTAGACTGACGGTGGTTCTGAGAGAGATTACCCCGGAGGAGGAAGCTGAGATAGCCAAGTTGAGAGTTCACAATTTCCGCAAACTTACTAAACGAGAAAAAAGGCTTGTGCCTCATCAGCTTATTGAGACCACTCCCATATGGAGCCGCAAAAGCAAATCAAAAGACGCTGCATCAGATGCGATGGCAGCTTGACCAGATTCCAGTTTTTCAATTTTGGTTGAAAGCTTAGGTGTTATATAGGAGACCCAAGCATAAGGAACGCCAATTATCGACTGCTTCCTTCTCCGCGTATTGACATCTAGAGTTGTAGTATTAATGCATTTTAGCTTCCAAAAAAAAAAGTGTTAGAACATGAATCTCGCTATTCTACATTGCAAGGCTTGTTTGTTTTTGAATGTTTACTTGAAATGACTGGTTTGCAGCTTGAGTTAACTGGAACGGCGACAGACTTTTCTTCTGTTGCATTAGTTGCCCACTCGTGGTTAGGAACTGCAACCCATTGGAAGTGTCAGTTTCTTATATGGACGGTGGTTGCAACAACTTGCATGATGTGCTATTCGTGGAGAACTCAGATGTGCTATTCGTGGAGAACTCAGACTGAGCCAAGAGTCAGTTTCTTATATGGACGGGTTGCAACAGCTTGCATGATATGCTATTCGTGGAAAACTCAGACTGAGCTAAGAGCACCCTGCTCCTCTGGACAATGGGTGCAAATAAGCCAAATCGAATTAAATTTTGATTTAATCAAGTTGAGCCTCAACTTAGAGCTCGAGCTTAAAATATTAAGTTCAAACTTAAAAAATGAAAAAAAAAATAGTTATTTTATTTTTAAAAAATAAATAAAATAATTATTTTTATTTCTAAAAATAAATAAAATAATTATTTTTTAATAATAATAAAATATTAAAAATATATATATGTAATTTTAATATTAAAATAAATTAAAAAAAATATATATATATATATATAATATTAAGCTCACGAGCTAATTACAAGTTAAAGAGTTTAGTATTTTTGAATTTGAATTCGAGTTTGAATTCGATATTAATCGAGCTTGACTCGAACTGCTATTGGCTCACAAGTTGGATTCGTTTGCAACTCTACTCTGGACTGGTTTTTGAGACTGGGAGTAGTAATCAACCAATATTCCATGAATAAATTTCTTGGCAACTTAACATTTACTATGATCAGCGCAAACATTGTAACACCTTTGGTAGATTTAGGCGAGAGACACAGCCAAATTAAAGCCCGTGGAAACGGCTACCAAAATCCCTACGCCACATTGCCGAAAGTAGCTATAGCATTGGATATTACCAAAAAATAATAACAATAACAATAATAATAGTTGTAGCATGAATAATAGGTGAAATGAACAGCTATTAAATCGAAAACATATTTGCCAACTCAAGAGTAGCTATAACTTCCTATATTGATACAAGAAATGAGGTCAGGTGACAATACTCTATAAATCAGAACTTCTGTACCGTATGATCTCAACACCCAAGTAGTCTACCGGACCATGAACAGCAACATGTGGCTTTCCGACCTGCACACGAACTGCAGAAATCTGAGGATACTTGGACAGGGTTGTAGATGCAATGAGTTGAGCCACAGATTCCAAGAGATTTTTTGGTGGTCCTTCTACAACTTCTTTGACAATGCTGCCAATCAACCAGTTCAAATTATAAAGAAGCTGTAGCTTACTAACAAACTACTGACATTTATTTGTTTGACAAGTGGAAGAGAATTCTGATCTAGACATCATTGCCAACAGTGTGAATTGTAACTAAATCTCAGTAGACATAATGAATGGCAAAGCAAGGTTCAAAAGATAACTTATATTAAATGCTTTTCTCCGAATTTATACTTTGGCAGGTCGACCCAGAAGGAAAAATGGGTAGAAGCTAGAGGGCAGGTGCGTCAAAGATTTCACAGAATATCCTTTTCATCTAGATGTATCAACAAAATTCACACACTGCATCAATAACATAAATGCAGTTGATGCATTGCAACCACTGAATATCCTTTGAAGAAACTAGTTGTCATGAAATTTTCAGATCACAATATCGTCATCCATCTAGTAAAGAAGCTTTTTGTAGAACCTCATAGGGGAAGACCATGTATGGATTAAGTTATTCCAGTAGGATAGGGATTTAGACAAAGGTAGGTCTGATGTCTCGAGACAAATTTTGCTTTTAACTTGTTTAAAAAGCCATGGGCTTTAGATTAACCATTTTCGCTCTGCTATTCCAACATTATACAAGAGAGGAGCTCAAATATAGTATAGACATACTCCTACTTAAGTGTCGAAATTCAATAAATCCTCCTGCCTTTTTCACTCTTTCTTTTTAATTAAGTAGCCCTGCTCTCTGACTTTTAAGGAACCGATGTCAGGCCGAACAACCTGAGCTTCAAATATAAGAAAAAGTGCAAGGTACAAGGGAGTCTGCTGCTCTGTTTAGACAGTAAAGCATTCCAAATTAGACAAGTGATATTTCTCATTCTGAGTTATTCTTCAATTGTCAAAGAACAAGAAGCAGATCCTACCCATACTCTCTTTTGCAAGCAGTTTAGTTTGGCATTTATAATATCCTGCCAGGAAGATGTTTGAATCACGTGAACATGGTCACCCAACAATGGAGAAAAATATTGGTAGGCAAAAGATCTATGAAACACAGGCAACCAAAAGCAAAACAATCAAGTCCCAATTCTTAAATTCTGTTAAGATTTTTGCCCCTCAAATGGGAGATAAATGAAGAAAATTGGGGATTATGACTTACGCATATATGGCAGTATAACTTATAGTATCTGAGAGGTGATCAGAAGTACCAGCTGCTCGCAGATCAGTCCAGGCATCCACATCTATCAAGAACTTCTGGCCAAGCTTCCTTTCTTCTTGCTTCACCCCGTGATACCCGTGGAACTTTAAACCTCTGAGTACAAGCTTGTCTCCCATTATTAACACCTTATGATCTGTATCTGCAGCTGATTGGAATGCAAGGCAATGAAAAGCAATTAAGGGAGACTGTCTTGACGCCAACAAAATTAAATTAGATATGTATTCAAAGCCAATAATAACAACATAGAATTAGTATCAAGAATTAAAGCATTAATATTTGATTTTTTAAAAACCTTTTTGCACTGCATCAATGAGTCGAGAAATCATCAAATCAACCTTCAATCAGATAAGAAAAAAAACTAGTAACATTTTCGGCCACACCCCTCTTCTCTATTCACAAAATTCTTTTGCTTCTTGCAGATAAAGGAACTACACAAAAAACAAGTAAAAATATACCAATGTCCAAGGATAAATACCTCAGGGATGAAACAAGCAACCCAACCATCTTAAGAAAAATTATCAATAGATAAAAATATAAAATAGAAAAACCAAAAGCTTTTCGGCTGTAAACTTTCTTCAGCAAACACTGCAAAATTTAAAAGACAAAGAAAGAACGCCAAAAAAAAAAAAAATAGCGAGTTACATGCACACAGAATTAGCATATATTAAGCAAAACCAGATAATCACTTACAAATGCTGGGTGATGACGTCATCAGTCAAGAAACCGACTGAGCTGAACACGGCAGCGCCGCCTAGAGTATCTACAATTCAGAAACCACTACCAATAATTCCACAAAGCCAGGGGAAAAGAAGAAAGGGTTCATAACATTTGGATCCCCATGAACCATAGGCGTAGTCACACTTTGCCCTCTGAAAAAAAAAATTATATATATATATAGACACAGACACACACTTTGCACACACACTTTGCTCTCCTATCCAATTAAATGTTACACCTTAAAAATGTGTGAAAATTTTCTTTCAACTTTGCCCTTAGTATTATTCACGCTTTGTTTCTCCCTTTAGTGTAAAAAAAAAAAGGGAAAATGCCTGTTTTCATCCCCAAACTTTGGGGTAAGGACACATTTCGTCCCTCAACTTTTGGGCATGACACATTTGATGTCTGAATTAATAATTTTTCACCAATGTCATCCTCAAACGGCAATTTAGCCAATTTTTAACGGAATTGGTCATGTGAAAATCACATGACCGTTAAGTAAACTTAAATCACATTTTTAACAAAACCTGTAAGTTTCCCATAAAGAGCTGGTATGTTATACGCAATTTATTTATTTTTTTTAACTTTCACATATTTAATTTATGTTAAATACAAAACATACTAGTTTTCCTTTGAGCGCTATTTAACCAATTTTTCCTATAAAGAGTTGGTATGTTTCCCATAAAGAGCTGGTACAAAACATACTACAAAACCTGCCAGTTTTCCATAAAGAGCTGGTATGTTATGGGCAATTTATTATTATTTTTTTAACTTTCAAATATTTAATTTATGTTAAATACAAAACATACTAGTTTTCTTTTGGGCGCTATTAATCAATTTTTCCTATAAAGAGCTGGTATGTTTCCCATAAAGAGCTGGTACAAAACATACTACAAAACCTGCCAATTTCCCATAAAGAGCTGGTATGTTATGGGCAATTTATTATTTTTTTTAACTTTCACATATTTAATTTATGTTAAATACAAAACATACTAGTTTTCTTTTGGGCGCTATTTAACCAATTTTTCCTATAAAAAGCTGGTATGTTTCCCATAAAGAGCTGGTACAAAACATACAACAAAACCTGCTAGTTTTTCATAAAGAGTTGGTATGTTATGGGCAATTTATTATTTTTTTTTAACTTTCACATATTTAATTTATATTAAATACAAAACATACTAGTTCAATGGGTAAAAATATGTTATGAATAACTCAAAATTTATACTTTTAATAGTTCAATGGGTAAAAATATGTTATGAATAATTGAAGGGCCAAATTTTTACTATTCAAATAGTTCAATGCCTGCTCAAATAATTTGCTCTTATATAAATAGTAAAAGTATGCAAAGTATATGTAATTTTTAAATTTTGAGTGGAGTTTTTTGTAACTATTAAAAATCTCAAGGGATGTTTGTGAAATTATCCCTTTTCATTTTTCATGCTGATTATTTCTTTTCTTGCCCATTTTTCATTTTATCCTTATTTTTAGTTTCCCCCCCCCTTACGTACGGAACGCAAGTGTTTATTGATGGATGCTTAGTCAAAATTACCAAAAGTTGACTGATTGCATGCAGGAAATTGGCAGGTTTTGTTAAAAATGTAATTTAAATTTACTTAACGGTCATGTGATTTTCACATAACCAGTTCCGTTAAAAATTGGCTAAATTGCCGTTTGAGGATGACATTGGTAAAAAAATATTAATTCAAACATCAAATGTGTCGTGCCCAAAAGTTAAAGGACGAAATGTGTCCTTACTCCAAAGTTTGGGGATGAAAACCGGTATTTTCCCAAAAAAAAAGGTACACTTTGCTTTAATAGTTAGCAACTCTATATAATATATTGAACCAGTAGGAAAGTTATAATATAATTTTAATATTTTAAATTAACATATGTTATCCTAAAGCATTATTGATGAAAAGTATCATATATATAGTTCTTCAAAATAAGCTTTCTATAACATTTCTTTACAATATAATTTTTGTAAATTTTTCTCTAGATGGAATTAAAAACATTTATAGTTAAAAATGTACTATAAATAATTTTGTATGCCATAATATATTTTGAAATATTTAAAATTAGCTTTAAAATCTTTAACCTCAAAGAATAAAAAAAAATGAGTTATGTAAGAATTTAATAAATTTGACATTAAACAAAACACATTGACAAAACATTACGAACACAAAATTTAAAAGCACTTGCCAATATAAGTTTATACATAAAAAACAACAATTACGTACTTTTACTTAATTAATCTAAAAGATATAAATATTTTTTTAAATTACAATATTTGTTTTAAGAGTAAGAAAGGGTATAAATATTTTTTTAAATTACAATATTTGTTTTAAGAGTAAGAAAGGGTATACGTATTTGTTGATATCAAATTTATTAAATTTTTACATAACTCATTTTCTTTTTGAGGTTAAAGATTTTAAAGTTTATTTTACATATTTCAAAAAAATTATGGCAGATGAGATTATTTACAATACATTTTTTACTATGAAATTTTTAATTCTATCTTGAAGAAAACTTAAAAAATACATTGCAAGGAAATATTGACAATAAAGTAATTATATAGAAAGTTTATTTTAAAGAACTATATATATATGGCATTTTTCATCAATAATGTTTTAGTGTAAAGTATGTTAGTTTTATGTGTTATAATTATGCTGTAACTTTCTCATCAGTTCAATATAATATATATAGTTGCTAATTATTGAAACAAAGTGTACATTTTCTTGGTTGAAGGGGGCAAAGTAAGGGCAAAGTTGGAAGTAAAATTTTCACATACTTTGAGGGTCTAACATTAATAGGATAGGAGATAAAGTGTATATTTTTTTATTCAGGGGGACAAAATGAGACTATTACTATAGTTCATGAGCGCAAAGTGTTATTAACCCAAAAAAGAATTACACACCAATTCCTATCTTATGTTATTATCGCTTTACCCCCTTAACGTTTGGTGCCACTATCAATTTTTCCCTTAACGTTATCTTTTTAGTCACTTTATCCCCAAAACTAACGGTCAAACTTAACGGAGTTTGTTAATTAAAGTAAAAAAACATGTTTAAACCTTAAAATTATTATCACTTTACCCCCATAAACTATAGTCTCATTATCAATTTAACCCCTAAAGTTATTTTTTAGGCAATTTATCCTACCATTAATCCAACTTAGCAAGTTAAAAAACTTTAGAAGAAAATACCCTCCTCTTTGCATAATAAAAATAATAAAAAATGTAGAGTAACTCTTCTCTTTTTTAGTGTCAAGAAAAAAAGTCAAAATGTTAATTTATTTTTTCTTAGCAATCTTATTAATATAAAAAAAGAATAGAAAGATGGAGGGAGGGAGGGGGAGAGGGAGAGAGCTCAATTCTTTTTTTAAAAATTACAAATAAGAAAGAATTAAATACTTTTATTATTTTAAAATTATTTCACTTTTCTGTTTATTACCAAATTTCAATTCTAATTCCGACAACCTTAATGTAATCCTAATTCACTTTCTTCTTCTTTTCTATCTCTTTTTCTTTTTCTAGTATTAATAAGTGTGAAAAAAATTTTGAGAAAACTCTTTTATTTTTATGTTTTTCAATCTCTTAAAATGAAAAAAAAAGAAAAATTACCATTCCAACTTTTTTATTTTTAATTATATATAAGAAGGGTAAATATACTTAAAATTTTTGACCATACTAGTTAGATTAACGATGAGGTAAAATGTCTAGAAAATAATGTTAGAAACTAAAATGATTGTATCACTATAATCTAAACGAATAAATTGATAATAACAATGTAGTAATACTATAACATAAAAGGGTATTTTTGTCCAAAAATTCTTAACATGTTGAGTTGAATTACTTATGGGGGTAAAGTGATTAAAAGATAACGTTAGAAGGTAAACTGATAGTAGTGATATAGCTTAAGGGGGTAAAGTGATAATAACCCTTATTATTATTATTATTTTTTGGGGGTCAAATGTATCTGGATTCAAGGGCGCTTAAAACCAAAGGATTAGGCGACTCGTTTTCATTTTTTCAAAAAATAATAATACTTTTTACCCCCAATATTTAGAGTGTAGACCAACTAATGTTGAACAAGTAAGATTGTAGGGATTGGAAGTCGAAAACCAGCTATGAATTGATTTTTATAGACTGCGACATAGCCTTACAGAGGTTGGCAATCAACCTCGGAGGGAAGAGCAGCCCGAGCTTCAAATTAGGAAAGGATGGAATAGGTTTGAACTATTTTATCCACCTCATCTTGGACAAGGATAGAGGGGATAGAATCAATCTTCCCAAACTCGATGTGAAGTGGTTGTTCGAGGACTGTTGGGGCTTCACCAAATTCGGCACCACAAACTGGAATCACTTCCTAAATAGTAGGAGCTTGGGAGGCTGCATCTAAATTTTGAGAAATGTGTTCCGAAGAACTCATGACGTCTGTACGAGAATAAGGAGTAGGAATGTATTCAGAACAGAACTAGAAGATTGGCTAGAGGAAGAGGTAGATAAAGATAGAACATCTATTGGAGCTATTTGTCGAGCTACCCTACGCTTAGGTACCGAAGTAGAGTAATGTCTGAATGCTCAAAAGAAGACATAAAAGCTAAATGAAGAAAACTTATACGGGGAAGAACTCTTCTAGGGAAGTTGAGTTGCCTGGAGCGGACGCCCTAACTGATAACAGAAAGGTGAAAAAATTTTGAAAGCGAAAGAAAGTAAATGTGAAAAAATGACAAAGATTTCCCCTATTTATAGAGAAATGGATACGCGGAACAACTGATTGATATAATACGTCTCATCATGAAAGCCGAAGCGTCTTGAGTAATCATGACGGTTGCATACATTTACTGCCGCCGACCTACTGTGTATCTCAGCAAATAAAGACTAGATTCATTCATTTGGATAAAAATAAAATCTGGTCTTTGGGGGGGGGGGGGGGGGGGGCGCTATTGTACAGGTTATGATATATGTCTGGCCTATTCGTCAAAGTGCTGAGAAAGGGCATGTCTGAACACCATTAGATTTCAAATACATGCATGTGGTTGCTTTCGAAATTAATTTTTAACTTAAAAAAAAAAAAAAAAACACCATTAGATTAGCTTAGTAATCATAGCGAAGTTTATAGAATTCTTCTTGAACATAACAATTTGGGGCAGGAAAAGAGTGGAAAGAGAAGGTGGAGGGAGATAAAAGATTAAAAACAAAAATTTAATTTTCTTTAAATAACAAAACCATAATTATGTAAAAGATTCCAATAATACGCTAAAAAAGGCATAACCCATTAAGTACAAGCCCATTTATTCCCTACGTTGGTGAACTCACAATTAACAGGGCTAGAACTCCAGAGAGCTAGCTTTCAACTTCCAAGCTGGGTATAGGACAATAGAACCACCCAAAAAACAAAAAAATTTTAAAACAGGAGGAGCAGGAGGCATACATTTTTGTACCACAGAGCACTAAGTAAACAAATTCCATGCAATAGAGGTAAGAGCATAAACTCCCAACACATCGAATTGTATGTGCAAGTTTGCATTATTGTTAAACTGCAGCTGCGGCTCCAAAAAGTAAAACCGATGAGCAAAACAGCAAGCAATTACATAAACAACCATGGATGACAGCACATATAAGATGTTGTAGAATAGATAATTACAACACGGGAGGGTTGGGTTGGTTTGGGTGGTGGGAAAGATTGCGAGTAGAAGGTACCACCTATGTAACAAGGCATCCCACTGAAAAAAAATAATTACGCCATAAATGTTTCAGTAAACAGGTAAGCACGAAAACAAAAGAGGAATACTGAGCTCCATAAAGACAAGGATTCAAAAGTATAATCAATTTCGACAGGAATGTTAACACTACGTCGCTCCCTGACGATCTTCCCACCAGAAACAGGTAAGGATGATGTACAGACATATTTCTGGAGGAATCACCTCTTAAACAAGTAAAAATTTTGTTGGCATATGTACAATGGTTACATTGCTGAGCTCCTCCAATTTGCCCCAAATGAACTTGGAAACCTAGAGGCTGGCAGCAAACCTGAGGTACGATGCTTGAATATGTCTCACTATCCAGTTTTCCAACCATATAATTAATGGACATTATTATGTACAGTATCTGAAATTCTCCTGTAGAAGAGAACATAAGCAGATGATGTCTTTATCTGCTCCTCGCTAATATGGAAAACATTGCTGTCATCAAATTCGTACCACCTATTTTGCCCATGCTGCATCAAGCAACAAAAATTCCAACTGGGATAATAAGTATTTTGGATATTCTTTCGACAAAGGATTGACCACTTGGGATATAAAAGTTTTTTTTTTTTAAGCAGAAATTCAAGTTAGAGAAGGTGAACATGTTTTAATGATCAAATGAGTTCAACTATAGGAAAATGCGCATAAAACTAAACTATGCCTCCTAGAAGCCAAAGGATTCCAACTCCAAAATATGAAGAAACAACGACTGAATAAAAAATGAAAAAGAAATATTTAAGCAGAGAAAGCATCAAATAAGAACTGAACATAGATGAAAGAATGCAATTGTCAGCAAAAGGACAGAAAAATCAAGTAACAGTTCTTTATCAAAGTTCTCAACTATTTACTGACCGTTTACTGAAGTTTTCAACAAATCCATTATTGTTCCACCCACAAGTCAATCTATTCTATCTGTTGATGTGAATAAAACATATCTCTCTAAAGGTTTCCTGAATATGGACCCCCAAGAAGGCTAACCTCTGAACCAGGGAAGAAGCATTATTTCTATGCATAACTTCAATATCAAAAGTAATAACTATACAATCTTATGATGGCTTTTATATTAGGAGTGTTATTAAACAAGCATTTAATGTTCTTGCTATGATGTACCAAATTAGAAAGTAAAGATCAACTTTTAACAGAGCCTTTAATCCAAACTAAACTCTCGTTCTTCTCAAAGAGTAAATGCATGCTACTATTATTAAGAGAAAAGGATCTAGTCCTTCCAAATAAAAGACAAATAAACTCAAGCGGAGGTCAAAATATTCACAGTCGGTAAGACAGAAGAGGGGAGGTTGATGAAGACGTATCCAGTTCAAAATAACTCATTCAGCATAGAAAAGAAAGATGAGACACTGGATTTTACATCAACAGAATATGTCTTCAACCGAAAAAAAAAAAAAAAATCCCACAGCTTCTGTGCAACACTTGATATCCAGTAATTATGTATAAAAGGTTATGAAAACCACATAGAATGGACACGAACTGCATCTTCAGTTCTAACTAATAAAAATGACATCCAACTTGATATCTTTTCATCAAGTCCCTTTGCTAGTGGGATACAAATAAAAGAGAGAGAAAACACATCATTTAGGTTAGTCATGCAGACATCTCTATGTCATAAAGACCAGAGACCCCCCCCCCCCCCCAAAACAAAAACAAGCAGAGAGGGGTGGGATTTAAGAAGTGGGGACAGGAAGGAGGGATTTGAACACAAGACCTCTAAATCCTAGGGAAAATGTCCAATTAAAAATAGAGACCAGAGATGTTCTTGTTTCCCAAACAATACTAATCTCCATTTCTAAATTCCTTGTACATCAGAAACCTTTGTCAAGTTAATTCTAAGATTAAATTCCAATGATCTCCCTCATCTATTTCCTTGAAGAAGGTAACTTGAAATTTTTACAGCATCCTTAATTCAAAGGTGGTTTTTGTAACGTCTTTCAGAAGTCTCAAGGTGAGATCAATCACCCCACAGCTTATCTACAAAAAAAGAACGTAATTAAAGAAAGCCGAAAAGAACTTACTTGAATGAATGCAGTATAATGACCACTCCCCATGCCACCTTGGTGATTACTTACAGCATAAAGCATGTAATGGTGCGACATATGGATATTTTTGTGAGCCATGTAATTTGATAGATCAAAATCATTTATAGGAAAGTCAACAAATGTTTCTAGCTTGTTTCTGAAATATCGGTTGTATGAGAACCTCTTTAAATGAATAACCAGTATCTCTGGCAATCGCCACAGATCTAACTTTTTGCTGGCTTGCCTGTGAGTTTTGCAACTGGGACAGTACCTAAATAAGTTGACAATACCACAAGGCAGTGAGACCAAAAAAAGCAATTTCTGCAGGGAATGGGAAACAGTGCTCATGAGAAAGTAGAGCTAATACAGTTTTACTTTGTATGAGCTATCAAAAAAGTCTACAAGCAAAAATGCTAACAATAGCATCACATTTGCAAGTTGAATACATAAAGCAAAAGAAACTCAAGACACGCACCACATGTCTTCTGGTCCAAGTGGTTCCTCCTTCAAGAAGGCGTCAAGGCATTTATATAGGGAAACAGATTCCTGGTACTTTCTTGAGAAGAGTGTAGATTTATGGACTTCTGGTAAAACACTCATAAGGGAAGTGTCATACACTTCCAGCATTTTTTGGGGCCAGGAAACAAACACATTCACAATGCCAGAAGACACTGATATTGGCCTCGGGTTATTCATTTCTATCTTATACTCTTTCCAACAAGATTCATTCAGATAAAACTGAAAGTCACAGCTGTCAATCTCAGATTCAGGCTCTATGTCTGCATCTTCATCCAGAATTGACTCTATCTTACCATCTCCATTAGTGTCAATCCCTTTACAATCATAGTCATTTGACAATTCTTCTGCAGGCATTACAAATGGGTTAAGCAGCTTTAGGAATTCTTTGCGTATCTCAGATCCTTCAGAAAAATTAGATACCCTTGACAGGAGAGGCACACCAAATTTCTTGCAATATATGTATCCAGTAAATTCTGACCTGAATCAAACATGTTATAGAAGATACAGATTAGTCCAGAAGTTTATACGTCCATCCCCCATCCCCACCGCCATGATAAGTCTTAAGTAAAGGTGGAAAGCTAACAAATCAGTGCCAAATATGCTTTCCTGAAATTATCACCAAGCTCAAAACTCAAAACTCAAGCTCATTAGATCTCTTCATATAAATTAAATCCTTAACCTTTTGGAACCTACAAAGTGCATGAATGAATAAATCATCCAACAAGACACATAAAAGTTCAGACTGTCTTTGATTTTGAAAAATAAATGCTCTACTTTCAAGGGGACAAAACAAATGAATTCAGCCACCTAACACTTGTGAAGAATTGTTGAGGAAGCAACAAGTAAATTTGACAATGGATGTTACTATTATAAGTACTGGCTGCTTAACTCACAAAGATAGTACAATACCATATGCCGTGTGATAAGTGCTTGCCAGGAAGAGAGAGAGAGAGATCAGACAAACAAGAATTTGGCCACAGACTTAAAAGAAAAACTGACAGCTATCACATCGTGGAAAAACCTTCTCAGAAACATAGAATTTTCAAAAGACAGCAACCTTGGAAGCTAGAGCTGATTCCAGTAACAGTAACAGAGATTGGATGAAAGCTGCCAACACTTACTTTTCTTCACGTAGATGTCGGAACACGAACAAAGGAGGTCTTTGACTTTCTTTCAGCATTCTATAAGCGACAAGATGAGCCTGATCTCTAATCAGGTCTATTTTACCAGATGGCTCCTCTAGATAACCAAGAACGCTACCATCAAATACCTGCAGATGACCCCACATGTCAAGCTGTAAATTCTCCATTTCACAAAATCATACAAGCAACATGATGGGCGGGGCAACAATATCCTAGACATGTTAATTTCACCATGAATAATTTGAATGAAAGACATTTGAGGTTCTTCGAATTAGATGCTTAAGGTCAAGTGAACTATAATAATGGAGCAAAAGGAACAGCCTAATCGTGTAATATTCAGCTTGATTTACATAGTTGAAAAGAACAATAAGGTCAGACAATATAACTACCATTGCCCGTGGCTTGTTAATGGTTTTATCCAGCTTTATGCTATGGATTACACAAGATATTTTCAGAGTAAAATCATAAATAGTAGAATCGAACTGGTAAAGAAAGCTTGGGTTGCCAACTCAGCTGGAATACATGATAGATAGAAAAGCACCAATTAATCAACTATACTTTGAAAAAGTTACCTCAGCAATTAACAGTGTCTCATCATCTCGTAAACAGCAAGCCACACTCAAGGCCTCAACCAGATCACTCAAAGTCCCATCTCTGGGCACAGCAACTGTGACTGGCAAAGGCAAAGTGATACCATCGGTGCTGAAAATAGTCAAAGTCATTTTTCTCATTGTTGTAGAAGGAAGTGGTAATGACAGGTACATAAATGGATCAAATGTAATGGATAACTTCTTGCAAACAGGGCAAACCAATGTTGACCGGTACTGACCCTACAACACAATAAACAAAATTAATTACTCACATAAGCGAATTAGCAAATTATAGTGCCACTCCTTTGATGAGGTAAATCTTCCTAAAAGACTCTGTCTTTCATCTACATTATCACAAAAATGTGAGCCCATTAAAATTCATCGTAATACAAGAATGTTTGTGAAGTTGGATGCACTTAAAAGTTAAAACTTGCAAAGATAACGGCATGGGTTATCAAAGACATTGGTAACAGATGAGGAATGCTCACTTGGCACAGATCAACAATGATAGAGTCATTGCGAGCAAGATGATTCCGCCAATGTTCATCTGCAACTTCTTCATCTAAGTGTCCATCTACATCCTTCACTTCAACATAAGGCTTATGCTTTACACGATCGAGATCTTCGTGAAGCCCATCCAACAAAAAAGCAAGAAACTCCTACATGGCAGTAGACAAATAATGCAACATTTTCCATGATTGATTTTTAATACTGTACAAAATGGCATCTATGACATCCACAAAACTACAGAACTCCCTTTTATGAATGTTACTGTGGAATAGAAAATTGCATGGAAAAAGAAAACCTTAAAAACAATACACATTCTTCACTGACTTGAGCATCATGCTGACTATATCCACCGAACTGAGGAGCAAAACCAGCAATCACAGACTTAAATATCCTTGGAGCCACTGGTGTTGCTCCTGGAGCCCATAGCTTCCTCAACAATTCTCCAAAAGTTAATGCTAGCTTACCCTGATGAAGTGGTCCAAATTAGTAAAAACTTTATCAATATGGACACATTTATGAGAGAAAGCGAGTTTAAACAACTTTACTGGAGATTAAAAAAGGTACAAGAAAACCAAAAAGAAAATGTAAAACATCATTAATACTTACATTCATGCCTAAAGGATTTTCGAAATTAAGATCTTTTCGGAAGTCTCCAAGGAAATAATCAACCAGCTCCCTTGTATGCACAAGACACTGGAGGGCACTGTTCATAAAACAAGTGTTCCCCAGATTATATAATCCAGTCAAGCCCAAAGCACAAGCATTACTATAGCTACCATCAAGGGGAGGCGACTGCTTGAATCTGGAGAATAGCTCATCATCCATACTCCCATTCATCGTCATTGTACCACTGATAGGAGGAGCTTCAATCTTGCATTGGTCAGTAATCATTTTCTCTCTTTTATTGTCTCTAGCCTCAGCAACCCCATAAACTTGCAACTCCAAAATCATCTGTAATAAGCAATTCCAAAGAATGAAAAGGAATATACAGTTAAAAGTCAAATCTATGCGAAGTATAACGTGTTAAATAAGCCATCAACTCCATAAAACAAATAATCACAACTAATATAATGTTTTGAATTATTATGATCAAGTAAATAAAACACTCCTCTTAACAGCTAAATGTCTCATGTGAAAAGTAATTCAAAATGTTAATGGTAGACTATCCATTCCAATGCTGTCCGATATAATCACTAAGAAGCCTATACGCAAACATTGAAGAAAACCAATACCAAATCAGTAATCGTACGGGCTTTATTTCTTCTGGAAACTAGAAGTGTACCTAATCAAAACTCCAATCCACAGAACAACCCAAAAAGAAAAATGAAATTCACAGTGACACAAGCATATCTGCATTTTGCTGTTTCATATTCTATGCATTCAATGGCAATTTTAAGAACAGAGTCAACTTGATTGTACGTACTCATGTCTCTAAGAATTAGGATCATGTAGATCAACATTTTCACAATTAGTCAACTAGGATGTAGGCCATATAAGGCTTACAATGATTACAAATAAAGAAGAGAAGTAAGTATCTACTTACCTCCTCACGAGGCTGATCAAAATCACTGAGTAGCTTCCTGTCATCCATGAAAAACTGGTTTGTCTGTCCGGAAAAGTCCCAAATTTCCAACTGCACAACAGATGAAAGAGACCAATTTGTCTCCAGTTCTTCCTTTCTTTCTTATACAAAAAAGGAGATGGAGCACGATGTGGGCTACTAAAACGTTACTCAACTTACCATGCCGGAATCAACACAAAAAATACTGCAAGCTCGATCAAAATCTCTAAGCTCGTTGTCCTTGAAAATGTATGGAAAACTTGTCAGATAAAGAAAGCAAGAAACCACCAAGACAAATCAGTTTGTACTATCTGCATATAGAAGAGATCCAAAAGCATGAGACAAATCATACTAATCACGTTGCTCTTCTAAAGCATGAGACTATCCCCTTACAACTGAAAATCAAGCTTTCGTTCAGTCCCTTCATGCTCTTTTTGCACATATGAACATATTATTCATAAACTTTTACAAAGCAAACTAAGAAAGTTCTTAACCAAGTGGCAGAAAGGTAATAAATTTATGGTAATTAACAGAGGAAGACAACTTCCTACAAGATAGACTTTCACACTTACTATCACGTAAACTAAGTAGCAAACCATTTAATTCGTTGGTTGGCTGAACATAAATTCTGATTAAAGAACAGTGCTATATCTTTACCATTTAGAAATCCCAGAATTTGAAAGCTTAAGCTCCATGGAACACTATCTTACTGCTGAAACACTAAAAAATTCAAATTGCAGATAGAAACACAATGTAGAAACAATATGATTTTCCCAGACAATTATTAATGATTTATGCAGCTGAGAGCCATCACAGATAGAGCTGTCACAAATAGGCAGAATGATGCAATTATCTGGGGCACAATGTATAACTGAGCTAAGAGCAAATCGTGTGAGCCTCCAGTGCAGCGCGCCATGCCAAAAGTGAGAGAAACCCTAACTCTCATTTTGCTCTTAGAATATGAAATAATTGAATTCTATGTAGTTATGGTTGTTAATACTTTAATATTGTGGCAATTAGAATTAATGCGACAAATCAACGCTATACCCATTCTCTAGATCCTAAGCCATTTTACATATTCATAAAGCATAAAACATGAACCGGGCTCGTACTTCTCTCTGTCTCTTTCTGCGCAAGTAGATCAGTAACTCAGCTCTCAAGAACTTTAATCAAATTTCTTTTATGCTTGACCAGAATTGAAGTTCAATCACTAGTTGGCAATGAACTACTAACAAGAGGGCAACAATCACAACTTAACAGGGTAGAGAGATGCCAAGGAAAAGGAGGATTGTCTTGAAACCTTTCGGTTTATCCTTATTATGAGTGAATCTGTTTTGCACGAAAAGGAAAGTCGGATTTGTAAAGAGAACAAGTCCTGTATAATATCTGCTGCCGCTAAAAAAGCTCCCACATCCTTAGTATCATTATGCCTACAAGGAAGAATGAAACAGATAAAACGTCAATGGTACGGTACATGAATTTCCTCATGACTGACACTAGTCCAAACACACAACTTTTTGAAAACGGACATCGTCAGATTACAGATATATCAAGAAATCGGAAGTCAATTTATTTACTCACTTTCTAAAGGTGAGGTTTATGCCGCTCTCATACTAATATTCTACTCACGAACGATTAAAGAACCGTCAAGATTTTTACAGGGACATTTATTACTACACGGATTTCTGATGGCTTTAAAGAAGCCTTTGTCGGTTACTAATGATAATTAGTTATGGCAACTCAGTAAATTCATCCATGATTAATTCGGGAGTGGCAAAATACAGAAGAAAAGTAACTGCAAAAGCATGCAAAAGACCTAAAGAGAGTGAAATTAAATAAGTATTTCACCATCTAAAAGCTCTCAAGAACATCCATTCAGAAATCAAAGCAAGACTAAGATCACTGGTGCCGCTGCAGCTGCCAGAAACGCCCTCTCCTTGGGCGGTGCCGGTCTCCCCAACTCTCGTCATGTCAAGGACAATCTCGGACTCCACCTCCGACAAGAAATCATCCATCTCAAGCTCCTTATTACTCAAACGCGACGTCACATTATACAAAACTCCCTTATTCTCCCCACAGCCGCCACCGCCGCCATACAACGCCGCATTCGCGTCAGTCCACCACCTACATAAAAAAAAAGAGTCAAATAGTAAAAGAAAAAAAAGTAAGAAAAGGAGGAGGAGGCGGCGGCGGCGGGAGCGAAGTGAAGAAAAAAGTACCTGAGGGGAACTAAGAAGAGGGGTTCAGGGGAGGAGGAAGGAGAGGAGTAATCGGAAGACAAAACGTCGTCGGCGAAAGAAGGGGAGGGGGAAGAGAGGGAGAATAAAAAGGAGGAATCCATGCGGTGGAAAGAGACGGAGAAGTAGCGGAGGGTTTTGAAGAAGAGGCGTTTGAGAAGGCGGAATGGGGAGAGAGACGAGAGGAGGGAGAAGAAGGAAGTGGAGCGGTGGTAGAGAGAGAAGTTAAAAGCTTCGAGTTGGGGTGGAATACGCAGTCGTTTCAAGCTTCCAAGGCTACGGCTCATAATACAAACAACTCTCTCCCTCTTTCCTACGTAGGCACACAAACACTTCTAGAGAGAGAGAGAGATGAAGCAAAGCAATTTTACTACTCCCACTGCTACTAAAGTAGTTTAGTAGTAGCAGCAGCAGCAGAGAAGAAAGGGAATGCGGGGCGGTATTTTCCAGAAGGAAGGTTTGGTTGATTGATTGACGATGATGATTTTCCTTAATTGTTCTTTTTTAAAAATAAAGAGAAACAGAAATTCTTTTTTGCTACTCCATTTTCTACGAGCTATTTCTGTAAAGGCCAGACGAGACCCACTACTGGTGTTGTCCCGTCCGATGGGGTTCGACTGGGTTGGGCTGCGGATGACAGGTGGCGACAAAAATTTGCGATGATGACAGGTATTCGAGCTCGAGCGACTAGTAGACTTCGTACTCGAATTCAAAAAATGATTCGAAAATTCAAAATTGATTTGATTATACTTGATTTTCTTGCGAGTATAATCACAGTCGAGCACTTGATTCGACTAAAAGCATAATTTTGATAGTTTATACAACTTTCAAGTCTAAGAGAGTAAAATTGTAATAACTAAATATATAATTTTTAATTAATTACTTTGTATTCAATAAGACTCGACAAGTCACCGAGTTTGAAAAAATAATACTCAAACTCGACTTGAATAATTACCGAATTGAGTATAAGTCAAAATTTTGACCGAACTATTCGCGAGCTGCTCAAGAGTAGATCGATTCAATTATATCCCTAATGGCCCTCGTCCCAAGATTACTTACTAACTAGGAACAAGAAGGTCAAAACACAGGTTCCGTTTTGATTACTGATGTTATTATGGAAAATTTTCACAAATTTTAATATGGTCAATTAGAATTAGAATTCCAACAAGGGCATGTCGTAGCCCGCTACATAAAATTTTCTAGCGATTTTGACCAGGAACGACCAAAAACTAAAACGGGTCTTATCTTAATTAAAAAAAGCAACCCACATCTTGACTGTCTTAGCCTGTCCTAATTTCAAGTCTCATTAGGATAAAATCAATTTATTAGGGACTGCACAGTTATTTGGCAAAAGCGAAAATGAGCAAACCGGCACTGGGGTTGAAAAGTTTTGTTGGGAAAAAAAAAGGCTCTGGAATTGGATTAAGAAAACTTGCGTAAATTATTTCAAGAGTGCAAACTTGTTTCTGTTTCTTTAACTTTACCTTTTTCTGATGGAAATACACTACAGTATATTGTTCTTTCTTTAGAAACGTGAGAATGGGAGTATCTTTCAGCATTATTTACTGTAATAATTAGAAGGCCACTGACATGAACTTCAACCCGTCAAACCAACCACAACACATTTAACACAACCCGTGATAGAGGATTCAAGGAGCTTGTATTTGGGAAAACAATAATGAATGACTCAGCTTATTTTGGATGTGAAAGAAATGAGGGAACTTTCTTGTCTATTACAATATCATGACAATAATCTACTATTAATGATTCAATTTGGTTCCGGAATGTCAAGAATTCAAAAAAATTAAGGGCTACAAACATTCCAAAAATTACTGGCACTATATGTTGTAGAGCATTTGTAAGTCGTACCCCACCCCCAAGCCCCCCAAGCCCCGGGGGGCCGTGTCATATTCCCCACAGGAAGAATGGAGGGATAATAAAGGAATCTTCATCCAGGCGGTCAGATTAATTACGGCCCAATCTGTCCAACATAGTATGGTAATGCAAGTGCAAAAGAGTTATGGTAATAGCCAAAAAAGGTCAATCCACAACATAAAGAAGTGAATTCCTGCATGTGGTAGGAAGCATCCTTTTTCGGCCAAAGCATGCATAACTCTCTTAACCATCCCTGTCTCTGTCTGGCTCTATCGCCACAGCAGCCCTTCACCAACAAACTTTTCAAAGGGATAACGAATACCTGACCAATAATTCATTTGCTTATAATTAAGATCTCTTCCCCCTTTCTCTGTATATATATATCGTTGAAATGGGGGAGGGATGCTTGAATCCCAACTAGACAAAACCATTCTCTATACATACACAACTTCCTCGATCAAAAAAGATCGCAGGTATCATCAGTTGTGAGCTCCAGGCTTCCAGCCTCCCTCTCAGTTTTTTTTTTTTTTTCTTTCTTGGGTTTTAGTATTACACATGGAAAATAAGAAGGTAAGCATCCAACAGAAAACATGACATCCATTTATTCTCAAAGCACTACTTGTAGTACTACAGCATTTCCCTCCTCTTCAGCTTCTTCTATGAAAATTACGTACTTTGTCCATGCACGGCCATTCGTCACCCCGGTGCGAGGTACTATCAAACGCAGAATCTTCTCTTCCTTTTTCCAAAAACTACAGCTAGCTGCTGCCGAATTGCAAGAAACTCTTTGCCCTTGTAACACAGAGAAGTCGGGCTCTAGCGCGAGCCCATAGCTCGTTCGACTCCCAGTTCAGCACTTTGTTGTTGATGTTAACCTTGGACTTTCCATCTTTATTTTTAGCTTGTTTTGATGCTTGTCACCAATTAATCCATGGTTTTGATAATTTATGCTCATGTTTCTTCTGGTTATGACCATGTGCTAGATGTGTAGAACGTGGATGAAATTGCCACGGTCTGTACAATAACTGCTTTTGTTGGAAATAAGCAATTATTCTTGAACCATGCAGTGAATTTATTCTACTACTCTTACTATTCAAATGATAAAGCAGATAACCCCCGTATTTATAACTTACTTTTTTTTTTTAACTTTACGTTAGTATATGTCTCGCTAAGTGTGAGATTAACATTGAGTTGTAATTTATGACTATTTGATATCACTATTGTGACCCTACATGTAACTGTATTTAGCCTGCCTTACGCAGTGCTCTTTATCTCCGAAACAATTATATCAGGAAATCCAATTTGAAATGCGGCAATATTCTTAGTTTGCAGGTAAAGCATAAACTATGTAACCAAAAGAGTTTTAAAACTCCCTTGACCTATGACGAGGTGATTTCTGGATGGACGAACCAAGTCGACAGTACAAACACACCTGTCAAGATGGAAGCACGAGCGGGATCTTATCCCCCGATCTAGCTCAGATGCTAAAGTCAATTATGTAAGAAATTACGAGTAAAAGCAAGACTAATTGGACTCGAGTTATGAGCAAGAGCCACACTAAACTGAGTTGGAGTCTATCTCCCCCCCCCCCTTTTCACAAAAAAAAAAGGAGGAGAATATTTATAGTCAAGAGACCCAGATGAGGCATGATGGAACCCGCTCCCTGTCACCTGTAGGGCGTTAGTTTAGGGCGGCGGTGTCAGAAGTAGGTCGACAGCAGCGGTCATGTCAACCCCGCCTGGCATTAATCAGCTGTGCCTGTATATGTCAGACGTCGAGTGACCAAACTTGAGGATATAGCCGAGGAGGGATCATCTTGGAAAGGTGGAGATGAGTTATGAAATAAAGATAAGGAGTCAAGATAATCACCTCGACCTTGAGCATCATAAAGAAGTGAACCACCTCGACACTGAAGAGACGAGGAGGCCCGAGGTCAGCACCCACAACCTACATTTTAAGTTCAGACTTTTCTGAAAATTTCGCCTATGCACCCCGTCTGAACCAGTTGTAGTTCAGTCTTTTCCGATTTTCCCTTTGATCTTTTTAAATTCACTTCTCTCCCTAGTATAAAGCAGGAGTAGATATAGAATAAAATCTATTGTATCAAAAAAAAAAGTAAAGTATAAACTACGTGAGTTTTTGCCGATCCACTAAGAGTCAGTTCTGATTCTGCAAAGCACCATTGTGAACCTGCCCTACTCTGTGCACGCAACCAACACTAGTATGAACTTCGGAATCAATAGGCTGACCTGTTCTATGATTTCTGGGCTTGGTCCCATTCAAGTTATTGGAAGTTTCAGTTTCTGGCCCAGACTATCGCTTGGGACAATTTCAGTGAAACATTGATTGGCTTCTTGTCCTGGAAGACTTCGACCAATCCCGCCCATCAATCACTAACAGCAAGAGTTACAAATTTGACGAGCAAAATGGATTTGGGCGAAACTCGTATTAAGGAAAGGCCACTGTAATGTTCCAATTTGTGACGAAGCCCAACTTTACGACATTCCGTCATTTCGACATAAGTTTCTGTTTTCAATTCTAGAGCTTGAATTCGCATCGTCTCCCGGCTGATGCTGAAATACTTGCCAGTACTCATCGTATATATAGCTATTTTCATTTGCTCATCCTAATGCTGCTATCATAGCATTCATTCATTTTAAAGTTAACTTCGTTGCAAAGCTTACAAAAACTAATTTAATCGATCATTTATTTCCACTTCTTGAAGCTCATCATAAAAATTCAGTACCCATCAGTATCTTGCTTGGGCAATCATACTTTGTTTTTAAGCAGCAATTTTACCGATTAAATTATGAGAACATCTTGCTGGTGTTTATGGCACCCAAAATCCTTCATTAACTATTGGTACAGTAATCTCAACTGAAGATGTAACAAGTCGTAAGCTCTTTTCCATTTTGATTAACTGACTAATCAAACTTTCTTGTAATTCTATGGCAAATCTCTCGTTTTAGGTTAGAAGAAAGCTCAAGAACCTGAGATGATATCAAATTTACGTAATGGATATCCAGACAAGTGGTTTTGCCTTGTTCATATATGCACAGACAGAAGAAAACATCGACGCACTGCAAATCAATTCGTCTGGACAGTGTAGCGTAATCTTGATACTTGATTGGGGGTGATCGTGGTTGCTGGCTTGGACGGAGCCCCACCAGTCTAGCAAAAGGTGAATTATGTGTCTGGAAATGCCGAGGTAATATTCATAGGATCCTCCTCAACATGATGATCTTTCTTCAATACCTAAAAAAAATCTAAATGAAAATCATGATTCTAGCTCAGTGCATCTCCAATTTCCACCACCTGCTGCTGTAATCATGGCTCCAATTGAAAGTTTTCAAGTATCCAAAGGTTTGTGTACAAGTATGCATCTTCATCACACGCGGGTTGAAATTTTGACCGAGTTACTCAATAGTATGGTGTATAAATTCGGCCATACCGATTTGCCATTGAAATCAGTTACGTTTAAATTAAGTAGGGGTTATTAGCCAACATATCACTTTTATGCACTGTAAACATGATATTCTGAATTCAGACATAAAAAGGTCAAAATTGAAAATACTCGAACTTGGATCAGGCGTTTTCAAATATCAAACCAAGCTTAAAATTGATTCCATTTGGTTCGATTTCACTGTTGATCATATTATGAGATAACACTTCCTACTAGGGCGCGAATCGAAATCAAAATCGATAATTCGAAATTTTGAAATCCAATTTTTTTTGAAATTTTGACATCAGAATTTTCGACCAAATTCGATTTCGAATTCACCAACTCCGAATTCAATTCAGAATTCGGTAAATTCCAATATCATCGAATTCAAGAATATAAAAATTATTATTATAATATAAATATTATATTACGTACATATATATATATATGAAAAAACAATTTGAAATCGAAATAGGAATTTCGAATCACCGAATTCAGGAATATAAAAATTATTATTATAATATAAATGTTATATTACATATATATAAATATTATAAATATATATATGAAAAATAAATTTGAAATTGAAATAGGAATTTCGAATTGTGAATTCAAAATCAGAAATTTCGATTTGAAAATTTTCATTACCAAATTCGCATAATTCGAAATTGCAAAACCCGATTTCAGTTCCGAATTTCGAATTACTGATTTCGAAAATTTCAAATTCAATTCAAATTCGATCAGTAAATCGAAATTTTTCGATTTTGCACACTCCTACTTCCTACAAATGAAATTTTAAAGGCATCATTTGATGATCCGAGGATAGAAAGGTTCAACTCAAAGGCCTTTTGAAGAAAAAAAAAAACTGACTGAATAGAGTCTACTCTCAGTAGGTATAGATTTTGATTTGGATGGTTGGTTAGTATGGCCACAATAAGTAGAATAATCTAGCCTGTGTCATTGACTCTTGAGGTTTTAATTACCCATGCCATAGGCAACCGTCACGCTTGGTCAGAATTGAAATATAAGAGCGAAGACTCTGGTTGCTTGAGAGCTGAGCCGACGGTGACCGGCTTCACATTTATGACAAATTCTTAAGAGTTTCGGTACCTTAAAAAGACTGTTTGATAAAATAAAACTAGCAATACGCATTCAATTACTATTATAGAGTATTACCAATTTTGGTTTTGCCCCCTTGAACTCACGAGTTTAGTTCAAACAAATTGGAAGCAAATATATATAGTTTTTCTTTAGAAACTAAAATTTCTAATGCGGGACAAGGTTCTTAAATTGCATCCGTTTAACATAAGATTCTTATTTAGTTACGAACAATCAATTAATTTAAGTGGTGTACTAAAAATTGATAATATAAGGCACTATTTAATTACTTAAATTGATGCTTTAAAGTGCAAATCGCAAATCAGTAACAATCAAAAGTTCTTATTGCACTTACCCCACCCTTTCCAACATCCAAAAAAAAAAAAACACTTTATTTGTTTGGATATCTCTTTTTTTTTTTAAATAATAGTTCGCTTGTATTTTAAATACATTTTCTAACACACCTTTTTAAACTCTCAATCACTTTTTTATCTCATATACATGACATCATAAAAAGTACTACAGTAATTATTTTAAATAATATTTCAACTAATACTCTATCCAAACAAATCTATTACGGAGTTAAAGTTTACCGCGTAAACCTTTTACATTTCCTCCCGTTCTACTTGAGTGGAGTTTGGGATCACTTGCCATCAATACACAAGTGTGATGACTGCTGATGCATGCCCCCCGTCCTCCTGGGTCTTTTTTTTTATTTTTAAGGTACAAATCATTCTTATTATTGATGGCAAATCCGCAATTAAACCTTCATATCCCGGATTATATGACCTTAACAATGAAGATGACGAGGTCGGAGAAGATCATGTTATCGTATATATATAAGCTCCGACGGAAAGAGTACATGCTATTTATGCATTTTTATCTTTCATTACCCACCAAAAATAAAAATAAAAAAAAAGAACAAAAATTGACTAAAGTGGTGGAATCGAACAACACAGCCCAGAACCAGAACTGAAGAGGCTGGCATTTTGATAATAATTAATCAGACTCGGGACACTGGAGCGCGGTGGAGACTGTTCCACTGTTTTAGTTTAGGTCCATTTTCCACTTGCACGACGATACCTTTTTGTTTTGTGGCTGTTGTTGCAGTTTGTCACTTTGTGAGGCCTGCGAGTTTTTGATATTATTTTCTTGTTTTATTCATCTTCTAAGTATTGTTCCTTTCATTCTCCCTCGATTTTCGAAATCGGGAATTCTTTTTTTTTTTTCACACTGAGACCATACGTACGAATAATATAAAACAGAAATGTTAGGTACTGGTATTAGACTTGCCACTTAATTGTCGCTTTTTCTGACGGAAAAATTCCGTCGACTCCTCTCTCTCCTTAGATTATGTTAGAATATGTTATACAAATGTTATTGTTGTGAAAAAAAAAGAATACTAGTATTAGACTATTAGTTATTGCAAAATAGTATTTGCTTCTTAATTTTTATGCATAGCATCTAGCTAAGTGACACACATAGAGGTTAATTAGGGCGTCTATTTTTATCTTGGCCACATTTTAATTTTTAAATAATAGATAAATACACACACACACACATATATATATATATATATATATATATATATATATATATGTATGTATGTATGTAACTTTTTTCTCTTTTTTTTTTCTTTTTAATTTGAAAACTTAACTGGACAGTTATTGGACTATAAGCAAGGAGGAGACATGACAATTTTCAACTATTGTGACCAGTTCAACATTTGCATGAGTTCGAGCCGCTCAATGACACTTACAGATGAGCCTAATTAGATTGGAAACTGATGATGCATGAGATCATGCAAAAGAAATACTACTAATTTAGTTGGAAAGACGTTGTTATTACTGTATCATTAGATAGATTTGATTAATCTTACCCTCAATTAAGCTTATCCATTTCAAAGAAAAAAAAAAGATTTAAGTAAATGCAAAATGAAGGGCTAAACCCAAGAAATGGAAAGCATCAAGACCATTTTTTCTAATGATGATAGATATGAAGCAAAAGAAAAAGGACAGAACGTGTATGATAAAGACTTGCCATATGTTGTAACATAGCAACAAATTAGTATAACAGATTAATTAATTGGCCTTGCATATTAGAGCTAAAACCATTTTAAGCTATTTTTTTGTGTTTTAACAACCTAACCAACTTTAATTACACAGAACTATAATACTGCATTTTCCACCGGAATTCTTCATTAAGAATTCATTTATTCGTCGCCATTAAGTGTGACCGCCCCTACTTTAAAAAGAGTGGCAAATCAAAAGGATGACCGAACTGGTGACTGCAGACACAGCATTGACATTTAACAGGAATATTTATATCAAGTTCTACCTTAATATAATATAATACTCATATATAAATAGTAAGTTAAAAGGTTTAATTCTTCACAGGACAGGACTGTGGATTTTTTTTTCTATTTAATGTAAATTATCAGTCTCGTTATTATTATTAAGGACGCGACCATGTCATAAAAGTGGGCATGCACGGCTGGATGGTCCTCAGTATTATGCAAAATTACTCGACACATATAAATTCTCGAGATATCACAATGAGTCGTATTTCTATCGCTGCTGTAATAATACCTTTTTCTCGTCAAGAGGCATGCAATTCCGGCATTTGGTCTTAATTGATGTGCACCAAAATCAAGAAACCCCAAGTAAGAAACGTATCAAGTATTCTTCCCCTTGACGGCTTGACCTACTCGATCGACAACCTTATTCATTTGCATAATTGAGGAGATCAAGTTTGAACCATCATGCATGATCGTTCAAGCTTAGTTCCCAAGCTAAGTTCAATTCCTCATAGTGGCTTCAGCGACAACGAGAGGTCATATAAACCACTTAACTTTGATTCAATGGCCACAAAAAAAAAAGGATTAATTCTCTCTTTAAACTGTAAGTCAAGGATTTTAGCCTCATTTGTCGTGAAAAGAATTCAAAAAAGTATCGGAATGACCCTTTGATCTAAGTCAAATTCTTATAACTACAATCTCTTTAGATTCCTCTCTCTATAAATTAAGATAAATTAGGTTATAAAAATCTAATCGTTGCAGTTAAAAAAAAAAAGATAATAAAAGGTCGAATAATCTATCCTTAATCTTAGCCATTTCCGAAGATTTCTTCATATATATCTAAACTACTTAAAGCCGCGAAGCCTGATGAACAGTTGATTGTGCCGGTTTCGCTGTGGTTTCGCACCTGATTTCGTCCTTTTTGGTCCTTTCCAAGCTTCCGTGCAGCCCCTTTGGCTGCTGGTGCCTTTTTGCTCATTTCTGCTTTTGTTCCCTTCTTCCAATTGTGCCCTTGTCCTGGTTTCTTTGTAATTTTATGCTCAATTTTGTCCTTTTGTTTGCTGTCCATCCTTCGGCTGCTGCAATTGTTAGCTAACAGTTTTGTCCTTTTGTTTCTTGTGCATCTTCCGCTGCTGCAATTGTTATCTAACTTTATTGACAAAAATATATTAATTTATCGATTTGATTTATTAACTTCCTTCAACATATAACTTCCTTCTTTAACTTTCTCCTTCTTCAAAATATAATTTCCTCTGCTCTTTTATATTTATTAACTTTCTCCAAAATATATATATTAGCAAAGATATTGATTTTCTAAAAAATATACAAATCAATAAAAATTCTATGTGCATCTAATATATGCAGAACAATATAAATTTTATGTGTTACATTATCTATTCGTTGATTTTGAATGAGATATTAATTCATCAATAAATAAATTGCTTCATGATTAAATAAATATTTATTCATATATGCTATTCAATCAAACATTATTAATTTTCGATATCAATGAACTAACGAACTCTTCAAAATTGTGTTATCTTTAAATTTTAGAATCTTATTAATTCCCAAAAATTACGCAGGTCACTAAAAATCCTTTGTATATCTAATACATACTAACGAATAAAAATTCTATATGTATCTAATCAATATATATAAATCGATTATGCTTTTTTGTATTAATGCAGATCAATGAAAATTATATGTGTTTAACCTATATCTAATATATATAAATTAATAATACTGCCTTGTATTAACATATAATAAGTGTTATTTATATCAAATAATTATAATTTCGAGACTATTTCTATATTTATAATTTTCTCTCCTTCTTTATATTTATCTGCTTATTTATTAACTCGCTTATTAATTAATTTTGTTGAAATGTGTATATTGACAAAAATATTAACTATTAAAAAAATACGCAAATCACTAAAAATGCTATGCACATCTAATACATAAAATAGCATTCTTTTTATGTTTATTCGCTTATTTATTATTTTTCTCCAAATATATATTAGCAAAAATATTAAATATAAAAAAATACAAATTCTTAAAAATCCTACGTACATCTAATATATGCAAATGAATAAAAATTCTGTGTGTATCCAATCAGTATATATAAATCAATTATGCTGTTTCGTATTAAATATAAAAAAATATATGCAGGTTGCTATATACACAAACATATTAAATATCAAAAAAATATGCAAGTCGCTAAAAATCCTATGTATATCTAATACATACAAATGAATAAAAATTCTATATGTATCTAATCAATATATATAAATCGATTATGGTGTTTTGTATTAATGCAGATCAATGAAAATCATATATGATTGGCATGCATCTAATATATATAATTTATAATACTAATTTGTATTAACATATAATAAGTGTTATTTATGTGAAATAATTATAATTTCGACACTATTTCTATGTTTATAATTTTCTGTCCTTCTTTATATTTATCCGCTTATTTTTTAACTCACTTATTTATTAACTTTGTCAAAAGTGTGTGTATTGAAAAAAATATTAAATATCAAAAAACTACGCAGGTCAGTAAAAATCCTTTGTATATCTAATACATACTAACGAATAAAAATTCTATATGTATCTAATCAATATATATAAATCTATTATGCTGTTTTGTATTAATACAGATCAATGAAAATTATATGTGTTTAACTTATATCTAATATATATAAATTAATAATACTGCCTTGTATTAACATATAATAAATGTTATTTATATCAAATAATTATAATTTCAAGACTATTTCTATATTTATAATTTTCTCTCCTTCTTTATATTTATCCGCTTATTTATTAACTCGCTTATTTATTAATTTTGTCGAAAGTGTGTATATTGACAAAAATATTAACTATTAAAAAAATACACAAATCGCTAAAAATGCTATGCACATCTAATACATAAAATAGCTTTTTTTATTTTTTTGCTTATTTATTAATTTTCTCCAAAATATATATTAGCAAAAATATTAAATATGAAAAAAATGCAAATTCCTAAAAATCCTACGTACATCTAATATATGCAAATGAATAAAAATTCTTTGTGTATCCAATCAGTATATATAAATCAATTATGCTGTTTCGTATTAATTCAAATCAATGAAAATCATATGTACTTAACATGTATCTAATGTATATAAATTTAATTAGTTTTCTCCAAAATGTATATATTAGCAAAAATATTAAATATAAAAAAAATATACAAATCACTAAAAATCCTATGTGCATCTAATATATGCAAATGAATACAAATTCTATGTGTATCCAGTCAAATATATAAATTGATTATGCTATTTCGTATTAATACAAATGAATGAAAATCATATGTACTTGACATGTATCTAATATATATAAACTTAAAAATAAATCAATCCAATATTTATTGATTCAAAAAACAATTATTTGATCAATAAATACAAATATATGATTCTAAATTTATAATTTCAAATTGTTAAAAATCCTTAATTTGTATATATTATATTTATGAATTTATATTCTTCACTATATTTCTTTTCTTTTAGTTTTCTAATACTAAACTCTTCCATTATCTAACACACGATTTTGAATCTTTCGTGAGTTTCATACAAATTATATTCCAATCAATATAATTCATACACTACCTTGCTACTCTCATTTCATAATGCAACTACATTTTTTCCCTATTTTTTATCTCAGGTACTCATTGGTGATATACCATCGCATATACAAACAAACAACATAGGAGTCATCAATTGCTATCATGCTAAAACTCGATGGATCTTTCAGCTAGAATGAATAGAAATAACAGAAGGTTGGCCAATATTTACACAAAAACACTTCTTACATGAAGGAAGTGTCATCTTGTTCACCCTGCTCAATGAAAACAATTATCATCTGCAACTCATCAGCAGAGACTTTATCCAACAATCATAATTAAACATGTCCACTACAGCTTCTTACACATAGCAATTATCTATTCCCTAAATTTTCTTTATTCTACTTCCACGTATATTTAACAATATAAAAATAAACACATCGAAATTATTTCAAATTATTAATTTATCTCAACTCTTAAAAAATGATTTACATTCCATTAATTTAAATAATATTTACATCCTGTTACTCTTAAAAAATTAAATACAAATCACAACAATATTACTATATCTATTTATAAATATATTAATCCAATATATTGTTCCTCTATTTATTATTCCAACCCTACTATCATATAAAACACTCTAAATATTAATTATTAAATAAATCTTACATTACTCTTAAACAGTCAATAATGGGCACCCCGCGAAACTCGCGGGGCACAATGCCTAGTAATTATATCAATATGGCATCAAATGGATGGACACAGCAATTATCGATCAGGGTGAAAGCTAGAATCATGCATAATGGAACCAAACACACTGCTACAAGACAAATAGAGTACCTATGCACATTTGATCCTGATATATATGGAACTGAAATGACTCGATAATGAAACGACCGTCACATTTGATCCTTCGGCACTTTTCAACAAAATTTTCCAACCACTATTATCCAAGTCTCCCTTTTTTTCACTTTCTCTGTAGAAAACTTTCATAAAAAAGGACGTCAACATAGCTGGCTTTACTAAAATTTTTATTATAAAAAGCATAAAGAGAATCAGAATTGCACGCACGCATGAAAAGCATCCAATTCCGCGTCTTAAGTCAGGTGATTTGGAATTTAATGTTTTAGTAGCCCGAAGTTAAAATATATTTCAGTCTCCAAAAAAGTCTAAAAAGGACATAGCATAAATTAAGGATCGTTATAGGGTGCTTCTGACTCAGAGCCAACTGTATCTGTTACTATTAAATATTTAAAACTAAGTACTGGTCTGGGGTGCCTGCCGATTATCTTCTTTCAAACAAGATAATAGCAGTAGCAGTAGCAGTAACCCCAAAAAAAAAAAAGGATACATTGTATTACTACCAAAGAACGAACTGCTCTTCTGATGCTATCTTCAGTTAATGACGCGCGCATGCGGATCGGTTCCAGACGAGTGCAAGTCGTCGCTAGTTGCCAGCCAATATGGCACCATGGGACTAAGGCCCGAATAGTCATTAAAAAAAAATAGTTCGGATCGATTTTGTATAAAATGCACAATATATAATTTTATATATACACGATGTAACTTATTGTCAATAACATGTAATTATAGAACAAAATTTTATGAATCTCACTCATGATGTGAAAAACGATATATAAAATATAATATAAATTTTACATTTTTTTTGGGGTCAAATTTTGACCCTCAACCTTTCGAAACGGTTCCTTCCTGCAACCATTCACGCCTCTCATCCGGCACGATGCGATAAACAGGAGCTTGGAAATTAAAAAAACGTACATAAAGCAGATTTTCTCAACCATATAAAAGAACAGACAGAATGAGCAAGTTTTCCCAGAAGGGTCCTACATATGGTATTAACATTTCGTACGGATATAGCATGCACAAACATTTCGTAAATACGATGTGTGAAATCAAACACACAAAAAATATATATATATATACAACAACAACTTACATCGACTTGTACAACTATAAATTGTTACAAAAGGAGAAGTATCGAAGATTTCTTGTATATTAGTACGTAATTGAGCAGAATAATGTGGATCTAACCAATTGTCAAAAGTGCGGAAAGCAAGCTTAGTTTAGACTAATTACTGTTTGTGTTTATGTTTTTGCTAAATCCACGACTTAATTAATGCATCAAATCAAATCTAAAAGGTTATGAGTTCAGTATGTATGAATAGGATCATAAATCATTGAATAAGAAAAGAAGATGTGATAATTGTAACAAGTTTTGTCAAGTTGCAATTGCACCCCACAAAGCGTCAACCCTCCCCTACGGCCTACGCACTTTAATATGATTATTTATTCAATGAGACCTATTTTCCCATAAAAGATTTGCCAATAGAAAGAGCCCACTGAATATCAGTTCCTTACCTACGTTTATAAGCAATACCAATTGGCGTTTGATGCAAATGTGTTGCACACGAAGTCAAGTCAATGGTTCACTTTCAAAGTCACTTGCATATTAAGTACTACTCAACAGATAATTAACCAAAACGGATCAATTAAGCGACCACTAATAATATGAGCCATAGTATCAAGACAATGAAAGAGAGCTTCCAGGGGTATTAGAATGAATTAAGACGTGGGTTACAATTTATATCTTATATATCCAAATCTGGGATCACAATTTCAAACTGGGTTAATGTTAAGAGTAAATTGGATCCATGACATGTTAAATTCAATTTTTGCATATTTGTCATTCATCCAAACGCTAACAGTATATACACTATCAGTGTAGGAAAAATTAATCATAATGTTAATTGTACAAGTATTTTATTTAATCATGAAGGGTGTGAACTGGAGAATGACGGAGAGAATTTAATTAATCCCTCTCTTTAATTAATTCAAACTTATATCACAATCATCTGAATGATGGCAAACTAAAATGGCTCTTATGTTTTGGTGGAAGAATACTAACATCTTCAATTCATCAGTCGTTCCTTTTTTCCTTTTTCCTTATATATATATCTATATGAATCGTTCTACTTTGACGAGTGATTTTAGCAGCAGGTATTGTGAATTTTTAGCGAGTGATTTTATTTTAGCCACAGGTATTGTGAATTTTTAACTTTTTTCGTAGAACGGAATTCAAGAATTCAAGAACCCGGATTCTAGAACAGGGACAACTAGAAAGTCTTAACTACTATATAGTAGTATCTTCTCAATCTATATCCATCAATGATTCTTAATTAGCTTAAACTTGAGTTATTAAAGAGGGGGGAAATGTATAAACTGAGTTGAACAGTGGACTTCCTTTCAACCAGAGAAGTGGTGGTTGGGGAGTTTGAGTAATGTTACCTCTCCATTTCAGATAAAGGCAGAAAGACATGAAACTTGCACAAGGTTAAAATTTAGAAGCGGAAAAAAAGGACCGTAAAAGGTGATAGGGACCATATATGGTGCTTTAATTTTCATCCACGAGAAGACTTCTCAGCAAAATCAGTACACCAAAAGCTACACGGTGATCATCTCAGTGAGATGGAGATATACAACAACTTGCAAGAAGTAGATATTTCTTTAGGCTTCAAAGTTAAAACTACTACTGGTGTTTAAAGATTTATTTGATTCTACTCTCTATAGGATTTTCTTATATTGCATGACTTAAGAAGCGCATTTTCACCATTTATGTGCGTTAGAACCACATCCATAGTTCCAGTTTGTGAAAATAATTGTGTCTTCAGAATTCATATTGGGCTATTTTGTAGCATAAAATTCTCTCCTTTGTTGTTTCTTTCCAAAATGCCCGCAGCTCTTCTAGTAAGAACGATAAATATGGTTCTTAAATACGGGTAAATAACAACTCTTTTTATTCGGCTACGGTACTAACTGATTGCTCTTTTTTTTTTTTTTTTTTTTTTTGGGAACTAGCTATTAATAATGCATCGCCAAGTTTCGATAGTCATTTCAAATCCCATTGATGTGAATGAAATATTGGCATGTACTAATTGCTTGATCTCGAAGGATGAGTGCTTGCAACTTCTATATATGCTATATCTTTTAGTTTTCCGTACGTGTATAAATAAAATTGCATACTTATGATCATCTAAAAGAGAAGAAAACACCATGGGAGGAAAGCCGCAAGTACGTAAAAAGAAAAAGAAAAAGAAAAAAAAAGCAACTATTGTATGTTTTTGAGATCTAACTTGAAAAAACACGTGTCATATAGATCGGAAATTTTTGTTTTGAAAACTAGAAAAGAGTTAACCAACAGCCTTTTGAGCTGTTAATCATCATCAAAAACTTAGGATTCAAATCTTATTTTTTATTAACGTGTCAGTATTTGTAACTTCTTCTAAAATACAAATGTTAGATCTGATGGTGAAGGATAAAGAGTTGTTGCCGCGTGTATAACGGTGCATTTATGTTTCAGTTACGCAGATGTAAAACAAAAATTCTGAATTGTAGAAAAAATGATAAAGAGTTATTGACGCGTGGTGGTGATAAATTTCTCTTGTAGTCTTTTTTTTTTAACCAAAAGATAACTCATGTTGTCATTTAATGCAACCAAAAAACAGAGACTGGATTAGTTGACAAACGAAGGGAAGGATAAAGAGCTTCGACATCCGTACATATCTTAAAGACTTGATGAAGTAACAAATTAAGAGATAATCCACAGCTAAAAAAACACAATTAAGTGTTTATCAATGATCAAGTGGAATCAGTTCATATTTTATTGCTTCTTATCATCGATAAAATGAACATCCCACCCAAAAAAAAAAAAAAAAAAAGAAGGATAAAAATGAGCAAGGTATCCTCATACCTCATACTAGCAAAATAAATAAATAAATAATCAAAACAAGTGGGAAAACCAAACCTAAAACAATCAATGCACTCGGCTGCTAATAAATGAGAAGCTGAATACAAGAAAATAAAGAAAAGGTCAAAAAATGACGTCACTTAATTGAGAATAAATAAGAAAAGAAATAGCACTACTAAGTAAGGATAAATATGAAATATCCACCCTTCTCTCTCCCTCTCAAAAGTCCCGTAAACTACTCAACCGCCATATCCTCTCGCTCTCTTCCTTGACCTTTTTTCATCTCACAATGCACCCAAGTCAACTGCCAGACTCCGACGCCGTTTCATCCCCAAAAATTCAGCCGTGTCCCTTAAATCCACTACAACATATTGCACTCGGGGTCCCACCAAAATCACCCACGGCATAAGTATAAGTGTATAACCCCGCCACCGCCAGGCGCCAGCCCATATAACAAAACGGATTACGTTTACAGAACCGCACGCTCGCACCAGACTCACAAAACTTTGGCATACCTTTGTCTAAGTACTAACCATACGAGCTGAGTGTGTGTGTATATATATATGTATATACACTTCCTAAAACAACACAGACATTATTAGTTTTACCACATCAAAATCACAGCTGTTGGTATTTATTGTCGTATTTCTCTATTTATCCACCTGGTAACAAATTATTTATGGATTTAGTTATCGAGTGCTTACGGAGAAAGAATGAATTCAGGGTGTTAATATTTTTGTTTTGTTTTCTGAGGACAATAATTATGAAGATGCGCAATCATATGTTATAACTTAGGTATATGAATCGAGTGTTTACTGACTTTTCATGAGGAAAATCTATTTATACTTAGTACCATATACTTATTAGCCACGGCAGGTAAGTGTATAGTTACGCCTCTTAATTACGTACAGGAGTTTCGGTGGTTAGCCATGGCAGACACAACCACCAGGGAGCTTTGTAGTTTCACCTGTAGAGTCATTTGTTGTTTTTTAGGTTTCAGTTTCACCACTCCTAAGTACGGAAGCGCACAACGTTCGTATAGTCGTCACTCGTTAGTTAGCTTATAACTGAGCTTAAGCTGTGGCTTTGGGGTTTGTTGATGCTAAGTCGTATTGACGCAATACCCCACCTCTTCCTTCGGCCTTCTCCCCCAGCCCCCACCTTCCTACCCCAGCAATTTTCTCCCCTCTCTTTTTTTGTGTTTATAAAGTCTATAAGTCCCCCCCACCCCCATGCTTTTCTCTCTCTACCCTTCGCTGTTTCTCAGCAAGCAAATACTAACGGCATATTCTTCTTTCTCTCTCTCCCTCTCTCTCCCTCTTTCTCTCCTTCGCATCCATTTACACACACACACACACTCTCTCACAGAACACACAGTAAACACATTGAATTGCAGTAACCATTCTTCCTGAATCTCTTCCATTTTTATCTCCCCATGTAGTCTCCTCAGATCTCATACCCCCTTTAGGCAAATTCCTAAACCCAAAAAAAAAAAGGGTCTGTATTTGCTTTTGGGTCTTATCTTTTAAGGAAAGAATTTGAGAATGGTGGTCAAGATGATGAGGTGGCGACCATGGCCACCCCTGCAGACGAGAAAATACGAGGTCAGATTGAAAGTACGGAGACTGGAGGGTTCTCTGGCGGTGATGGGGAACGGCAGCAACAATAATGATTGGGTGCATGCGTCTTCTGCAGATAAAGAAGGTGGTGGGGCCGCTCCACCGGGATTCACGGTGGAGATCAGGTGGAAGGGACCCAAGATCGCCCTCAGCACTTTCAGGAGGAGCACTGTTAAGAAGAACTGTACTAGAGAGGAGAGTGTCAAAACCCAGGAAGATGGTGAAAACGGTGGCTTCTTGGTGCTGTGGGACGAGGAGTTTCAGAGTGTTTGTACTCTTTCTGGGTACAAGGACAATGTGTTTCATCCCTGGGAGGTTGCCTTTGCTGTCTTCTCCAATGTGAGTTTTCCTTTTTCTTTTTCACTTAAAAATTTTCTTTTTCTCTTTCTCTCTCCGACTTTGTTGACTTGGGATCTTATTACTTTTTATCTTAATTCAACTAATTGATTCAGTATTTTGGCTTTTCTGGGCTTTATTTTCTGGTTAAGGAAATCTTGATGTGGTTGTGGGGTTTCTCATTTGGTTTTGGAACGCCGTTAAAGTTTGTTCCTTTTTTTGGGAGAAATTCTGTCAGCGTTATTGGATACATGGGGTTTATTTGTGGAGAATTAGGGTTTTCATGATTGTTTCTTTCCATTTCTTTCCTTTTTCCGTTTGATGTTCATTCTTGGATATCATTGCTCAGTTTGCATGACTAGTTTGGATTATAGAAGGTTATTGGAATAAAAAAGTTTTCCTCTTTTTTTGTTCTTTTTTTTTGTTGTTCCATGGAAGCGTATATTTTAGTTCATGCCTTGACTTGGGAAAACAGGTAAAGGAATGAATAATGAAAAGGAAAGAACTGCATGTGCACTCTAGTTTATTGGTGACTCACCATATCAGTTTTTCCTCTTCTTCCGCTCAGATATTCCTTTATTGGTTGTGAATAGATATGGGAATTTCAATCTGTCTCTGGAGGAAATGTCTACCATTTGCTTCCTTCTGTGTACTGAATTTGCTTTGATTCAAACCATGGGTATAATTCTTTGAGGAAATGCCAACCATATGAGTGTTGATTTTTTGTTTTTTGGGGTCAGCAATTAGACCACCAGAATGTTGGGAGATTTTGGAATGTGTTTTAGCGTTTGCATTTCTCCAACCAATTGTTTTCTGTGTGTGACATCGAAGAGTTGTTATTTATTCATTTATGGATGCTTTTGCCACTATTGATGTGATACTTGTTGATTCTTGAATGGAAGATAATTATTCTTCTGTAAGTCATTACATAGGTTTTTCGCTTGGCTATATATTTTGTTTTCCATCTGTTAAATGAGTTTGGCGGCTACTGTTATATGATTGGCTTTTATGTTTTTATATGCTTTTTTTGATGATAATGCAAGAGGCTTGGCATGTCTTGTGGTGGTCTTTTAGATGTATATATTCAGACATCTCTAATGAGATTGGTTGTTTTGCTACCCCGCGTAAGATTCAGAAAAAGTCATTTTGGATTTCGGGATGCCAATGTTAGATATAAGTTATTAAATTGTATTGTCGCTACTCGACGTTTTAGTTACTTCATCCGACAAAGTCAGAATGCCATTATTTTATCTTACCAGTTATCTTCTCTCATGCAATTATGTTAAAGCGGAGACGTTTTATTCTGTAAGGATGTCAGCACGTCATTTTTGCAAAAGAAATTATTTTTTTCATGCATCATGTATGTGCACTCAGTGGCAGTGGCATAGGAGAAAGTTTTTATCATTTTCTGATAAGTAAGATTCTCATATGATGCTTTATTGTTACCATTTTCTGTTACTTTCTCCTGTTCCAGGGTTTGAATCAAGGGGCAAAGAACAGGGGATCTCTTGTTGGTACAGCAGTCTTGAACCTTGCTGAATTTGCTAGCGTGACTGAAAAGGAAGTTGAAACCGATATTCCTTTGGTACTTTCTGGCTGTACATCTGAGCCTCGGCTCTCACTTCGTGTATGTATCATCTGTTGTGCAGCTTTTAC
Source organism: Coffea arabica (assembly GCF_036785885.1). Taxonomy (NCBI): domain Eukaryota; kingdom Viridiplantae; phylum Streptophyta; class Magnoliopsida; order Gentianales; family Rubiaceae; genus Coffea; species Coffea arabica. The sequence goes on along the minus strand of NC_092321.1, from coordinate 5,416,811 downwards.
CAGATGCCAAATTGAATATTTATCTTTATGCTGGTTCGATTTACATTTGTTATTGATATCCGATTTTATCTCTTATCTGATACAGATATTGTTTAGCTTATTGGAGCTGAGAGGTGCACAAGATTCAGTAGAGTCAGCACAGAGGACAAGTTTTCCTGTTCAGTCTCCACTACAGTCTGGAGATAGTCCCTTACCAGAGAAAGATGAGCTTTCTGCTCTTAAAGCTGGTCTCAGAAAGGTCAAAATTTTCACAGAGTACGTGTCCACCCGGAGAGCTAAAAAGGCTTGCCGTGAGGAAGAAGGAAGTGAAGGCAGGTGCTCGGCCAAGAGTGAGGATGGCGATTATGCTTACCCATTTGACACAGATTCACTGGAAGAATTTGATGAAAGAGAATCAGATGATGGCAAGGAAAACGCTACTGTTAGGAAGTCATTTAGTTACGGAACATTAGCTTATGCTAACTTTGCAGGTGGGTCGTTTTACTCCAATTCTAGGAGCAACAGTGTTGATGAGGATTGGGTTTACTATAGCAACCGCAAATCTGATGTTGGCTGCCCACCTGTTGATAATCCAATTACTTCTGTTTCTGAGGCATCTGTCTTGCAGAATACGAAACGTAGTATATTACCTTGGAAAAAGAGGAAGCTGAGCTTCAGATCTCCTAAAACCAAAGGCGAGCCATTGCTGAAGAAGGGAAATGGAGAAGAAGGCGGAGATGATATCGACTTTGATCGCCGGCAGCTCAGCTCAGACGAATCTTTCTCTTTCTGGGTAAGAAAGTTATGATTAAATAGTTTGTTGTGGAAAGTATATTTTTCATTTTTCTTGCTAGAGCTTTGAATCCACAGATACTTGTCCTGCCTTCTGTATGCAGTGTCTCAGACTCCATTAATATTTTGGCATTTTAATGATTGCTTGAACGTTTTATAAAGTTAGAACCTTCCTTGACTGTCCTTGATGAAGTTTTTGGCGTACATTTCCATTACAAATATAGTTTTTTAGTTGACACACGCTCTGATTTTCAAATCATGTTCATTTTGAGGACAATGGCACAAGTCCATCAAGTTTAGTATTTCTTTTGTGGTGAGAATTCACCATTCAATCGCTTCATTATAGCTCCTTCCTTATTCATCCTTCTTTTGTATTTTAATGAGTTTTTCATTTTCAAATTTTAAGTCATGTTTATGCCAATTTTGGCAGTGGCGGAAGACAGATGAAGACTCAAGTGCACATCGCTCATCTGTATCTGAGTTTGGAGATGACAATTTTGCTGTTGGTAATTGGGAACAGAAAGGAATTATGAGCCGAGATGGACATCTGAAGCTCCATACCCAGGTGTTCTTTGCTTCTATTGACCAGCGAAGTGAGCGGGCAGCTGGAGAGAGTGCATGCACTGCCCTTGTTGCTGTAATTGCTGATTGGTTGCAAAATAATCGTGATCATATGCCGATTAAATCACAGTTTGATAGTTTAATCAGGGAAGGATCTCTAGAATGGAGGAACCTTTGTGACAATGAGATTTACAGAGAGCGATTTCCTGACAAGCACTTTGATCTTGAGACTATCCTCCATGCTAAAATTGGTTCTCTTTCTGTAATTCCTGGAAAGTCATTTATTGGATTTTTTCATCCAGATGGGATGGATGAGGGAAGATTTGATTTTCTTCATGGTGCCATGTCATTTGACAATATCTGGGATGAAATCAGCCGTGTTGCTTTAGAATGTCCAGGTGACAGTGAACCTCAGGTCTACATTGTCAGTTGGAATGACCATTTCTTTGTGCTTAAGGTTGAAGCTGAAGCTTACTACATCATCGACACCCTAGGAGAGAGACTCTATGAAGGATGTAACCAGGCTTACATACTGAAGTTTGACAGGAACACAACCATCTACAAGTTGCCAAATACTGCTCAATCATCCCAAGAAAAATCTGTTGGTGATCTGCCAGTTGTTGCAGCAGCAGAACCAAAGAATGCGGATTCCCAGCAGGTAAGCTCAAAAGAAGGTTCGTCAGAAGATTCTGAACCAATGAAGAGTGAAGAGGAGGAAGAACTGGTCATATGTCGAGGCAAAGAGTCGTGCAAGGAGTACATAAAGAGCTTCTTGGCTGCTATTCCTATTAGGGAACTGCAGGCAGATATCAAGAAAGGTTTGATAAAATCAACGCCCCTACATCATCGATTACAGATTGAATTTCACTTCACTGACCTACAGTTACCAGCCCCTGTAAGTCCACCAGTAGAAGAAGTCGCTTCAATTGTGCAACAAGTAATTGAAGTTGCCTAAAAGACGTTTGCTGCATAGTGACTTCAATGTAAATGCATAGACAAGCATGTTAGTCCTAACTTTGCCTTTTTCTTTTCCCTTAGTCTTGAGGTGAATGGGTTAAAAGAGTGCCCATTTGATCTTTTTTTTTTGGTTGCGCTTGTAACTGTGAGTATAGTATGTTGCGATGCTGTTTTCCAGCTGATGCGTCCGGGTCGTTCTGGTCTCTCTGTAGTCTGTCTTTAATCTTACCTTCTCTCAAAGGGATACTTTTGTAAATGACTTTGTTTAATTTCGACTTTGTTTAATTTCTGCAAGTGTTCTATAATGTTGCCAACTTATTATTATCTTATTTCCTTCTTCTCCATGGTTATTTTATTGGGATCATTAATAATAGGATTAGATGCCGAGACCCCGCAATCAATGGGTAGGCGTACTTCCTAATCTTAGCTGAGCTGGTGGCGGTGTCATCCGATTTTTCATTTGTTTTTGACTCGAGGATTATTTTCTGGCTGGATCGTGGGGGCAGCGAATATAGATGGCCCGGAAGAAGAAGAAGAAGAAGAAGAAGAGAATCCGACCGGCGGATTGCATGTTCGTGTGATGGTGACATTTTTTTTTGCTAATTTGGTCTTCCGAAAGATTCTCTGGGCTCAGCAACCAAGCAACGATTCTGCCCAAGAACTATCGTGGCTGTTTACAGCAATCTTGTTTCAGAGCCACTAACTCGTGGCTGTTTACAGCAATCTTGTTTCAGAGCCACTAACTTGGGTCCAAATGAGGTTATCTCTCGGCATGCATGCAATGGATACTCGATACAATTCCGCACCCACCGGTCAGAACTAACACCGCTTGCTTAGCATATTCTTCTGTAGCCTGTAGGTCCAGATCAAAAACAGTAAACTATGTAGTGGTTGTTGACACGAAATTGTCTGATATGATTAGCAGCACTTGATATAGTCGCAAATCGTTACCAGAATATCCTAAACTTCGGCACAGAATATGTCGACTGATTCAAGCATAATACAGAATACGAATAGGAGTGTTCTAATTGCAGATATTAAATCCAGCCTCATCAAAAGCTGAATCACGAGCCAAATTCACTATCCTACTATAATTGGCATTTCGTGACGAGTAAAGAGAAGAAAGAAGAACCAAATAGTTCTCACGAATTATGGAGGTTCTTCAACTTTTTGAGACCAATTGGAGGATGCTTCGAAAGCATTCTCCCTTTTTTTTTTAGCAAAAAGTGAGCCGAGATCAATCAATCGAGATCTTTGATGATTTGATGCAGTAAGCTTTCAAGCTTTGCTTCCAAAGCCCCTACTTTCTGGTGCAACTCTTTTTGACCGAGTGCTTTAGACGCGCTATTAAATGATACTCATCATTAGACCTGGCAATTATGCCCAAAACCCAACAATCCACCCACTAATTTGAGAGGTCGGGTTAAGTAATTTGGGTGTTGGGTCAATTTTGGATTGGATAATAAAAATTCAAATATATTTTGGACGGTTTGAGTATTTCTGTTGGACACTCATTACCCAACTTAAATTTAAAAAATAAAGGGAATTTCGCCATTTTCGTCCCTAAACTTTTACACTAAAACCAATTTCGTCCTTTATGATTTTTTTTAGCCAATTTAGTCCTTCGACTATTTTGAAGTCTCTAATGTAGGACTTTTGCGGCGGCGACACCATATTTTACATATTCCGTACAACCGGTGATGGGTATATCTGTCTTTTTAAATTAAATTCTTCAATTTAGACGGACTTTGACCATAGTTCTTCTTCTTCGATGAATTTCACTGAAAATTGCATCTGAATTTATTAGAAACTTGCCCAAACTCTCTCTCACACACTCAAATCAAAGAAACAAAATCCATGAGAAAAACATAGAAAACCAAGAACCAAAAGGAAAATTGAAACAAAATTTGAAGGAGAAATCTCTCTCATACACATTTTTAAATATACTCACCGGTAAACTCATTTTGTTTGGTTCTGATTCTTCGATCCTCCATTCATGGTTGCTAGCAAAAACACCACCAATTGTCACTACCGACCCACTTTCATCCGTCAACTCTCTCATGACTAGTCATCATTCATTTTTCACCTTGAGTTTCATATGGACTCATAAGAGTCTCTCCAAAATCCTTGCAGAATCTTAGTTGTAGAGTTGTATACTCCATTTTCTTCCCAAGAAAAGAAGAAAAGAACCAAAAACAGAAAACCAACAAAAGCATTAAGGGAATCCGAGGAGCAAGGGGAGCTCGCTGCCGCCATCACCATTGCCGGAGTTGCTATCTTCTTGCTAGAACCACCACTACTTACAGATCATCATGAAGAAAGTACTGTGCAGTTTCCATAATCCTTTTTTTGTTTTAATCTCTAGGTTGAGATGATTTTTTTGGCTGTTGAAATTGCTATCTTCTTCCCGTATGCTTTGTTTTGTAGATGAATGAAATTGAACAATGATACTTGCTGCAATTTTGTTGTTTCTTTTTCACCTTTTCTGCCTGAACGAAGCTTGACAAGATATTTGTCGACTTAGCCATAGTCAAATTTCATACGAAATATTCAATTTTTGTGACGACCTTAATCTGTTTGACAAAATGCCCAAACGAAATGAGTTTGTAAGTAGACTTGAGAGTATGTTTGAGAGCCATTTCTCCTTTAAGACGTGCGGCGTGCCTCAACCCGATTCCCACCGCTATACCAAAATAATCAAGCACCCTTTGTTAAAAGATGAGACCGCCCCTAGTTTCCGGTTCCTCCGATTGTTTTTCATTTTGCCATAGTAACCCCTCTGGGCTCTGAGAACTGAGACCATCCAGCCAACCACGTATATATATATATATATACACACACACACACACTTGTCCTCCCACATTCATTCACCGGTCACCACCCATTCCAAAGGAAAGGCCGAGACCTGCTCCTCAAGGCAAAAAAAATTCCCTTCCTTATCGAACCCACCAAAAAAAAAAAGAAAGAGCAAAGGTAAATATAATAATAGCTCCACGGATTGGAATTCCATCTTTTCTCCCCAACTTTCTGGAACTTTCTCATTTTTTCCTTCCGCTACTTTTTACTTGCACCTACAACCGACATCTTAGATGTCGCCGTCCTCGTCTCACCGTCGAAAAAACATGAACTACTAAGATCGGAGCATTGGACACGTGTAAGCCACTCAGCAATGACGTCGGTTGTCTCCCCACCAATGGCGCTGTTACCATCCATCAATCTCCCATTCCTTTCAACTCTGCTGACTCCACTCTCGGACGCCACCTTGCTCGCCGTCTCGTCCAGGTCGGCGTAAATGATGTCTTCTGCTTGAGAGTATGTTTGCTTCACTTTCTTTATGGTTCTTGATTTTTTGTTTTTTTATTGTGAAATTTATTTCATGATTTGAGTGTGTTAGAGAGTTTGTGCGAATTTCTGGTGAATGGGATGAGATTTCTATTGGAGAAGAAGAACTATGGTCAAAGTCCGTCTAAATTGAAGAATTTAATTTAAAAAGACAGATATACCCATCACCGATTGTATGGAATATGTAAAATATGGTGTCGCCGCGCAAAAGTCCTACATTAGAGAAAAAAAATCATAAAGGACGAAATTGGTTTTAGTGTAAAAGTTTAGGGACGAAAATGGCGAAATTCCCAAAAATAAATAAAGAAATTAAATTCAAGAAATACGACTCTTGTTTCCAACGACTTCAACGATAACTTTTGTTCTTCTGCCCGAATAAATCACCACCACCTCCTCCTTTGCCACCTCTACTCTTGAGCAAATTCACATCTTTCCTTCAATTTATATTTAACCACGCTTGGTGTTTAATATATTGCTCCGGTGGGCCATTGTTTTTCAAAGTCTCTTATCGATGACATAACTAGTTTGAGATTTCAGAAAATCATGCCACTAACAAATATATTGTTTTAGAAAATCATGGAAAATATCGGCCACCACCGCCAAAAAGCATATCAGAAATGCAATTGCAATATAGAAACCTATCCAGATCAGCGGCTGAGCATATTGTGCTAGATCTTGTAAACTCCGTTGGCATGCTTCATATTGTTTTTGGACTACTTCACAAATTATGCTTTCATTAAAACTTTTCAAACGAATTGAATAGTGATATTTGAACTAATTGATTGAGAATTGTATCTCTCTCATCAAAATTTCAGTTTAATTTAGGCGTGATTGGATCTTTTATGGAACTAAAAATAGTTTAAACAGTTAATACATGTGTATTTGTGAAAGTATATTGGTGTGTATTTTAGCGTATAAAAATAATGTATTTCTAAAGAATTTAAAAAGTGAGTGTGTGTTTGTATCTGTGAAAGTATCTTAGTGTGTGAAAATGTGTGTGAAATTTTTTTTTTCTATATAAAAATGTATTTGAGATAATTTATGTATCAACATCTATTAATTAATATATTGGGTCATATTTGGGTCATGGGTTTGAAATGACGCAATATGACCCAACCTAAAATTAACGCAATCTAAAATTGGACGGGTTGAGTATAACTCATTTAACTGAAAATTCAATATCAACCCGCCCAAAACACGCCCAACCCGTCCAATTGTCAGGTATACTCATCATCATCATCATTTCTCCAAAGAATCTACCTATTATATAAGAAAAAAGCCAAGTTACTATAACACCCCATCTTTTTGACACATGTATTGCACATATTTTTGACAAGTGGATTATTGGTCATTTTAGCTAAACTTTTCCTTCCCTTTTTTGATTCAATTGGGCCAAAATAATTAAAATATTTTTTCTCTGAGCCAAGTTACTATAGCACCCCATCTTTTTTACACATGTATTGCACATATTTTTAACAAGCGGATTCTTGGTCATTTTAGCTAAACTTTTCCTTCCCTTTTTTGATTCAATTGGGCCAAAATAATTAAAATATTTTTTCTCCTTCAGAAAATCAACTGTGTCGCTTCTTCTTCTTCTTGCGACAAGTGCTTTTATTTTTTATTTTTTAAAACTAATCTAACTAAAATTGTCGCCATGTTCTTTTTTTTTTCGTCGAGATGATTAGCTACTTAACAAAGAGAAATTTTTTTTTTATCCCATTTTACATTTTCTTTTCTTCCTTTTTTTTCTTCATGTCTAATCTCTCATATTTGCTCTATTCTTAGATCATAATGTTATAGTCAACTGGCATTTGTTTGTTAAATTTATAGGATGATGCTATTATTTGGTATTTTTCATGGATAAAATGTGAAATATTAAAATATGTAAAAAGATCTTAGAATTCATTTTATACCAATGATCATTTTCTATGAAGAATAGAACAATAATTCTTTCTTGTCTTTTCTCCTCCCACGATTTGATTTCTTACTTCACATTTTTTTTCTTTTTCTTTGTTTTTTGGTTACATTTTGTAATTATCTACAATTTTGTGTATTTTTAAAGAGAAAAAATATATCATGTGATGCTTCCACCAAGATAAATCTAGCTAGGCATTCTTCTACCTATGTGTTCTATAAGATTTTGTATATGTTTAAACTAACGTTAATTTTTGTTTGTTTTTTAATTATTCAGGTTCTGTAGTATCAATTGGGTTGGCATATAAAAATTGTAGTTGGTGGTAGAAGTCACAATTAAAAATTGTTAGAAAATTCAATTTTGATTAGGAAGATGTTTTTGCAATAAAAAAAAATGGTTCAATTCTAATTTGTATATGTAGATCTGGAAACATAGCAATTCATATTTTTTATCTAACCTTGCTATTTATATTCTGGAGCTGCAGGATAATGTTGTCACCTTTAAACGGGATTTAAATAAATAAAGAAAGAAAAATGTGAAACTTTAGAGTAAATTATATTGATGTTGAAGATTGTGACATGTCTTAGTGGCTTTCTAAACTTTTTCTCATTATTAAAATACTGGAAGCATTATGACTGCTTTTGATTTAGTTACAACTAAGACTATGCTACTAATTAATACAGCAATGCACTTGTAGTGTATTGATTTTCTCTCTTTTTTGGGTATTATCATAATAATAGTTCAAAAATCTTTATTCAAATCACAATAAATAGAGGTATTAACTTCATAGATGGAATTTCTCTTCACAACAAATTCTGAGGGAAATTTTATTTATACTCCATATTTTATTAATTGTATTCCTACAATAAATAAAAACTATATGATAAAAATAATAGTGAAAATGTGATTAACAAAAATGAGAGTTCAAATAACATTTGTTAATTTTAATTGTTTTGAGGCCCAATTTTCTCCTATATTTCTATTGATTTATCATGTGCTAAAATAATTTGATGTTATGTGTTTGACTAAATTTCTAGGGGGCCAAGCTGTGCTTTGCACAGCTCAAGTACCTCTAGTTTTATTACGAGGATATACATGCGATCGATTAAAATTCTGTCACCACTTGACACTTGTTCGCAGAGAATCACACTTGTGTGCAGCACATGGGCTTTGAGGGTAGTGCTTCAGAAATGTCCCTTGACCGGAAGAGAAGTCAAGGGAAAGGGTACCGAAAACTTGTAGTATGTTGTTTTTACCGCTTGCTTAGAACCCTAGGCCCTATAGTAGGGATGAGTTGCGCTTGCATTCCCACACTTGTCTATGCTTTGGATCAGGCCAATCTTGTTACTGGGTCATCCGTCTCTCAATCTTCACATGCCCAAAATTCAACTGACTGACTGCTGTTTTGTTTCTTGAATCATTGTCCAGTTAGTTATGCCGGCGATGCATATCTCATAATGTAACAGATAATGTAAATTAGGGCTATAACTCTGGGGCAAATGCAAATTTGAATTTGTTCACTCATAGAATTAAATTAGTATAAAAAATTACAATTAAAACAAAGTTATATGAATTTATGTTAAAAATTAAATTATAATAATGACATCAACTAACAGAAACACAAGGACTTATAAACGCCTTCCCGAAGTAACTGTTTTAAGTGTTATCCCGTTTGTCGTAAAAAGCCGAAAAGGAACGTAAAGTGATAAATCAATTACTAGCAACTTTTTTCGCTCTTTGACCTGAACAAAGGAAAAGTGAAGTTGAATGGTTAGTAATCTTTTTTCTACCTTTGAACATTTGTCGCCAGCATGCATACTTTCCAGTGCTACCTAACCAGCAACTAGGTTTGTTTTCTTGAAGTTCGTCAGCACATCGTTATTCCCTTCCTCTTTTTTATTTATTTATTTTTTTGGGGCGAGAAGAGTGAGGCTGTGATTGCATTCCAGCTCCAGAAGTCTGAAGAAAGTTTTGATTAAACCATGCAAAAATGATTTGCTCGGTCATGCAAGTAAGGACCATGAATATAGGGCGGCTTCCATAACCGGTTGACAAAGCAAAGAGCTTTCTTTGCCTTTGAATCTGATCCTAAAGATAATTTAGTAGTTGAAGCCAATGGTTTCAGTTTCATTAATATCAGGCAGATTTGAAATGGTCAGTATTATATATCTCTTGAATCCAACATTTCACCGGCAACAATAATAGAAGAAGTAATAATCAAGTACTTCGCATGGAGATGGATCATGAAGAACACAATCATGATGCTACTCAAGTTAATATCGTATTTTACAACATCATTCAAAGAGTCGCATGCTTGAAGAAAGAAAAACATTTTCACTTATTTAAAGCCGCAAATGGGGCACTTCACTAATCCGTTCTCATTGCACTCTGAGCATCTGATTGCCGGTCCATCATCTGGAGCGATGATCTTGCGGCTTCCATTGCAGTTGAAACACAGTACGAATTTTACTCCTGCGCAACCAGTGCAAGCAGAATTGTTTGGAGTCACAGGTATCCCTTGCAGGAGCTTCCTCAGCATTCCCCTTTCATGCAATCCTATCACTTCATCTGCCCCTCCGATATATCTACCTCGGATGAACAGCCTGGGAGGGACTACCCTTTGTCCCATAACCCTCCAAAGCTCTTCTCTGTATTCCAAGTGCATCGCGACATCTCTCTCGTGGTATTCAACTCGAAAGCTCTCCAGAAGGAACCGGATGCTTGTGCAGTCTTCAAAGGTTTTCCTTATTCCTCTCATGCTTGTTGTGTACAGAACAATTGATTCGCTTCCACCTGCAGGAGGGCATCTTTCTTCAAATCCCTGCAATGATGAAAGAAGTTCAGACAGATCATTTGCATCAATCATTTTGCTTTCTTCCATATCTGTCAGCTTAAAGCAAGCTACTAGTGTGGAGTCAGACGGGCTCTGATGAACATTTTTTCGGTTCAGCTGCCCTACAGCTGACCCCCCACTTTGACAGTCGGTCTCACATTTCTCATCAATGGCTGATTCTGCCATTAATTGTAATTCCTCCTTGTTATCGAGAGCAGAGCCTGCGTCCTCCTCAGACTTTAAGGGGGGTCTAAAATCTTCTGCTTTCTCATCATCACATTTGCCAGGAACCAGTGCGTCATCTTCAGCATCCTTTATGATCTCTGATTGATCTATTCTACCGCCCGTGACTAGCTCTGATTGAATATTATCCTTCTCGCATTCTTTTGGAGGTGATGAAGTTTGGAAGTATTGGTTTGACAGATTGGTAGTCCTAAACAAGAAGCCTTGTTTCAAAGAGTGGATGGTTGATATGGAATTCAGTTTCTTTACAATTCTTCCTTTCATGCTTTTCATCCCTTCAAGTCTCTCTCTCTCTCTCTCTCTGGTTTCTACATTTGCTTGCACCCCATTCAACTATTCACGAAGAGTTGAGGAAGGCCTGTGGAGATATGCTCAACATTGATGGTTGATTTTTCTACGTCTTTGATTTCCAGTGATTGGAAAGTGGCATCTCGAAGGCTGTTGTTCTTCGCCTTTTTGAATCTCAATCATGACTTGATTCTTAGGGCGGCAATCTGGTGTGCAAAATAGACAGGTACATCCCCCCCAATCGAGGGTCTCTTAGGTCGTTGCGCATCATCGACGGTCCACATTCGTCAAAAGAATATGGACCTACATCGTTGATAGTACATGAAATGGCTATATGATAGTAATGGTGCATGGGCGTTGTTGGCCACCAGAGTTGTTTTCCAGGGAGACAAGGTGTGCCACCATTCATCATCCACCCACAAGGGAGCAAAAGCCATTTCCTTTTTCCAATCAGTTGGGCTTTCTGGATATAAAGCAACTATAGTGGTTGAGCCTTTTCTATACCAGCCATGAGTAATGTCTCAGTCTGTCAACGCCAATAAAGCAAATCAACAAACCCTGGTTTCTTGGCCACCATATTCATTTGCCGAGGTACAACTCTAGCTCTGACCAAACCAACTTGGAACATTATTATCTAGCTCTGACAGCATAGAGGAGCACCAAAGGCACCGATAAATGCTAAGATCAACAGAATATGCTGCCCAAGCACGAAATCATTCTCATTCTACCTAATTGTTTGCTTCTGTGATTGTCAAATTAAGTTGTTCATCATCAATGTCACCCTAGATGTTCTATGGATACAAGTTCTTTAATATTCCAAACTCTTATTTTCTTTTTTTATTCTGCGCCGCACGAGTTATTTCTTTCAATTTCTCTCTTTTTACCCGTTCTCGGCGTTGGCATGTACTCCGAGAATTTCATTTTAAAACTGCCTATGATTTTGAAATACAATTTGAGGTGGGAAGGGTGTGAAAAGAAGTGAGAAGATTTAAAAAATTTTAAAAAAAAATCCATCCCATTCCACCATCATCTTTATCGTATCTTAAAGGGAAAATGACCAATTTAGTCTCTATACTTTTTTTTACTATCAATTTAGTCCTTATATAATTTTTTTGGCCAATTTAAACCCTATACTTATTGATCGGTTTCAATTGAGGAGTTCCGCGGCGGCGCCACCTTGTAATTGCGATTCAACGTCTAATTGAGCACTTATGCGGGGACATTTCTGGTACTTCACTGTTGGGGCTCCTTTTCAGAAGTAAAAATCAAAACCAAAAAGTTACCGGCGCATTTCCCCTCCTCCACTCCCCACCTCCACCCATTGGACTCCGAAGACGGGAAGATGTCCGGCATATTCCGGTACAAAACCTGTGGCCAGGAGGGTGTGAAACCGTAACTGCAACAAGATCATTCGCTCTTGCCATTTCCAGGGGCCATTGGACATCAACTGTTTCAATAAATGATTCAAAGTACATCATTCGAGACCACTTTGGTCCTGCATCATAATCTTGCCTAAGGAGAGGATGCACTAAAGGAATGGCTCTTAAAACAGCATACGCAAACTTAAGCTCTTCAAGAGTAGGATTTCTGAACTGAAGTTCAACAGATGACGTGCAGCGAACAACGTCAATAACTGGAAATTGATCAGTACCCGAGACCTCCAAAGCTAATGACTTTATCATTCTCTTATTTGAAGGGAACATGATTGACTCCAGCTCATAAGTCACCCTCAAAAGCTCAGTGTTTGGAACTCGAATAGTCTCCCTAGAAGCAGTCATTTTTTTTTGCATCATCATGAGCCCTGAACATGTAAATCCCTATATCCCCACCATTCCCACCAATAAACTGAACACAAGGAAATGGCTGTTTTCTGCTAGACCAGTCTGAATCCTTCCCCACCTTTATACCAAACAAATGCTCTGGGCGCAACCACTTCCATGGATCAGTCCTGTACAAAGCGGCGGCGGTTCTGTACAGAGACTTGATAAAAGGTGGAGTAATGCCATCCACCTTCAACAAACATGCTCCTGATCCAGGACCAAGTCCTGGGCCACACCCAAATTGTTGTTGATATCTAGTAAACAAATTCTTCAAATGCACATCCATAGTAACTTCCCCACACCCGCAGAACAGATCTACCAAACTTCTTGAAAACCCACAAACAATTTAGACCTCCAAGTCTAGCAATTTAACTCGGGCATATCAGTTCCATCAGAATTTCCAACTGAAAGGGATTTGGAGGATGAGAGGGAGAGTGTGGTAATCTTTGGGGCGAGGGAACGGAGCTTGGTTTTGTACCGGAATATGCCGGACATCTTCCCGTCTTCGGAGTCCAATGGGTGGAGGTGGGGAGTGGAGGAGGGGAAATTGCACCGGTAACTTTTTGGTTTTGATTTTTACTTCTGAAAAGGAACCCCAACAGTGAAGTATCAGAAATGCCCTGCATAAGTGCTCAATTAGACGTTGAATCGTAATTACAAGGTGACGCCGCGAAGCTCCTCAATTGGAACCAATAAATAAGTATAGGGTTTAAATTGACCAAAAAAATTATATAAGGACTAAATTGACAGTAAAAAAAAGTATAGAAACTAAATTGGTCATTTTCCCTAAACTATATAACGTGGTGAAGCTCGACCTACAGTGGTGTTGATTGTCTATTATTGCTGCTGTCCTCATTTTGCATTTTGTCATCTTATTCCAATTATGCCCTTTAGTGCTAATTTCTTTGTAATTTCGCTGTCAATGTTGTACTTTGTGGTCTTTAGCCTATCATCTCTCTTTGTTATTTCTTTGCTTTTGTTTGTTGCAGCTCTGCAGCTATAACTTCAAATCTTTGATAGACACTAATTTTTTGGGCTATACAAATCTATATATAGTCTAGCAACCTATTTGTGTGCCTTTATATATATATATATATATATATATATATATATATATATATATATATATATATATTGATTTTCTGCAAAATATAGATATCGACAAAAATATTCATTTTTTGGAAAATTTATATGTGCACGAAAGTTTTGTTTATCTAATAAATATAAATCAATTGTGCCGCTTTGTATTAGCTTAAATTAATACTAGAATTTTGCTCGTGCCTTAAAATGGATTTTTTTTATTGATTGTGAATTTATACAAATATGAATAATTTAAATACGAAAGTTAACAACAACATGTCCATTCATATTAACTTTAAAAAATTAATGTATTCTAAATGTTCAATTATTTACTAATTTTTAAAAATTTGTCTATATATTTTCACTATAATATGATAGTATACATCAAATAATATATCCCATATCAAAAACTTGGTAGATATTCTTTTTTTATATAAATATTCTTTTACATAATTTAAATTTTTATAATGACCATAAATCTAGAACTATATATTCACATTTAATTAAGTAGAAAAGATCCAGCAATCAACTTTTTTATCAATAAATATTTAGTTTCCAACAATATTGGTAATTTTGTTGGTGTAACAATTAGTTCTCTTTTTTACACTAAGTTAATTGAAAATTAAAGAAAGAGATGATGAACAATTTGAATACTAATCAACGATATGATGATGAAAGGAAGTAATTTATGGAATATGTAAGATTTTAATAATTATAATGTGAAAAAGGCTTTACTATAGTTCTATTTAATAATTTGATAGAAAGCAAATATCATTAAGATAAAATTAATTATTTTTTAAAAGTTATTTTAGATATCATTAAGATAAAATTAGTTATTTTTTAAATTTATTTTAAATTAGGGATAATTTTTAAACATATAATATAATATTCAATATGGATAAAACCCAAATGACCCATAACCCGTTAATTCTCTTTAATTAGACATGCTACAAAGGAGTGAGAAACACTTTAATTAAAATAGCTACTTTCATATATATAAATATATATATATATATATAGATGACCAATTATTTTTAAAAATATAAGATAATTTCCCTCTATTTCAAAAATGTTACTTCGATAATATTTCTTAATTACTGAATTATTAACTTAAAGCTTTTGCATTTTAAGATTGAGTAGCATAACATAGATGCGGTGAATACAAAGTGATGATTAATTAGGTCCTTGTCTATAAATGAATAAAAATAGATGCATGTCTATAAAAGTGATAGTTAATTAGATGCTTGTTTTTAAAAAATATAGGATAATTTCCCCCTATTTCAAAAATATTACTTCGATAATATTTCTTAATTAATGAATTATTAACTTAAAGCTTTTGCATTTTAAGATTGAGTAACATAACATAGATGTGGTGAATGCAAACTGATGATTAATTAGATGCTTGTCTATAAATGAATAAAAATTCACTGTGCAGCTAATAAATATAAACAAGTTCTGCCAATTTCTATTAGCTCATGACTAACTGGTTTGAGAACAAAACAGAAGAGTTTGCCTCCATTTCAAAAATCTTTATTGATTGAATAATGTTTCTTAACCACCGAATTACTAATATAAGACTTTTTCATTTTAGAATTAAACAATATGACATAAGTGTTGTTGATCTGAAGCGATCATAATTTAAACGCTTCCTTATAAATGTATCGATGTGATATTAGTTGACTTAAAAAAGAGCTGTTTGATCCATAATTAGTGTTTTATTAGTGTATAACATTGAATTATTAAACATTATTAATTTATCTTATCAATGAACAAGCAATCCAATATACCACTCCTCTATCCACTATTCTAACTCCATTATCATATAAAACATTCTAAATTTACGTTATTAAATAAATCTTATATTGCAAAACCACTATTCTAACTCCATTATCATATAAAACATTCTAAATTTACGTTATTAAATAAATCTTATATTGCAAAAGTCGCGGGCCGCCAAGCCTGGTTCTCACATAAGGCATGCCTTCTTTCTTTTCCTTTTTTTTTTTTAAATAAAACCCGATATGCTTTTAATTTTTTTTTTTTTTTGTCAACGCAGTGGGGTATCTGGGTCCATGGACTGATAATACTGTACGACCCAACTAATTCCCACTGCGTGGCCGGAAGAGGTTGCCCAACATCACCGACCAAGTAAACCCGGGGACTCGATCCCTGGACGTAGCTCTCCCCCAACTGAGACTACAACCACGGAACCGAACCCCGAAGGCCGATATGCTTTAATTGCTGACAACATTCGGTAAGAATACTGTAGAACACAGAGAATAGGCAAAGATGATCAGAGTTTCGTCATCGTGCAGATCTATAACTTTTTTGAAGGATCAGTTGGCTAGTAAATTTAGTACATTATACTCTGGAAGTTCAACTCAATGGAGACTGAGTACGAAGTTTCACTCATAGTACCTCGTGTTTGACATCTGATCCAGGAAAAGAGAACGGTAAGAACAATCTTAGACGTCACATAGTACCAATAGAGGTAGCTTAGTAACACAAGTCATCTATACACATATTTTATTTTTTAAAACCAAATGGCCAATGTTGACTAAATCTTCCAAGCACTCAAGTATCGGCTACATCCTCCGTTGCAACAAAGCCTATGCTGAAGTCAAAGTTAATGCATGTCAACAGCTGCTTGTTAGCATCCGACAATTTCAATTTGAGCGTGTAGGAACCCTGCATATGTTAAAAGACTTGTGAGCTGATATTACGACCAAGCCAAAGACAAATGAAATTATTATTTGTACAAAGTGCTTTGACATTCAACGGAATGCAGCTCACTGTAGACTGTTTAGTTCGTAGTCACTGTGGAAGATTCATAGGATGCAAGTGCCAAGATAACAATTACTGTTCATATAGGGGAGTAAAAGATGGCTTGAAGCATCTAAACAGGTTTCTAGTTCACATGGCAGCCTCTTGAAAGCATGGGCAAAACACATCCCCACGTGGCAAAAGAAATCAGGGAGATCATAAACAAAGGAGCAGACAGATGCCATGCGGGCTACATTATGAGATGTCATAGGTTACCCCCTTCACAAGGCTCACAAGAAATTCCCAGTACCATGGGACTGCAACACAAACCATCATTCCCAGGCAATTCTAGATTGGGAAGATATGCGGAGAATCAAATGTTAAAGGAATATATAAAGAACCAGATTAAGCAGAAGTGAAAGGATAACTCACAGGTGGGGTATATCCCGGTAAAACTTGCGAGTGAGCAATCTCAAAATCTCCTGCAGTCACAGGGCACGATGTCTCGTTACAAAGATTATGTTTCTCCGTGCGAACATTGAATCCAAAGTAGGACACATCAATCACTAGTTCCCCTCCAGCGATGGTTGCATCTGCAAACAAAAAATTCAAGTAAGATTCAAGGCAAAAGACTACTAGAACAATTGTCATTCAATAAATAGGACTGTCTGATATTTCTTCTCATTAGAAACCATTCATGCTTATATTGATTTGTTTCATGGAACTTGAATACGGGCTTTGCTCTATGAGATTATAAAGGTACTAACAGAAAAAAAAAGGCCATTACAAAGAGCTTCATAGAAACTAGGATTGAAATATATGCAAGCTTACCTTATGTTCCTTGAATTCAATACCCACAAAATACCATATACCCTGTACTGATTGTAGCAGGGAATAATTGTCCTGATACTAGTATTTTTGTGCACCATATACGTATGCTTCATTTAAAAAGAAAAGAAAAGATTATATGCAATTATAAAATTACCTTGAAACTTGTGGGATAGTGAAGGTTGCTACTTTGGATAATGTTTTTAAGTGAGAGAGTAATATGATTTTTCCCTTTGCTGCAGCAGTAATATTCGCATTCCAAAAAGTTACAAAAATGGGTCACCAAAGAGGTTGCTCTGGCTTTGTATATAGTTCATTGGAAGAACTTAACTTCGTATCACACACACACCTCTCACACATGCACACAGTTCAGCAGCTTCATATCACAAAGAGAAAGAGGCAAGAAACACTAAACCACAAAGAATTGAGTGCAAAGCTTAGAAACCCAGAGTAACAAATAGCAACTTAATAACATGTTGCCTTTAGCAGCACTTCCTCTCACAAATACCATTATGATTCATGACATATACCATAGAAAGACGAGCGTGCAGCACAAGCATAGTGTTCTAAAACCAGCTAACACCGAGAGTGCAGATTAGCTCATTTGCAGAATAACAAAACACGGCCTTAGCCCTTATGTGGCTTTAAAGATGAAACTGACTATGCTTCGTGTCTCATACTAATCATCCCCTCTCCAAAAGCTTGAAATTTACATAGATAAAGACGAGAATGCCAATATCTTACACACTAATGCCTTGAATGCCTTAAACCAAAAACACAAATTTCTGGGAAGCGAATGTCATTCATTTGAGGACATCATATTAATACAACTGGGTCCCTCAAAATTGATTATTGTAGCTTATTGACTCTACATACAGGCCATTATATAAATCAGAGACCATGCAGACTACTTTGCCAACAGGTAATGGTAGCTAATTGAAAAAACAAAATGACAGTCCCTTAAGCGAAAAAATGTGATATCTAGAGCAACGGCTGTTTCTAAGGTTCATAAAGACATCCAGTACAAATCAAACTTAATTTTTTATGAGCAGCAGGCAGGCTGGACAAAGAATGGGCGAAGGAATTGAGCTAACAGTAGTATGTAATACCTGTAGATGCAGCGATTTTGAAGGTAGTTTTCTTGTTCCTTGTGATAGGGTAAGGTGTGATGTCAACTCCACTGACCTTAACAGCATACTGAGCCTTCTTATCTACATTTAAATTTGGGCAATAGATACATTAAGACATAAAACCGAGGGAAGGTACCATTAGACATAAAATCAACGCTATTTAACACTAAAATGAACAAAGATCTATGAAATATTTACTTCTCATCCATTTAGCAACAATAATAATATTGACCATCCATATGCATAAACCAAATTATAAACTACTGATAAAGAAAGAGGTCGGCCCATAATTAGAGAATCCAACTAAAATAACAAAATTCGATTAATCAGATTTTAGATTAACAAGAATTTCTTGTATTTGTTACCCATAAGTAAAGACGTCGACTTTTTTGTACTTTTCTTTGCAAAAGAAGCCCTCATTCTCTCTTAATAGTTAGGACCCTAGAAAAACCCCTAAATTAAGAAACAAATAAATCACAAAAGAAGATAACTTCAAAACAAAATTGGTTTGATCTCAGAGGCCAATATGACTTTGAACTAGCTTTAACTTGGTAAGGGAAACCCCGAAGTAGATTGTGAAAATAATCAAACAAAATAAATTAAAAGGGTCCTAAAGCAAAGGTGGGAAAGAAACTTAACCGCAGTATCGAACTTTCGTAGATGCGGCTGAAGTCGACGGAACAAGTAGTAAAGCCACCGACAGGAAGAGTCCCAACAGCCCAATCAGATTGATCAATTGAGACCTCGCCATCGGTTTTCCGACACCAAAACAGAGAGAGGGTCAGATTTTTAGGAGGAAGAGGAGGAGGATGAGTGGCGAGCGAAGAGCCGAAGACTTCGCAATAATATTGGTCTGAAATGAAGCAAAGAACGTTGGGTGGCGTACTCTAGAATCTAGAGCCCACGCCCAAAGGTTTTTTTTTTTTTTTTTTTCACGGAAACGTTAGAAATATTGATATAAAAAATAAACTATACAATTTGAGCAGAGACCCATATTCAACTTTACAAGAGTGTCCCTAGACAATGAGGATTTAAATATTCCTCATCTTGCTCTAACTTAGTAGCATAAGCACTAATCCTTCTACTGATCATATTACATTTGTGGTCTATCAAGCTAAATCAGCATTCCATAAACAAAGATTTTAACATTTGGATGTATTCCAGTTGAGCAACAAGGCTTATGTCTTGTGCTTTGTTCGTCCTCAAACAACGTATCAACTGAGCAGATGAAACTATCACTTTCACTTCCTTCCAAAGTTTCTCCCTAGCCTTACACAGAGTGTTAGTTTGATTGTTGCAGCATAATCCAACATGCTATCTCCTATGCTTCTTTCCCTTGTGGCCCAAACATCAAGTGTGTCATTACCTTGGCTAGCCACTATAACAATTCCTAGTGGCTTCCCTTCCTCCTGCTGGCTGACTTTCACTACCATGTTCATCAGATTGCTTTCATCATTGTTTTGCTGATCTTCCTCATTCCTTGATGTTGTTTCCTGGATGCTCACTCACTTGTCTCTACATTGAACTTCAGCGTACTCCAACCACTCTATATGAGCTTTCTGTACAATTTCACAAGGGTAATGGTATCTATAGTTGAAAATCTTCTCATTCCTAACTTTCTACACTTGCCAGAGAATGTTGGCAGTAAGAGCTTGATGCTAATTTCCTTCAATCCTGCTTGTAGCTTCCATTAGACCACTCCACCATTTAGTGAAATTGCCTCTGTAATCTGCAAAGGTCTTACGTACGACTAATTGTATTCAGATAAAAAAAAGAGAATGGATAGCAATTCTTTCCGTAGTTGGATAAGCTGTGTATTTACACTTATCTTTAACCCCGGTCTTAAAATAGGGATAATTTCAGAAACCTCAACAATCCCACTAGTCTCTCCTAAAGTTTGCAAAATTATACAAACTTCCCCAGAAGTTAAGATTTTGATAACAAAATTAGTCCAATTAGAAAAAATATACTTTAAGGAGAGAGATGAAACTTTTATTTCATAAGTACCCCATATACATGTATATAAGTTGTATTACTAAAAGAATGAAAATAATTAAAAGTTAGAAATAATTAATACACACATTTTAACACTCACAAAATTCACATTCAATAAAATTAAACAACACAAATAAGCAACAAAATTATACGAATGATTACAAGATTTAGTATAATAGACTAGTCATCTCTTTTGATATGATATTTGCTATAATTCTTGTGATTTTAAAAAAATTTCAAATTTTGTCTTTTTATAACTTCTTTCTCCTTTACTAATTTTCTGATGATTAAGTAATTAGAGTACTAATTAACTATTAGTAATTAATCAATGAAAATAAATGTTGAAAATTTCTTTAATGATGAACGATAACTTGTAATTTCAAAATACACAAATTTTATATCTAATGGTGCTATTTTGTAATTGATAGAACTTGATATTGACCAGAAATCAGTTGTGCATAATGTAAAAAGAAAGGCTTTGGTAGAAGAAAAAATACATGGCAAAAGAAGGTTATTCAAAAGGATTTTTTTTTTGAAATTCTTAAAACTATAATAGTTGTAAATTAATTTTGTGAAAGTAAAGGAAAAATGAGAGAAAGAAAAGACAAAGTTCAAAAATTTTTCTGTTTAAAATCAGAAGAATCATAGCAAATATCATATAAAAAGAGAAAATTGGTCTGTTTTTGCTTAATCTCGTGATCATTAGTGTAATTTTGTTACTTATTTATGTTGTCTAATTTATTAAATATGAACTTTTTGAGTGATGAAATGTGTGTATTAATTATTTCTAATTTTTAATTATTTTTATTTTTTTACTAATACAACTTATATATATGTATAAAGGGTATTTATGAAATAAAAGTTTCATCTCTCTCCTTAAGTACTTTTTTAATGTTATTTTTTCTAATTTCATTAATTTTGTTATCAAAACCTTAACCTCTAGGGAGTTTTGTGTAATTTTACAAATTTTAAGAGAGGCTAGTGAGATTATCAGAAACCTTAGGGGAGGTTTCTAAAATTAACCCCTTAAAATATTATGGCCTAAGTTTGGCATTTTTAGTGCACATAGTTTTGGGTTCAAAGTAGGCTTGGTTGGAATTTAAAATTTTCACACTTTTTTGTAATTTAGAAAGTAAAAAATTAACTTAAAAAATATTTATTAAAAAATTGGAATTTTACATAATTCATATAAGAACAACTTTAATTAGCGCCACAAACTTCTTAAATAATACTAATGTTAAAATAATAAGCAAGATATGATAATAGATATTAATGTAACCTTTAATATCTTTTTATCACATATTATACTTATTCATTTTATACCTTACCAATATATTGCAAGTTTATCCTTTAATAAGACTATGAATGTACGACTAGATTCACAGTTAAAGTTTCTTGCAATGCCTCGTTTGAGCAAGATAAAGACGTCAATCGACCGTATGCATTCATTTTGCTGCCTAAGGACATTTTCAAAATAACATTACTTAAACGTTGACACGTGGGTATTAATGAACATCGGTCCACTGTACATATATCTCTACAATACACTTTTGATTACATATTATGTACAATATTTATATTCACTTGCGCTATTTATTTGATTCGAACGATTAATAGTAACATTTTTGGACGAGTCGCGTACACATTGAGTGTGTTTCAATAGTTAGTTACTATAATAACTAAACATGTATATACAATTTGTTAGACCTAAGTATGAAGGGATTGATTAATTTGTTTAACTTCGTTTACGTATTTGCTAGAGCTAATATATCTAATTTTCCTTGGTGATTTTGTAACTTTAGTTTGTGTTGATCATTTGAAAGTTGTTTCATTAAGTATCTGGGCACTATTTTTTGAATACTCTATTTGATAAACTTTCTGTTATATAGTAGGTTGATTGCAAAACAACAACCACCCTTAACAATCCCATTCGCGCTTTTACTATATAGGTAGATAAACGAGATGGATCGGGCTTGCACTCAGAATTTGCTCGAACGATCGTGGACAGGGCCATCCGGCCTGCAGCAATTCCAAGATGACAAGTCACCGTTTGGAGGCTTTCACGAAATTAGGAATAGAATAAGATGACTCGAGGCCTCTTACAAATTTACTAGTGTGAATACCCGTGCTACGCACGGTGCTAGCATTATTGAAAAAGTAAAAATAAAATGGTGAATAAAAAAGGTTTAAAAATTGTACCAACACAATTAAAATGTAATATTTGTCTAACAATAGTTTGAAATATGATAGAATATGCATATCATTCAAGAACTGCCTTTTTTCAGAAGATAGGTCCTAAAAAAATAATAAAAATTTATTTTAGAAAATGAATGATATATTAACAAAAATGAATGTAATTGAATGTTGTTAAAATGAAATACTTACAAATATTATGCATTCGATTTGATAATCTTGCATGAAGGTGCGAACATTCTTCACACAAATTAACTTTTAGTACAAAAGCCAAAATTGGTGATTTAATTAATTCGGTTGAATTTTGTGGAGTGCGTACTACAAATGAAAATACACGATCTTTGCATGAATTGATTTGTTGGTTGAACAACCTATCACCATTTTTCTGAGAATTAAGTACGTACGAAATTCAAAATTAGTGTATTTTTTTACATAGTTTATAAATAGCATAATAAAAAATAAATATATATCAAGAAATTCTACCTACCTTCTTTGAGATAAGAAGCATCACGACCAAATACGAATCGTGCATGTCTGTCTTGTAGATTAAGATGCATGTTACCATTGGAATCTCTGATTTGTATGTCAACATTGTACCTGTTTGACAAATAAAATGTTATATACAATACAGAAAAATATGTTGAAATTTAAAGTACATGAAATTAATTACCTAACAACAGTGTCGATCATGTTATTACAATGCAGACCAAAGTGACAAAGAATCAGATAATGACTATCTTTTTGTGATAAGAAACATTAACTCTTTTGGCCTAAAGATACAGAAACCATCATCATGACAATATCAAATACTATACACTAGTGGGAATACCCGTGCTATGCACGGTGCTAACATTATTGGAAAAAAAAATAAAATGGTGAACAAATAAAGGTGAAAAAATTTTACCAATAAAATTAAAATATAATATCTGTTTAACAATAGTTTGAAATATAATAGAATGTATATATCATTCAAGAACCATCTTTTTTCGGTTGTATGAGAATTTTTTTTTATCATTGTATGAGAATTGTTAACAAAAAAATACAATAGTTAATATAGAATAGCATCAATAGAATTTAATACAATTGTGTTCTAATCAAATGAAAAATACGCACCAATTGAATTGTTATTAGCACCCATAGTTAATGAAGTAATCCCTATATAAATATATTTTGGTACATGTAGTAATTGGTAATCTATAAAATAAAATAAATTGCTAATCTATAAAATTGCTAAGTTGTCTATAAATAGCATCAATAGAATGTAATACAATTGTATTGTAATCGAACAATTGTAATACAATTGTATTGTATTGTATCTATAGTTGATTTAGCAAGATAGTGCAGCCAAAAAATGTGTATGTAAGATGAGTATGACGATATAAGAAACTGTATATTTACCATGATCACGCAAAATCATTGGTGATGTGGATGCCTGGCAATCTTGAGGACAGTTAGATTTTTCATTTCTTTGATCTAGAAATAAAATATATATCAAATTAAAAATCAATAGTTTATGTATTTATTTTATGTGTAAATAGTGATACATTGTATGAGAACTGTTAACCGAAAAAATACAATTATTAATATAGAAATAGCATCAATAGAATTTAATAGAATTGCATTGTAATCAAATGAAAACAATTACAGAGAAGTGGTTACCTGAACTAAGGAATGCAGTTTTAAATGCTCAAAAGTGCCTTGACGATTGCACATATGTCAGGGGCTTGGTGAGTTTTTTGCTCCTCTTGAATCATTTTCTTTTTTCTAATTGTAATATATTACTTGCAGGTGTTAAGTAGAACTTGGCTCTAACATTTCGTTTAAGTACTTTAAACAATGAACTATTTATTCCATGAGTTGAATTGTGCTGTTGCTAGATAGATGAATCACATAGTTGTAATTGTCATTGTTGATAAAGAAAAGAAAGGCTAGAATGCAATTTTGGCAAAAGGATTTCTGACGAAATTAAAAATTAATCCAATTTTAATAATGGGCGTATAGTGCCTTAGTTATTAGTAGTATCTGAATTGTTTTTCTCCAATTATAAATCATTTTTAATTATTTTTTTTAATTATCAAAAAATCTTTTTTTATTTCATGCACGATCATTTTCAGAATAAAATTATGAAAATAACTATCGTAACACCTATTTTATGTGATAAATGTGCAATAAAAAATAATTAAAAAATTTCAGTAATACAAACAAATAAATTCTTATAATATACAATTTATGTTAGAAATAGTAGAACCCTCAATCATGAACCTATACCATCCGCAATTATATAAGCAAGAAATACCTTTTTATCTTTGCTTTACAGTGTAACAATAAGCAAACAACCGTTCATAGGATTTTGTAAAAAAATTTCAGAAATAATGGATGATCAGAAAATCAATGCAATATCATTCATGACAAAAAACAAAGCAAAAGCAAAACATACTTAAAAAGGCAGAGGGGACTGACCTGGAAAATTAAGCCGGCCGCAAGAAGGTTGATTTCTGCTGGAGTTCCTGCACATAATATCTTCCACTACTGCTCACAAAAGAAACAAAATCAATACATTTACAAAATCAATAGAGAACCCAAAACAAATAAGAAACCGAGAGAGAGGGTGAGGGAATTAACTCGATAAGTTAATTAAGTCGATCAGTAAAAGGGTTGGAAAAAAATTATAGACATATTATATTATTGGAAATAATCGAAAATAAAAAAAAATTACAATATGGGGAATAATATTTAAAGAAAACACGGTACCGGAATTTTTAATTTGATGCGAACGACGTTTTAATCAGTGTAGCCTGGATTTTATCCTTCGGATTTGATTTGAGATTTTTCTTTCGTCAGCGCAAACTTGTTGAAGCTTTTCCAACAGGTGTGTGGAATCGTTGCGGTGTATGTTTCGTTTTCTAAGCAAATATTTACTCCTTTGCAATATTGCGAGTTTGAAATCTAGTTGTTGTTGAAATGCTTGTAGGCGGGCATATTCCATGGTGAGGAAACTTTAGATGGGTTCCCTACAAATTTTGAGTGAAAAATTTAATATATTAAATAATAGGACAACTTGAATTTGGGACATCAGATAAGTGGGGCAAAGGTGAAAAAACACAATAATACTAATCAATAACTAAATGAGCAGGGTCATTTACTAAAAGGTAGTCACCGCCGGCTTCGTGACGTATGCCGAAGGTTCAAGAAAAGAAGTATGATGCGTACTAAGAAGAGCACCGGAGTTCTGGCATCAAGATGGGATAGCTTTCAGGTATTTTCCTGTGTTATGTGAAGACGCAATTTTGAATTAAAAAAAAAATGGGTCATTAAGAGATAGTTGGAGTGGATTCTTAATTGGAGTGGGAAACGTGGGAGAATTTGTAGGAATGATTGTAGGATGAGTTAAGATAGTGGATAGTGGGAGTGAGATAGTGGGAATATTGATTGGTGATAAGGTGGGTTATAACCCACTATTTTTTATGTATTAAAATAAATACAAAAATCTAGAAAAAAAGTATGACAAGTTTAGAAGGTATTGAGAGGTTTCTGCTAAAAAATCCTTCCTGAATACATATAGATATAGATAGTTATCGAAATCCAAGAATCCAAACTAAGTTTGCAAACAAACTAAGTCGAATTTGATGTAAGATTTCTCTTTCGTCAACGCAAAGTTGCTGAAACTTTTTGAGCTGCTGTGTGAAATCGTTGCGGTGTACGTTTCATTTTCTAAACAAATGTTTCCTCCTTTGTAATCTTGCGAGTTTGAAATTTAGCTGCCGTTGAAATGCTTGTAGGCAGGCATGTTTCATAGTTGAATTATGTTAAGGGTTAAGATGGATACCATAAAAAAATTAAATGAGATAATAAGTTCTTGGGAAAAATGCAAGAAAGTTCTTTTAATTGGAATGAGCACACAAGAAAGTTGAATAAGAATTCTATGTTTTGGAGGAATTTTAATTGGAGTGGAATTCTTAAATTGGAAGACTCTTAATTGGAGTGGAAAAATGGGGGAAATGCAGGGACTCTCAATTTGGGATTTTTTGAAACATGATTGTAATTTGCAAAACTCATTTGAAGGGGTGGTTATAGGGTTAGTTTGGGGATAAATATTTTTTTAATTATAAAAATGTAACATTGTATTAAAATAGCATACGAATGAGCATTTGTTTATAATTAAGGAGTAAAAATGATTTAAAATATAAATAACAAAGTATAAATGGTTTATGAAGTAGATAGTGGGAATGTTTTAAATTTTAAATTTGATTGGTGATAGGGTTGGTTATAACCCACTACTTTTTATGTATTAAAATAAATACAAAAATCTAGACAAAAATCTATAACTCATTACTTGTTCCGTTCTTGAAATTTTTTTTTGGGTTAAATATAGTAAACCCCTTAACTTTATATTTAGCTGCACTTTACCCCCTCAACTTTACATTTAGTTACACATTTGTGATTTTTTTGAAATGTGATTGTAATTTGCAAAACTCATTTGTAGGGGTGGTCATAGGGTTAGTTTGGGGAAAACATTTCTTAATTATAAAAATGTAACATCGTATTAAAATAGCATACGAATGAACATTTGTCTTTAATAAAGGAGTAAAAAGAATTAAAAGTATAAATAACAAAGTATAAACCGTTTATGAAGTAGATAGTGGGAATGTTTTAAATTTTAAATTTAATTGGTGATAGGGTTGATTATAACTCACTACTTTTTATGTATTAAAATAAATACAAAAATCTATAACTCACTACTTGTTCCGTTCTTGAGATTTTTTCTAGAATTAAATATAGTAAACCCCTTAACTTTATATTTAGCTGCACTTTACCCCTTCAACTTTACATTTAGTTGCACTTTACCTTTAGTTGCACATTTGTGATTTTTTTGAAACGTGATTTTAATTTGCAAAGTTCATTTGAAGGGGTGGTTATAGGGTTAGTTTGGGAATAAATATTTCTTAATTATAAAAATGTAACATTGTATTAAAATAGCATACGAATGAGCATTTGTCTTTAATTAAAGAGTAAAACAGATTTAAAATATAAATAACAAAGTATAAACGGTTTATGAAATAGATAGTGAGAATGTTTTAAATTTTAAATTTGATTGGTGATAGGGTTGGTTATAACCCATTACTTTTTATGTATTAAAATAAATACAAAAATCTATGACCCACTACTTGTTCCGTTCTTGGGATTTTTTTTTAGGGTTAAATATAGTAAACCCCTTAATTTTACATTTAGTTGCACTTTATCCCCTCAACTTTACATGTAGTTGCACATTTGTGATTTTTTTGAAACGTAATTGTAATTTGCAAAGCTCATTTGTAAGGGTGGGTATAGGGTTAGTTTGGGGATAAATATTTCTTAATTATAAAAATGTAACATTGTAATAAAATAGCATACGAATGAGCATTTGTTTTTAATTAAGGAGTAAAAAGGATTTAAAGTATAAATAACAAAGCATAAACGGTTTATGAAATAGATAGTGGGAATGTTTTAAATTTTAAATTTGATTGGTGATAGGGTTGATTATAATCCACTACTTTATATGTATTAAAATAAATACAAAAATCCAGAAAAAAATAACAAAGTATAAACGGTTTATGAAGTAGATAGTAAGAATGTTTTAAATTTTAAATTTGATTGGTGATAGGGTTGGTTATAACCCACTACTAAATTTTAAATTTGATTGGTGATAGGGTTGATTATAATCCACTCTTTTTATGTATTAAAATAAATACAAAAATCTAAAAAAAAGAATGAGAAGTTTAGAAGCCATTGAGAGGGTCTCTGATAAAAACCCCTTCCTCAATACATATAGATATAGATAGATACTTTATCTGCCAATTTCTGTTGGTTCAATTAATAAAAATAAATCACTTTCTTATAAAAAATCATTAGAATTTCATTGTTGATATAAGGGCTGTATGCAAACGATTTATAACTTCCAAGGCATGTTTTAACCGCCCGGCGGCCCAAAACAACCGAAAAAAAAAAGCCCACCGCCCCCGTTGAGGCTGAAATACATTCCTGGGCAGCACAAGACGAAATCTTCACTAGTGCAAAATTGCAGCTTAGCCCTTTTCACTTCTTGAGCATTACAAATACAAATTTACATAGGAAACGTTGTTTGCATTCTCATTTTTATTAATTACATTCTACTATCATTTTATTTATATAGTTTTTATTTATTAGACTGTATGATAAAATAAATAGTAAGACTGCAAGAAACAAAAAAAAAATGAAGTGCAAATAATATTTTTCAATCGTATCATGCTTCCACCATCATTTTAATCATACAATTTTCATATTCATTGGACTATATGATAAAATAAATTATAAATATGTAAATAACAAAAACTAAGAGAGACGATCATTTTTCTGCATCTTTCTTTGAATCTCGTTATCATCCTTGTTAGTTACATAACAGGGGTCGTCGCCTCTGTTGATGTGAACGTTCACCATCACAAGCAAGTTAGCCAAAACCAAACCGGTATAGATTGCGAGCTTGGACCTTCACACTTTAATATTATTAGAGTTAGGACAACCTACCCAAATGCTTAATATGCTATCTCTCGTCCTGCTTTTCGCCTGGGGAAATTCAGATAAATAACTAACTAATTTCTGAATAAAATTTGGTCGATATTGAGAAGAGTACAGATGCAGCAAAATACATCATACAAAGAATTGGAGTAGTAACTAGTGAACTCGGTGATGGCAAAAGGTATCACTACAACTAAAACGAAATGAAAAAGTCTATTTAATCTACAGGCTACGGAGCTAGAAGATCCTAGAAGAACCTGAAGGATGAGGCTTTAAGATTTATCCAATGGGCCTGGTTGCGAGGGGAGCCACCTCCGCCAGAGGAGTTGAGAGCGGCGTCGGCAACGGAGAAGTTCTACACACCGGGCAAGTGGGATGCTGCCGCAGCCACGGATCCACACACTTGAGATGAAATAGGTGCCCGCAATCCGGCAGCAGCCTCAGCATATCGGTGTTCTTGTAATCCGCCAAGCAAATGGAACAGCAACTGCCCGTGGAGTCGTTGTTCTTGACCTTAGCTTCTGAGTATAACATCTCTGGATAACTCAAAAGCGTTGCCTCGTCAAGCCCGACTTCTACGACTAGGTGTTGTGGATCAGCCGGGTCCTGTTGAGGGTTTCTCTGAAGCGGTGCAACCACTGTCGCTGACCTTCTGGTGCAATAGTATGAAGCGAGAGTAATGGTGGTAATTAGGATGAGGATTCCGACTGATACACCGATACCGTACCCTAATCCACCGATGTTCCCAGAGCCCATAAAGCCTCCTGGGCTTGTTTCTGTGGCGTTCATGATCTTGCCAGGGATGGAGGACTACTGAAGTGGGAGAAGATTGGGGTAGCTTTTTGGCTAGCCATGGGCATAGTCAAAAGAAATGGCTACCCAAAAAAAAAAAAAAAAAAAATCCTAGTAACTGGAAAGTCAACGATTACATTAGATTGATGAGGAGAAATATTGGTAGAGTTTTGATTAAAGAATCCGTGCATGTCTCTATATGATCATCTGGCTTCAGCAATTAATTAGAAAGAGAAGTTTAATGTAGTTTTTCCTGTGAATATATTTAGAATGCTTATATAATTTTTAGATTCACTGCTCAAGAGTTGCTTTCTGCCTGCAGGTTATAATTTAAGATTGTCAACGGCCCTCCATGCATCCTTTTCTTATACGTTAATTTCATGTGAGCAACGTCTTTCTTGACACGAAATTCTTCGCCCATAATTTTTATTATACTACTAGCACTATATTCAACTCTCCCTTTCATCTCTCTCGGCACGTCGCGTGCACTAATTAATTACACACAGACGGCATTGGTTAGCATTTTGATTATAAGGATGAAATGTTTGGAGATTAGTTCACCTCAGCAGGGGTTAATAGTTTCAGTATTCAGCCCGCACAGTTCTCCCTACCTCATTTCTCATCATGTAGACAATACATATATGGATGGTATTAATGCCATCATTACTGCCTAACGAAAAATAAAAAAAGTTAGCTGGAAGGTCAACTGTTGACTTTCCCCCATTCAATTGGTTCGATTAAATAAGAAATCTCGAGATGAGACAACGTCATCATGGTGAACTGTGACAGAAAATTGTATTCGAATGTTGAGTTGTTAATAAGCTCTGATCGTATTATGCGCTAGAGTTAAAAATGACATTTTCTCACTCGTTTGATCGGATGCAACAATGGCATCTTAACCGCGTATTATATTCTGAAACATGTTTGTTTGGTTTCCGTCTTATTGATTCATTTACTTCATTTTGAAGACGTCTAAAACTTTTTTTTTTTCAACATAAGTAGATAACGTCCCACCAGCATTCAGCCAAAACTTTCGTCGTCCTCTCACGTGCCCGGCATGTGGATTGGAAACATTCAGTCCTTCGCGCCTTGCGCGTTAGCTTCCCACCTGGCCTCGCTGCCAGTATCCCATGTGCTTCTGCTGCATTCTCTCTTCCCGCTGCCTTTTCTCTCTGCAGTTGCTCTCTCTGTCTTTCTTCTGTCATTCTTTTTCCTCTTTCCTCTTTCTCTTCTTTTGCCACAAATTCGGGTTTCCCTAATTTATTTAGAGGCTCGCAAAGCAACGGGCTGCAACATTTTTCATCATTTCTCCACAAAAGCCTCCACTTCCGTTTTATCTCCTTATCTCCCTAGGGTTAGCTACACAAAATACAAAAACCTCTCCGCTGCAGCGCCGCTTCTCCTCTCCAAAATTATAATGCCCAAATCTTCAATACCCTTAAGACTCTTTGTTCTTTGCTTATTTTCTTCTAAGTTTGCGGCTTCCTTGCTCTAAGTTTGCTTATTTTATTTCTCTTAACTTTTGTCGGTGATTTTCCTTCTTCCTTTGATTTTGCTTTTCTCGTTGGCTTGTGAAGGCCACAGAATTTCTCATTTTCTCTTAAATGTGGTCTCAAACAACCTTTTCCATTCCAAACCTGGGTGGCTCCGCAGAACCCTAACCCACAGTAAGCTCTCAAACCTTCAGCCGCCGCAGCTTTCTTCTTCTTCTTCCCCGTGCTGCGCTATTCTTTATAGATGCTTGCAGATGGATAGCTGATTGTGATTTGTCTGTGAAATGTGCAGGTTAAGGAGGAAAAACGTAAGAAGAATCAGCAGCGATGGCGGTGCCTTTGCTTTCGAAGAAGACAGTGAAGAAAAGGGTCAAGAAATTCAAGCAACCCCAGAGCGATCGAAAAATCTCCGTCAAGGTATATCAGCGTGATTCACTTGAAAAAAATTGTCCTTTTAAATTTTTTTAATATTTTAGGAAATGCACTATATAAGGCATTTGCAGATTGATCTTTATTTTCGTGTTCTATTTGCGAAATGGGAAAATGATTGTAGAAGCTTTAAAGAAAATGATAAGACATGTAAAGGAACTAGCTTGGAATCTTTGATTAGGTTTAAATTTTGTTTTGTGTTTTATGATTTTCTCATGGCTATTACAGATCCCTCATTCTTCGTTAGTTTTTTTTTTCCCAGAAAACTCCCTCTTGTCTGCTGCGGCAATATTGCTCTGCTGCTTAGGCAGAGGTTCTGAACCTTGGTATAGAATACTGTTGGGGTATCTGATGTAGGTTTCACATGCTTCCCATGTGCCCCTGTTTCCCTATTTTTCTGGTTCTGTTGCTTTTGCTTTCTTCCCACTAACTTCTCTTTCTTTTCCACTGGCAATGTTGCTCTGCCGCTTAGGCAGAAGGTTTTTTTTTAGGTTCCCGATGATCGAAAATATGTGGTCGTCTTGGGTACATGCTGTTTACAGTGCAAGGAGCATCGACTCTCTGCTCTCTCGCTCTCTGGGTTTGAGTGGTCTGAATCCTGTCCCGGCCGTTGCTGTTTTCCTTCGTTGTAAGTTTTTTCTTTTTTTTTTTTTACAATCGCATCCGTCATCTGTTTTACGAAGCTAGCCTGCATTCTTTCCTCTTTTAAGCCATTTTTTGTGTTTTAGATCTGTCGTGAGTTTAGCTGGTTTTAACTGGAAAGGTCTGCTATGTAGCTTATGTTCGTCAATGATGTGAACCATCTTCTTGCTCTTTCAATGCTTTCCTCTTTACTGGTTTGAGAAGTGATTCTTGAGATGAATATGGGATTATGTACTAAATTTTAGTGAGTCCTAAAACTTTGGTAGTATATGCTCTTATTAGGTACAACAATGTTCACAAATGATAATGAAATGGGGATACTGCCTTATCTTTGAATTCTAGCTTCACTATAAGCTCTGATTTGAAATGGGGAAAAATACATCCAGTTATCTCTATCTTTAATCGGACTTGAAGATTTTATTCATCAAGAAAGAACCCTGACTTGTGCTTTTTCAAACTGATGCCGTGCATAGTGCTTGTCCCCTTTGTGGAAAGGTCTTAGTGTAGTGTTTTTTTAGCCTTATTAAACGTAATTCAAAAAAATTTATCTATTTATGTATAACTGCAAAGTAGCCTACTTATTGCAAGAAAAAAAATTCTTCTGTCATTTGAAACTTTGCTAGCAAGAAGTCCTATATTTGTGATTTGCTAGCCTGTTTGATTTCATGTTGTGGCAGATGGCCATATACTGGTACGTCAAGTGTGTTTCTTTTTTGTCTCCTAAATAGCAATATCTTTATTGTAATTATCTGAGCAATAATATTTCCAGTTCAACATTCCTCTGATTCACTGCTTTCAGCGCTTCTCTTCCTCAAACTTCATCTATTTTCTCTCCCATTCCTACCTCTGTAATTCTCCTGCTTCTGCTTTCGCTTGTCCCCATCTCGTTGTATCAAAAAATTTTGGTATGTTTCTATCCATCTCATCATCTTCCCCTCTTCGATTTGAGTTCTGTTCTCTTCGATTTGAGTTCTCTGTTGCCTTTTAGATGGTTACATGAATTTTGATTATTGTTTGTATTTTTGTTATCAAATCATTCTGGAATGCTTAGCTTCCCTCTTTCTTTTCTTTTAATTTTATATTTTTTTCTTTTTAGTCCATAATTTTTCTTTTTCCTCTCAAATTTCCAGCCAAGCATATATGGCCAAAGAAAGGAAAACTGGAGAAGAAGTTGCTCTAGAGAAGATACGCATGGACAATGAAAAAGAATGGGTATTGTTATTCTACTCAATTTGTTATTTTCTTAGCTTGTGACATTTTAATTTCCTTAGTGGATAAATGGTTATGCCTGCTCTTTTCAGAACATTCATAATTGAAGCAACCACTAAATTCAGATTTTTTTTCTTGTAGTTGCCTGTAACTGCCATGCATGAAATAAAAATTCCAAGGAAGCTGGATTTGTGCTATTTTGGGACCCACCCTTTGGTGTGTAGCTTGTGTTCTGAAAAAAAACTATGATGTGTGCCTTAAAAAATTTAAACTCTATTGTACTTTGTTGCTCTTTTCCTCTTTGTGTTTTGGGCTAGAGTTGTTATGTTGCTGTTTATACTAACCACTACAGTTAGGGATCTGCTTCATGAGAGAAGTGTGGGATTATGTATTACTTTTTGGTTACCCTTTGTAGTGCAAAGGAATGTATTGATTCCCTTTGGTTACCCTTTGGTTCCCCCAGAATATGTATTGATTACCCTTTGTAGTTAGGCTAGCACATCTAATTGCCTTATCTCTTTTTTTTTTTAGAGACCGAAGTTTTAGAATGTACATGCTCTGCTTACCATTCCCTTCCCGCCAAACCCCCTTTGCAGGTCCCTAAATCTGGGATGAACTGAACTTGATTTAGTCGCACCTTACCTTTCATTTAGCTGTCACAAGCATATCTCAACTCTCTACTCCCGACCATTTTTAGTCAACGATAGAAATAGTGTAGCACGTCGCTATTTTATGCTTAAAAGTTGCTTAGTGATATGATTGCTTGCACATGTGAATCAGTGTTTTCATTCTGCTACTTCAATATCACTTGAAACGGTACCTTTTATTTGCCTGCAAAACTAAAGATACTTTCATATTGCAGCTACAGATCTTGTTACTCGATCCATTAGAGTAATGATGGATTTAGGGTGTGAAGAGGTATGTCACTGGTCCTGCTGCATTTGGAATTTATTTTTTTTTTCGTTTTTTGCCTTTGCTAATGCATTATGGCTTTCTACTCTTCTTTGCAGTGCAAAGGAAATTGTATTGTTGGAAACTAAAAACAAAAGGGAAATGTAGGGAATATTACTGGGAGATGACTTTAGTAGTGGAAAACTATCAGCTTCAATTTAAGGATTCTCACTAAATTCTACCCGAGCAAGTACAAAGCTCATAGTGTCAAGAATGTATTAATCCCGTGATCCACCTTTTGGCTTCTTAGGAGTGGAAGGGGGTGATTTTTAGCTACATGGTGCTTGTCAATCATCCCACTTGTCAAACCTCTATTATTTGACCGAGGCTAGAATAGTTAGGGCTCGTGGTAACCTTTTATACTGCAATCAAAGAATCGTAACCATACTCTACCCTCTCTTTGATTAATATACCCTTCTTTTGTTACTGCATGCTTTCCCTCACGTTTGCACAAATATACATAGACACACACTACACCAGTAGTGCTAATAGCTTTTTTGGCAACTACTAGCTTTGGATGGCGTGAGGAAGTTGTCTTATTTATTCAATTGTTGAGCTTATCCCAAATATATATATATATATATATATAGAGGGAGAACTGTCATTGGTTCCCTGATATAATTTTCCTTTTTCTGTTTTTAAATGGACTAATTGGTCATCTAGACATGGTTGTCAACACTGTTGCAGATGCAAGCATCTTTGACAGGTTCCTTTTCTTTGTTGACTTGGAGGTTTCTTTACTTTGTTGACTTGGTTTAGGACAAGTCGAGCACTAGGTATATCTTGAACAGATGTCATGCACTGGTTTACATTAGCATTTGATCTGATATCAATGAAAAAATCTGTTTGCATTTTGGTTGTTGATTTTGGCAGAAAATGACCATTAGCATTTTGGGTGAAAAGAGGAGGAGAGGTTTTTTTTTTTTTTTTGGCTAGAAATTTTTGAGAGTACCGGACAATGTAACACAATCACTTTGTAGTTTTAAGTGGAAATAGCAAATCCATTTTGGATGAGTTTATATAGATGTAAACAATAATAGTTTTATTTAAACCCAAAGTAGTTACTAAAAAGTCTTTTAGACCCCTTGTTGAAACAAAATTTCTGCTATTTGCTTATATTGTGTTCTTTCTTTTTTATTTTGTTTTGTTTTCCATTGTGTTTGTTTATAAGCGTTTGTTCTTGGTGTTTTCAAGATAAAGTTCTTGATGTGGTTGCCAAATTTATAGCTACTCATCTTCTCAACAACAACTTGATTTCCCTCATCTTGCATTGCCTTTGCCAGAGTAGATACAAGCAAAGGGTGGTATGACAAAATGAAAATTGGAATATGAGAGAGAAGACACTCAATTTATGTCGAGATGTAACAGAGTAAGAATTGTTCTCCATCTAGAAAAAATCCAAGGAGAAAAAGAGTACTTGCTCCATATATTCTTGACTGGTTCTTTTTGCCTGCATGTCTTATATTCGTTCTCTTCTTTTGAACTATCCATCTGCCTAATGTGCCACTTTATCCTCTATTGTAAGTCGTCCATTAGTTATTAAAAAATATATAATTGATATTTTTTCCCTTTCCATATATTCAGATGAGAGAAGCTATAAGTGATGCTGCTCTAACATTACCCTACTGGAATAATTACAACAAGATGCAGAATACAGATCTGAGGCATATCCTCCTAAATTCTTAAAATGCCCATCTCAATTTTAAGGTTTATGCACAAGTCTAAGTAAAGTCTATTTGGATGATTTTTTGAATATTAATGTTTGGCCTTTTGTTTTGCTGGGAGTCAGACTTGGAGTAGGTTTCATGAGAACGAACTTGTTGGATTTAGTCATTGCTTTATGAAGGCTAAAGAAGTGGTGTGAAAAGGGTAAAGAAGTTTTTTTCTAAATGACAAGCTTCTACCTGTTGATTAGCTATATATTCTTGCATTTGTCTCTCTTTAATTCGAGGTTGTTTACTCTATCTCTTTACCTCCTTAACCCCCTAAAGAAAATGGTGGGTATTATTCTTGTTGTCCTTAATGAATGAGTCCAATGTTGCGTTTTATAATAAATGTTAGTTATTTACTACTTTCTATTTTATAGGTGGATAGCAATTACCCAGTGAGTCCACCATGGTATGGTCTATGCTCCAATAGGATACACATTTGGAGCAGGAATGTTTTAAGATAGACGGCCTGAGAGGAGGTTCCCCTTATGGAGCAGGAGTTTTCTTAGGAGACCACACAAGAGAACCCACTAAAACAAAGCTCACACTGGTGGAGCACCTGGGAAAGTATATGGCATTGATGGCGAAGAGGTTTGCCCTGCCTCATTCCTTCACAAATGATCACAAAGACAGTAGCTAGCCCCTGCAAAAGCCGTTTTGGTTGTTATGCTATTGTATATTGTAATTCCATTTTTTGCCTTGTATCTATACCAATGGCACTTTACCTTTGTGATTTTGGAGGGTGTGAGAGCATACTCCTTGTGTGTAAATAGTTGACAAAATTAGTACTCATTCCAAAGCGGATCGGTATTTGTGCATTCTTTGTTCACAGGAAGTTCCCAAGTATGCAATGTAGAAGACTCCATGAAACAAGGACTCGTTGATTTATTCCCCATTTTAGAATTTCTTTTGTTGTTATTTTCGTTAAGAGGAAAGGCATATAAAATTTTACTCCTGTTGTTTTAGCTTCAGAATTTATCTTTAGTCGGATTATGTAAACTAAGAAAGTGCACCACAGTATGGTGATTACTGATTTTTATATTGTTAGATAAAATTTGTACCCGTCCCTTCATGATTTTCCTGCTCTCGGTATATTTGAGTTCTCGTATTTTTCCTGCTCTCGTATATTTTATCTCATATGAATCACGAAGATTTGGGATAGGGTCTACTTTCTGCACTTATAGTTCAAAAATTATATTAATATAAATGTTTTCACTATTTTGAGAGCATGAAAAGATAACAAAATCTAACTCTGGATGATGTTTACAAGTTTAAGTAGTTGCATCATTGGAAAATTGATGGATCTTATAACTAAATCATAATGCAATCTAGCCTTGAGATAGCAAACGTCGATGGCAATTTGGACAAAATTCTCTAATATTCTGATATTTTGTTGAGAATAGTACTTACTATTTTTTACATGATTACATACTTAGGAGGCTTGAGCTTTTATTGATCAAGGATGCAGCCATCCTCAATAGTTAACCTCCGCTGGCTTAGGGGTGCCCTCGTTGTATTAAAGTTTGCTCTAATTTTGGTTTATCTGTACCATTAATGGATCTATTTTGGATTAAGTACAAATCATTTTACTGGACTGGGCATCTCCATCTATTTTTCCCACCGTGCGTAGCACGGTTTATACCTCCTAGTAATTAAAAGAAAAAGGCAAAATGATGCAAGTTTGGTCGTCATGGTCCAGTGGTGGCTGGTCAGCAGTAGTTGGATGATGCTCCTATCAAATGGAACTCCTTGTCAAACTTTTTTACTCGGATGTTTCGGATGACATCTGCAAAGTTTGTAGTCAGATACTATTAACTTGTCAAGGTTCCGGCCAATAAAATAATCAGCAAATTGTTTAAGGTGGGAAGCTTACTCCCTGGAGTCTCTCTCTCTCTCTCTCTCTCGTTACACTCTTCCACATCTTCGTAATAATTGAAGACATTTGATTCCTAATATCTTCGTAATTAAAATATAACGCCTCCTGGAAGAACTTACATTTGTAGCGTCTTAGAATTGCAAGCCCCCAGGAAAGTAAAGCTACAAATATCCAAATAGTAAGACCATATCTTACAGGACGAATGGAGAAAGAGGATTACTCAATAAGAAGAGAAAATCCATAGTAGCTGCATTTGAATACATCCACCAATTGTCTAAACATTCAAACAACCACAATGCATATGAATAAAGGACTTGATAAGAGCATTATCATTTGCTGTCACTGGCGCTGGATGAGCAAGCATGTTACTGTCTTTCGTGTTCTATCATTAGGTACCACAAAATAATCTTAGTCCAAACGTAGTCAATCAGACAAACATTAACCCAATTCTTAAGCAGTTGCAGAATGCATTGGAACATCACTAGGAATTAAGAAACAAGGTGGCTGCAAATGTTCAGCGAGATGTCTCACATTTAGCTTCAACTAAACAGGGTAACCAAATAATTTTAGAGTTATATGATTTTATGAACATATAGCCGACCAATTTTACTGCCCATTTCGCATCTCTAATAGCAACCTGCTCATAGCACTTACTAATTTCATTCTCTTCTGCTCCTACATATGTCAACTGCAGATCTTACCAGTGTTTCTGCTAATGTCTGCCCCCACAATATGCATACCTACAGCTGAGTTGAAGCATTTTGCACCAGCTTGGAACCTATTGAATACGCTTTACATGCACTTCTACAAACCGATTTCTTAACTTCAACTTTCTGGTTATCTCAGTCCCATTGAAAACAGTATTTCCAGCATTTGTTACTGAAACACTCTCTTCATGCTTACTGGTTGAGTTTTGAGTACTGCTCCTGGTACGAGGACCCTTTCTTTCAACATTTGAAGCAGATGATGTGCTTTTGTCAAGAGTAAAATTCTGTAGCTTTATTCGTCTACTTCTTCGTTTAGGCATATCATGCTCTCGTTTGTTATTCTGCTTAACCATACTCTTCTCATGTTCATTCGGGATTTCTACGGAAGAACTTTCTGCCATCACCTGATCTTTTGTTATTCTGTCTTTTCTGATAGAGATATCATGCTCACCTTTGCTGTTCTTCTGCTTCCTTGGAGTTTCTTCCTCAGAAGAAATTTCCGTCATTGCATGATCTTTTACACTGTCTCCATACTTTTGCAATATATCTTTGAACGTACTTTTCCAGAGTTCACAGGTAGCAGAATATTCAACAGACGAATCTGAGAAATCACGTAAAAGAGCCACAGGGAGGTCATCAAAGGACTTTGGTGAAAACCTGTTTAAACCGTCGACAGAAGATGCTTCATGTCCATCCAAATTAGACAATCCTTGAAGAATAGCTCTGTTAGTTGATTCTTCAGCAAAGGACTGGTTAGCAAACTCTTCCCAGTCAAACGGAAATCCATAAAGGAAACGAAAGCAAACCTGTTCAATAGAAACCGTATAAACAATTTAAATATGGTAAATATGTTACTATGCGCCTAAAGTATAAACTTTTAAATGGGAAAAAGTAAAGATATAGCATGCATTTGTGTGTATGTGTATTCTGTAACTTTTAACTTTCCAAAGACTACTTGTAAAAACATAACATGAATTAGAAGGGGGCATATTACTTAAAAATTCTGAACTGCAGAAGCAGGTGTTAAATTGATATTGCAAGCAGCAGCTTAAAGCAAAGTCTGTCATCAGCTAGCACAAGCATTGAGTTGCTTCTTTTATTTTATTTTTATTTTTATTTTTTTGTCAATTCTATCGTCAAACACCAGAAGAAAAAAAAACCACACACACTGTGTTGCTTGAAGAGATTAACTAAGAAAACCAAAAACGTAGTACCTCTAGCGGGAATCCATTTTCATGTGTTCGAGACTTATTGATAGCACCACAAATTTTGACTAGAATGCCGTCTGCCGTCCCAAGAGTCACAGTATCATACCTTTTCAGAACAGCTGATGAGTGAAAAATTCTTGTTCCTAGTCTCCTGTGGTAACGAAATTCAACAACCAAAACTTAACAGTGCTGCCTTTGCAAACATCAGTATTAAGTATGATCACATATTTTTCCTTTTCAGCAATCGAAAAATTAAAAGTCTCCTAAATTTCAATCAAACTAGAATTCTGCCCCCTGGAGATAAACTTACCAACAAACAAAAGTACAATTTCTAAACAAATAAGTCAATTTAGATAAACCACTAATTTTCTCAGAGATCAGCAAAAAATGAAACAGAAAAAGAAAAGTAATTTTGAATCACAGAACCATTTTATTTGCGACAAAAGGAATTAAATAATACCTATTGAGAATATGAATAAATATTTCAGCACATAAATCGCCACTAAAATCTTCAAGTTATAAACAGTTAACTTTAAAAAGTAAAAAATTTAAAATTTACTAAATTTCACTTCGATTCACTTAATCATCGAAATTGTCAGGGAAAAAAAAGGAATACAATATATTCTTATACAAGTGGAAAGAAAAAAAATAAAATGAGTACTCGGTGCAGCCTCCAACGCTTAGTCGTCTGCCAGCCGAACTTGGATGAGCTTTCTCGAGCCACCATTCGTGCAAAAAAACCTGATTTAAAACCATTAATTAGTAAAAAAAAAAGAAGAAGAAGAAGAAGAAGAAAGGAGATTGGTAGAGTTGCAAGTGAAATACGGGCCTGTTTCTGTTTGACGATGGAGGAACGGGCAGCGGCGGAGAAGGAGGAGGAGAACGTCGGTGGGGTTGAAATACTCGGATTTGAAGTCCCCATAGGAAGGTCGCAGCTAGAAATTGTGATTGATTTTTTTTTCTTCTTCTTTGGGATGATGAAATAGGACGGGGCAATTTTAAGCGGGAGATAGACCCAACGCCCCCACATTTTCAGTATTTCATCTTTTTTTTTAATCGGCTTTTTGGATTAAAAAATGTGGGTTCTAATTGATTAATGGTTAAATTGTTGAGTAAATCTTATATATAGTTCAAACCCACCCATTCATTTTAAATGGGTACTTAATTAAATTCATTTAATTTGTGGGTAGTTAATTGAATCGGCTCACTCATTTATATTCATGTAAAAATAATTATACATTTAAACTCAACTTTTAGTGAGTGTTAAGCAAAAAGTTTAATTTCTTACTAATCTAATAACAATAAAATATCATTACTTTTTTGTCAAACAACATGTTAAAAAATAGAAAAAATAAGTAGAATTTTAAGTGACTCGTAAATGAATAATTGGATATACTAATACCAATTTATTAAATGGCTATCCATTTATACCCATTTATTAAAATGGGTACAAAAGGATTGACCTAATTATGCTAATTACCAAATTATGACTTGCCCAAATTTGCCCAAATCATCTTTTTTGACACATTTACTATTAATGTAAGAAAGACTAATCATAAAGTGTTGGATATATTATAATGTAATTGAATTGTAATGTATTAATATTAATGTAAATGTTATGAGTTATTTTTATTTAAAATTAAAACATAAAAATCATTTTTTTTACCTGTACAAATATTGATGGATTTTATTTTAATTAAAACATAAATTTCTTTTAAATTTTGGATTTTTCTAATGGTAGGCACTCGAACACACCTAAAATTCACTTAACCTACCATTTACATAACATAATAAATATAATTACTTTCCCTTGTATTTATATGCTTTCTCTATTTAATCTTATCTATCATTTATTGTATTTATTTACTTTCCTTAATTAATCTTACATCTCTAAACATATTTTAACAAGTGTCGAATAAGCACCCGTTAGACAAACCCAAATGTTTTAATGGATAGACATGATATTAATTTAGTTGCACCTGGTATGTTTATGTCTATAAAAAAATTATTTAATTTGAAATAACAGCCATGTCAAGTTTTAATATGTTTAACGTATTGAAGAAATTTTTGTATGATAAATAACTAAACAAATAAGTTCAATGAATATAAATTATTTATCATTGAATAAATTTATTATAAATATCTATATTGAATTGCTCAATATATATCTACCAAATTAAGTGCTTTTAGGTTATTGAAACGAAAATAATTCAAATAAAGAGAAAGTTGTTAGATGAGAGATTGATTTTGATTGGTTAGTTTGAAAAACAAAAAACTCGTATGCTAAATGAATAGCCAAAATTTATCAATTTACCCATGAATGCTCTTCAATTGACTTTACCAACTCTGAGAATTACATTGGAAACCACATCAAATGGAAAAAAAAAAAAAAGAAATTTGCATCCTATAACTAATAGTCTAATAGGGTGAATTATATTAACCTTCCGTAAAGTTTTTTGTAAAACTTGGGGGAGTCGCACTCCTTATTTCAAAATAACGAAACTCTTCTTATCAGCACTTTCTATCATTCGTTACATTTCTAATAGCTTTGGTTTTACAATTTTACCCTTGCTTTTTATTTATTTATTTATTCATTTTCTCCATATTAAATAAAAGAAAGTTAATAAAACAAATTGAGGTACAACTTGCAATGGGAATACACGATAATACGTATTGTGATTTGAATCCTCAGATCAATTGCTGTATTTGCTCAAAAAAAAAAAAAAAGAGCAAAGGGAAAAAAATGTTCATGAATTAGGGGCACGGGCACAACATGTAATTTACAATCTTTCCAGCTCATTTTGGCCCCCCTCCACCGTCCAAGGCCAACCCAGAGTTCGCCGGAGTCAACAGATTCATACCCACTCGACAAGGATTAGTATCACTTGTTCATCCTGCGAATCAGCTCTAAGAATGGCGATTCAGAGATTTGGACTAAGCCCTCTGCTCCTACTGCTTCAGTTGTTGTTTCTTGTTTGGTGGTGTGAGTCGAGCAGTGATACGAACTCGGTATACTCACCCTGTTCGGACGCCAAGGTTCAGAGATCAGATGGGTTCACTTTCAGCATCGCATTTGCCTCGAGAAACAATTTCTTCTTCAACAATTCCCTCCAGCTTTCGCCCTGCGACCGACGCTTGTCCCTGTCATCCTCCAACTCTCAAGTCGCTGTCTTTCGCCCTAAAGTCGATGAGATCTCCCTCCTATCCATCAACACCTCTAACTTCTTCCCGGTACTCACTTTTTTTCTTGAATAATCCTTTTTAGAGTCTTTCTTATTTAGATTCCCTATTAGATAAATACTATCATGTAGCACCTAATGTCTGTGAAGTTGTTTGACCCAAGTTTAAGTGAATTTATGTATGCAAACGGTTTATTATGAATATTTCTTGTTCATGTTCATTTTCTGCCATCTGAGTGCAGAGATTATTTGGGCTAAGGGAAAATTGGCAATTGCAATAAAAATAGGGTAGAATCTCGTTCTTTCATTTTTCTTTAGCTTTTGATATTTTGGACTAAGATGGAGAACTTGTTATAGGGTATAATACCTTAGAATGGAACCTTTGGTGGATAATTAAACTTAATTAATACTGGGATTTCACCGGTTTGAAACGTGATTAGCCTCAATGTTTGGTGCAGGTCATCACTCTACTGCTTATATCTAGTTCTTTCTCACCTGCAGTATGGTGCAATAAGCTTACTGTCATATGCATTAACCGTCATTTCAGTAAATATATTGTTATGCTGTTATTATGACTAGTAAATCTGGATGGACTGGTTAGAGCTTTGAGTGTTAGTTTGATGAATATTCTCAGTGAAATACGGAATGTTGCTTTATGTTACCAGAGAAATTAATTACCTGTGGAAAGTGTATGTGGAAAAAAAAAAAAGAAAAGAAAAAGGCAATATCAGAGAATGTACAAGGTACTTGTCTGTTGTGTAAGGTTGCAAAGAGAGGTACCTTTTATATAACTGTTTGTCTAAGATCACGGAAGAAAGTACCTTATACATCTGTAATACATCTACAAAGTATTCTAAGTTACTTTCAGAAACTCATTACATGACAAACAAAGTACCGCAAAAAAAACCCAAGAACCCCCCCCCCCCCCCCCCCGGCCCCCCCCAAAACACAAAAAAAGAAGAGGAAAAAAGAAGGTTGTAAAACAAGTGTTTGATCATTTCATAAGGCAAAATCATGAGAGTACCCAGTTGAGTGAAATTTCAGAGTAGCTATTTGATGGATCTGTGAAAGTTTACTATTTATTCCTCAATTTGTGGTATCTTTCGTCTAACAAATTAGGGGAATCTTGATTGATATTTGCTGCATCGTGTGTGTAATCAATTTTAGTTCCTTGAAATACTTTGCCATTGTGTTTACTTGTTTTTGCATGCTTAGGAATCCTGGAAATCTCCATCATTCTGCCAATATTACTTGTTTTCCGTCTTTGTTTCTTTCACTTCAATGTTCAAACGTGTTGTACAAGATGAACATCATTCTTTCAAAAGATTTAAGGTGTACTAGATTCAAGCTTACTGATTTACCAAGGAGAAGTGCTGATTAGTATGATTGTCCT
Organism: Coffea arabica; assembly: GCF_036785885.1. NCBI lineage: Eukaryota > Viridiplantae > Streptophyta > Magnoliopsida > Gentianales > Rubiaceae > Coffea > Coffea arabica. The sequence goes on along the minus strand of NC_092321.1, from coordinate 5,371,973 downwards.
GTTTGTTGCAGTCATGATAACCCTGAGTGTGCTGTTGCTTGGAACAGTCATTTGCTAATATCCTGCTTTCTCTCTTTGGACACTCTAGGATTCTTATGGAGGATATATGGTGGCATTTGCTGGTAGGAAATATGCTGCAAGATCTCTTCCTGCTTTTGTTGCCAACGGCTCCTACATCGTGGCCAGCTTTACTCTTGTAAGTTGATCTTGAGTTTTCTGAAGATCAGATAGGAATCATTACTCCATTATCTTGCTAGACAACTCTTTTTTATTTATTTTTTATTTTTATGCAGGCGTTGGAATTTAAGAAGGGTAGGCTGCAAAACTTATACTGGAAGAGAGATGGCTGCACTTCATGTTCAGGCAACTCTAATTTTGTTTGCCTTAATAATCAAGATTGTGCAATCAGAACTAATAGCTGTAAGAACAGAGGGGGCAATGTTGATTGCAGCCTGGGCATACAACTTGCATTTTCTGGCACTGATAAGCATGATGCGGTATTTAACTCGTGGTATGAAGTGAAAAACCTTCGTCAGTACTCCCTCTATGGCCTTTATTCCAATCTCAGGGATTCACTTACTAATCAATACGACAAGTTTTTCTAGTTCAGTTTCTGGCAACCTGTAGGTGTATCTTGTTTGTAATTTTTGCCTGTTTCATTATGGTTTTCGATTATCTACTTATGGTTGTTATCCACTTGGATCAGAGAAGTTATTGGTCATCCTGCAAAATTTAATATTATTTACTTTGTCAAGTTGTGATCGTGAATAGAAGTTTTCAATTTGTTTTTGTTTCTTTACGATGACATGACGATCTATCTGTTCTTTATTGTTAAGAGTACAGTTTATTCTTAGAACCTTAAGACCACAGCATACTATTATGGCTGGCACCCCTTCTCATATCCAACTTTACGTGTGGCATGACAAAAGGTGGTGGAATTGGAATAGTTTTAAAAAGGATTGCAGGATACAACATTACGTCCATATTCAGAAGGTGTCTGCGCTTGGTTTGCCTATTCAGCATAATTCGTCTGTGTTAAGATCCTGCAATCATCTATTGATTGAGCAATTTTGGTTTGTCATGTTAAGAACCTGCAGTCGTCCACTGTTGGTTAGGGAGATGTTTTCTTTCCCTTAGCAAGGATTATAGCAGCTATGGCATAGATTCAACGTCCTGTTGTTTGAATGACTAATTGAATGGTTCCCCATAGTTAGTCTGCGGTGTGTTTAAGCGTAATGCACCCAGCGCAACTCGATCAAAAAGGCCATTGCCAGTGTTGCATCTGTTAAGCAAGGAAGATTTTTCGGTCGGCGGATGCCGTCCAATCGGTTGTTGGTTGTTGCAGATGGGACTAGAGTTAAAAATTTAAAAGCACGCCGGGTGCAGAAATAAACTGGGCATGGTTCTGCAGATTTGGGGCTGAGGTAGTGCGTTTCTTGTGATGCCAAACTATTCAAAGTATAATTTGGCAAAGAACGTCCAAATGTTAAATCAAGCCGAGACTCCAAGCAACAACTATGCGCTCGTTCTCAAAATCTGGGGGAAGCGTTCGAAAACTTTGAATGGAAGGGTGTCAAAGACTCGAGAGTCCAGCTACTGAATTGTTGCACCGTACAATAAGCACTTCACCAGTAGCACCCTCATGGCTGAATTCTAATAAAATGGGACAAAAAACTGGTTAGCATCATTTTGATTTCTGTGGCAAAGATTACAAAGATAACCAGCTATATATAGTTTGGCATAGGGCTGCAAACGAATCAAGCGGCTTGAGTCAAGCTCGACTCAAGTTCGATCAATATCGAGCTCGAGTCGAGTTCGAGCTGGCTCGAATCGAACTCGAGTTCAAAATATTAAGCTCGGCTCGCGAGCTCGAGTATATATATATATATATATATATATTTTTTTTTATTTTTTTATTTTAAGTATATATATATTTTATATTTTTTTAATTTTAATAGTAAAATTACATATGTATCCTTAAAAAAAATTATTTTATTTATTTTTTTAAAAATAAAATAATTATTTTTTTACTTTTTCGAATTCGAGCTCGAATCAAGTCAGCTCGAGTTTGAAATTGTCAGCTCGTCGAGCTCGAGCTCGAGTTCCCCCCCCCTCCCTCAACAACCGGGAATAAACATACGCACACACTACCTAAGGGAAACCCACAGTCCAACCCAAAAGGCATGCTGACTTTCAGGCCACAGTGAGGACCTTAAGTAGTACACACACATACCACTCTCAATCGATGTGGGATAGAGGGAACGGGGGAGGGAAAACACCAAGACTATTGCCAAAGGCTCACCAACGGCTTTTACCACTCCTTAATTTTCCATATCCACCTCAACAACCGGAAATAAACACACGCACACACTACTTAAGGGAAACCCACAACCCAACCCAAAAGACATGCTGACTTTCAGGCTACACTGAGGACCTTAAGTAATACACACACACATCACTCTCAATTGATGTGGGATAGAGGGAACGACGAGTTCGAGTTCGAGTTCAATGAAATTATGTCGAGACTCGGCTTGATTAGGTCGAGATTCGGCTCGTTTGCAGCCTTAGTTTGGCATATTTAAGTAGTAAATTAGATAAAAGGGGTACGAGAATGAAAGTCGAACTTTTGACCCAAAAAAAAAAAAGAATGATAGTCGAACAGTCCAATTTTTAGTTTGATTCATCTTTCAATTTCGAGTTTTCCGGCCTCTTTGATGATGAACTGACTCGATAAATAGGCTTCAAGAGTCTTCGACCATACCACAGTTAGAAGAGGATCCATGCACCGCTGCAAGTAGCGAGGCTGCGGTTTTATCAAGTCAAGCTTGATTCTAACATCGATTCATCTTTCAGCTCCACCGTTCACGAGTTTTCCCGCCTCTTTGATGATGAATTGACTCGATAAATAGGCTTCAAGAGTCTTCGGCCATACTACAGTTAGAAGAGGATCCACTACACAGCTGCAAGTGCATAGATAGGCGAGCTGTGGTTTTATCCCGCTGTCATTGAAAATGCGTATTTCATGCAATGACGGTAATTTTGCAAAACTTCGTCAGGCGTCGAGCAGACATAGTACTTCTACTAAGACTCCCTCAGAAATTAAAACATCCCACCAAAATCTGCAGATACTACTCCGCTGTAGTATCATCATCTCAACTCCTCCATCCAAACCCACGCGCCGCCCAAAAGGGTGAACTTGTCAAACTCTTACTCTCCGCACCCCAAAGCGCCCCTCGCCCAACAGTATTCTACTACTACAAAGTAGTTCACGCACAAATTGTTCGATGGGGCTTTGAGTCCAGCACCTTTCTAAATAACATTCTCTTGTCTGCGTACTTAAATTCTGGATGGTGTTTCGGGTATGCATATGCTCTGTTTGACAGAATGTCTCACAGGAATTTGACCACTTTTTCCACCATGATTAACGCTTTGTACAAGCAGTACGAGCTTTATAACGAGGCCCTGGTGGTGTTTTCGGAGTTCAGAAGAAGTTGTGGTCAGAACCCTGACGAGTTTGTTTTGGGTCCTGTTATTCGCTCTTGTACGCAGTTGAAGTGCGTTGGAGTTGGTCTGCAGTTGCATACCTCTGCCATTAGAACTGGGCTCGATCAAAATATATATATCGGGAACTGTTTGGTTGAATTTTACTGGAAACTTGTCGATGTCGAGGCGGCTAGGTTGGTGTTTGATTGTTTATTGATAAAAAGTGTAGTGACTTGGAATTCAATTATGACGGGGTTTGCAAAGAGCGGCAGGAGTGAGGTTTCACTGGACTTATTCAAGGAAATGCTGAGGACTAATGTTGTTCCAGATAAATATGTGATCTCCAGCGCTTTGAGGGCATGTGTGGCGCTTGATTTTCTTGAAGGGGGAAGGCAAGTTCATGCTTATCTGTTGAGAAGGGAAGCTGAAATGGATGTTCAAGTGGATTGCATCCTTATAGACTTGTATGTCAAATGCGGAAAAGTGCAGAGCGGGCGCAAAGTGTTCGATAGAATGGTGGTTAAGGATGTCATTGCTTGGACGACGATGATTTCTGGGTATATGCAGAATTTGTTCGATTGGGATGCCATGGAGCTGTTTGCAGAGATGAACAGATTAGGTGGGAAACCTGAGGAATATGCTTGTAGTTGCGTTCTCCTTTCGTGTAGTTCACTTGAGGCTCTAGAACAGGGTAGGCAAGTCCACGCCTACTCTCTGAAGTCAAATCTTGATTCTGATGGTTTTGTGAGTAACAATTTGATTTATATGTACTCAAAATGTGGCTCACTGGTTGATGCACGAAGAATCTTTGACACTATGGAAAACCTTGATGTCATCTCTTACAATGCTATAATAGAGGGACACTTGAGGCAAGAAAACTTGTATGAAGCTTTTGATCTTTTTGCTAAAATGAGGATGAATTTAATACCTCCAAGCTTGTCAACTTTCATCAGCCTTTTTGGGGTTTCAGCTTCACTAAACACCTTTCAATTGACTAAGCAAATCCATGCCCTTATGCTTAGATCTGGGTTCTCCTTGGACAAATTTGCTGGTAGTGCCTTGATTGATGCATATTCAAAGTGCCTATCTCTTGGAGATGCAAAATTGGTTTTTGAGGAAATGAAAGAGAAAGACATTGTCGTATGGAATGTTATGCTAGGTGGGTATGCTCAACAGCTGGAAAATGAAGAAGCTCTTAAGCTGTATCTGGAGCTACAGCTTTCTGGACTGCAATCAAACGAGTACACATTTGTTACCTTAATTGCAATAGCTAGTAACCTTGCAAGTCTGATACATGGTCTTCAGTTCCACAACCAAATCATGAAGACGGGTCTGAACTATGATCTGTATGTTATGAATGCACTTATTGATATGTATGCTAAGTGTGGGAGCTTGGAAGAGGCAAGAAAAATATTTGATTTTGCCAGTATGGATGATGTGACGTGTTGGAATTCAATGATAATGTCATATGCACTGCATGGAGAAGCTGAAGAAGCTCTTAATATGTTTGAGAATATGATACAGACAGGGGTAAAGCCCAATACTGTCAGCTTTGTTGGTGTTCTTTCAGCATGTAGCCATGTGGGGCTTGTAGACGAAGGATTCCGTCATTTTGGGTACATGTCCAGCATTGGTATCGTGCCAGAAACAGAACATTATGCTTGCATGGTTTCTCTCTTGGGCAGAGCAGGTAAGTTATATGAGGCGAAGGAATTCATTGAGAAGATGCCCATAAAACCAACAGCCAGAGTTTGGAAAAACTTGCTGAGTGCATGTAGAATGAACGATAATGTTAAAATGGCTGAACATGCTGCAGAAATAACAACTTCTATTGACCCAAAAGATAGTGGGTCATATGCATTACTATCAAATACTTTTGCTTCTCAAGGTATGTGGGTTAAAGTAAAGAATGTCAGGGACAAAATGGACAGGACTGGAGTGGTAAAAGAAACAGGATGTAGTTGGATTGAATTGAATAACAAAATCCACTCATTTACTTCAACAGACAGAATGCACCATGCTGCTAATCTTATATATTCTGTTATGGATCATTTGATTCAGCATATGAGAGGCATGATGTATGACAATGCTTCACTTCCTACTCAGTGACTTGATCTGCTGGTGAAAGGCTATCAGCAATAATGTTAAAAGAAGCTGGATTTATCAGCTGAGAATCCGGAATCTTTGAATATTCAAAGAACTGAAAAAATATATCAAGGATCTCTGCCAGACCAATTTGAATATGGTGGTTGCGATGTTATGTATCATTGTTCTTTTTCATTGAAAGACAAGGTTAGCCTCAGTTTCTTCTTCTTCTTTTGCTACACCTGATGACAATTCTTTCAAAGTGTTTGGTGGATTATCTGAAGACACTCCATTTGACTCACTTCACCAAACCAAAACTACTAGAAGGTAGCTTGAAGCACAATTAATAAATATCATGATTGAAATTTTGCAGAATTACGTCAAACTCAGTCCCTGATGCCATATATCTTTTCTGCCATTTGTAGGACTTCGGATTTGAGATTTGTCAATAGATCAAACTGGGGTTTTGAATTCAAGATTGTTATCAAAGTGGATGAATACATCAAAATTGTACAAACAATTCTCCAGGCAATCAGTTAATTGTTTAATTTGTTCAGGTATGATTTCTTGGGCTTGTGTGTTCTTGTATGTCCAAGTATTTGTGATTTTTTTTCTTAGCAAGAAATGCTAAAATCTTGTGTTGTATTTATTGCTTTGCTTCATCTATGAGACTAATTAATCCTTTTTGCTGTTCAGCTTTCTCTATGACCAAAGAACATGGATGACTGTGAGGCTGGCAACTTTTAGTTGTCCGCCAAAATAGTTAATTTCTTTTAATGTTTGGCAATTGTTAGTGCTAACTTTTTTATTGTTAACTGTTGGATTTAAGAATAAGAGATTACAGATAAGTTGAGCAGACTTTAAAGAACTAAATTTGGTTAGTTCATGGTTTTGAAATCTTAAAATCTTTTACTTGCTTGGTCATGAACTTTTGTTGACCAACTTTTAGGCCTTGTGCAATTAGCAGATAGTCTACAAACCTATATATACATGGAAGTTGGATATATGGAGTCTCCTTTTCTTTGAGGCTGTAAATAGATTCACCAAGCCATTTTGCTGGAGCATGCGTCAAGCATACAGTGGTTGATGCTTAGTCTTGATGTGCTTGTATATGATCTGTTTAGATAATTATCTCCCTGAAATAGTGAATGTTAAAAGGGAATCACCAGAATTTTGTTTAATGAGTAACTAGTATTTTTCCCCCCTAGAAAAAAATGAACTCTTTTTCTTGCAATTTAGACTGGTGGCTCATAACAATGTCATGTTTTTTAGGGCTCAATTTTCTCTATGCATTTTTGGGTTGTGGGGAGAGGGGCAAAGGAAATTTAATGAAGCAAAACAAAAAATTTTGATCAAGAGTTGGGTGGAAAATCTATGAGACCTGAAAAAAATTAATATTGTTGGTTCCAACCTATATGCATTTCTGAGGAATTTGGCATCTCTGGGCAAAAAAATATTTTAAGCCCACAATTCCTTTTCATCTGATGTGCAAAATTGGGCATGTTAATAGTGATAGTAGATTGTTTATAGGAAATTCCTTTTCACATTTAATCCATCTAAGAAGATGTTGTGATGTCCTCTGCATGGGATCAAGGTGAAACAACAATAATCTTCATATAAGAACAAAAACACAGAGGTCATGATATAGTTAAATTACTTTGCCCATAGAGTATGTATACTTACAGATTGACTAGTATTTGAAGAAGTAGAATACATGTTTTATTTTGGGCTTTGTAGTTTACGGGTGGAAAATGTAAGGCCATTCTACCTCAGGGAATCCATCATTTGTTCCAAAAGAAGGGTCAGCAACATTTGGTGGTGTGATATCCATGTGATTTCCTCCACTGCTGCTTCCTGCAGTGTTATGATTAACCATATTATTCCCTTCATTACTACATGCATTGGTATGGTGAAACCCTATGTCACTTGCACAACTGGGGAAAGTGTTGCTTGGTTTATTAAACATCGCCTCTCTTAGCCAGTTGTCATACTTCAAGTCTTCAATCAATTTTGGATTTGGTATATATGCATTTGTTTGACTGTCAAAGAACATTTGGTCATTTTTGAAGTCACAAATCTGGCTTTTATCTGGGATGATTACATTGCTATTATAGCCACTGAACCTTTGGTCGTTCTTGTAGCTTTCAATCAATTCTGGAGCTGGGAAAATTGCATTCACGCCACTCCGCCAAACTCCACCAGCTTTATTCTGTCCTCTCATCTGAACAAGAGAGGGAAGATGTTGATTGGCTGTTGAAAGTGACTGGTTCTCCTGTTCTTCTAACATGTCCAGTTGTGCGATCCTTCTGTTGCACTGGTTCATCTTATCAAGCATCAATTGAATCAATCCATTTGTTTGCATCATATCAAGTTCATTGATAGTAATCTTACCTTTCATGAGTTTATGCGTGAGGTATTCCCTTTCTTTCTTATCATTCTTCTCGTGAGCTTTCCTTGTGTGATCAACAATCTTGCTCACTGTTCCTGTAAGGAAGCTTTCATGTGTAGAAAATTTCCTGCTCCTATCAATATCCGGTACATTTAGGAATCTCATAAGCTTTTCTTCAACTTCATGGTGTGATGGCCAGACAAAAACATCCTTTTTCTCTTGATCCTGGACGATTACACCCACTTCAACATCGCACAAGGTTGAAAGCTGTTTTTCTTTTCTGAACAAGCAATCTCTACATTTCTTGAGAGTTGCTTTTCTTTGGCTCTTATTTGGAATTGCAACATACTTTCTCTTCTTTCTTGTCATAATTGCATGTCTTGAGTTTGTTGTACTAAATTACTTGGTTTGGTTTATATAGAGCTGGTAATAGATGGATTAGAACTCTTTGCCTCTTACATTTCAATATTGCTTAACCTGGCATAGTAAATCTAGCAAGAAAATCTAGGCTAGTGTAATTCATATAGAATTGAAGACATTCCATATACTGGTTTTCAGATAGATTTTCAAGTTTTGGGTTTCCTTTGTCTCCTATTACAGTAAGTGAAATGTATCTAAGTTATGTGGTTTCTTTCATTGATATTCAAAAGAATCGATTTACTTCCTCAACAACTGAGATTTTTCTTATCTTATACTTCATGTTTGTTAGTTCTGACTGGATGCAACTATTGAGAGAGTTTGGATTCTGGAAAAAGTGTGGATTCAATGTATTAATCAGCTTAGTTTTAAGGAGACAGCAGAAAATATGTTGTTGCCATTATTTTTTAAAATGTAGATGACTTTTAAAAGGAAAATATATTTTGTAATTTAAGGAGAAATAGATATTGTTTTGTGATGGACCATTTAAAAGTAAGAAATCTAATTTAGGAAAGAGGGATATTCCTATATGACATCAGTCATGCTGTCTTCTTGATGATGTCCTAAAATTTTGAGTTTTCACAAGAACTGTTTGATTCCTTGAACTTTTAGTACATGTCCCTTCATTCACCAATATACATAGATATCCCCATTAATGTTGAAATGAACAAATAAGCACTTGTGCTGGATGCTTTTCATCCTTCGCACTCACTCCTGAAAGTCTTAGAGGCTCTTGCTTGAATTACTTGACAACCATCCTCTATTTAGTTATGTTTTGGTATGATGGATACATGCACTTGCATAAATTTCTTGCCTCCATTTTGATCCACTGTCCAATTTTAAAAATAAAGCCATGTTATTTCTTAGCTTTTTTAGCTAGCTACAACTTAAGATGCATTGGATGCAGCAAGAATTTTAAGTTTGGTTTTGGAATTAAAACTGAATTTTAGCAATTAATCCCATCGTGCTGAGGTTTCTTCTTGTGATTTATGAAGGCAAGCTTTTGAGTGGTTGGGATTTTTGGTAATTTAACAAGGCAGTTTAAATGTCTAGATTTCTATGATTCCGTAAGGCAAGCAAAGTGTAATTATTAAGTAATTGGAATATGAATGAAAATTTTCTGGTTATAAGCAAAGGAATCAAATAATTTGGAAGACTGATGATAAGTCTTTTAAAAAATGGACAATATACCATCAATACACATTTGAGAACAGATTCGATGTTATCAATTCCAATTGAATTTCAAAAATAGGTTTATTAGTTTAAATTTAGTAGGGAAGAAAGGAAAGAGATAGATATATCAATTATATCATACTATAATTGAAAAAAGCTTGGGCTTTAGCAGTTGGAGTTTGATATTTGTTAATTTTTCTCATGCTAGATATATCAGTTATATCATGCCCAGGAATCATACTATGGTCCGAGGAAATTGTAAAAAAATCTGTAAACTTTTCTCACATTTTTGGTGTCATGAATCCCGTGGATGTTGAGGAGTACCTCTTGAATTAGTAGGGAATAATTAGAGAAAAATCAGGATGTATTCTTGTAGTTCAGTTCTATATACAGTAATTATCTCATCTTGGATGGCGTAATTTACCTAGTTCTTTGGTTGTGCTTCTTGTGTTTGGGCATAACTGCTGTGTATTATTTTTTTAATCGTTATCAAAATTCCCAAATGTATGAAACTTATCCCATCTTCTTTACCAGTTATATTGGTTGAATTCCTCCTTGACTAGTTAGCTAGTGAAGTTCTCATGTTGAGGAGATGTATAAAGGTGTTTTGCAGCCTTATCTCTAAAAAATGCGTGGGAAACTGCAGATCGTGTTAAGGCTATTTGTTTGCTATAGAGTTAAGATATAGTTTCTTCCTGATATGCCATGTCATTTCTTTGAGAAAAATTGTGCTGGTGTTGGGTTATGTTATAGAAGTATCCATATTTACAGTCCATATTAATGCATTCGATAAGATTCTATCATTGTGTACATGCACATATCATTTTTATAATCTATTCACTTACCAGGAAGTAATACCACATCAGAAGGGAGCTTTTATCCTTTTGAGAACGTCTTAATCTATGTTTCTTTTTCCCCTTTTCCTAAACTTTTTGCAATTCTTTCTCGCATAGCCTTTTTGAGTTAATCAATAGCTATACAGCCAAACTAGGTTGGCCCTTGGCTTGACAATTAATGGCTGGTTTAGTTTTACTTGTTTCATTTACTTCCATGTTATAGTTGGTCCAAGCATGCATTTGAGACTTCTCGACACTGCTTCTAGATAGGTGTCAGGCCCTTAGGTGGCATAGGACACCTATAGGACTATGATAGTCCAACATAAAGGCAGCCGGCATGAGATATATCACAGTATTAGTAAATTGTTACTTTAGTATCGAATGATTTTGGGTATAAGCATTTGCAGTTAACCAGAAGAAATTACCAGTTTTTTGAGGTCAAAGGGCTGAAAAAGGGCATCTGACATTTGAACTCTGAAATTTCAAGGAGGAGAATAGCAAGTAGATAAAATTTTATGAATGGCCACTAGATTTCCAAGTGATGAAGCAGAAGGCAAGTTCATTTTAAAGAACCAAAGAAAGCTGAAAAGAAATAAAAACATCATAAGTGCACATATTAGTAATTGGCTTTCCTCTTCTAGAATGAAATTGAAACATGGATACTGATTCATTGAATGACTTCCACAAACAAAATTACTTCTACTCGATGATCACTTCTTGAGTGGAAACTCAATAATGTATCAAAGAACAGATTATTATACTAAGCTGTGACTTTTTTGCCTCAATAATCAGGTCTGTGCATTCAGGACTTGTAACACTATGAACCATGATAGTGTTATAGACATGGAATTGCAGAGTTGCCATACAATTGAATCTTCTACCTCAGAGAGGTACAATTCTGTCTTTGGACAACTGTCTCGCACTTCCACCATGTCCTACAGCCCAATCTATGTAAACTCATGAATTTTTTTCTCTTGGTATCTCATTGATCTGTTTTGTCAAGATTGCATGTTTCAGCAATCTGTCTTTATTATTTAACTTAGTAGTGCATTTGCTTGGTGAATTTTTTTTATGTTTGTATGATATTTAGTTCTCGTTTACTTTTGAGTAGAACTGTCAGAAGCAACACAAGTTGGGAAAGGCTGCTTATTTGGAGGTAGTTCTCCTTCACTTTCGAGTATAGCCTTCAGAACCAACACAAGTTGGAAAAGGCTGTTGATTTGGAGGTAGTTCTTTGGCTCAGTATTGGTTTGGTTGGAATTTTTGATGCTCATGGTTCACCATGCACAGGTATCTTAATAACCGTGAAGTGATTACAGAATTTTTTTTTTCTTTTTTGTGACACTATGGAAAGTTGAAGTCCAAGATAGTTTGAGCTAAAGGTTTTCTGCATGCGAAAAAGATAATTCTCAACATTGATTTTCTCTACATATTTTAGGTTATATAAGTAGCTGTGTTGGGACAGTTATTTGCTCAGAAAATGGGCTTATTCGAGCTTACATGTAACTTAATGCAATTATCATAATAACAATCATTTTACGTGCAGTTCTGAAGAATCAAAGATGAACAACACCAAACCCTCCCCGTCTCTCCCCGCCTCAGTTCCCCGTGTACATTTACTGCAATAATTTGGGCGCTAAAATGACTTCCTCCCAAATACCAAGCTATTCGTTATCCTAAAATCATTTCATGACTTATGAGACAGAGTTGAATGTTCAAGAAGACTTAAATGCCATGTATGGACAATTTTTATTTGTGGAGGATAGCATGCAGACGCTAGAGGAATTCAGTTTCTGGTCAATTTCAAGAAACATGTTACTCCTGGCGATTGCAGGAAATCAGGGTGAAGACTCATCGATCCCTGTTTGTGAAGAACACCAGATTAGGCGATTGAATACAAGTTCACAACATAAAGTAACCTGTTATGAACCTTGGAGATAACAGCATGTGTATCAATCTTATGTTTACATAGAATCAAAATTTGTTGGGACAGGATTGTGATGCTAAAGTAGGTAAAGGGCATCAAGCTATTGAAATTTATCTCCGACGCTGGGGTTGGCGTTTAAGTTGGGAGATTTGAGGCATGCAGCTTTTCCCATGTTTCCCGCAGAGGTGATTGATATTTTTGACGTTGTGGTTGGTTGCTCCCACTTGTCAAATTCCTGATTCTTTTTTCCCACACTTTCTTGGTCTCAACTAAAAACATCCTCAAACCATCTTTTTGCCTCGTATTGAAATCTTTAAGCGTTATTTTCATGAGGCATGCAATTTCCAGTTCATCATTTTTTTTGGTGGTTCTTTTGATCTTTTGCTACTTACTTTTCACACTTTGAACAAGGTACCTTTCGTGAGTTGTCATTTTCTTGCTCTCTATCAGGCTTGATGAGCATAAAGAACCAGAGGAACTTCTCTTCGACTTCTTCTTGACATGGCCAAAATGCTTATTCACCATTCGCCTTGGAATCTTGAATAATTACGACAACATTAACATCATATGAGGCTGAAAGCTCATGCGCTTCCATGAACAAAGTCTCTACTCTTTTTATAAGAACTGATTTTCATGTTGCCTCATTTATACCTACTCCGGTGTGTCACCTCTGGTGTTGTTCAATTTGCTAAGAATTATGTTTAATGGAATTAATTATTTCTATAACGTCATCATTACTTTAGCATGTAATATTGATTCTTTAACCATGGATTTCTTAGATTAAGGTAAACATTCTAATATGCCTAGCGGAATAAAAGTCCAAACGGCCAAAAAAAAAAGGCTAAATTCTTTTAGATGAGAGGTAAAACTTGATATGAATCGTAGTTCAGATTCAAGTCGGTTCATTGAGGGCGACCGCGAAAGTCGCCGAATGTGTCAGTGAGTACAAAATGGAAATAAAATCTAACATAAGGTATTTGCCAGTATGCAATTATACGTATGCCAAGATAGTTACAGTAAGAATTGAAATTTGTTGGATTGATTACCATTACCACAGTTCAGAGCAACACACCTTAACTCATAGTTTCAGTATTTCTACTGCTCTTTCTAGTACTTGCTGATACATGTAAATACTTGAAATGAAAAAAATCAAGGATAATTACAAAATCTTTGTAGGGTTTATGGCATATATCTAGAGCTGTCAAAACGGGTGATTCTGGCGGGTTTGGGTGGGTCACGCTTGGATAATGGATATAATTGAGTTAAGTCATTTATATTCATTTAATGAATGGGTATAGGTATGCCTAATTACCTATTTATGAGTCATTTAAAAATTTACTTTTTGTTGTATATAATTTGACAAGAAATAACAGTATTTTATTATTATTAAATTAGTAAAAAATTCAAATTTATTTGCTTAACATTCACTAAGAATTTAGTTTAAATGTATAATTATTTTTAAATGGACATAAATTGGTGGGTCAAGTCAACCCACTATTCACCAATTAAATGGATTTAATTGAGTACCCATTCAGATATATTCAAAATTAATGGAAGGTTTTGGATTTATTATTGGTTAGAGAGTCAACATAATTAGGTTGTGATTGACACCTCTACATATATTGTAGCATGGTCCCATTTAGTATAGAAAAAATAGAAAGTTTTCTTTTGTTTGGGTTTGGGCATTTCAGGAGAGGAAGAACGATTCTAATGAGTTCAATTGTAAAGAGTAAAAAGGTCCATAGTTTACTAAAAAGTGTTTTTTCTATTTTCATTTACGATAATCTTTGTTTTATCTCACAATAATACAAGTTTATTCATGTGTGCATAAAAAGCTAACTAAAAAAAGTAGCAATTAATTATGGATCACATGTTTCAATAAATGTCAAATCCTCTCATATATTTTTTATTCTCCTATGAAGAGATTAAATTGTTATACATTTATTAGAGGTTAAATTTATTTTTGATCTTTCTTATTCAACATTTTTAAGAACTTTTAATCCCTTTCTACTTATCCATCATTTTCAAAAGAATTGTCAAGCTCCTATATCCTTTAATCCTTCCTTTTTCTCTTTCATTTTTAGATGTTTGAGATTGTTGTGCAAATTTCATATTTTGATTTTTTTTTCTTCTAGTTCTGTGACGCAAATAACTTAATATACCCAAAGGATTAGTCGGAGTTTTTCAAATTCACTACCTTTGTGAGGTTTTGACTTTTTGAGATCTAAAGAGCAATTAAGTGGGTCTATATGAAGTTTTTCCAAACCTCAGGGATCTGTTAGAAACATAAAAATTTCTAGCCTCCAAAACACAAAAATTAAATAATTAACTCGAAAATTGCCCTAATTGAAAAAGATATCCTGCTGCTACTAAGAAATCAAAATGGCGGGAACCTTGAAATAGTCTCGAATTTTACCTCTTGCTGTGATGCTCGTCCACTCCCTTTTCATTAGTATTTCTTGCTGCTATTTCCATCAGTTATCGAGATATGTACGGAGGACACAGCCAATTTGATGGAAACGCCGCTTTCGCCGGCGGTGGTTTCATGCCCTCTCAAGCCACTCAAACCACAGCTGATGCCTCCTATTCTCCTGCAAAGGTTCGTGTATTTTTAACCCCTTAACATGATTTTTTTGGGGAGAAACTCAGTAAAGAAAATGAGAAAAAGCAGCAAAATTAAACCTCTGTATCTAATGATATTGATTTTTGGCAAAAATCTGTTAGGCTTTTGGCCCTGGGTTTTAAGGGTTGGGTTTAGATTTTTGGTTCTTGGGATAATAGAATTAATTGACTGAGGTTTTCTCAATTACTTACTTGAATATGATATTTGATAAACTTGCTGTTTCAGGGTGAAATAGTTTCTGATCTATTAGTCTTTGATTAGGCTTTGACTTTTCCCAAGTTTTATGTTTGATGGGGCAACAGATATCAGTAAAACTATTTTTTTTTGTAACACTTTTTGGTCTTTTTGCAGAATCGTGATACGCAGACCTTGATTCCACTGACAGTGAAGCAAATAAGTGAAGCCTTTCATTCTAGTGATGACAAAATGAATCTTCTCGTAGATGGAGTTGAGGTTAACAATGTGGGTATATTTCTTTTCTTATTTGTTGTTCTAAATAACAACTCATTTTTGGTTTATATGGAAGGGCATATCGTTGTAATACCTTGATTTTGAGTTGATTTTCAGGTAAAGATGGTGGGATTATTAAAGAATAAAACTGAAAGGGTAACTGATATTCAATTCGTTGTAGATGATGGCACGGGCTGCATTGATTGTTTCAGATGGTTATCCACTTTAGATGCTCTTAGAATTTTTAATTAGCCAAACTTGTTTATTCATTTGCTGCTATGGAGCTTGCCCTTAGTCATGAGCTGAATCTTTTTCTTGTAGGGTAAATGAGGCTGTTGATAGCAAAGAAATGGAAAGAGTGCTGTAAGTTATTGTCCAAGTTAAATTCACTTGGCTCAGGCTGATCCAATTTTGGTGCCTTGTTAAAATTTGGTTTAAATTATGTTATTAGGGATGGCATGTATGTTGTTATTCATGGTCACCTGAAAGGCTTTCAGGGTAAAAAGCAAATGATGGTCTACTCTGTCAGGTATGCATCTAATCCAGTTGTTGAGTTTGATAGTATGTATCAAACTTCTACTTCTAGTTGTTCTCTTTGACAACGTACCTCTTAAGCACAGAACTTTTGTAACTTAATCATAAGAATACCAGCTAGCGCTGAATAAATAGCTAGTTTAATTTGATTTGGCCTACTGAATCCCTTGATTGGCTTAGTATTATCTCAAGAGGAGTTAATGGTACTAATGGTTGAGAGCTACAGTGATTGAAAAGGGTTCTTCCGTTAGGAAGAGATTATTCTTTTTGGTGATACATTGTTTAATTTGAAATGGAAAATAACAAAACTATGGCTACGTTAAAATTTTTGCATCGGTTGACTTTGGCTTTTGCTTCAATTATTAGTGATTTGGAGTTCAGTATCAAAGAAAAATCTTCCATTAAGCAGATATGCACGCCCTGATTTGAGCTGATTTTGTGAAAAATTTCAAATGCTCTGGGAGCATGTTTATAAATACAGGAGATGACAACTTGATATTTAAGTCTTCGGGGAAACTTCTATCCTCAAGAGCATGGTTGACTATTTTTTAAAGTTTAAATTTCTGAATTTGATTCTTATATCAGTTATTAACATCAATACGCCCTTTATCCATTTTAAAGTCATAGTGCAAATTATTATGCTAGCCGGATCCCCTATCAAAACAACTTCAGTAATCTGCAGGCAAACAATAGTAGTAGTAACTCCTGTAACAGAACAACAATGGAAAATGAAATTCAGCTGGCTGCTGTCTTAGATCACTGATACTTGAGATTAAATTTTGCAGGAGGTAGTTGCAATAGAAAAGTTAGGTTTCCGTTTCATTAGTAACCATATGCATGCTATATAAGTATATGATCGAGAGAGTATACTGCTTCGTCGGTAGAATCTAAGCAAGCTTGAGATCAAAGGAAGGTGTAGCCTTTTAGGACATGGCATGTTTGCAGGATGTACTTAGGCTACTTTGTTGTTTTTAATGCTGAGATATCATGTAATAGCATATGGATTGTCAACGGTGCATTTAAATATGTAACAGTAAGATTAGACTTTGAAAACCAAGTGGTGTAATCCTACCAGCACCACACGTATCTAGGGGAATGGCCAATTGTTTTATAGTATTTTGGGGACCTGAGCAGCTACATATCCATTCATCTACTGATGGATAAACTCGCTTTTGTCCCCTTGTGATTTAGGGTTCTTTACCTAATACATTATGGTCCAAATATGGACCTTTGCCCCATGATATTAGAGTATGTGGCGGACGCAATATGGCAGAATTAACAGAGTTTTTCAGTGTGTCTTGTTTTGCCCGCGTAATATTTGTTGTGGGGAAAACCCCACTTACCTAGTACCAGAATCATCCAGTTGGAATGGTATCACTGTTTTGAAAAAAAAAAAATCATGAAATGCATCATTTTGAATTTACTCATTTCCAATCTCATAGGCTACCTTTTGAGAACTAATAACTCGTTAAACTCAATTATAAGATTGTACTAATAGCAGTGAGGATTCTAAGGAGTCACTTTTTAATTTTTATTTCTAATTATTAACAGTTTCACTTTAGCATGGAGTGTGAGGTGGTGAAAGGGTAAAATTTTTAGGCCATATGGTAGGGATATATAAGACACTTTTATTGCACGTATACAAATGTTTGTTTACCCTTTATTGATTAATATGCCTGGGTGAAGATTCAGTAGGAGCATGTTATAGCATGGCAAGTGCGCAAATGAATTGTAGTTGTTCACTCTATTCCTTCCAAGTTTCATTTTTTTCAGTTTCTGAATTGGAAGATTAGCTTTCCTTTTTTGTAACTTCAGGCCTGTCACCGAGTATAATGAGATTGCAAACCACTTTGCTGATTGTATATACGTGCACTGCTACAATACCAGGTTACGGGTATTAATCCAACTTTTTATGAGATAGGCTTCAAATGTTTGCATATCTCACATGCCATTAGGCATGATTATGAAACATTCTTTTGTTTCTGATGGTTCCTTCAATTGATCTTTTTCATTTTCTTCCTATAGAAGTTGCAAGAAAATACCAGTACTTCAGTTAATGTGCCAAACTCAGGTTTCAACACTCCTGTGAAGGGTTACCAGCCTTCCCTATCAAATCAGGTAAGCTAGTTTATGTCAGAGTATTGTTATTTGGTTCTTTGATATATGTATTTACTGCCCAAATGATCTTTTGGTTTGCAGTTCTCTGGGCAATACACTGTTGATAGATTGGAGGGAGTTGAGAAATTGATTTTGGACTATTTGCAGCAGCCAGCATTGCTGTAAGAGATATTTAAATGCTGATCCTAGTAGAATAGAATGTCTCTCTCTCCCCCACCACAAAAAACAACACACAAAAAGCTTGCATTGAATCATGTTATTGCAATTTTGAGTAGGCATGGATAAAGAAGGGCAAAGTTTACTCAAATGTCTAGGTTGCTATTGGTGTTATCAAAGTAATTGCTATTGTAGACTTGCCTGAGTTTATGGTACCTAACCACATAAAAAGTGAAAGAGATATATTTTTTCATTAGGAAAAAGTAGTTATGTAGAAGATGTGAACTTCTGATTTGATGCCTAATTAAGGCCATAGAAATTCAAATTATTTCATGCGTGCTGAACTTTAGAAATGATTAGAATTGCAATGTCGATCTGCTTTTGGCAAAGTCATTGTTTAGGGTACGTGAGTGATAATAAAATCTTAACTAAGTCATTGAAAAAAAAAGTACTATGATATTAGATTGTATGCTTCTTGGGCGAGTAGGGTATATTATATGTGTTTTCTTTCAGAAACCAACTTTTGGCTCCAAGATTGATTTTTTTTTTTTTCCTTCTGTCTGTGTTTTGCTTTGGAGTTGACTTCTTGTAACTCAAGATCTCTAATGTCTCAGTGAAAGTGTGAAGGGGGCATCGCGCGATGAACTTGCCCAGCGACTGAATGTGCCTTTGGAAAGAATCCTGTATATATCTCTCTCTCTCTCTGTGTGCGTGTGTGTGTATTGTGACAGTCATCCAGTGACCTAAACATGTTGATAACATTTTGTTTTTCTCTGCTCGTGATATTTCTTCACCTCGACAGAAAAGCTATTGAATGGCTTGAATGTGAAGGGTTTATTTACTCAACAATCGACGAGTTTCACTTCAAATCCATTACCAATGGCTGAAATGCATTACTTGGTTGCAATGATAGAAGGGGCGTCCTCTCCATCTTAGTTTTGTGTAATATATAGGCTTTGATTGTAATATGTAATTTAAGCCGTTTGAAGCCAAATTTTTGTAAGCTGAGGATAATCGGATGGGGAATTACATAAGAAGGGGTGTCTGTTTATTACAAAATACTGCTTTGGAGAAACTTGATTTGCGTTTGGGATTTACCTTCGCTAATTTCTGCAACTTTAATATTCTACTATGAGACAAGTTGCATCAGCGGCCTCAGGTATTTATTGGAGAATAGTATGTAGTATATTGTAGATTTAAATTCATGATTACTACTACTAACTTCTAAGGACTTGAAAGCGTCCGAATGTCTTATAGTATTGTCTAAAGCCGTCTTGCCATTCCCGACGCTCTTCTCGGTCCACGGTGACGTTTCCTGGTTGTCTTGTATCTAACAAATTTTTAATGGGGTTGGTCGTCCGACCCGACCCGGCCCAATCAAAGATAATTTTTTTAGTAATAATCCACCGAATTTTCTAAAGTTGGACTCTCTCACAATTGTTGTAAATAGAATCTAGAAACCTTACTGGACCTTGTTGCCATGCAGGATTCTATTGATCGTACGACATTATCTTAAAGTTCTCAACTAGTATCATTATCATTTTTTTTCTTTAATATATATCTATATCTATATCTATATAAATTTGAGAAGGGATTTTCAGGAACAAGCCTCCACAACCCTTCCCACTCTCAACTCTATTTTCCTAGCATTTTATATTTATCTTATTTCGTAAAAAATATCATGGACCCATTACATCCCCACTTTCCCTCAAATAAGAAGTTAATACCAACTAAAACTCCCACGTTCTCTCAAACAAAAATGTAACTTCCACTTACATTAAATCTCTAACACTCCCACGTTCCCTCAAACAAAAAAATAACTTCCACTTAGGATTTTCATGAACAAGCCTCCACAACCCTTCCCACTCTCAACTCTATTTTCCTAGCATTTTACATTAATCTTATTTCGTAAAAAATATCATGGGCTCATTACATCCCCACGTTTCCCTCAAATAAGAAGTTAATACCAACTAAAACTCCCACGTTCTCTCAAACAAAAATGTAACTTCCACTTACATTAAATCTCTAACACTCCCACGTTCCCTCAAACAAAAAAATAACTTCCACTTACATTAAAACTCTTCCCACTTACAATATAGTTGGTACTTGGCCCCTGATCCAACGGAATTGAGGATTGCACCTGATCTCTTCCCAACTGCCACGGAATATACTTGGTACTACTTTTGGGAATTACTACCTTTGAGAATTACTCTTACAATTTCACTCCACACCCACATTTTCACTTCATTTAAAACCCTTCCAATCAACTTCCTTCTCGAACCTCTCTAATTAGCTTCACAATGGAACATGGCCGTTTACAGGCATGTCATCAACACCTGAATTTCAAACTCGCAAGATTGCAACGGATGAAACATCTGCTAATGAAACGAAAAGGACGCCACCACGGTCCCGCACAAGAATTGGAACAGTTCCAACAACTTTGCGTCGACGAAAGAGAAATCTCACATCAACTACGACGGATAAAATCTCGACTGCACCGACTCAAACGCCGCGCCAATCAAATTAGAAGTTTCGGTACTATTTATTCTTTTAATATTGACATTTATTCTTTTAATATTGATATTCTTTTAATATTGAAAACCTGATTATATCATGAGTTGTGCTCATGATGTGACTTATGTAGTCTTTACCCCAAACTCTTAATATGGTAACATATTGTAGTACCATCAATTTTGATCACGAAAAATAATACTACTATTAATTATGAGTTGTGACCTGTGGAGTTTCTTCGTTACTAGCGGGTAGGTTCGTTTTTTGTGTTTTGGGTTTTTTTTTTTCGGCAGATTTTGTGTCTTACTGCATTACATGTCCTTGGGCTGTTCAAATCGGGATTATGCTGTAAATTTGCGGTGAAAAAGTTGGAATCGTGCAAGACAAAAATGTTGACGCTTGAGAGAAATAGCAAAAAAAAAAAGGGGAATAGATTCAAAAAATAAATCTTGCAAAAACATATGGGACAATGGCACCTAAGAATCTTATGGACAATGGCACCTAAGATCGATGGCTATAGATGCTTTAGCAATATAGATGACCTCCGTCCTGGTGCAGTGTACCAGGGGGTGAGACTTTTAGGGGACTAGAAAGTCGGTGGTGGGAATCACGAAGATTCTGTTTTAGTGCCAAAAATGAACTCAGAATCACATCAGTTTTTGTGGTATGGTTTGCTCATTCACTATTATAATCGTCTGTGAATCAATTTCTGGCTTCTGATTTCAATTATTCAAATATTATAATTTCAATTATATAATTAAAATAATTCGATTATCGTGTTGACTGCTAATGTTGATTTAATTTAAATAACTTTAAAGATCCTTGCTTTTGAGGTAATGTTCAATGGCTGATTTGGAAGTATATGGTCACAATGGATGTGTATATAAAGTTTGTTTATCTTATTCAGCTTATGGTGTGAATGATGATCTGATTGTGCGAGTCCAGTGGACAGGAAACTCTTTTCGTATATATAAACTTTGGCTGCAGGGATGATCAACTGTTGGTTATGTTCTGTTCTGTTACCTATCAGGGTTATATGGTTATATAGTTAACTTCGAAATATATACCAATATTGGCTGAAGGAATAATTAGCTAGAAATTTGTAACTTAATTTAATACGTATTTTAATACAATTATAATTTCAATTATTACTAATATTTCCAATATTATAATATGATTGTTGTTCCCATTGTTTATAAGTTTTGGTACTATTTATTCTTTAAACATTTATGATTTTCATTGTAGTTACCATATTATAATGTTATCACTGTTATTACCATTTCATTGTAGCCTATACCTCGCGCTTCAAGACAGACATGCACGATTCATGTTTCGTTGTGATGCTTCTTATCTTAGAGATTTTAAAACAAAGGTATACATTATTTATATGTATATTTTTTTACACAATATTATTTACAAACTGTCTAAAATAAAAGATAATTTTGAACTATGTATGCTTTTCATTGTCAGAAAAATGGAGGTGCATTGTTCGACCAACACATTAATTCATGCAAAAATCGTGCATTCTCATTCATAGTGCGAAGTCCACAGAAAACAACAGAGTTAATTAAACCCCCATTACTGGCGTTCGTACTCAAGGTTGATTGGTGTGAAGAATGTTCACACCTTCGTAGAACATTATCAAATCAAAGGCAAAATGTCTGTAAGTATTTCATTTACTTATCAAATTAAATATTCAATTATATTTAATTGGACCCATATGTCGCTCGATTTATGATATAGATTTCTATTTTTTTTCAGGATCCAACCTTCATTGAAATGATCGTTTATAATAATGGAGATGTTTTTATCATATATTGAACTATTGTTACAAAGTTTCATTTTTTAAAATATACTTTCATGTGCCCGTGATTATAATATTTTACTATTTTTAAATTCTTCCATAGATTGTAATTTTTTTTTAATAATGTAAGCACCGTGCGTAGCACGGGTATTCACACTAGTCTATATAAATTTGAGAAGGGATTTTCAGGAACAAGCCTCCACAACCCTTCCCACTCTCAACTCTATTTTCCTAGCATTTTACATTTATCTTATTTCGTAAAAAATATCATGGGCCCATTACATCCCCACGTTTCCCTCAAATAAGAAGTTAATACCAACTAAAACTCCCACGTTCTCTCAAACAAAAATGTAACTTCCACTTACATTAAATCTCTAACACTCCCACGTTCCCTCAAACAAAAAAATAACTTCCATTTACATTAAAACTCTTCCCACTTACAATATAGTTGGTACTTGGCCCCTGATCCAACGGAATTGAGGATTGCACCTGATCTCTTCCCAACTGCCACGGAATATACATGGTACTACTTTTGGGAATTACTACCTTTGGGAATTACTCTTACAATTTCACTCCACACCCACATTTCCACTTCATTTAAAACCCTTCCAATCAACTTCCTTCTCGAACCTCTCTAATTAGCTTCACAATGGAACATGGCCGTTTACAGGCATGTCATCAACACCTGAATTTCAAACTCGCAAGATTGTAACGGAGGAAACATCTGCTAATGAAACGAAAAGGACGCCACCACGGTCCCGCACAAGAATTGGAACAGTTCCAACAATTTTGCGTCGACGAAAGAGAAATCTCACATCAACTACGACGGATAAAATCTCGACTGCACCGACTCAAACGCCGCGCCAATCAAATTAGAAGTTTCGGTACTATTTATTCTTTTAATATTGACATTTATTCTTTTAATATTGACATTTATTCTTTTAATATTGAAAACCTGATTATATCATGAGTTGTGCTCATGATGTGACTTATGTAGTCTTTACCCCAAACTCTTAATATGGTAACATATTGTAGTACCATCAATTTTGATCACGAAAAATAATACTACTATTAATTATGAGTTGTGACCTGTGGAGTTTCTTCGTTACTTTGAAATAAGATGTTCAGAAGGTTGACATTAAGAGATTACTACTAGCAGGTAGGTTCGTTTTTTGTGTTTTGGGTTTTTTTTTCGGCAGATTTTGTGTCTTACTGCATTACATGTCCTTGGGCTGTTCAAATCGGGATTATGCTGTAAATTTGCGGTGAAAAAGTTGGAATCGTGCAAGACAAAAATGTTGACGCTTGAGAGAAATAGCAAAAAAAAAAAGGGGAATAGATTCAAAAAATAAATCTTGCAAAAACATATGGGACAATGGCACCTAAGAATCTTATGGACAATGGCACCTAAGATTGATGGCTATAGATGCTTTAGCAATATAGATGACCTCCGTCCTGGTGCAGTGTACCAAGGGGTGAGACTTTTAGGGGACTAGAAAGTAGGTGGTGGGAATCACGAAGATTCTGTTTTAGTGCCAAAAATGAACTCAGAATCACATCAGTTTTTGTGGTATGGTTTGCTCATTCACTATTATAATCGTCTGTGAATGCAATTTCTGGCTTCTGATTTCAATTATTCAAATATTATAATTTCAATTATATAATTAAAATAATTCGATTATCGTGTTGACTACTGATGTTAATTTAATTTAAATAACTTTAAAGATCCTTGCTTTTGAGGTAATGTTCAATGGCTGATTTGGAAGTATATGGTCACAATGGATGTGTATATAAAGTTTGTTTATCTTATTCAGCTTATGGTGTGAATGATGATCTGATTGTGCGAGTCCAGTGGACAGGAAACTCTTTTCGTATATATAAACTTTGGCTGCAGGGATGATCAACTGTTGGTTATGTTCTGTTCTGTTACCTATCAGGGTTATATGGTTATATAGTTAACTTCGAAATATATACCAACATTGGCTGAAGGAATAATTAGCTAGAAATTTGTAACTTAATTTAATACGTATTTTAATACAATTATAATTTCAATTATTACTAATATTTCCAATATTATAATATGATTGTTGTTCCCATTGTTTATGAGTTTTGGTACTATTTATTCTTTAAACATTTATGATTTTCATTGTAGTTACCATATTATAATGTTATTACTGTTTCCATTGTTTATAAGAATCAATTTACAAATTTCATTTTAATTAAAATTATTAATAAAATTTCCTAACAATATTCCCCATATTATAATATTCTTACTGTTGTCATTGTTTATAAGAAACAATTTAGATTATTAATAAAATTTCCTATATTATAATATTATTACTGGAGTAGGATTGAGCCAGTAAAGTATACTTGAGCCAATTGGCAGATTAAGAGAACTACCAATTGGCAGTACCCCGTTTGTGCCTGGAGCAAGAAAGGACGCTTCACCATGTAATAAAGAGTCAATATTACTTGAAAACTTAAAAGCTGGGAATTCGGTTGAGAGTCATGCAACTATGTCCAAGTTTCATTAGTAATCTACAATGTACAGTTTAGGGCTACGTATGATATGATTATGATTGCATGTCTCTATTTGGCCCGTGGCTGTGATCGACGCTGGGTTAGTGCCATTTCCTGTCTTCTTGCCTTCATTTTCGTCAAGTGGCCTGTGGCAAGCACCAACTCATGCCGTGTCCAAACTCTCTTCGGATTAAATCTTACATATATATATATATATATATATATATATATATATTTTAAAAAAAAAAAAAAATTTCGAACTCTAGAAAAAATCCTATATTTGTTAAGCATCAAATAAAATGAATCCCCCAACATACTCGAACCTTAGTTATATATTTAGTCGCAAAATTGTCTCAACAGCTTGTGTGTGTGTTGTAGTCGATGGATCCTAGGAATGAGGTTCTAAAAAAAATTCAAATTCATGTCACATCTTGATTGTGCTATGCATGGGCACAATCTAGAATTAGATGGTTTCCATTGTTTATAAGAATCAAGTTAGAAGTTTCGCCACTATTTATTCTTTAAATATTGGTATTTTCTTATACTTACAATTATTAATAATATTTCTAATATTATAATATTATTATTGTTTTCATTGTTTATAAGAATCAAGCCGGTATTATCTATTCTTTATAGATTGCCATTTTCATTATAATTGCAATTATTAATAATATTCCCAATATTATAATATTATTGCAGTTTCCATTGTTTATAAGAATCAAGTTAGAAGTTACGGTACTTATTCTTTGAATATTGGTGTTTCCATTGTTATTTCAATTATTAATAATATTCCCAATATTATATTATTATTGTTGTTTTCATTGTTTATAAGAATCAAGTTAAAAATTTGGGTATTATGTATTCTTTAAAATTTGGGCATATTATTGGGATTATTATTGTACTTCTAAGTATTAATAATATTCCGAATATTATAATATTATTGTTGTTTTCATTGTTTATAAGAATGTGGAAACAGTACCAATTTTCAGGAACAATCCTATATTGAACTATTGTTACAAAGTTTCATTTTTTAAAATATACTTTCATGTGCCCGTGATTATAATATTTTACTATTTTTAAATTCTTCCATAGATTGTAATTTTTTTATAATAATGTAAGCACCGTGCGTAGCACGGGTATTCACACTAGTATATATATATTACTCACAGGATCTTATCACCACCACGAAAGCGAAAGCGAAAGCGGGGGCAGGGGGAGAGTGGAATCCACTTTGCAGTTAGTGCTAATCCTGATTCGTCCAACCCATCACCCCTTTTTGTTTTAGCCTTTAGGCATAAAAAAAAATTTTTTTTTTTGGGGTAAAGAAAAGAAAGATGAACCTTTTGTTTTGCTTTTTTTTCCCTCAATGAACATATATACTGGGAGTGGGAGAGATGCATAGATGGAGGACTATTTCACTGGGCTGTCGGAAACTTAATTAATAAATCATTAGAATGTTTATATCCCTTGAATTTTTGTCTGCTAGTAAACGAAAAGGCGAAATTCGAGTGCCATCAGAACGCAGATTTCCATTTGGGCAAAAAAAGAGTCTTCCTGATTATTATCTAAGAATGGATTATGTATGTGCCGCCGTATGGAAATACTACTGAATGGATTATCTCCAGGAAATAGTAATAATGAATGATTAGAGTGTAAATAATGGCAGAGGTTCGAGATAATTACATAATAATAAAAACCCTAATAATAATAATAATTATAAGCTGACGTTAGCTAATTTAAGTAGCTTAAATCTAGATATGCCTCAAACTTTTTCCTCTGTATCTAATCGAAAAGGTCTCCACACAAACAGAGCCCATTTCCATTTATTAGTGGTGGGGTGCTCTGCCAACATTTATTAGAGGAGTTCCGTTGGGAGGGACTGTGTCTGTGTGATGTGGATTGCAAAATCCAGCGGAAGCCAGAAAGACAGATCACCTTTTTTCTTTTCTTCAACTTCTCTACGTGCATTCATTTTATGCCAAGGAATTCCACTTGTAGCAGCCCCGGAGACCCACGCGACACGTGTAGCAGCCACATCACTCCCGGCCCACAATTTTGTTCCGTTGCCTTGCAAGGGCCCGGATTTGCTACTTTTTTCTTCTCTCTCTGTATGGTTTATTCAACATGTTAGATGTAGTGTACTTGAGAAAATATCATCATCGTCTGATGCTTTTCTTTTGTCAGATACTTCTGCTATGGATATCCATATTCTGGAGTTCAAGGTAGTAGGTTGAACCAGTACCGATGATCTTACTGTGACAACAAGAATGGCACTGAATGATAAAGAGAGAAGAGGGCCCCGTTAATTTGAAGTCAGCTGTTAACGAGTTCAGGTCCACTCCTTCCTTCAGCAAACTTGTGGCAGAAGAAAGTGGGCAGGAAGGGACGGTTATTACAGGAATTCACTTCGGTGGGCATGTATATGGGTTGCAAATGGCTTTTGCTGAAATATTTTAGGTCAGAGTCGTCAGACCTAACATTATTCTTAAGCAAACTTTTATGATCTTGGAGAAGAGGTAATAAAAAAAAAAGAAGAGAAAAGTTAGAGAAGATGAGATATAGAGAGAATATTTTTCTTCGAATCTACTTACATCATATACAGTAATTACAAGTATAATCCAAGATTGTCCAAATTCTCCACCCAGACAAAACTAAGCTTATGATTTATAATTATTATATCTCTATGAAAGAAAGACTTGTTTCTCTAGATTAGTATTCTTAATTATGAGGGGCTTAACTTTTGCGAAGATTTCACTAAAGAGATCATGGAGGCCGTGTGTATTTTTATTTACCTCTACTACTTAACAAATTGTCCCACCTAACTTTGGTTGACTCTCCGGCCAAATGTAGGCTTAAATACGGCTTCAAACTTAAAATAAAAAGATCAGACTTGTTACTGAAGATAGAAGAAGATTTGTTAATCTTGACTTCAACTCGAGCGTAATTTCAGTGATGTAGTATTTGTCTCAAAACCCTCAATCATGCATACGTACGGATGACGCCAAACATACTACTGCCCTATAACA
Source organism: Coffea arabica (assembly GCF_036785885.1). Lineage (NCBI taxonomy): Eukaryota > Viridiplantae > Streptophyta > Magnoliopsida > Gentianales > Rubiaceae > Coffea > Coffea arabica. Next base: position 5,343,921 of record NC_092321.1, on the reverse strand, counting down.
AGGTAGCTCTTGGTTTTAGCCATCAAGTTTCATGCGCGTTTCAAGGTGTTATGTGTGTTTCCTTCTTCGAGTCTTGCCATAACTCAAGAATGCAGATTCGGAGAGCACAAGGGCAATGCGCCCCCGGGAGCTCAGATGGTTTCGTAGTCTTCTCTTTAGGAGCAGGTGTCAGGTTCGACTTTCGGGTGCTTTCGTGCTGTGATTCTTGGGACAGGCTCTCACCGCCTGAAAAGAGTAGTCTAGCTGGTTAGGTGATTCTGGTCAGATCAAAATACCTTCCAATCGACCAAAAAAAAAAAAAAAAAGGAGCACAAGGGCAATGCATGCCATATGGACAAGAAGTTATGAATGCTAGCAGTATAATTTTTTGTCAGTCTGCTGAACCAAATATTTCATTTGCAGAAACTCCAGCGCACCAGAGCGACGGGGATCTGCTGTAGCATTGCAGTGGAGGTTTCTCCAGGAGGAAAGAGAGTGGGGACCAACCGACCCTTGTAACTAGTTCTGTAACCTCCCTATTAGGCTGCAGGTACAGGATCGAGCCCAAAAGGAACGGCCAAAATGGCTCGATCATCCCGATACACAATTGAATGCATCGTAGAGCCATTGGCAAATGTGTTCTTTTTTTTTTTTTGCGTTCGGAGGAGGCTATAACAATTGAATAATCTACTCTATCCTCCTACTAAATGATAGAGAAGAAGAACTCCAAAGAGTCTTGTGTCAAAAACTAATAAATACATAAACTTGCTAGATAAAAGGATGTTTGGTGACTCGGACTTAGAGCTGTTAATCGAGCCGAGTCGAGCCGAGTATTTGGCTGCCGAGCTCGACTCGAGTTTAATTCGAGTCGAGTTTGACTCGAGCTCGTTAGGAAAACGAGCTTTAAAATGTGTTCGAACTCGACTCGTTAAGTGTACATGTGGCTCGAGCTCGAGCTCGACTCGTTTATCACAAACGAGTCGAGCTTCACGAGCTCGAGCTCGAGCTCGTGAAAATTAACCTTAATAAAAACCTATAATTTTTAATTTTTATAATTTTGATTTCTAAAATGACAAATATGCCCTTCATTAACGAGCTCTAACGAGTTACTCGAGTATCAAACGAGTCGAACTTACTCGGCTCGATAACTAAACGAGCATGTTTCGAGCTCGAGCTCGATTCGTTAACCAAAATTAACGAGCCGAGCTCGAGCCTTAACGAGCCGAGCTCTAACGAGCTTTCGAGGTACTTGACTAACTTAACAGCTCTACTCGGACTTGATCCAGTAGCTAGATTTGGGGAAGTAGATGAAGAGAACAGTAATACTACTGCTACTCCTGCACTCGGAACAGTAGTGATACACTATTTCCATAAATACTCCGCTAGCACTAGTAGTCGATTGACAAGACTACTCCTGCACAAAAAAGCAATTATTTCCCGCACTCAAAATTGCCTGCACTACTAGTAGTATTCTTTTCTCTTCAATATACATGCTGTTCAGCTATTAGTACGTAGTTAAGTAGGCTCACTTTCTCATCTCAATTGATGTAAAACTCTTTATCTCTGAAACATTATGCTTGATCATCCGTCAAAATTGACATTTTATCTAAATGCTTGATCTACTATGGGGACCATCAAATTAAAAAAAATCTACTATGGGGACTATAAAGTTATTACCATGACAATTTATACAAAGGATAGTTCTTTATGCACAAAAGTACAATTATTAAATAAAAATTTTTTGAACAGATGTCCAATGAACATTTGTTAGCACACCTAAATTATATATATGTAAATACACATAATTATAATCAATACACCCTCTACATCTTTTAACGTTTTGTCTAACGGATGCCTATAAAGCACTCATTAAGATATATTTTACGGTGTTATATTTTAAAAAATATAAGATTAATTAAAATAAATAAATAAATATAAGGATGGATAAACAAGATTAAATGTGAAAAACATGTAAATGCAAGAAATGATAATAATTGTTAGCATATATATATATATATATATATATGATATGTTAATGAATATTCTAAAGACATCCGTTAAAAAAACTCATTTTTTAAAAAACTAAACACTTGAAACCTTTCTTTAGACAGCCCTCTTAGTCAAACCATTAAACCTAAGATGTGAATGTCATTTATGCATGTATTGCACCTTGAACTACGTCAGCTCATCTCATAATTTCATTATTGTAAACTTGTGAAGACTATTAGCAACCTGATATGCAGATATACTTCCTTTTCTCTTCTTCCTTTTCCTTCTCATCAATGTAATAAAATGTGTGGTGGGGGCGAAGATGAGTGGGGGCAGTGAGTGAGCGCTCCAAACTCAGGAAATAAACTAGTCCTATGAAGTTAAAGAGGTAGAGAGAAATGAAAATATCTCATTGAGCCTACTGTACTAAACTGGTACCATTATAGCGCAAACCATCCTTTTATAATTAATTTTAGCGCATAAAACAAAACTGCATGAAAGCTATATTTGATTGGCTGGTGCCTTACAAGTCCATTTACCCGGTCACAGTGGTACGCAGTCCTCGGCCCTCTCTCTCTCTCCTTCCCTCTCTTTTTTCCCTCTCTCTGTCTCTCTGCTTGAATTGTACCGACATGGCTCCTACCAAATGGGGTTTCTGCAACTGAACTCGAGATTTGCAGCTGCTTCTGCTTCTACTTGGTCTGCTCTCTCCTCTCGCTTCTGTTTTTTTTTTTTTTTTTACCAACCCTTTTTAAAGAATATTCAGTTCTTGACTTAGCATCTTTCTTGGTGTTTCTGGTACTTGCTACTTGAGTAGTATAAAACACACTTCTTTCTCCCTGTCTGCGTTCCTTTCTTTTGATTTCATCTTTCTCAAGATTGCTAAGTTAGAAACGTAGGATTCTTGGTTCTCATCTGACCACCTTTCAAATTTTATTTTTTTTTTTCGATTTTTTCTGGTGGTTTTAAGCAGTACCATGTTCTTATAATCTGTCTTCTACAGTGCTTCTAGTATAATTCTTGTGTCTCTTTTATTTTTTTTCTATATAAAGATCAATACTTAAAAAGTGCTTCCTCACGTCAATTGTCGTATTTGCAATTTGAAGGCAGGGAACCGTAGTATACTGTAGTTTGATTCCATCTTTTAAAACCCCTTTTTGTTTTTAATTCTTCAAGTATCGCTTCTTAGTTTTCTTAAATTCCCCTGAAGTCTCTTTTGATTTATTTCTCCCTCATCTTGATTATAATTCTTTAACCAGTAATAATACTACTGAAACTAGTCCCTTTTTTTTCGCCAAATTAATTTTGGTAAGATTTACGAATCGTAAAATACGTACGGAATTTTCAGGAACTAGCTTGAGCTCGAGCAATCTACTGCTTCGTCAGGACATAATCAAAACCCTTGAGTTGAAGACCTACCCAAAAACCCTTAAGTTGAAGTCCATATACAGATGGCCATGCATGGTGGTTTATTTGCCAAAGAAGCCAACACGACGTCCGCATTCTCAGCAGTGCCTTGGTGGAGCACTGGCCTCGGATCTCAGCCAGCAGGTTTTCACGATGACCTTTTTGGCCAGTTCAAGCCTGCATCTTCTGCTGTAGACAAGCCATCCAATACTGGAACCCAGCTCACTCCCTCTAGGGAACCAGAACGTAATGGAGGACAAGAAACTGGAAATGGGAAAACTAATAAATTTACCATTTTTTCTGGTAATTAATTTTGTCTTCAATCTGGTATTATTAGTTTTAATTTTTTTATTTTTTTGATGTTGGATTCTCTAATTTACTATTTTTGTTCATGCCCTTTGACGTCGTCTGATAGTCAATGAACACAAGACTACTGAGAGACTTTCTACTAGTATACTAGCATACTGAAAAGGAAGAGAATTCTTTAATTTATCTTGTTGTGCATGCATACGAGGAGAAAAGTATGTTGAGTACAAGGAGTTACTAGTGTATTTACTTTCCTAAGATTGAGTTGGTGCATATAGAAAAGCACACAACACTTGATGATTTTTTTTTCTTTTTTTGGTCATTATCACATGTCATACTATTTCTTCTTTTCTTTGTTTTCTTGAAATGTCGTTCACTATGATTTACCAGTCTATAAAGCTTCATCATGTTGCGTGAATTAGTAGGATCAAAGATGCTTTATAAGCGGCCTTTACCCTGTTCTCCTTTTGATATCATGAATTTCACCAGACCTATAAGAAAGATGGAGGAAAAGAAAGACAGAGACTTTAAGGGCTTTATTCAGTATGCTTGCATAAATGGAAACCAGATAGTATGCTTGACTTTAATTTCATGCAAAACGAAGCAGTAAACTGCAATCAAATCAAAACTTGGTTTGTAGTCACCAAGGCATAAAACATCAGGTTATTGCTTTGGCAGTCATTACAAGGGCTTTGGTTATTTCTCTTACTGGTATTGCTTTGCCCTTTTACGAAATAAGCATGGAATGCACCTGCTTTGAGTCGTATGTGAATGCATGATTGAGGATTATATTTACTGTTAGCTTTTGCGGTTTTCTCTTCCAAAATTGCGATGTTGAAAACTTTCATCTGTGTAATTATTACATGAACTAAGTTTGAGCGGCTAGTTGGTACAAGTTGTTAGAGACTATGAAATATTGAGGCTAGCATTTTGGCAAAGCTCCCATGTTTCCATTGATAGTGCAAGAGTGCACTCGTTATGTCATCTTGCAAAGTTTCAGTTACATGTAGGCATTATCAGCTTGTGTTTATGATCTTCTTTTTCATCTTTCCAATGGTACTTCATCCTAGTTCATTGCGCTAGAGATAGAGATGAATTTGTCACAAGCTATGTTGTCTTGATTGTTGCCACTCTTCAATTCTTTGACATATATGGTAGAAGGACAGCAACTAAAGAAATTGTCTCATTTTTCATATTGGTGGGAGTTGAGCAATGTCCCGCTGCATAATAACTCACTTGTCTCTTGAGGCTACAAAGAATACAGGTTGTTCAATTCTCATCCTAAATGATCTATTAACTAACTGTCATTGCCCTTTTTTCAGGTGAGTGCAAGGATCCTCCAAATGGGCAAAAGTTTCGGCTCCAAAATGCCAGCAACATGCAAGCAGCTGCTGCAGAATATCGAGGGCATTTGGAGCTTGGATTCAGCCAGCCATTGGTAATTGTGATTTCAGTGTTTAATTGTAATTATCTTGTTGCTGACTATCAATTTTCTCTGCCTTTTTTGATGATATACATTTGTTTTTCTTCGTGATGGCTCAGATTTGTGCAAAATATCCTTATGGAGAGCAATGTCATGGTGTATTCTCAACTTATGGGCCTCAATTGACTGTATGTCTTTAATTTCTGGCTACTAGCTACCTAGAAGTATTAACATATTTCCAGTTTTCTATTAGAACATTTCTCTTCACTTTGTGTTCCTGCAATTGTGTTTTCCATCAATCCGGAGATGCAGCATAAGTAATAAGAAACTATGGAAGGCAATATTGCATGTCTTTCAAATCTCATCTGATTTTCAGGTGAGTTCACTTTTTATTAATTTGAGTAGCAGTAGTGAAAAGCCGGAGTCAGCAAGCAAAGTGTGGGAAAGAACAAGTTTTTAGGGTATGATAATTGATGCATATGGATTGAAGAATCAATCTTCCATAGTTTGACTCGATAGTGCAATATGTACATCTAATTTCATAATGACAGTGTTAGAATATTGTTGGATGTCCGCTTGCAGATAAGCACACTCAGACTGGGAAATAACTAGTTCCATAATGAATCGATGCCAAATTCCTTAGGTGCTGCTTGAGTGTTTGGCATCCCAACACAAGCAGAATATATAGAGAAATCAACAAATACTCTTAGAAAAGTTGAATCCTGTGAGAGCAGCTCTAGGATGTATAACTAGATACATGGATCTCAAACTTTTTGTGATTGAATGCTCATAAACTGCTCTAGATGATCTATCTGGACCATAATCATTTTGAATTTTAAACTTGAGCTCTTAACTTATTCTGGAAAGCCTTGTTATAATCAGAATGTAACTGGATATGGAATAGTTGGGAAATCAGATTCTTTCAGGGGCACTGCTGTTTAAGGGAATTGAACCATGGTGGTATACTTCTATGAACAGATTAAAGCATCAAAATAGTAAGGCAACCTTTAGGAACAGAACAGCATCCATAGGACTTGGATCCCTTGGAACAGTCAAATCAATGGTTGTGTTTAACAGACGGAAGTAATTCATCACGAATATGGTAATATACTATAGATTGCAGAATAGAATAGAGGAATTCGCTTGGGAGAGGAATTAGATAAAATAATTGATGAAGTCAACAGAAGCGGAACTTGTTCCAAAAAAAGAAACACAAAGCATAAATACCAATCGAGAAAACAGGAGACATAATTCTATTGCATTGCTGATTTGTCTGTGAACTTATTGGTTGTTCATCTGTTAGTTACTTCTCATTCCTCAGCACCTTGTGTCATAAAAATTTGTTTTTGTTTTCTTTTAAGTGATCGATACAACTGGATTTCTTGGAGGTTCATAAAATTTGCATCTGTATAATTTCAGGGCCGGATCATGCTGCCGCTGAATTCAACAAGTGATGAAGTGCCAATATTTGTTAATGTTAAGCAGTATAATGGAATATTGAGGCGCAGACAGTACCGTGCAAAGGCAGAACTGGAGAATAAAGTGCTGAAAAACCGCAAGGTACATATGAATATTTCTGTTAGCAGGTTTCCAATCGAGACAACTGGATTTTTTTTTTTTTAACATTTCCTTGCATCTCTTTAATAATTTAATTATACTTGTAAATGCTTGCCTTGGTTTGGTCATCAAGATGATAGCCTTTGGCTCTTACTTCAACATGATTGCCTATACAAGATGTGTTCTTTAGAAATGAACCTTCTGAAAAGATTTTTTCAGCCTCACCTTAATCACAGACTTTGTCCAAATATTCCTGTATGGTTGCTCAATTTGGATTCTGCCTCATGCCTTGCAGCCATATCTGCACCTGTCACGTCATCTCCATGCAATGCGCAGGCCAAGAGGTTGTGGCGGCCGCTTTCTCAACACTAAGAACCTGAATGGCAGTAAGAGTAATACTGATGACAATACGACTGCAAAAGGACGATTTTCTCGACCGACAGGATCCCAGAGCTCCGATGTCGTGCAGTCTGATAGTGGAAATTCAAGTTCACTGAGAAAAGCTAATGGCTGCAGGTCAAATAATTTGGGTACAGAGGTTACTAGCGTGTACTCCGGGGGAGATCTTGATTGCTTTCCATTTAACAATCTATCCTCAGCAATTCAGTCTCTGCCTAATATGATGACTTCAGGGCATTGGATTGTCCCGCCAGGCAAGTGGGTTGTAGCTGCAGATAGCTGCTGCAACCTGAAAGTTTGATGGCAGGATACAAATAGGATTTGTGTCCAATTTTCCTGGCCTCAAATCCCATTTTGCAACCAAATGGAAACTCCGGTTCTACCACCATTTGGTTTGCTTCCAAAAGGCAACTCATTCTTGGCTTATCAGCATTAAGGCCATCTCTGTTGTATTCCGTGCTCTCCAGCAATTGGAATAATCAGAGGCTCCCAGGCCATAATGCAGTGTAAAATACTGAACTTTATGTAATATGATTGGTTCTGTTCCCACTGCTTAAATAACATGGAAAGACTTGGTTTGCATACTTTGAAGTGTGCTTCTGGTGTTTGAATTTTGTGGTTGATCTGGTAGTTTTGATTCTCTGAGAGAGTGAGAATCCTGTAATCAATTTGTAATGTTCTAATTTCCCTATTGCTGAAATAAGATCAGAGTAATTGGATGGTTTTGACAGAAAAAAAGAAAGAAAGAAAGAAAGTAGTTGGATGGTCGTGTTTGCTAAATTTTGCTCCTGTTGGTAGAGGTTTGAACTTTTTATGATCGTGTCTAGTCATGGGCTTCGGACTTGGATTTGGACTTTGCTATACGTGCAGCATTTGCTGTATCAATCAAATCTTCCTTTTGGAGCCATTTTCAGATTCCCCACGAAGGACGCTTATTGTTGAATAATTGTGTGGGAATCTTCCTCATCTGTCCCCAGATTTTCCATAACACATTTATCTAAATAGATGGTTGGCGGCCGGTTTTTTTTCAACAGTTTCACCTTCGAAATTGCATATTGTCCATCAGATCAATTAACCAAGAAATTGGGATCGTAGACTGGTAGATATGTAATTGTACTTGATTTTGCTCCTCCTGTGAAATATGTTTATGGTAGTTAATTTTCAGTTCCTCCAATTAAGAAGGACGAAAAGAGAGGTAGATGATCAAATTCTAGTTTGTTGCAAGAAGGTAGACGGAAAGATGCTGGTATCAGAAAATCTGCAGCAATAATAGCAGCAATGATGGGAACGAAATCATAAAAAATCAGAAGCTAGCACAAAATTTCACCACCTTGTTAGCTTCGATATCCTCTCTGCGAAGTCTGGATTGGAAGGGAAGCAGCCGACCTTGAGTTTCTCTCTTTGCATGAGGCTACCATTAGGCCTTCCCCAGTCACTCAATCTTACATCATATAAATATGAAGACTTCTTCAGCAGCAACACACCGTCAAGGAAGATATACACATGCACGTAAGCAAAAATGAAGAGTGGCGCAGGAGCGAAAGTGTTCATCATGGATCTTGCTCAAGTCTTGATTCCATCTCAAAGTTTCCTAGAAAAAGTTCGTGTGAGGATGGGCGTTTATATGCTTATAAACTGGATTCTGGAGATTGGCAGTTCATGCCTTTTGAAAATGCTTAGACCTTTTTTTTTTTTGTTTCAGACATATCCTATTGTATTCTCTATTTTGAGAATTTAGGATCCTATAAAATCCGATTGGCAGTACCTTTTTTCTTTTTTGTTCTGGAATACCTGAAAACTTTTCACATGCAGTTGCAAGATTTTGCCCCTCCTCTTTATAATGTGAGCACTAATAGCAATTGTTTTGCTATTATGTTCTTATTCATTTGGCTTTATCAGTAGAAGTATGTCATACATAATTAAATCGCAAACATTTGGTAAGGGAAAATGGGGAGAGAAAAGGGTCTTCCTTTTCTTTTGATGAATTTATTTGGAATCATGAAAATACTTCGCGGCCAATGTTTGAGTTGAATTCTCATGTTCTCCTTTCTTTTTCGCTCTACAAGTAACGAGTGACAAAAAGATTTGGAAGTTAAAAGGATTGTCAATTGAAAACCCAATTTCCTTACCCTCCTAAGCCAGCACTTCATTTCACCTACAAGAAAAATTCATAGCCACCAAGCTATCAACTCGTCAGAGTAAAATTGGGAGCGCGACTTACCATGGGCTTGGAGTAAAGAATCCAATTTTCCGCCTCTAATCTTGTATCCTTTCCCCTTATCTGTTATCCCTTTCAAGGAAGTCTAAAGCCCCAACCTTATTCCATTGATCGAACAAACACAATACTGCTACTGCTAATTTTTGGCCAAAAAAAATGTCAGCTTCTTCTCTATCAGTGGCTGTTGCCACTGCCACTGCCACTGCCAACTCTTCTTCTTCTTCAACCCCATCATCAACTTCTTCCCTAGAACACCTTTATCTGTCCACCATTCACTTCCCCTTCAAGCCCACAAAACCCATAAACTTTTGCAGGGTTAATCACCTTCTAAATTCTGCTCCTGTTCCTCAGGTCTCTCGCTCCCTACTTGTTTGTGCTTCGACTGCTTTTGATGCTTTTGATGCCATCCAAAGCACACAGGTCCTAGAAGAAGAAGAACAAGAAGAAGAAGAAGCAGAAGCAGAAGAAATACAAGACGTTGAGGATGAAAATGATGGGGATACAGCTGCTGTATCTCTATCAACTGAAGGTCGTAGATTATACGTGGGAAACTTGCCTTACGCGATGACCTCTTCCCAATTAGCTGATATCTTTGCTGAAGCTGGCCGTGTTGCTTCTGTTGAGGTCTATTTTACCTTTTCTTGATTCTTTAAATTATAAAAGATTACTTTTTGGATTAGATGTACTCGACCAAGAATTCAGTTTTCTGCTGTCCTGGCACTTCATTACATATGTAATGTTGATTGGGATTTCAAAGTTTGTACCTTTGTTGATGGGAGATTGGAGGTGGTGCTGATTTTTGGTTTTTATTTTTTTTCCTGGATTTGTGTGTTTAAGATTGTTTATGACAGAGTGACGGATAGGAGTCGAGGATTTGCATTTGTTACAATGGGGAGTTTTGAAGAAGCAAAGGAGGCAATTCGGCTGTTTGATGGATCTGTAAGTGACCTTATGGCGATTCATCTGACCATTTCTTTACTACTACTACTTGATTTGTCTCGTCGGTTGTTTGAGCATTTTTCGTCTGAGACCTTGTTAGCTTTACTTACCAGTTATCTGATTTAATGGATAATGTGCAATGTTACGTAGTTCATTGGAGGAAATTTAGTTAAGGTTGAATTAAGTTCCCTCAGAAGGCAGACAGAAAACATCTTGTTCAACTATGGAAACGGATAATATGCTACTGGTATTGTTTAAGGTTGGTTACTAGATGCTTTATATTAGGACAACTTGCACACTCTGTGCTAATCATTGATCTTCTTTTATTTAGTGTAAAGACAGCTCGTTGGGCTTTCTCAACCAGATAGTTTATGGTTAGCAAATTCTGTGAGCGTTTCATGTCAAGTAGTACGAGCATGATGTTGCTCCTGCCTGGGCAGTCACCAATTCAAAGGATAATTTGTCCCCTTGACCAGATAATAATCTCTGGGACGAATTGAGAGGTTTACTTAATAGTGCCTTCAATTTTTCTTGTTTTCTATCAGTCCTCCCAAAAATAAGTGTGCATAACTTAGAAACTTACGATAATTAAGCGTCTACTTGTCACAGAATGAGATAATGAGTTGGGGGTGGCTGGGGGACACACTATTACATATATAAAATCTCTTACTGAAGTCATTGCAGAGGTTTTTATTACTCCCCAGAGAAGATGATGTACAAAACCATCAGCTCCCATTGATGATTGACATGTTTTCCCACTTCTAACGATGTAAACTAAATGTAGTGGCTTTGCTGCTTCGGAAGTAGCTGATATCCGTTCTTTTCTTAAAATTGGTGTATTGTAATAATTATGAACAGCAAGTTGGGGGCCGAACTGCAAGGGTGAATTTTCCTGAGGTGCCACGAGGAGGTGAGCGAGAAGTCATGGAGTCAAAGATCAGAAGCAGCAACCAGGGATTTGTAGATAGCCCACATAAGATCTATGCAGGAAACCTAAGCTGGGGTCTAACCTCTCAAGGCCTCAGAGAAGCTTTCCAAGACCAGCCAGGATTCTTGAGCGCCAAAGTCGTCTATGATAGGGACAGCGGAAGATCCCGAGGTTTTGGATTTATTAGTTTTGCGTCCGCTGAAGAGGTGGATTCTGCACTTGAGGCCATGAATGGAGTGGTATATCAACGTTAGATTGAGATTGCATGCTTCATGTTTGTCACATCCTTTCTTACGGAATTCATTTGTGTGATTTTGTAGGAGGTGGAAGGCCGGCCTTTACGGTTAAACTTGGCACAACAAAGATCTTTCATATCTCCTCCTCCAGCACCTGAAACAAATTCTGAGTCAGATAGTTAAAGCAGCCTCCTTAGTGTTTTGTGTTATTAGCAGCTAAGAGGGGTGGATGAATTAGTATTGCCATACGCTTGTGAGGGGATGATGTGGAGTGGAGGAGGCAAGCAAAAACTGCCGTAGAGAGAATTGAGTTCAATTTTGTTCCCTGCCAAAGTTCCGAGTCACACTTATATGGCACAGACGGAAGCCAAAGATGCCCAGAGAAGGACATTGTTTAATGAATACTAGTGTTGTACTTTCAGATATCCTTAAATTTTCGTTTTGCGTGATTAGCGGAAGACTACGGGTACAATTTACGACCAGTTCTTTCCCGTCAAATTTCAAGTTCTTCACACACTCGTGATTTTTAAACAGCTATAATGAGAAAATTCGGTGGAAAGATGATCGTATGATATCGAAATAACCATGCGGGAGTGCCGTGATAGACACTTTTATTGATCGACAGGATTCTATGAGAGGACTACTGGTGAAATCTAGTAGATGGTATAGAATAATCAGAGACAGACTCGAGAACAAACAGAGAAATGGCCAATGGCGCAACACTAATCAATTAATGCCCTTTCATGACCCTCATCGTATGGTTGGCAGAAGATGAAAGACGGGGCAAGCTCTGCAGTATACGCTGCCCATGAAACGAGACATGGGTAATGAAACTAAAAATCATAGTCGCATACTGAGAGACCGATAAGGCCATCATATTTGAGCTTCCCACTTTTCGGGAACATTAATTTATCCACTTTTGAGTACGAAGATACGTACAAGGTAAAGAGTACCAAGTGAAGAAGCATTTTTCGACTGCATCTTATTCAAGTTCAGAGCTTAAAAATCCCTCAACATAGAACGTCAACCAAAATGAAGAGAAGCATTAATAGTTGGAACTGGATTCGGCTAATGTTACAAGGTAAAGAGTACCAAGTGCCAGTTGTTTTGGCGTTCTCAATAAAGCACAGCCTCAGACAAATACGATGAAAAAACAAAACTAAAGATAAACCTCTCCAGTAGCTTCTCTAAGCTAAACATGCTGTGATCTTTCAGCAGTATCATGACCAGAAAGAAGTGCGTCTGCTGCAGAGTCAACGTCTTGAGGGAAGAAAATCCTGATTACATCCGATGTCTCAAGCTTCAGATATAAAACAAAAACCATTTTTTGCAGAGAAACGTATAGGGTGCTTCTACACGGGCAGCATACTGGCTTATCAAATGACCTAATTATCACCTTCTAATATTGCTCATATAATTCACGCACAACAAAATTGTTTATGTCTCAAGAAAGTGAAAATCCAGCAAAAGGCATTTTTAGTCCATTGGTTTTGAACGAACATGAGAAATGGCATCAAAATTACCTGCAAGTGTTGTGGTACAATTTCTTGCTCAATTGATCTATGTCAGCAATACCTTTGCAGCCAGCAACCACCTCAAGCACTTGCCTGAGATTATTGATTATTCTGTAGTCAGATGAAATATTAAAGGGAAGAAAGAAAAACTAACTACCGCGAATCTACTCTTTGGTTGGCTAGCACAGCTTGCTGAATGAATCAAGAAAAAAAGATGGCTATATGTCATAACGGCAGTACTTTTCTCACCAAGGACTTAGTAATTTTCTCTCTTCTTAGTAATCTTTCTTTCTTGATTCATTCAGAAAGTTGTGTCAGCCAACCAACGGGTACAATGTGACACTTCTAAGAGCTACATCAGATGCAGAAGTTAACATCCATTACCACATACCGTACCGTGCAGGGTTCATTTCGACCTTTGATGGTGTAGTCTGGATCATGTTTTTCTTTCTTCTTGGACGGCCATGAGGTTTTCACAAAATTAATCCCTGCATGAGTATTTTTTATTTCACAATATGGAGAATCTGTCTCGATCATCATTCGCTCCATCGGTATGCCCTTAACAACATCAAGATTCTCAACTGTCTTCAGTGAGCAACCATTTATGCCTTCAAGATACAAAAAAGAGAAAAGGCAAGGAAAGAAAGAAAAACCATAAAGATTGATTTGATATCACTAACTCCAAATGTTAAAGTATGAAGAAAAAAGCTTAAAGAGCGTAGGAAGTAATCAGAGAAGAGCATTCACCTATAAAAATATTACTGAATGAAAGAAGTTTATCACGCTCTTCTGCACTGCCTGTAAAGGAGTGAGCAACCCCACCACAGAACCTAAACAGATATGTGATTTGAGTACAGAGCACGAGTAAAATAGCTTTGGACTAACACAACAGAAGTGAGTCATAGGAATAATGGCTGAGATTCCAATTAAAAATTAGTTAGCTAGAAGAAAGATGAGAAACAATTTCCCATGTTAAGAAGCATGGGGCCTTAAGACTTTAAACAAGTTACCAACAGTTCCTTGTGTTTACTAAGGCAACTAGTGTTATCGAAGCCTCATACTAATTCAACATTTCTTTAAGAAAAGATGAATATTTTAAAGATGCAACCCAACGTTCATCTTGAATTCTAACATGACTCACTGTGATGGTAAATAATGAGTATTTACAGACCATCTTTGGCAGTTGATTGGTGCAATATACAACAATTACAAATACGCAAATTAATCAGATACAAATGCTTTTGGTTCTAATTTTAGTAGTTAAGAAAATTTACCGCTCCTTATTTCTCTCCAGAATGGTACAAAAGTCCTCAGCAGCTGCTCGCATGTGAAGAAACATTGGAAGCCTCATTGCATAAGCTAGTTCAAACTGCTTCTCAAAATATCTGTTTCGACCAGAACAAAAGACAGACAACTGGAACCATATAATCAGTACGTCATTATACACCTAAACCACGACAATGGATAAAAGCAGCATTTTTCATTGACCCTTAAAACACCTCCCAGACTCATCAAGAATTAAAGGGGAAGAAAGGGGGAAAAGAAAAACTAATCTTTGAGGCAAGCACATACTTCTGTTGAATCTCAGACGGGCAAAAATGAAGCCTGTCATAATCCAGTCCACATTCACCAATTGCCACCACCTTACAAAAATTAAATTGTCGCACTAAGAAAATTGAGGAAGATATATGTACCTAAAGTAATCCTCTCTATGTTCTCCTAAATCCAGCACTTTGATTTACCTTTCCTTTCTCAACCCCCTCTTTAGCCAGTGAGAGAAGAGACTGAAAATGCTTTTTGGGATCCCCACTCTCATCAAATTCCTGAATCAATTATCATGGTATGGCAATCACAAATGTATCCATGCATCCTCATTCTCACACATTCAATAACTTAAGGATGGCATCAAGAAGAGTATCAACACTCACTTTGCATCTTGTTGGGTGCACGCCAACTGTGCAAAAAAGTCTTGCTGCAAGGGAAAATGGATTGCCAAAAACATATGGTATAAGGCACCAAGCGAGAGACAAATAGCAGAGAAAGGAGAAAAATGTAACAAAGGAGAACGTGTCTCACTAACCATCAGTTTCAGCAATAGCAAGAGCTTCTTTTGATTCCTCTAGAGATCCACCAGTAACCTAGGACAGAAAACGTAAGACAACTAAAGAATCATTAGCATGATTAGGCCCGACTACAGAAGGCAAATAACCAACCTTACCAACAAGAAATAAACCTCTCAGTTCTGTTACTCTAATAAAACGGAATTAATTACAAATCAGCAAATTTTACAAGCTCATCCATCCTCTATGATATCAAAAACAAGAGGTTGAACTGCTCCAAAAGTGGAACTTCAAACGACCCAAAGTTCATATCCTCTCAATTTATTGAGCAAGCCAAACTATCAAACAACCTGAGTTAACAATACCATCTATCTAACTACAAGTAGAGTTTCATTTTGCGGGACCGCTGATACTCCTTTCCCAACCCCCAGCAAAAAAATAAAAATAAAAAGACCCTGCTAATGTGCTGCAAACTTATCCTTTGCAACGAGCTAATAATAATAATACCAACCAGAAAAATAGTCCCACGAGACATATCCCTATGCAAAAGATCAAAGTTTTGTTCAGGGATATATACTTACAATAATTCGATCAACACCGGCGCTCCAAGCCCTGCTGAGTACTGCAGAAATATCTGCCACGTGGTATTTCTTGCCGTTGTATATTCCTTTGAACATACCATCTGTAATTGAGATTCATTTATGCATTGAAATTAGATTTACTCAAAAAACTATGTTCCAAAACAAAATGTTTTAGAATGAATTAAGATTTGACATACCAGTGAGATTGACTGCTATATCTGTTCAAGTTAAAATCCCACAAACACACTGTATCATTAAACATGATTAAAATGATTCGGTGCTTTATTCAAGACAAATACAGAAAAGGGTTACTTGCCAATCGTTCGGATAGTCGCCATTTGTGAAAGTTGGAGCCTTTTTGGGCGCCAGTCTGCCTGAGAGTCCGACTGAGATGAACTGGAACAGCAAATGAAATGCTAGTGCCTACTACCTAGTATAGTATGGTAAGAAGCGGCGTGGGAGGGCCTCAAATTTGCGTCAAGCGGTATCTTTCTAGCGGTATCGAAAGATGCGTCAAGCTTCAACCCGCTTTCAGTGCTCTTTAAGAAGCGGCTCCCTACAATCAGGGATTCAGGGGCATCAGCTATGAAGGGTTGAAAAATGAGGGTTCATTACAATTTATTCTCCTAAAACATGCCTGATTCTCACTTTACCCCCTGACTTTTTATTTTCTGTCATTCAACCCCCTGAGAGACAAAACTACTGCTCTATTATCCTTATTTTTTCCTCTCTCATATTTTTCTATTCAAAATTAGTTTTTTTAAAATTTTATTTTTAAGCAAATCAAAATTTTCTCTAACAAAAAATTAAGGATGTTGATTCTTTAATTTACAATTGTAAATATACTAAATATGTTTTTCTATATAATTAGTTAATTATTAACAAATTTCATCTATTTTCCAATAGAACAATTTAAAAGATTGTATTTTATTTTCTTATAATTAGACAATTCAAAGTCAATTACTAATTTTTTTTATATCACATATTCATTTGTCAATCATTTAGATTTTTTTCGTTCTTTTTCCCTCTAGTTGATTTTTGATTATTAGGGTTTTTTGCCTTTTAAAAAAATCAATTATTGATGTATTCCCCAATAAACATACTCCTTTAATGAGAAACTTTACCACCATCAATTAGAGTGGTTAAAATTAAACCACATGTTAAATTTCAATGGAAAAATGAAGTAAATTATCTTAAAATAAAAAATAAAAACTTAGTATGGTAGGAGGATATTTTTGTCTCTCAAGGAGTTAAGTGACATCCTAAAAAAAAGGTAAATCAAGAATTGAGGTAAACCTTAAGTGATAATTGTAATTAACCCCAAAATAATTAACTTTGTCAATAGTTTGACTTTTGTAACTAGCTTAGAACTGAGTTTGATATCAATACAGTTGAGCTCCCATCAACTTTTATTAAACCAATATAGAGTTTGCGTTGCACGTAGGAATATCTGATATGAGTTGTTGGAGTTTAATGTTTTTCAATACCAGATTTATACTTAGAAAACTGATTAAACGCCATATATTGGTATGAGCATTTTTGGATGATGTGCCAACTGCCAAATGAATCTCCAAACTTTAGCAGCTGTTTGATAAAACTAAAAGTCCCAAGTCTAAATTTTGAAGTTTTGAAATTTGAGTGTGGAAAATATTGAGCTGGTGAAGTAATAATTAATATCTTTTTGATAACTAATTAAATTTAGCTACCGAATTTAAATATCAAGCAAAATAATAAATTTTTTAAAATATGTCTTTGCTTGTGTATATGGGATAGTATTGTTGTGTGTGAGAGAAAGAGAAATAGAAATATGTGTTATGATAAAAAAAGTCTATATTTATGCATTATATCCAAAACCCATCTTAACTGACAGGTATATTAATCAAATGACTATGAGGTTTCAAGTATGTAATAGAGAAAATGTATCTATACGTAATCTCCAAATATCCAATTTAATTGATAGGAATACTTGTCAAATGACTATGGCTATGAGGTCCCATGTATGTAGCAGAGAAAATGTATTTAGGGATAATTTCAGAAATCTCCCCTGAGATTTTTGATAATTTTACTGAACTCTCATGAAGTTTAAAAAATTGCACCTACCTTGCTTGATTTGATAGTTTTAGTAACAAAACCTTAAAATAATGTTGATTTGGTCAAATTTTTAAATGAATACCCAAAAATGCCCCTTTGTAATGAGTTTTAATTTACTTCTCTATACAATTATAAGATTATCTATAATAATTATAAAGAAAATGTGCCAAATTCTTTATGTCAATATCTACTATTTGATAAACAACTATAGTAATAATTTTATCACTATGATAGGGGACTTTTGATTATCATAATAAATAATAATCAATACTTTTATTATTGATTTAGATTTATAAGATATAAAAGAAAATGTTGAAATAATTCATTTAGAATTTATGAATTTTTTGAATAATGGGATTATCATAATTTAGTAGTGATTTTGGACCTTTTTTTATTATTGTTAATTTTAATACCAAAAAAATAGAAAACAAAGATCAGAAAAAATATTGGATTGCATATAAAGTTAACTCATAAAAAAAAAAATTTCAACATTTGATTACAATAGAAACTAGAGGTCATAGTGATAGTTCTATAGTTTTATTGGCAAAAAATAAAAAAAAAGGAATAAGAAGGAAAAAGAATGAAAAAATAATTTTAAAAGTCATTCTAAGTATAAGCATGCAAACACAAGGGAATTGCATTAAAATATTTAAGGGCAACATTGTCATTTCAAATGATAAGGGAGGTATGTGTAATTTTTAAAATTTCGAGAGTGCCAAATGAAATTGTTAAAAACCTCAAGTTTCAGAAAACCTCCCTAAGGTTTTTGACAATTTCGCTAGCCTCCTTGAATTTTGTAAAATTACAGAAACCTCCCTGGAGGTTAAGGTTTTGATAACAAAATTAGTACAATTAAAAAAAGTAGTTTAAGGAGAGGGATAAAACTTTTATTCTATAAATACCCCTTATGCATGTATATAAGTAGTATTAGTAAAAGAATAAAAATAATTAATACACACATTTAACCACTCAAAAAATTCATATTTAATAAATTAGACAATACAAATAAGCAACAAAACTACACTAATGATTACACGATTAAACAAAACAGACTAGTCAACTCTTTTAATATGATGTTCGCTATGATTCTCATAATTTTGAACAGAAATATTTCAAATTTTGTACTTCTTTTTTGTATCGTAGTAAAATTATGCATCATGGTAATTTCAAGTTGATTTTGGAAAACATGGATACAGCTGCATCTTGATCTTGTATAGTATGTCAAAATGGTTCCTTCGGATTATCTGTATACTACTTTTCCTCCATAAGAGGATGATACCCGAACATAAATTCTCAAATCACAAAATTTAACCTTCCGTTGTACCCCATTCAAAAGCAACGGCACAACAATGTAAACATAATCCCGGAACATAACTACCCAACAGCAAAACATGATCTCGTGATTGTCCCTACCGATTAGTTTGGAATCTAAGGTAATCAGCCGTAAAGTTGAACCTATACTTCTGTGTAAACAATTGGTGAAGTTATATTTTACTAATGGGAAGCTCTTATCACCAGAATAATACCTTTTTCCTATTGACCTTGTGGCTTAATTTTGCGCGTTACATGACGAAATATCTACTTTTCTGTTCTACCCAAGAAACAAACCACAAGATACCAACATCCAACTTTTGAAATTTTGACCTGTTTCATCTGCTATATTAACGGGGCAAAATGATTATATCCACAACCAGGACTCTTGATCAGGTATATACAGTCGGTATCTGTCGCCCCGTTTGACAAGCGAGTTCTTTGGGTGTTTATCTAAAGCTGTACAATTCCATGACATCAGGGTCAGTTCTTTCTTTGAAGTTTCGCCCTTTGAAGCTTAACTACTAATTATGCTTAGCGATTAAGAAGTAAAGCTCTTTTTAGAGTGGCACAACGCGTTCCGAACTACTTCCAGTTCTAGAATAAACTTTACAAAATCCGTGTCTGGTACCGGTAGTGTGGTAGTGCCTAAATCTCCCTCAATTCTGCCTTTCCTGGTGAATACTAAAAGCTTTGACCAATTCTTATTTTTTAAGATGACATTAAGGACTTTTTTTTTTTTTTTTTTTTAAAAAAAAGGGGTGGCATTAAGGACTAGTTTGAAGTTGTACGTACAAAAAAAAAAAATTATTTGTGTGACCATTTCTCCAATTATCCCTTCCCACTTTCCATTCTATTTCGTCATTCCCTATCAGCCGTCTTCCAAAGAAGAATAAGGAAAAAAAAAATCCCAAAACATAAGCATCAGTTGACTTTTCCCTCTGTTCTTTCTCCATGAACTAGAGTAGTTCAACGCGAAAACAAAAGTGGCCCAATTTGACAAGTCTCTTCTTTTCTTATTACCTTTCTCCGGTGCAGACTGCAGGCGGGCAGCCTTTCAAGAATAAAGCTCCCCGCTATCTCCCTTCTCAAAAACTCTCCTTCCTCTCCTCTTTTTGTCTTCGATTTTCAGTTCCAACGTTTTCCATCCAAAAGATAATCATAAGTTCCCATAAACTTTTTCCCTTGCTTTAAAGTTTCATCCATTTTTATCAGCTTGTCCGGCACCACTACATAAAGATCAGGGCCAGGGCCCCATACGCTCGCTCACCTACCCCTGTCAAGTCGCCACCGGATCCCCCCATTGCTTCATCATTAAAGGGTTAAACTACTAAAAAAAAGTTAGCCAATATGAACGATCTTTTCTCCGGATCATTCTCGCGGTTTCGCAGCCAGGATCAGTCCCCGGATTCCCACAGCATCGAAATGACCAACAACACGGGCGGAGTCAACCTGGACAAGTTTTTCGAAGATGTCGAAGCAATCAAGGATGAGTTGAGGGATCTGGAGACCCTCCACAGCCAGCTTCACAGCTCCAACGAACAGAGCAAGACCCTCCACAACGCCAAAGCCGTTAAGGAACTCCGAACCAAGATGGACAACGACGTTTCTTTATCCTTAAAGAAGGCCAAGTTCATCAAGGTACGGTTGGAGGCCTTGGACAGGTCCAACGCCGCCAACCGTAGCATCCCGGGCTGCGGCCCCGGGAGCTCCTCGGATCGCACGAGGACCTCAGTTGTCAACGGCCTGAGGAAAAAGCTTCAGGATCAAATGAACCAGTTCAGCGACTTGCGGCAGAAGATGGCCGGGGAGTACAGGGAAACTGTCCAGAGGAGGTATTACACGGTGACTGGGGAGAACCCTGACGAAGCTGTTTTGGATTCGTTAATCTCAACGGGGCAGAGTGAGACATTCTTGCAGAAGGCAATACAGCAGCAGGGGAGGGGTCAGGTGATGGACACCATCATGGAAATTCAGGAGAGGCACGATGCAGTGAAGGAGATTGAGAAGAATTTGAAAGAGTTGCATCAGGTGTTTCTGGACATGGCTGTTTTGGTGGAGACTCAGGGGGAGCAACTTGATGATATTGAGAGTCAGGTTCAAAGGGCCAGTTCTTTTGTTAGAGGCGGAACACAGCAGCTGCAGGTGGCTAGGAAGCATCAGAAGAATACCAGAAAGTGGACTTGT
Source organism: Coffea arabica (assembly GCF_036785885.1). NCBI lineage: Eukaryota > Viridiplantae > Streptophyta > Magnoliopsida > Gentianales > Rubiaceae > Coffea > Coffea arabica. Next base: position 5,322,796 of record NC_092321.1, on the reverse strand, counting down.
TTTGGGATCATCCTCCTGCTCATCATCATCCTCATCGTTGTGCTTTCCATCCGGCCATGGAAGTAACGAGAAGAAGCAGTCAAAAAGTTCTTGTTTTTTTAATCCTCCTTGCCATTATTTCTATGGTCAGAGCCATTATTTATATGTTACCGATCCATTTGCTTCTTGTTTATTTCAGATTCAAAGTTCTTTTATGTTAGTGTTCTTTTTCCTTCTTTCTGGGGCGTCTTGGTCCTCTTGGATATGTTTAATTCTTTTGAAAGAGTCTAAATTAGGTGAAGTCTTACCATATCTGCTGACGCGGGTTGTAATTAGAGGGAGGTGGATGTAGTTTTGTCTTTGGTGCTGTTTTCCTGGACTCGTAAATGTTTTTGATACTTTTATACTGATTCTGAATTCAGAACTACATTTTCTCTAACCTTTCTTCAGAGGCATCCGCCACGGGACCATTGCATCATCGTCTACGTAGCATGCTGTATCAGCTCTAACCATAACATCGAATCGCGCGCTTTGTTTCTGTTCAACAATTATCATACCTACGTACTACCATCTGCAACCGGATTTAAATTTAATTGACTGCTATCAACAAAATTAGTCCTTCAAATCAGAACCAAATTTTCCTTAGTTTTGAAAATGTGTTTGGCTTTTTGTACAAAAAACAATAAAATAAAATGTTTACCTGTCACCAAAAAGGCCAAAAAAGGGAGGAAAAATAACATCAATTTCCTGTAAAAGAATTTCATATAAATACAGGGAATTATTGTCGTGTGGTTGGTTACCTATAACTAACAAAATGAAATTCCCGCTCTGAAACACAATTCACAGATTATGAAGATTCCACCGCCTACCGTTTGCTCGGTGGGCAAATTGTTTTCGTCTCTGTTGTACCCCTATGTAGTTACACAACGCAATGAATTTATGTTTTACAAAGGTATGGAAAACTCTCATACTATGTTTCTGTGGGAACTCGCCGCAAAAGGCTCAATCCTGCTGCAACACTGTTACATGGTATGGATGACCTTGGCATGTCCCGGATGACAGTCTCAAACCAGGCCCTTTATCTTCTACACCAGAGCTTAAAAGACTCCAGTGCAGAGAGTAGTTTGATACATCATATGTCCCAGGAGAGAAGACACAAATGTGGAGAGCCATTTCAGCAGAAGACAGTGGCTCGAGTGTGACTCGAGTGGAACTTGTACCAGACCAAATGAAAGGAGGAACGGGTAATGGTGAGAGCAACTTCCCAGCATGACTTCCAGTGACATCAGATGTAAATTTAATGTCGTTAAGCACAGATATATCACGCCATCCTGCTTCATTTACAGAAGAAACAGAAGCACCAGTACTCGATGAATTGATATTGGGAGCTGAGTCAAATGTGCTGATGTGAACAGATGTAGTGACGTTGGAGGAATTGTGGATAATCATTTTCAATTTTATCTCGCAAAAATCAACAGCAAAATTATGTGTCACAGTTCCAGGGCCTTCTATTAGCCACCATATAGGACTTGAGCTTGCAACACTGTATGAGTGAACACAGACGATTAGGAGAATACAAATCATTTTAATCGCATGAAATAGGCGCTTGTAAAATCAACAATGGCAAATAGCTTAACAATAACATGGATGCTTAAGAACTAATTGTTGACAATGACATAATCTTTATTAAAGGAACTTGCCTGCAATCACATGCATGATGAGAGAAAAGATTAATTGCAGATTTGTCATCTCTGCGAGAACGGGATATCAATATGAAGTCAACCTTAGTTTGGTGATCCTGGTTTGCACATTGGAAAAAATGTCAGCAGAATAATACGAGGGCAAGGAAGTAGATTGCAATTTCATTTATTAACCTAAACTCGATAAGAAATGCTAGGACCCTGACACTGGAATGACAACAATTTTGATAAAGCAAGGTTAGAGCCGGTGAGAAAAGTGCTACACATTATAATTACTTCATGTAACAATTTGCAGTTAAACTAGGCAACAGTCAACTACTCAAACTTGCAACAATGAAAACTAACAACAGCATGTAACAACAGAAGCAACTGGAATTTTTGGTTGTTGAAAGATAAGAGAATGCAATTGTACACCAAACCAGGGAGGATTATATTGGAGGTAACACATCACCCTACGAGGGCAGGATCGTATGACATTGATTTGCTAGGGGATAATGAGGATGAGAATCGGTTGTGATTCAAGGAGGAGCTTTGTCAGAAGAACTAGAGCCAAGGGAGCTAAAATTTCATGCCAGAAGGCCTGAGAGCACGAAGGAGTGAACAAGGAATGGGAAGGCAAGTTTTATCCAACAAGGCACGCTAAGATTTGCCACTCACACGTGACATGCATTTGTCTTCAACTAGCACAAAACTAAGATTACATCATACAAACAATTTACAAGTGAAGACAAGACACAAAAATCAAGTTTAATAAAAGAGAAGCAAAAGTTCCAAAATTATCATAAGATGTGACAACAACCATATTTAGAAAAAGTCAAAACAAGGTAATTTTCAGTAAAGTGGTATAATACTATTGCACTTAATGCTTGCTTCTTTAGTAGACTAAGCTCCAGCAAATCTGAATTTTACCAAAATACTCTTGGCAGTGAAGTTATAGAATGGCTACGCAAAAGCAACCCAAGTACGTATGACTCAAAAGTTCACCCAATTAAAAAAAAAAAGGATGAAGAAGAAGAAGAGAGGAAATCCAGTACACTACGGTGCAATGGCGTCACACAGTTTGCAGGACAAAGTAAAAATGCAGGAAGATGCTCCCATGAAGTATCAAGCTACACAGGGAAAATGCTAACCTGCTCTAAAGTTCCTTGGTGCACCCTCTCGTAATGGTGAAAATCGACTAAAGGTGACCTTAATGTATCAAAAAGCGCTTCTCCATTTCCATGGACCAATTTAATATCTGCCTTCTCCAAAGGGACAAGAGAAGAGGGATCATCTTCAGCATTTACCCACTTCCTGCAATTCTGAACTTAAAGTACTTCAATATTACATAACAGGAGGCAATGTATAACAAAATAAACAAAAATAAGATGATAGAGGAAAGTAAATCAATCTAAGAAAGCAATCTCAAATGTTAACCAGATTTAAATGAATGAGGACAGCGTCCAAGATGCAGCCTGTTTGTCACAATACAAATTACTTGAATTTGATAAGGCATATCAGAGCACAAGACACGCTTGCAAATCAAAGCATTAAAAAGACTAGCGAAGGACATATAAATGGGGTGGCTACATTAAGAAGAAATTAAAAATCCTTTTGAAGAATTAAAAGAAAAGACAAAAAAACTCAACTCAATAAATTGGAACAGATTTGTCCCAGTAACTCCCTACGTGCGCACATTTAACTTGTCACCAACCTTAAGCTTGAAAAAACATGATAACGCTTGACCAGCCACTAGAAAATCAGAAGGAAAAACAGTATCCATTGGTTGAAGCAATGAAATTTCCCATTCATTTCCAACAGAAGAAAGTTGGTGAAACTGGAAACTTTCAGAACTCGTCCTGTTGATTACATCCATCCGCACGAGAAACTCTTGTGATATTGATGGACATGGGCTGATATGGAAGGATACATCCAATGAAGGCAGTATCTATATTTGTGCCCACAAAAAAGCATTAAAATAGGATAGCTTGAATCATAATGCAGTTCAGTGTAACAAAAAAACTAATGTCCAACTGGGCATTTTCATTGATTAATCAAAATAGACAAGGATATTAACCCTACCTCTAAATTAAAATGCATACGTAGAACGCGATAATGCATGGTACTTGAAGCATCTCCAACCTCATAGTATATTGATATGTACAATGAAAGGTTTCCAGGGGCAGCAGCCCGAAGATACAGAGGCCACCGTAATGGATCATCACCACAAACTACCAAGTCCTAGAACACAGAATTCAAGACCACAAAATTAATAAACAAATTCCCTTATATCAAGATGAAATCCAACAAGAAGTGATACTTCACAATACCTCAGGAAATGAATACAGACTCCGCGAAGCTTTACAAGTCTTTCTAGGTACATGACCATCTCCAGAGCTTCCCCTTTTCTCCAGGCAAGAAGGAAATTCCATCTGCATAACCTCTTGATCTCCAACCTTAAGAAATCTTGGTTGACTAACTTTCATCTTCAAATTCTGCGAAGGTTTTGCATGATGGTAAAAGAAAAAGAGTATCAGTTCATCCTTTCAATCATATAGGAGATTCCTCAACATATATCATTGCTAATTGTGACTTACATACCCACTACAATTTTTAACTTCTTTTACAGAAACAATTACCAAAACACCAACATACACATTCGCGAGAAACTTAAAAAGCCTGAGAACATAAAGATTACATATTTCTATGCATAATTAAAAGCAAAAAAAAAAAAGTATTACTCCTCTCATAACATTTTCCATGTTCTCTTTGCCCAAGCACGTAGGCTTAGAGATGTACACTGAGCACGTTGATATTTTGCTTGTGTGTGTCTGCGTGTGAAAAGCATTCTTTTGTTGGTCCAATGATTTTAAAATTTTGGTATTTCTAAAGGCATTAACAAACATTACAAGATGAAACTTGGTAACTAATCACTTTAAATTCTTGAAAGAACCTAAAAGGATATCCCAAAACAGTAACATGAGTAATTAATTCCTAAAATGCCTTCACAATTTTACTAAGTTGACTTACAAGCATGTAAAATGGATCTCCATCCAGAGCCATGGTGCATGTTACTGACACTATCCGTGAATTTACATTCATGGGCCACAATTGCCATGAACATAAGTGTCTTTTTTGTCATCTATGTATCAGTTTAAATGTTTACAGGCTCATAGTCATTAATTCTGGAAAATTCCTGCTAGATAGTATCATTCTGATTGCCTAATCAGCATCTTACTCCAAGACACATAATCGATACGGACTCTGCCCTCACTTTAGCCTCAACCAAACAATGACTACCACTAGTTCAAGCGGTATATAGCTTTGCCTTTGACAGACTAACCCTAGACAAGTGAAGTCTTTACCTTTTCCTCAGTGGAACAATATCTATCTGATGGACCAGAGTACTTACTTTTCTCCTATAGCACAAAGAGTCATGTACTTGTTTGATTGTTATATTAACCTACCTTCAAAGGAGTGTTTGATGGATTCTTTAACTCCAGAGACAGACGTCGCATATCTCCAACATAAACTGTTTCAGGTAGGTGATGAATGACACCTTCAAGCTTGGGAAGACTCTGGACAGTGAGGAAACAAAAGCAGAAACACAAATGATTGTTTCATAAGAAGTATATGTGATGCCAAACAAATAAAATAATGGTCCCTGGACTTAGGTTGAATATGACATCTGCACAAGAAGAGAGAGAAAAGACCTTGATCACTAAAAACTTAAGATAACTGCCCGAAGACTTCTTAGATCTCCTCCTCCCTCTGGCAAATTTCTTTTTCAGTAAATCAGAACCAAATTTACAAAATCCAGAAACTGATCCGGAGAGCTTCCACCTCACGCCAACTATTTCAAGAATGCCTTCAGTGTTGGGAATAACACTTAATTGCGCCTGAAAAATTTTAAAAAGTAGATTCTTAAATGTAGTGAAAAGAAAAAAACAATTTAGCTTTCAAAGACTTATAGACTGGGTAGAATGTTTGTAGGAAATGAAGCTTCACGATGTTGCATTCTGGATGGACTATGAGCAATAAACATATGAAAACTAAATCAACAACAGAACACAAAAGGCACAAAGAAATTTAATTCCGCTACATGTTAAGTATGCAAAAGACAAAATTGGCGTACAGTCCCTTGAAACTATGAAACATATTATGCGTTCTATTTCCCCATAATACAGTTTAAATTTTTCGCTTATTCCTTTTAAAATTAAAATTTCGCCCCCCCTTAATTTTATGGAGTATGAAGATTTCCCCCCAAAATTACATCTGTACAGCTTTACATCCTCAAGACCCTGGAGTCCTGATTCTCACGTCCACTAGTGATTTTGCTGCTCGCATAACAAAATAGGCTTCATAACTTCACATCATGCACATGACCAAGCCCAGGACCTATAACTATGCAAAACAAGAAAGTGGTAAGCTAAAGTTACATGGTATAGAGCCTCTTTTTTCCAGGATTCTAACAAGCAAAACCATGGAGGGGTCCAAACACCATTTCTTTCTGTCTGCCTAAAAATGTAACCTCAGACTTTATCTTCTGGGCCCAAGCTCACATTCTTATTAGCTTTTTATTTTCTCCTTCATTTCATCATACCATGTTATCTATAAGTCCACGTTTGACCTTTTGAAAACAGCTTACAATAAAAAAATTAATTCAGTAAAGTACGCCTACTTGCTATGGGGAGTTAACTACTCTTTGTGGGTTGCTTTTACTATTGTTGCATGTAATTCAAAAATACCAGCCCATAGTTACCTGGAGAGGTTGAAAAATAAGAGGTTGAACAGGAATTTACTGACCACTGAACTAGCACCTCCGTTAAGGCTTATGAACAGGAATTTGTTGACCACTGCTTTTAAAGGATATTATTGGAAAACCAATAGCACTGAAATACTACACATTGAGATTGTGAAGCACACTGAGCATATATTCTAAGAAACAGAGCATCTTCTGGTTGAATTGCAAGAACAGCTTGCACATCCCAAGTCTTTACTGTCTTGAAATAATTTAAAAGGGAATTGATGAAACTCAATGGTTGAGAAACCAGACACTACAACCAGCAAGAACATATACTCCTTCAAACAGCAAAGCAACTTCCATCACATGCATATTTATTAAGACTTAATCTTATATACATTGACAGTGTATACATTATCACAGTTGGATGCGTGACGCATGCAAAATTTGGATTTCAAATTCAAATTAGTTGCCAACCATCCAACAGTAATAGCTTATACAATATCAGTGTACAGAAGATTAATCCATTTATTAACTGATTAAACAATGGGTTAAGGAAGGTACAGACACAATTAGCTATTGGAAGCAAGCACAGCTGATTGACTACAGGTCTGCACTTCCAATATATTCCTTTTTTTCACAATAATCTGATACAAAAGACCAAGATTGCCTATGAGCAGCTACTAAAAAATGTCCAACTCACCACTATTGTTTCACCAGCACCTAGCTGTAGATCAATCTCAGAGGACAGCAATGAAGATGCCTCAGCACTACACTTCCTGATTGAAAAAATTTCTCAATAATCAAAGAAGTGACATAAATAGAGAAGAACAAAGGGTAAAGTACGCCAGAGGCCACCAAATTTTTTGAAAGTTTCATTGTAACAACTCAACTATTTTTTGTACCAAATAGCCCACTAAACTTTTCAAAAATCTCATTTTACACACTGAACCATTTTTTGTAGCAAATAGCCCATTAAACTTTTCGAATGTTTCATTTTACTCACTCAATTATTTTTTGTACCAAATAACCCATTAAGCTATTTTATCTTGACCATTCTGTTAAATTCTACCATTGACATAGATGAAAGTTTTGCATGTGAGCCTGATTTTTTTTGAATGGACAATTTTATCATGTCGTACCCAAATCCATCTAGTCCAATCGATTAATTTATTTTATCACTTAGAAAAACACTAAATCCCAAAATACAATCTCGATCCTCATAGAAACAGATTTGGCGCTATCCCAAAAATGGAATTTGGGAGCTTCTTTTGAAGCTATAAAATATTTTAATGGATTTGAACAATTGAATTTTGGGTGTGAAATGACAAAATTATCCAATCAAAACGGGGTAATATGACAAACTTTTGTCATTTTTAACTGTAGAATTTAACAAAATCGTCAAAATGAATCACTTTAAAGAGTTTAGTAGGCTATTTGGTTAAAAAAAAGTTTTAAGTGGGGAAAATGATATTGTTGTAAAGTTTAGTGAACTATTTATTACAAAAAACATGTAAAACGAGACATTAGAAAAGTTTGGTAGGCTATTGGATGCAAAAAGTAGTCGAATGGGTAAAATTAGACTTTTGAATAGTTTAGTGACCTTTTGACGGGCCTTACCCAAGAACAAAATGTGCAGATATGTACTTGCAAAATAAAACAAAAAAATAGAAAGGCCATCCAAGTTTCACATACATACCCATTGATGGCAAGCTTTCTCAATTGGTCATTATCAATTGAACTATTCAAATCTGCAAAGTCAAAAAATTGCTAATTGTCATGTTCTACCCCGGGGAAAAAAAGAGGGATAACAAATAATTAAGAGGACCAATTAGAATTTTTCCATCTCAAATTTAATGCACGCAAACTGGAGGAAAATGATAAATTAGTTCAAATGCAGATAAGCTTAAAAAAACACTATTGGCTGACAATTTCAGCAGAAAAAAGTATATCAAAGATCAGCACATATAGATATAATTATAAGTAAACATTAAAGTCCCTTACCAGAATTCGTTTCGTTGGATCTTGAGGAATGCTCACATATGAGTGAGACACTAGAGATTGAAATAGGAATTTTAAGTGGGTTTTTCAATTCAACATCTACTCTAATAACCTCTGCAAAAGAACGAAGCAACACAAGGGAGATGAGCATTTGAAAAAAGCACCAATGACGCAGATAAAAAGTTACATGCAAGACTGCAAGTTCCAATCCTGCAGAGTCTGCAGCAAATACTTTTTGACTGAAAGATTGTTCCCCAGAAAGTAAAATAGTTTGCCAAATATACAGTTTTAGTTTTGTCAGAAACAGGATTTAGCAATAGAGATAAATTACCTATATGAACATGGATCATGAAAAATTCCAGCTACAAAATTGAAAAGAGAAAACTAATTATCAACCCAGATTTAATACAGGATCAGCACCTCATTTACTACCCAAGGTTTTATTGCCTCAATTTGGACATGCCTTTCTATCTTAATCAAATAATCTAGTAACGCAGGTGCTTCATTTTAGCAACGTTGCGGTTAAATTTGATTACCATGAATTCCATACAGAATTTATTGGCATTGAGGAAGTATTGCCTCAATTTGAAAAGAGTAATCAAAGAAACATCCCCAACCTTTGAACAGTAAGATCACAGTATCACTAACTCATACCTCCAGCAACACAGACATTTGAATCTTTATATTTCTGAGGGAAGTTCTTGCCATGTGATTCCAACCAGTTATTTCTCATAGAAGACAATGACGGAATCATATCCTCTTCAAAAGATAGCCAGATACCTTCTTTAACACTTGTCTGGAAATCATGAAATGAACAATATCAATCTGAAGCCAAGGTTCCTTACATTTTCAAAAATTCTAGTAGGGTATAAGGAGGTGTCAAAGTATGAAAAGGACAAACACTCCTCCCTTGGCCTTCACCTAACTCTCCCCCTCAACCCCATATAGAATAAAATCTACATAAAAAAAATTATGCTAGCTGGCTCCTGACTAAACACTCTCTTTGTTCCTAAATGAGCTTCTTAGTTTAACCCAGTTCAGGTAGTAAGAGACAGTTCAAGTCATTATAACAGCTCAAAGAGATAGCAACATGTGGGAGACCAACATAGTGGGTAAGAAAATCTACGGAGTTAGTCTGGAAGTTGTAGAATCATTATATATTTCAGCTTAAGATTAAAGAGAAGGAAAAACTTATTAGAATACTATGTCCATTTAAGAAAGTTGGCAGATTTTGGGAAAGACCAACATGAAATTAAGATATAACCTAAGATAAAAGATGGAGAAAGGAGTCTAATGAACAACCAAATGCTAAAATAGTAAATAAAAGAGAAAAACTTTACTACCCAATACTTATGATTGCACAACAAACTCCATCAACAATAGGGCATTGAACTTTGGACTAGGCTTTGAAGATGAGAAGCGATTGAGTTCCTGTAGTTCAAACGCTACAATTTAAAAAGACTTAAATGTGACCTATCTAAAAATGAGCTTCTGATACATATCCTGAAACAAGGACCAAGTTAAGATATCAAAATGAAGTATGCCCAGGCGTGATTTTCTAGCTCAGCTTCACTGTGTACAAGTATTAGTTGGGATGTTCCCTGCTCTAGAGCAATCAAAGTAATCAAAGCTTCCATCAAATGAACCTATTCAACTTACATGCTAGTCTATAAAAACTACGAAATTGGGCAAACTTCAAAGAAATTACCCCACTTGTAGTCTGTCACACAAACATATCACCCTAGTCAACAGGATATACCACAATGAGAAATATAAACTAGAACTCCTTATCCTAATTGATAAAAGATCTTTTTTAACTTGACATCATACTTTCCATATTATAATGTTAGTAATTTTTCACACTTGGCTGAAGCATTCATCCTCGTAGCTTTAGTATAAACTGCTCTACTATGAACAATAAGGGCAGCACGTCCAAAATTCAACAACCAAAAAAACCACAAACTTGGGCAACTTATAGAAGCAACAAAATCATAATCAAGCAAACAAAAAACAAATCTGACAACAATCTAGAAACCACCTTCCAGAGTACAAAAGGAAAAGAAGCTAACTTACTGCTGCCTCTGATGCATAAGTTCGATGGTCTTCAACGACAACTTTAATGGAATTGACATTGATAACAGGCAACTGAAGTTTCAAAACATCAAATGTTTTCCCTGTATTCTACATTGACCAAGAAAAACCAAGGAAAAGATGGAAATCAATGGGGCAACAACTTTTGCACATTGAATAAACAGAGGGACACTAAGCAATTAACCATCTGAAAATAGTACAACATACACTATACCATCAATATGTAATCCGCCAAATACAATGAAATATCCAATTCCATGCTTCCAGTTAATTCCTCTCACATCACCCAACCACCCCAACCACAAAAAAGGGAGTCAAGGAAGTTAAAGCAAAAAAAAAAAAAAAAGGAGTTTATTGAGGCATAAGAAACCGGCCTGATGGAACACCTTATTTCTGTCTCAGTTCGCACTGTTAACAAAGAAGTAGGTGTAACAATCAGTACAAAACATTGAGTAGAAGAAGTCTCTTTATATCTCGAATTGACAAATAAATTGAAAAAAAAAAACATATTCCCTCATCTCCAGGAAGGCATGACTTTATAGTTTATACCATTTAGAGTTGGCCTAAATAGAAGCCATCTTTTATCCATTCTCCTCTATGTTGGACCAAATTTTTCTTGAACTGCGCAGCAATATCTCTGTCTTTAAAGGACCTTCAGTAATACCTTCCCCTCTCCACTATGTATAGAGCCTAATCAAAGCTTTACGCTTGCTTTCTTTATTTCACAAAATATCCAAATATCCAACAATATGATCAGTTCTTGAAGATAGTTATCTTTTTCCAGTAATTCTAATAGTATCTACAATCAAAAGTGAGCATCAAATAGCTCTTGGAGTCCTATAATTCTGCTGCCAATAGTAGGAGAAAGTTGCCCCTACTTTGATCTTACATCATATTTTGAGATTTTAGCAACATATAATCGTTTCATCTATTGTTATTGCATCTTTCATTATCTCTCTTGTACAGCAGATAGAATCTGCTTTATGAAGCATTCTAATGGAGACTGGTGATTCAAACACAACCCTTCTCTTTCATATGAACCAAACACAAAATTTTGAGTTTGCCAACCCAATTTAGACATATCTCTATGTAGGGTCCACTTTCAACCCAAAGAAGACTGATCTCAAAAATAGATTACTGACTGTACATAACTGTCTTTTTATTGTCCCGCAGCATAAAATTACTGCTTTTTAAACGTCATATTCCACTTATACAACTCAAGGCTCCCACTGTTCTCGGTCCTAGCTTTCTTGGCTGCACTTTTATTGCTGATTTGACTTTCTTCCATCCTAATTCAATTCCTTTTGCTGATTTAACTGCCTTCCTCCAGGTTTCAAGTCCTTCACTACTTCTGGTCCAACTCCTCCTTTAGCTTTACCTTCAATCTCCATTTCATTACTCTACAAAGATTTTTGTTTAAATGAGTCCACACCATCTAGGTCAACTATCTTTTAATTTGCTCTTGCACAGCAGACTAGGAAAACACTAACATGAGAAAACCTAAAGCATCCCAGATAATGCATATGACCAAAAAAAAAAAAAAAAATTCAACCGTGCAAATGATTATTAAGGATAATACCGATCTAACATATGCAGCATAGTCTGAAGGGAAAATTTTCTTCTTCTTCCATTTTTTTTTTTGGTGATTAGAAACATTGTACAGTTGTGAAGCAGAAGTGAGACCTGAACTACTTGAAAGAAATCCCTCAAGAATAACTCTTGCGTTGACTTTGACTGATGACCACAGGCCAAAATTTCAAGCATGTGCTCCATCGCCACATCGAACATCCCAAGAAATGCGTACCACCTGGGTTTAAGTATGACAATTAACACCTCATTTTAATTTACATAATAACTTAGATTCAGGGGCTCTTTGAAGCTTACTTTCCAATATGGAAGTGCACTTGATCCTTGATGTGGTTCCATGCGGTTCCTTTAAAAACAGAAAGAGCACTTCTGTATGTTCGAATTGCATGCTTTATCTGATAGAGGAAAAGTAGAACCACTGAAATCATTACAGTTTATTTGCATAGGTAAACTGCATTATCAGAATAGAGAAGTTACCTGATCACATTTCTTGTAAAGATCACCTGCTAGAATGAGATGGAATCCATACTTTCGCAACAGCGGTGGTGTAGAGAACATATAACAATAAGATGCTTGCTCAAGCATTACCGCAGAGTGTAGAGGCTCCTGACAAAGACAACATTTTCAGATCAGAATATGCAGGCCCCATCAGTTTTCTTACTGAAAACCAGAGCAATTACCTCACCAGAGATTCGGAAGTAAACGCTGGCAGCATCTTTTTGCTGATCTCTTGCTTTCAACATTTCCACCCACCAAAGACCACAGCGTGTGGCATTTCGCTGACCAGATGACCCCAATTTCTGCACATACAATGATGTAGGTTTAAGAATAATCCATACCAAAGCCAACAACAGTATCCTGAGTAATTACAGTTCAGTATTTATCCAGCCCATGTACCCACAAGAATAACTGTTTTCCCTCTTCTAAGCCATAATGTCTGTCCAAATATATGCCCCAAACATGGATATCACTTAAAAAGTTATTGGATAAACATTTCATTTAATACCTACTACCACTAAAAAATAAATTAAACCATAAAATATTTCAACTAAAGACAGATATACAATGGCTCTCCGCATTGTCATCTTATCATTATTAGGGCAAAAAAATCAAAATTAAATTATACAAAGTGCAATAAAAAGTGACTCGCCATCGATCTTCCATAAAGTTGGATCAGAGCTTTTGCCCTGCAGACTAGTAGTTCTAGATTGTTTCATCAATTAGAACAACCATTTATTTTAACCACAAATGGACTCGTATATCCTGGAAGGTATACTAATTGACATCAAATAGTATGACAGATTCACCAACAATGAATAAACAGAAGAAAACCCCAAATTTATGGATAATGAAGGTTGCAATAGCAGAGTGGAAATAATCAATTAGTTCATTGGATGTAATTGTACACTGCTCATCTTAAGATAACAAAAGAATCCAACTTAGCAAGAAAAGAGGCAAGAAAAGAGGCACATACTAAATATGTGCTAAATGCATTTTCCATGCAATATTCAGCATCCTTTCTTGACTGATCCAGCATGAAGTAAGTTAGCCCCATCATCTCCTGCAAAAATGAGATGAACAATAAAACAGCTGCACAGGAAATATGTCGTGCCAGTGCAAAACCATTTACATCTAGTCATACAAAAAGGTCTTAGCAACTCAATACCATTGCACATAACTTTTCCTCTCAAAGTAACCCAGTCCAGCTGGTTCCCAGCTAAAACAATAGCTAAATAGAATGTGGACTTGATTTTGCTACTTGTATGACATTCTGAATAAACAGTTTTTACCTAAGTAAATGAACTAGAACAACCCAATAAGCTCATTGACTGACCATATGATATAACATCTGAGCTGAACTTAACCAGTAAGTTTCTATTTATGTGACACATAACAATAAGAAGTTTATCTCCGGATGGAAAGGGTGTGACAGAGGTGGCATCAAGGATAATTTGTAAAATTTTACTAGAAGAAGCTCTAGTCCAAACTCTAAATAATAAAGGATTAAAACCCATTTGAACTCAGGTCTTTTTCTTTGAAATTCTAAGCCCAAGCATAAAAGATAATGTAGTATACAATTTAACAATGCATTTTAGTTCTCTGATGCAAGTTTACCAGGTCTAACGAAAGATGAAAGTCAACAAACAGGGCCATTTCTTGTCACCTATCTCTATCTTAATTACTAAAGATCCTCCTATATGAGTCTACAAGGTGCATTCGATGCTTGTCAGACATGCAAAGCCGAAAGTTTAAGACATGGTAGTGATTGTCCTGTGTCTCCAACGATTTTCATTCAAACATTAGGTCCGCAATCAGAAGCACAATTATGCATATAGCATAGGCACATTAATTATGTTTCCAATTAGGTTTCAGAACATCGCCAAAATCTTTTCGACGAACTCCAGCAAATGACTAATCAACATAAACAAAATTGACTGTCAAAAAGAAGGTAACTACCTGAACGCCAGCATAGTGTTTCCATGCTTTGTCAAGTTTATAATCTGTTGAAAGTAGTCTATAGTTTGACAAAGCAAGCTCATAATCTCTTAGCATGAATGCATAGTCCCCCAAAAGTCTTATTTGAAATTCCATGGAGTTATAAGCATACCTTCACCAGCACGTAGACAAACTAAATTAGGTTGGTAGTGAGAACGCACACATGCAGCTCGTGCATATAAAAAGAAAAACTACAACATACGCTGGACCATTGGGGTGGTCAGGAACATCGTCTTTCCCTTTTCTCCACCATAGGTTTCTAATTTGGTTTCTGAAACCTTTTCTTGTAGCAGAAACCTAGGAGACAGTAAACAATTTACAAGTATTGAACAAGACAGGAAAAATTAGCTCAAACCACAATAACCGGCTCTGAAAAATGACTTGCTGAAACCAGAAGCACAAAGCATACCTGCTGATTCAGAACACGAATCTTTTGCTCCATATAAGGAATGATGTGTTTAGATGACAGATCTTGAATAGTTTTTTTCAACTGTAAAGTTCAAGGAAGGTTCAGAATTAAGCTCATAAATATGGAGATTTTATCTTACGATTATCAAACAATATGAGCATGCAAATTTGCAAATAACAGAGATTAAGAGGCACCTCATCCATATCATCTAAACTGAGGAAGCAGCCAAGCTGGGGAAGTTTTGAACCATCATTTTTCTGTCATAGGAGGCAAGAACAAGCCTTTGAGCCATATCTTTTGCAGTAGCACACTTTCACTCAAACAGGAGAGAGATAACAGGGGAAAATGGAATAGGCTTAACAAATGGCTTACACAAGATACCCATGGGTTTTCTTGATGCTTTATCAGACCATCCTCAGAGGAGTTTACACACAACAGGCAGGAACTGTTTGCCCCAAATGTAGTCCTCATTTCTGTCAAAACTTTGGTTGCTCTGTAATACATAAAAAATATTAGAAAATGGCTATGTCCATTAAACTTTTCAGTTAGGATAAAACCAATGGTAAAATGTTGAGCGGAATACGCACTTAGATGAAACTCGGAAAAGCAAAAGACTCTGCAACACAATTATTTTCTCTAGTTTATACATCTAAAAGCACAGAAATCCAGTAAATACCACAACTCCTAGGATGCTAATTACCAATGTTTTAAGGAAAGACAACAGTGGTGATTGAATGGAACAAAGAGAGACAACATTAATATCATAAAAATTATGTGTGTTTGGATATCAAGAATTTCAAAAAAAATTTCAAATTTTGTTTTGCTTATATCATATACACGATTTCCAACCACCTTTTTATCCCACATATATCACATCACAAAAAGTACTACAGTAATTATTTCAAATAACCTCCTATCCAAACAAACTCTATAATTTTCTTGTAAAGCACCCAAGGAACCTTATTCCTCAGCAATCTTTATTTCACTACTACAAGAGATATGCTGGATTACTGCTTTGCAGAATTTTTTGGGCAAAATACACAAGTGAACATATACTCTGCCAACTTAAAGTAATCAAACAGCTCACAGAAACTCTCAAAAATATAAAACTCTATTATTCCTAGTAGTTTTCTCCATTTACTCTGGTATTTTCGATCCAGACAAGGCTTTCTTTTGGAGGGTAAGAATGGGGGTTGCAAATAGTTTGAGGGAAGCAAGGTAAGGGGAACTTGGTAAGCGGGGGACTGAATGAGCTATTTAGGGAGTTGAGCCAGGAGGTGTTCCTCTTGCAAGGATTTCTGGAAGGCTGCCAGCAGAGGTAACTAAAACTTTGAGACCAACAGACAGGCAAGTGGGATCTTTGTCCTAGGGGAGGTAGGGGTATGGAATCTTTGACCAACAAAGGGTGATTGTCCAAAGGCAGAAAAAAAAAAGAAAAAGAACAGAACAAAAAGGAAGGAAAGAAGGCTGCTATCCTTTTTTTCCCAATTTCAATTTTGTCAAGATAGGTGCCATGCTGCTTGGTTGGACTTGATTGTTAGAATTGACTAGAGTTTCAGTACTTTACTAGTTTGATGGCCAAAACTTCATCACAGTACTAATTTGATCCGACTCTTAATCATTGACCTAATCTTAAGATGTAGAGATATTAGACCATATCCATGTACCAAGCTACTATCTAAAAGTAACTTCAAAAATTAATATATTTGAATTGATGTAAATATTACCTCTCTAACATGCCATCTTGGTTATCATGCACCAATACAAAATGCTTAAGAATCTTTGGGTCCATTGCACCATCATTAATAAGAGATGGCAACTGGTTGGTATTAAAAAGATCCACAAATTTGTCGATAGGGTCTTCATCCATCGAGGAAACAGCCAAAAGACCTATCTTACAATCAGATAGAATGCAGAAAGGTGTACTGTCAAGCAGCAGAATTAGCCCACTAAAATACTAGAAGCAATTCAGGACTCTTCAACTTCATTTATTGACCTTTTCTTTTCCAGGGGTTGGGGGGAGAGAGAGAGAGGGGAACAAAATCTTACATGCCACTGGATGGTCAAAAGCCTCGTGCTCAGCAAAAGAAACTGTGCGTACTAGCTCTCGGTTAAAAAATTCAAACCAAGATGGTGGAACTTTATGTTGTGCAGCTGCACATAAATTACATGTTAGCAATTAGTCTAAAATGCACTATAGATTCCACTAAGATCTTTTTAGGTAAGCAATATTGGAAGATTCCACCAAGCAATGAAATGCTTTAAGTAAAACATTTCAAGTGATAATGGTGCATGAGAAGAATACGAAGTTCAAATTCAGCGCATGGATTGGATTTGCAAAACTTAAAACCTTCACAAGGTTGCTGAAACCTCTGCTCAAAGGAGGAGCATAGTGAAATTGACTCTAATACATCATTTCCTAATGGACAAGACCCACGGTACTACTGCTTGAAAGCAGAAAGGGGGAAAGAAATTTCTTGTGTCATATTTTCTGAACGGGCATAAACTTACTTGGAAGTGCTGTCTCATTCAGCAGAGGGTCTGTAGACACGTCAGGAAAATCTTTTTCTCCAGCACAAGTTATTACTTGTTTTATGCGCTCTTTGGCAACCTGGTTGAGCAACATTGATTTTTGAAAGGAAATATAAGCAGGCAGAGTAGCTGATCATGAAAGGGAAGTGAGAACTAACTCTATGTCAATGAGATAGCATGTACATGCAAGAGGTAAACTTGAAGCAGTCAAGTGATCAGCAAAGAAGGCATGCTGCTTTCCCAACCAATCATCAATTCTTATTGCTATGTGAGGATTTAGTTGAAACATTCATGTACAAAGCAATCACAGTTGAAAAATACTGTTAGTCAAATATTATTTCACAATCAACATAAAGCCAACAATAGAGATCCATAAATAACGAAAAAGCTTTTTGCTTGGACAATATGCAAAAGAAAATGAATTTTTTTTCTGAAGGGCCTGTCAACAAATTTGAATAAGAACCAGGAATGCTAACTACAGTCATCATTCACCATAAAGGCTTGAACCTTGACTATGCTGCCCAGATTATACTGGTTAACACTCTAGTTACTAATCCATATTGACATTACTTAACTATGGCACCAGGGTCTTCAACTCCAAGCTCATCTCTTCTTACCGCAGTATGTTATGTTATGCAATGTATTCAGGATTCAACCTTTTGATGATTTGACCCAACCCCACATTACAACTAATGATAACAGTATTCAACCAATACACTGCGTCTAAACCAGTAAAATTTTCTTCCCTTTTTTTTTTGTTTTCTTTTCTAAGGCAAACCAGTAAACTTTGTTAGACCGACAATGAAATTTTCGTATAGCCACAGCCATATTGTGTTGACCAAATTAGGCAAAATCTCCAGTTGCCTAAATAGCCTTTTATCCTAGCACTAAAGACTAAACGTGGAAAAACACGCTTACCTCTACATTCGGTTGAGCAATGTCGGATGCGTAAAACAAACGCAGCTTAAATTTCTGTAGCCTGTACGGCTGATCACTCGCGGTCCTCACCGGAACTGCAACCAGAAAATTGACACCACCGAAAAAGGTTTCATCACATTAAGAAAGCAAAACCCAGAATTCAATTAAGCTATTCTTATTAATTTCCCAAACAAACCGTCGATGTTGTTGAACGCGCAGAATGGACTGAGCATTTCAATGAATGATAGGCCATTTTTCTGAGAAGTCTCCTCAACGAGAGGGGTTCGAAGGACCATAATCACAGGAGTAATCTCGTCTGTTAGCATTCTTCCAAGATTTGAGCTCGCCGGATCTACCATCTTTGCCGAGTCAATGAACAATAGCCGATATGAGTCGAGCACACGAACTCTGCGAGTTTGGTTTTTCGGCTATAATTTTGAATCTGGAACGTTGAATCTCAAGTTCTGACGATTTGCAGTGACGACGAAGTTGGGGGAAGAGAAAATTAGAGGAAGACGAAACGAATGCAGGCTGTGATAAGCTGCAGCAGAACCAATTCCTAGAGCCGATTTAAAATGGGCCTGAGGGGTTAGATGTTGTGGCAAAATCTACGAACCACTCCATAAGTAATTTTCACATTCTTGAACCTCCCCCGCCCAACCTTGCCACCTGCGGCCTACCGTTGTACAAAGGCCCATCTAGTATGCCTTTTTTATTTTTATTTCCCGAGGTACGTCACGTGCCCGTTTTATAGAAACTGCAAAACCATAATATAATACCCTTACAAGAAAAAAATACCCTTACAAGAGAGACGATGGGTATTTTGATAGTCAAAACTAGGAATCTCACGCAAAAAAAAGACCGTGTTCAAGAGTTATAAAAAACAAAACCTATACTATTATCACACCCACGGGAGAAGGGAATTCAACTAAGTGCACAAAGATAGGATCTAAATTGAACCCTTTTTAAATCGCTCTTAGCATTCAAATTGATTAAGAAAAATCGTATTGTAGATCAATAATTATTTAATAAACTATATAGTAAATCCACAACTTTTTAATATAATTCGCGTTGACTGAAAATAAATAATAGACAAATATCTGATGGGTTCGTTGATTGCACTTGTCAGACAAAACTTATAAGATGAATTTAAAAATTAAAGAATGTTTAGTTGGTTCATTTGATTAGTGAAGTTACATCATAGAATTTAGAAAAACTTAAAATTGAATATTAACTAATTACTAATTATACCAACCTGTGATGATGCATAAGCCTTTTTTGTTTTTCACTCCAAACCAGCCATAATTTTGTGATTGATGTTGAGTACATATAGAGTAATATATGTTTCGATTTTAATTTTTCGAATAGTTTTAAAAGCATACGCACTCTCCCAAAAAGAATTTAGGGGTGATTTAAAAGGCTGTTAAACAGGGTGTAAAAAACTTATTTTATTTATTTACTTTTTGAAAATATGAAAAGAGCAGACACGTGTATCAATCATAAATATTTTCAGTAATCCCACAAAAAAAAAAAAAGAAGCGCAGTTTATCAAAACAAACAAATAAATAAATAGAGTTAGGAGCGATACAACTATGGATGGACTCCTGAAGCGAAGCGGAAACGTGAACGGCTTAATTCGCGACCAACATTTCACGCTTCGCCTCGAAGAACCGGTCCCAAACTCCCAATCCCCCAAAACCCAAATGCCGCTAGTTGTAGTAAAAAAAGAATAGTGCAACCCAGCCTAGCTGCACTTATTTATGTCAGTGGGTTTCCGCAACCGTTCTTTTCTCGGACTCCTCTTTCGCAAGTTCCCCTCATCCATCGCACCGCCTACTGCGACGTTAGCATTCAGTACCGCTCGAATCTCATCCCTCGCCATGTCATATCGCCCGAATCACCAAGGAGGTCGTCGTGGCGGCGGAGGGCAGCGTGGTGGTGGACGAGGGAGAGGTGGCGGTGGTCGAGGCGGACGTGGTGGTGAACAGCGCTGGTGGGACCCCGTTTGGAGAGCCGAACGACTCCGACAACAAGCGGCTGAGGTAGTAATAGAGAATATCTCCGCATGGGCTTCAATCCTACTATCATGGCATAAGCTTAGTATATCGAAGTGGACTCGATTCTTTACTTTGCTTGGTGATTTAAATCTGTAGAAAACTTGTTATTTTTGCTAGTTGCACGTATATAATTGTGATCCAAGCTAGTTGGAATCTGCATCCTTATAACTAAAGTGGTATGATTCATTTATTCTTGCAAAAGACGTTCCCAGGCTCAACTATGTACTCATCTGGACTAGAGAATTATCACTCAAATGATATGTTTTGCCTGATTCTGTCAGTGTGTGTCAAATTGTTATATTTTGGTGCTTGAATTTCAATTTTGGGTTTTTCCTTATGAATATTTTGTGTGCATTATCTGAGACTCTTTTAAATTGAACTGATTGATAATGTTATCCTTCTGTTTTGGACCAATAGACATAAATGTTCAACTCAGCCTGACAGGGAAGGTAAAATAATTGAATCAATTTTCTCCATTTAGCTCAATTTAGGTTCATGTGATGAGTCAGCTTCTAATGTCTATGCCTTGTGAATCTTTCCTTGTGTTCTTTTTCTTATCTTGTCACAGTTTAGAAACAGTGGTACTTATTTCAATCCTTATGCCAATAGCTAAGCAAAATTAATCTATTTTTACTAATTAAAGCTTGAACCTCTTATGGTCTTCATAAGTCGTTTTTAACTGATAGCAATTTTTACAGAGGATGATTCTCAATAATGTTTTTGCCAAAACTATATTTGACATTGAGCTGTTGGTCCTATTGTGACATTACCCAATGTACAGTATTAGCGTGTATATACTTATTAATATTTACCATTGTACACACCCAGACAGATTGGGGAGATATGTATAATTGCCGTTTCTGGAAGTTAGGTGACGTTTCTTTTGTCATGATTGTCTGCAGATGGAGGTGATGGACGAGAATGAGTGGTGGGGAAAGATGGAGCAAATGAAGAGAGGAGGAGAACAGGAGATGGTTATAAAGCGTAAATTTAGAAGAGAGGACCAAGAAATAATGGCTGATATGGCCTATCAGTTGGGGCTCTACTTGTAAGTTCTTTTTAGAAGTATGCTCTGTTGAGTTCAGGATTATTGGCCAAAGTAATCTTGGTTAGTAAATGTTCACAGACACATATGCATAACCTTCAAGCGGGGGTTTGGGATTAAATGAGGAACAGGAGTTGGTGGAACAATGGAAAGGACAGAAAAAAGTGAGTAGACATACAAGTCAGTCCAAATGAAAAGTGCCCAACCAGATATGGTGTTAATAATAGTTTCTTATGGTTGCTTTGCTTGTTCATGAGCTGGCTGATAAGAAATTTCATATAAATGCTAAATTTGCTGATAAGCTGTGCTTTAGTATTGGTTATTTTGGTAAAAGCTTGTTTACATATGGTTATTTTTATTGTTGGTATCAGTGTACATCTACCTGAAGATTATATTCATGCATTTCTTACACTTCTGTTTTATGCTTCGTACTTTTGGAAAGAAAGCCATGCTTATAATAAGGGAAGAGCACTTGTTGTCAGCAAAGTTCCATTGCCAAACTACAGGGCTGATTTAGATGAGCATCACGGATCAACGAAGCAGGAGGTAAAACATCATATATGTGTTTTGCAGACTTTAATCATGTTTCTTTTGGTAATTACATATTATACGCAATTGCAGATACGGATGTCTAGCGAGATTGAGACAAAAGTTGGACAATTATTGAATTATTCACAAGTTGGAATACCTGTTGATAAGTCCTCTTCTACATCCTCTCATACGCCAAAAGGATCATCTAATGTTTTAGAGTTGGCAAAGCCTCCACATATGTCTGAGACTGATGCTTCCAACGAGAAACTTAGTCTTGAACTTAAACGGAGGCAAGAAGAGCTAAGGGTATTATTTTCTTGCTGAGAGCTGGATCATTTAGCTTGTAGGAATATTTTGAATATTGTTAACTGTTTATATATGTGTGTGTGTGTATTGACTATTTGATTTTGTAGGAGAGTGAGAGTGTGAAGGCAATGCTCTCATTCAGGGAGAAGCTTCCTGCATTTAAAGTAAAACATGAGTTCTTGAAGGCCATTGCATTAAATCAGGTGTGTTCCTTTCTGAGTATATTTTTCTTGTTTTTGTGGAATTATGAGATATTAGTGTCTTAAAATTCATCGGCATGCTTGTACACCCTATTTTGTTATATTGCTCAAGTTGAAACCTTCATGCTAGACTCAAACACTGCTCTTTTTCATCTATTTGATACTAGTGTTTGTATTTTTGGATAATAGGTATTGGTTGTCTCTGGGGAAACAGGTTGTGGCAAGACAACCCAGCTTCCTCAGTTTATTTTGGAGGAAGAGGTTTCATCTCAACGTGGTGCAAATTGCAACATAATGTGCACGCAACCCCGTCGCATTTCTGCAATATCAGTTGCTGCTCGAATATCCTCTGAAAGGGGGGATAACCTTGGTGAAACTGTAGGCTACCAGATCCGACTGGAGGCAAATCGTTCTGCTCAGACAAGATTGTTATTTTGCACCACAGGAGTACTACTTAGGCAATTGGTAATACAGTTTTATTCTTTTAAATGCTGATGATTTTGTTCATGGTCTTCATTTGGTCTGCTATTCTGTACCAACAAAAGGGGGGGGGGGGTTTCTCTATCACGGTGCTTGATTTCCATACTACCTGCATATCTGCTTCCTTTAACTGTTAGATTTTCTGAACTCTGGTGTGTGATGGAATCCAACCTTATAAAATACGATAAGAAAATTGTAATTGATATCCTCCTAACTTATCATGATTCTGCATACTTTAGTATGCTATTAGAAGATCTCAGCCCACAGAAACCTCAAAACTGCAACCATAATTCGTTATCTGTTGATTTGCAGGTTCAGGACCCTTATCTTAAAGGAGTTAGCCATTTACTGGTAGATGAGATCCATGAAAGAGGCATGAATGAAGATTTTCTTCTAATAATATTAAGGGACCTACTTCCTCGTCGGCCTGATCTACGGCTTATTTTAATGAGTGCTACAATTAATGCTGATCTATTTTCTAGATATTTTGGAAATGCACCAACAATTCATATCCCAGTAATGTTATTTGCACTCTCTCTCTATATATATATATATATTCCCCCCCCCCCCGGGAAAATCCACTTTTTCTTGAATTCCTTTTTCATATTCATTTGTCAGGGATTGGTGTTTCCTGTGGCAGAACTATTTTTGGAAGACGTATTAGAGAGAACTTGCTACTGTATTAAGTCAGAATCTGACAACATTCCTGGAAATCCCAGGGGAAGGCGGCGGCAACAACAAGAATTTAAGAGAGATCCTTTAACAGAATTATTTGAGGCATGGCTGTTCATCCAGATTATTTACTTTTTGCTCTTTCTGATGATGAAAATGATTGTCTATCTTCATGATGTAACATAATATGAATTTTGTGCTGGTTCTAAAGGTTTTAGGTCATAAGCAGAGCTTTCACTTCTTCAAAGTCTTTCATATGAAACAGGAGCATCACATAGCATGCCATATAATATAGGAGTCTGTTGTTGCCTTTATATAGTTAACTCCTTAAGTACCGTCCAGGATTTTAGAGCAGTTGTGAAATAATACATTGATATGCTTGTCTATTGGATATTCAGCAGTTATTTAGCTCTCCACTTATACTGCTTTGTAGTTATACTTCATTCTGAGACAAAAAATGCATGCCTGAGAAGCAAAGTTCTGCTACATTAGATGCTGAAACTCATGCAGTAGAATCGGTAAATGTTTTGATTATGTAAAAGAATATCTGAGCTCGTTTGTTGTGTCAGTTGTTGTGTCAGAACATCAACTGGCACAACAAACCACAAAAGGGACAAAAAACAATGTGGATTACAGGATATTTATGCTATGGTTTCTGTTGGTTTTATTTCCACTACATGTTTTGAAAACTTCTTGTGTATGGGCATTCACCTGTGAATGCTGTTTTGTGTAGGATGCAGATATTAATACTCAGTACAAAAGCTACAGTGCTGGAACAAGACAATCTCTTGAAGCTTGGTCTGGGGCAAAGCTTGATCTAGGTCTTGTACGTAACATTGATCATTCTCTGAAATATCTTGTGCACCTTCTTCCAGCGCCACGGGATTTTTTTTTAATTATAATACAATTTGCTTACAAGTTATGATGGGAATTTGGAATTTTTTTTCTTCATATTTATCGGGTCGTTTTGTTACAATTGGCATGTTTCTCTACATGTTTTCCTCAGAATTTACATGATTCCATGTTGTGGCCATAACCATGAATATTTTGTCAGAACCGTGGCAAAGTGAATAGTCAACACTATGGCTCCAAATGAATAATGAAAACATGAACAAAGGGATTCCAGATTAAATTTTTTTCCAAGTATTGTGATGATATGAATGAATGTGTGAAGTAATTTCTGTCAAATATGCTAGCAGTATTTGCTGTCATCTTTTGGTTGCGTTTTAGTTGCTGTCTTTTACTCTTCTTCACAACTCTGAACTGAGAATTCTTTAATTTAATAAATCCAACATGTGCTTTACTTTTTTGAAGGTAGAAGCTACTATAGAATATATTTGTCGCCATGAAGGTGATGGTGCAATTCTTGTGTTCCTCACTGGTTGGGATGATATTTCTAAGCTGCTTGATAAAGTGAAAGCAAACAACTTTCTTGGGGATTCTCGCAAGTTTTTAGTCCTTCCTGTTCATGGTTCAATGCCTACTATCAATCAACGTGAAATTTTTGATCGTCCACCTCCTAGTATGAGGTAGCATCTAATCCATCTACTTTTCCTTGTTAATTCTTCTCGACCCCTTTTTCTCTCAGTTAAATCAGGGCATGGGTGAGATGTTTTATGCTGAATAAGTTTTGGCTGTTTGACAAGATATGTTTTTGCATGCCCACCCTCCTTTGGGTTATTTGTTTTTCCCCAATGCACACTTTATGGAATGACATTGATGAGTGGATTTAATGTCTTTTGTTGTGAGTTTACTTCTTTGAGCTGGGACCTCAAGTTCATTCCTTTTTCATTACTTTGTGGGTTTTTACAAGAGTTGGTTTGATTGAGTCACTCCACATTGGTCTATCTTTCCTCTCAAGAACTAATAATCAATGTAACATAGCCATACGTTGAGTATTTCCTCTTCTACAATTGCTATTGTTGTCCTAGTTTGGTGACTTCTTGTAAGTATTTACATTTGCCTAGCACTACTATGATATTCTAGCACATTTTTGTGCCCTCAAAGTTCTTAGAATACAAATTTCTAGCTCCAGGGATTGAACAAGTTTAACTGTACAGGGTGTAATATCTGTTTTAAATGCAAGTCGCTTCTGTTAATTTTTGCAGGAAAATTGTGCTGGCAACTAACATAGCTGAGAGTAGTATCACTATAGATGATGTCATATATGTTATAGACTGTGGAAAGGCAAAGGAGACCAGTTATGATGCTCTTAACAAATTGGCTTGTCTCCTCCCTTCCTGGATTTCAAAAGCTTCAGCGCATCAGGTGTACATTCTTATGCTGTAAATTTATACATCTTGTTCTTTCTAAGGTCAATAACTATATATTCAAGTTTCTTTATGGATTTGGGGGCGCTTGAACCCTTTTCAAGTTATTTGATATTTTCCCTATATGTCATTATTGTGGCCATTACAGAGACGTGGGCGTGCCGGACGTGTTCAACCTGGACTCTGTTACAGATTATATCCGAAATTAATTTTTGATGCTATGCCTCAGTATCAACTTCCTGAAATACTTCGAACACCTTTGCAAGAGCTATGTCTTCATATCAAGAGCTTGGGCCAAGGAGATATTAGTTCATTTTTGGCCAAGGCACTTCAGCCTCCAGATTCCCTTGCTGTTCAGAATGCCATTGAACTTCTGAAGACAATTGGAGCTTTGGATGACTTTGAAGAGCTTACTCCACTTGGTATCTTTTTGGAATTTAATCTCCTACTGTTTCTCAATTTTTGAGACTTAACGTAATTATTATCTTTAGGACGTCATCTCTGCACGCTGCCCTTGGACCCAAATATCGGAAAGATGCTTCTCATGGGTTCCATATTCCAGTGCCTTAATCCAGCATTAACAATTGCTGCTGCTCTTGCATATCGTGACCCATTTGTCCTTCCAATTAATAGGAAAGAGGAAGCTGATGCAGCGAAAAGATCTTTTGCTGGTGATTCCTGCAGGTCAGGTTTTGAAAGAGTATTTATGCTTTATCTATTTAGCCTACTCATGTAGTCAACATATATAAATATTAAAAATCATGTGAGAATTTCTTTTCAATTGGTGAAGCGACCACATTGCACTTCTCAAAGCATTTGAAGGATGGAAGGCTGCTAAACGCAATGGGGCTGAAAGGGCTTTCTGCTGG
This sequence comes from Coffea arabica, assembly GCF_036785885.1. Classification (NCBI taxonomy): domain Eukaryota; kingdom Viridiplantae; phylum Streptophyta; class Magnoliopsida; order Gentianales; family Rubiaceae; genus Coffea; species Coffea arabica. The sequence goes on along the minus strand of NC_092321.1, from coordinate 5,295,930 downwards.
GAGAATTTCTTGTCAATGGTGACCCTACAAATGATGGATGATATGAGGAAACAGTTTCTAGATCTTCTATCAGACATCGGTTTTGTTGATAAATCACATGGCGCCAATGTAAGTGGATGATTTTGTGATTTTCCATATCTTCTCCCTCTCAAGATAGGTGCTTGTTTGTCCATCTCAATATGCATGCATGTAAATCTCATGATTGGAATTGTCTTGAGATGATGTGAGAACAACATACCTCAAGTGGAGTGAGATTAGAAGTTCTTGAATAGTGGAAGTGTCTCCTTTACTTCACATTCCTTTTTTGCTCTATCATTTGCTGCCTTCTTGTTTGTTTTAAGGTGAGGGGTAATGTATATGGTAGCAACTCTTATTTGACCACAGAAGCAATGAACTATTGAGACGAGTCCATTTTGATACTTATTTGGCACTTCCATTTTTGCAGGCTTATAATAAATACAGTGATGATTTGGAAATGGTATGTGCAATCCTCTGTGCTGGGCTCTATCCAAATGTGGTGCAATGCAAACGAAGAGGGAAGAGGACAGCTCTTTACACTAAAGAAGTTGGAAAAGTTGATATTCACCCTGCATCTGTAAATGCTGGTGTTCATCTTTTTCCTCTTCCTTACATGGTTTACAGTGAAAAGGTCAAAACCACCAGCATTTACATGAGAGACTCAACAAACATATCAGATTATGCTCTACTAATGTTTGGTGGCAGCCTCATTCCAAGCAAAAGTGGAAATGGAATTGAAATGCTTGGGGGATATCTTCACTTTTCTGCATCAGAGAGCATATTAGACTTGATAAGGGTATTGCCGACTTTAATAACCTGTCTTCTTTGCAGTTTATTTATTAATTGCCTGATTGGTCTCCTTCATTTTTAAGTGTTTAATACGGTTACTTATTATTCAACTTGACGCTGATGAAGATTGATTATCTGGCACGATTTTGCAGAAATTACGTGGGGAACTTGACAAGCTTCTGAACAGGAAGATTGAGGAGCCTGGGCTAGACATATCCTCCGAAGGACAGGGAGTAGTTGCCGCCGTTGTGGAGTTGCTACATAATCAAAATGTCCGATACTAGTTTTTCATGTTCTTCAATGCGACGGATGCTTGATGGATATAATTCTATGTGCAGATACACGTAGGATAAATGAAAACCTGTTGTATCTTTTACTTGTAAGGCTTTAGGAGAAGATTTACGACCTTTGGGGATGGCACAATAACAAAATGACCTACTGTAATTGGATGATGTGAGGTTGGTCAATAGAAGCATCAAATAATCGTTAGTCCACATCTTTTTTACAGGCTTTACAGGGCAACTTTAAGTTCTTCATCGTGCGTTTTGTTGTCAAACATGGATATCTCAAGGGGTTGTTTCGTACCTTATTCGAATTGGCACCCTAGAGATGGAAATCTAGTTGGTATAGAAAATGGTGTTTACCAAAATACTTAAGATGGACATATTGGGGAAGTCACGTCTTAAGGAGCTTTCCATTGGATGAGCCACCCAGGGTGCTTTTTGGCAGTGCAACTGTAGAGGTCGATTGGCAGGTTTGACGATCGAGAAATGTGCATCAAAACTCGGGTTGATCTCACCCAAGTTTTTAAAGAAACAACTAATAGATTGTAGACATGAAACTCAACAAAGAGATGCTCAATCAACAATAACTTTAAAGAAACAATTAAATGTGCTGCAACATTTAACAATCTAAACATCCTCGGAATAACTGTCATTCTACCTCAGAACATTGAACAAAGACATGTTGAGCTTCAGAACATTCAATCCTAGACAAAACTAAATAAGATTAAGAAACTATCAAGATGGAAAAATAAAAATACAAGAAGTCAAATTATATTTCCACTTTGAACAAGCTCAAGTCAAGTTAATTTCTCATGTTGAACAAACTCAAAGCACTAAACAACTTCAGAACATTTTCTCTTCATCAACCTCGGGATATGGTAATTCACATGATAAAAAGGTTGAGAATGAGAACGACTTTATGGTTTTCTATTTTGTGTCTTAGTGGATTAGTGTTATTGTGAATAGATATTAGATAATAGTTTATTATAAATAGATAATTGGGTTATTATATATATATATATTTTAATTTAACATTGTTGGGGATAGGGCTGGAGAACATCCCATTTTAAGGCCAAGAGAGGGGATTTTTCTCCTACTCCCGTGCCACCCAACTACTCCCCTTCAGGCACTTGCTTTCATTGCCATCAACTATCGAGATCAAATCGAGCTCAGATGGACTGATCTTGACCGTTAAAAGTCTTTTGCATTTTTGGCCATACTTAAAGTTTAATGTCTAAGTCCAAAGTCCAACGACATCCTTACAAGTTACAACATAATATATTATATATAGGTTTAACTAGCATGGTGCTTCTTTGCGTTAAAAAATCAAGAAAATGCAGTAATGCAATTATCTGATTTTGGAGCCCCACCTGGAGTTTCATATACAAATCTAGTTGGACTTCCCTTTCCCCATATATAGGAGTAAAGTAGATTATTCATGTTAGACCAAAAAAAAAAAATGTTGATCAGAATAATGATACATAGATGCATGAAATTAAGGTGTTCCTTTAAGTTTCAATGTTTTTATGGAATTTTTAGACACAGCAACATATACTAGTTATACCACTGTTGAATAATAGAGTTAATTCGCTAATTTATATTTACAATTGTTTATATTTGTGTTGAATGAGTTATTCTTTAATATTCACTAACTAACATGAACAACCCTAGAATAAATGTTGACGAGTTACAAAAATGATTAACATTGTCAACTATGTATATGCAAATTTTAAACTGTTTCACCAATAAAATTTGAAAACTATATTATTATATAACTATAAAAATTTGAAGTTTAAAGCGCTATGAAACTGGTTCATCAAATAAAAATGGCCATATTGTACTAGGAAACAAAATGAAACTGATTGTATTTTTTTTTATGAAAACATGGCAAGGCTTCTACTCAAGAAAAAACTGCGTTAAACGACTTATATTTGTTGAAATGGAGATTAAACAACATGCCAAAAAGAAAGACAAGAACCCAACTTCGTTCCCAAAAAAAAAAAAAAAGACCCGATCCTAATTTCTAGTACCTATGTTCCCGTATCATGGATCATTGGGCCGACGAACCTAAAAAAGAAAAGACTCTTTAGAGCTACCTCATTCACCCCCTTCTAAAACCTCATAGTAAAATATTAACCCCCAATTCCGCCCGCTAAGTTCGCTCCGAATCTTGATTTTCCAGGGGGGTGACGGGTCATCATTCGGTCAAACTAAACACTTCGATCTCAGCCCAGTTCCTTTCCGCCCGCCCACCCACTCGCCCAAGCAATTGCAGAATCAGCGTATATATATTTCAATTCCAGTCGTTGTATATCTGGAGAGCGAGAAGCAGAAGAGGAGATTAAGGGGAAAAGGACGCCGTAAAATATGAATATGGGTCGACCCGAGCCATGTGTGCTCTTCGCCCAGACATTCGTTCACCCTACTCTCGACGAGTACGTCGACGAGGTATTGTCACCTGCCTGTTCTCGTCGACCATCCTCTTTTCCTGTCTACGCTTCTTACCTTAATCTTTTTTCTTAAAAAAAAAAAATCAAATTCTGTGGAATTTAGTTGCAGTTGGAAAGCAAAAGTGTAGTTAGTAGGATGAGACTTGATGATTTTAATTGAAATTTAGTTTTTCTCTGGGTTGTTATGTAGGGTTTAAGGAAGAGATTTAGGACTGCGAGTATAGTCTTTAAGTTAAAATTGTCTTAAGATTTTGCTCATAGTGTTACACTTTTAACCTTTTTTTTAAGATGTTGTTTCTCTTTAGTTTTTGTTGCCATTGTTAGAGAAACCGAATAGGGTTATAGAGATAATGGGCGGCACCTAGCTGGGAACAATCTTCGTGGTCTCAATGATGAAAATAGATTCCTTTTTAAAGAATGCGGTTTGCAATAATTAGAGGGATAGAGCTCTGAAACTGGTTAGCGAAAGTTTGGATGTTTGCCTAATGATAAAGGCAATTAGGTTACAATGAAATATTCAAGCTTTGGGACGCAAGGGCAAGCAGTAACATGCTGCTTCTTTCTTGCTTAATAATCAGATTGCTTCATATACATTGTTGAAAGTTCATTGAGATTTACAATATGTCATCAATTACTTAAGAGGGGCAAAACAACGTATTGCTGTCATTAGTAAGATTTACAATATATTGTCAATTACTTAAGAGGGACAAAACAACATTTTTCTGTAGGGGTTATCATCATTGTCATTACTGTTTGTTTCGTCCCTTTAGTTTTCTTCCGTTGGGATTTTTGCAGGTTTATCTCTTTTAGTTCTTGAAATTTGTTTTTTGGTTCTGTATCTCTATGCACAATTATTCTATATTTCTAGCACTTGTGTCCTCAATGATGGTGTTCTTCTATGTTATGTCAGAAAACTAAAGGATATTTGTGGCTTGTAGGAATCAGAATACCATAGTTAAAATGGTGCAGAGGTTTTATTTAGTGTCTACATTCTAACTTTGAACTTAATTGGTGGTAAAGAATTCGAATGCTTTGGTTCTCTAGTTGCTCAACAGGTGTATAATGTGTTAAGTTTCAGTTCTGCTGCCTTTTTATTAAAGTGTTAAGCTTACCAATCTACCTCATTTTCCTTCCAGGTTTTGTTTGCGGAGCCTGTAGTTGTCACTGCTTGTGAGTTTCTTGAACAGAATTCTTCATCAACTTGTTCGACTGTTAAACTTTCCGGGTACGGTTGTTATTTTGTTATAAAATTTATGATGCATACAATGTTTGTTAAGTGTAATGCTTATAATGAAGTATATAAATCTGGTTGACCATTTTTGGGGATAGTGTGTTGTAGGGGAAACTACTAGTTGAGATATGATTTGCATTCTTGTCCTTGACTTCTTGTGCCTGACTTATCTCAGATGTTGGTGTAAGTTCATAATGGGATGAGTTAGATGTATTTATTGACACAACAAGGTTAGGATATCAAAAGAATTCAAGGCTTTCAGTTCAAAACTCTTTCTTTGTTTCGGGAACAGCTGCATAACTTAACACAGTTAGAAGCCAGAAATCTTCTAGTTTCTTATGTGATATAGGCAACGCTGATAAATTGAGGACCCCTTTACTTTTGCCTTCTCGTGAAAGTGGATTGTATGCTAGTAGCTATGTCTGCTTGTCTGGTTGTATGTTGAAAGTGGATTGTGGTGCCATGTATTGTAGTCAAGAGATGACAGTTTCATATCGGATCTTGGTGGAAGGAACCATATTTGGAACAATTTCTACAATAATCATCTGCTGAGTTGACTCACCTTTTGCATTAAATTAATCTTTGCTCTGGAAATACAGAGTGTTATGCATTCCTTGCACGATTTTTGCGGCCTTTAGAATGGAGATTTGAGTTACTTTCTAAAAAAGTAATATTGCATTGGGATGTTGCTACAGGAACCTTTGGTTAGATTAATTCCTAAGAATGGTTGATTGGTGTCTATGCATTACTCTTTACAAGGATTAAAATGGTTGGCAGGATGCCAGTGGTGATTCAATTTTCCATGAAGTTTGACATGTAATTTAATTGGGAAGACCTCTTCACATGGCATATATGTAGAGGAAGGGTAAAAAATTCTTTGTGAATTTGATGTAGAGAATGCCACTGCAAAATCATGAAAATGGGTATAATATTTTAACTAATTCCCCAATTTATGAATTTATGATGTAGTTGACTGTGATCCTTGTTTAGTACTTGGAGAGTTTTGTTTTGTTGGAATTGGATAGCTGGTTTATTCTTTACAAATATCTTGATGGTATTAATGTTCCTCCATAATTGTCGACCGCCTTGGTTCCTGTTAAATGAATATTATCTGGGCTTTTGTTTGTAGAAATTCTTTTGGTTTTATTAGGTACTACTTAAAAAGTCTTAAAATGATAAATGTACGGGGAAATTCATTTCCAAAATCAATTGAGAGATTTGGGTGACTTGGCTTGGACTAAAAGCATTGCTGCAGATAATTTACTAGTTTTGAGAACCAGACAGTTTGGTTCCTCTGGAGGCTTAGTATTTTCTTGGCTCCTATCTAGCATATTGATAGGGATGTAGCAAATCTGAGGAATATTGCCAAATCTGTATACAGAGCTTGTTTATCATTTGTGAAGTGGGAACCTGAAATTTGATTAAACTTTATATACAATTGAAGCTAACACTGTGGAGATTGAGGAGGATTTATTATAGGGTTACAGTAATCTGTGAAAAATCTCCTGATTTGATGCATTACAGCTAACTAATGTAGTCTGTTGATATAATATAGTTGCATCATGTAATATCTTGTGTATGCTCAAATCAAAGGCATATGCAGTCACCTTAGTTGCCAAAAGTTGAGAAAATAGCCAAATGGCTTCATATATTATTTGCTGCCACTTATTTTTCTTACATGGATAGAAAGATACACTGCAGAACCACAGGATAAATAAAATTAAGTTATTTCAGCACTGAGGTAACAAAACAGGATGAACAAATAGCTGATTTTCTTAAAGCTGACAATACAAAAATAGTACTATATGTTTTAATTGGGTATTCATGGTTGCTATCCTCAATCAGTTGGCAAGACAGGCTATAATTCCCTTAGATGGAAACTTCATAGTAATCTGACATGTCCTATACTCCTATTTATTAACTAGACTAGAATTGTTGAATCTTTTCTCTTATACTTTTGGCCTTTCTGTTGTTTTGGTGAATAAATTAGGTTCCATATTTGTTTCACTGCTGGTTGCAAGTCTTGGTGTTGTGAAGCTGTACGAATTTTTTCCCATACATGCTGTGTTTTTGCTCAAAGTATCTGCTTGTATCTATTCTTTGCCTTGTGCAGGACCTCTTCTCCTCCTTCCTTTGCTTTGGAGGTTTTTGTTCAGTGTGAAGGAGAGACAAGGTTTAGGCGGCTTTGTCAGCCATTTTTGTATTCACATTCTTCTTCAAATGTGCTTGAAGTTGAGGTTAGTTTTTGGGAAATGCTTTGTTTTATATTGTTAGGCATTCTTTGTCATGAATGCCATATGAGGCAGTCCTTGCTGTCTAATACGAAACTATGATGTGGAGAAAAAGGTAAATTTCTGCTCATTTTTGGTGGTTGGCAGTATTATTTGCGCATTGGTGTTTATCTTTTCTATTAATGTCATATAATTAGGAAGTTGTTGCAGAGCATGTTTACTGTTTGTGATGAGAAATTACTGGTGAGAGTTTTCATGCAGATTGGGCTTTGGGTTTACCGATGAATATTCTAGGCCTACATGTATCTTTTGCCACATATTAGGGCTAAGTGGTAACCTGCTTTAGGATGGATTGGAGTTGACATCTCGTTTTGCACATTTGGTCAACAAATTCAAAAGTTAGAGGTTTTTTTTAAATAGCTTTAAAATAATTTTCTTCATTATATATGAGTCACTTATCTTCTATTATATTCTCTTCAGTAATAAAGTAAAAGAAATTGAGTAGAATTGTATTTTGGACTCTTATTTACATAGTAGAAGTTTGAACTCAGCTTGCAATGGACGAACGGGGGTAAGCTGGTAGGATACTATTTCTGCTGTTGAAAATTAACCATTTTGATGGTTTGTTTCATGTCAAACTTTGTTGGCAACATGTAGATTTCATATGGTTAAATGAAATAATTAGCAACTTGTTTGTTTGATCTTGCAGTGCGCTTTCAATATTTAAGTAGAATAATGTTGTCCTACCTTGATCTATAAGAATGAATGTTCAAGTTAACTTTCTGCGAAGTGCTAGATTTGCACCATCTTCATCAAATGAGAAATTCAAATTATGCTGTTCTGCAGCTCGTCTTTCCCCACCCAAAAAAAAAAGGAAAATTTTTGCTGTTCTTATTACTACATTCATAATACTGCAGTAAGGCCCAATATGTTTCTGCTTGTAATCTTGAATACTGTAACCTTTTCTAATTATTTCTTAGTGTAGGTGCCAAGTCAAACTAAAACATCCATTTTGAAATGGATGGTGAAGGAAATAGTACATTTTTCATGAGGACTCCTTACATTTAGAGAAAGGGGCAGTTATAAGCTGTCAATCTGGCATTAACTAGTTCAGCAGAGAAACTAATATATTGTTAGTTTCATGGAAAAATGATATTTTCTTTGATTCTGGATTAAGAAGTGGTGTGTTTGGTTATGAGATTATTTGGAAAAAATTATATGGAATATTATTATAGCACTTTTTGTGATGTGATGTATGTGAGATAAAAAGGTGGTTGAAAGTTGTGTTTATGATGTAAGCTAAATAATATTTGAAAAATTTTCCCCCAATTTATGGTATCCAAACGGACCCAAGGTTAGTCAGGGTCAAAATGAAGTCTTATTTATGTGCTGCAGGTTTACATGTCTACTTGTGCTTGTTATACTATTTTACCTTTCTTCTTTGTCTTCAATCTCCTCTGTAAAGTGTTGTTGAAAGAAGTGCAACTTGTTGCAGGCTATGGTAACTAGTCATTTGGTTGTAAGAGGCAGCTATCGTGGCCTAAGCTTGGTCATATATGGGAATACAGCAGAAGATTTAGGTCAGTTTAACATAGAAGTTGATCTAGATAGCTCTTTGACACATACTGTTAGTGCAATTGAGGGAGACCTTGAAGACCTTCCCCCTGCACTCTGCCCAACCAATTTGACAATTGAGGAATCTCTATCTACCTTGAATAAGTTATCTTTCAAAGTTGCAAGAGTTGATATTCCTGTCGAACACAAGCAGTTTTTACAACTGATGTTTAAGCTTTTGGAGTCTCAGAATCTTGGAGCTGCTACAGATACCGTTATTAGTTCAATGCTATCGGCAGCCCTAGTACATGCAACTCCTAACTTGTATTCTACTATTATCAATCAGAAACATGTTGGGATGGATAAATTCAGAGATAATGGAGGATTTGATGATGTCCTTAATGAAGCTAGAAAGGAACTTATGGATGTCTATAAAAGCTTTAAGCAAGGAGGGTATTTCCCTGCTGAATCTTCAACCGAGAATATGTCTTTTGAATCTGAGGCTGATATGCCTACTTCCAAACAACTGGTGGACTTGTTGAGCTTATACTTTAAGTTTGGTAGTAACCATGAAATTGCTGCAAATCCTGTGCGTTCGAAGGTGATTAGAGTCACTTTTCCTTCTTCTTTAGCTTCTTTCATGAAATTTTAGTGAAAATACGTCAATGATGATGATGAATCATCACACATTATTGACATCTTTTCTATTTCCTTTTGTTTTAATTTGAGTTTCAGCATAAGAGTGCCGTACTGTGGCTTAGTGTAGCTCTTTTGCTGTGCTCTGGTCGAGAGAGCTGCTTTCACTTTGTTAGTAGTGGTGGTATGGAGAAGCTTGGTCGTGTTCTCAATCATGTCATTCAAAACTCTCTTACTCTTAAGTTGTTGTCACTTGCTGTTGTTGAGCAAGCTACTCGGCACTCAATTGGCTGTGAAGGATTCCTTGGCTGGTGGCCTCGGGAAGACGAAAGTGTCCCTCCTGGCACCAGTGAAGGCTACAATCAGTTACTGAAGTTTTTGTTGCAGAACCAGCGCCATGATGTTGCTTCTCTTGCTACTTACATACTTAATCGTTTGCGTTTTTATGAAGTTGCATCTAGATATGAGGTAGACACTTCACTTTGTTTTGTGCAATGAAATTTCTTTCTTCTGTCCTCTCTTTTGGGAGGAGACACATGGTTGATGTTAATTTTTTTTTATATCTATTTGGCTAATAAATGTGAAGAACTCAGTTTCAGTTTCATTTTGGTAGTGTGCAGTATTATCTGTTCTTGGAGGTCTTTCCACGGCAGGTCATATTACAAGTGTCACTTTGGACATGCTTACTGGAGCTAAATTCCAACTCAAGAAGCTCACTGTAAGTCTTTCAAGCTGTTTATTTATTATATATTTTAATGAGATTACTAGTTTGTGATCAGCCAGACTAATTATAAGAAGTTTTGTAAAATAATTATCAACCTATCTTTGTGTAATGAAGAATTCATTGTTCATATATTTGACAAGTACTGCTGCAGAAATTAATAAACTTCCATGGCCCAATTGAAGATCCTTCTCTGGTGGCTCGTGCAAGCAGCACTTTGATTCCATGTGATGTTGGATCATTGTCATATAAAGCAACTAGCACCTTTATTAACCAGTCAAATTGTTGTTTTTCAAAGTGGGACACTGATCCACATTTGCTTCTGCTGCTTAAGGTACTTGTTTAGTTGATTTTACCATTACTTTCTGTTTATTTTTCCCCCTTTTGACAATTTGTTTGCAAGTTTACTGTTCCGGTTTGCGTGTCTGCTGGAAATACAAATCTTTTTCTGAGTTTGATGAGATTCTTTTTGTATACAACCAATTTAATTTGATTGATGATTTTTCAGTAAATGTTGCTGTTTTTGTTTGCAAGCTGTCTGTTGTCTCCTTTAATTTGTCCCATTTGGCTGTTTGAGGAGGTGAAGGGGAAGGAGGAGGGTTTGGGAAGATTTTAGGGACAGTTTTTTCCTCAATTTAAATTTTGCCTACTGGTGTTTACCATTTCAAATGACTCGAAGACCTCATTTATGAAGTGAGAATCATTATATTGTTTATTGTTCTTGGTTGGGGTAAGGGGTCCATTCCACTTGTATGGCTAATTGGTCAATATCTTGACAAAGTTCAGGGGTTGAGTTGGAACTAAGGTTATAAAACCTGAATGGTTGTTCTGGCTGAGTAGATATGACTATTTTTGTGTATATTAATGGTGTTTGAAAACATTTGCTATAGTAGGGATTGAAAATGAACCAATCCAAACTGATTATTGGTGTGCTCAATGTTGGCTTTGAACATGAATACATCGGGCTTGGACATATATAGCTAATCAGGAGTGAGCTTGCTTTATCTGAGTTTATGAGCCGTGTCAAACAGCCTACTTTTGCAATTGAAATAAATAGTAGGTTTTGATAAATTGTTAAGTGTAGAAAGCCTGAAATGGGGATTGAAGATATGATTTTGTCAAATTGGAAGTTAGAAACCTGACCTTTTCATTCCTAATAACTGCAGTAATAATTTCTATAAATCTTTTGACGTGGAAGTACAGTCTTGACTGCTGTAGAAATAGGCAAAATTTACTTGTTCGTTTCACCTGGTCTGTTGATCAAATAGATCCTGCAGTTTAATGGACTGCAAATTGACAAGCCATTTTATTATTATTTTTTTACAAATGGACAAAATTCGAACAAAGCTGATTTAAGAGGAGCTTGAGCCTATTCTGGGGGTCTAGTTTCTTTTTCCCTTGTGTATCATGCTTTGTGTCTGAATGCTATGGCAAAGACTTCTAGCTGCCTCTTTCATTGTACCAAATTTATCACCTTTAACAAAGTAGGGTTACCAATCTGTTTTCCACATCTCATTTCTTGTTTCTTTCCAGTTCAAATGTGTTCTATTCAAGATTTATCTAAGCATTACTGAGTGAATCACACCCATTTTATATACATTGCACTTGATATAATGCATACCATGCCAAGGTGATGCATGAGCAGGAGCACCAATTCTCTGCTCCTTTTGCTTGTAACCTAACTAGTGCAATCTCACTATACAACTGAGTGCGTATATTGGAAAGAGAACGGACTCCGGTCCCTCTTGTATGTGTTGTATATGAGTCAATCTTGCTGTTTCTTTAGGACTTAATGCTGATCATCAGATCATTTAGTATAGTATTTTGCGTCTTCGTTCTTGTTCCACAAATAAGAATGGGTTCAAGGGGGGATATCGTGTTTAGTAGAATGAACATGACTTCTTATTCTGTGCTTTTAAAAGCATTATTTTCTTCCAACAAGTCGACCTTTTGTGAGACCGCTTAAATATTTTTTGTAATATTCTGCATTAACTTTTGTTAATAAAAGTGCTATTAAAGATAGATTCTCGAGTCCTTTTAAGACCTGTCTTACAATCAGTTGTAATTTCTATCAATGTTTACAGGTAAATAGTCATGTTTTCCCTTCTCCCCCCATGTTTCTTCAGACTGACTATAGATTTCTGCTGTTGATATTCTTTACTGGCAAGAAACTGTGCAGGGCATGTATAAGTGCTTTTCTTTTTGGCTTCTGCGTCTTTCTGTCTTTCCTTTTTATTTCTCTTTTGTAATTTATGTAATTTTCGTTCCTGTTCTACTGTGCTTATGCTGTCTTGGTTACCAGGAGAGAGGTTTTCTCCCTTTGTCTGCAGCTTTTCTTTCGTGTTCTATATTACGTACAGAGACAGGGCGTGTAGTGGACTTGTTTATGGATATTGTGTCATACATTGAGGCAATTATTCTTTCACTCCTCTTCAGCCGCTCAGGTACGGTGACTGAAGCAATTTATCCGTAGATGTATTCATCAATTCTTTCAGCGCTTTTGGATTTATATGCATTTCATCTCTCACTTTCAGGGTTGACTTTTCTTCTATGTGATCCTGAAGTGTCAACTACAGTAATTCGTGGCCTAAGGGGTACAGATGATTGGAATAAGGAAGAATCGGCTTCTTTACGCTATGCATCCGCCTTGATATCTAGGGGATTCTTTTGTCATCCACAGGAAGTTGGAATTATCGTTGAGACACATTTGAAGGCTGTAAGTTCCATTTAGTTGAGATAACTATGTTGTTGGCTCTCTTCAATGACTTTTCCTTCTTCCTGTAGCATTCTTGAAATTATGGAGCCAGATTCCCCTCCCTCCTCCCCCCCCCCCCCACAAACACCAAAACAAACAACCCCCAAAATTTATGTACGCTTTTTGTTTTTCTTTTCTTGGACAACTGTTGATCTTTAGATGCTGCATTCAGCTGACCAAAATGCCTTTATTGTAGATTGTTGCTATAGATCATTTAATCACATCTACCCCAAACACTGAAGAATTTCTGTGGATATTGTGGGAGCTATGCGGTCTTTCTCGGTATGTATGTTGGGTTTTAGCTGCTTTTCTGCTGATAATTCACAACTCGGGGTACATTTTTAATACTTATGCTGATATGCAGGTCTGATTGTGGACGCCAGGCTTTGTTGGCTTTGATACATTTTCCAGAGGTACATGCTATCACAATTTAAACAAACCCTACCTTACATTTTTAGGTTTTCAAATTATTCCCATAACTTCCATTGAGTCACTCATCCTGCATGATTTTTCCCTTAAGTGATGCTTTTAGTTGGATAATGAGAGTAAGTCAACCATAAATTTTGTTGTTGATGATGAGAATAAATCTTCAAACTACTTCGCATTTTCTTTTCAGGTGAATGAGCGTTCATTTGTCAGAATTGCACATCTTTACTCCTGAATCTCTCATGCATTCCAATATTCTATGTCGTGTGCTGCTGAATTATTCTTTAGGTCTAATGGAAATTGTTGTTGTTCTTTAGGCTCTATCAGTTTTGACGGCTGCATTACATTCTTTAAAGGAGTTGGATCCAGTTTCCATGAATTCTGGTATTTGACTTTTCTATGGTTGGAAGTTTTATGATTGATCTCTATAGAAGTATTATAAGAGATGGCTGGCATTCTTGTTTGCAGGATCTTCACCATTAAATGTCGCAATCTTCCATGCTGCCGCAGAGATTTTTGAAGTCATTGTTACTGATTCAACTTCATCTTCCTTGGGTTCTTGGATTGACCAGGCTAATGAACTTCATCGGGTGTTACACTCCTCTTCTCCTGGGTCCAATAGAAAAGATGCTCCTGCAAGGCTTCTGGAATGGATTGATGCTGGTGTAGTATACCACAGAAATGGATTTATTGGGCTTCTGCGTTATGTTGCTTTGTTAGCTTCTGGAGGAGATGCACATATGGCGTCAACAAGCATTTTTGGATCTGATATGATGGATGTAGAAAATGTTGTCGGAGAAGCTCCTTGTAGTTCTGATGGTAACGTCATTGATAACCTTCTGGGAAAACGCATAACTGATAAGGACTTTCCTGGTGTCGTACTTCGTGACTCTTCTATCGTTCAGCTGACTACAGCATTCCGGATTCTGGCATTCATTTCAGATAATTCGGTAACAGACAGTTTATTTGTTTATCCTATTTGTTCTTTTCTGCAGTGATATTTGTAGAAGTTTGTAGGGTCTTAACTATTGTGTGATTGGTGAAGGCTATTTCTGCTGTACTTTATGATGAAGGCGCTGTAATGGTTATCCATGCTGTTTTAATTAACTGTAAAGTCTTGCTGGAGAGGTCCTCCAACATTTATGGTGAGCACGAGTCTTGTTCTTCAGTTATTCAATTTTGAATTTTCTATATACCTGGAGGATTTGGTGATTACTTATTTACACTACTAGTTCTCTTTAATTGCTTCCTTTGTTTGTGTAACATACATTCCATATAAACTCTTATGAAGCCACTAGAATTTTCTTGTAATCTTATTTTTTAAGCTTTGTAAACCTATATGATAAAACCAATCTGGAGAAGTATGCTCCTGTTGGGTGGGAAAAGGAAATCACTGCAAGCTAGTTGAATTCTTCCTGAGCTGATTTTGAATAGACATGTTGTAAAGAGTCTTAAAACTTGATTTATTCTGAGCTCCTGTTATAAGAAGTTATAATCTTCACTTGCTGTGTGTTGTACTGTTGTTTATATGACTGTATTCTCCAACAAACTGCATCAGAACTGCTAGAGGCAATGCCACCTTTCTCTGTACCTCTAAGAAATCAAAGTGGACACTTGAATTGATGGTGAAATTTATGTTAGCTGACCCTGAGCATGAGTTATTTGATTGTTTTGAATTCCTTGCTCAGCTTTTTTCTATTTCCCAAGATTTCATGCAATATTTATGGTTTGTTTGGTTTAAATGAGTTTGTGGGTGGTTTGAGTTCTCCTGCATTGCTATATTGAGTCAATTCTGTGCTGCTTATTTTTCTCATTTCTGTCTGTTTTAAAGTGCTTCTGGTTTTATTATACTCTCTTTGAGTTGATCAAGATATTGTCCTCTAAGTTCTTCATGCATTTACTTTATGCTGTTTTCTGACTCTTACAAATCTTTGAGGTCATGTACATTTTGTCACTGCTGTCTTTCTAGGTGTTATATTGTATTTTTTTTCCCAATAAAATTGACAATCTCTAGAATGCCAAAAGGGAGTGCATCCCTTTTTGTACATGATTTCTACAGAAAAAGTGGAATCATTTGAGTATACCAGACAAAATTGTTCTATTTGAAGAAACCATTAGTCTGCCCAGCTATACCCAAGCAATCCTCAAAGAGAAAACCATTAAGAAAAAAGGCAACCAATACCAAGCTAGAAATCCTTTAAGGATAGCACATGCTGAAGCCCGTTCAGCCTTTCATGTGAAGTGACAAAGGAGCTCCAATTTTTGGGATTGGTCATTTTTTACCTCGCGTTAGGATTGATGTTTTCGCTAGTTTAATTGCCACGAGATATGGTGAATCACCAATAGATAATCTATTCTAGTTCACATGTGAATCACCAACAGATGATGCTGGCTTCTCCAAGAATTCTGCTCATACTAGGCCACTTGTAAATAGCAAGAACCTCTTCCTCCTCCATCTGGCTAGTCTTATAGTGTGGTCAAAAAATGGTTTTACGTCGCCACACGTTTGTGGAAAGAGGAAAATTTTGAGAACAGAATCCTTTGAGATCCTTGAGGGAGAACCTTAGCGAATCTTTCTTTTCGATTTGGATTCAAGTTATCTTTTTGTGAGGGTTTTATTTCCATTGTATTGGAGTTGGTGTGTTAGTGATTAATTTGCATATTCCTTTATTTATATTTGATGAGTTTCTTTTGTGTTGTAGCAAGTCATCTTTGTTCTTCCAAATGCTTTAATTTTGTTGAATTGTTTGAATGTCTGCCACAGATTACCTTGTAGATGAAGGTACTGAATGCAATTCAACTTCAGATTTATTGCTGGAACGCAACCGTGAACAAAGCATTGTTGATCTTTTGATACCTTCTTTGGTACTGCTGATTAATTTGCTGCAGAAATTGCAGGTGCGTGTAAAGATAGTTTCACCCAGGTTCTCTGTTGAGTTGGATTTCACAAGTGCATGGTATGATTTGGATTTTCTGGGTAATTGAGGCTATTTAACAGAAAGTAGGAAGTGATAATTTTGAGATAATGTGGGAACGTGAATTTTGATGAATAAATTCTGGATTATTTAAGCAATAAATTCTTATGTTTCCTTTGATTTTGCTTGATATCATGTTTTTCCCAGTAAGGTATTTCTTTTGCCGCATGTACAGGAAGCAAAGGAGCAGCACAGGAATACAAAACTAATTAATGCACTTCTACAGTTGCATCGAGAAGTGAGGTAGCCTGGTTCATGTCATCTTTCTCCGATTACTTGTCATTGTGCTTTTCTGAATAAAATCTATTGATTCCTTCATTTGCAGTCCGAGATTGGCTGCGTGTGCATTCGACCTGTCCTCTCCTTATCCGGAAGCCCTTGGGTTGGAAGCTGTTTGCCATCTTATTGTGTCAGCTCTAGCCTGTTGGCCTGTGTATGGTTGGACTCCTGGCTTATTCCTCTTCCTACTTGACAATCTTCATTCAACTTCATCACTGGCGCTTGGTCCCAAGGAAGTTTGTAGTTTGTTTTGCTTATTGGTTAGTAACTTTCTAATTTTATATTCTTCTGGAGTGGAATGTTACCAAATGCATTCTCTTTAATTCTTTTTTCTGTAATGCTTATGTATGAAAAAAAATTCATTTTTTTTCTGCATATTCTGTATTTCAGAATGATCTATTTCCCGAGGAAGGTGTCTGGCTGTGGAAGAATGGGATCCCAATGTCAAGTCTCCTCAGAGCATTTGCTGTGGGAACATTGTTAGGACGTGAGAAGGAGAGACAGATCGATTGGTACTTACAGGCTGGAGTATCTGAAAAGCTGCTAAGTCAGTTGACGCCACAGCTTGACAAAGTTGCGCAGGTTATCCTGCATTGTGCAATCAGTGTATGTGATTTTGCCCCCCAGTTTAACATGTGCTTATTTTTGAACTTGTTACCCCGGCAGATTTTAGTGCATAGTGGAGTCTGCATTCCTTGTTAATTGTGGGCTAATGTCGTGAATGTATACTCTCTGTGGCTCCTTTACAAAGGGGTATTAGAAGGAGAAAAAGTTTGAGTCGCTTTGATTCTAACTCTTGGTTCTTATTAAACAGACATTGGTTGTAATTCAAGACATGATTCGGGTCTTCATTATTCGTATTGCCTGCCATGGCACTGATAATGCTTCAGTTCTTTTGCGGCCTATGATATCTTGGATATCTAATCAACTTTCTGGACCATTGGCAGTTGCAGACACTGATTCATACAAGGTCATTAATGTTCTGATTTTGTTTTTCCTTAAAAAAGATTTTATGCACTTGTTTTGTAGTTTGACAAGTGTGAATCTCATGGCCCTTTATTTATCATATTTTTGTTATGTTTTTTTCCCTTCCAGGTTTACAGATTGCTTGATTTTCTTGCTCTTTTATTGGAACATCCACGTGCAAAGGTTATATCAGAAGGACTTTTTGACTTGTTGCATAGTTTTGTGATCAAAAGTGCTTATATATTAAATGTAGCTTACACTAGTTTTCCTTTGTTAGCCATTGTTGCTGAGGGAGGGTGGCATTCAGATGTTCGTCAAAGTGCTTGAGAGGTGTAATGTAGCTGCTACCTCAGATGCCAAGCAGTTTCCAGAAGTCAGACATGTAGCTAGAAATGAATTTTCATGGCTTGCTTGGTGTATCCCTGTATTTAAGTCCATCTCACTGCTGTGTGATTGTCGGACATCTTTGCCGCGCCCTGTAATGCTAGACAGGTAATCTGATGTTGAGTGTTAGTTGATTTCTTTTTTTCCCCTTCCCCTCTGCGTGAATTGGTTAAGTGCAGATTACAGTGGACTGTTTTTTGTGGTTTTCTAGGCACATTCCTAAAGATGTAACTGCAGGGGAATGTTTGCTGATTTTGTCATATATCCTTAATTTGTGTAAGGTACGCTGCTTTATTTGGTTCATGTGTAAGTAAATATGCACTGCTACATTCTCAGAACTAGAGCTTGACCTGTGCAGTAATATTGTTGGAACTTCTAGTTGGCTGATTTGTTTTTTGTGTCAATTAATCCTTCCTTGCGTGTAATAAGACAATAAAAGAGACAATCTTGAACTTTGTAAAGGTATTCAGCAGTCCAGGCAACTCTTCAGTCAAGTGAGACTTGAAAAAAAAATGTCGAAGATAAATGAAGCTGTCTAAAAGCAAAATCTAGTTCAAGAAGCTTGATCCTTCTGAAAAATATTTGTTTCGCTTCTTGGTTCCATGGAGGCACTCAGCTGGGGAGTCTGCTTTCAATTTCTCATGTAAAGAAGTCACTTGTATGAAATGAAAGAGTTCACAGGAATTTGCTCTACTTAGAAAAGTGAAAAAAAACCTTAAACAACAACTTGGGTTTCTGTTGTGCGTTCTCACTCTTCAATTATGGATTTGACTATTTCTAGTGTATTGAACTAAACTTTTGCATCACGATAACAGCAGAACTGCATTTTGTCTCTCGTACTCAGAATGCATCTGATCTTAATTAACTCTGTTCCTGTCCTTTACACATAATGCTTCTTCTACTGATGATCTATTTTCCAACTTATCTATAATTAAAATCAATTGTGCATATCTGGATATTAGTTTCTATGATTGAAAGAAATTGCCAAAAGAAAAAGTGAGTGAACTAGAGTATTCCATTACCTTTGTCAATCTTTCTAAATTATGTTTGAAATTCATATGTTCATTCTTACTTTGGCTTACTATGATCTTTCCTTCTTGTTTTCATTTGAAACCTAATCAACAAAACAGGTTTTTTGGGGTTTACTTTTCTTTTCCTTCCTAGAATCAGATATTCCAAAATGACCTTAATGTGCTGCCTTCCCACAAGCAAATCCTGTGTCGTGATATTTGGTTATCTTGTTGGGGATATAACTGTGTAACATTATAACTCAAATTGTGCCGTATCAATTTGTTTTTTTCTCTCCTGTATTTGGCTTGTTGGTTGTGAATTTTGTTTTTTTTTTTAAATTGAGTCGCACTTGCTCTTCCATTTTTCTTCAGTTTGCACTATGCACTGTAACCTTATCCCGTGCCTCTTTTTTCCCTTCTCTTTTAACATAAAAACCAAACAGGGCAAACTTTCTGCTGCATCTTGACCATCTGCCTGTGTTGCTTCCTTCCTGCCTGCTTCTGTGTGTGCATGTTGTATGTAACTATGTCTTCAACTGGCTGAAGCATTAGACTTGAACACATATGTTCCCATTGTTAATAATTGTTTTACCATATTTGTCCACTCTTGTGCTTCTGGTTGGTTTAAACTCTACCTTTTTTCTGTCCCCCCCCCCCTTTTTCTATTACACCTTTTATCGTATTTCGTTCATAGAGGGTGGTGGCTCCTGAATATGGGGATTCTTCTAGATGGTTCCAATGCAAAAATCTTTTGTTCTCTGAAGTAGATTTCAAGGCTCTGGTAGTTCTTGTGTCTTTACAGGTGTTTTGACAAATATATATATGAAGTTGTTCCTTTTTACTTGCATGAAGCATTCAAATTATGATATTCAACACACTTAGCATCCTAAGCCTCATACAGTGGTTTTGAGTTGGTGCTGATTCTGTGATACTTTGTCAAATCTTAGTATGTGGTTTTATCTTACTTCATGAAATGATCTTTGGGTTGTGTTGTAGGTCTTGCCAGTTGGAAAGGAATTACTTGCCTGTGTATCTGCTTTCAAAGAATTGGGTTCCTCTGCTCAAGGCAGATCTGCATTGTTATCCATTTTTCTGAAAGTTCAGCCATTCATTTTTGAGGACTCTGCAGTTGAGAGGAGTCGTGCTGATGATAGGGACCTCAAGATTGTTAATGCCTGTGAATGGAGGGAGAGTCCTCCTTTGCAAATTTGCTGGAGTACACTGCTAATGTCAATTGCTTCAAATGATGGTTCGCCAGAATATGCTGTTGAGACCATTGGCCTATTGGCCTCTGGTGCTTTACTCTTCTGCTTGGAGAGAGAAAGGTCTTGCTCTTATTTCTTCAATTATTTTTTTTTACTTTGTTATATCCATACCTTTTTGCTTTTCTTGATTTGTTTTTCTGCTGAAGCTTGATTTGTCATTTCAATTTATGGTTATTGCTGTTAATTTTGTTAAAGAAATAAAAGTAGAAGATGCAAAAAAGGGCAAATTATTCTCTGTACATATTTTCCTAAAGCAATGGGCAAAGACTCTTGACCACACTATCATGTGTTAAACTTTCTATATATTAAAATACTTACGATGAGGATAGATTTGGACCATATGGTCACAGATTTAAAGTATATATGTGAATTCTTCGACTTCTTCACCATGTCGCCGACCCTGCTTGTTTTGCATACTCATCTGATTGGTCTTGTTTCTGTTTTTCTTTCCTTTTTCTTTGGCTTTTTAAGTTATAAACTACTTTGATACTGTTGGAATTTTGCCATGAAAGCTTAGTGGTTCTATAAATAAAATATAAATTAAGTAATTGGTAGATAAGGACATTAGATGCTAGAAGACATGAAAGATAAAGCAAGATCATCTTAGGCTGTTAAATTTGAGACAGCATCTAAGTAGTCTTTCTTTATACTTGAAAGGAAATGAAACTCGATTGGTGGTACTGAATATTGTCCTCAGTCCAAGATCATTTGCAATTTAGGTAGTTGAGGGATATGTCATCTCGTTCTAATTTATGCATGTTGATGACTTTACCGCAATTTTAACAGTTTATCAGGGGTTTTAGCAGGTGAGGAGTAGCTGACCTACTACTGTTCTGCATCAGGTTTAGAGTTGTTAAGTTTGGTATGGCACTGCTTTAATTTTATAATGTTGTGGTTGGGGATGAACAAAAGTTTCATAAGTGCTACACCGAATGCTAACCTCCTTGGTCTTGGAGCCCTTCTTTTCTGAGATTTTGCATCATAAGTTGTACCTATTTAGAGGATTTCCTCCTTTTAATTTATTTATATTTTTTATTTGCTCCATTCTTGATGACATTAGTTCTTCGAGTAGCAAAATCTGAGGATTGACAAGTTTATGTATTAAAGTATCAGAATGAGGTTAAACATTGTGTGTTCTATGCTAGATCCCAAAAACTCCGAATTTTGGGCCTTCATTTACTGTTGTCTGATAGCAGCTGGTAGCAGTATTATATTTTTGCCTAAATAAATAATTTTTACTTCCAGATTTAGTTTCTGTTTAAATGTTTTCTGCATTTATGTCACTTGGTATACACTAATATCTACTTGGGCACTTTCAGCCTGAACTTGGAGAGAATTACTGCAACTAAGTTCCTTTTTGGGATTGAGAAGGATGGGTGTGGTACAGATAGTTTTCTTGACGAAAGCATGAAATCACTTCATGAACTTGCAAATATATTGGAGCCAGAGGCAAGTGATGATTATTCAGCTTCTTTTCATAATTCCAGATTTTCATTCTGCATTCTTGAGTAGTGATATATCTTTGTTGGGTTTTGAACTACTGTTCCCTTCTTGTATTGGGTCATTATTGTGCAGGTAATGGAATCTGCAAGCTCTTTATTACTTATGTTGCAAAAGCCTACTCATGCAGTAAAGGTCGATGATATCAAGGCCAGTATCCTTCCCTCGTCATCAATTGCTGCATCAGTTTCTACAAGGATACATAGAATTGCCGATAGTGGTGCTGAAAGGATTGAGGACTATGATTTAGGTGAATTTGGAGACAAATTCTTATGGGAATGTCCTGAAAATTTGCGTGATAGATTGACGCAGACAGGTCTTTCAATGAAGCGGAAGATTTCCTCACTGGATGGGCCTAATAGGCGTGTCAGAGCTGATAATGCCTCGACTGAAACTATTGCTCAAAGTTCATTTTCACGGGGCTCAGTTCCCCCTGCTACTTCTGGTCCGACTCGAAGGGATACATTTCGGCAGCGCAAGCCCAATACCAGCCGACCTCCTTCTATGCATGTGGATGACTATGTTGCTAGGGAAAGAAATGCTGATGGTAACAATAATCCAAATGTAATTGCTATTCCACGCATAGGATCCTCTAGTGGGAGACCTCCGTCTATTCATGTTGATGAATTCATGGCCAGACAAAGGGACCGCCAACATCCAGTGGGAATGGCAGTTGCTGATGCAACTGCACAAGTGAAAAGAACAGCTCCTGAAAACAATAAAGATGCAGAGAAGTCCAATAAATCTCGGCAACTGAAACCTGACCTTGATGATGATCTTCAGGGAATTGATATCGTTTTTGATGCTGAGGAATCTGAACCTGATGAGAAGTTGCCTTTTCCTCAGGCAGATGATAATCTGCCACTACCTGCACCTGTTGTGGCTGAGCAAAGCTCTCCTCACTCGATAGTGGAGGAGACAGAGAGTGACTCTAACCTAAATGCACAATTGGCTTCTAATATGGATGAGAATACAAACAGTGAATTTTCTTCAATGATGACAGTTTCTCGTCCAGAGGGGTCATTGGCTCGAGAACCAAGTATTTCTTCAGATAAAAAATTTCCTGATAAGTCAGATGATTCAAAGAGCTTCATAAACAAGATTTCCAGTGGTTTTGACTCAGCTGTGCTTGCAAGTAGTTCAGAGCTTTCTTCCTCCACTTATGCAAACGTTAATAAAGTGTCTGGGCAGTTATCAACTGACTCTAGAATGACAAATAATTTATACTCAAAAGTGGGTCTACAACATGGTGGTTTACCTTCAGCTATTGGTTCTCAAGGATTTTATGACAAAAAGTTTCATCTAAATCAGCCTCCCTTACCTCCATACCCACCTCCACCAACAATTTCACCTTCGCCGTCTCAAAATACCGATGCTGTTGGCAGTCAGTCTTCTCCTTTTGTTCATTCAGTGGCTGATGTGCAGCCTCCATTACCACCAGGCTTTCATGTGAGGGACTTTATTTTTCTTATTTCAAAGTCTTGCAATTCTATTAACATACCACTAATAAGTCAATTTGATTTTTGCAGGTTCAGGCAGAGTATCAATCTGCTTACACAAATAGTTCTCTGGCGTCCTCAAGTCCCCTTACCGATTCCAAGTTTGGTCGGGCAACTCTTTCTTCACCTGGTGGATCTACTAGACCCCCTCCACCTCTTCCTCCTACACCACCTCCTTATTCAGTTAACGCTTCTACGTTATCCTCATCAAAACCTCTGCCCTCACAGTCTGTAGTTTACAGCCAATCTGTTGGAGCAGTTGACCTTCAGCAGACCTCCATTGCATCATCAAGTGATGCTCGACCAAGTAACCTTTCATCTTCTGGCACCGTGGTGACCTCTTTTGCGCCAGCTCCTTTAGGACCCCCATTGCTCTTTGGTAGACCTGGCTCCATGCCTGGTAATCTTTACGGAAGCAGTTCAGCCCCACAGCATATGGAAAATTTGCCAAATATTTTGCAAAATCTTCCAATCTCGTTGCCTGCTATTCAATCTGTACCATCTCTTACTCAGTTGCAACCACTGCAGCCGCCACAAATTCCACGCCATACAGCACAGAGTCTGAGGCCAGTTATTCCATCTTCCCCCCAGCCGGAGCAAGTTGGTTCCTTGCTTCCAAGTTCCTTGCAATTGCAAATGCAAACATTACAGATGTTGCAACAGCCCCATGCCTCTCCAGCTCACCTTTATTATCAGACACCACAGACCGATAATGTTTTGCAACCACAGCTGGTTGAACGTTCTCAATTGCAGCCTCTGCATCAGCAAGGTGATGGTACATCTCAGCAACACGATGCTGGAATGTCCTTGCAAGATTTTTTCAGGTCCCCAGAAGCTATTCAGGTAGATCTACATTCTGGGTCCAGATATAATGTAGTGTCTCTTGAGCGGCTATTTAACTGATTTGGGTCATGACTCTCTGTATGCTATTGCAGTCTCTATTAAGTGATCGCGATAAACTGTGCCAACTTCTGGAACAGCATCCAAAGTTAATGCAGATGCTTCAGGTTTGTTGATCATTCCACATGGTTTCCATTTCTGTCAATCTCTTTGTCCCTCTCCCTGTCTCTCTGTTTCTCTCTCACTCACTCACACATGCATGCATATGCATGCACATAAAGTGTGCCTGCATACACACAAGCACATCTATGTCCCACTTGCGGATGTCCTCCAAGGTAAAACTACCAACTGCTGTATGCGTGCAGATATTGAAGTTAATTTATCATTTACATGCATTGTCTATTTAGTCATACACATTTTAACATTTCCTCTTATTGGCTTCTATTGAACTTGGAAGTATGCTTTAGACAGACTACATATTAAGTTGCTATGCATGAGAATATTTTGGCCAATGTTTTTGCTGGAGGTTACCTTCGGCATATAGTATCATGACTATAACTCCACATTTTTGTAAAGTTTGATCCTGTTTAATAGTTGATTAAATTGTCTTTTTTTGTTCCTTTGTCTGTATGAATCGTAATATTTTCTCGTCTGTATTCTCACCATTTCACCAGCAACAACATTGTTGTACTCATTCCTTGGATCTTGCGCATATTGTAATAAGGCACGTGATTTGTTTGTGGTTTCTCAGGATAGATTGGGCCAGCTATAGTTGCACTATTGGCAACACTGTGCATTGGAAGCTTGACGCTGATCTGTCTTCGTGCAGCTGTAATGAAGACTACATAGCAATAGTTTCAGGCTGTGCAACATGGTACCAAAATTTGTGCCATTCAATTGTCCCGGTTTTATTTGGTCATTCTTCTTGTAAATTGCTGTATGATTTAAGATTCTGCAACTAATTTGCTGTTGCAGGTGTTGTAAATCATATTGCTCTCTCTCTCTCTCTCTCTCTCTCTCTCCCTCCTAGTATTTCTGTGATGGAATTTATTCATTGTCAAATAGCATATTTAGGGGGCGTTTGGTTCGCAGCTTGGAATCGGATTCGGATTTGGAATCGGATATCCTGGGTTTGGAATGAGACCTTTCATTCCAATACATCTGTTTGGTTCAAGTATCTGAAATGGGTATCATTACTATGCTTGATGTTTGGTTCGTTGGTTCTTTCGGAATGGAATCTAATAAATTTCCAATTTTAACCTTACCTGTAAAATTGACAATAAACCTTGTCTTAGAGTTTCAAAAGAAAAATTACATAAATCTTATTAATAATCTTGTCATATGTTGGGGAGAGTTATGCAGGTTTTTGTATTTTTAAGGGTAAACAACAAAAAATCCCCCTGTGGTTAAGCAATCATACATAAAAACCCCCTGTGGTTTCATATCATACCAGTCGATACCCCGTGGTTTGAATTAACCTGAAAAGTGGACGAAAATCGTCAAAACAGACGGAGCTGAGTGAATAGACGAAAATAAGGGGGAAACCCGCAAGCGGGTTTCAGGCAGGCTATTTAACAAATTACTTAAAAAAAAAAAAAAATTTACATGCAAGCTGCGTTGAGTTGCACATGCCCATCGGAGGGCCCTAGGATGCCCAGCAAACCTCCCCTCTCATCCTCACCCTTCAGGTGAGGGTTTGAGAGTATGTGTTTGATATAAATAGAACAGAAACGCAGCTTTTAGTCATTTTACATAAGGGGTAAACCCGCAAGCGGGTTTCAGGCTATTTAACAAATTTATAATATTCCACGGTCTGCACTTCTAATCTTGCACCAATATGAAGTAGGTGGGTTTCAAGTGATAACTCAACTCACAAAATCAATGGTTTGAGTAACGCCTAAATTCCAATTCGATTTGCGAGTGGGGAACCTTTGGTGATATGATGCAGATCCGTACTTCATCCTATTGATACAAATCTGATGCTTATTGATTTTGGATTCTTTTGCATTTTTTGGGTTGCATTTGAGATCAGCATTCAAGAAGATGATGGAATAAACTATGATTTTCATTTTGACCCCACAAAGTCAATAGCGGAAGACAAAACAAAAAAGAGCCAGAACCCACAAAAAAGAAGCACTAAAGCTCAAGAATCATGAAGATCTGCTAACTGCTAATATCAGAAGAGAAAACAAAATAAGAAAAGTGTGCAGATTTGCCGGACCGTACAGAAAGCATAGTACGTACTGCTCCCAAGAGCAAAAAATCTAAAGAAACTAGAGATACAAACCTTTTAAGGAGCAATCTACAAGGGAAATGGAAGATTGAGAATCAGCAGAAGAAGATCCACTATTGCACAAATTATTCTTGTTTATGGACTTGGAGAATAGAGAACTTGGAACAAGAAAACAAACAGAAGAAAACTTGCGTACCTCTCTAGTAGCACAGATGTGGTTTTCATTCGTTTTTTTTCTTCTTCCCACGGCAAAAGCTCCAGCTTGTCGTGTTTTTAAGGGGTAATTAGGGCAGAGAATTGGGGGGAGAAAGGCGACGGAAATAATGAAAAAGAGAGGAAGAAGAGGGACCGGGAATAAGATTTGGGTTTTGGACAAAACCCACGAACTTAGTCAGGAATGGAGAAATGACATATTTTTAGATATCATTCCAATATTTCAATTCCAATACCAGTAAACCAAACATGAGTTATGGGGTTTATTCCATAACCCCATTCCGATACCCTCTTACCAAACGCCCCATTAGTGTTCCATGTCAAACCAAGCCGTCCATGTACTTTTTGACAATATGAAATATACAAGATGGCAAGGAACCCTTCTGAGGTTCAATATGTTAGCAGCTGGCTTTGTATACGTGCCTGAAATGAATGGTTCAATATTCCTATATGTTCAAAGTCAAGGTTCCACTTTCTAAAGGAGGTCTAAAAGTATTCATTCCTCTACGCCCGGGAGGAGTCTCGTACAATGTTGTCTCCTCGGCCGAGTGCAACACAAGGATTCTAGCATAAAAACCGGTGATGGCCAAATAGTGTCACTTGGTCATGTGCTGGGGATCTTGATAATAAAATATAATTAGGGGCAATAAACCCATCAAAGAAGCGATATTTAAGAATTTCAGAAAAGCGGATGCTGGATGTCGGAAACTGTTGCAGACCCTGTGCGCCTGGATGTCTGTTTTCTGAAACCCATTTGTAGTTGTTTATAAGATTGTTGATAGAAGAAGCGCGGTCGGAGGGGGCAGTGACGGAGCCAGGATTTTTTTTTGGGGGGGCCAAAATTGAAATTCCATTCAAAGATGACTAATTCATATATATATATATATATATATATATATATATATATATATATATCAACTCTCATAATATAAACTAAAATTGAAAAAATTTAGGGGGGGTCAATTTTATTTTACACACATATTTACATATTATGAATTAAAATTCTCAAAACTTAGGGGGGGCCATGGCCCCCCTCTGCCCCCGTTGGCTCCGTCATTGGAGGGGGCTAAACATCTTCGTGTTCGTGGATGAACGGGTAAAGGCATGAATATGGCCAATCGATCATGATCTGATCACTGGACTGGTAAAAAGGGAATCACACCCGACTGAATTTAGTACTAAAATAAACTAATACTAATAGAGAGACACTGGGAATAGAATATGCACGCACGATCCAAGAAGCCCATGATCCAAGACACCAGTTTCCCAAGTCATTCCTGGGCTACTATAACATGCCCAGTTGCGCTCCTTACGGACCCGAGACATTCCCTGTCAGGGAACCCCCCCCTCAAATCTAAGCTTCCTCCCGCTCGCTCGTGGAACTACCTGCCTATCCAGTTGAGTACCTACTAACAAATAAGCTGGAGAGCACTCTTCATGAGCATATACGTGGATTTTTGTGTACATATTTCATCAACCTATCTCTTTTTTTTTTTTTTGCTTTTTTTTCATGAGCTAGTTTTATTCCAGTTTGTGTTTCTTTTGTACTTCTTTTTCTTTTTGTCGTTATTGGGCTTCATTGACCACGTGTAATTGTTTAAGGGCATAAAAACTGATGTGCTTAGCAAGCAATAAATCCGAATTACTTGAAACCTCCAGCACGTTTCCTCAGCCTTGGATTAGCATTTAGCCCACGCTTGCCAAGAGATTTTAGAAATGAAAATAATTTCATTCCTTGGTAGGAAAGCTTTTCTTTCTCTGTTCAAATTCCAAGGTGAATTTGGCTTTCTATGTTATATAGCTCATGATTTCCCATCGTCATCATCTAGGGCATGAGATCAAATTCAAAATCCCCACTTGATAAGTAAGTTAGCATACTCACCCCGGAAGGAGGCCAAAGCATTAGCAACACTAGAGATTGTTGAGAAATCAACCGACGCAAAAACTTGTAGTAGTAAAAAAACGTAAATTAAGATACACAACACATTGCGGAATCAAGATCCGATTTTAGAAGCAACCAACCACTACCATGTAGGTGGATCCAAAATGAGATAGTAATAGATTGGGTGAATCGAGGCCTTTGCCTCCCAAATCACACTCAGTCCCACCAATGAGAGGCCGCCATGGGTAGCAAACACCGACACCGTGTATTAGCCTACGGGATAGTAACAACCACTACCACTAGGGCTGCTCCAATCGTCCTTCACGCTCCCGGAAACCATGTCATCACACACACATGTACTCATGCCCAATCCTACGTAATACTCAGCTAATTTTTCACATGTTTCCGAAAACAAGCCCTTCATTTCATCAAACCTACGTAACACACACACACATTTAATATAACAAACAACAAGAAATCTGTATCAGATCGGATACTATCATTTACAGGGGGATCTCTCTCTCATCTTGGCTCCAATGCACAAGTGGGAGAGAGACACCGCCACCAATTTTGTTTCTATAGTTGATTCGTGTTAATTAATTGGGAGGAAACTAGCTAACGGATATATGAGCTTCTTCTTCTTGTTGTTGTTCTAGCCTATACACGCATTTCAGAAGAAGCCCATATGTAAATTTGTGATGGAAAGAGGATGGAAACCCAACGTCGAGATATCACCAGCATGTCCAAGATGTGGTTCCTCCAATACCAAATTTTGTTACTACAACAATTATAGCTTGACTCAGCCGAGGTACTTTTGCAAAGGGTGCAGAAGGTATTGGACTAAAGGGGGTTCCCTCCGAAATGTACCCGTTGGGGGCGGCTGTCGAAAGGGCAGAAGGCGTAATAATAGAACGTTTCGCGATGGTGCTACTACTATTGGTATCCCTCTGAGAGCGGCTGTTGCCGGTGATGGGGCGGTGGTTTCTTTAGGCCACATCAATGGGACGACGACTAATCCATTAATATTGTCCGAGTCGTCCACCTCCTCGATGCATGGCTGCACATTCGCGAGAGCTCGGGAGGAGGGCTCAACCGATATTGATCTTGCATTAGTGTATGCAAATTTCTTGAATCAGAAGTCAGCTGGGGCGGGCGCCCATGAGGTTGATGATCAGATTCATGAGGGTGCTGCAGCTGAACCTCATGATCGTCATAGGCTAGAAATTCCCATTTTAATGCCTCCTAATAATATTGCTGCTGTTGGTGTTGGTGGTGGTTCGTCGTTTCATCAGTTTTCGAGTGTTGAGAGCTTACAGATGATGGACTTGATGACTAATAATAATCAATTGTCTCAAGAACCTTTTGCTGAACGTGGGTCTGTTTCTGATCGGTCATCAGATAATCATTTCGGTGCTGGCGATGCATTTTACTTTTCTGGGCTTGATTCAATCGAGAGGCAGCAGGTGGCCACGGATTATGATCATTTAACGAGCTGCGCAACTACTGATACTAGTAATGCTTTGAATCAGATAAACAACAACATGTTGCCACCATTGCCGGGTGAAGAATTAAGTACAGCTCATTCTGAAGGAATGGTATGGTCAGGTTGCTGTGATCAGGAATTGTTGTTTCCCAGCCATAAGTTCCATGGAAATCAATCTTCATCAGGGCTAGTAGAATCCCATGTCGTACAAGATCGTTCAAATGATCAATTGGATGAAAGTCGAAGCCCGTTTAACTTGTCAATCGAATTGTGCAATATTTTCAGGCCTTGAGAAATTAATGCAGGTGTACTCCATTTCTTTTTCTTGCCAAAGGGAAAAAAATTAATACAGCTGTGTATAGGTGCAAAAACGTTTCGAGAAATAAAATGCTATAATTAATGTAACTAAAGTAAACATACTCTTTTTTTTTATTAGCGACGATAACCTGATTCAAAAGAAGTGCTTACTCGTTTTCCCTTTAACTCAAAAGCAACGGTTACCATGGCTATTGCAGAAGGTGAGCAGACACAGTTACAATTGATGTTGGTAGCTGCAGAGTTTCTTAAATGTATCTTCTACTAGAAATTTTTTAGTTAACTATGGAGAATTAGCACTTATTTTGGTTTAGCAAAGAATTTGAACTGTTTGTGCATAGATACTTGCCCGGGAAGCTATACATATAAGTAGATTACCAGCAAGATCGTTCAGCTTTAGGGTTTTCAAGAACTATGGCCTTATATTTGTTATTGACGATGATGAATCTTTAGCTCTCCTTATTTGTTAACTTTAAGGATCGTTCCCAGTTTTTTGGTTAAGCTTGAGCATAAGTTCTGCTAACGACAATTTTCCAGACTGAAGTGCACGAGAGCAATAATACATTACTCCTACAAGTTTTTTGCCAAGTGTCCTGTACACAGCTTGCCTTAGCTTGGTGTGTACTTTTTTGTATCCAACATTTGTCAAGTTCAGAAATGTCTTGTATGTCGCTTTATTCTTGGGTATTAAAAAAAAAATAAAAAGTAATACATGTCAAGGCCTATCTAACAGGTGTCCCTTGAGACTCGTTAAAATAGGATTCATATGTTGGTAATTTGATAAAATAAAGTTAAATAGGGAAAGTATATAATGCAAGGTGGAGTAATAATTATTATTATGTGCATTCACATAATTAATTATGTTAAATGTGTTAGGTACTCATTATAAAAACCCTAAATGTTATATCAATCCTTCTATCAAATCTATACAATTACAATTTTGGAAACAAATATATATTTTGGAAAATGTTCTAAAGAACTTTGCATGATTGTAAACACCATAACACTCTTCAAATCATACTTTAATTAATTTCTTATATTAGTTAATACAACAAAAATTAGAAATTAAAGAAAAAGGAAATTGTTAAGCAATTGACGCACTGCTTTTCTAGGCAGCGGTCATACTGACCTAGTTTTGATTTCTATTGGAGGCTGGGATTGAATAAGTCAGCCGGATATTGATCGTCCTTCAGGAAAATATGGGCAAAGCTGGAGAATACAAAGTACAAACCCAAAAAAGGAAGGATAAACTTATTGTTCAGAACACTAACAAGTTCATATCGTTGTCACATAATATAAATATAAATTTAAAATTTAAATTATGCGTATGTGATATACATCCATAACTATTAATGTATGGTGCATGACATGTTAATCCAAAAAAGAAAGGGGAAATCAGGAGGACCTACATTTTTGCTGCATGCTGCCTAAGGCAAACAATTTTTAGAAGGCAACAGAAAATTAACAGTAACTGGTTTGACAAGAGTAACATAACATTAATCATTCATTAGTACTTGGCAAATGCTTTAGTTATGTGCTAGTATTCCAGAAGTGATCAAAGAATTACTCCCTCCGTCCCACTTTGATAATCCTGTTTTCCTTTTTCATCTGTCCCAAATTGTAGTTCACTTTCCGATTGAAAAATGTAGTTATCTTTTAATTTCTCTAAAATTCCCTTATTCAATGTAAGTTGTTATAGATTGCCAACCTACCCCATTTAATACATTTACATTTAATGTGAAATAATGTTAAATGAGGATTGATTCTTTCTTGACCATCAATTCAAGTTTCTATGAATAATTGATATAAAGTTGTACTCTATTTAATGTAAGGGTATTTTAGAAAAATAGCAATTTAAATTTATTTTTCTAACAAAATTAACTACTTTTCTTAAATTGTACTCCCTCCGTCCCGTTTCGTTAGTTTTGATTTTTTTTTCACACAGATTAAGAAAGTGTAATTAATTTGGTTGGAAACATAAATTTAGATTAATAATTTCCTAAAATACCCTTATGTTAATCACGAAGAGTGCCAATTAATATCAGTTACAGCTAATGGTGCCAATAAATATTAGTTACCGCCAATAGTGCACCCTGATTGTTTCAATTACCGCCAATAGTGCCAATAAATAACAAAGATAGACTTTTCATTTATCTATGTATTGGAAAAGCTCAATGTATTCAATGTAGTGGGTTAGTATTTAATAACAATGTATTAATAACAAGATATTTAATAAGGGTATTTTAAACAATTTGAAAGATTACTACATTCCTTAATAGGAAAGTGGACTACAATTTGGGACAGACGAAAAAGGAAAACAAGACTAACAAAACGGGACGGAGGGAATATGAAAGAAAAACTAGGAATACCAAAATAGGACAGAGGGTTATTTTTTGTTCGTAGTTTCTTGTCCTAGATCATTTCATTGCCGCCTCCAACTAGTTATTATGCTCATTAATCAGGGCAATGTTTTGTTTGGATCAATCGAATAACACAAATTTCCGTGTTAACATGAACCCATGCGAGCCCGTGATCCGAGAAACCACTCCCCCGCAATCATCTCCATTAATAAATCTTCCAGGTCTCCGAGAACGTTCAACAATAATTTGTTTATTTGTGTCTGCTCAAGTAATAGTACTTAAACAGCATTCACGTTCTACTAGACTTAATTAAATGAAGATGTATTATCTTGTGCACTACTGCTACTACTAATACCACACGAATTGCTTTCCTCTGAATATATGAACACTACGCAATACTGCTTCGGAGGGCCGCCAGCTTAAGTGCTGTTTTTCTCATTGATCAATCAGTGGATTCACATGATGATGGATATCAAGGGAGGAAACAAAGGAGAAACATGTATAGGCCAATGACGATCGATATCGAGGGAGGAAACCGGAGATACTAGACGGCTTCGATCTTGATGTGATTTTTCTCAATTGTCCTTATTTTTGGAGGAGAGATCTAATTAGTATCGAGTTAATAAAATTATAGGTAAAGGCCTATGTTAAGGGCATTTGGCATTATGTTCACCCAAAATCTACGGGGGTTGATGATCCATTGCTGAATCCTCGGGTGGAACCAAACCTTTTGAGGCTAGGCTTTGTCGTTGCTAAAAAAGTTGGTTACTTTTATCAACAAGAATGTTGTGTAAATGCATCTTTAAGTGGATAATCACTTTGTTTATTGCCATTAATCATTTGGGTATCTGTTTAAAGTTCATTTAGTCTTGTTAATGAAAAGCTCATATACAAGTGTTTGTTTCAAAATATATGAACTGAGCAAGATAGCATGCATAATTTCCTTCTCCATCTTCCAGTATACATTAAATATTTTGTTACTTCATATTGTTACTCAATGTGCATGAGTTTTTTGATATTCGCTTGAACTATCGTAAAATCTTCTTTAACCACAGGCACCAAACACCTGCGCGATGCGCGGGCATTCCCCTCCTAGTATATATATATATATATATTTTTCTCTTTTTCCCAAGTATAATGGTAGGATTTAAGAAGCAGGACGAGAAAAAAGGAATTTAAATTAAGAACGTCTAATTCTTGAAGTTTGAACAACATAATTGTTTATTTTGTAGCATTACAGTGCTTTAAACGGTTATTACACGAATGCATCAAACAATCTCGTTCCACAAATCTGTACTTAATTCGCAGTATTTCCAAAGCATATATGGCGATTAACCTAACCATTCCAAAAAAGTGTTAGCATTTTTGACGAGCCAAAATGTTCTTTTTATATCCTTCACAGAATGCGGTTTCCATTGCCTTTTCTTTCTTCTAATTAAGCATTTAGCCGTTGTTAATTGAAGGGGGGTAGATCTATGAATCGGACAGACTAGCGGAAATGCTTGAACATTGAACAAGTAAAGAGTACTAAGCTCATGAGAGTCTAGTACAGAGTCATGACTTGATTCATAAATATATATATACATATAAATGGCCAATGCATGACTATTCCAACTTTGGTCAAACGAATCAACAACGGCATGCTACGCTGACACTGATATTCCTCGTTTGCCATTTCTTTTACTCTCCCTTTTTCACCCTTGTGCTTCTTTTGGGCGCCACAAATAGACGTTGGTTGGATAATGAAATATTGAAAATGATAGATAAAGTTGGGTGGAGACTGGAGAGCCGAAATAAGTAAAAGAAGGACGAAATACTTGTGTCATGAAACACGTTCTCTGCTTTATTACCATCCAATTATCACTTTCTTAAAATGCAGATTTTTCTTCTTTTTTGCTATTGTTTTGGCAAGTAGTGCTTAGACTTTACCCTTTTGTTTGCTTCTTTCTTTGGGAATTTTTCACTTAAATCCCGTAGTGGCCACTTCATGATCTTGGATATGAGATGCCCACTTTTTGGTTAAGCGGAAAGGTTAACAAATTAGATGCTCTTTGTCAGAAAAGATGGATGCTTAGCTTTCTAGAGGAGTGATTAGCCAGCCAGGGCTTGGAATATTTAGCCTCCGTAGATGTTGTGTTTTGTCAGAAACCAACCCTAAACAATGTTTCTGGAGTTTGAATAGATACTAGTACTAGCATACTTTTTTTTCCAAAAATGCGGCTGTGAATAAACTGAAAACGTTCGTCTTTCCTTTGTCTTGCCCTTTGATTAATTTGTCTAACTTACTATTAAGCAGTACTTTAAAATTTGTTTTAGGTGGCACATCCAGTCATTCAGTCTGCTGCGGCCTGCGAGTATTTTATGCTGCCCGCTATTTCGGGCTTACCTACAATTAACGCTCTTCTTACTTTTCTTCCTCTACGCTTATAATAAAATACACTCACCCACATGCATGGACGCAAGAATGTTTGATTATTGATCCACCAACCAATCTTCCATCTCATCTTCCGCTGTAATAAACAAAAAACTGCAATGAAGAAGGAAATTTTCTATATGGAATATCAGTCAAGGTGTTGAATATCTCAGGATTGTCATGAAGGAGTAGATTATCAACTTGTTTAGACGAACGGCGCCGCCCTGTGGTACAAGTTCAAAGCCTCATTAGGCTTAACAACTCCTTTCCTCGTTTTCCATCATTTGCTGCAATTGTTAATTCAACACTACAGCTGCATAATTGAGACAACAACTGCGCATGCTACAAGAAAAGATTAATCGTGTAGAAAAGAAATAAGAGGCTGTTATGAATTTACGATGATAACATGAATTCTGCACAAGTATTATTCGCGTCAATTGAAATTTTCGCCACGGTTCAGTATCTACGGCCGTAGAATTTGGCCCTGTGTAATTGTCTAATTACAATTGAATCCTATTATCTACACAAAAATCAGCACTAATCTCTAACAACTAGTTTATCCTCCCAATTAATTAACATGGGTATGAAGGCCGCAAACTGGTGGGAATGCATGGAGAATTATTCCAAGTCCTAGCATGCAATTTAAGGATTTCTCTAGCTCTTTCCTTAGTCTTGCTTCCGCAATCAACTTGAAGCACCAAACACAGCTTAGACACCACCCCCAAACTCAACATTTCTTGAAGAACACTTGTGGTTGCAGAGAATCTAGAAATGGAATGAAGAATCTTCACAGCTCTATCACTTGCCACTTGAGAAACCCTGAGTATCTTTTTCGATATGATAGCCAACCCTGCGCCGTGCTTCAAGAGCTCAGCTCTTCCTTCAGCACATTGGCAGACTTGTTCTAACACTATCAGCATCATTTCTGTCGCCCTTTTCTCCGTAGAATCAAGAAGGAGATCAATCAATACGGGGACAGCGCCAGCTTCGGCGGCCTTGATTCTGTTTCTTCCTCCTGGACACACGTTGATTAGTAGCTTCAATGTTGCCTTTGATGCCTTGCGCGAGATCTGATCGTGCAAGATTTGGATTAGTTCGACGAAAAATTCAGTTTTTAGACTGGTCAACTGCATTGGGTCGACTACTTCGGACATGGATTTCAACAACAGAACTGCATAGGCACGAGATTCGTAGTTCCCACGTTGCATGACACGAACCAAGGAGTCGATGAGTTTTGCATTTCTCTGGAAGAGGGTTTTAAGCCTATCTTCGGATAGTTGCAGATGACAAAGTAGACTTAAGGCTTCATCGCTTGCTTTTGTCGACTCCAACGTATTATGTTCGAATATGCCATGATGATCATCACTAGCTGATGACGCCGGTGTTGGTATTGATACTTCTTCGATGTTGTTGATAATTGAAGCTAAGAAATCGGCTGCTCCTACGGTTTCCATGCATCTTTTGTTGGTCTCGTTGTGGGAAGCAATGGATCTCAATCTTCTCAGACACTTGATTTGCAGCTGTGGGGACTGAGCTTCATTGAGAATCTTCACGAGTTGGGCTTTGCTGATTGGAGCTTTAGGTGTGGGAAACCTTTCGACGCCGTGGGAAGCGTTGACCGTGCACCATGATTGGATTACTCGTCGGAGGGTGATGTTTGGAGTCAATTCTGAATCTGTAAGGACTTGTTTGGTAACCGGACATGTAGTGTTCTTCCCTGAAATTAGCCATTTTTCTATACTCTCGCGATCATATGTTATGCCTGTGGAGACTGTAACGGGGTCTTTCATGATCTGAAGAGAAATGGGGCAGAGAAAAAATGGAGGAACTTCAATTGCGTCCATTAGTAGAGGAAAACAATTGAGAATAGTAGTATTAGCCCGGATGAGGATTAACTAAACTTAGTTCAAGAAGCAAGGACGAATGATTAGTCGATCAGAAGTAGAAGTTCTATATGTTTGATCGAAATTAAGCAGAAAGTTTTGTGGTTGATATAATTGAGTAGTTGATGAATAAGGAGAAGAACTAGAGCAGTGGTGAATTGGTTTGATGGAGTTGGGAGGAGAGAAAAGACTATATATATACGTGTGTGCATTAATGATGTGGGCTGGGGAGAAACTAGAAGGTAGAAAGATGTTCAAAATGCCAAAGTCAAAACACGGAAAACAGGAACCTCATCCTTTCTGGCTTTCTCCTGGCTGGCTTGCTCCTAGAGAGTTGATAGTCAGAGACGAGACTTTTCTAAGGTATTGAAGAGCTCAACAATGACAATTATTTTGCCGAGTCTCTTTGTCTCTTTCGTGTGTGTGTGCGTGTAACATATGTGTGTGGCAGAAGCGTAAGATGGATTGATCATACATCCATCCATATCTTGATTATTAGTATTTTTTTTTTTTGTCAAAAGATTATTAGTATTATTTTGACTTTGTTTCTAACAGCACATGGATTCTCTTTCTGGGCTCCTGCTTGGTATTATTTGGTGGTCATCATCCTCCGAGTTACATGATGGATTGAGACTTGGGACGATTTTGGAAACCTCCCTTGAGGTTTCTTATAATACCACTTAGTACCCTTACGATTTAAAATATATTACCGACTTCCCCTATTATCAACTTCTTGTAACATTATCCATCCATTTCAAAGTATCTGATTGAAATGCTCATCCTAGTAGATAGAGGATTCTTTTTTTTTTTTTTGTTGAAATTGTCCTTTATTGTTCTACTATTTCATAGAATTATAAGTATATTAATTAGATATTGAAAACAAAGACAAAAAGTATGGATTGGAGGCATAAGTTTAATGGCACAAAATCTAGCTACGGAAAGCAAAAGTAACTATCTTTTTAACAGGAGAAAAAAAATTAAATATATATTTGAGATGTTTTCAAGTTACAAAAGGCACGCAATCAGGATTAGGCTGATGTTATTTGTTCACAAAATAGTAAAAAATTTAGGCAGTTCAGGCACGGGTGTTTATTTAGAAATATAATATTGAATCCACGTTTATTTTTAATTCATTTATCCCTCAAGGCACTGAATGAAAAACAACATTTAGTTAGTGTAAAGTTTTTTTTTATGAATTTAAGGAGTTTTATAAAATTGTTTAGATTTTCTTTGTCCGAATCAACAGACTAGAAAAAGACAAAAAAAAAAAAAAAGGATAAAGGGACTTATTTGAAATGTTTGTGCAAGATATTAAGTTCTAATCTGTAAATCTCTTCAAATGATTTTTATCTGTTTTGTAAATTAGTTAAAATTTTTAGTGTTTTATATCCAAATTATGATAAGAAAAAAACTATTAAAGGATCTTTCAACCTTCTTAAAAACCTGTAAGTTTCTATTACAAAACCACATTTATCAAGGTTTTAAATGTTAATAGACTAAATTGCTCTGTCATGAACTACCAACAAACCAAAACAAAACGACAATTTTGGAATGTTAAATTATCTTCATTGTCCCAAAATGAGCTTTTTAATCTTATATTTTGAGATGGGCTCACAAAGTTACAAAAAGAAAAATGTTAACGGAGATCTATAATAATTTTTCAAGTTTAGGGCGCTAAGTGGTATTATCAAAAACCTTACGAGATGTTTTGAGAAATTATCCCTTGACGCTTCCATTATTCCATACATGCATGCATCAGCAAAGGGCGACTAGTCCTAACCACCCCCGCGCCGGCGCCCGCGCCGGCCCCACAACACAACCCCACCGCACAAAAACCCACAAAACACTGCCAAAACAAAAATAAATAGTAAATAAAAAAATGCGAAGGGTGCCGACAAGTACTGGTGGAGCATTGCATTTTTTCTCTTTTATTCACCTCGAACCTTTTAATTTTCTTTCTTATGTTACTACTATTTAAGTATTAAGAACATTTTTGAAATTATGTTCTGAAACCTAATTACTGGAATTTATCATTTTCACTTAAAACATATTAAATGCAATGCTCATCCCCTATCTCGACTTTTTTTCATGTTAATTAAAATAAGCTGGATGAAAGGGTAAAAAAAAGTAAATTAATGCTTCACATTACTTAAAGTAAAAAAAAAAAAATGCGGTCGCAGGTTTAAGTCATAAAGTAAACTCTACGTAGACGAAAGTTGATATGTATTTTGTTTCCTCAAAGTTCAAATGTGTGAGCCTTCGTTTTATTAATTATGTATATATAA
The DNA here is from genome assembly GCF_036785885.1 of Coffea arabica. NCBI lineage: Eukaryota > Viridiplantae > Streptophyta > Magnoliopsida > Gentianales > Rubiaceae > Coffea > Coffea arabica. Next base: position 5,257,050 of record NC_092321.1, on the reverse strand, counting down.
GAAACACACCAATCTATTCCCTTCTGCCCGTTTTCTTGCCTTCTGCGTCAACCGTGCTAGCTACGAGATCCAGTTACTTACAGCGGGAAGGAAAAAAAAACACAGAAAGAGGGAGGGGTGACGTGACGGGGGAGACAAGAACAATTAAGGCTGAGGAGCAACTTGGTCGAAGAGTTGAATTTTGCCAATGGGAACAGTTTTTTTTTGGTAGAAAAATGACTTCGAATTGGTAAAAGCTGCAAGTACTACGTACGTCCCACAGGTACTCAAGACTTAGGTTCCATTTGAATTGTGAGTTTTTCAAAGCTTCTTTTTTGGAAAATAGCATATTTTTTCTATTACTTTTTTACCTCATATATATATATATATATATATACTATCACATCATTATAATATAATTCTTTTTATAAAAAAAAAAAAAAAAAAAGCTCTTAATTATTGACAAATTAAAGAGAAACCAAGGTCAAGAAATTAACTTGCATTTCCTTTAATGCTTGACAATTATAGGTGCAGCAGGAATCAAATTAACGTTACCGGTCGCTACAAGGTCTTTTTGTTTTAGAGAGTCTTTCCAATGCTATAAAACCGAATAATAAAATTCATTTTATGCATGCATTCGATTCCATTGATAAAATGAAGATGCATGAACAAATTTATAATAATGTTAGAGATGGAAATTGGTTGAGAAGTACGTAGCATCATCCGACAAGTACATTTACAATTGGTACTCATACGCACAACTCCATGAATTAATTAATACGCCATTGTTTAAATTATAATTCCTTTTTCTTTTCTTTACAGTTTGAAGTTGACGATTTCGTGTTATACTTAGCGGGTTCGTTTTCGTTTAAATTCAGGGTATCATGCAGATTGTTGTACTGTTGAACTTGAGATCGATTCCAGTTTTTGATCTCTTATTTGTGGATTTGCCCACAAAGTTAACGTTTTTTTGCTTATCAATCCGAGATCATGCGTAAAATCTAAATTATAAACTCTTTATCATCAACAGTTCTACACATAGTATTAGATTTCCTCGCATTGATCGACACAGGTGTTCCTAAAAAAATTAGCATAGGGTAGAGTTTTTCATAGTGTCTTTTTTTTTTTTCCTTTTTCTTGTTAACTGCCCAGGTAGGTAGGCAGGCGATTCCAAATTAAGACAAATCCTGCATAGGGTTTACAGTAATTTAATTAACGTTCAACCGCTTTACACTCAAAAATCATGATTCAATGCTGTTCTATGGAGAATATTGAGAGCTTAATTAAGAGCCCTTCTTTATTTGCTCACCGGACTGAAGCTGCAATTCGGATTCAAAGATTGACAATCGCAAAACACGAATGCTAATCATCATCATCTTCTTCTTTTCTTAATCCGAACTACTTTCGGCACTCATCCTCCTTCAAGATTCCACAAAAATGGCCTTTAATTTCAAAAGATTAGCACCCTTTTTTTTTCCCCATTAATTTCTGGGTCGGTCACGAACTGAGAGAAGCAGGAGCTGCTGACTCATTGTGTCGTTGAACATTGCAAAAAAATGGCAGGTGGAAGTTTTAATTGTTGACCTGCGAAAATGGCTGAAAAATAAGAATTGGTAAGAGCAGTCAAAGCTATTGCAAGTTGACATTGGATTGTGCTACGTTTTAAAAAAGGTTGAAGTCTGGTATAGGTGATGAAGCCATTTATATTACAACTATATTTAAAGTTCAATAGTGTGGAGTTAGTTTGTTTTTTTTTTAAAAAAAAAAAAAAAAAGAATTCTAACGTATATCAAAGAACTGAACTAGAATCATGCAGAGTGTTTCCAGTAACAAGGATTTTCCTTATGAAGCTCAACATTGAAAGTGGATTGGTTCAAAAAAAAAAAAGTGCAAGTTTTAAAAGTGGTTTGGTTTGGTTCACCATTTTAACGTATCGTCAATCCATTGAAATTTGATACGAGTGTTAAAAATGTGGATATTAATTCAAGTATGAGCTCTATTGATGTTTCGAAACACAAGTTGGTAGAGTGATTTTTATTGCTAAATTTGAGTATAATTTAAACTCGAAAACATGTTTTTATATAATAATAAAAAACATGTTTTATATAGACTTTCATTCAATTTATTTCAGTATATATACCGTCGGAAATTGACCTTAAAGATGTTGGTTCCGCCACTGGTATTGGCTACATTATTATGGCCACACACGTTTGTTTTGAAGTTAGGATGGTTGGTTCCGCCACCGGTATTGGCTATTGCGGCCACATGCATTTGTTTTGAAGTCTTGGAAAGACGGCTAGGCCCTAGCTAATGAGTAATGGCGCTGGACAGATGCATATCCTCTTCAAAATTGACTACGTAATTGCTCAACTCAGATACACGCTGGCCGCTGACCCACTGCTGCTAGCTCAATCTGCATTATCGACACGCCGTCCATTCACCAGTAAACTAGTACTACCACTGCAAATTATGGCACGTGCACAATTCCATGATGGTAAACACCACGTGCCAATTACTTTTTCTTATTCTCCAACACAAATTTGCAGGAAAAGAATGGAAAGTTGTTTCACGATTCATGCCCTTAAACGCAAACTGACGTATGTTACAGTCAGACTCAGGGGTGTTCATATGTCGGAAAAAGCCAAAAAATCGGCCGAACCAATCTAAGTTGAATTTCAAAATTCGATGATTTGGACTTCAGTAAGATCAATTTATATCCAAGCTTTTATATTTGGTGAAACAGTTTTGGAATGAATTCTAAAATTGAATTCTCGAATTTCCTATTATTGGCCGAATTCCAAAAGGATTCTCACGTACATGATGTGTTTAATTGAAAATTTTACAGAATTAATAGTCATCTGGCCGAAATCCAGTTACCAAAATCCAGACTTCCAATTAGAAGTTTGGACCTTTCGAATATTGACTTTGGACGGAAAAAAACCAATTTTTTTTTTACTGAATTTCCGATTTTTGGCCGATGAATATCCCTAGCTACAGTGATATGTCTTCGACTTTACCATAATTAACAATATTTTTCTCTAGGTTACTGAATTTACAAAACCGATTTCAGTTGTTTTTTTTTTTTTTTTTACTTTTCTGGTTTAATTAACAATATTCATTTCTTTTCTAAACTCCCAAATAATATCAAATCTTTTCCTCTTTTAGTTTTATCTTCTAATCTTTTATATTATACACTTTATCCTTTTCTTTTTCTTGTTGGCCTTTCGACCTAAAATAATCAAGTAGGTTTATAAAATACAACTCAATTTTAGTTTAATAAACAAAATTAAAAAGATACTCGCGTCAATATCACATTAAAAGATGTAATATTTTATCATGTATGTAACTTGGTATGTTTAAGGATGATGATCGAGTACGAATTTAGCAACAACTGATAAGTACAATAGGGCTAAGGTGCGTAATAGTGACGCTTTTTTTAAGACGACCCTAAACATAAACCAAACTTTGTGTGAAAAGTTAAATAAATAATAACGTTAGGATTCTAAAACTATTATATGTATGGGGACTGATTTGAGTATGAGTTCGATTTCTCCTCCAGAAGTCAACCCCGCTAACCGACGGCACGTTTCGGGCGCCCGTCATTAGTGACAATTTCGTGATTATCAAATTATTAACGATATATGGAACATGAAATTGTCAGTTGCAGCGTAGAATCAAAATGCAAGCACACTATCTATATCTATATGTATTCAGGAAGAGATTTTTAGCAGAAACCCTCTCAATGCCTTCTAAACTTGTCATACTTTTTTCTAGATTTTTGTATTTATTTTAATACATAAAAAAGTAGTGGGTTATAACCTACCTTATCACCAATCAATATTCCCACTATCCCACTATCACCTTATCACCAATCAATGTTCCCACTATCTCACTCCCACTATCCCACTATCTTAACTCATATTTTTGTATTTATTTTAATACATAAAAAAGTAGTGGGTTATAACCCACCTTATCACCAATCAATATTCCCACTATCCCACTATCACCTTATCACCAATCAATATTCCCACTATCTCACTCCCACTATCTTAACTCATCCTACAATTACTCCAACAATTACTCCTACAAATTCTTCTTTTACTGATCGATTTAATTAACTTATCGAGTTAATTCCCTCACCCTCTCTCTCAGTTTCTTATTTGTTTTGGGTTCTCTATTGATTTTGTAAATGTATTGATTTTGTTTCTTTTGTGAGCAGTAGTGGAAGATATTATGTGCAGAGACTCCAGCAGAAATCAACCTTCTTGCGGCCGGCTTAATTTTTCAGGTCAGTCCCCTCTGCCTTTTAAGTATGTTTTGCTTTTGCTTTGTTTTTTGTCATGAATGATATTGTATTGATTTTCTGATCATCCATTATTTCTGAAAATTTTTTACAAAATCTTATGAATGGTTGTTTGCTTATTGTTACACTGTAAAGCAAAGATAAAAAGGTATTGCTTGCTTATATAATTGCGGATGGTATAGGTTCATGATTGAGGGTTCTACTATTTCTAACATAAATTGTATATTATAAAAATTTATTTGTTTGTATTACTGAAATTTTTTTAATTATTTTTTATTGCACATTTATCACATAAAATAGGTGTTACGATAGTTATTTTCATAATTTTATTCCAAAAATGATCGTGCATGAAAAAAAAAGATTTTTTGATAATTAAAAAAAATAATTAAAAATGGTTTATAATTGGAGAAAAACAATCCAGATACTACTAATAACTAAGGCACTATACGCCCATTATTAAAATTGGATTAATTTTTAATTTCGTCAGAAATCCTTTTCGCAAAATTGCATTCTAGCCTTTCTTTTCTTTATCAACAATGACAATTACAACTATGTGATTCATCTATCTAGCAACAGCACAATTCAACTCATGGAATAAATAGTTCATTGCTTAAAATACTTAAACAAAAGGTTAGAGCCAAGTCCTACTTAACACCTGCAAGTAATATATTACAATTAGAAAAAAGAAAATGATTCAAGAGGAGCAAAAAACTCACCAAGCCCCTGACATATGTGCAATCGTCAAAGCACTTTTGAGCATTTAAAACTGCATTCCTTAGTTCAGGTAACCACTTCTCTGTAATTGTTTTCATTTGATTACAATGCAATTCTATTAAATTCTATTGATGTTATTTCTATATTAATTATTGTATTTTTTTGATTAACAGTTCTCATACAATGTATCACTATTTACACATAAAATAAATACATAAACTATTGATTTTTAATTTAATATATATTTTATTTCTAGATCAAAGTAATGAAAAATCTAACTGTCCTCAAGATCGCCAGGCATCCACATCACCAATGATTTTGCGTGATCATGGTAAATATACAACTTCTTATATCGTCATACTCATCTTACATACACATTTTTTGGCTGCACTATCTTGATAAATCAACTATAGATACAATACAATACAATTGTATTGCAATTGTTCGATTACAATACAATTGTATTACATTCTATTGATGCTATTTATAGACAACTTAGCAATTTTATAGATTAGCAATATATTTTATTTTATAGATTACCAATTACTACATGTACCAAAATATTTTTATATAGGGATTACTTCATTAACTATGGGTGCTAATAACAATTCAATTGGTGCGTATTTTTCATTTGATTACAATACAATTGTATTAAATTCTATTGATGCTATTCTATATTAACTATTGTATTTTTTTGTTAACAATTCTCATACAATGATAAAAAAAATTCTCATACAACCGAAAAAAGACGGTTCTTGAATGATATATACATTCTATTATATTTCAAACTATTGTTAAACAGATATTATATTTTAATTTTATTGGTAAAATTTTTTCGCCTTTATTTGTTCACCATTTTATTTTTTTTCCAATAATGTCAGCACCGTGCATAGCACGGGTATTCCCACTAGTTATTTTAGTAATTGGGTATGGTTTCCCAAAGAGAAGTACTCACGATATCTGAAAATGAGCCCTCATTTTTGTTGAATTTATGAAAAGCCCCAAATCTTCCCTTAACATTGTTCCCCCCAAAATCATCTCCTTTCCCCAGTCCTCCATGAGACTAGGGGTGGCAATTTCTGACACGACCCGAAAACACGACACGAACCTAACACGAAATTAATGGGTTTGGGTTGAAGTTTTGGGGGTTCAGGTCAGAATCGGGTCGAACCCGATGAACCCGAAAAGAAAACAGGTCGATTTCGGGTCAACCCGTGGTGACCTGATATGACCCGTTTATAAATTAAAAATGATTTAATAAATATAAAAATTATTTTATCTAACTAAACTAAATCATTCTTTTTTTTCAAAGGCATTAATTACTTAATCCTAAATGAATTTATTTACCTTGTATGAAGTTAGAATTATTATATTTGGACAAATAATATAATTCGTTTTAATTTATTTTATATTTGATTTGGGATAAAACACTTTTACGGTGTTTAATTTATTTTGGATTTGATTTGAAATTATTTATTTAAATTTTTATTACTTGATGATGTAATTAATTTTGTGAGAAATTGATTTTATTAGAATTTACAGTGATAAATTAATAAATTAAAATTAATTTTCGGGTCATTTCGGGTCGACCCGCCAACCCAAAATTTTCGGGTTCGTGTCAGATATACTGACCCGTCACGGGTTGACGGGTCGGGTTCGGGTCAACACATTTTTTGGCGGGTCGGGTCAAGACCCGAATTGCCACCCCTACATGAGACGGATAATTTGAGCTTTTCAGATTCTGGCAGACTTGGTTTTTTTGGGCTGATAGCTGTTGTCGTCCGAAAATATGAAAGAATTAAATGAATTAATAATTCTCAATCACCAAAATCTTCAAAACATAAAGTTGGTCAATATTTTATACTCCCGAGGTGTTTTCATTGCTAATTTTTAGACACTTGCAGTAGAATTTACGAATATTTCAGGTGATGAAGGGTATTAAAAGGAAGGGTTTGTCTACCGACTACCTAATATGCACTTGTTAGAATATATTTCAAGTAATTCATCAATTATATGACATCTATAACTGTGGTTTAGCGTCTATTCCAGTCTTCCTTTCCCTACTTGCAAGTATAAATAATTTAATCAAAGTCAAATCCCATTCTCTTGAAATTTGGTTAATTTTTTATTCTATTTGAATTTTGTGTTCAATTTTGACTAAATATTGAAGTTTAATCTATTGACTAAATTTGAATTTAATCTATTGAAGTTTGTATCAAATTGAACTTAAGTAACTTATTTGTTTGATTAAATATTTTAATAAACAAATCATTCTGACTTTTTTATTAAAAAATAATAATAATACTGGGGTTGTAACTTAAAATTTTAATAAAAATTAAAATATATGCCAGAGTAGATTGTTTTTATATATTTTGTTAATGTAAACAATTGACACTTTTGACATTAATATTGACATTTCCTTTTCTTCTTCTTCTTCTTCTTGTGAAAAACGAAAAGGAAAAAAGTAATGTACGATGGTGCAGTAGGTCTGGCTTCATGGCGGTTGACTTACAAGATTGGGCTTACTGAGAAATAATATTGCAATATTGGACTTGGTGTCTCAATTGGACCGGACTCACCATTCAACTGGTCTACGCCTTCTTTATAAAGAACTGGTCTACAATTGAATTTTAAAAAATTTACTTTTGGGAATTGGAATTCTGAAGGCATGTCCAAGTTTATTTACAAATGGCAAGGACAATAAATATATCAAATGAGGACACGATTCTAGGGTCCCAAAATTGTGAAAGTGACTAAAAAGTAAAAACTGGGGAAGACAAGATTTTATGTGTCAAGGTTCTGAATCCATTATTAATAAAAAATGAAACCTCCTTGTTACAAGTTTCGAATTTTAAAGTGCCAATTTGCAGATGGTGACTCCATTTCCAATATTCGCGAGTGTAAGCACGCCTAGCCATTCTATCACCAGCCGCTTCAACCTAATATGTCGACCCTCGTGGTAAGGTGTAGCATAATTGGAGCTCCTATAAAGCAAATTGATGTTTAACCTACTCTATTTTTAACCGCCTTGATTTTAGAGAATTAAACTGGCTATACAACCATGCAAATTGCAAAGTTGGAGTATGGTTTCCTTGAAAGTAGCAACAGGCTAATTTGATCACCTGGGATGTTCAATGCCACTTTTCCTGTGACAACTCAGCGTTACTTTTATATTTATGTTAAGTGTCTCGTTTATTTAATTTGCTATGTGTTGTTTATTTAAGTTTTTTTTTTACCGTAACGTGATAATTGGGATTGGTACTAAGTTCAATACCAAATAGTGACTCAAAGGATTCCAACTGAATTTAACCATTACTAACCATAGCGTAAGCTAGAGAGGGATATACATTCAGCTGCACTATTGGCTCAAAAGCATTACTATTAAGTTGCTGTTCTTGTTTGATTATTTTACCTCTATCTTTAGATTTTGAGAAAATTTTTGAATAATTACTTTTTTTCATTTTGAAAAGTTTTATTCTTACAAGTAACAGTTTTCAAAAGAGCGGAAAAAAACCCTAATGAATTGAGCAAGGGTTTTTTTTTTGGACAAAAAAAGCCAAAAATAAAGGTTGATTTGATATAAATGTGTCCTCGATCTCTCCATTTAAAAGCAATTGGTTGTTAGCTAACCAGCAAGGACTCAAGGAATCGAATTTCAGCTCAAGTTTGTCGTCATTACCAATCGATTTAGTGTCCTCAGTAAAGTTCTACGAGAACTTGCCAAAGGTGTAAGTGAGATAAATTAGCATGACTAACAGTTGATTGAGAGCAAAGAGATTTAAAAGGGTATAAGTAAGATTTCATTCTTTGCTTAATTGGAGTAAAAACAAAAGATTGCCGATTAACAACATCTCTAATATGGGTAGCTTCTCGCGAACCTGCAAAAAGATGCAGCTCTAGTGCATGAGCTCATTTAAACTTCCGGTTGAAGTAGAGTTATTCCCAGCTGTAAGTAACTCTGAGGAGCCAATGCTATTAAATTTGGACGGGATAATGATTCGGTTAAACTATTGGATCAGCGATCAACTGATCGGATCGATCGGATAGTTCTCAAAAATTCACTAACGTCAGCATGATGTTATAATTATTTTATATTTTATAACTTTCAAAAATATTAAAATTAAATTATTGGTTATATTTGGCCAATCATGAAAAATGTTTTAAAAATATTAGACTTGCAATCAAATATACATCTAATGATTATATATAAAAATGTAAGTTCAAGGTTAAAATATGTCAATTCTCCAAAATTACTTGAAAAGAGGCTCCGTTTGGATTAGTTGTTTTTTGAGATATTTTTGAAATATTTTACTGTAGTAGTGTTTGTGAAAAACTTTTATTATAGATTTTTTTGGTGATTTTTTGGAGGGATTTTTGAAATATATTTTGAGGTACTTTTTAAAATTAAAATAATTTTAAGATACTTTTTAAAAATTAAACTACCACCCATAAGTCCATAACCACCACCAACACTACCCCCACCCCCACCCACCATCGCCACCACCCCTCCCTCCTCCTCCTCCTCTCATTCCCTCTTTCTCCTCCCTGCTACCCATCGGCCCTCCCTCTCCCCCTTGATCTGGTCATAGCCAAATTGCGACCAAAAGATTGCGACCTTCTAGGGTTGGAGGGCAAGGAAAGGAGAGGAGGAAGAGGGAAGGGGAAGAAAGGGAGGAAGGGGGGAGAAAGAAGGATGGAGGGGGTGGTGGCATTGGTTGGTGGGGATAAGGGAGGGGTAAGTGGCAATTGTGGGTAGGGATGGGGAGGGGTAGTGGCGGTAATGGGTGGGGATGGTAGCGATGGTGGTGGATGGTGGTGATAGCTAGGTAGAAAATGTTATAGAATTTATTTTAAATTTTTTTTTTGTGTATACTTGTGAGTTATTTTTGATATATTATATGGGTAAGATATTTTTTAAATTATTTTTGTTTGTATATTACTGTAACATTGTATTTGAAAAACTTGTTTTTGAAAAATAGGTCAATCCAAACAGAGCTTAAATTAAAACAAATTAATGCAAATTAGAATCACTGATACTAAATTAATGAGATTATAGGAATGAAAACATCTTGATTTAGAGATCATTTAGAAAAACAAGTGATTTTGATATTTACACTAAATAGGTGACATTTTCTTATTTCGATTAATAAATGAAAGTGTTAAAATTTAGGTAAGCCAAATTATGTTTGGGAAAAAAAAAAGAAAAATTTGAGAATCGAATCAATCAATCGAATTCGGTCACTAATTTAGCTGGTTTTTAATGATTTTGACTGATTTTTGACCAAAACGATTTTATACTACAAACTAATTCGAAAAGAAAATCGGTTCATGATTAGACCCGTCGATCCATCCGGATCTAACAAGACTGTGAGTAGCATATCCACTACGGGAGAATCACCTGCCATCTAGCTATAACTAAAGATCCATGATCATGAGACCCCAAAACCAATTGCTTCGGAGATGTTCCACCGTTAACGCTTGACTGTTCAAGCTTTCAGTTACCCATTTCGATGCCCCTCCGCCACCCCCCTCCCCTTTCACCACCCATAAAACCCCAACCCCAACCCAAAAAAAAATTCAGTAGTGTATATTATTGCTCGTGCTGAATTTTTCGGCTATATTGTGGAGGATAAAAACTTGGAGGAAACAAAATACTATCAAGCAAAGAATTGATACTTTTCAAGGCTTGCTCTAACTACAACTTGTACAGTTCACTGTTTCAGTCAAACAAGCCATGTAGTGTAGTACTCTACAATTTTATTTTTTTTTGGGGTAATATGATGTATACATATGTTGCGTGCTTGATTCAATATACTCATTAACTTAATATATTCTTGGCTGGTATACTTAACAACTTAAAGATGTAACTAATGTGAATTACAAAGTTAATCGACTTATCTTGTCACTGGTGAGGTTAGGAACATCTATGCAAGGAGAGTCCTTCCACACATTAGAGTGGGTTCTTAGGATCTCTCTTGCCTTATCCTTGAGGTGCGATTCACAATCGGCTTGAATCACCATGCACAGCTTTGCTACAGCTCCAACTCTCAACATCTCCTGAACTACCCCAACGGTACCCGAGAATTTTGAAATCAACGAGAGAATGAGCATGGCTCGGCTGTCCGCTGCCGGCGAAACCTTGAGAATCCTCTTTGTCACTATGGCCACACCCGCAGCGTGGCTGAGAAACTGTGCTCTCCCATCCGCGCACGAACACAGGTGATATAATATTCCAAAAATAAGCTCAGTGGTTTTCTGTTCTGCTGAACTAAACTCGAGCTCGATTAATTCAGACACTGCTCCGGCTTCCACCATCATTATGCGGTTTCTTCCCGACGGACAAGAGTCCAACATGACTTGCAGAGCAGCATTAATTCCTTGTTGAGAGTTGCTTTCCTTTATGTAGCGTATAATTCTATTGAAAAAATCCGGCTTTAGCCTCCCCAAAGTAGATGAATTTGCCGTTTGAACCAACATTTTGAGCGCAGATATTGCATGCGTTTTGATGGTCAAAGAGTGATCCAAATGATCAAGATCACAAACTAAGACCCACGTAAGTGCATCGATGATTTCATCATTTTCGATCAGGACTAACTTTGCTTGATTCAGTGAAGAGCGTATAAGGAAGAAAATACTAAGAGCTTCAGCTAAACCTGTTGTTACTTCTTTTCGGTGGCATGCCACGACAAAAGATGTGACGGGTTTAGTTACCCCAGCTTCCACCATTTGCTTTCTATTGCTTTCGTTCTCCCTTGCCAGTGCTTCAAGTTTCTGCAGCGCCTCCAGTTGAGTTTGGAAGCCAAAGGCCTCTGATGAGGTTGGCGAAATGAAACTTGCTCATAGGAGGCTTCGGGGTGGGGACCTGATCCATATCAGGGGCGGAGTTGGCAGTGCACCAGGCCCGAATCAAGCGGCGGAGGGTGTTGTTTGGGGTTAATTCGGAGTCTCTGGGCAAAGGCTGCTTGCTGACCGGGCATGTGGCGTTGTGCCTCTTCAACAACCATTGCTCAATGCTTTCCCGATCATAGGTGATCCCGGTTACGGCTGTCACCGGATCTTTCATTATGTGAAGTGAAATTGGACAGATGAAGTACTCTGGGATTTCAACGTCATCCATCAATGATTCCTTACACCAAATACACGAGTGATCAAGTGTTTTCCAGTTCTCTAGTGGTCAAGAAACTAGACTATATATATATGTGTGTGTGTCTACATATAATAGTAGTCGTAGTAGGAAATAATCTGATCAAGACAAATTTAGCGGTGCAGACGTTCATGTGGCATGTAATACTAGGCTACGTACTGATGCAGAAGAAGAATACAGAGAAAGAGGAGGAAGACTAAGAAATAGTCTCAAAAATGGTAGGGGTGTGGAACGAATGTGGATGGATAAAATAAGGTTATCTTTTCCCCTTAAAATTTCGGTGGTAAGAGAATGCGGCTAATTTATTAACATATATTTATTTGCGTGTAAGATGAGGTGAGACTGAGAGTGAGTGCAAGTATTATTCAAGAGAGCAATGAGAATTTCTGGATGCGGTCGAAGAGTGGACTAATACTACTAAAGGAGGCAGGTCGTCTCTGGAGCACACTAGTACGCCCTAGTCCCTACCACGCTCTTTTATCTTAACAAAAAATCTGGTAGGTCGTCTATTCTCACGGGGGGCATCCTCCGGTCAAAGTCCTCTATTCTCGAATTTTTAGCCAAATGGAGTAATGAAGGACTAGGACTTTCCATCCTAAACTGCTATTGGCTGATGTTCAACAGTCAACAACACACTCCAGACCATACATCTATCTCTTCAATTCGTAAGATAACTACTGTTGTATGTTATTCTTCTGCCAATAATATTAATGTGTACATAGTACACGCATTAACCTTTATGCATTTGGGACCCTAATAATTGGTGCTTTGTTATGTATTGAAAAGACTTAAACTCCTTTGCCAAACAGGCAGCGAACTAGGCCTGACTAGTTACACATAGAGTTAGGCTCCAACGTTCCAAGGATATAATTGTTGAATCTTCTGTGTCTTTCTGATCCAGTTCTGATCATCTTTCCAATGACTAGAGTAAGATCATTAAATTGTGTTTTAGAGAGTAGTAGCAAGTAAGTAGAGCAAGGGAACCTTTTCTTAATTCACCACAAAAAAAAAAAAAATCAACTGGTGTATATTGATTAGTGGTGGGCTTTTCTTATTTTTCTTGTGTCATCATTGAAGTTTGTAGACAAAGAAAAAGATCCCATCTCTTCCTTGAGAATTCAGTCACGTAAAGATTAACTGTCCCTGGACACCCTCCTATAGTTGAATGGCGGCCTTTGGGAGTTTAAGTGATCTTCCCAATCTTTCTGTCGATTTCTTTGAATTCTAGACTCGTTCAATTCTGCATCCATCTGTTCTCGTAACTTGGTCACATGAGTTCGCTATTTACTATACAACCGAGGAAAGCCCTCTCATTGTCTTAATAAAGCACTCTAATCTCAGCTTTGGTCTGGGTATTCTACATCACAAAGTATTAGAAAAAAAAAAACAGAGAATTACTTCGGCCTTTCTGATCGTTTAATTTTATTTAGCCCAGTGCAGGGGGGGAAAAATCGAAGAGGGAGGTTAAAAACAGAGAGAAAAAATATTCATGTGTGGGTCTTCTGTCCTCCAGCAGCCCGATCGAGTTTCTTGACTTCTAATCGTTTTTTTTTTTTTTTTTTCCCTCTCTACTGTTCTCTATCCTCACCCCTTTCACCAATCCGTAATGAAGCAATTAATGAGAAAGACTAATAGCTGTATCGCACAGCTTCCCTGCTCCTTAAATCTCATTCCTCTTCTGTTTAAAAATAAGGATAATTGTACAGGAAAATTATTACTTTTACTGCTAATGAAAGTAGTTGAGATCGATATTGCTCATCTGGACGAAATATTATGTCCTGTTTGGGCTTCTAAAACAACGTTAATTATTTTCTCCAGAAAGCCAAAGGTACCCTTCGAACTCCAAAAATGGGATTCTATACATAATCTAAATCCATATACTCCCTCCGTCCCACTTTGATAGTTTTGGTTCTTTTTTCACACAGTTTAAGAAAAAGTAGTTAACTTTGTTGGAACAATAAATTTAGGTAGCTATTTTCCTAAAATACCCTTACATTAATTAGAGTACAATTTTATGGGAACTTGACTTGATGGTAAAAAAAGAATAAACTCTCATTAAATGGGGTAGGTTTATAGTAACAACAACTTACATTGAATAAGGGTATTTTAGAAAAATTAAAATACAACTACATTCTTCAATTGGAAAGTTGACTACAATTTGGGACAGACGAAAAAGAAAAATATGACTATTAAAGTGGGACGGAGGGAGTATAAAACTAGAAGGATATTTGGAATTTGAAAACGAGTAAATTTCTATCTGTATTAGCGCCCATATGATTTGATATTTAAAAATCAGTTTGGGCGAGGGGGATTCGTAGCAAGTGATAGTCCAGGTTTTGGACAAAAAAAAAAGGGGATTCGTATGAAAATGCAAAAGCAGAACCAGTTAAGAAGGAAATGATTTTGCATGGCCATGGCGTGTATCATAGTCCAATCAGTAGAAAATCTTAGGCCACATTAATGATTTAATTTTGTCCGTCCTTAAGCCAGTCAAATATCCAAGTCAACGGTCCAAGTGAATTGCTTGACGTTCACAGTGGTATCATTTTTCAAAATTTCACAGTTCTTGAAAGGTCGCGGCGGTATCAAGCTACGAATAACAATCTCTCATAGCTGAAAATTTTTCAGTTCTTGAAAAATCTAAAATTTTTCCAATTTCAGGGCAGGAACGATTCCAGTGAAAATATTTTTTTCAGCAAGTGAGATGTGAACGGAACAATCTGTTGATATAAAGATTGATATCTCATAGCTGAAATTTTAATTGGGTCGGGTCACTTGCGTTAATTTTAAGTTGTGAAATTTGCCTCTAATTTTTTTTAAACACATCGTATGTGTGTGTATATATATATATATATATATATTGAAATATAATCTTGTATCTGAAAACTCAGATACTGTGTTAGCACGAAAAATTATGCAGTGCAAAATAATTAATTTTGTAGACCAATCACAAGATATTGCGTTAGCACGAAAAATATAATTTTTTTTTTTTTTTTGATAGTTGTGACTAGATTGGTAGGCCAAACTCAAGAATAACAACAAAGGCAACCAAGAAACACGAGTGGGCTGCCCCCACGTGAATGGGCTGGTGGTTGGCGCCTCTTCTTCGGGACCGTCAGGTCCTGGGGTCGAACCGCCGCAGCAACATCAGTTCCGCCGTGCATCTAACGTGCTAGGTCTGATTGGGGCGTCGGGCTGGGCCGGAGTGGGATTAGTCGGGCCGCCTTTACGGAATTGACCCGGACACCCACTTCGTCGACAAAAAAAAAAAGAAACACGAGTGGGCTGGTACGGGAGGCAATCAAGCCTTTAATCAATCACATAGTCCAAACTGCAAACTTGCGGTCCGGACTTCAAATCCTTAAATATGCCAATAAAATTATAAAATCTATTTCAAATTTCATACCTGAATACAGTCCAACTTTATTTTTCTAAACTAACTTTCATATGAATTCTAATTTAGCTATTGAATAATAAATTCAATTATAAAACTACTACTAAATTTCTAAATAACTTGATTTAGTTGTTCCAACATATTGAGAGGATCCAAACTGCCTTCAAACGGGCCGAGTAGTATTTCTATTTAATGAATGAAATATGTTTTTCTTTTCTGGCTACGTACAAAAGTAAAATGGAGGTATTGCATGATTGAGAAACGAGATGAAGTTTTCTGTATATGCTAACTTTTTTGTTCTTATAAAAAAGAACAAGAAACAACATAAATGATACTCCCTTTTGTTACGTCAAAAAACAAAAACGAACTCCATTCCAGTGGCTGGAGGATCATGCAGGACACCAGTCATCAAAATGCACAGTATAACAGAAAAAATGTAATACCAAAAAGCATAACTCTAGGGATACACAAGCAACGAATCCATTAGATGTAAAACGACATTTTCTACTCTTGTTCTGCAAAAGCATCCCGCGAGACGAATGGCTTAATCTCGCAGTCGGTTTGACTGTTTGTCCTATACTCGTAGGGTAACGACGAAAACGCGTAAGGGAAGAAGTATGACCAACTGCAATCGTAATTGGAGTCAACCATTCAATTCCGCGGTGGATTAATTTTTAATATATTGATAATTTAATAATTTTTTTTCTATTAACACTTTTAGATGTATGTCGTATGTGCATGAGAATTTCATATTTGAATTCATATTATATAATATGATGCATATTTGTTAATACAAAAAAGAATTATATATTGAGTAATAGTGTATAAAAAAATTATCCTTACATGATTTGACATAGAATATACTCTCACGGATGAATGATCGAACAAATTGCTTCTAGCAACGTCACTTTGCAAAGCTTGAAAAATGATTGTACTTACTTTTTTACTTTCCTGTTTTCATACTTTGGTCATACCCAATAGCAGTGTATTTCGTATGGAAAATGGGAGCATGATCACACTTAGGTTCTACGTCTACCCCTAGGGGTGCAGGGTCTGAAAATATTTTGTACGGGAATTAATAGTCAACTGCGTTCGTCAATTGGAAACTTACTTCTGCGAGGAATTTATATATTAGGGTCTGTTTAATTAGTTTAATATAAAATATTTTTATATTTTCACACGATTTCTAGTGGTAAGCTATAACTTTAAAAGTCACAAACATGTATATGACTCTACTTCTATCATTTGCGATTTTAAATTGTCGAGAAAGTTCTCACATATTAGGTTGGAAATAGCTAAAATTTAGAGATGAGGAGATCGAATTACGATGGATTTTAGAAAATTAGCGACTAGAAGTGACATGTTATTTTTAGAGTTACGTCCGCTATCACATTATTTTTATTACATATATATGTATATTACAATTTCACCACGGAAAGACACGGAACATGTCACGTGTAGAGGAGGCAAACTAGATTCGATTTCAATACAATCCGTTGGCCCAATTAGTTTTCGAATAGGCAACAATCTTCTTTTAGACCAACTCAAAATCTTCTAAAAATTGGGCCTAAGGTCCACTACTTGCTCACAAACAATCTTCTTCAAAATGGGCCTAAGGCCCACTGCTTGCTCAGTTTGGAGACATGAGCTAAGGGTAAGAAGAGCTAGACTATGGAAGACAGGTAAAGGAGAGAGAAACTCGTTCTGTCGTGCAGCTGCAGAGGATGGGAAGGTATGCTGTCCGTGTCTTCATGTTAATCCTCATCCAAACTTCTTCTTCTAAACTGCTTGTAGTATTATACTTTCTATGCAGTTATTTTGTAATTTTGAAGTAATTCAAGATATGCTGGCCCCTTTCATTCTTTACAACGACGAACTTAGCCCTGGGGCTGTTTTTTTTTTTTGTTTTTTTTTTATGGGGGGGGGGGGTGTTCAAATGTTGCTTCAGTTCCCGTTTGCCCTCTTGTTCAATTTGTCTTGATTTTATTTAGTGGACTTCTTTCACTAGTGTTTCATCCCCCATTATGTGTTCTATTTTTTACTTTTGCGGGTTTTATGTAATAGGAAAACTCAATCTTCGTTAGATACTACCTCGTATGATTCGTTAAAGAATACCTGACCAAACAAAAAAAAAAAAGGGAAATGCTTGGTCTTTTTTTCTTTATTCCCTTTTCCCCCTTTTACTTTCTCCTCTTTTTGGCTTAAATTTTAGCAGTCATACTTGGGGAGTAGTCCTTATGTACAGAATCTACCTGGAATTTTGTTCGTAGTTCCTAGTTATATGTTTTCAACTTCGTTTTGTGGGACTACTGCCTGATAATTATATGAACATTTTTTTTGGTTTAATGTGGCCGTTCTGTAATTCAGAAACAGCTTACCTTTCGGCATACTAGTTTTCATTCAATTTAGCCTTGAGTTCCAAAAATTGTAGTTACATTTCTTTCTGGTCATAATTTTCAGCATTGCAGAATTTACCACCTTAAAAACCTTCAAATAGACATCTAGTTTCATGTTCCTTTTTTCTTCGGTAGAAAATCTTCTCAGTGGCATTTGATTTATGGTAAAGCATATTAATTAGTGTGGATAAATTTGCTACATTTTGTTATATTGGTTTGTGCGATCCTAAGTTGGTATAAAGAAATCACTTTACTTATTCTTATCTTGGACATCATAATTGACTTTTTCAGTATAGTATAATGACAAACTAATTCTTCCTTCTCATTATTAATCAATTCATTTTGTCTGGTTTTGTGGGATTTTAGCATGTGTGAACAAGCTTATGGTCTTTTGGTATTCTTTCTTGGTGGCCAATTGAGGAGGTGTGCCATAGGATCTTTTATGCTGTATTCTTTTTAGTCATTTTTTCTTTAAATTGTTTGTCATGAATCAATAGAGCATGTATCATATTCTTAAACTGAGGATTTTGTGTCATGTTGTTAATCATCAGGTAAAACATTGGTACGGCATTTTCGCCTCCGGTCTCGTTGGGGTGTAGAAGAGGAGATTTATTGAATGAGTGATTGCATGTGCTGATGGTTAATCTTGGTGCAGCAATAAGGGTGCCCATGGGGGTTTAGTAGTTGAACAAACCCGAAGTAGCTTCTCCACATTTGCTGGTACAACTGTGTATTCTAAAGATTTTGACTTCACAATCTGCGGTTATTATACTCTTGAATTTATTTTAATATTTATCTCTAATGATGCTATCAAGCTTATATCATATTGCATAATTCATCTTCTAAAAACAGGTGCTATCATATGTTCAATCTTGACCAGCATTCATGAGTACCTAATGGAGTCACCGGTAAGTTACTTTGTTGCCTAAAGATTTTTGGGTCATATAGGTTACATTATCATTTTAAGCATTTGGGCAAACAAAAGGTTTTTTTCCCTCATTTTTTCTTGGGAACTATTTACAATGGATAAGCTGTTATTGAATTTCTGTAAATCTGACATTCTAAAAATTCATTTTTTGGTTCAAATCATCATTTCTTATTTAGTTCGTCTTCGTTGGGATGCCAAGTTGAAGTTCGAAATTCTACTACTTTAATGTTCTTTCTTTGCTCTTGTTGTCTCAGCACAATAAATCAAATTCCCCACATGAGATTGGTGATCGCTTAACGAGTGATGTTGTCGTAAGGCTTAGGACAGAAGAAGGTCGGGACGATTGGGTATATTGTCATTCAGAGATCTTAGTTGACAAGAGCAAGTATTTTGCTGACCGATTATCTGACAATTGGCCAACATGCCAGATTCTTGACTCACGCAACTGCGTTGAGGTATATTGTGAAGAATCTGACTTTGACTACCATGTCAATGCCCTCCGACTCTTCTATGTCAGGAGAGATGGTTCATTAAGCGACATGTGGAATGGCGTAAGAAATGCTATAGGCATACTGCAAGTGGCCGTGAACCTGGGGTGCCCGCAAATCATTACGGCATGTGTTGAATATTTGGAAGCTGTCCCATGGGAAGAATCAGAGGAGGAGGAGATTTTGAAAATCATACCTGGCATGGGATCACAAGTGGAACCAATTCTTGCCCGACTCCAGCCAGTCAATCACACTTCTATAGTCAAGATTTTTCTCTCTACTCTTCAAATTGCCACCTCATCACCCCCTTCACAAATGAATGATCTGAAAACCTCGGCTCAGGAACAGCTCGAGTACATGCTAACTGAGGATGATGATGCTCCTTTATTACCAGCTGATGAGGGGATAAAGTTTGAGGTACTACAATGTGTCAAGAGAATGTTCAAGAAATTTAGGTATCTTGTAGAGTCTTTGTATTGTGGTCGCCAAGATTCAGTGTCCAAGACAGGTGAAATTCAGTTTTTCCATTCATGTTTGATAGACTTGTCATGGGCTTACCAAATATTGGCCAAGCTGGAATGTGTCAAGGATTTTGTTTGCTGCTGGATGGAACTGTCAGAAAGTATCATCAATGTTCTTAATTTAGCAATTCCATTGATGGAGACAAAGTTAAAGGTTCTTGAAGTAACAGCAAAAGTTATAGAAGCCATAGGGTATGGCACTGTTGTCTTGCCTGCTACAAAACGCTTTCACATGGTGAAGGTTTGGCTTCCATTTGCTAGGGTTGTGAAATCATTGATGGATACTATCAGTGGGGATGATGAGAATGATCTGGCAATAAAAATTGATGGTGAGCTCTGGCAGTCGTTGGAATCAGCTTTTGTTTCACTAATTCTTACATTGCCATCTAGTGATCAGGCAGAGATTTTGACGGAATGGTTGGCTTGTAAACATATTCAGTATCCTGACCTGACTGAGGCATTTGAAGTGTGGTGTTACAGGTCCAAGGTTGCCAAGCGAAGGCTGGCATTGCTTGGTGGAAAAAATGGTTTGACTAACATAGAATAATAACATATCTTACTTAAATTTTGGTTTTATTTTGTGATAGTTTTAGTAGGCCATTCAAATAGAAAACAAGAGAATTTCTTTAATGCCTGAACCAGAGTGCGACTTGAAAGCTAAAACATATTCAGATTGGAGTAAAGAATGGTCGATGGTTCAATTTTTTGAAAATCCTGTCTAATTCATCTCTTGCGCCAAACAACTAATTACAACTTGGTAATTTATCTCTTCCAGGCATTGCTATAACATGATCTAGTCAGATGCATTCCAGCTATTCTGTTCCTGTCTTCTGAGTTACGATTATTGTGAAAGAATTATCTGTTCTGATATATCTTCTGATGTATCTGGCTTTAGTTCCTGATGTGGTATGTGCTTTGCCAAGAATAATGCCTTAAAACGCTTGTTTTCAGGTGGTTTGTCTCTTTTGAACTTACTGCTTACTTTGATCACTGATGTATTCTTTTCGTTTTCTTTAAAGAAAGATGATGTATTTTTTCGCTTTGGAATGTAGTTAATGGTAAAAATTTATAGCAGCAAATTTCAGATTGTCAGCTATTTACTCTGTTCGCCATATCCTTTTGTTTTTTTTGGACTTGAAAAATGCGTCATTCATTCAAACTAAATCTGCAGAATACAGCATTGAATGGGGAAGTTAACAAACCAAACTCTACTTGTCGCAAAGGACAATGACAGTTTTGACAGAATATGTGCTTGAACATTGTTAACTCTTTTAGCATGATCGACTCTTTAACAATATCAAACTCATTCAACATGATTCTGATGCCATGAATAAGGTTGCCAATCAAGGGCAAATCAGGCTCATTGTTGTTTATCTTCTGAACAATAGATAAAGCATCCCCTTCCAATTCAAAGTGAGTGATTCTATACTTCATGGTGATCTGCAAAGCTCTGAGAAAAGCTATACATTCCACTTGTTCAGCACTAAAGCCTCCTATGATTCTTTCAGCCATTGTGGCTTCAACCTGACCCAAGTGGTTTCTTACAGTCAGTCCTACAGCAGCTTTGTCTTCAGAAAAAGCCCCATCAACATTTATTTTTAAAAGGTGCTCCTCAGGTGTTCTCCATATACTCCTTTCTACAATTCTACTCTTTTCATTTTTGGGGTGCAAGTTCCTGTACTGTTGTAAAAAGGCCATAGCATATTCACTTAGTTGCGATGCATCTCTGTCTTTACCTTCAAAAATCCTCTGATTCCTGCACTTCCAAGTCATCCACATAGTTGTTGCTATAAGTTCTGCCGCAAGTTTGCCTTCTGCCTGCATTTAGCAATCAAACCAGTCTTTGAAGTTTGAAGCAGTGATCTATCATAAATTCTGATGAACTCCTGAGTTCCTCCAAACTTCCTGTGCATAGTCACGAGCAAAGAAAGCATGCTTAGCAGCAGTTATGTATTTCACCTTCTTACAAGGCTCGACATGGGATTTTTCATTTTTTTCTGTGACATTCAGTAATAGACACAGAATTTCAGCTTTCAGCATATCAAGATTAACAATCTTTCTGCTTTCAAACCCCCAACACCACCAGCCCCCCCACCCTTCCCCTTCTTTCCCCCACCTCCCTTCAGGAACCTCAATGTCATTTTGTAGCCTAGGATTACAAGATTATTGGTTTTCCCCATTTTGTCAAAAAAAAAAACAAAAAAGGACTGTGTAGCCTGTGAATACGTAGATATTGCCTCATTAGGTACCTAATGTTAAGTCCATTTCAGGAACAAATGAACATCCCAATTTTATTTTTTTTTTCTTGATGGAAGTTTGCACATTCATTTTTTCTTTTTCAGATGTTTTTCCTTCAAATCGTAGATCTGCTTTAAGAGGATAACTTTAGGAGGAGAGGCGTGCGAAGAAGGGGTCTTTCGATGCTTTGCACCAGACCAGAGGGTAAATGCCAAAGGAGACACTATCACCGTCGGTAGGGTCACATCGACCCGTAGCTTCCAAAGCAGTGAATGGCTTGTCCGGGATAAGGTCTAAATGTAAAGTGGTCCTATGCCATCAAAAACTTTTTTGACATCAAACTTTAAAAGCTAGTGCAGTCTTCTACTCAGGCAAGCAATGTTCTAAACAAACATCAATTTCAGCTGCAAATTATTATCGGATGTAGTTCATAAGCAGAGGTAATTGCCACTTTTGGCACATTACCTTTTCAATTGATGGATGATCGTGCAACAAGAAATCAGGTTCTCCTCCCATTTGACTATTGTCCTCGTGCTTCTTTTTTGCGACCTACCGAGTTTTCCTTTTCTTTTAGAAACAGATTATTCCTATGCAGACACATTATCCGCTAAAGTTTGTCATCTTTGGAAAAGATTTGCGCAGCTGATATTGGATTATCCTGGATCCTTTATGTTATTTTGTCTCGAAATAGAAAAAAAACATTAGAAAATGTGATGGCTGATTTATATGTGCTGTGAGGGAGAGGCCGCCGATCAGTTCACACTTCAGTCGGAGCAGTTTTCATGGTCTCAAAGATATGCAAGTCAATTTTCCTGCAGAACCCACTCTCTAATTGTCTACATTTTCGCTACTCCTGTATAGGCCTTCGTGACTTGAAACGATCAAAGAATCATGCAGGGCTGTTTCATGTAGTTAGAAAGTCAGGAGTTAGAATTCTTCTTTCTTGTGTCCGACAATGTGTGAATTGTATTCTTACATCAATTCGACAAGTAGATAGAATGGTGCCAGAATGTCTAATAAATTCTTCCGCAAAACCTGTTAAGCGGTTAATTGTATACCCAGTCAATGTCACCAAACAAATTCGTAATTGAGACAAGTATGAAAAGGAGACAGCATTTATAATGTGTAGTGTTTATTTTCTATACCACCCAAAAATAACTAGTCTCCATTACACTATTACAGTCGTTCTATTTTATCTGAAGCAACAAAATTAATATACAATCCTCAGCCATATCTACTAAATAAAGCCTAAACTATCTAAATATATCAAAAAGTCGAACCTGCAAGTATAGACCTGTACTATGAGGAAATATTGATGTTCTTTACACTACTATGGCATCCCCTTTTTCCTAGTAAATAAAGGGAGTTGAAGAAAATAGTAGAAAACAGCGGTGATCCCTGATCAGCATTCACCTATGCCTGCCCTTACCCTTGCTCTACTGAATCTTCAAGCTACAAAGTCTGGCAACAACTGTGCAGCGAACCTCTTGCGGTTCTGAATGTTGATGTTCTCATATACACTAGTCGAGTGACTAGATGTCGGGGTACCTAAACCGCCATAATCATTTGCTTCGCCAATTTCTACTCCTCTACCCAATTGTATATTTTGGTTCTGCAGAAAGTTTTGATGGTGTCCTGAAATGGAGAGATTTTCGCAATGCGGGAGCCCCAGAGTGAGGGAGACTCCATTACCTGAATATGGCCCTGGAAATTGATCGCTGCTAAACCTGCCAATTTCAGCAATTGGGTATGAACCAAATCCTCCAATGAAATTTGTTGGTGCCCCAAGTAACGAAAATCCTTCTCTGTTCTGCCTCTCATTGACGAACTTCATCGACAGTTGCTCATTGTTTGACTCATTGGGCTTTGCATCGATACTCACTGATGGAACGCTGCTTGGAGAGTGTAACATGTCTGCGCTTCGCAGTTTCTTAGGGCTTCCTTGGGTTATGCTGTCCATTTCTGGTGAACCGATTAGGTTGAAACCGGACTGATTCTGGATGTGTATTCCAGGTGGAGATGCTGTAGGAGACATTGAAATTGGACTAGTGACGTTCTGGTTTGCAAGATGGTCCTGTTTTGAGATAAAACCTTTGTTTTGAATCTCCAAGCTCGAGCTTTTCTCCTGCAGAGCATTGGATTTGGATCCTGAATCTTCGTTTTGCTCACTTTTGCTCGTTTTCTCCTCGGAGCCATTCTTTTCATGTTCCTTCATCTCCTCCGTGTACATTTCCTCAACCATTGGCTTCCAAAGTCGAACTCGGGCATTAATGAACCAATTTGACACCTGTATATCGGTAGAGTTTAGGCCCCGTTGGCGATAGGTAAGCAATGTCTGGGAACGTGAATATTATCAATTACCTGACTCCTAGTAAGCCCCGTCTGTTTGGCAAGCATGAGCTTGTCTGAGTCCTTGGGATAACTGCATTCATCAATCACGAATTGAATCGCGTCAGTTTAATCAAAATCTTTCTTCCAATTCAACAGTCTAAATTGAATTTCGACAGAGTAGTAGGTTAGATATGACAACACATACGGGTGGAGGAAGTGTTCGAAGAGCCAAGCACGAAGAACAGAAACAGATCGCTCGGGCAGCCCTCTTTGGGGTCTCCAAGCATTGTGCTGGATCATTCCCAATTGTTGGAGAGCTCTTTGTTGTCGAAGCTGATTATCAACGAATTTAAGCCTTGATCCCTCTATTTTCCCACCGAAACTGTCTTCTTCGCCTAAGCTCTTGCTTGCAGCTCGTATTTGGCCTAATATTGCGTCTTTAAGGCATCGAAATTGCTTCGAAATCGTTTGCAAAGCCAGGGCTGTGTATGTCTTCGCAGAACCAATTCCTGCTGCTTGTTCGAACCAAGAAATGACAATCTGCATTTGATTGTGATACTGTCTGTACCTCTGCTCCACCTTTCATACCCACGCATTGGAAGAAAGAAAACACTAAGTTATAAATGTATATACAGAGCATCCGCATCCATTAAGGCAACAGAAGAACTGACAATTCTCATGATAGCCCCGTAAATGAACGCTAACCTACTTCTTCAAATTGAATTATGAGAACACAAGGGGACGACAAGTTCAGGATCTCAAGAGAATTGCACAAATTGAATGCGGAAATCATTTTTTATACGGAAAATTCAACCAGTAGTACGGAGTAATAGTAGTGTTAAAAAAAAAAAAATTTTAAAAAGTAAGGTAGAGAACTCCAGTTAGATTTTCGAGAAAGGAATTATTGAAGGGAAATTTTCATGAGATCATGATTATTTGATAGCTACTCCTGCAAAGATCTGATATCCCACTCAAAGTGATGGAGACCTGACTCAGCCTTCCGTACCCTTGGGGCCGTTTTCACAACAAAAGAAAATAAACCACAGTTGAAGCCTTAACGTAGTTGCTTCAAAGTTGAAAATCACTTTCAGTTTATCGTTTATAGTACTATGCTTGCATGCTTTCAAAATCAAATCTTGGCTTCTCTACACCATAGAGCACAACATCAACAGACCGAAAAATAGCCTTACCTCATCAAGCATGTTAACCAGCTTTGCTTTCTTCATCTGTATTTCCTGTCTCTCGGCGGTGGTAAGCTCGGCACTGCGCTTGGCACTGTTCTCTCTTCCATTCTGACCTTCTCCGGCAGTGGCCGTCATCTCGGATGACTCTCCTATCTCCTTGGCCTGCCCATTAGCACCTTTAGCAGTTGCCGCACCACTTTTTACTCCCTTGCCAACATTGACAACTTCATCAAGGAGCTCTTGAGCTGCCTTCAAGTACTTAGAACTCAATAGCACACTTTGCATGCCGTTCACTCCGTTGGAAATCCCCGAGGCCGAGGAGGATGATCCCCCAGAAACCCTCACGTCATCCCCGCCAGTTGGAGATATGGCCGTAACCAGAGGCTGTGATGGGATTTCACGTTCAGGCCTAAAGGACCCGTACGCAGGCTGTTGAGAAGAGAGGCTCAAGGAGAGTCCTTGCTGGGCGCGTGACACTTCACGCGCCGCCCCAAGGTCCATGGCTGGGCTGTACAGGTTGTACTGGAGGCGAGGGAGGAAGGCGTGAAGGGCTGAGATGTCTTGCACAGACGCAGCGTGAGGTTGGTGGTCATGGGATGAGGTAGCTGCGGTGGCGGTGAGAGGGATGCCGACAAACTGTTGCGTGGGGGAAGGAGGAGGTGGCGCGTGGGGAACGTTCAGAGAGTTGGCTCCAGGTGCTGCTGAAGGTCCAGGAGTGTTGGAGGAGTTGAGGAAAACGAAGTTGCTTGGTGGTTGGACTTGGACTTGGACGTGAGGCGGCGGTTGATGTGTGTCAGAGTATCCACCGACGTAGCCAGCATGGTTCATGAGAATCAGAGTTTGCAAGCCATGATCCCCGCCGCCTCCTTGGATTTCCGAATTCCCATGAAAGTACGTCGCCATCGTGATCGGACTCTCTTTTATCTTTTTTTGCTGAATTACCTTCTTTTTCCTGTTCCTACAAACTAGTACTACATCAATGGAAAGAGACTACGTTAGCCTTCACTTCATTTCACATCCAATCCCAATAAATAGTTAAATACCCCCGAATACACACCCACCCCCATAACCAAAAAAAAAAAAATTTCCATCATCCACACATCTTATATAGAAATATAATACTACTACGAGTTAGCTTGCTGCTACTCACATATATACACACACGCGCGTATGTACCTGTTGGTCATATGAAGCTCTTAAACAACCTAGTTGGTCGACATAGTATTCAACCCATTCGGTTGGTCCTCCAGCTGCTGGGACTACTGTTCCGAAAGAGGTTAAAAAGCTCTTAAATTGACGGTGGAGACTCGGAAGGCTTGAAGCTAGTCTTCTGATCAGATAAGGCCTGAAAATTGCAGAGGAGGATAAACCAATGATTAACATAAACAGTCCCCATACCTAAGCCGCCTGGCTGGTCGATCAATCAGTGGAACAAACTGCAGGATTAATCTTGAACATGATAACTTGGGATTTGGGATCATCAGTTTCAGTTTCTATTCTAATAATTTCTACTCAGGGTTCCTTTAGATATTGAAAAGGAGCACGGGATTTGGGAAGAAGAGAGAAAAGTCGGAAACAATACATATAGGGAGAGGAGAGGAGGAGAAAATCAGAAAAGACAGATATCTGGAATGATGTATACATAGTTAATATATCATAAATTAATTGGTACGTACCCTGTGGTTCGAAACTCTCGTATGGCACGTGTTCCGTCATTAACATCATCTGCTGCAACAAAGTAAGAAGAATTTTGAGATACAGTGACAGAAAAAAACCATATCAGATTGCGAGTGAGAGAGAAAGAGAAAAAGAAAGGGAGGGGGTTAAAAAGAGCATGCAGTTTTATGGCTAAATTACATGAGAAAAGATGCATCAAGTTGAAGACCATAGAGAGGCCATACCTTTATGTCTATAGTCTATACCAAGCTTACCTAGGCGATCTTTATATATCTCTCTATAGATTGTTGTAGCAGCTGAGATGGGATGATATATATATGTATATGTATATGTATATATCTCTCACTCACTCAGTAGTCCCTTTACTTCTCTGCTGTCGGACTCAAATCAATAACTCTTCCTATCCCTCCCAACTTGACAGGGAAAAAACGGAAGTGAAGGTGGGCAGTGTTTTGGAGGGCGAGGTGGGGGTGGGGGGAGAGAGAGAGAGAGAGTGAGAGATCAAAGAGAGATGGGGCTAAAAAGGTAGAGAAAAAGATGCTCATCTTTATTCACTCATTTATCCACACACTTGAGTAGCTAGGTACCATTTCTTTTTCTTAGTATTGTTACGATAGGACGGAGGAGGAAAATTCCACTCCCTTCAAATTAAGAAGCAAGGAAAGAAAGGAAGTCCAGTCCCACATGATATTACTATGAACTCTTGCCTCATGTATGCTAAAGATTTACCAATTTCTTGATGTCATCCTCCCTTTTTCTTTCTTTCTTTCTTGCTGTGGGATTTTTCGTTTCTTTTTTTTTTTTATTTTTACTTTCTATTGGCTAGTTGGAGACTTGGAGGGGTGAAGTACCTGCGAATTGATCAAAGAAGGGGAGTGATTTGACCTTGTTTTGCAAATCATTTGATGCAGGCAGGCCAGGCACCTGCGTTGTTTGATGAGCTACTAAGAACTTTTCAGAGTGAGAAAGATATAGATGTAGATGGGTTTATGTGTGCGACTATGTGTGTGTGTGTGTGTGTCTTTGTTTCGTTACATATATGTAAAATCAATGCTATCATCAAAGTGTGTCAGAAGATACAAACAGCTGAAAAACGAGGAAATGTCCCCCTCCACTAAAGATTATGCAGGTTGTTAATATAATATCATCAGAAATTAATAATAATAAATTTTTTAAATACAAACGGGTAGAAATATCGGAGGAGGAGAAGAAGATGATGATGATGGTGATCTACTATGGAGTAGCATTAGGGGGGAAGGGATAGAGAGAGGGTCCCCTCTTTCATTATTGATTGCTCTTTTGTCTTTCTTCTTTCTCATTTCCTTTTTTTTCTTTCCAATATCTTGAATTGGTATTTTTTGTGGCTGGATGATAGAGTTTGAAGATAAAGCAATTAAAAGGCCAAGTAGCACATATGGCCAACCACCATGACACCTACTTAATGCCCAAAAAAGTTATAATAACATTGCATCTACTTTTTTTTTTAATCAATAAAGTGGGCTTCAATCAAGAAAATCTAATTCCTACTAATATCATACTGTGTCTTATTGCCTCTGTTTATATGCTCTTGATTTCAGCTTGGCCATCTGTATTTGAAATTTGAAAATTTCAACCTTCAATTGTTTAATTAGTCATTACCTACCGCAAAAAAAAGAAAATTAAAATGATAGCATAGCATCGTAACGACCCAGCATACATAATCTTCTTCTAGTATCCATTGATATTGTCCTTGCTGAATGCTGGCCACCGAGCAAATTCATACTATTTTTCTTATATATATATATAATGGATTTGATATTAGTGCTGATAAATTACACAATGTTGAAGTTTCCAGGGATGACACTCAACTCGTTTTATTTTATTACTTCCCCCTCCCCACAGCTGAACGCTTTCTTCAGTTTGAAACGACTCCCCTACAAATTTAGAGTTTTCATGAGCTCCCAAAGACTTGTTTACCTACAATCCCGTATTTATTACTTAACTGCATTTGCCCCAAGAAATATATGCGTTTGGATAGTGGATTATTTAGGTTAATTTTCGGAAACAAATGCTGTAAATTTTTTTGATGTAATGTATGTGAAATAAAAAGGTGGTTAAAAAAAGTGTTGATGATGCAATTTAGCAAACAAATGAGGTGGTGTGGTAAAACGTTAGGATTGATAACAGTGCTTCGGTTCTCAACAGCAGGGCTCCATTATTCTTTGCGAAGGCCGAGCGTTCTAGTTCAAATTGAAGTGCAAATAACAAACACTACTAGCTAGTGCCAGGGAGGGGATTCGTTGCCAATTTCCTCATGTTCTTTCATTCTACTCTATCTCCTTGAGTTGTGAAAAAAAATATATATATTCTAGTTGTAGAACCATATTCTTGAACAACACGAAGACCGTGGAAAACATCAAGCCAAATTCCGGGAATTAGATGTATTCCATCTAAAATTGTTTGTTCATTAATTAACAGGCTAAACAAAATTCCGTTCCAGAAGGTACAAGTAATCTATCTCTTGGCTCATCAGCTCTTCTCATCAACTGTCATGTCTCCAAGAGTATTTAATTTCCCAAGAACCCCTAACTTCCTAAGATTCTCCCCTAAAGGACTGCACAGTATTTTTATAGTATTTGTTAATGCATGCTTTTCATTTTTGTCCCCCGATGAGCGATGAGTGATGAGTGATGAGTGATGATGATGGCTGTGGTGACTCGCGTACCAATAGCTACAGATAAATTAGGATCTTCTTAATTACCCGCATTAACATGATTCTTTACAAAACTTTTGGCAGCACATATGAATATTTATCCATCAGCCCTGGAACTATTCTCTTCTCTGTGTCTGAAGCAGACAGGGACGGTGTCCATGCCAAGGTTTCTTGAGGAGGTCTTGCAGTCGCATTCCCTGGACAGCTTCTCGCCAATTCATATCATGCATTAGATTAGATATGCTTAATTAATTTTTCCTAATAAAAAAATCAGCACCATTTTAGGTAAATTTCGATGCTCTTTTTCTAATCATGTTGGACATGTCAGTACTTGCAGCTCCTGACTATATATATATATATATTTTTTTTTAAAAATTAGGTAGGTCGGTATATATGATCGATACTTTTGTGAACAGCTGTAGCTTTTCCTAAAGTGTTTATGATAATGTTTTATATGCATGGAGATTTGCCTTGACCACAGTAACAAGTTAGGGTTCTTTAGGCTTCTGGGTAAACAAAGTGGAGTGAAAAACACCCCCTCACCTCACCCAAAGAAAGAAAAGAAAACAGGAATTCTGCGAAGCCCTGATGTCGTTGGATGTGAGCATCTTTCGTCACATTTACAATATACAACTGATTGTCGGTATATCAATTGTTACTATCGACCTAATGAGTATTGGCTTTTGACAGTGCTAAAAATATAGAAGAAGGATAAACCATGGAATATTTATTTACCTTTCAAAAAGTTTTATCGACCTTTTTCAATCTCAATCTGAAGTCAAGTCAAGGAACATTGAAAAACAGCAATGAAGTGTTTAGAACATTAGATTGAATCACAGGAGAGAATGAGAGTACAGTGGAGGTTTTTTCTTTCTTTTTTTTTTGAGTAGATCTTATATACACTGAGAGTAAATACACTATCACCGTTGGATCTATGACACATGTGTAAAAATTAAATTTCAAAATCAAAATTTGTATAGTTATCATTCATTCAACGCTGATAGTGTATACACTGTCAGTTTAGGAAATAATAATCTTTTTTTTTTTAGGATGGATATTTTGGCTATATTGATTGAAGCTTATTGCTAGTATGGCGCATGAAATTGTTGAGCGAACTAGAATTTGTAATTTATCATACAAGTACATATTAGTATCATTTTGTTCAAGCAAAAACGAAGCGACCATTTGACTTTGATGTCTCTCGTGTGAGAAATGATCTGAGATTCTTAATTAATTACTGCTATAATATATTTGGAGAAGAAAGTTTTCAAACAGTTATGATTGTGAATCCATTAATTAGTTGTAGATGTAACCCACTAAACCGTGAATAAACACAGCACACCCTCAATTAATTAACTACTCATGACATTGCTAGTTTTAATTAGTTACTCTATTTGTACATGCCCGTACCAATGTGTCTCTCTAGTGCAGTATTACTATTCCGTAATGTTTCCGAAAGCGTGAGGTACTTATCACATGGATCTAAACAATACAAAACTGCTACACCAATGTCTCATTCAATACTAAACAGATGCTATATAGTCTTTCTCGTTCTCTCCATGACTAGGTAGCAGACATGTATCACAAAGTAATAATAGACTAATGGGTAATAGTAGTAATAACAAGAGGAATAATACGGATCAACATCACATTCCTCCTACCTTCAACTACAATTTGATGTTCAATCCTTTACTTGATAGTATTTTAATTGCTTCACTTCTTTACTTGATTTTTTAAAAAAAAAAAAATTATTGCCAATTAATTAGTCCTTTTTCCTCTTTTCAATCCTAAATATCTTGTTATGCAGACCAGGAATGTGATTGATGTCCTTAAATAATTATGTCACATCAAAAAGACTATTTTACCATGTATTTGACAAGGAATGTGAGCATGGCGGCTGCATATTTAGATGGGGTTTTTTTTTTTAAACTCGTTAGCACACCTAGTATTCACCTAACTTATTATATATATACATATATTAATAATTATTATCCTTTCTTGCATTTATGTACTTTTTCTAATTAATCTCATATTTTCAAAAATATAACACTTAAAATGTATGTTAACGTATGTCTATATATAAAACAGTCGTTAGAGAAATTGTAATTAGATTTTGGAAGAGAAGTAGTCGAGGTTTTGCAATGAGCGAATGCATGCATGAAATAAATAGAAAGATCATTTTTTGTTTTGGGTTTTTGTGTGTGTGTGTGTGTGTGTGGGGTGGTGGTGGTGTAATCGTTGTTTGTGATATGAGAGAAAACTGAAGAAAGTAAATCTCAAGTCTTTCAAGAACACAAGTGACCGGTCCCTTTTAGCGTTTTCTCAATATAGCATCCGTTAGCTTTTGGGGCAGCTTTTGGGAATGAAATTCCCTCCATCCCTTTCATCGGAAAATGACTACGAGTAATACGACGTGAGGGATAGCACTTACATTCCAATTTCACACATTCATGACTGCCTCTTCAAGGAATATGACTGCATGAGCATGAGGCTGATACAAGTTTTTATTTTATTTTTCCTCTTTGAAAAATGGCCAATGCTGACGTCTGCCAATCCTCAAAACCATAACTATACCCCGCTCGCGTCATCCGCTTCTTTATATATGGATCATCACCTTCTTTGAGATCAAGAAGCAAACTGTTCAACATAGAATATCTTGAAAACGTGCTACATAGTAACTACTACTGCTACTTGCTAACTGCTCCCAAGTTTTGATCGCCAGCAGCTTACGATAGTAGGTAGCTACAGAAGAACATTTTGGGGCCCACTTTTTGTCCCAACAAAATATTTAAATTTTTCCTATCCCACCTAAGATAGTCATAGATAGTAGTATCACACAAATATATATATATATATATATGATTTAGGTATGCGCCGTCACATATACGAGTAAAACACCCAAAAAAAAAAAAATCAGAAAATTTGTGGGGAGGGAAATTGGATGGAGTCCATTGGGGTAGAAATTAATTTACTGTTTTTACCGCACTAGAACTAGATGGCTGACTCGAGCATCAAATTTTACTGATTCAAAGTCAAAACATTCGTTCGTGAAATAACCACCAGTGAGAACTGCATATACAGGATGGTGCCTTCTGGGCCGAATCTGCACAAGCATAGAAACTTTATACATAGAAAGTGACCAAGCCACACCGAGCCATTTCGTTGTATGAACTTGAGCTATTCCCCTTTTTGGGTGCATTAATCACTTCCACGCAACACAAGCACCTCGTAAAAACGTCAACAAAAGAGTTTGACTCGAGAACTTGACATGATGCCAATAACAAATAATAGGGGATTTCAATGCCGAAGCTGACTTCTTCTTCTTCTTCTTTTTTTTTTTAAAAAAAAAAAAGAGCATTATGTGCATCAACCAGCATATATACCATACAACAATTGCTGGCAAATCATGTCCTCAAAGTGGTGAACCAATTTTTTTTTTTTTTCCTTTTAAAAGAAAACACATACATACACGTACAAGGCTTGGTCGCGCTTTCTTCCCTCACTATTTCTCTCCACAAAAAAGAGCGATGGATGGAGAATCTCGAGAACCACTTTGAATGTCTGTCTTGAGTTATATCATCCAGCATTTTACGACCATGTCAAAATGAATGTTTCAATTTTCTTTTTCTTTTTCTTTTTTTGGGGTTTTAGCCAATGAAAAATCATGTGTGGCAAAAGAATACGTATCCAATAACGAAAATAGAGAACTATGTCTAGCTCAACATTCAAGCTATTTTTTAAAAAAAATTTATTGTTCTAACGTAGGAATATGATGGACAAGAAATTAAAAATCTAGTTGCAGAAAGTGTGTCGGACTACGAAATCGACGCCATATGGAGAACGATTGGATCTTCCAAGTCATAAAATATTTTCTGAAAGCACTGTTTATTTCATGATGACTGTTTGGAATTAAGATTAAATCAAGACAATTTTAAGTCATCTTTATGAGCACAACACAGCAGAAGCAAAATTCATTCTATCCTAAGCTGTACACTAAGATATAGTGTAAGAATTATGAGCTTTTTTGTTCTTTTTTTTTTTTTTTTTTGGTTAAATTCTACGTCATCGCTTTTTCAAATGTACTTTGATCTTTCGTGTCCTTTACCCTCGTTTTACTTAATTTTTCTGTATTAAATATCAAAATATAGTATTTTACGTCCGTCATCCAAATAACGAAAAAACGAATATACCTGCAGCCTAGATTTACCTCGTTAGTCATTTGTAGTCCAGTTCGTCAGTTTACTGGGAAACCCGAGATAAAGAAGCCGCAAGTATCTTGGGAATCGTTTGACCAATCT
Organism: Coffea arabica; assembly: GCF_036785885.1. NCBI lineage: Eukaryota > Viridiplantae > Streptophyta > Magnoliopsida > Gentianales > Rubiaceae > Coffea > Coffea arabica. The sequence continues at coordinate 5,222,763 of NC_092321.1, read as the reverse complement.
TAAAGAGTGCAAAGCTACATTGCTTTTTCCCTTTTTAACAGCGATGTTAATTACTACTTGACTAATTTTATCTCATCTCTCCAGTTTGATTGCAGAACTTAGATAACTAAAGTTAAAAATTTTTGGACCAGAGACAAGCACAAGTAGTAGTAGTTGAGAAAGTAGACAAAGTCAGAAAAAGGTTCCAAGTTGCGCTGATTTTGACCAAAACTCAAGTTAAGTTAGAAGGCGACATTTGCTAAAACAGAGAGAGGCGAAAAAAAAAGGGAAGAAAAAGGAGACTGATACTACTATGATCAAAGCGCCATTTCACGTACAGCAAAAACTTTCATATCATAACCCCCCAAAAAAGAAATTCATTTTCTCCCATCAAAAGTCAAAAGTTGAACTGGCGACAAAAGTTGATCCGCGACGGGTTTGAGACGCAGTTGGGTGTGTCAATAATTTGTGAGACTGAGTTATTATTTGTACCACATCCACACACAGGGACGGTGATAAGATTTTTTGGCTTTCACTGATGGGTCCATGGCTTTAATTGGCCACAACCAGGGTTGGTTGGTTCTTCCCCTAGATTGAGTGATCCTTTCTTCGTTGCAAGCACTTCCTTGGACGCAATAGACTCTCTATTGCGCTATTGCTTGCGCATTCTTGATTCCGAACCAATCTCGCAGACAAGGAAAATAGATTCACGCACTTTCGAACTTATTAATAGGCTCGAATTCAACCTCTGTAGTGTTCTCGATCACTTGGCTAGCGCAAAATGACATGGGATTTTGAAGCATTAATTGTTCGTGAGGAAACCAAGAACCGTCTTTCCTTTTGATGCTGGAAAATATCTCATGCAGAAACCCTTTCTCGAAGACTCGTCCCAAAGTCTCAAACCCAACCAAAAGCTATTAATGAAACCAAATTACTTGAGACTTATCTTTCCCTTCGTGGACTCCCACCATTCCCAGCTTCCAACATTTCCATCCGCCATTCTGATTTCTGTTAGCTACACGCGCATGCACGCGCCCGCGCGCACACAAAGTTTAATCTTAGGCCTACACTACAAGTAGGTTTTCCATCCTGCAGCTTATCTCTAAAAAGTGGAATTTATCCTGCAAAGAGGAACTAAAGTGTTGTAATTATAGGTATCTTACATCCCGGCCCTCTTTTAGCTGTGAACCGATTACTACTTCGCACGCTCAAACTAATTCTGAGAGGAACCAATTAATCGGCCCCCGCAAGTTTGGCTAAAGAACTGATTTACCAAAAGGACTCATTAATTCGGCTGATGGCATTTCGTGAGTTATTTTCTTGTCAGTGCCCTAAAATTATCAAAATATAGTAAGTAACAAAATGGGGTTTTCTGAAACTGTACAAAAAAATGGTCTACCTAAAATGATAGCTGCTGGTTGGCAGCTATCTAGTATTATTCCTTTTGAGTCTTTTTTTTAAAAAAAAAAGAAAAAAGAAAAATCATGTCATACTTTTTTAAGCAAAACAGGATACGTCGGAAGAATCGCTGCGTTGTTAGCACTCAATAGACAGCTTTGCCATCCGATTAAGTGGAACACTTTCTTTATGTGGGAAAGATGGAGCTAAAGTTGGGACAAAATCATGAACCGTTCTTTTTATCATTGAAAACAAAGAATGAGGTAATGGAGAGGGATGAATTGACGTTATAACACAGTTAGTGGTGCAGATCGAGTCTCATTTAAAGGTCCCAACTTAATATTAGTAGTGATCATAATGACAGTAGATATATATAGGAAAGAAACCATTATTGTTGCGCCTTGGCGATGGTAGTAGTGTTTTATTACGTACCCTTGGTCACGACATTGATTTCGTGAGACTTTGAATCACACTACACTATCTTTTCTGAATGATTTTTCTTTAACCTGAATAGCAAACACTCTACCTTTAAACACACATCTCATTAAATGTTATGTTGAGACACATACATACACTTGTACAAAAGTAAAACAACACTCGCCACACATTTGTCTCACGAGGTACTTGTTAATTAAAAAAAAAAAAAAAAACTGTATAAATGTAAAGACATCTTTATGCTACGTCGTCCACTGTTCACTTGACTCTAAAGTGAGCTAAAAAGAACACACAAGAAATTAACAAATGGATTTGGGGGTCAGTCATGCATCGTGTAACACATGGAAACGATACGAATCAGCAAGAATATTGAGACACTTTGCTCGTCCCGATTGATGAAGCTGTCTTTGGCCTCCGAGCTGGGGAAAGATATATGCAGCAGTCGATCTTAGACAGAAAATCAGCCATAACATAACGTAACATGTGGGTGGTTTGGACCACCGGCAATCAATATGGCATACTGCCGGAACGTCCTGTGGCCGCGGTGCCACTCCCAATATCACAAATAACGGAAATTTTTTTTTTTTTAAATATATATATATGCTAAAATCTTTCGTAGCTATGTCGATGCACATATTTGAGCGCATGGATTGAAAACAACATCGTTCTCAATGACCTGATTACAAATAACACCACCAAAAAGTTAAAAGCAGCAGATTTTTTTTTTTTTTCCTTTTTTAAACCTTCATGAGTTTGGATTTTGCGAGTTGAAATTAACAAGAAATTTCAGGGAAGGCAATGACGTGGGTGAGACAGGAATAGCATGACGCCACCTCTCCAAACTAGGATTATATAATAGGATAAGTTGTTTCATCGTATTTTAGGGCTCATGAAGACATATAAGCACATAAAGGCACTACAAACATAATTGCTTGTACATATTGTAGCGTGAGAATTCAACTGTTTAATTTGTTTGCTTTCTTCTTAAGGCAAGGTTCGACTCTCATTAATTATTTCAACTGTTTAATATTTACTTTTGTTCTAGAATTTATTTAGGTAAAGGTTTTATTTAATAAACTTTAGTAGTAGATACTACTATATATATGGTAGTACGCGTTTTTTCGCAAATGAATGCTAGATGTCAAGTGCGGAAATGTTACCGTGAGATCACGGCATATTTGAAGTCCAGACGGTACGGTACCACATGCTTTTTTGAATCTTGATTTTTCCAGATCGTCCAACTAAACTTTACTTAAAAGAACCCACAATCGCAACTTTTGACAAAAACCAAGTAAGACTACGTACGTTTATACACAAATCCTTAAGGAAGTGTTCTTAAGGAACAAAATGTTGAAGAAAATAAGCCAAAATCGCCATACCAAAATTATCTCTTCTTTTTTTTTTCTTTTTTTTACCAATTAACCTTAACAACATCCAATTGTAGCTTGACAACCTTAATGAGGTAACCCACCAACTACATTTATTTCCATCTCGTTCAAAAAGAACTCGGGAAATGATCGATGCACTGCTATCAGCAAAGTACTGCTACGACTTGATTAGAGGAACTCGATCAACTCAAATTGTTCGTTCTCTTTTCTGGCAGTTTCGCATTCCACAAGATAATAATATAGATATAGATAGATCCCTCTTTGTGAAAACCCCAAAATTTCGATCTTGGCTCTATCAAACAAATTTTATCTTAGTCACTAACTCACTATAACATTACCTTGACCACTTCAAATTAATCCGTCGGAAAGCATTTCTCATTATATAGCAAATGTTAAGAATCTCATAAGTCCCTCTGGCTGCTTGCATCTTTAAAATTGTTTTGAACCATTGAGGGCAACTCACGTTAGAAGTTCTCAAGCTTTTAGTGAAAGTCCTATTTAGCCACTCAACTTTTTGTTGGCTTGATTTTTTTTTTTTTTTTTGAGTATTCATTCAATTTAGTCCCTAAACTTTCTTGATCAATGAAGTAGTTCCTTATAGCAGACACATAATTAGTACCTTACACCTTGTCCTTCAAGTAAATGTGCATCATTCACCCCATAAACGTTTTGAAGAACAAACTTATTCTCAAAATCTAAGCACATGCGCTCTCAAGTTCTCATATGGTAGTTGTAATTTTGAAATACACTAATTAACATGCTCTAAACAGAAAAAAGGGTAAATAACAAGCTAAAATAAAGAACATTGCTCAATGTGTTATTTATGGAAACTCATTAAAATGTAGTTTAGATGTTAAATTTTTAAAAGAATAAAATTAATTAGAAAAAGTATGTAAATGCAACGAATGGTAGGCAATAATGATTAACGTAAGCCTTAACGTTATAGGTTCGGTGTGTTAATGACTGTTCATTGGACACCGGTTAAAAAAAAACTTTTTTATAATTGTAACGAATGTATGACTAGCATTCCAAATTATCTAGCATCTCTTTCTTTTTGTGTCCCCTTTATCAAATCTTTTTTGTTCATATATGATAGAGTAGTTAGATTTTGAGCGTTCATGATCGCAATATATATATATATATATATGTATATAGGAAACTAATTGCAATCGATGATTTGGCACCTAGAAACGTATTCAGAAGGCGGATCCGTAAAATCTGGCAAAGAAATTATTATTATTATTATTTGGCACGGGTAAAAGGATGCAAGCACTGAGTGCAAAAGGAGACAGAGAAGACGATGGATGAGAGGAAGATGCGTTGAGAAAATTTAAGGGAAAAAAACAATTTTTTTAAAAAAAAAGCCACATATCATGTAGTACGGCGTAAGTAACAATTGGTTAGGTTAGACGCCAGGGCCGACCCCGCCAGAGACGCGTCTGTTCCACGTGCCATCTGATGCTTTCGTTAAAGACTTCCGGTCGCATCTTTTTTCTCTACAAAAATTTCAAGTTTGGTTTGGACTTTTGCATCAATTAAATGGTCCCCACATAAAGTTGGGTCCCAGGGAACTGTACACGCGTCAACTTTACAGACCCCTAACCCCACGAGCGAGAAGATTCGCCGGCCTAGGTAGGACCCACTTGTCCAATCAAGCTTTTTGGATTTTTTTCTTTTTTGTTTGCTCCTTTTGAGTTTTGAGAGAGAGAGAGCCGTGTAGTGTGGGTGTGAAATTCCACGAATAGTTGGGTCCCACGTGGCACGGACCACAAAAGTCAAGAGACTATCCAATCAGCGTCAAGCCGTGTGTCCCCTAGCAACTGCTTTTTTTTCCAATATATCCTCGAGCAACGTCGCTGTCGGCAGGACACGTGTCGCCTGGTCCGAGCAGCGTTCTTGGACCGCCCCGCTTTTCCTGTCGTGCTTGCTCCCTTGCCACCTCACCCAGCGGCGTCATTTTCTCATTTTAAAACTAGAACCCTAGTAACTGTTCCTCCCCAGCCTCCACAAACTTATTACTCCCTCCGTCCAGTTTTGTTAGTGTTGATTTTTTTTTCACACAGATTAAGAAAGTGTAATTAATTTGGTTGGAAACATAAATTTAAATTAATAATTTCCTAAAATACCCTTATGCTAATCACGAAGAGTGCCAATTAATATCAGTTACAGCTAATGGGTTAGTATTGGAAAAGTTCAATGTATTCAATGTAGTGGGTTAGTATTTAATAACAATGTATTAATAACAAGATATTTAATAAGGGTATTTTAGACAATTTGAAAGATTACTACATTTCTTAATGGGAAAGTGGACTACAATTTGGAACAGACGAAAAAGGAAAACAAGACTATTAAAGTGGGACGGAGGGAGTACTACTCTAATAATAATTATTCCTTCTTCTTTTTACCCATTTTTGTGTAAGTGGAATTGCACAAATGCTATTAATTTCAAAAGTTAAAACCAACACAGGCTGCTCAGTTGATTTGGACGGATCAATTCCTTATAAAAATTTATTTATTCGGATCTTGCACCTGTGATCTCTCTCTGAGGTCAACCTAACCTATGGTGATGACTGAAAGCTAATAAATTATTCAAATTTTTAAAGGCTCAAAAAAAATAAAGTTAAAAACTTTCAACTGTCTTGTGTAAACACATAAATTTTTTTTCCCTTTTTTTGTTGAGTAATTCAACTGTGTATTATCATAAAATGGATTTTACGTTTCAATAATATTATTCAGAATTTGTAGATCACAGTAATTGAAGTGCTATATTTTTGTGTCAAGAAGAATTGTTGAAGATCAGTTGCGTTGGTTGATGAGCGTGAATTGGTTTGAACTAAAGCCGCAGAGAGGTCGCGTGTGTGTGTCGAAAATGTACTACAATAACATGTGAAGAGGAAGAACACGATTTTAAGTCTAATCAATTTTGGTGTGTCACCAGAAAGCAACAAAAAGATGAAGAACTCCCTACGCAAGGCATGCAGGCTCAATGTTCATTATCAGGCTCCTGAATCTCACGTCTGTGTTCCCATCTGTTGAAGGCAACATGGATGGAGAGAAACCTTTCAAGTATTCAGGTTGTTCAAGGAAATGCAAGGCTGTCAAGGTTGGTCTGATCTGATCCAGAACATATAACAACCAACGCATTGGTGTTAGTTCAATTTGGCCCCATAATGATTTTGTAGATTTAAGAGGCAAGTTTGTGCTAGGACGAATGAATGCAGTAGTGAGAATTCTCTCTTTTCAGTTGCATCCTTCCAGTTTTGGTAATCCTGGCAGATTATTCGAACCTTGCCAAAAGTTCTGGACAATGTGATTAAAAAAATAAGTGAGGGTCAATTTTTTGGGTTTCGCCACCAATGAAACATATATAATTAATTCGGATCGACATTTTTTATGCTGAGGGCTGAATCTATGGCAAACGTACACTCAGTTCAATCTCGCCATCCAAACTTAAAAGACAGTTCACATCTTGTTATGAGCTATCATATCATTTCAACGTGGGTTATGTCGAAAAGTGGAAAGAAATGGAAGGAAAAAAAAAAAAGGTTTATCTTTAATTAAATACTGGAAGGAATTGATGAACCTATTGATTTTCCATCTTTTCCTTCCTCGCCTGAGACAAAATACTATACTCCAAATTGTGCGTCTCACCGATTCTGAACCTCCAATCATCCAACCATCCAACAGAGGAAGAGTAGTAGTCCGACTAGCGGAATCTGTATTAGTCTTCACGATCAACATCATAGTACATCATCCTTAATGAACAGATAAAATTGCTGAGCATCTGTAATTATTGGTATCATTTTTTCTGGTTGATTTAAATAACTCCGTCGGTTCATATGATTGATGATGAGAGACACGGATTATTAAATTCCTCGAAAGGGAAACTGCTGGAGCTAATGCCTGAGGCTAATTGGACGTGCTGTGGATATTTTTGTCAGTTTGGTGCCGGAGACTAGGACAAGAAGAGGTAGTAGTAGTAGTATTGGTATAGACTTCTGCTGATGACTCAAAAGAGTCCTCTACTCGTGGAATGGCACATCCTTCGGGATCTTCAAAGGCCTCGGTGAGTCCCCCCCCCCCCCCCCCAGTCAAAACAGTTGTTCAAGTGATTATTAAGTGACTCATCTATCTAGCTACCTTCTTTTACGGAATGAACGAACATAAACTGCGTTTGAACAGCAGACTATATGGGATAAATGTTTAAAAAGAATGTATATATTATACTAACATTTTTTAATGTAATATACGTGGGATAAACAAGTAGCTACAAGTAAAAAAAATCTTGTGAAAATAAGTCACAATCCATAGAAAACAAACCCTACTAAAACCACCAACAACAAAAGTGAATGGTTTCAATAAAGGAAAGGCAATAAAATGTACAGTAGCAGATGCAGTGGCAGCATTCAGAAAGCCGCCATGAATGGAGCTCATGATCCACGCGAGCTTCGACCAGTGTAGAAGTGGACCAGGTGGAGAGGACTAGTTTAATTGGGATGAATGGAATGGATCCACGGAAGCAAAAGCATTTAGTTGGCGTCTGTCTATTGTCCCTCCAATTAATGTAATCCAGCTGCAAAGTCGTTGGAGCAGGGATTGCTTTGATTTTTGCGACTTTGCTACTGCTACTTGCTGCCTATCCTCGTTGACTAGTACTAGTACTAGACTACTAGTCCTCCACCTACAACACACTTGTATATTCAAATACTAAATCCTACTATTGTGTTGTGTTTTTTTTTTTTTTTTGTCGGTACAGGGGTGTCCGGATCAATTCTTACGGGGTCCAACTAATTCTCTGGGGCCCGGGCCTGGCGCTCCAATCCGACCCTAGCACATTAAGTACGCGGAGGAATCCAGCAGAGTTGAGACTCGAACTCGGAACCTTTCGATCCCTGTGGAAGGAGGCTACCGCTGGACCATTCACGCGGGAACTTGTGTTGTTGATCAAGGTGTCAGCCAAAATTACATCCTTGGTTGGTACATGCATTATATTTATTTATCTATCTTCTTGGTCCTGGGGAAAAATCATTGAAGAATTTCACCACAAATTCTACTAGCTAGCTAGCTAGCTATCTAGTGTGTTACTACTACTTAGTATAGTATTTATATGGTACTAGGTTTTTGGATCACAAATGCGCAGAGCTGTCAGAGGCCGGTTTTGCATTCATAAAGAACTGACTACTCAGCAGCAATGCTTCTTGTCATGACAAGAGCCTTAAATCGTTCCATCTATTGTAAAAGATGCCGCCTCCATTAACTGCAACCAGAATGATACAACTCCAGTCCTTACAAAATACCACTTTACTTAGTAGTCAAAAAGCTTCTTGTCCATTTAACTAACCCATAAATTGAAAATGACAACAGATTCAGCGAACACAACATGCTTTGCTTTATGAGTATATTTCAAGAACACTAACAACATAATTCAGAAGCCGAAATGAAGATTGGGATCCATGGTATGTAAGGTTGAAGCTCCATCATCATCAGCATGACATGACATGACATGACATGGGTGGTCATGAATGAAGAACAAATATACCATCATCATCACCACTTTTATTTATACCCGCTTTTGATTTTTCTTCTTCATTTTTTTCTTTTTCCGTTTTTCGTTTCTTCCTTCGTGGAATTAAAGGAGGCCAATGATCTTGATTGAACTGAATTCTGAACTGCATGCTCAATGATCATTCAGTCTATATCAGGATGAGGAGAAGAAAATTCTACCCAACTGCTACAATATTAATATACTAATTACGCAATTAAATTATGTTTTAGAAGCTTCATAATGTGGACTTATGTTCAAACCAACGTGGCACTGTGTAACTTCAAACACATACCTCCTCACCAAATCAACGAAAGTATACTGGAAATTTTGTTGTCGTCGTTGTTGGTAAAAATAAATAAATAAATAAATAAATACTGACTGCTGTTGCCTGTTGTAGTAGCTTGCGCAGCTAACCAAAAGCAAAAGGTAATTGAAAATAGTTGGGGAGTGGGGGGACGTGGCCTTTCTACGTCCAAAAGAATTCTAAGAATTGGTCAGTTAGGTAAGGTACTATGTCGAGCGGGCGACGCTCGTGACCCTTTCCTTGTCTTGACCCCAATATTTATTTATCCAATGGATGCCAATCTCAATTAATGAGGGTTTGACGAGTTCTGAGAAAGAAAAAAAAAAAAGTCTCACTCTCACCCAGTTTTTGTGCCCATTGATTGCTCTTAAAAAAAAAAAAAGGGGTTCGAAATTTCCACAATTGAGAGACAAAGAAGCTCACATAATTAAATAAAACACCCGTCAATTACAAGCCATCCCAAAATGTTAGAAAAGAGCTAGAAATACTTTATAAGTATATAGTTTCTGTCAATGCTGCTACTTGGCATATATATGGATTTTTCTCCCGTGAAGGAGGGGGGGGGGGGGGGTCTTTTTATTTAATTATACTTTTGAGACTATAGGCAATCATGTATAATGATTTTAAAGAGAGAAGATGAAAAGGGATGATGGTTTGGCAATTTGGCATTTATTAAGCATTGCACTATCTTTCTATTCCTAAAAGCAATGGATCGTGACTTTAAAGGTGTTATCCAAAGATCATGAAAGTTTCCAAGAGAAATTATTATCCAATAAAAAGAGCGGAAGCACTAACCCTAGATTTTCAGACAATAATGGTGACCATTTTTTTTATTTTATGAGGTGAAGTTGCTCCCCACAGTATACATCATCACTATGAAATGAACCCTCTGATTCTGCAGTGGAATCTTAACTCGTATGATCAAACAAGATTGCCGCTTAATCCAGAATTGGAGACTCTGTCATCGTACGTTTGGATTTGGCTCAGAGTTGCAGTGTAAAACTACTCGATCGTCCTATTTTTATATTGGCTGGCTTTCTCTTTTTTTATGGATCGTGCTACTTAAAAAACTAATATATATTTATCATCAACAAATTCGTGGGTACGTACGTGGCTTTTCTTTTCCCCTGAATGGATGCTTGGAATTTGGAGGCTTTTGTGCTCGAGAAAGTAAGGACATTTGCAGATCCTAAACGTATCAAATCTCACCTTTTCTAGCACCCCAAAAAAAGAAAAGAAAAATCTTGGGAAGAGGTGGCATATTTCACTTTTGAGTTCATTTCATGTAACGTAATGCAACAATGCTTGGAATTTCCCTTGAACGGAAAAAAAAAAAAAGGAAACAAGAAAAAAAAAAGTCCCCAGTGAACAACACTACATGCCCCCGAGCTGCTCAGACGGTTTCCATAACCACCTCTTTAGGAGCAGGTCTCAGATTCGACAGACTCCCTGAAGTTACCGTACTGTGATCCTTGGAGCGGGCTCTCACAGCCTAAGAGGAGTAGTCTGGCCCGCTCAGATGATTCTGGTCAGATCAGAATACCTCCCAGTCAGAAAAAAAAAAAAAAAAAAAAAACACTACATATTATTGCAATGCGAAATAGTTGCACGTGTTGATTTAGTCACGTTTAGACCTCCCTTCCATCATTAAAGCTGACCAGAGCAATAGGGGTGAATGCGAGCTATTAACTGGAATGCATGCATTTGGCCCATGGATGAAGCGGTTTTGAGTATTGGTAACAATGAAGGCTCAGGGACCGACCCTGAAGCGGTTTCTTGAACATCGTTTTGGGCATCTAAGTCCTCCTAATGATGATGGCATTCCCATTTTCGGCCTCAAAGTGTGGTGTCCTACATGTTTGTTTTCAGTACCATCCCATGCTTAATTAAGACCATGTGGTGTTTCTAAATGAGCATCAAGTATTAGATGGAGGTGGTCCGTTCATGGGCTATGATGTCTTTCTCACTGTTTCTCGGGGGCATGATGTTATCTATACTGCACGACTTGTCTTAACTCTGTCCAATGATGTATTAGTAGTAGTATTAATTGCAACCCATCGATCCATCCATCATCAACGGGACTTGAAATCTTTTTAAATCTCTCTAATCGTTTAGATTATTTAAAAGGATTCATAAATCATCAATTAATACCTGCTTAAAAATATCCAAATAACTAACTAAAACAATTTTAGGTGGATTCAAATCTTTTATTAAATTCCTCGATCCAACGGGAGCCAAATTGAATATAACGTCAAGAGGAATAAGGAAAGATACAATGGACCGCGGTATTGGAAGTATGGGAATGGCATTAGGAGCAATTGCAGTGTTTATATTTTGGGACCAAAGCCCGCAAACAGACGGACTGGGAAGTGTGTTTTTCTTGGGTTGGACGCGTATGCTTAAGGGCTTTGCGCTTTTCTTTTCTTTTCTTTTTTGTCCCCTCAAAGGAGGGCTCTGGTCGTTAGTATCCTTAGCCCTGAAAGATTATCACTAGTTAATTTCTAAAACACCCATAAACAAATGGACTGCGTTGATTCGGCTTAAACAAGAATTTGGATGCTGGATCACGTAATTGGTGATTTGTATTAGCGATTTATACGTGGGCCTTGAAAAGTGAGACGGATAGTGCTCAACATAGATGTCCAATTAACAAAATGTCAGTTTTGCCGAGAGAGGGTCCGGGAAGAGGGGGGTTCAGCTTCCCATCTATGCCTTTTTGTTTTCTTACGATGCTCATATTATTTTTTCTTTTTTCTTCTTTTTAACAGGGATTCAAGAAGAGAGAAAGAAGGAGAAAAAGGATTTGAACTTAAAACTTCCACTGTATAATTCACAAGTCCAATTACAAGAACAAAAAAAAAAAAAAGTACTACCCTATATTCATCCACCCAAAAAAGGGAAAATAACCGGCACGTAATTTTACTCTTAATCAAGGCATGCACTATCTTGGACACGCTAGTACGTGTAATTTCTGTGACACTTAACCGTATCAGTTACCTGTTTCATGTTTGATAGGATAGAAATTAATGGTTAATTGATGAATTTTCAATTGGTGGACACGAGCTTGAAACTAACAAAGAGCAATGACTGCTACAGGTCTCGGGTGTGAAAATTCTTCGCTTGTATGCCAGGATGAGAAGTTAATTCCACAGAGCTATAGAAGTGTTCTGTTTTGAACACAAAAGCTGCAGAAGAATCCTTGGTAAGGGTAAAAACATATATGCAATTTAAAAATGCACCGGAAATCTTATAGTAACGTTAATATGTGCTTGCTCCTTTTTCTTTCTCTCCCTCTCTAGAGAGGAGAGGACATCATTCATTGTCATTTGATAGTGTATAGGACTGTTTCGTATTTTTTCCGTCCCATTTTGATGGTTCTAAATTTTTTTTTCATGAGCTTTAAAAAAAAATACTAGTTACTTTTATTGAAATAATAAATCTAGTTTATTATCTTTCTAAGATACCCTTACACTAAATGGAGGACGGAGGAGTATTAATAATCTTAGATGGATGCTTTTGAATGGTACGTTAGTACTAGTTAATCAAGGCTCACGCATGGAGGAGCACATCTCTAATTCAGAGGCTCTTTTGTTCATTAGGGGAGTAATAATTTGCTTCCATCATACGCACGCAGGCAAATTTTGCATGGTGGGAGCCAGGTCATGGTGCTTTCAGGTTTTCTCATCCTTGGAAACAGTACTTGACGATTGGAGTACTCAGTACTCACTCGAGAATGCGCATATCAACTTGAAGCTCTTAGTGGCTGCAGAATATCCCAGCCTGAGCCTGAGGTAAGTACTGGATGAAATTAAAAACAAGGTTAAAATAAAAAATAAAAAAAAAGGAAGAAGAAGAGCAAACATTCTTCCTGCAAAAATAGTATACTACTACTGACTGAAAATGTCATGGAACTCCTGCAGGTGCAGGCACGGAAAGAAATCCGAAGCGAAATTAGGAAGCCATGCACAAGGATGAGCTCAGAAGTCTGGAAAGCATTGAAAGAATTATCAGGAGGGTCAGTCAAAGCAATGAGACATCCATCATCATCTGCCGTACAAACTCATCTGCAAAACTCGAAATCAGCCGTGGAAGAGTTCACAAGTGTGTTAGGAGCTTTGTCGTTGGAGAAAAGGGACGGAATATTCACGGAAATTATGCAAGCGGCTGCAATAGCTTCCATATCAGTTGAAATCATCAAATGCGTCGAGAGAATGTGGGAATCGGTTCTTGAGCTCTCAAAACAAGTAGATTTCAAGTGTTGTCCGACGCCCGAGAATGATGAGCAGGACGGCGGCCATGGAGGAAAGGCGAAAAAAACAAGTCGACGATGAACAACAGATCGTCATTGTGGTACGTGGCACGTCTCACAGTAACACGCAAGTCACAACCGGAGAGTGAATATTAGTAATATGGGAAATACTACCACGTATTGATGATACTAAATAAGCTGTTGCCACTCAACAATTAACCTGTCTCCGAAGAAAAAAATTTTCATTATTTTGTATACGGTCAGAACAGAAGCGTAAAATTCTACAAACGAGTGAACTGCATTGCAGGATGTTGATTTATCATACCTATGTTGTAGACCCAGTTCCACAAAAAAATCTATTACATGTAGACTTGCTGGCAAACACAAAACTAGCAGCCAGATTCAAATTAAACATAATGCAATGCTATATTTTTGTTCGATCTATATTTGGGAGGAAAAGAAAATGCGTAGTCAAATGTAAGTTATTACCGACATTCTCTGGCTAATAAGGTATGAAACCTCTCAGCTCTTTTTCTTTTTTTTTCTTTTTCTTTTTCTTTTTTTTCCCCCTTTTTTTGTGAAGGAAACCTTGGAAACAATACGAGAAAAATGCTTTTGAAAGGTTTTAAGGTTCCGTACTCCTGCATGGACGGACACATGGCAGGTGCGCATTGACTAAGAGATTCAAGACCACCACTTTCCCGCACGATTCCATGGAAAAGGAGCTTCTCGATGCATGCAGAATCCAAGTACCAGTAATCATGCGCCGGTCATCCTGTTATTTTTCCATTCAATATTCATAACTGGAAAGTAGAGTCAAAAGCAGCAGTGGCTCCGACTGCGTCCGCCCCGCAAAATGCCAGCCCTTTTATATCTCTCCCCCGCTCGCACTGCCACCGACATTCATCGATATTTATCTGTTCTCCGACTATACGGCATGCATGCATATGAAGTGGACAAGGGGCACAATATGGCTCCAAATATAGTAAGAATCAGACACGAAAGAACATGCATAAGATATATATATATACATGACATGTCCGCATATTGTTAGGCAGCGTCACTCTCCAAGTTCCGACACTGTTGTATCATAGGGCATTAGGATGTACGAGGTTCAGGAAATAGACTGTTCATGATGAAACATGCATGCATCAAAAAGAAGATCCTAAAAGCAGTTATGTCGTACCGGTCCTATATCACCGTCGTAAAAAGATGAGAAAGCCGTAGATCTGTCTAGGGACGGGGCAATGGGCAAATCAGCGGAAGCAAGACTTTCACATAAAATGCTAGCTAACGAACAAAGAAGAAGAAAATTTGAACTCGAAAATCTTCTGATGACCAAAAAGAACACCAAAAAAAAACACGAAAGGAATTTGTTATTTGTTGCTCTAAAGCAGACCTCAGTTCAAGGCGGTTCACCAATTCACCTAATATTTCTGCCACCAGGGAATTCAGATTGTATCGAAAAGAATAACCATTGCATCGCTAGAATAACCATTTGTTACTCTCTTTTCCTTTTTTTTATTTACAAGTTTGCAACTGTACATGCCTCAATTCTCATCTCGTACATCATAAACTGTTACTAAGACACTACAGGTTACGCGCACACTGAAAAGGGGAAAAATGACTACCTGGATCTATGCAATAAGTAAGATGCAAAATTTTCCACAACTCCTCCGTTTACCATACATTGTGCAAATAATCATATACAGGTTAGTTGTTATTTACCATCCATATATGGGGTTCTCCACCTGTGGGGGTAACAGATGAAGATCCCTACAATGCTCCTTGTCATAGTCTCGCGTGCCAGGTATCGCTCCACTGCACAATCTAAGGAACTCATTGCCAGTAAGACAGTAGTGGCCAAAAGCTAACCCTCCATCAACCATATCCATCAAATTGGGCAATGAAATCGACTTTTTGAGAGCCTTCCCATCAATTCTTCCTGAATGTGCATTACTTGTCAAAACCTTGTCGAGGTCAGAGTATTCCATAAATCTCTGAGTAGCTGCCTCCCATGAAAGCCTATACATCTGTTCAGGAGTCAGAGGCTGAGGCTCATTGGCCATAGCTTCTTTCACTTTAGCAACAAAATCTTCAGGTGTCTTATAAGTTAAACAGTTGGGGAATGCACTGAAGAATTCATTTGATGGATGGTCAGCACAAATAACAAATTTGCCCATTGCAAGGGCCTCAGCTGTTGCCGTGCAGAGAACATCACTAATGCTGGGATTTATGAAGACCTTGTAACTGCAAGAGACAGCATACTGATTGTTAGAAAGAAAGCAAAGAAAGTCCAATGGAATTTTGTTTGGCATAAAAAGTGACATAAGCAATGCTTGAATTCTATACGGGAAAACCTACGCCACTAGGAATGCCACAGAGGACAAACCATTAGCAAAGGGTTTCACAATGCCAAGAAACTTTGTGGATCAATATTCAGAAAGTGCTTAAAGATCCTAAAAACAAATAGGATTCTTACCCATGGAGAGAATCATCTGCATGATCTCTTCCTTTCATGAAACTGACATTTAGGTTTAGCCTTTGAGCCATACTCTTAACTTCATAAGCGTCCTCTCCGTTACCAAAAACATCCAGTTTGAACCCATCAAGATCATTTTTGTACTTTGCTAACAAATCTATCAACTCCTTGTAACCTTTCGCCCAAACCATCTTGCCCAAGAAATATGCTCCTTTTGAAAAGGCTTGCTGCCCACGCTCCCTCTCTTCAGCTACTTTTTCTCCAATTCTCAAAAACTTTGGGTTTACACCATGTACATTGCAAATTACAGACTTGGGTAAATCCTGTGTAGCGGCAGAAAGTCGAAGTACCTGACAAAACAATCAAAGTAACATTTACGAACATATTCTAACTGTTGAAAGACTTTAGCTTGAATTCAAGCATATGCTTCATGACCAATAAATTCACCAAACAACCTGACAGTTACATTGCAAAATAATTCTCAAAGATCAAAAAAATCACAGCTACCTTGTGGCAGTATGCTCGTGTTACCCAATTGTTTATATGTTTTACAAGAAAAGCTTGGAGAGCCCCATTCTTTTCCCGTTTGATATACTCCAAGTAATTGGTGTGAACTATGCCCACAACATGGTTAAATTTATCTGTCCACCGTTTACCATGGTGGTACCAATTGAGATGTTCTGGTTCTTCCAAAATAGCAATATCAGCTTCCTTTGAAGAAATAAACTGCGAAGTATCCCCAGCTGGTATTATACTTCGTCTAGCTTTTGAGAACTAAATAAAGGAAATTAAATGTGTCAGACATTGCCACCTTACGTACACATGCATAAAATATACAAGCTGATACAAAATTATCAGAGACCTACCTTTCCAGGGTAAAAAGAAATATTAAAATCGGCCTTGAAACCAACCCTTTCCTCAAGCCAGTTACGCATATATAGCTCCTGCTCTTCTGGGGAGTTGAATGTCAAGCTGTTTGGATAAACTAGTTCTTGGTCTGATCTACAAAGCCAAGGAACCAACAATGTGACATTTTGCTTGGCAGACTTGGCTAAATATGCTGCTCGAAAGAGTGGATTTACAGCAGTTCCAGTCATCCATGGAAGGCTAGCTGTTGTGACAATTGCTACATGCCTTTTACCATCTGCAAACTCCTGCTTCGTAGAATCACTCCAAAATCCACCTTCATAACAGTGACCTGTACTTTGAAGAACACTAGCTATCCTTATACCCAACTCATCAGTTACATTATCAGCTTCTATAATGGATGACTCTCCTGCAGGCAATGAACGTAGTAACAGTTGGTTTTTGCGTTTACTGCACAAGTTCTCCACAATTTTATCAGAGATATCTGCCAAAAAACCAGGGAAAAATGGTTCAGAAATAAATCTCGTAGTAACTTCCAATCTGCAGCAAAGCATTCCTCACAAGAAACTGAAACACTGTTTAGTTGATGACAACAGATGAAATTTCATACTAGGTTTCAGTAAAGCTGATTATTCTTTTCTTTTTTTGTGATATTAAACAAAATATTACCAGATAGCATCCTAGTATGGTCTTCATTTCCATTAGGAATATGATAACGAGGATTTAGCCTCCTCAGTTTCTTGGGTTGCTTTGCCCATACCCTTAGCCCAATCGCACTCACCAACCAAAAAGCACTAGAGAAATGTAAAAGGAAAAAAAATCCCCAACACTATATAAGTATGATAGAATCTTCATTTAACTTCCTATTCTCTCTCTTTCAGTGATTGCAGATAGTCCGTGAAAGTACTCCAGACCTTCCCAAAAGGAAGCTGAAGGTGAATTACGGCTTTCTAATTTTCTATATTCTAGGTTAGATCTTTTTAATTGCTTTTTTGGGGGGGGGGGGGGGGGGGGGGGTTCTCTAAGTAAAGTGATTACATGTAGTCCTAAAGAAGAACTTCTACACTTCAAGGTATTATCAACTCAATAACCAACAGAAGACAAAGTACAAGACAACCAAGAAAAGGCAGTATTAAATTGCTCAAGTGCTGCCAAAGACTGAAAGGGATAAAAGATTGGACTTGGAATCTATACCTCGTTTAATACCAAGTTGATCCAAGAATGGACTGGATTGCCTAACTAAATATGCCAACAGTTCTGGCACATCAAATGGTGGAACTTCCTGCATCTGAAATGGAAAAAAAGAATTAGTAAATAATTAGCAGCAAATCAAGTTGGAGCAATGATATCTATAGTCATATGGCATTAATATTTTAACCTCTCCAGAACCAGTACCTAAATCCAAGTAAAAGTGCAGTTTCCAAAAAGATCAAACAAAAGAAATGCAATCCAACAGAGGACCCCTAACAAAATTAATAAAAGCAGAATTCCCGAGCTGGCCAACTATTCAAGTACAGAATGATACAAAGTCACAAACAAATTGCCCTCACGATTACATAAAAACAAGTCTCTGAATATTAATTTCTAGCAAGAAAGAGGAGACTGGAATTCTATGTTATTGGGAAAACTCTAGTGGGCATCTTCAACCAAAAAAAAAAAAGGAACGAACATTTTTTGGTAAGTGTGAGAAGTTGAGAAATAATCAACAATGTCTAAAGCAAGCCTCTATAGGAATATGGAATAAATAATCACTCCTCTTGAGCGAGTTATTTGTAAACTGTAAAAAGAACCCATGGCAAAATTACTCATCTTTAATCAGGATATACCTACAGTAAAATAGAAAGTATCACTCACAAAAGGGAAACCAACCTTGGCACCATTTGACTCCTTGCCTATAGATCTCTGCAAAATCCCAAAAAGGAAAGGTCAAGACTCAAATGAAATTTAAGATTTAAAGGTTTGACGACAATCAACCAAAGAACTGTGAACAGTACAAAACTGCATGACCTAATTTTAGAAGTATGTGTGCTAGAGTTGCTGTTATATGTTCAGAGTTCATTAAGGAACTGAACTGCAGCAATATAGGTATTCTCAGGGTCAAAACAATCAACTAGGAGGGAAAGAGAACCAACACTGATGAATACAGAACCAATGAGCAACACTAATACATCCCAAATGTCATATGTAGGCATAGTAGCAAACAATTTTATATTGTAAAGTAACAAACCATGAACATACTGACACCATTAGGGGCCAGAAAGCAATCCCACATACTTGAAAGAATCATTCAGACATGCCATTTCATGACTTGGACAACTAAAATGTATAGCAATCTAACTCTGTTTTTCTATGATCTATTCTGGATGCAAAAAAATAAAAATAAAAAGAATAAAAACCAGTCTCCAGCAACATAAAGTACAGGAAAAAAATAATTAAAAAAAAGCCCTTGGACTGCACATCACTAACCAAACCTCATAACTAAGAGCCACCAAAACTGTAGTCAAACCATAATCCAAAGCTAAACCAAGAACCCCAAGAGACATCACTCGTTTATGTCAAATCTAACAACTAATCAAGAAACCTGTCTGGTCCTCCAGTTTCATAATCCCAAAAGCATTCTTACCATATCCCTATCTTCACTGTTTTCCACTTTTTTGTCAGTGTTCTTATTACTGCCGGCCTCAGTCCTCAGTCCTCAATCTTGTTTTCCATTTTGTCCAAATAATTTCAAACAAAAGATATCTGTAACCAGTTTTTAACTACCAATACAGTATTAGCATCAAGGTACCCTAAGCTAAGTATCAACATTCTAGAAACGCTTCTACAGAAGCTTTTGGCATAATACAACCCGAGAAAAACATTGAGATGTCTCAAACTTCAGACTATTAACAGAGTGATGAACAATTAAACACGGACAATTCAGAATTCCATTGACCGGCAAAAAAAGTACAAAAAGATAATTATCAAAATGATTCCTTTTGCACCCAATATTTGCCTTTCTGTTGAAAAAGCAATACTTTTTTGAATGATGACATCCAAATTAAACCAATTCAGTCATTCAATCCAATTTCACTTCCAAAAAGAACTAGCTATCAGAATTATCATCTCCAGAACCTCTAGTAGCATAAAGAACGAGACAATAAGTACAATGGAACATTATCAAATGAGTTTAATGCAAAGTATTCAGTTCCGTGAAAGCATTTCTGAGATGGTAAGAAAAAGATAGGAATCACTACCAGACTCGACTTTAACTTCTCCACAAACTCGCTATTCTTAATCCCCTCGAAAATATCAGAGGGCAAGGAGCTGGAGCTGGAGCTCTTGTGCTCAAACTCTCTAAGCCTAGCCTTCAACGCCCTTATTGGCTCCCAAAGTTCCCCAAACTGCCATTCGTCTCTGGCAGCCGTCTCCTTAAACCTTACCGTCCTCCACCTCCTAAACCTCTGCCTCTCATCCTCCTCCTCGTCTTCAACCTCGGAGACAATTGCATTCTTAATTGCAGACAAGTCAATCCTAATCTTGGGCTTAGGGCTCCACTGGCTCCACTTAAAGTCCGGCGAGGAATAGGCCCTCCGAATTTCCGTCAATTTTGGCCGAAGCTTCTTGACAAAGTCGATCTCCGCAGGCGTGGTAGTAGCAGAGGCCGTAATTGTAGGGACAGCGAAGGGCGATCTGGAGGCCGAATTCAGAAAATTCTCCAGCTCCCTGT
Source organism: Coffea arabica (assembly GCF_036785885.1). NCBI lineage: Eukaryota > Viridiplantae > Streptophyta > Magnoliopsida > Gentianales > Rubiaceae > Coffea > Coffea arabica. The sequence continues at coordinate 5,202,407 of NC_092321.1, read as the reverse complement.
CGGCGCGGTTTTTAAAGGAATTCGCCCGGTTCTTAATCAATTGGAGGTCGGCACCTGCGGAGGAGCGGACCTCGCTCCATCCTTTGGAGATGAACGAGAAAGCCTTCTCCGCTGTAACGATTGAGCGGGACGGCGATGATGATGAAGACGACGTCGTCCGGGCCTCCGGGGAGGTTTTCATATTAAGCATCATCTGGAATTTGGGAATTTAATGCACAATTTGATTTTTTTTTTTTTCCCACCTGGGGGTTTACAGAGAATTGCAGGATTGAGGTGCTTATGACTTGTGAGAGAGAGCAGAGTTAAATGAGCAAAGGAACGGCCAAGATTTTGTGGGGGGTTTTGTAATTAAACTTTTACTCTTTCGTTTTACTTATGGGTTTTTGTAGTTAGTGGAAGGCTAGTAGCAGTACTATGTCGTAATTGGGGATCAACGGAACACGTGGAGAGACACGTACGATGAACCGGGTGTGATCAGATTCTGTTGGGGTGAGGTGGAGGTATGGGTTGGAACGACGTGGCTAATTTCACGTGGGACGACAACGTAGTCAACAAATTGCTCTTATTTAATCATCACATCACGATTATCGGTCGAAAATTGCAAGTTTGAATGTGCTAATCTCTTTCTCCGCTGAGAGACAAAACAGTTTCCTGTTAGGATACAGTTTAGTTACTATCCATGAACTATTACCAATAAAAAAGCTAATTGCATTAAATTGTATCACATGTAATAATATTTTTTTAAGCTAAGGATCTAAACTTTACAAGGGAAAGGATCAAAAAAAATTTCGAGAGTCAGAATAAGAAACTCACCTGTTATCTATTACTCCCTCCGTCCCACTTTGATAGTCCTGTATTCCTTTTTCATCTGTCCCAAATTGTAATCCACTTTCCAATTGAATAATGTAGTTATATTTTAATTTTCCTAAAATACCCTTATTCAATGTAAGTAGTTGTTACTATAAACCTACCCCATTTAATGAGAGTTGATTCTTTTTTTACCATCAATTCATGTTCCCATAAAGTTGTACCATATTTAATGTGAGGGTATTTTAGGAAAATAACAATCTAAATTTACTTTTCCAACAAAGTTAACTACTTTTTCTTAAACTGTGTGAAAAAAGAAACAGGACTATCAAAATGGGACGGAGGGAATACAAACTTTATTGATCAGCTACTTACTGTCGTTACCACATACGCTTTGTTTTGATATCAAATTTTTTCAAATTACATCGTAAACATATTTTTCAACTCACATTTTTATCTCGCATATATTACATTACAAAAAATATTACAATAATTATTGTAAATAATATTTCAAATAATACTCTATCCAAATAAAAAATATGTTTGATGACGAATTTCATTACTTGTTTTGATCATCTAAAGCCAAAAGGAAGGAGTTTAATTCGTTCCCTTTACCTTAAATTTGCATTTTTAGCAAAATTTAGTGTGTTTGGATTACAAATTATCTCAAATAATATTTTACTTGTATCATAAACGCATTTCTTAATCTACACTTTTATATACTTAATTATTTTTTTATTTCACATACATCATATTACAAAAAATACTATTTTTTTGTGGGTATTTTTGAAAAATTTTACAGTAACAGAATTTTTATAGTATATTTTAGAAAATATTTTGGAATATTTAAGAGTAGAATAGTTTTTAGAATATATTTTGAGATATTTTTAAAATATTAAAAAAACTAGACTACTTTTTAGAGTTTTTTTAAAAATATTTTTTAAAAATTTTAATAGTATTTAAAAAACTAATTTTTAAAAAACTCTTGAATTCAAACAGATGATTTGTGGTGTGGAAAATGAAAACTTTGGAGAAAAATGCGTGCACCAGGATTTGTGGTGGCCGTCCATGTTCCTTCCTTTCCTGCCCCACGCGTGCTCTTGGTGATTGACATGTTCACAAATCACAAGTAGCGAAGTATTTTTGATGGGGGGCGGCCAAGCATGGGCCCGACGGAAGACAACACCGCCTCGATGACGGCGACGATGATTTTGTTTTAGACTCGTAGAATATTCCAGCGAAAGGAATATACGGAATATTTGTCGTCCTCACTTTTTTTAATAAATAAAAAAACGATCAAATACTTCCATACATGATTGAATCATGCGACAGAACTGCTGACATACAATTAGGAATAGCTGACCAAAACATTGGAATGGCAAAGAACTTGCTGGCCTAAAATATGAGCTACTCTATTACCAGGTTTTGTCGTCCTTACTTCGTTTTTTTTTTTTTAATCGAAAGTGGGTATCCAAACCTTCAGCCCGACTAATTTTACTGCTCCCGGGTCCCTGCCCCCAAGAGATCCGAGATGGTAGGAGAACCAGAATCAATCACACGGCCTGGAGCCTAATGAGGTCATCCCACAACCAGTCGACCTGCGCCCGAGTGGCTTTTGTCGTCCTTACTTCATTGATATTTTTTGTCCTCCTTTCAATCCTAGCATTTGAAAAAAAAAAAAAAGAAAAAATTTGAACTAGGTTCCTCAATTTGACAGTAGTAATCAAAGTTAACAGTTACGGACGTATGTTACATGTGTATAATTTAAATTTTAAATTTGATTTCATGTTAAATGACATATGATCTATGACAGAATATTTTAGTATAAAAAATAAAATTATACACTGATAATATATATATAAAAAAAATTTACCCATAATCAAAGAGGTTATCTAATGCCAGTACCACCGGGAGGGGAAAACAAGACTGACAGTTTATCATGTGGAGGTAAAAATTGTGGTAAATAGAAGTAAAAATTATATCACCAGCACAACAACATGTACATATCAATCCACCACATGTCCCCAACTCCATTGCCGGACAAAAGACGGGATTGTAAGATCACAATGGACCGTTCATTTAGCAGGTCCCCATACCTTTGTGCATCTACCATTTTATTCCAAGTGGCAATTCTTGCTGGCGTTCATTTTTTTCCTTTATTTTTTTTATCCCCTTCTGATAAAACTCCATACTATATATGTATATATCTATATATATTACTATATACTAGAGTCGAATAAATAGAAAGGAGTGGATGCATACAATATGAACCCGGTGAATTACATGGATAATTCAACTATCAAATTTTATAAACTAATTTTTCCCCTCTCGGTTTCACTCAGAAACAGGAATCAATAAATTAAATCGTATTATGCCACCCGTTCATTTAATTTTGAGTTGTCCATTTCCGTTCAACGGCCTTGCGGGCCTTCTAATTATGTGAACCCACAAATCTATGTCGGATATGGGCTTCACCGTCCCCGTCACCTTCCATTTGGCTTTCAAGTGTTGATTGAAATTGGACGTTTTTTCGTCAAAGTACAATATTATTATTTGTCTTTTACTTAAAATGACTTCTACAAAGTACAAACTAATTTCAAAGCAGATTCCTGCTCTCTTCTTCAGTTGAATCAGTTATTTGTGTTTGAAAGAAGACGATAGCTAAACCCGAAAGATTATCAGACAGACCAAAGGAATCGAAGGCCCATCCTTGAAATGGGCCTAATGTGGAATGCATTGGGGGAATTGGTTACACGTCTAAAATATGGTCCAGAGTCCAGTCTCTATCCATTGTTTATTTGTTAAGACAGTGGGCTATTTTCCATGTACTCTTTGTTTATAAAACTAATATTAATATGATGCTCATACTGTTATAAAACTAATATTATTATGACGTAGGATTTGTGTGTATTCATGCTTTATTATAAAACTAGTTTTTCAGTCCTAACGCCATGCGTCAGGTAGCTGAGACTCATTATTTTGCTGTTATGTTTGTGTGTTTTTTTTTCTTTGTTAGATATAGTAGCCATGTGTGTGAGTGTGTATTTTTTCCTAATTGCACAAATAAACATGACTTTGAAATCAGGTTATCATACATTCTTAATATAGCATTAATCAGTAAGTAATGCCTAAAATTATGTAGAACTAAAAGGCATATAGCTATACATGTAATGTGTAGCCTTACTTATTAGTCGCGTTACTTCTTTAAGACAAGCAATTTGACAATTTCCATTTTTTTTGACAATTTCTGTTTGCTAGTACTTCACATTTAACAATCTTTTAGAAGAAAGAAATAAAGAAAGACAATTATAAAATGGGTTTGTCATTTTCTTTTGTTTGCTAAACTTGAATGAGCATTCAAACATATTTAATAATATTTCAAACCAATGTAAAATTGAATTAATCATTTTTGTATATTCAGTGTTTTTTTTTGTTTTACATGAATAGGTCTATATTCATGACACATAATTTTTATTCAACTCTAACCCACAATGACCTCGGTTTATATATACTACCATTTCTCCTAATCAGGATTTCATATTGGATCCTATTTTTTTTGTTGCAATTCAGATGATTGTTTTATTGATAGATTAAAAGTGTTCAAGAATTGAGGGAGCAACAATGGTTTCTTTGGATAGGACATCATCTACTGAAAATGAGTACTGGACTCTGAATATTGAACAACTTTAACTTGCAAGGGTGTATATACATATTTTTTTATTCTTTCTTTCTTTCTTCCATTTTTTAGGCTGTCTATCTCTTTGTTTTTTTGTTTTTTTTTTTTTAGATTTTGATGATTTCGGTTTTGATAATTTGTATAGGAGGCAACACTTTATGTGGTGAGTATGAGGAGCATGGAAGAAGCTCTTTGAATTTTCACTAAGATAATGGCTTAGATATATACAATATCTAATAATTTCTTGAGCTTAAAATTTTTCTTTTCTACCTTCTAGGTTCTTTGGATTTATAATTCTTACTTATTTGATGATTCTTTCTCTTACTTGGTTGTTGATTTTTTTATTTTGGTAATCTATATCATAAGCTGCAAATTTATAGGTTATTTTGTGTTCTTAAATCATGTGCTAAAGTATGTGAGTTTCTATTTTTTTTTTCTTTTTTAATAAAAGTGGTATTCAAAATCAAGAGATAGTTGGAAACGTTAAATGGTGAATTCCAAATCAACTTGTGTTTAAGGATAGGTTAGAATAAAATGCTAAGAAATAACTGGTGGAACTACTCTACAAATGAGATAATAAACTCGTGTTTAAGGTTAGAAAATATGTATTTATTGAATCATTTTTTCATGCTCAAAAGAAAAAAGTTGGGCCTACTGTAAAAGTTCAAAAACTATAATCCATTTCTTAAATTGCATTTTTTAATGAAGAAAGTTTATCCTTTTGCCAAAAAAAAAAATGTTGTGACCATGAATTTGCCCCAACAAGATTTTGATATGTTGTTGTTAAAAGACAATTCATGGACCCCTTTTATAACATAGTACTGCAACTTTTCATTAGTATAAAAAATAATGCACTGACTGGTTATATTTTCATTAAACAGTGAACTCCTTCGAAACCGAAAGAAAAAATTTCAAGTCATTTCCGAAGCCGCGAAAGAAAACTAAGAAGATGAATGAAAGCTAAAAAGAAGAAGAAAGCTAAGAGAAAACAAAGGAAATTGCTGACCGCCCACCGCCCACTGACCAGCAGGAATTGCTGACTGCCACAATCGTCAGCGTGAAATTCCAGCAGAAAAACGCCCCTCAAAGTCACAAAAATAACGGCATAACCGACTCATTGCAGAAAAACCCCTGCCACCCATCAGCAAAAGACCAAAACGCACCTCAAAGTCACAAAAATAACGGCATAACCGGCTCATTCTGCAGTGTTCATAAGCGATTGACGCTTTATATATGTAAGATTAATGCTAATATGATTTAGGTTTTGTGTTGTTTATATAGTGGGCATTATGCTTAAAAAAATCAAGAAAATTGATGAATTCAAAAAAAAAGAAAAATAATTCTTCCATTTATTTAAATGATCTTGAGTTGTGTATACAAATGAATATGATCCTATTTGTCGGAGAGTACAAAGGAGTTCAAAATACATTAAATAGCTATAATTCCTATCAAGATAGTGATAAAATCTTTTAGAAAGTCAAGTTTATGACCTCCAAAATCGTGAAAACTTTATTACTATCTCGAAAATAGAGTGATAGTTTTATTGACATAAGTGTGATAAACATACATAATTATTTAATTACTTCATAATAGGCACATCTTTTTTCTCCTCTTTGATGTGTTATTTCGAAGCCAACAAAAAAGGTGTGTCTCCTATGGAAAAATCCCTTATTGGTAAAAATACATATATATATATATATGTATAAGGATGGAAATTATTAATACTTACCAAAAATTAAATAATGCTAAAATCACAAGAATTGCCTCAAATCAGCTTGTGTATGCGTCATGCTTATTATTTGTAATTGAGAATTAGAGCACACAAAGAAACCAAAAGAAAAAAGGGAAGGACGGTTACATGTCATTTTGTATTTTCTACAAATTGGTGCCAGAATAGAAAATCGCCATACTCTTTAACAACTTATTGTTCATGTTCTTTTCAATGTTTTCATATCACAACACATTTAAATAAAAATGATATTTTCTTTTGGAAATTGAAACACAATTTTTGGTAAGAGAAGCTTTGCGTCAACGGGAATGTTAGGAAGGCAATACGAAATCTACATAAAAGCAAAAAGTTAAAATATTTGTGAGTAAATCATTTTGTCAATATATATTTGAATAGCTGGATAGGATACTAATTTGTCCCAATGGGCTAAACATGACTATCTATAAATATAAACTTGGCATACGCATATTGGGATGGGAATTAAGCTGCAGTATTATTTTTCACTTGAAAAAGAGCAAAATGCATTTTTATTTCTTATTTTTTTTTTTCACGAAAGTTTTTTTAAAAATTGGTATAAAAGGGTGAGGAATAAAGAAAAAAGATTGCAATTTTCTGGAATGACCAGGGATTAAGGCATGTACAAGTGGACAAATTGGAATTTCCTTGATGACGAAGTGTTTAAAATAACGAAAGCAACGGGTATTCTCGTAAATTCAGCATCTTGAAGGCAAAGCGAACCCAAGCGGTTATCTTCAGCAACAACTTTGCGTCACCCTTTCGGTTCTCAATATAATTGGGAAAGTAAAATCGCAAACTCGTCTGAATTCGATCGCATCCTCTTCTGCTTCCCTTCAGTTGCCGGATCATTTCAATTCTAGCCAATAACAACCAATGGGGCTGCTCTCTAACAGGTGTGATTGCTGGATCATTGTAATATACTTTTTTTTTGTCTGTTGGCAGTTTTGGATTAATACCGACGAAATACAGTAATTAAAGTTTTGAACTTGTATCTTGATGAATGGAGATGTGAACAGAATTGACAGAGGCAGCCTCAAACCGGGGGATCATATTTATTCGTGGCGTACTGCTTATATTTATGCTCACCATGGTCAGGATTGCAACCTCCTTTTTCCTCTTTTCTATCCTTTTTTTTTCTTCTTTGTTTTGGTCAGAATTTATGTTATTTGTAGGTTGTTCACATTTATTTTTTTGCCATATTTTCGGGCAAATAAGAGTATGGATTCAGTAAAAGCACAAATCACGTATGTTTTGGGCCGTGGGTGCTGCTAATAACGGTAGTATAACGATTTGGGGTTGAATTGTGAAAAATCTAGAATTATGTTTTCGACCATCCCCTGATTCCATGATTTTTCTAATTGTTGGAATCGAAATTTATTTTCGTATCAAGGTTTAGGATGTTGTTTACAAACTATGTTTAATTGATTCAATACTCGACTTTTTTCGGGAAAAACATGTTATAGCACCAGTTAGAGAATTGATGTCAATTTTGCTTAATGCGTTTCCATTTTCTGGTGGACTAATAAGGAAGCTGGGAGCGTAGATATTTTATTGGGTTGCTTTCGGCGTTCATGAGCCATTTGGACACGAGAAAGGGGAAAAGGGGACGACTTTCCCTATGCTCAGATGTTGATGGTGTTACTTTGATCTTTGTAATATGCTAAAATTAATATTCTTCTCATAGAGAAACTCAGAGTGGTTGGGGGGAAGCAAATTGGGTCAACATCTCTTAATAACTTGATCGATCTTACATGTGCTGCTTATCTTTTTAAGTTTTTTTTTTTTTAAATTGTTAACGCTATCATTTTTTCTTGGTAGATTTAGGATTTTAACTGCATTTACTCAAATGTGCAGGCATCTATGTTGGGGATGACAAAGTAATTCATTTCACCAGACGGGGTCAAGAAGTAGGAACAGGGACCATATTGGATTTCGTTTTGGTGAGTTCAGGACCAAGCCGAGGTCATGTTCCATGCACAACCTGCACTTTGACTGAAGAAAGTCATGGAGTTGTTTCGACATGTTTGAAGTGCTTCCTTGCTGGCGGTGTTCTCTATCGCTTCGAGTATGCTGTTAACCCTGCTCTCTTTCTTGCAAAAGCACGCGGAGGAACTTGTACTCTTGCAGTTTCAGACCCTGATGACATTGTTGTCCATCGTGCAAACTACCTTCTTAATAATGGTTTTAGATGTTATAATGTGTTCAAAAGTAACTGTGAAGACTTTGCTATCTACTGCAAGACAGGATTACTTGTCTTGGATCATAGTACAATGGGGCAAAGCGGACAAGCAGTGTCCATTATTGGCGGTCCTCTTGCTGCTGTTTTATCAACGCCGCTGCGTCTTGTCACTACCAATGTATATGGGATGGCAGCAACTGCTGTTGGGGTTTATTGTGCTAGCCGCTATGCCACTGATATTGGGATGAGAAGCGACGTGGTGATGATGCCCGTGGAAGATCTTACGCAGAGACTAGAAACAGGATCATTGGGGGTCGCTATACCAAGTCTTCCAGCTTTGCCATCAACGCCTGTCAGCTAGCATACTGGGTTTGATATCAACGGATTATGCAATGTCTGTTTAAGTGCCATGTTTTGTGCTCAAAATACTTCCAATCTACCAAACACACGTGGATGGCTATTCATGAATGTGTTGAAATCATTGCAGTCAATTTTTATTTTCTTTTGATTTAGATGTGAGCCAGGCTTGTTTGATACATAACTTGATGCTGGCGTTTACATGGGTATGCTTTGATGGATTTTTTCTTTAGGATTGTATTTAGGTGGACTTCGAGTTCGTGTTATCACTTATCAGTTATGCTCTATACCTACTTTATTTCCAAGCGGGTGGTGATTTGCTCGAAAACTTCTTGGGATCTGTAGGAAATTTGAGATTTGATGTTCTTTTGCCTCGCACCCTGTCAGTTACTATGAGCGCACAATTTACTAGTCAGGCTGAAGCCCCTGACGGCTGCCATTGACTGATTGCAAACCATCTTCTCTTATTTGAGAATTCAGATGCGACGCACAAATCCGAGAGGAGAACATATTTCAAAACTCAATTGGCTCCTGCTCTTCCGGTCACACCGCATTACTAGCACCCTAGCACAAAGAAAAGCCAAATCGAGACGATAAACAATGGGGAGAGCGGAAGAATCAGCAAAAGGAGAGGAAATATCATACAACTGCCAGTTCAGACTTCAGACAGCTGCAATACATTTCACTCGCAATGCGTGTTTTGCAGCACCGTATCATTCTCATGAAATACATTTGGTGTCTATAACTAAACCTGCACCAAATTACTGGAAAAAGCTTACTACTTTCTTTTCAGGGAGCCGGGTTTAATCTTCGATTTTCCAACAGACTTGCAAGCTCACTAGTCGGAATGGCACTACATGCCCCTCCTTGTACGAGATTGGATCAGGGGTCTTGGGCTGATTTGCGGTTGCTAGACAAGGAGAACTGATCTCACTTGTTACTTGAGCTTATTTTCCTACAAGACAATGCTGAAGACAAGCAGCAGATATTCTAAAGCCAAAATCAAATTTCACCAGAAGTGAGACAAGTGGAGAAGAGGAGGAGGAAACCACAAACGATAGTCCCGTCCCATGTAAATCTTCACTGAACATTCACCTAAAATGCAGCAAAAAGACAATAAACCTGGTTTTCGTGGCCTTCTATAGGAGCGAGGAGGGCTGGTCCGGTCTTTGTTGAGTTTGAGGCGCATCTGGTAAAGGCAGCCCATTGGCAATCCCACGGGCATGAGCGTTGGGACGAATGGTTTGGACTAATAGTACACGTCGGCCCGTTACTAGGGTAGACCAACATTTGTTCATATCACCTCATTAAAGGAAGGTCTTTACATGTCGTCAAAATAATTTTTTTTTATTTTTTACTTTTAAAATGACAACTTTATATCATTTAAAAAATCAAATCTATAAAATTTGGTATCAACTTAGATATTTGACTACTTTTCACCTTAAACCCATCACATGACTCATACATGATTATTTATTTTTGAAAAAAAAAAAGTTAGATCCCATTTGTAGTTAAACAAATTAAGTGATTCATATCTATTTTTGTCCCTAAAAAAATAGAATCTGTTCTGAATCATATTAATTAAAAAAAAAAGGAATAGGATCAAATCTAATTCATATTCATTTTTGTCACTAAGAATGTAGGATCTAACGTTTTTGTATATAAAAAATTATTACTATATATGGATCACTTGGTGAATTTAAGCTAAAAATTGGTCGGAAACATAGGTTAGAACGAAATTTTACTAACTGGAATTTGTAAGCAATGCAAAATTAATATTTTAAAAGCAAAAAAAAAAATTAAAATCATTTAACAATATGTGAGAGACATTTATAACGATTTTCCCTTAAAATTACGTTTGTCAAAATTATTGAGCCCATACCCTATCAACTCACTGAACGCCATTAGAAGGCATCTTTCTCCGCGAGAAGCAATAACGGAGAGGAGTATTTCCACGAGATGGTGTAAAATATGTCACTATGTGGAGAGACTAAAGAGGCATCAAAATGGGACCAGAAAAAAAAAAGGCACAAAACCAAAATTTGGAAACTAGAACTTATGTTAGGCCTTTTGCACAAGCGCAATTCTAGTTCTGACTTCTTACTGGTGTCCCTTGTCGATTTTGGAACGTCATAAGTGGGCTCATGCCTGGTTGTCCAAAAATGAAAATAAAAAATCTTTTTTCTTTTACTTATAATTCAACGCACGCAGAAACTAATAATATAACTGGGAGATAGGTTTTCAAGCGGGTCAATAATCTCTCTCCAGACGCCGCATGGGACGGGGTATTGACTGCTTAGCCGTCAGTCAAGGGCGGTCACCTTCATGCACAAGAATCACTGGATGCAGGTTCACTTTGGCTTGGTAGCTTCTAGTATTTGTTTCTAGCGCAGATCATATAGCTGGAAGCCAACATATCATTCCTATCAATGGGGGGACTCCTGAGGAAATGAGGAGGAAAACTAAGGCTTTGTTTGGATTGCCCGTTTCCGTCGAAAAATTACGTCGTTTTCCGTGATCACATTTCCCTATTACCTTTTTTCCTCACATATATCAAATCGCTACAGTAATTTTTCCATGAAAAATCACGGAAAATGCAATCCAAACACAACCTAAAGTAGCCAAAAACAATATGCTGGCAATATATTATCTGGATGAGGCCCTAGTTGTATCAGATATGTCTTCAATTATTGATGAACAAGTGGCCACTTTAAATGGGAATCTATTTTCACATTGATAAGGAATTGTATTATTGACATGGAGCATATCAATGCAAACTGGACCTCTTCCTCCATGTCTCTGCTTTGCTCCCCTTCCACGTTTGGAGGGTAGAGCGTGATAGCATGGCTCCGTGGGGAGCAAGAGAACAAGAAAAGAAGAGCATCTTTAGCCTCGAATCTCAATCTCGTAATACCACCATTTTCTTCACCAACCTCGGTGTAAAAGCACATCAAAGAAAAAAAAAAAGAAGAAAAGGGAAATAATTTCTAACGTTACTTATAAAACTCAAATCACCCTTACTTATTATTAGATTCCAAGATGAAAGTTCAGTCGCTGGGTTAATTTCTTGATAACATCTTGGCATATGGTCTCCTCTTATTATCATCTCCATAATGTAGAAATTAAACGTTGGGGCGTTTTTAGTTTCCTCTCTCTCTCTCTCTCGTAAATATTACAAAGAACCGAAGAAGTTGCGCCTACACTTCCCAAAAAAAAGGGCATGTTTAAAAGCGTATCATAAAATAAGGATATATCAAGCATCGAACAATATACTGAAAGTTGAGATTCGTTAAGATGCCGAACCCTAAACTCTAGGTAACGTTGCGACCATCATCATAAACAAATAATACAAGGAAATCTAATGAAACATATCTGATATCTTATGATGAATGTTAAAAATTATTTTAAAAACAAAATAAAGAACATGAAAAATATATCAAGTCTAGGCATAGTGCACAATGAAAGTGACGGAAGGGCCCTATAACTTTTGATTCTTTGGACTCAGCTTCACCTCATTTTTACACTAGACAAAAAGCTTTCTCTTTAGATATGGGACCTCAACTGCCTTCCATATACGGCACCAAAAGCCACCTTTGCACCGCCTGGCCTCTCCAAGTTACCGACTTCATTAATTGATTGGGTCTGAGACTATTTTGCCAAAAAGGCCGAAAGGGATTAACATAAAATAAGACAAGAATGATGCAAGCCCAACAGGACAATAACTCAATAATAAAAGCACTCAAATGGACAACAAATTATTTTGTGGGATCGCCATCGGGCCATATTACTAATTTACGGGATCTTCGTTGGGCAAGTCATCATACTTGGTCACATATGCAGTGAGGCCAAGATTTTTGCTTTCATGTCAATGATATGGGATAATTTCACAAACCTCCCCTGAGTTTATGACAATATTATTGCGATGTTTGAATTGCACCTTATTTACATATAATGATTTTCTTGCATCCTCGTTATATTTTTAAATTACTTTTTTAACTTATATACATTACATTAAAAACGTACTACAACATTTTTTTTAAAAAATTATCCCCAGTAATCTCCTATCCAAACACACGTATCCTTCAAATTTTAAGAGTCATAGAAGCCTCCCTAAAAAATTTATTTGGGTCTTTGCTGATGTAAGCAAAGTATCTCTATTGATGGTCCTGAACCGCCCTTAGGTGACTTTGCTTTATAACATTACATAGAATTCCTTGGTTATTTTGAACTAAAAATATTATTCATATACTTTAAGAAAGTTATATATCAAATCCATTCCTCTTCCTTTTAAATAATAATAACAAAAATGCACGTACCTACTACTCTTAAAAGGAAAAAAAAATCATATATATGAGTTGAGTAGGTACTTATGTTAGAAGAAATCTAAAGTTTTTTTTTTCCCTCCAAATTACTACAATATTGAGAGTAAGATTGGGTTGAAGTAATTTGGTTGGTAAGGACAAGATAGAATCCATTGCTCCTCTTTGTTTTTTCTATTTTATTAGTGATTTGTTAAATTTAATTTAAGATGCATTATTTCACCTCATGGAGATGTTAAATTTAAAAATTCATGAAGGTTAAACTTTGTTTTTAACCATCAGGGGAGATAGGTGCTTTTTAAAAACCTGGAGGGTTGCCTGCAAGTGTTGTATACCTCAGGGCAAGTTTGTGAAATTATCCCAAAAGAAAAAGGGTGACAAAAGTTAACGCGTCGGAAATCGGGATCAGCTACAGCGACGTTGAACTCAAGTCAAATCTATTTTGAAGAGTATCTTTATCACGCTTACCAATTGGTGGCCGGATATGGTTGCCTTTTGCTAGCCACTAGCTTTACGCCGGATGTGGGGCAGATTAACTTTTTTTTTTTTTTTTTCCGGAAACGTTAGATGGGGCAGATTAACCGTCGTGGACGTTTTCTAATTCTAAATGATCCATTTGCATAAAGTTGATTCTTTTTAATGAGATTTGATTCTTTTTTTATCATCAATTCAAGTTTCCGTAAAATTGTACCATATTTAATGTGAGGGTATTTTAGGAAAATAGCAAACTAAATTTACTTTTCTAACAAAGTTAACTATTTTTTTTTAAACAGTATGAAAAAAGAAACAGGACTATCAAAGTGGGACGGAGGGAGTACCATTTATGTGAACACTATGCATGATAAAAAGAATGTTACACTGTTCATCCATGTCGCTAATCCAATTACGCCTCTGTGTAATGTAACGGAGATATTAAAAGAATAAAGTAGTTGAAAAAAACTTTTCTATTAAATTTCAGGACTGTGATCCATTTTTGCCCGATAATAATAATAATAACACAATCGAGCCAGAGAGAGAGAGAGAGAGAGAGAGAGAGCAAAACCAATTTCTCCCAAGTACAAGCCCCTTTTGTGCTATCATCAAAACCTCCTATCTTATTAGTATCCTTTTACTACTGAGGAATGAATAATAACGATGGAATGTTGGGATATGAATGCGGGACTTAATTTTTTTCAAAAAAAAAAAAAAAAGCGGGACTTAATCAATAATATGTTAAAGCAAGAACATACGGTCTTGCTTTGTGCTCTTGTACGTGTTTTTACAGGCAAACTACTAGGTTGCTTGTTCGTGGAGGATCCTGGTTTCATACAGGAGACTGTTAAATTTTTTCTTTTTAAAGGAACTTGTTCTTCTTTAATCTTTTAATTGTTTAGATTATTTTTGGCAGCTCAATACAATTGCCACAGATGATAAGTGCTTTCTCACCAATTAATTTATGGAAATTGGAATTCTTTATTTGTTAAACTTTCATCCTGTTGCGAGAAAAATGTAAAAGGATCCGTTTATTTCAGTCGATTCAATTTAGAGGTGTCAAAATGGGCGACTTGGACGGGTTTGGGTTGGATAAAATGGATAATGGGTATAAGTGAGTCAACCCATTTTTACTCATTTTATTAGATGGGTATAAATGGGTAAGTCAAAAAATGAATTAGGTAACCCAATTATCCATTACAAAAGCTTCGGAAGAAGTTATATCCGAGAGCATTAATCATCAATCATCAAAATTCCAGAGGGCTTCCAACCTGAAATTCGGTTTGCATACAACCTTTAAACGCAAGAGGAATAGAAAGATGATTATTTTACATACTTTACGTGCCAAAGAAGTTGATGACTCAACTATCCATGAAATTAATTAAGATACATAATTACGTGCAATCCAGAGACTAACCTATGGATATTTATTAAGTTTCAGCACATGTATACAAAAGATTGGCTAATCACCACCATTTACTTCTGTATTTCAAAACATCACGCAACAACCACTCCACATGTCTGACTTAGCTTATGACTGGTTGTATTTATTTAGTTGCCCTCTTCATTTTCTTTTCTGCGTTAGTCGGACTTCATGGTTCTAAAACCAGATGGAGACATGTTGACCAATTGGACGAAGACATGATGTTTTGTCATTGTGTAAATCACAATCGGGATTTTGTCACTTCCTATGATTTCTACTTTTTCGAGATTAATGCACGTATGATAACAGTTTGTGCACTTGTCATCATTATCGCCGCCCCAAGCTGTACGTATCATGTATGAGAAAGGCAAGGGTTTCATCGACTACAAAACTAGTAAATGGTACGAAAATTCATCGGCATGCTTCAATTTCAAAATAATCAACCAACAAGCGAGCTCTCTCAACATACGAAGTTTTAAAGATTGGGAATCAACCAACAAGCGAGCTCTCTCAACATTCTCAAATTATTGGGAATCATGTTTCCTGACTGGATTAAAGATCTAGCAAGAATAGATTATGAGAGCAATGAGCTCCTTTTGTAAAGTGCTCTTGTATTATCAAGTTTAAATCAATACAAATGTTATCATTTTGACAAAAAAAAAAAACAAGCGAGCTCTCTCAACATACGAAGTTTTATTTCATTTTTTTTTTTAAATTTTTTGGAGCAGTAGTATTGAATATACAATATACAAGACCCAAAAAATCACACAATTTCCCATGGAAAAAAAAAAAGAAAGAAAGAAAGAAAGAAGAATAAGAAGAAAAAGGGAGAGGGCCAGAGGGAAAATGAATGCAACTGACGAGAATCTGGAACTTGGGGAACGGAGTGATCACCGCATATTAAACTTTTTCCACAGGGGACTGGACACCAATGAATGTTGAATTTAATTACTGTAAATTGCTTGTCTACTACGCTAACCCGAAATAATGCAGTTAATACGTCGATCACACCATTAAAAGACAAATATACCCTCGTCATTTTTTTTTTCAAGAAAGTGAAGTAAGAGCCTTTCAAACTCTAATGCCTAGTTTGGAGATGAGATTTGAGCAGAAAAGAAAAAGAAGGGAAGAAAAATGTAGGTATTATAGTGAAATAGAAAGGAAAAGAATTCGGCTGATTTGAAAAGAAGAAGAGACCCGCTGCAGTTAAAAAAAATTCCATCCCAAATTGAGCAGAATGCAAAAGAAAACTATGGAAAGGCTACAAAAATTTTTAAATTGTCCATTCTATCTTTAAAAAGCTATTGAATGAAGTATTTATTGATCAATGTATCCAAAATCATCTTCATTTTTTCATAAACTCCCAAACAACATTAAAATATCTTCTCTTCCATTCTTATCCTTTCTTTTCCCTCGTTACTTAACTTTCTCTTCCTTTCCTTTCTATCCTCAACTCCCAAACTAGCTGTGAGCATATAACAGTCAACAACAAACGTATACTCGCTCTTAAATGTTTTCTACCCTTTGAGTTTGACATCGAGAGCAGAGTACGTGACATTGCAGAAAAGCCAGAGAAATTCCAGTCAAATTTCAAGCCAGAGTTTTTTTTCCCCAGTATTCTAATCGGAAGTCTTGAAAGTTTCCGATTACAGATCCACTTTTTAGGGTGATCACGTACTAATCAAGCTTCAGCAGATGTACTTGTGATTTCTGCTTTGCAACATATGCTCTGCATTATACGCCACACCACTCTGCCAGTAGTGTTTCTCACTCCAGTCATCCCTCCTTCCCTCCCTCTGTTGTCCCTTTCTCTGCTTCTTTCTCACTCTGTCTGAGAGTTTTTGTGTTCCCAAACGCATGTTATCTCTAAGCTTCCCTTGCGACATTTGAGATGGGTTCTTCAAGGAACCACCATTAGAAGTTATAACAAGCTTTTCATCTAGGGCTCAATGCATGTGGAGCCGTGTTTCAGAGCTCAACAATGGTGGCTGCTGAGAAGAAAAGGCTTGGATTGGCGCTATTTCTCTGTATTGTTACACTTGCTTTTAGCGTGACAGACCCCGGCGACCTTGCTATACTCAACCAGTTCAGAGATGGGTTGAAGAATCCTCAGCTGTTGAATTGGCCTGCTAACGGCAACGACCCATGCGGTACTCCAAATTGGCCGCACGTATTTTGTTCCGGCAACAGAGTTTCGCAAATTCAAGTTAGGGGCTTAGGCTTGAAGGGTACCTTACCCCAAAATTTCAATCAGCTGTCCAAGCTGTCAAATTTAGGCCTACAGCAGAACGAATTCAGTGGAAAGTTGCCGTCTTTCAGCGGGTTGTCCGAGTTGAGATACGCGTATTTGGATTTCAACCAGTTTGACACTATTCCTTCTGATTTCTTCAATGGGCTCGTGAGTTTACAAGTGATGGCATTGGACTATAATCCTCTTAATGCCTCAACTGGCTGGTCACTGCCTTCTGACTTGCAAAGTTCAGCTCAATTGACTAATCTTACTTTGATGAGCTGTAATTTGGCTGGTCCTTTGCCTGAATTCTTGGGAAGTATGTCGTCCTTACAGGTGTTGAGACTGTCTCAAAATCGGATTACTGGCGGTATTCCGGCTAGTTTCAAGGACTCTACCCTGAAGGTTCTTTGGCTAAATCAACAGTCTGGCGAGGGGATGACGGGTCCAATTGATATAGTTGCAACAATGGGATCACTTGTTAGTCTGTGGCTTCATGGGAACCATTTTTCAGGTAAAATTCCCAAGGACATCAACAATTTAACTTATTTGCAAGTTCTCAATCTCAATACTAATGATCTTGTTGGATTAGTTCCTGATAGCTTGGCAAGTATGCCACTCAATAATCTGGATTTGAATAATAATCATTTCATGGGTCCAATTCCAAAGTTCAAAGCTGTTAATGCTAGTTATTCAGCCAATCCATTTTGCCAAACAAGTGCGGGCGTTTCCTGTGCTCCTGAAGTCATGGCACTCTTATAATTTCTCGATGGGGTGAATTACCCGCCTAGGCTTGTTCAATTGTGGTCAGGAAATAACCCATGTGAAGGGCCATGGTTGGGATTGAGCTGCAATTTCGATAAAAAGGTCGATGTCTTGAACTTGGCCAAGTCCAACCTTTCTGGAAACTTGAGTCCTTCAATTGCAAGTCTTGATTCTCTCACTCATATATATCTGGGGTCGAATAATCTTTCAGGAGAAATTCCATCAAATTGGACTGAACTAAAAGCCTTGATGCTGTTGGATTTGAGTAACAACCATCTTTCCCCTCCTTGGCCAAACTTTAGTACCACTGTACACCTTAACCTGAAGGGAAATTTACCGCTAAGTCCTAGTCCTTCAAGTAGTACCCCATCGCCAGAAGGTTCGCAAACCTCAATTCCCTCTTCTCCATCAACAAAAGGATCAAATTCTAGTTCTAGTAACCCTGCCAAAAATTCTAACCAAGGAGGACATCCGAGTGAGTCCAAGTTAGTTGCAGTCTTAGCCCCTGTTGCAACTTTTGCACTTGTGGTCTGTTTGGTTGTGCCCCTACTTCTTTGTTACTGTAAAAAGAGAAAAGATACATGCCAAGCTCCTAGTTCTATTGTAATTCATCCAAGAGATTCATCCGATCCCGACAATTTGGTGAAGATTGCCGTTGCAGACAATACCAATAGAAGCGTTTCTACATTGACAGGAAGTGGTTCTGCCAGTAGGAACAGTGGCGATTCTCATACTATCGAGGCTGGAAACTTAACCATATCGGTCCAAGTTCTTCGAAATGTGACAAAAAATTTTGCTCCAGAAAATGAACTTGGGCGTGGTGGCTTTGGAGTAGTTTACAAAGGAGAGTTGGATGATGGAACAAAGATTGCAGTTAAGAGAATGGAAGCTGGAGTACTTAGTAGCAAGGCTCTGGATGAATTTCAAGCCGAGATTGCCGTCCTTTCTAAGGTCCGTCATCGGCATTTGGTGTCACTTTTGGGATATTCTATTGAAGGAAATGAAAGAATTTTGGTATATGAGTATATGCCCGAAGGGGCTCTCAGCAAGCATCTTTTCCACTGGAAGAGCTTGAAATTAGAACCTTTATCATGGAAAAGAAGGCTAAATATTGCGTTAGATGTTGCTAGAGGAATGGAATATCTTCACAGTCTAGCTCATCAGAGCTTCATACATAGAGATCTTAAATCTTCAAATATCCTGCTCGGTGATGACTTTAGAGCAAAAGTATCTGATTTTGGATTGGTGAAACTCGCACCTGATGGAGAGAAGTCTGTGGTGACTAGGCTAGCTGGAACTTTTGGATATCTAGCGCCTGAGTATGCTGGTAAGTCAATCTTCCTTGGTCCCTTAAATGAAATTACTAATTGTTTTAATGCCATCACTCCCTATCAAGCTGTGGTAATGAAGATTGTTTACTAGTTTGATTAGCAGGACTGGTTTTGAAATTTGGTGCTTCAAATTACTAGTTGACGACATAGTTCTATTGTTCTGCAATGGCTTGTAGCATTTAACATGCCATTTCCTCCTTGTAAAATTTGTTTGCTGATAAATCCATTGAGCTATTGAACTTACTTAAAAGAGGAAATAATTTTGGTTTACCACAATATGTGTAGTTGAGCAGGACATTTATCTTCTTTTTCCGATTTTTAACATCGTCATTTTCTACCATTGATAATAATTCTTATAACGATGGTCTAACTTCTTGTGATGCTGTACAATATTCTACCTTAAATGATCAGTGACCGGCAAAATCACGACAAAAGCGGATGTCTTCAGCTATGGGGTCGTGCTAATGGAGTTGCTAACGGGATTGGTGGCACTTGATGAGGACAGACCTGAGGAAAGCCAGTACTTGGCTGCATGGTTCTGGCATATCAAGTCTAGTGAAGAGAAGCTAATGGCAGCCATTGACCCTGCTCTAGATATGAAAGAGGAAAAATTCGAGAGCATCTCAATTATCGCTGAACTTGCTGGTCATTGTACCGCTAGAGAGCCGAACCAGCGTCCTGATATGGGCCATGTTGTAAATGTCCTGGCTTCTCTTGTTGAGAAATGGAAACCACTTGATGATGATACAGAGGAATACTGTGGAATTGATTACAGTCTTCCTCTGAATCAAATGGTTAAGGGGTGGCAAGAGGCTGAAGGAAAGGATCTCAGTTATTTGGACGTGGAGGACAGCAAGGGTAGCATACCATCAAGGCCTGGTGGATTTGCCGAGTCTTTTACTTCAGCTGATGGCAGGTAGTTGCTTTTTGTTCTAAATATTTGTTTGATAGATGTAGATAGTACTATGTTTTACTACTCCTGTTAATTCTGTGTAACGAATTATGTAACTCTACAGTTCCCCTTTTGTGAGATGTTGATATACAGAATTGAAGTAGAATTAGTTATCTTTCCAGTTTATCTTTTGGTGGTCCCCGTACTTCTGTTTTGATTGATTTTAGTAAAAGCTACACTCGTATAAATAAATGGTAGTCAGTCTGAGATATGGTAGTTTGCATTTTAGTTGAAAAGAAAAAAATCTACATATTTTTTTTTTTGGATTGTAGTTTCTCAACTGGCTATACTGGCATTATAACTACACAAGACAAACGAGATATACAATTTATTTCGTTACAAGTGAGACAAATTATGATTAACAGCCAAGTATATCTGTTCATATTGGTATCACACTATTTAAAGTTTCAATCTTCTGAAAATAATAATATGTCAATTTAGATGTAAGTGTAAAGGGAAATGGCCAAATAATTCTAACTTTACAATTAGTAGTTAATTCAACAAGTTGTGACAAGTAATTTACCAAAAAAGAAAGAAAGAAAGAAAGATATATATCGAGATGGTAAAGCAATTTTGTCAAAATGGTAAACGGAAAAAGAATGGAAGGAGAAAACAGACTTTTGACACTCGATGACTTTGGATGAGATACACATAAACAGCTTTACATAAAGGATAATCGGATTCCGGGGATACCTTCAAAATAGGACTGTCAATGGGGTTGAGGCCGCTGGGCCAATCCGAGCTCCGCTCGTTCGGTCAGACAAAAAGTTCGATAAACTCGATATTTTAGTGAGTCGGTCTGAGATTGAACCTAAAAATTAAACCTGAATTAAATATGAGCCGAGCTTGGGTCCTATTAAGCTAAAATTTGATATAAGCCCGGCCCTTTAATTATCTGTATATATATATATATATAATATTTATATTTTGATATTATGTATAAGTATATATCCAAATATATTATTATTAAATATTAAATATATATATATTACAAAATATTAAAATACATCTAAAGACTCTTCCATGAGCTTTCTTGAGAGCCAATATTTGTGATGCATAACTGAATCTCTAACTTTTCTTATTGGTTGAATAAATTTTTGTGTTGACATAATATTGATTGATTTCTTTTTGATCTACAAATACAATCATCAAGCATGTTTGGATTCAAATCACAAGATTATAAAAAAAGTTTCAACTTTTAAAGATGTATTGACTTATGAGTTATAATCGCATGTTTTATTACTATTTTTCATGCATTTTGAACGAATTAAATATAAATATTGTTGAAAACGTTTTGGTTTATATACTTTTTAAGAACTATTATTTGTTTATGTTTAGTTTTAATATTATAGTTTTGTAAATGTTAATTAGTTTTACAACTTAATAGTTATAATAATTATATTAAGAAAATTAATGAGTAATAAGTGAGCTTGGGTTAAACCCGATTAAGGCTGACGATCCGAATATTATGTGAGGTGAGTATGAACTTCACATTTATGAATCCGAAACTCATAATCCGAAGCCCGAAAATATTCCAAATTAAATGAGTTGAGTTTGAACTGATAAAAACCCGACTCATTAGATCCGATTAACAGGCCTACTTCAAAATTAGCTGTGGTGAGGATAGTACCTTTTAATGCGACCGGCAAGACTCTTCTTTTATTTTAGGGTAAGTTTTTTATATACGGTCCCTGTCTTTTTTTTTTTTTACATTAATAGATTTAGATCATGTTATATAATATAAATTAAAATTTAAAATTTGAATCATACACATGTAATATAATATCTGTAGTTATTATTGTAAAAAATTCACAACATTGTCAATGTATAAAAAAGTTAATTCTTTATTTTATCGATATTACAAAGACAGACTCTAAAATGAAGTATTGTAAAAAACATCATCTGAAGTTAGCCAACATGAGCATCAGTTTGACAATTGAATTTTAGTTTTCATATCTTAATCTTAGATTAGATGTTCACAGTCGTGTCTATGTCGGGGTAGTTACCCAGGAGAACGTGGACGTCACCATCGCATGGCAAATATAATCCTTGTTTAAGTTTCACAGGCCACACATGACTAGCATTCAATTTAAGTCGTCGCCCTTAATTTTATGATAACTAGTGTGAATACCCGTGCTACGCACGGTGCCTACATTATTAAAAAAAATTACAATTTATGGAAGAATTTAAAAATAGTAAAATATTATAATCACGGGCATATGAAAGTATATTTAAAAAAATGAAACTTTGTAACAATAGTTCAATATATGATAAAAACATCTCCATTATTTATAAACGATCATTTCGATGAAGGTTGGATCCTGAAAAAAAAATAGAAATCTATATCATAAATTGAACGACATAAGGGTCCAATTAAATATAATTGAATATTTAATTTGATAAGTAAATGAAATGCTTACAGACATTTTGCCTTTGATTTGATAATCTTCTACGAAGGTGTGAACATTCTTCACACCAGTCAACTCTGAGTACGAACGCCATTATTGGGGGTTTAATTAATTCTGTTGTTTTTTGTGGAGTTCACACTATAAATGAGAATGCACGATTTTTGCATGAATTAATGTGTTGGTCGAACAATGCACCTCCATTTTTCTGACAATTAAAAGCATACATAGTTCAAAATTATCTTTTGTTTTAGTCAGTTTGTAAATAATATTGTGTAAAAAAATATACATATAAATAATGTATACCTTTGTTTTTAAATCTCTAAGATAAGAAGCATCACAACGAAACATGAATCGTGCATGCCTGTCTTGAAGAGCGAAGTATAGTACCGAAACTTGTAAACAATGGAAACAACAATTATATTATAATATTGAAAATATTAGTAATAATTGAAATTACAATGAAAATGTCAATATTCAAAAAATAAATAGTACCGAAACTTCTATTTTGATACATAAGATTACTGTCCATAAGATTACACCTAAAAAGTATATTAATTTTTAGGTGCCATTGTCTCATATGTTCTCGTAAACAATGTTTTGCAAGATTCTTATGTGCCATTGTCTCATATGTTTTTGCAAGAATTATTTTTTGAATCTATTCCTTTTTTTTTTTCTCTTTCTCTCGATCGTCAACATTTTTGTCTTGCACGATTCCTACTTTCCACAGCAAAATTACAGCATAATCCAGATTTAAGCAGCCCAAGGACATGTAATGCAATAAGACACAAAATCTGCCAAAAAAAAAGAAGCCAAAACACAAAAAACGAACCTACCCGTTAGTAGTAATCTCTTAATGTCAACCTTCAGAACATCTTATTTCAAAGAAACGAAGAAACTCCAAAGATCACAACTCATAATTAATAGTACTACTATTTTGCGTGAGCAGAATTAACAGTTTGGGGGAAAACCTACATAAGTCACATCATGAGCACAACTCATGATATGATCAGTTTTTCAGCCATAATATGGAATGTAGTATACTTTTGGGAATTACTCATTATCTTTGTCAAATTTAAAGGGCTATAGTAAAGCACTTTAAGCATGATCTTCCACCAAAAACTTCTGCAATAAATGCAAACTGCATTCCTTGTTCAGTATAATGTTTCAGTTAATTCACATTACCTTACTTTTATATTTTTTTCAAAAGAAAAAAAAAGAATGTTACATTAGTCCCTCATCAGTTTCCCAAGCTATTTGTCTCTAAGTCTGGATAGTCACTCGAGGTGACTGGAGAAAATATCTTAATCTCCATTTTTGTTCTAAACTTTTAGCGCTTTGTGCGTAGAAATAATAGCATTAATGGGAAGACATTTAGGTAGACATTTAATGAAAAAATAATGTTTTCCCTAATCAAAGCTATGACCATGTTCTGGGACTAATCTGATTAATTACTAATACAATGAGAACTATATGTCTAAATGCCTAAACTCACATAAAAGCCATAGTACCATACTTTGTTGATTGAGCCAGCAAGGATTAGTATGGAAACAACAATAATATTACAATATTGAGAATATTATTTATAATTGAAAATACAATGAAAATATCAATATTAAAAGAATAAATAGTACCGAAACTTCTCATTTGATTGGCGCGGCGTTTGAGTCGGTGTAGTCGAGATTTTATCCATCGTAGTTGATGTGAGATTTCTCTTTCGTCGACGCAAAGTTGTTGGAACTATTCCAATTCTTGTGCAGAACCGTTGTGGCGTCCTTTTCGTTTTGTTAGCAGATGTTTCCTCCATTGCAATCTTGCGAGTTTGAAATTCAGTCATTGTTGACATGCCTGTAAACGGCCATGTTCCATTATGAAGTTAATTTGAGAGGTTCGAGAAGGAAGTTGATTGGAAGGGTTTTAAGAGTAATTCCCAAAAGTAGTACCAAGTATATTGTTGCTTCGTGGCAGTTGGAAAAGATCATGTGCTATCTTCAATTCCGTTGAATTATGGGCTATCTTTATTCTGGTCAATGCTCTTCAACTCACTGGAAAATGGGAATCAGTAGTGGTACTACAACCATCTGACGCACGGGTAAGTGGAAACAGTTTTAATGTAAGTGGAAGTTAAATTTTTGTTTGAGGGAACGTGGGAGTATTAGAGTTTTAACGTAAGTGGAAGTTAAATTTTTGTTTGAGGGGACGTGGGAGTGTTAGTTGAAGTTAACTCCTTATTTGAGGGAAACGTGGGGATGTAATGTGCCCATGATATTTTTTACGTTTTAAGATAAATGTGAAATGCTAGGAAAATAGAATTGAGAGTGGGAAGGGTTGTGGAGGCTTGTTCCTAAAAATCCCTTCTCAAATTTATATAGATATAGATCCTTGTGATTTTATAATGAAACAATGGCCTCACATCATTGACTTCCTCCAAATGTAAATGAATGGCCTATTTATATGTTAGTTAAAAACTTAAAAAAGCAAGCGTCACTCATCTAATTAAAAGTATGGGACGTGGAAATTGCTTCATCATCCTCCACTAGTTTTCTAGTGCATTTCAAAATACGGTGACTATATGTTTGATAAGTTGAATGTCAAAATGGATAATTCAGACGGATCATAATTAGGTACTCATTATCGGATAATGGGTATAATTGGGTCAATTTAATTATATTCATGTATTAATTAGGTACTTGTTTATACCCATTTAATAAATGGGTATGGTTATACCGAATTACTCATCTAATAATAAGTCACTTAAAATTCTACTTAAAAAAAATTTGCATGTTGTTTGACAAGTAATAACATTATTTTATTATTATTAGATTGGTAAGAAATTCAAATTTATTTGCTTAACACTTACTAAAAGTTGAGTTTAAATTTATATTTCTTTTTAAATAGGTATAAATGAGTGAGTCGAGTCAACTCACTACCTACCAATTAAATAGATTTTAATTGGGTATCCATTTAAGATCATTCAAAATTAATGTCCATTAATTCATTAGTGTAGGTTCCAGTTATTCAATTAATTATATATAGAATAATATATACTTATGTATGTACATATATACATACATATAACTTGAACAAAAAGCTAAACCTTTAAGTTTGATTCAGTAAATAAACAAGTTAAACCTAAACAAAATTTTAATTTTGTTGAAGTAATCAGACAAGTTTTGATGGTGTTTGATTTGATTAAATTCATTTACACCCCTAATAATAATGTATGACAATAGTCTCCGCCGTTAGTAATGAGTGAAGGCACAATGCAAGAAAAGTGTGCCTTGGTAGTGAATATGGTGTTCCTTGGTAGAAAAGTGAAGATTACAATATACCAATGCAAGAAGCCGTCCGTTAAGAAAAGAAAGCACAATGAGCATTGAGCAAAACCAGCTCCATTGATGATAATTACGAAGTCACACGAGCTTGCTTGTAAATAATTGGTACAAATATTTACAGGAAATTTGTCAAATTGGGTCCTAATATTTTCACAAAAAACTTTCTTAGTCCCTAATATTTAAAATCAACCAGAATAGTTCCTAACATATAATTTATGAGCTAGTTTGGTTCTAATGCTCGTATTTGCTCTTTTTTTTGGCTAAAAATAGCACAATGGCATAATTTCAAGGGTAAAATCGAAAACATTCGTTAATCCATAATTTTGCATCCCTCAAACTCTTCCACCGCTTCTTCAATTGGTTCTCAGCCTACTGCTACTTCATAATTTCTTCTTCTTGTTTATTCTTGAATTCCAACTGCAGTTTCCATTCTTCTTTTTTCTTAAATCCCAGTTCCCAATTTGTATTTTCATATTTTGTGGTGGTGTAGAAAAGATGGCCAAGACAACAACATAAAAGGGGCGGTTTTGGATGCAAAAACTACAGTAGAACAACTCAAGAGGGAACTGCAAATATTGGCACAGAGTATTGTGGAAGGAGATGATTATGCATTGGAAGGCGCTGATCGTGCCATGCAGGCTGTCTTGTTTGAAATAATTGAAGCTGGAGCCTTCCAACCCACAAAGCCTTTTGCCTACTCTTCCACCTCCGGAATTTAGATGTCCTCTTTCTGGACAACTCATGATTGACCCTGCTGTCATAGCCTATGGCCACGTTAGTAGATTTCCCATTAATCTTCTGTTCAAGATTGAAACTTTTTCTTGGTGTCTTTGATATTTCTGTCTTTCATTCAATTTTTCTTGTTAATTCTCCATCCTAGTTGCAGGAGGTTGAGAACCAATTGAATAAGTGGTAGAAGAGTTTGAGGGATGCAAAATTATGGATTAACGAATGTTTCCAATTTTGCTATTAAAATTATGCAAGTGTGCTATTTTTAGTAAAAAAAAAGAGCAAAGACAAGCGTTAAGATCAAATTGGATCATAATTTATATGTTATGAACTATTCTGACTGATTTTAAATGTTAGAGACTAAAAAAGTTTTTTGTGAAAATGTTATGAACCAATTTGGCAAATTTCCCAATATTTACTGTACATGGATTGGTGCCATCAGTCTCTTCCAAGTAAAAATTTAGGAAATTCTATTCCAACCCATCCCAGAATGGGCAATATGGTAAAGAACTAGAAGAAAACAAAAGGAATAAGTCATCTCTGCTTGAGCCTCCCAAATTTTCTTAGCCACTATATATACTAGTAGGTGTGTTTGGATAGTAATTATTTATAAATATTTTTTACTTGTATTATAAATATATCTTTTAATTACATTTTTTGTTTCTCAATTACTTTTTCATATCATATATATATCACATCGTCAAAGTGTTATAATATTATTATTATTATATATATATATACTTTAAAAAAAAAATCTTCTGTCAAAGCCCGCTGTCTGTGTCTCAATTCTCGGTTATTGACCATCTTGAACAAAATTGTATCAGTCCTCAGGAAAATAGGGTCCACCACTCTTCTCTGAAGCCCAATAGACGATTTCGATCGTAGATTGGGCCAGTTCGGACAAAAAGTGAAAGGAGAAAACCCATCAGCATTATGGATTGGACTTTAAAGTGCTCCCGACCAACATCAGCTATAGGAACGTTCAAGTCTTCAGGATTCAAGAAACCTTCCTGATAGACAAATAAAAAATAAAAAAAATCAAGAAACTTTTATCAACAAAACCCGCCTTGTGATGCAGTGATGCTTAAACCCTAGACATAACCCATTAATGGTCATGCAAGATTTGAAGAGTTTTTGGAACTAGAAACAGAAGGGAAAAAGGAAAATGGTGAAGCACAAGGCTCAATCCAAAAAACAGCAAAAGCGTGGGGGAATAGACTTCAAGGTAGCTAATTTAATCTTCTATTGCTGGTAAATTCTTGTACATAATAATTGAGGAAAAGTATTGATGCATGTGAAATTTCGACACGCTCATTTCATTCATCCATTTTTTTTTTTGTAGAAAATAAAAAGAAAAGTTGGTCGAAAATTGCCGCCGCCCAAAAATGCAACCAATACAGAAATCAAGTCTAAAGGTATAGCACAAAGAACAATACCCCGGTTTTTCAATCCAATGCTTCTCTTTAGCTCTCGAATGTATTTGTTGTTGCTTCCATGGTTTGTAATACAATTTTTTATGCGGTTATGTACTTGGCGTTTGTAGCAAAAATGGTCCATTGTTACTGGAACTAAATCGGTTGAGTTCATGTTAAATATATGATTAAAATTTACTCGGTTTTGAGAAACTATTTGTTTTATTGGGTTTTGCTTTTGGTATGTGAATAATAACTTTTTAGTTCGAAAAGCTTCTCCTTTCATATT
Organism: Coffea arabica; assembly: GCF_036785885.1. Taxonomy (NCBI): domain Eukaryota; kingdom Viridiplantae; phylum Streptophyta; class Magnoliopsida; order Gentianales; family Rubiaceae; genus Coffea; species Coffea arabica. The sequence continues at coordinate 5,173,980 of NC_092321.1, read as the reverse complement.
TTTAGCTAATTTCATGATGTCATTGTGATGCGGACCTAATGTTGATGACTTAGCTGTTGGTTTCTTTGATGAGCAGCGATTATTCTTCCGGAGCAGAGTGTAGTGTCAGATAAGGCAGGTTTAGCTGTGAGTAAAAAGGGTTTGACTTTGAAGGAGCTTCTGCAACAAACAAGTCATCACAATGCAAAAGTTCGTAAAGGTGATTTCTTTGTTAATATAACCTGAATCAACAGGGTTGTTAAAAAAAAAAAAGGTTGCGGTTGAAACTTTTGGAGTGGAAAATTGGAGGATATTTAGGCAAAAAAGGTTATTGATTCAAGAGAAATGTGAAAAGAGGATAACATGTGTAGAAGGTACAGAAATGAAAATTATAGTTGGCATTAGGAGATCCATGTGCAACGGGGATAATACTTGCTGTTGAGTTTTTATGGGATCATCCTGTTATTGCAATCTGTTTTAGTCTTATTCGTGTGCTTTAACAGAAATCTCGCATCCTTGTAAGGATGATATGTATTTGGTTCAACTAAGTATATCAAACTTGGTTTTGTCATGCATGCGCCCTGGATTGCATTTTTCAAAGTCTCCCTCCTACCCTGTTCTGGGGCTATGTAGTTGCTAAATATTCACCAAGTGAAACAGTGTGTTAAATGCCAGTTATGCACTTATTTGTCTTGTATAATCTCTACATCTTCTTGAGAAGTAACGGTTACAATTAACAAGGAGTTTTTGATCTCCGTTTTTTAACCTCTCCAGATGCATTGATTGGTATTAGGGATATATTTCTTAAATATCCTGCTGAGTTGAAGCTCCACAAGCTTGCTACTATAGAGAAACTGCGTGAACGCATCAGTGATGATGATAAAATTGTCCGAGAAACACTTTACCAATTATTTAAGTCAGTGATATTGCCCAACTGTAAGCAGGTAAATTTTGTGACGCTGGTTCTTGAAATTGTTTGTCATGCTATTATTAAGGATATTTAGTGAACCTATAAGTAGCTTTCATATTATACTTTCAGGTTCACTATTATATTAAAGTCAGAGTCCTCCCCCCTCTACAGCTTCTTTTCATAGTTGATGTTTTGGGTAAATCGGCTCATCTCTTTTTATTTTTCTTTTTGGTTGCATAGGCCTTGTTAGGCAAGTCAATTATATTGTCCTCTATTGCAGGCTGGGGAATGTTTTCTGAATCTCCCTTGTTTAACTTCAAATTTGTTGCACCAACTCTTTGTTCTCCTATCTGCCAATTATATTGTCCTCTATTGCAGGCTGGGGAATGTTTTCTGAATCTCCCTTGTTAAACTTCAAATTTGTTGCACCAACTCTTTGTTCTCCTATCTGCCATTCTTTCCAAATCTCTGATATGCTTTTGATTTCACACATGTTTAACAATAATGAGATTGGAAAATTTTGTTGCAGTATGTCTAAGTCGTATATTAAAGGCGCATGTATTTTCAAGTGATGGTTGCAGCTTATGAATTTTTAAAAATATATGTCCACGTTCTTTTTCTGTACAGGATAATCAAGGGCCATTCATTTCCTTGATGATGGCTTATATTTTCAATTCAATGACGCACTTGGCTATAGATGTGCGCTTGATGGCTTTCAGATTCTTTGACCTCGTTATCCAGCATCATCCATCTTCATTTTCTCTTTATGCTGAGAAGGTGGGTATGTATGGCTTTAAGTCAGTCACTTTCGGTGATATTGGTGGTTGCCTCTTAGTTATTTTCCTTGTGCTACGTAAAGAAACCTTTGTTTTATAAGCATAGCCATAACAGAAATTCTGTCATTCCTGAAGTAAATTCACTTTTACCACTTGTATATTTCACAAATTATATATAATTCTTATTGTTAGGACCTTGAAAGATAGAGGTTCTAAGAAATCTTACTTGTACTCATTTCTCCCTGTCTGGAATGGCAAGTACGTTCATAATTAAAAGTTGACCATTGGTGGTTGTCTCTTGTTACTTTTTCCTGGTGCTGCTTGAAGAAATCTCCCTCCAATAATATTGTCCATGATATTTATTCTGTCCTTCCTTGAGTGAATATTGCTTTTATGTCTATGTATTGCTATATTTTTATGTGATGTTTGTTATTACCACGTTTGAAGTTGGAAGTTTATCTTCATTATTATGTGCTGACTATTCTTTTAGCTTTTTCTTTGCCCTAAAGTGATGTAAAATACTGTCCAGATTTCTGGAACAGATGAAACATATCTTTGTTCATTCAGCAGTTACATAAATGGATGTTGAAGGATGTAACTTCCTTATCTGATTTAGTTTTCCATCATTGCCTGTGGATTATAAAAATGGTTCTACTTCAATTCCTTTTTAACAGTTACCCTTTTTTTTTACTTTGTTCTGGTACCTTAGGTTTTTTTTTTTTTGTTGTTTTTGTGCTTCATCTATGAGGGCTGTTTTTAGCTATTCTTTAACTGTATTTTCATTTGCAGATTCTCCAGAATTATCAGGATATTCTGCAGAGGAGCCAATTTCATTTACAGGATAAGAGCAAGCTAAAAACCATCCTTGGTGGTTTAGTTCACTGCTTGACACTGTTGCCACGTAGTGAGAAAGATGATGACTCATGTGTGAAAAATGTATCCTTTCTATTATTGCCAGGAGTATTATTTTGTGCTTATTTATAATTTGTCTTCTAGTTCGACTTAGGATAGTGTGTTTTCATCAGGTTATCAGATTTACGTTCCTTATGGTTTTCAACCTTTACTTCCATATATTTTAAATGTATTTTGGATTCTGGAAAATTGGCATGTTATAGTCTCCAACAGATGAGTGCATAAGAATTTTGTGTCACAAAGCACGTATCTAAATTGAGATGAGAAAGCTCTTATTCAGAACAACCACCTCACTTATAGGTTTCTATTTGTTTGTAGTGGATTCTTCATATTTTAGAAGAGTAAAGATGAAAATTGTCACTGAAACAACAGATGGTTTATTAAAAAGCTTCTTCAATTTTGATCACTCCCATGTAGACAGTGAAGAAATTTTCATCAATTAGGATTTGCATTGATGAAGAGTTGCCATCCTCTCCGGCTTTTTGTGCTCTTAGCTATTTTTCATTTTTCTTCTAGGCATTATCCGTTGTTCTTTGTACCTACATATCCTGCAGTAAAAACTTTTGCTTGAAGTAAGTGCTCATCAATTGTTTTTCTACACTTAAATCTTGCAGGAAGTTCATTCCCATGGGATTCTGCATGCATTGGAGCCTGATTTGGTTGAGGATTGTTCTGGTAAGTGGAATGTTATTTTTCTTGATGTTTAGCCTTTATAAAGTGTGTGTGGCCTTTGGCTTGGAGATTGACCTTTTGTTTACCATCAAAATGTTAAGGAACAGTACTAAAAAGTTTTACTGGTTGTGGTGTGTCCTTAAGAAGAGCACTAATTATGTATTATTCAAAACTTATAGGCATGCAATTCTGGAGGTTAAAGGCTTAAAGTTTTTTGAACGTATGATCTAAAACTTGAAAGGCTCTAATGGCATGTGATGGAACCTGTTGCATATTGGTTATATTGATGCTTGTGATAAACCTGCATAGAAACTATAAGCTCTTTGGGTCATCTCAAGAGTAATGTCGAAGTGTTATTTACAGAAAAACTATAGTTGGTGCCTAGATTGTTGAAATTCTTGAAAGCAAAGGTTTCTGGAAGTCACTAAATTTTTGAAATGGTTACACAAGCTCATGCTTTCAAAGGACAAATTTCTTAGATAAAGAATAAGATTTAGGAGAAGGGAAAATGTGTTACTATACTCTTTAGACTGTAATCAACAAAAATGCACACAAGGACTTTGAGTATTCGCTTTTCTAGGTTGATGCCAGTATGACAACAATACCTTCTTTTTACTTCCACCCTCAGAAAAGTCCTTTTGTTTTATTAATATATTGCCCATGAAAAGATGTCATGTTTTCTGTCATCCTATAAAGTTTTTCAATTCCAAATAAATCTTGATATTAACTCTTTGTTTTTTTAAGTTGACCTTGCTCAACTTTGAGGAGAAAAACTAGAGCATAAAGCTTTGATACTTCAGTGGCATATGCCATTACACTTGTGTAATCCCTGCCTAGCCATGTTTTGTGCACGCCACCAGGCAAGATATTTTATTTTAAATATTGTAAATGTTATCTTACTGTTGATTTAAGTTGTTCTAAAAATAAAAGTTGTTATAAAGGCATGGAGGCAAAGCACAACCAGTACTCTTCTGATCCAATTCATATTTCATACAATTTTAACAAATTGTATTCTCCTTTCCTTTGTCGTTTTCAAATATTCTGATTATATCTCAATGTTATGAGGAGATTGTTTACACGATCCTCTGTTTTATCTATTATTTTTAGGTCGTTCGGGCATTATTGAGAAGTTGAAAGATATTCTCCCAATTCTAGTTAGTTGTTTCGTGGATTTCATGTCATCGAACAATACTATGCAATTATTGGATGTGCAATCCTTTGATTGTGTGCTATTCATTCTTCAAAGCATAGATATTGTGGTCAAATTCTTTGCTTTTGAAATGAACAAAGGCGAAAAAAGTTGGCAGTATGTTCCTTCTCTTTATGAAAGAGGACCTGATGCAGACATATTAGATCACTTTATGTCACCTGCAATATTTAAGAAGTTGTGGGAGTTGTTCCCTCTAAATCTAATTCATCGCAATTCAGATAAGGTGTGATTTCTCTCTGGTGTCCGTCATCCCTTATACATTGTAGTTTGTAGAGTTGATTTCCTGACCTGGATTTATAGTGTTCTTGTTGCTTTTCCTAGTTAGTTTCTCCTAGATGTTAGAGCATGCATAGGTTTTGCGCTTTTAGCCTAAAATTTTTTGCATGGCATAATTACTCTCACATGTTGAGTTTTCTTACTGCAGGATGATGACCGATATCTTGCACTAAATGCCATAATTAGCGACATATTTTTGCAGCTAAGGGAGTGGAGTTATCCTCCTCCTTCTTTGTTGGAGAAGTTCCTGGGGTTCATTGAAAGTTCTTTAATTGAAAAGGTCCTTTGCTTGGACTTTTCTTATATAATCTGTTTGATGTTTTCCACATGACATTTGCATGTTTTGATTGTGCCATCACGACTGAGATGAAGTCAAGCTGAATACTACAATCAAGTTCATCTATTGTTACTTTTTCACTTCTTATCCTTGTAATTATATCAACTTTTTTTTAAAAGCAAAAAAAGCTTTTATCTGAAGTATGCCATGAAATAGTTCCACTGGCTGTCTTTGATTTTGTAGGTTAATAAATGTAATTTCTAAAGTGAAACATAATCGGCTTTGGCAATTAGCCTTATGTATTGTATACTGATTGAATAGCATATCCCCATGCATAATCTTTTTATTGATTTACTTATCAGAAGATTCAATTATGGATTGAATAGGAAGACATTCTTGAAGACCCTGTGTTTCAGTACTCTGCTTATAGCTGTAGCTATCACACTATCTGTGGGATATCATGTTTCTTCACTTCCATCCTTTTATATGCACTCTAAGAGTTTTTGGGTTTTATTCATATTTTCGTTGTATTGAATTCTTTAATAAATTAGAGTTGAAATCGTAATGGATGTTGCTGGTTGTGTTTGGAATCAATAGTATTTGATTATGCTGTATTTGATGTACGATGTGTTTCCCTGCAGTTATCCAATTGCCCACAATCGAGAGTGTTCCGTGAGAAGCACTTGCTTCCGCTTGTACCGTTCATTCCAAAGATTTTTATGCAAGTTTCAGGTGCATGGCGATCTCGTATTTTACAGGTTTGCAGATTTCGTTTGAAACCTTTAGTTAGTATGACTGAGAAAGTGCATATTCACAACTTACCTTCACTTCAGTTCTCTATCTTAATAAACTACTCTCTTTGAGCTTTTGTGAACTGTAGTTATTGTGGACAGCACTGATCTTTAAAAAAGCAGAATGTCCTTAATTGTTGGTTTTAACATCCGGCACTGTTTTTGCAGGCATTCACTGAGGTTTTTAAGAACTGTGGGCCAGAGTCTTCTATGAAATTGGCTTGCCTTTCTGCACTTGGAGATGTGGTTGATCCTGTAAGATTTCAATATTTTGCTTTTTGGAAAATATTTGTCATTCTTGAGTTCAGATCATATTAATATAGCTCCTCTTCTCTGTCCTTTTTTGTAATTTTTCATTTCTACTTCTAACCTTGGAGTCAAGTTGGAGTTTCAACTTGGGCACCTGATCCAACACCCCCCCTCCCCGGGGGGGGGGGGGGCGAGGGGGGCACTATTGTTGAATTGGCAGATTTTTTTATGGCTCTACATCAAATTCCACTGACATAAATGTTATGCTGATTGATAGGAAAAGGGCTGGCTATACTTGGTTGCAGGAGATCCTGAATTGCTAGACTATCAGCTTATTTGGATTAGGGAGCTTCCTCAACTGCTACTGGTCTTAGGTGATAAGAACCCCTTATGTTCAAAGGTATATTTTTGTAGTTTATGCTTTCTTTTCTTGCTTTAAGCTGTTCGAGAGCTATCAAAGTCTCATCATCCATTCTTCAATTGTATAATATGTACTGATTTTCAACTTTAACTTTTACCACTAAGATATATTCTTGCAGGCTGTGTTGCGACTTCTGCTACTTATGGGAAAGGCTGCTAAATTGAGCTTTTCGTTCAGTCAGGAGTATGATCAAATGCAATGCAAACTTGCAGTTTTTTATAGCACACACTTAGATGATGGTAAGGATTAAATTTCTTGTTCTGGTTCTCTCTTTCCTCCATTTTAAACATCCATAGATCAACATCTTTGTTCTATTGCAGGAAGTATATTCTATGGGCCATTCACGAGTCTACCTCAGGATATCCAGGAACTTTCTCTGTGTTGTCTGTATTACTTCTCCTCCCTGAAACCAATGCTGCTTCAGTCATTGGTATTGTGTTGCTTAAGTAAGTAAGATAATGTCTGATACTTGGCGATGGTTTTTGTTTTTGTGTGTGTGTGAATCTCTTGATGTCCATCCTTGCTACAAAGGCTTCTAGCTAATATTAACCTCAAATTTACAGTTAAACATGGGGTTGTGCTTTGCTGCAAGGTTTAGACTCCCTATTTAGTATAACATTGTCACAGTTGTAATCTACTGTTCAATCGGGATACTTCCTCTGATTAATATTTTATAGCTTTGGTTCTGAATCTTCAAATAGGGATATATGCTCTTGAGGTTCTTTGAGATATCAGTATCTAGGTTCTCGAAATATTTGGTGAAACTTTTAAGGGAGATAATTGCAGAATACAGAAATCATACAATTTAGGAGTGTACAATAAGTCGCTAAGTTACGGTTTTCTATTGTGAGTACTGTATTTTAAGTACAGAATCCCACCAATCATTGTTATAGACCACACTTATGTTGCTTCTGTAAAGTTTTCATGGATTAATCACCTTGGACAAATATTGAGACCATGTGCAGAATGAGACAGCTAAAGTACTTAGCTTTACTCATTTGCCCAAAAAATAAAACATTAAAAAGAGGAGGAAGAAGTGGAATATCAATTGAGCTAGAGAAACTTTGAACTGAAATATGTTGTTGTTGATGTTTCCACTGGCTGCTATCTGTTGCTATTCTTCTCTTCAAAATGACGTTGTAGTTGTTAGCTCCAACTACACCACATTACTGCAGGTCAAAATATGGAGCCATTTTTACTTTTTCGGATAATAGAGGTTCTCCACTCAGTCTGCAAAGCTGGAAATATCTCGAGTGCAGATTATATTAGTTTCCTCATCACTTTACTTTCACGTTTCAGAGTCTCACCAGGTATCTTTTGAATTTATTGCTTCTTCTTTTACTAGTCTTTGCAAGAGAAACCAGATCCTTCATCTCTATGTTGTAGGATTTCTGTTTCTTTGATCTTTCAATTGTTTGCTGCTTGTCCATATGTCATGGTGCTTTTGCTCTTACAATTTTCTCTCCTGGTTTGATCTTTTGGTTGCAAAAAGTGTTTCCATGATTCCAAAGTAGAAATGCTAGTATTGTTTAGCTCTTTTATTTATTTTGACCAACCCTTACTCGTTATCTTGTTGGCAAATACGAACCCTGCTTGGTGCATTTTCAGAGATATGTAAACCTGGACAAAAAACATTGACAATCCTGACACTTTGCCTTTGTGGCCATGTTCTTAATGTTTTCTGGCCATACTAAATTAATGTTTGCTGTCAATTGGAATATTCAACATAACCTACTGTTTCAACCACTGTGACCCATTTTAGGCGATAATATCAAGATAACCGTCCGGATTGACATTTCAAAAGTGCCTTCTATAGATTCACATCAAATAGTCACTTTTCAGGATCAGGATGATTAACTCTTTGGTGCTATCACATTAGCTGATTTTGACCATGATCCTTCTGTATGTTTGTTTCACTCTTGTACTCATTGTTTCTGTGTATGTGACTCCCCTCTCACTTTTTTTTAAAGGTTGGAAAAAGAATTCTACTTTCTTTAGTAATGTTTCTTGGGATGGGAGAGTAGGCCCTTTTTGTTTCCACTATCTTCTTGAAGTCTCTCTCTTTCTCTCTCTCTCTCTGTTTTTTCCCTTTTTTCCTGAAGTAGGGTTTCGTAAAATTCTTTAGTGTGCCTCTGCTTTTTTTTTTGTGTGTGTTTTACATAGGTTCTTTTTAGGATGTTATTGTCAATAGTTCAAGGTCAATGCTGACTAATCTCTTGTTTGTCTTACTTGATAACTGAAACTTGTGTTCCTTTTACAGAAAACTGTTCTTCTCTGGGATATGAAGGAATCTCAAATCATGCTACCTTTAGAACAATTACCAGAGTTATTTGCTCTTGTCTATCTCAAATTGGGGATGACCATCTTGTTCTCCAAACTTTGGAAAAAAAAATTCTTGATGAGATGGTAATCAGGCTAAATTTTATATGATGAATTTGATTCTCTGTATGTCTCATCTTTTAACTTGCATTTGTTTAATTACTTTGGTTTAAGCTCAGCTGTTCTTATTGTTCTCTGGCATTTTTTGTGAAACTTAGTTGATCTATACAACTGTCATTGATTTTTTTGCTCCCTTTTTTCAGTCACTGAAACTGCCATTAGACAACATCTGTGCATTTCTCAGGGTGCTCGTCACCTTGGACACCAAACCCACAAGGCTCTCTGAATGGAGTGTTATCAAATTAAGCAATGTCCTCTGTAAATACTTGATAAATGTTGCATCTGTAAGTGATATTCTGTTTTTGATTCTTGTTCTTGATTGTTTTATAAGAAAACTTTTCAGTTCTTCCCTGTTTATGAGTACCTGAAGATGTTTAATTCGTCCTTTGTAAAACATTCTTGTTTGTTAATTCTTGTGCTTGTCAAACCTTCAAAACAGACATAGTCTATCTTAGTGAATTTCAGACTTCTTTGGAGTGCTTCCCTGGATAATCTGCTGGAAGACGTTGGTTAAATACTTACTGAAGAGAGACAACTTCCTTAGTTATGCTGAATAAGTTAATTAGAATAATCTCTTATTATGCATGAAATAGAATACACACAGAATTCCAACTTATTTTATTTGTCACACAAGTTATAGTGTAATGATACATGAAATGCAATACATACATAAGCTGTAATTTAACAAACATCATCCATATTAAACATGATTAATCAGCGCAAACAGGGATAATTCTTGGTTCTACATGACGTTGGCTACATACGATACGATCAGTGTCATGTGTTCTTTCCATGGTTGTTCTTAGTTCAACTCTCAAACTAAACTCAAAACTCGACTAGGGTTTTTGGTGAATGCACACATGCATATATCATAATGGGTGGTATGTAAAATTGGGCCTGGATCTTTGTCTCATTTTCCAGCATGTTGAAGCATCACCTCGTCCAAAAGCTTAAGGTATTAGAAAGCAGATGATATTGTATATGTCAATTAAGCTGAGTCTTACACACACAGAACAGTAAACACTCAGTTAAACTCTTCACTGAATCAGTTGCAACAAGATCACTACTGTATGTAGTAGTTAAATCTTATCCCTAGCCATAGCATCTAAGACTTCTAAGCTACATTAAGGCCAAATTCAAACATGTTGGGCTATGTTATGTTCAGAAACTATAACAATCTTTTTTTTTCTTTTTGGATTCTCTCATGTTTGAATTTTCTTAATATGCACCCTTCAGTTATGGTCTGAGTTCTCTGATATCTTCTGTTTTGGTTTACTTATGCAGAGTAAGCAACATGATGGTGAATCCAAAGTCTACTTGAGCACAAACAAGAGCCACTACTACCTCCTACCTTGTTTTTTCCTGTTTGATAGGAGTACCAAACTGTTAGATCTTTTTTTGACTTCAATGAGATCACTGATAACAGACAATACCTCATTATTATTGTCCCCTCATCATAGTACCTCCAAAATCAGCCAATCAAGTAGGTCGAATGTTATTGTTACTGTGTTACTACTAATGCATGGAGATGTTAAGATGCACCAAATTCTTTTGCCACACAAGTCACAGATTGAGAGCATGTTGGAGATGGTGCTCAAAGTTCAGGTGTCACCTTGATTCTAATAATTTGTGTGTCCGTTTCTGTTCCCCTTTCAAGCAACTTTGCTTTCCTTGCTAAATTTTGGGTGCGAAAAAAAGAATCGGCCCCAAGAAACGTTTTAGTTTTCTGTTCTCTGTATGCTTTGCTTACCCAGTACAAGTTTACTTTTAGTGTTTGCTTTTCTAAAATTTACTTTATGAAGGGTATACTAGTTCAAGAATGTACAAAGCCAACAAGATTTATTGATACTTTTTAATCTTGTAGTATCTGGGAAATAAGTTATTTTAATTGTGGTTGCAGTTAGAGGAAACTAACACGACTATAGAAGAAAGGCATAAGATGCAAAGCACGTGTGATCAACTGAAAGCTGCCATTGGTAGATCGTTGAGTGGCTGATGATAGGATACCTCTTAACCTAGAAGAGGACAGCAATGTGAGTCTTCCTTTTGTAGACTTGGCAAAATCATGAAGTTGGGATCTTAAAATGTAACACACATGCTTCAGTTGCTGTGGTTGAGTTTAAGCATATTTGTTTTCAAATATGATTTTTTCTTTTCAGCATTAGGTAATTATATAGAGATGAGTTCCAGAGTTTGTACGTCACTTCATGCTGCATTCTGTATGGAGTTCGCCACACTTAGTTTTGTTCAGCCAAACCTTTTGGTTTGGCTCTGCTGTGTATTTTAGCACCTGTCACAATGGGTAGGGATGAGGGATACCAAGGCTTGAATTCAAGCTGATTACTTGTTATTGGACCTCATTTCAGACATTCTTTTGGCAAAAACGGGTGAACTGGATGCATGAACCGGGGGTATCCTGTAGACATGAAATTAGAGGCTTTTTTGTTGTTTGGGTATTTGAATTTCAAGATCCTCTTATTTCAATTCCTTGCTATTGAAACTTCTCGGACTCTCCTATTCATAGGGTCATGAAGTGTATGTGAAGTTATAAGTCGTTTTCCTACAATTTATGGAATAACTTTGAGTAAACTGTTCCAAAAGAACAAACCAAATTTGATATCTCAAGCTTCAGAATATTATAAGAATTGAATTGCTGTTATTTCCTAAAAGCATACAACTGGTTGATTCTTTTGCTGCTATTCTGGATGATAAAAGGGGCCAGGGGAGGGGGATGATTGTTGCTGAAATTTGTGTTTTCTGTGATGGGTGTGCAGTTGCATTCAGGATGGATGGGGAAGGCTTTATGATGCCAGCAGTTTAGATTACTGCTTGCAAAGTGATAGGAGTTGCAATGTGGCAATGGCTGAATTCTTATATCTGCTTGGATGGGGGAACTCGGGAAGGAAAAATTTTGGATGAGCAGAAACTTCTTTCTAGTGGATGAACCTGTCATAATGGCCCCATAGGTCATGCTCTTTATCTCTCTCATGCTGTTGACAAGCATTATCACTGAGCTGTTTTATTTGACTCCAAGAGTCAAGGTGGTGGAACTTCTGGTTGGGATCAAGGGCAGGATGTGAGAAATATGGCAAAGGATGTACTGCATGAGGTCTTTCTTTCTTGTTAATTGCGTAACTGGAATGGGAAGCCAGAAGACTGGAGCTTTATCTCCTGCATTACAATAAATCTGACATCTATAAAGAGTATATTAGAGTCTGATGCACCTTACAAAAGCTACATTTTATTAATGTCATCGAAGAAGTACTTGATACACCGCTGTACTATACCGCAAGTAGATGTTATAAATTTGTTAGCACACTAGCATGATCTGGTTTGGCAGGTCATAATTCATGGACTTATAGACAGTAGACACCACCGCATATTTATCTTCTGCGGTTGATCTTACATTGTTCCCCATTTTCAATTCCTTTTCTTTCCTTTCTTGCATGGGAAGGGAAGGCAATGAGATCATCAAATGAAATGTTGTATGTGATGGGGGTTAAGTTTTCATTTTTGAAGCTTTTCCTGTCTGCATAAAGAGAACCAAATCAGTAACACTCTCCTCGTGCTTTTCTACTAACTAATTAGAAGAGACATCGTATGGCTAAAAGTGTTGTAAACAAAGCCATGGGTTCCCAGCCGACAATAAGCAGCATTCATGTCAGATTTTAACAGGGAAAGCGTATTTCATTTTTGGTCACGTAGACGCTGTTGATTTAGTATGTGCACAGAAACATCTAAAGAGTTTAATTGCTTTATAAAGGGTAGATCAATAAAATGCTCTTATGGCGTGCCGTGTTGCTCGATCTACATTTACCATGAATACTACAGGATACTGTGGGCTTATAAATTATAGAAAAACTTGATTGTACCTTGTTGTTGATCATTGATTGACGTCCATCAGCGTGCTGCGGTCAATTTTAACACAAGCTGAAAACCAAAACAGAAGGCGCAAGACTAAAGTCTGACAATTAGACCTTTGATTGCAGGCCTAATTCGACCACACAAACAGGCCACTTTTTTAAGCAATAAGAACCATTTACTTCTTGTTTCTGACAAAGTTTTGCTTCATATGGAAATAGAGATGTATCGTACCATGGTATTCATAACAAAAGTAACAAATTCATTCCGCCCAAAAGACAAAAAATACAATTTAAGTAAAAAAGAAGGGGAAAAAGATAAGAATTCCTGAATCCAATCCGATCTCAAAGCGTAAAAAGAAAATTGACAATGAATTCTCTAGATGAGTCAAGGTAGCAAAGTCCGCCATTCTTTCTTCTCTCCAATATACTCTACAAAAATAGATGCAATCTAATACGGTTTCGAGCATTTGAAGGACTCAATGCAAGAACACTGACACTGATATTCTGCGTTTACTCTTTGCAGCAGCCAGGAAATGTGTTGAAAGAGCCCCAATGATTTCATCCAAACTTGTGAACCTGAAGATTGTACAGCCACAAATTAAAAGATAATCCCGTGACTTTTTCATTATGGTTTCAAGGCATTCCTTGCCAACATGAAATGACACAGAAGAACAGTTCTACTCTTTCCCCTTCATATTCTCCAAGGTACACACTACAAAAAACTGAAAAAAAGAAGATGCACTAACATTCATAAAGAAATACTAAAAGGGGGACTGGAAGGGGAGAGGGAAAAGAAGGAAAGAAGGATTTTTTTATTTTTTTTTTGTGTTGGAGGAAGGAGGAGGGGGGGGGGGGGGGGTTGGCCATAGATAGTTACATACCACTATTACGGCACTAAGACTAACAGTGCATCCAGAATTCAGCTACCTCCCTTCTGCTTAAGAGTGATTTTGTCCCCCAGGCTGAGAGCAATTCCTTGAGTCTTGCTTCTTATTCTAATATAACCACTCAACTTACCATCTGCCTGTTTCTCAATGCTGACATTCACCAAAGCGTCCTCTCCAAACACACTCTTTGCATAAAGGTTAGCGGCAAGGAATCCACACTCACCTTCCAAAGCTGACCTGAAAGAAGCATCCAAAATTCATAATAAGGTAGTGACATCATAGGATTGATGTAGATCAACCAATTCCAAAAGCTGTTTTACAAATTACAACAAAATTGAACTATGTCATCACACAGTAAGATACAAGCAAGACGAAGGCTCTGGTGATTTATTCTGTGCATGATGATTAGACAAGCAAAGTACATCATCTTCATGAAGAATGACAAAAGAACCAACTACAAAATGCAGAGACAGAGGGCACATCACAGGGATTGACCATTGTCCTCACACATGCCAAATCTCAACCCACAATAGCTTTATCAAAAGAATCATGTATTGGAGTGACTGAAACTCACTGCGCAGTCAGGCATTTCATGTTGGTTGACTTAATAATATGGTCAAGGAATTCCTTCTCATCTTCAATAACAGTATTTACAGCAACCTGCCACAGACAACACTTTGTCAGAGATAATCGTGTAAACACTTGAGAAAAAATACACAGGGTTTACCGGTAAACTTCTGTTGAGAGTCATCCAGTTTGTGGCATGTATTCAACAAATAGAGAATAGAGAGAGTGTTGTTGGGATATTTATGAATATTCTTCTTTGTGATTTGAAATTGTCAAAGTGATTGACCAATTGCTAGTTGAAAATGTAAAAGTGGTTGACAAATTGCTAGTAGAATTCCTAACTTTGTTACTCATCCTTGCTCTAGGTTGAAAAGCAAAATGATTTTGGAGAAAGCAACCACCTTGCAATACCCAAAACAACAAAATGCCTTAGCATGTATAAATTACAATACTCCAGTTCCATATAGCAGACAACTCAAGCAATCTTCAATTATTGTCACTTCGTCACCCTTTCTAACATTCTTAACTAATTCACCTTGAGACATTTTTAGGTAATGCAACAGCACGAAAAACTGGGGATATAACAAATATAATTCAACATCAAAGCTAGGAATAAGTGTAAAAAAAAAAAAATTCCTTGTGAATATGAAGATACCTTGTTCTCCCATTCAAATTCTGCCCACATAGTTCTGAAAGCAGCATCACTGCACACTGCAGGAGAGATGTAGTCCATGATGTCAATGTGTATGTCATTGAGGACAACGACAGTTCGTTCAAGCACATTCGAAGTCTCATAGACTATGTTCCCAAATATGACACCCGTCTCTGTGGAGGACACCTTAATATTTGCTTTGATCTGCTTGCTTGATTCAGGAGCCAGAGTGTAGTTCTGTGGCCGCTCAACTAGTTTAAGATCTCCCATTGTTGCCAACTCCAAACACAAATTCTGCAGAGTTTCCTTAGTTCTATTAATGACTGTAACATCCAGGACGATATCATAGTGGTGAACTGTCACATATGCTTCAGCATACACAGGATCGCTAAAACCTGTAAGCTGAAGAATACGGTTAAGCTTGTTTGCATCATCTCCATCCTTAATGAATTCCCCTGTGGCACGTTTTAGATCATCTTGGACCTCATCTTCCAACTCCAGCTGGCTCATGCCCTGAAATATGGCTAACACTGTGTCAAAATACACTTCAATCCCTACTAAGGGAGCTCTAATGTACCTTCAAAACTTATGTTGGAAAAGAGAAACCAATGAGGGACCAAACACCAAGTAATCTTCCAAAATGCATTCCCTGAAAGTAATTGAAACTAGCCACCAAAACGATGAAAGTTGCCCTTCAGAACCCAAGAAAGCTACACATAAACAAGTGACTTCTTATTTAAGAAAGATCCCTCAAATTGTTAAAAAAAGATGCACCATAGTTCCAGCAAGTATTAAGTTCAATTCCCATGATGATGTTTAAGGAATTGAAAATATGACTTCTGCACAATAACAATACATTACCCTGAAATTTAGACAGGATAGATCCAAAATCAAAATGCTGCTTAGTTTGACCAATCAACAAAACCAGCACTCCCATCCATAACATCATCACCCAAGCTCTAATCCCATGGGCAGTCTTAAGCCACAAACATTTGACATTAGGGCAAACTTGGCTTAACAAAGAAAAAGTTGAAAATAGGCAATACTTTCTCATCAAGAATCTACTAAAGGTATAACAAGATCACCTAACCCTGTATACAACTATAAAGTGCTCAAAATTGAGAGAAAATCTGATGAAGATAGCAAAGCAATTGAACTAATTGCATTCTTCAAAAGCACAATTAGAATCAAATGCAAAATGCTTACCCTTCTACTCTTCAAGTGGTAGAAGTCAATCAGATCATCTGGCTGTGAATGGGAAATCTGAGCTTTTGCTTTAATTTCCTCTGTTTCGCGTAGCTGTTTATCAGAAAGCATCTTAACAAAACTCTCACGGCAAGACTTCAACCATATCTTCCTGACCTCATCCCCTGTGTTACACAGCAGTCTT
The DNA here is from genome assembly GCF_036785885.1 of Coffea arabica. Lineage (NCBI taxonomy): Eukaryota > Viridiplantae > Streptophyta > Magnoliopsida > Gentianales > Rubiaceae > Coffea > Coffea arabica. The sequence continues at coordinate 5,157,709 of NC_092321.1, read as the reverse complement.
ATGCAAAGAACTATCCTATCATAAGAATCATTATCAATTGGATGAGGAAGAACCGAAGACTGCCCTAGCTGTAGCATTGAAACCATGATCAACAGTACATTTGTAGATGCTTTATTGACTTCAACCCTGGAAGGCTGAACCTCTTCCAGTCTCAGCACAAGCTTTGTCAGTGTGCAGGCAATCACAGCCCCAAGGAAAAAATCACCAGTGAGGAGGAGAGATCTCAGATTTCCAGTAGTTAATGATCCTTGGACAACAGTTGGAGGGGAGAAAGCAGTTTCAGAAGCAGCACTTTGAGTGGCATACGTCCCATCAGCAAGGATAGCTGGTCGTCTGGATGAAACGGTGATGGAAGTTACCTGCTGAGATTTCTTTGCTGGATCAGCAGCATCCCCTTCTTCAGAAATAGAGTAAAAGGGTAAGTCCCCAAGACACTGCTTAATGGTTGCAATGCCGCTCTCGACTTCAGAAAGGGACAAGCAGTATTCTCCAATAATCCAAAGAGCGCAAGAACAAACCCGTGCAGCTCGAATCTGGTAGAACGTGTCAAGCAGCCTGGTGACTATGGAAACCCTTAATTTTGGGTTTGTTTCAATAATTTCTCGCACAAAAACAACCACATCCATTGCAGAAGCAACGTTGCTGTCACCCAAGAAATCCATCAATAGGTGGACCACAGTGCTTGCAACTTCTGGGAATTTTATAGCACAGGAATGAATGGCTTGAATGAGCATTTGACGGTACTCCCCATTCTTCTCCAGCTCGCCACTTTGAGTTTTCACAACTTCTTTCTTAAGAGTGAGAACAACCTCATTGACATTTCGTGGCATGATCAAATCAAGAACTATATCAAGTGTTTTCCTCCGAATGTCAAGGTTCGGGCTTGAAAGTGCCCTAAGAACATCCATTATCAAATCAAACATAATGTCCCTGTGAGATGATTTCAGTTCATTCAGACGATCAAGCACAATAAGTTTGACATTGTTGTCACTCTGAGACAGAAGAAGCTGGCAGTAGGTATTGGCAGCAGCCCTGATAGCTGTAGGAGCAGAAGACAAAGAAACAAGAGTTCCAGCACATTCATAAATAACAGCAGCAGAAGGGGCGTTTAGCAGAGAGATAATAATCTTAATGTACTTCCCTTTCTCTGCCTTGTTCGTTCTACAGACTTTCCTGACCAATTCCAGGACTACCATCTGAAGCAACTCTCCCCAGTCTGGTACTCTGTCAACATGAGTCAAAAGGTAATTAATTGCACGATCCTGGGCACAATTGAACAGCATCAGAAATGCATTCCTCTTGGCCGATTGGTCCTGTTCGGATGTGAGAACCTTTTCAATCATCTCAGGAGCATCTGCCAAGAGCTGCTCTCCTTGCGGGAGCTTGTAAATTGACATCACAGCAAGAATAGCATTCCTTCTGATAAATGGATGTCGGTGCTCCAAATTTGACAGAACAGAAGGGATCAAAGGCTCAATGATTTCCACCTCATTCAGGCGGCATAGGAATCTCAGCGTGACCCCCCGAATGTACTCATTGGGATGCTGAAGATTGTTCCTCAGGTTCTGACAGATCAAGATCATCTCAGGTAGAAGTCGCCCCTTAGCATCGGTCTTGTCAATGATCTCCAGATAGAGAAGCAGCAATTTCTGAATAGTGTGATCTTCTGAGGGCAACACGTACCGGATAATAGTAATGAATAGCTGGGGAAGGGTCTCCCCATTCAATAAAAGCATTACAGCCTTTTTCATGGCATCAACCTTTGCTGGAACATCATTCCCTTCAAGGGCTTCCTTAATCTCATTCGCGAGGGCCGGTGTACCCTTATCAAAGTGTACCAACAAAGAACATGATTTCTCCATTGCTAGCTCAAATTATACCTGAAAACAAGCCAGAATTCAAGATATCCTTCAAGGTTACAGATTCACGATTTGCAGACAATCAAGGCGAGTCCAGAATGAAAGAAATCGGGACCAATTTGACCAGTGCGTTGTGTTGAGCTGGTCAATGTATCCTAATCATAAGACGAAAGAACGATTACAAACTGAACTCGTTAGTATGGTTTCTTTTTTAATTCCTTGGTCAGTATTTAGCATGATTTGTGCTAGCAATAATAAACATATCAAGTAGATCAATGTGATTGGAATAAGAAGCCTGAAGACATTTATGTATACATCTAATAACAAGAAACTAATGAACTCGAAACGAATAAATTGCTATGATGTGGAGCTAGATCGAGAAAAATAACAAAATACTAGTCGATGAACAGAAGCAACAGATTCAAAGCTAAACTTCTATATCAATAACGAATTGATATACACCTAAAGAAGCAACAATAATCTAAAATTTCCACTCAAGACTTCAATTGAAAGTCCAAAAGGCTTGGCATAATATATAGCATAGGTCAAAATTTCAGTAACCCTAGGGGTCAATTCCATATAGATAACAACCCCCAGTCCAGCCACAACCAGAGACCTCAAAAAACATATGGGCGAATTGCATTGGGGGGGAACACAGATCTTGTGGATCGAAACGAATTAGAAGGGAAGTGTGATGCACCTACCGGATAAAATATGCGGCGTCCACTGCTGAAAATCGGATGAAACCTATTTTCGAATTAAATCGACGAAAGTACAAATGTTTTGGTGGAAGAGGGGAAGGCCTTCGGAATTAGGCGCTGTGGTCAGATCTGCGATCCGCAGGCGCTGAGTTAGAGTTTTATTGTAATCCTCCCTACTGCTCTTTAATCTCAAGACAGTTATACTACTACATGTAGTACAATTTACCTCCCCCAAGTTTTTATTATTATTATTATTCTTCTTTCTTATTATTATTTTTAAGTGAATAAAGAATGACGCTAAACAAGTAATTAAGAAACCAAGTTTGGAAGGTTGGGTTGGAGGTGAAAGGGATTGTAATTAGGAAATTTTAGATTTAAAAAATAACTTAATTTGTTAGCTACTTTTTTCTTCTTTTTTCCCCCTTTTTTAACGTTAATAGTATTATGACTTATGATGTATAAGTATACAATGTTTTAAAATGAATCTAAACATAACTAGTTTAAATTAAATTTATTTTGGTTGTGCATCGGTGTGTGCTGGATTTGTAGAATTAGTGAGTAGAGTCTTAGGATGCGTTTGATAAAATTGAAATCTCAAAATTTGAATGCATTGAGTTATTGAACTGTTAAATATAAAATCTAATATATTTGAATGCATATCACATTCAGCAATAAGTGAATAGTTTATTCCTTAATTTTGGGAGCAAGTTTTATCAAAAAAATCAGTACTATTTAATTAATTCAAATATTCAATTTTTGGTTATCAAATGGTCTGAATATATTAAAATCTGAATTCATTAAGTTTAAGTGCTAAATTGAATTATCAAATAGAACCTTAATTAGGTTAAAGTTATTTAATATCTTGTGTATTGGTAATTGGATTTTCACTACATAATCGGTAATGCGGTAATATCTGAAATTCGAAATGTCAATAATAAGTTAAAATATTTAAAATTTTCTCTAAAAAAATTATTGCTCTAAAATAATATTCCATATTTTTTCCAACAAATTTAAAAAAAAAACGAGCACATCGGTTATCAACTCATCGTCACTTTAAATAAACAAAGAACAACAAGTGAACATTTGGATGATTAGGATAGGAGTTTATTTGGATGATTTATTTGAGATAATTACTGTAGCACTATTTGTGATGTGATGCATGCGAGATAAATAAGTGATTGGGAAAGTAAAAAGATGATTGGAAGTTGTGAAGTAAATTATTTTATTTCAAATCTTGTTAATCCAAACACATCCAATTGTATCTTGCCATTTCTACTGTCCAAACTCCAACCATTCAGTAATGCAGTGAGCCATAGTAGTTAGTACTCAATAATCAAATACTCATAGTCAATAGTTAAACTAATCAATAAGTTTGTCAGTAGTACTATATAGTCATCGGTTAGTAGTTAAGTAATTATTAGTTGCTATTTACTACTAATTAGTATTTAGTAATATGTATGGATATAAATAATATATATACACACACACATACATATTGTAAAAATTTAAAAAATTCAACAGTTTTACCAAACACTAAAATTGGATATATTTTGATTTTACCGAATTTCGTTTTACCAAAATTCGAAATCCAATCTAGGTTGGATCGACCAAATTTGCAGTTTTTTTTTTCTGAAATTCGAACACTCCTATCTGGGACAAATTTCTTTTCACTTCCAAATATTTACGAAGTTTAACTAAAACTTGATCTGAAAATTCCGCTATTGCCCTCGATACTTGTACTGACTCAAATCATCATAAGTATCATTGCTGAAGGAACACTGCACATTGCATTACAAATGCAGTAATGTTAAGAGATGTTAATAAAAAGAATGTTTTAGTGTTAGGAGTAAACATTTATACTGGATTGGGCCATGAGAGCAGCCCATGAATTCAAAGATTGGGCCCTGGACGCTCAACCCCTCAAGCAACCCTTTTCCTTGTGAAATGGCGGGAAATTTTGGTTAAAAAAAAAAAAAATAAATAAAAATTCAAGCGAATCCCCAACCCCAGAGCAGAGGAACAGAGCTCCTGTCGTTAAGGGCAGAAGGCTCATCGAAACCGTCGTTTCCAAAACAAATCTGAGCGTAGAAGTAAAAAAAAGAGTAAAAATTTAAAAACTGAAAGAATGCAATCAAAGATCAGTTCATTTTTCAAGCCCTCTCCAGCTACGGCCAAAATTAAAGTCGCATCTCCGATTTCTGCTATTATATTCGCCAACGAAGCCGAGATCTGTGAAGACCCAGAAATAACTGTTACTTACAAGCGCAGAGCTAGAAACCCAGGCAGGTATTGCATTCTTATTGTTTTAGTCCTTTTTTTTTTTTTTTTTTTTAATTTCGTTGAGCTATTGAGCTTTAATTTAATTTATGATCTTCTGCCGAACACCCCAACTGGGCCATCTCCCTGAATTAATAATATTCGATTATACCCAATGTTTGATCGGATTCTATGTTTTGAGGTTTTACTTTTCCTTGTCCATATATATTTTACGCTATTGATCTTAATGTTGTAGACATCGTAGCTGCTTTTACGAAAATCCGGGAATATTCTGGTGATAACTGCAATTTTCCTTTTCTTTTTTTTTGGGGGTTTACTCTTGTTTGTAAGATTGTGATACTGATGTATGAGGAATTTTTAAAATGTAATAGTTAGAGACAACTAGCTTATGTTTCTCAAGTGGATAAGTATTTAAATCGTTGAATTTTGAGTTTTTTTTTTTGGGTGCTTTTGACTGTAGCCATGTAGCTGAAAATGGTGATAATAGAATAAAGGATTCCAACCCAGATAAAGAGCAAAGGCAAAAAAGTATCTATTTAGTCGTTGTTTACTATGCACAGATACTGATGTTTTTGGATTAATTTCGAGTCCAAACTGCAGTGAGAGTGATGCCGATTCAGCTGGAGCAACAAACAGACTTGGTGAGGTGGATATGGTAGCAAAACTGGAGGTGCCCAAGTCTGGAAAAGTTCTTAATAAAAAGAGAAAATACGCACAGTTTTATTTGGAATTAGGTCAGTCTGATTTTCTGCTGCACGCTTGTACAATTTGTGGATTTAAGTATGCCAAAGGTGATGAAGGGGATGAAAAGGTTCACAAAACATTTCACAAGAATTACACTCACGGCATTCAGTTTAAGGTGAATTCGGATTTACAACTTAGAACTCAACTTAGGTTTATCGAAGTTGGCTTGGATTAGTATCTACTGACATCCATTACTATGATTTTCAGGGGTGGCGAAATGAAAGAGTTATATACGTTCCTTCGCTTGACACTGGGCGTGTTATCATAGTGTTAAGCGATGACCCTCCTGCTCAAAGAAGCAAGGTTAACATCAATACTTTGAGTTTCTGTTGGTTTTGATAGAAACTACTCGGTTGCTAGTTACTCAATCACACTAACGAGATGACTTTGTGGGTGGCAGGTTCAGGATGTTGTTAAGATGATGGAGATGGATCTTGGGGATGGGTGGATATTTCATCAGCACTGCAAGGTGTTCAGAACACTCGTTACTTAGTTGCAGATTACTTACAGTGTAGTCTACATATCTGCTCTTCTAGCTTTCCAATTTTCTACAGATTACTCTTTCCGTTAGAAAATATGTGTATTTACAAACTCATGGTGGACCAACAACAGATATTCTATACATGGGTTTTCTGCTCAGATACTACTTACTATGGCTCAGAGATTACTCAGTAAAATTCACTTTGTAGAGACGGAATAGTAAATCACATCTTTGCATCACATTTTCAGTTCAATTTCTTTTACATATTTGGTCTTGCTTCTTACTGCATTTCCTACTGCCAACAGGTGTATCTGTTTGTATCTTCTGGAAGAGTTACTGGCTGTCTAGTTGCAGAACCAATAGAGAAGGCCTATCGGATTGTTTCAAGCTCAACAGGAAAAAAGTCTCAGGATCAAAATGGAAAAGGAGGAAGAGAGAATTCAGTGGTTCTCCAATTTGGTGAAGTGAGCTTCCAAAGAGAAATAGTGAGAAAGAATAACTCTGCCAAAGGCAAGGAAATGTGTGATTCAGTCACTGGAGAGATCTTATGTGAGAAGGAAGCTGTACCTGCTAGTTGTGGTATAAGGGCCATTTGGGTTACTCCTTCCAACAGAAGGAAGCACATCGCGAGTCACTTGCTGGATGCTGTGAGGTAAGACAATGAATGCATGTCTGGCCAATAAAAAATTTCTCTTCATTCTGGTCCTTTTATTGGGAGTCTGTGGCAATTGCTCACGGCAAACAAGATGACTAAATCAATCGAAATGGTTGTCTGGAATATAAAATCAGCTGAGTAGGACTAGGTGAAGAAAATTTCCTATATATCTTCCACATTTCCATGCAACAAATAAATAGACTAACATCTAGCTGAACATATTAATTGAACAAATCAGTGTGCACGTTGCTTTGAATGGAACTCAATTTGTCTTTTGACTGTGCAAGAACGGTGTCCTGTTTGCCTCAGTTGTCGAAACAAGTTGATCTAGAAGTTTAGAGAATTTAGTATTGTTACTATATTTAGGTAAAGCATTCATACTTCTGCAATGCTTGCGTGATCCTTGCAATGCTATATCATAAATTGGTTCACTTGTACTTCATTTTTACCTGCCCACTTCAACGACTCCAGCTTGGCCAACTTGTATCCTGATATGTTGTTCAAGGCAAGGATTGAAAAGACCTTCTTCTGGGCAGTTTAGGTTCAAATTGGAAAGCTGCTAAAAATTGGATGAATGGACTTGGATCCATTTCACTCGAGTCGGCAGAGGAGAGTGGAAATTTGTCTGTAGGGATAAAATATGGAGACCTTGGAAGTAATTAATGTTAATAAGATACCTCTGTCGAATTACATGTGCAATTACGAAGTCAACTTCCAGTATGTCAATGCACAGAATTTGCGGTGAATATATTTCAAAAGATTGTGGCTTTTTTGTTGCACATTGCCTTGAAAAGGAAGCTAAATTTGCCGATGCCGTGTCTATAGAAAAGTGGAATACTTTTGTTAATGACCTTCGGATGAAATTAGGATTTTCTAAAACTGTGAATAGGAATTTGGAAAAACGGTAGATGCTTATACTTGATACGTGGCTGTTAATACGTCTTTGTATACCAATTTATGGGATCCATTCCTCAAGATAGTAACAAAGAATAGTGCTTTGAATGTCTGATGGGAAAATTGCAATTTTAATTAGTCTCTTAAGATTTAGACCATTTTCCTTTTAATCTCTCATGCTTTGACTTTCACACCTTGGGCCCCTGGTAGGCTGGTATTTGCCATAATTTATCATCAGCAGTAATGATACAGAAGTGTGGGATGGGGGCAAAGTTGGCAGGGAATAAGAAAAACTGGAATTTTGAGTTGGTAGGGAATAAGAAAACGCGACATGATGGAAAAAATTGAAACTAGTGATCTGATTTAAAAGAATGAAACTGGAATTTGGCCTGCCTGAGTTGACGCAAGGGGATGTACTACTGTCACTATCCCTCTCGTCGAATCAATTAATCTCTCCCTAAAGAAAAGGAATCGACGGTCTTCTCCGATGCCACGTCGATGTTTATTTATTTATTTATTTATTTATTTTGCCACAAATGCAGGGGCAGCTTCTGCAATGGCCGAATTCTGAATTGTACCGATTTGGCATTTTCTCAACCAACCTCTGCTGGAAGGGCCCTAATATCCAATTACATTGGCGGAAATGCATTCTTGCTCTACACAACTTCGTGATTTTGAGTAAGAAACATTCGCAATTCCATCTAAGGTTAGTAAGTTTATATGATATAATCTAGAATGAATGTACTACTACTGTTGATCTATTTCAAGCGTTCGTTAGTAATAGCCAATAGGTAGTAGTATTAGAATTTATGGTCACAATGTAACATTAGGTACTTAGAACCTTGGAGAAGCAGAAGAGAAATTTGGAGTTCTCATCCAAAAACAAATCAAGAAGAAGACGCAAAGTTCTAAATTTTACCAGCTTGCATGTAGTAATAATGCCAAGAAACCGAACATGCTAAATATTTTGCCCCTCGGCCATCTGTTGACTGAAGACCCATTCCATTTAAAGCTGCTTTAGGAATTGGAAAAGCTTAGCTGCCGCAGAATTCTCTTTGGTTTTTAACTGGTTGTCGTCTTGCTAAAATACATATTGGAATTGGACCGCGGGCAGTCCCATCACACAATTACCTGTAGGACAATACTAAAGAGATACTCCAAATTTTGTCAGCATCCCAAATTTCAGATATTAGGGCCGAAATTGAGGACTTGTTTGTGCTTTTTTATTAGTTAATAATGAGACATTTATGGGTATTTCATCCATAAACCAGTATCCTAACCAAAGACTATGCCAAGACTAGAAAATCTGTTCACAAAATCTGTTCATTATTTTAATGAGTCCACTATCCTCTGATCGAGTCATAAAGATCTTTTTTGTAAAATTTGAAAGCATTTTGCTTGCCGTACTCCTCATTCTTTTCGGTAATTTTTTTTTATCAGCAATCTTATCTATAAACAGCCATCTTTTGCCAAAAGTCAGCCATAGAAATCGAAATAGCAAACATGATGGAGTTGCTGCAATTGCTACATGGCAAAGGGGTCAGAAACAACTGGATTGGTACAATCATTGAGGATACTCAGGCTATAAGTAAATTGTTTTGTATGTACTGCTTTTGGCAACTAAGAATAGGAAAAGAGTTGTGATCCTTGTTTTGATGTAGCAGCTCAAGCATCGGGCAATCATTATGACAAGGAATGGGTATATCCCAACTACTCATGCGAAATGCATGAGTTGTAAAGTGATATCGGATCGAGCCTTTACTCACTTTGCATACTTTGATGATAGTTAATGAAAATCCTATCGTCTTGATAAAAAAAAAATATATATATATAATCATCTTTTCAATTTAATCATTGATTAAAATAATTTTTGAGCTTTTGTACATTATCCCCAGCATAAAATGCTTCTAGATTGTAACGTTTTGTTTAATCTAAATTTTTATTGAGATTTAATTTAAATTTTGATTAGGATGTGGATAGTAAAAAATTATTTGCTTGCATCACAAACATAATTTTCAACACACCTTCTTATCTCACACATACAAAAATTGTTACAATAATTATTTCAAATAATCTCCTATCCAAATAGGGGCTTTATTTTCCTTAAAAATAAATTGCAGTTTCTCTCCAAAAAATTTTGACTCTATTTGAATTAGTTGTTTTTTGAAGTATTTTTCAAAAATTTTGCTGTAATTGTGTATATAAAATTTTTTTATTTGAATGTGGTATTTTTGGAGTTGTTTTCGTTTGTGTATTACTATAATATTGTATATAAAAAACTTATTTTTTAAAAATTGAGGAATTCAAATAGAGCTATATTTTATGTAAATATATTTTTTAATCATCTTTTTATCTTACATATATTGAATCTTTACAATATATTTTTCTATTAAAACTTCAGAAAATAACAATCCAATTAGGCTCTTAAATTTCAGTTATTTGAACTCATGGAAGAAAAGGTGCAGCAAGTAGGATTTAGAGCAAAAAAAAAGTAGGATTTAGAGCAAATTCAAGATGGTGAAGGTAAGACATGGCATTTATTCATGAAGCCGGAACAAAAAGACCCCCAAAAAAGTGAATATTGTTACGCGTCAGACTCTGACACATAATTTTTACTTGGCGCCCAAGCAAAACACCAATGACACATTCAATCTCTCTCCTCCATCTCGAACCCACACTATGCTACCTTCCAAAAATCTAATCATCTACTTCACGCGCCCCAGCCCCACAGTCCCAGATCTCTACTACTGCGATAAATCTGATTCCCAGATTGCCCCGACCGCCTTAAATTCCATTTCCTTTAATACCCCTAAAACCCCGTACTTACGGATTTCGATATAAAACCCTCCACCCTGGTCACCTCAGGCTTTCCTCTCTCACCTCAATCTCTCCTGTCTCTCTGAGTACCATATTACATCGCATCGGAATTTATGCCTCGGCCTTGGCGGCCCACTGGTATTTGAAGCTAATTGTTGCGATTTTACAGGGTTTCCTTGGGGAAAAATGTTGGACGGCGGTGGCGGAGCTGCGTTTCCGGTGATATTCTACGATGGAGAGCGGGAAATCAACATTGGAGACATCCGTGTCCAACCAATGTTGGAATTCAAGACATTCCAGATGATGATCAGCCAGAAGATCGGAATCTCCCCCAACCAAATCTCCATCTATCTCGTCCACCACAGTTCCCTGGCTGAGGAACGCCGGAAGACCCCCATCACGGGGAAAGTGAATTTCGCCTTGATCATTCGCCAGAAGGACTGCTTCTTTCTTGTCGTCTTGAAGAGGTCAAGAAAGTCTAGGAACCGGAAGTTGAGGCCCAACAGCGTTGATTTCTGCGACTACTTGTCGGATAATGATTTCCTGCCGTCTCCTCCGCCGGAGAATGTGGTTCTCCTCCGGCGAAACCAGGCGGAGGTGAATATGAACGGTCTGCAAGTTAATTGTTTCGGCAAGCCGTTCTACGATCAGATTACCCAGGTCCAGCTGGCGGGTTTAAATGATCGGCTGCAAAATTTGAAGGTGCAGAGGGAGAAATACGGCATACCTGCGCCGCAACCCGTGAATTTCAGCGGCCCCAGTTTGGCTCCGAGGCCGATGCCGCCCAACTTGAACCCGAGTTTGGACCCGGGTTCATTTCCAAGGATCCAAGAGACGATGACGAGAAACGTGAAAGAAAGTAGTAGTACTAGTGCCAGTAATAAAGTAGCCTGCGAGGAATGCGTGAACGCCAAGAAGGCTGGCTGCACCGCACCCTTCCATCCTTGTGTAAACGACCCGCTAATTCCGCGGTTCTTGACTCGGGCCGGCCCGATTGCTAGGCCCGTCAAATCTCCCCGGTGAAGGTTCCATATTTAAATAAAGTTAAATAAATGGTGGATAAGTGAGTAATGTATTGTTGGGGAAGCTTCTGGCAAGAACTGGATATTTTTTTTTCCCCCTTTTTTCTTTTTTGTAATTGCGAGTGGCTTTTGTTTGTGTATAGACTATAGAATTGAACAGGAGGTTTTCATTCATTGGCTCTGTGATGGTACGCAGTAACGAACGTGTACCATTACCATCGATATGGTTTAACCAAAGGTGCGTTGAAACTCTAGAGGAGATGGTAGTTTAGAAGCTGCTCTGGCGGCCATTAGTAATCTGAGAAGCAGAGTGTAGTTGGTGGCTTTATATTGACAGATATGCCCTTTAAGGAGGAAGGGCAAGGGCCAAGGTTTTGGATTTGTATTGTTGTGGGTCCCCTGTGGGGGCCCCGCTCGTGATTTGGGCGAATTGTACATTTTTATTTTTCCCCTTTTTCTATTTTTGGATGCCTTACATTATTGATATTACTCTTTCGCTTGGCGTAGCCACGGCAATTATGTCGAATTGGTCAGGTGTGACAGCATTTCCCTCCGTCTGATAATTATTTGCTTCTCTTTATTGGGACGTTTTGTTTCAACCTTTCTTTTGTTGGTTTCCTTTACCGTCTTAAATTCAGCGTTTGTATCCCCCCTCTCTCTTCAAAGCGACGAGGAAGAAATTTTTTTTTTTTTTGGGTTAAAAACAAAAAAGCCCCCCGTGGTAAGCCTAATACACAGAAAAATCCCCTATAGTTTCAAAATATACAATACGACATCTCATGCTTTGAACTAAATTGTAAAAGTGACGGAATCCGTTAAACTTAATGGAAATGACTTATTGGAACCTAAAAAAAAATTTTTATACCTATTTTTTATCAAATATACCAATTCTACCCCTTAACCCTCAATTCTCTCTATTTAGAAAATAAAATAAATGATTTTTTTGAGCTGTCTTTTGCTTAATTATATCAGGGTATTTTGGGCATTTTGACCATTTCCGTTAAGTTTAACGGATTCCGTCACCTTTACAATTTAGTTCAAAATATGAGGAGTCGTGTTGTATATTTTGAAACCACGGGGGGCTTTTCTGTGTATTAGGTTTATCACAGGGGCTTTTGTATTTTTTACCTTTTTTTTTAAGGTTTATCACGCGAAAAATCAGACTTAAGTGCTTTTACCATCAATCAAAAGGGGCAGTAATTATCTATCGAGAATGGTAATTTTAGTTAGTATTTTTAAACTTGTTGGTCTTGTGGGGATGAATAGACAAAGATCACGCAAATTATATCAGATCATTATCATGCATAAATTTATTATTTCATTTCGGAATTGCCAAATTGCATTCGCATCCCAACACGTACCAGGTCTTTCCATCCAATGGTTCCTTGGGTTTGCTTGGATATAACATTTTATCTTAAAAAATTATTCGTTTACATATTATTATAAATGCATTTTTCCAATTAATTCCAAACGGCACCTTAGTCCCAGTGAGGGTGGCTGTGAGTGGGCGGTCACGTGACTCATTTTGTACAGCGTTTCATAATCGTTTCTCATTTTTCATTTTTTTTTTCATTTGATCTCCAATATTGAATGCAGCATGCCAATGGTCCGACACCAGAAGCGTCCTTCGTTCCTCTTTCTGCCAAAAGCAGGAAAGGGCTTTATGTAACGTCAGTTTTTAAAACCGCAGCTCTCTTCATTTTTTTTTTTTTTTTTTTATAACTCTCTCCACCACTCGATCGGTAGTCTCTTCACTCCCTCCCGTCGCCCAAAACCCGTTTCTATCCGCGCTCTTGCTATTCCGACCATCTAACATCTGGAGAGAGTAGCAATGGCCGATTATTTCCAAATAAACCCGCAAGAATTGGATGGTGATGGAGAGCTCTGGAAACTTCTCCCCTCTGATATTTTCCCTTTTGATCATCAAATTACCTCTTCCAACCTTAACCATCCAACCTACTCCTGCTATAACCACTACAACTACTCTCTTGCTCAGCAGCAGCTTTCATGCATGGGCTTTGAAGACCGCCTTTCTCAAAGCTTAGCTGCTCTCTCTTTTTCTCAAGATTCTGGACTCAGCCCACCATCACATGGCTTCGTCACACCTCCTCCAAACTTGCGAGTAAATTATTTCTCCTGCATGCAGTGTCTTTTTTCTTTTTTTTCCCAAGGTTAAAATTGTTTAGTAACTGCATGTTCCTTCTGGATTTCCTTCATCGTTGTCTATTGCAGCGGTTTAGACCGGCGGTTCAGTGCGTTTGCCGTGCCGGTTCATTACCCGTCCGATGCCTTGTGTGCGATGGATGTCTGTCTGGAACTAACCATGTCCGTACTGGGTTCAGAAATGAAGCTTTTTCGACCGGTGATCTACCGGTTTACCCCTGTCACTTTATGAATTCCAATCCAAACCCGGTTCTTTCTCTGGTACGTTGAACCGGGTTTTATGTCGTACCTTCATTTTCGGTGTCCTCTTTTTGTGGGTTCTGCTTTTTCAGCTTTTTGGGTGATGATGATGGGTCTTGCACTTTGCAGTCAGAACGCTTTATTGAACAACAAAGACTAATAAGGAGTTTTCTGGAGCGGCAGAGGCGGTCTACTGCGAATCGGGTAGTGGAGAACCGGTTTGTTCCATTTTCAGGCGGTTGTGGGGGAAATAGGATTGGTCACGGGACAGGAGATTATGGGGGGACGGGGGTTTTTCTACCTCGCATACCAGCCAACAGCAGTTCCGCAACTTCAGCTGACCGTATGAATGATCATCCCAAGAGAAGACAGGGTAAGCCACCACGTTTTCTCTAATTTGTAATGGTCTTGGTTTTTATTTTCCCCTTAATTGTTTTTCTTTTCTATAGACACGCAGACATATGCATTTTGACCCTCTAGATTGTTTTTTTTTTTTTTTTTTTTTTTAAAATGAAACGTAGTAGCGATTTGATGCATGCGAGTTCAAAAATTATAGGGATTTGATATATATAAATTAAAAAAAATTGAGAAATTTGTTCACGTAATATTTTTTTTGCAAAAAATCACAATCCAAACAAGATCACCTGAGGTTAGAGTGACAGGAATACAAACAATAATAGGATGAAAAAAAAAAAGGGGGGGGGGGGAGCTGGGGATGAGAGATAGCAGCCAGCAGTTTTGGTACCTGCTTATTTTTTGGAGTTTACGGTTTTAAACTGCTGCTAGTTTTCCTTTGCTCTTTGGTTTTGGTGGCTTTCCAAGGTAACATGAAAGCTACTAGCTAGCGAGGCTTACACCCAAGAAATTACTGCGCGTAAAAAGGCTGTAGATCAAGGAATTACTAAAAAGTTTTGGTTTTGATTTATTTATTCATAGTTTTTTCGGTCAAGTTGTAGATCAAGGAAGAGGATTGCTTTTAGTAACTCGTTTTTTTTTTTTTTTTAATTATCTCAAGAGGAACTAATTTATGATAAATGATGGGGAAATTTGTATTTGGTGACTTTCTCTCCCCCTGGTGAGGGCAAAAAATTGGAGAGGGAAAAATCAATTATTGAACAGGCGCCTCTGCTTTCTGTTAAATTAGACGATATGTAGTCTACATAACAGCTAAGTGAGTTTAGATGAAGCACTAATGGCATGGGTCACACTTAGGAGTGCCTAAATACTTGATCTAGAAATCCGTATATTAAATAAATACGGGGTTCAGTCTTTAGATGTTAGCAATAAATAGAGGCCTCAGCAATAACAACGTTATCTATATAATTAATTAATGATGGAAAAAGAAGCTGCACGTTATTGGATGGACCCGACCCTTCATACGTTTGCTAAAACTAGAGGGTCTCTTCACTATTCATAATACAACCCTTCCTTCTTTTGAGTAGTACTACTGGTACTCCACTTGTTCTTGATTCAAAACTCTCTTCTGTATGCATTTGAAATCCCACCTTTTACCCGGAAAGCAAACGGACGCTATTATGAGTTATCTACAATATGTTGGCAGGTGCCAGGAGCAGACATGGAGAGGAGGCTCAGATTCTACCTCCGAGGAACAGTTTCATGAATATGGCTCAAATGAAAAAGCAAGAAGTTTCTCCTGATATGGGCTTGCCTGCGGAATGGACCTATTGAGTATCTCTCTTCCTCAGCCATCAATGCACCCCAGGGTGCACAGTCAAAGAAGAAGGGATTGATGGATGATGGCCCTTCTTTCCTGTTCGTTCCTAGCAAAGTAGAGAATATAGAAAGTAGTAGTAGCAGCTCAAGGACTGGTCCAACCTCTTTTTAACTTTTGTCTCTTGTTCGCCTGATCTGAAGTTGTCTTTTTGGTTGGTCTTGACCAAGCTTCATATTTGGGGGCGAGTAATGTAACAAATATATTTTTTTAACAATTTTAACATGAGTTAGGAGCGTGGTCTGAATTATCGATTGTGATGCTAGATCTTTGATTAGACGTTTGGTGAGGAGTCGGAATTTGAAAGCTGAGAGGTCATGGTACTCATGTCCATTGTATGTAGAGAGATTTCAGGCATCTTTTGTCTCGGTTCCTGGCTCCAATGTTTTGTTGCATGGAAATGGAAAGCTTCACCTTGGGAAACAAAATTGCAACTTTTGGAAAGAGAATTTGAGGAGAAAAAAAGAAAATTTACGTTCCTTAGATCAATTTATGGCCTTTGCAAAGCTATGGGTCTATCTGTGTTTATTGTGATCCTGCAGCCGTATGCCTCGAATTCCCTAAATCTCCTTGTTTATTTAATATATCAATTTTGTCGAAATTTCAAAATCTTATTTATTTAATTTATTGATTTGGCTATGAGGTGTTTAACATGTACTCATTAAGGGATGTTTCAAGCGTTGGTTTGTTAAAGAAGCGTGTCTAAATGTATTAATGTGGCATCCATTAATAAAATCTTTAATTTATTCAAGAAGGCAGTTTTGGAAAAGTAACTTGGATGGATGAGGTTGAGTGGACTTGTAATCTCAAGGGATATTTGGATTTTACTAGTATTATGGGATAATTTTTTGATTAACTTTTTATGTACACCGACGCTATAGCAATTTTGAATGTGTATCACATGTATAGCATGATCTAAACTTCAAATATGTTACATTATGTGGTATGATCTAAATCTGTTTGTGTAAAAAAAAATCGTGTATAAAAATTCATAGTCTAATTTTTTTTTGAAATATTTTTATTACAATCTCTATAATTTATACACATTATACTCTTAAAAGAGAACATATTATTGTTTTTTGAAAAAAAAAATTCAAAACCTCTCGAAAATTGCAATTCTAGTGGGCCCTAAAAGTTCTCCATTTTTTGAGTTTGTTTGATTTGATAGGTTCACTCCTTAGATCTCATCTAATACCACCGAACATCATTGCACGTTACCGCTTGTAGGGCTCGAGCAAATGATGCGGCCCAAAAATTTCATCCGATCCAGTAAAGATCAGGAGCACAAAGCCAGTAGGTGCCTGTTTGATTGAAGGTCATTTAAATGAGAAAAAGAAATAGTACTTGTCTTCCCACCATGGATGCTTCGCCATGCCGGAAAAGAGTCGATTTCAGCTGTTGAATCCTTTAAAAGTTCCCTGCGGTTGAGAACCCGGATCCCACCACGCCTACCGTGCATGGTGATGGTGAAGCACCACCATGTAATTAATCATTTGCTATCAATCTCGAAAACGACATAGTTTTAGACATGCATGGGCTTTAGCAGATATTTACATCAGATTGTTAGTATCTAAAATCAATGTACTGAAACTTGCATGTTTACTAATTCATGATCAAATGATTGACAGCCCCTTCACAGCTTGATTTTACTCATGCTCCTTCAATTGATCAATTCAACTTCTTTGCAACAAACTTTCGTTATAAACTTCAGCAATTTTGATTTGGAGTATAATCAAGCACTTTTAGGCCCCGTTTTGAAGGGAAATGCTGAGGAATTTGCATATACTGTTCACCAACTTGTTTCAAGTGACATAAACAAGGACGATTTGGTTATATTCCAAATCAAGAGGAAACATGTCCTACTTTTATTTCACTTGGATCTCTTCAAACGTCAAGCCAGGCCACTAATTACTAAACACTATTTTAACTAAACAAAACAATAATTAAAAAATAAAAACAAACGGAGTTGAGGTGTTAATTTTTCCGAGAAGTATATTTAAATTAAGAAAGCGTATAAATGTAAGAAAGGATAATAATTGTTTGTTTATGTGTGGGCGCGCAATTACATGGTAGGTTAGCGTGATTTGAATGGATTGACGAGTGGCGAGCCAAAAAAAAAAAAAAAAAAACCTTTGTAGTTTATTATAGAAAAATTGCGAGCAATTAGAGCTAATGGCAACCTATGTTTTATTCCCCGAACCCAAACAGGTACATGAATGTTTGGTAAGATAAACAGATTATAGGCCGCATCAGATGTTTAATTGATAGTAGTAAAATTTTGACAAGCGAGAAAGGTAATTATTGTCGGGGTTATTATCACTTTATCCCATTAAACTATATCACTACTGTCAGTTTACCCCCTAACGTTATCTTTTAGTCACTTCACCCCCATAAATAATTCAATTTAACATGTTAAGAAATTTTGGACAAAAATACCCTTTTATTCTATAGCATTACTACACTGTTATTATTACTTTATTCCTTTAAATTATAGTGATATAATAGATTTAATTCCTAACATTATTTTTTTGGTATTTTACTTCATTGTTAATCTAACTACTATGGTAAAAAATTTTTAAATATATTTACCCTTATATATAAAATTAAAAATAAAAATTTAGAATGATTATTCTTCTTTTTTTTCACTTTAAGAGATCCAAAAATATAAAAATAAAAGGATTTTCTCAAAAAAAAACTTCACACTTATTAATATTATGAAAAGAAAAAGAAATAGGAAGAAGGAGACAAAAAATTAGATTTTGCAAAAAAAAAAAGTGTCTAATATTATCGTATTAATTTAAGGTTGTTGGGATCAGAATTGAAATCTAGTGGTAAATAGTAAAGTGAAATAATTTTAAAATAATAAAAGTATTTAATTCTTTCTTATTTGTATTTTCTAAAAAAAGAAATTGAGCTCTCTCTCTCTCTCCCACTCTCCCTCCCCTTTCCAATCTTTCTACTTTTTTAATATTAATAAAATTGCTAAGAAGAAAGAAATTAATACTTTGATTTTTTTTCTTGATACTAAAGAGGAGAAGAGTGACTCTAAATTTTTTATTGTTTTTATTATACAAAGAAGATGGTACTTTCGTCTAAAGTTTTTTACTTGTTAAATTGATTTAATGGTGGGATAAATTACTTAAAAAATAACTCTATAGGGTAAATTGATATTGAGATTATAGTTTATGGGATAAAATAATGATAACTTTATGGGCTAAACTTGTATTTTTACTTTAATTAACAAACTCCGTTAAGTTTAACCATTAGTTTTGGGGGTAAAACGACTAAAAGATAACGTTAAGGGGGAAATTGATAGTGTCACCAAACGTTAAGGGGGGTAAAGTGATAATAACCCTTATCTTCGCATAACTCCGTCTTCTTAATGAATCACACCTTCCTATTTCTACCTAGTACCTACTAATTACTACCACCATGCAATTACGCAAATATGCAAATCCGCCAGCCAGCTACGCAGCCTACCTAAAACGTAAATATAAAATGGCAATAACGGCCACCCCCAAAGATCGCCACATCAAATTTAATCCAATTTTTTTTTTTTTGGGTTACCCCTACCAAAAATCCTCAGCCCATTCCAAAGAACAATAACCTGAATCAGTGAATCTTCTCCAATTATGCGAAAAGCGTCTATTATGGGATACACAACATAGAGCAGAGCAGAGAATACTGGGATACGCAGCTGCCATGGAAACGTTGAGCGAGAGGGCCGCATTGATTAGAGAGTCTATGCAGAAGGCGCAGTCCGTGACCGATTCCATGGTTTCCATTCTGGGGTCCTTTGATCGCCGTCTATCTGCCCTGGAAACAGCCATGCGCCCCACTCAGGCAAGTAGTTGTCTTTATCATCTTAGCCACCCCATATGTACATATATGTACCGGTAGCTAGTATTCATTTCGTTTGACCCAAAAAAAAAAAAAAAGAAAGCGTTTATGAACCCACCCCAATTTATCGATCAATCCATCAATTAAAACAATCCACCCGGATGATTTGATGTATTTGTGTAATGTATGTGGAGAGAATCTGGAAACATGATCATGTATGTCGGTTGTGTAATGATGTGATGATAGTTGAAAACGCATTCCATGAGGAGGGCGCACGAAAACATCGACAAAACATTAAAGGTTGCCGAGCGTATTTTGGCTCAGTTCGATCTCTCTCGCCAGGTTCCATCTTTTTTCATTTTTCTTCTTGTGCCTCCCTATCCTCTCTCCGACAATGCTCTGCCATTATTCCTAAGTTCTATCATACAGCTAGTAGTAAATTTTCTGGAATTGTAGGTAGAAAATTTCAGTTTTTCATAATTACGCTAAAACTAGCTTTTGGTAATTATTTGCTACAACATACCATTAGAATTACAAAATTTGTTATTCTACAAAACAAATTCTCTCTAATCAAATGAAACTTACTGGGAATACTTCATGGCACCACGGCATTTTCCCTCCCTCCATCTCTGTGCGTGTGTCTATTACAGTGGTTTTTCAGTTGATTTTACTTCGAAACTTCCCAGGCCGAGGCTAAGATATTGAGGGGGCCGCACGAGGATCTGGAAAGCTACTTAGATGCAGTTGATCAGTTGAGGAGCATCATTAAGTTTTTTGGTGGTAACAAGAACCTTCAGAGTAGTGTTGGAGTGGTCAACCATGCCAATAATTTACTCGGAAAATCTATCTTGAAGCTAGAAGAAGAATACCGTCAGCTTTTAAACTCTTACAGGTTCGTTTTTATTTTTTATTTTTTCCTTTTGAATTGCTTAATTTCCTTGTTGACTGGAGTTGTCTGACATTCTGTGTTACAAACTTGGCTCTTCCACCTTTCTTGATCAAATTTATAAATTGTAAATTTCAGAAACATCCTCTTTTGAGGTTCTTTTAATTTGGCCTTGGAAGTGGAATCTTTTGATAATATTGAGTAGATTTTGATTTCTTAGCAATATTATTCTCTACTTACAACTTTGATCATTCTTTTGTAGCTGTTTCTAATGCACTGCTTAGTAATTCAAATTTATTATAAAGACATAGCTTAAATTTCTTGCTTGTAGCTATTTCTTGTAAATCATGTTTATCTGGATTTCAGCAAGCCTGTGGAACCTGATCTTCTGTTTGACTGCCTACCTAATACTTTGCGACCATCAACTGGATCGCCTGCTCAAGGCGATGGTAGTGGCTTAAAATCATCAGAGCACCACAAAAAGAGTCTAGAACCTGTTGTTTACCATCCTCCAACTCTCATTCCACCAAGAATACTACCTCTGCTACATGACTTAGCCTTTCAATTGGTTGAAGGTGGCCATCACCAGCAATTGTTTAATATACACAGGTAAAAACTTTAGAATTTTGTCTTGTACTTTGTCATTCTCTTGATTATTATTGGTCATTTAACTACTCAAAACAATGAATCATATAGCATCATGTTCCCGGGAATATCTTTTTAGAGAGCCCAGAGAACAAGGAAAACATACTCTTGCATAGAACTGGTACACGAATGAGACATGGTACTGATGTAGTGATGTCCACAAATAACTTTCTAGACACTCTCCTTTGAAAGAAAGGAACTCGTGGGAGTCTAAAACCTGAATAATCACTTTAACAATGATGATTCACCTTATTATTTTTCCATCTACAGCCATTACAACAAACCTGATTCACCTTGAGAAATGGATAACCCTTTTTTATTTTTGTGGGCCAATAGAGAAATGGATTACTACTTGCCAACAAGATAAGAATCAAAATTCTTTTATAAAGGTGCTTAAGCAATATTTCTTTACTTTCTTCAATCATTTGGATCCCAAACTTCTTCATCTGTTGCATTGTGCAGTGGACATATGTTTCCTTATCTATTTTATTGAGAATATGGAGATAATTTGAAAAAAACAGATTTGCGGCTGAAAATATGAGATCAATACTAGCTACAACTGTAGAAGGTTCGGTAAAAAACAGACAACATATCAGTTGTAAAGTCTTATTCTAGATTCTAACAGACCATAAGAAAGGATTTTTTTTTTTTTTAACACAAGCTGCTATTCTTATTTCCCGCAATCCTGCTTTATGTCACTGTAGCAGCTACAGTGAGGGTGTTTGAACTTCATAGGATGACAAATGAGTTTGGGAAGAATATCTTAGAGAACCTGATAGGTTATGGCAATTACCAATCAGATTCTCTGTGAGATTTGTGATCTCATCTTGAATACTGATGTTGTATCTTGTTTAACATTCTTATGTATGAGGAATGAAAGAGTAGATCAATAATGCAATAGTTCTGTGCTTTTCCTTGCTTACTCATGCTTCATGTTTGCACTACAGTTTACAAGTTCAGTTAGTTACATGATTAGGGATTTGGTCTTTGGATTTAAAAACACATTATATTTAGCTACAAAAAGACTCTCTATCGTAATTAAGCTTGGCCAGAGCTTAAGTGCAGCAACAGTGACTATTGTGCCACCACAAATTAGAGCAAATTTTGTTTCTTTTGTTCTTTGTACTCTTACTATTTTATGTGTTGCATTATTTAAAATTTTTTTTGATTGATCTATTTACAAGCTGACTTTCCTTTGCTGCTTTGTTAATCTGGCCTCCTATGTCTGTTACCAGTGAAGCCCGATCCTTTGTCATGGAACAGAGCCTAAGGAAACTAGGAGTGGAGAGACTAACTAAGGATGATGTACAAAAGATGCAATGGGAAGTCCTAGAAGCAAAAATCGGAAATTGGATTCATTTTATGCGGATTGCTGTAAGGCTATGCATATGATTTCATATTCCTAAATGCTTCTTTCAAACAGTTGATCACTGTTGTACTAAACC
This sequence comes from Coffea arabica, assembly GCF_036785885.1. NCBI lineage: Eukaryota > Viridiplantae > Streptophyta > Magnoliopsida > Gentianales > Rubiaceae > Coffea > Coffea arabica. The sequence continues at coordinate 5,135,308 of NC_092321.1, read as the reverse complement.
AATTATAATATCTGTTTCAGGTCAAACTTTTATTTCATGCAGAAAAGAAAATTTGTGATCAGATTTATGAGGGTCATGATTCACTCAGGGATCAATGTTTTGCAGAGGCTACCACAAATAGTGTAGGCATGCTCCTAAGTTTTGGAGAGGCTGTTGCCAAAAGCAAAAGATCTCCTGAAAAGCTATTTGTTCTTCTGGATATGTATGAGATAATGAGAGAACTTAAGCCAGAGGTGTGATGTATTACCAGTTTTTTGGCCACGTATTTTAGTGACCAAAATATCTTTCTAGCTCATCTGTCCTGCTTTCTTGTTTACTCATTTTCTATATGCCTTCTTGTTTACTCATTTTCTCTATGCCTTATTACTCTTTCCATTGTCCTTCATTTTCATAATGGTTATCAAGAATGTAGATATGGTGCATTGCAACTTTTCTCTTAAATATTTCTTGCATTTGTTTGGTTGTTTCATAATAGTTATTTATGAAGTAGAAATGGTGCATTGCATCTTTTTCTCTTAAATATTTTCTTGCATTTGTTTGGTTGTTTCATAATGGTTATCTATGAAGTAGAAATGGTGCATTGCAACTTTTCTCTTATGTGTTTGGTTGTTTCCTCAGTTAGCCTATAAGAAAACTATCTTATTCTTGTTAAGACTTTTCTTTTCCTTCACTCAAGCAACTTGAGCAAATATCTAGTGTAGCAAGCACTAACTCTTACAACTACTATTGCATCAATCTCTGCTAAACTTGGATTAGTTTTAGGTATCCCTGATTGTCCTACATTGGCAAAACCAGCATTAAATTCTCATAGACCATAAACAAAAATTTCTTGTAATGACAACTTCTTTTTTCAATGGTAGATTGATATAATCTTTGGAAGTAAATATTGTGGTGAAGTGCGAGAAGCTGCTGCAGTCTTAAGCAAGCGTCTAGCTCAGACTGCTCAAGAGACTTTTGTAGATTTCGAAGAAGCTGTTGAAAAAGATGCAACAAAAACTACTGTTCTTGATGGAACTGTGCATCCATTGACTAGCTACGTGATTAACTATGTGAAATTTTTGTTTGAGTAAGTCTTCAGACTTAATTCCGTTCCCTTGCTTCTTTTTTTTTCGGTTGCTTCATATTGTGGACCACTGGTAACTTTTCTATTTAGGCCTCTAATTAGATGCATGCTAGTCACTTGGATCTTTCCATGCTTGATTATTGGTTTATTCAGTGTGTTGGGCTAGGAAAAAGGAAGAAAAAAAAACTGACATTGTGAACTAATTGTTTGCAGCTATCAGTCGACACTGAAGCTACTTTTCCAAGAGTTTGGTGATGATGATGTGGAGGAGAAGTTGGCATCTTTAACAACTCGTATAATGCAGGCTCTTCAGAGTAACCTGGATGGGAAATCTAAGCAGTATAAAGATCCTGCTTTGACTCAATTATTTTTGATGAACAACATGCACTACATAGTAAGATCTGTGCGAAGGTATGCTATGTTCTTCATATGTGAGGGTATACTCTTCGAGTTTTCAGTCACTGGTACATGGTTTAGTTATTTATAGGTCAGAGGCAAAGGATATGTTAGGAGATGACTGGGTACAGATACAGAGAAGGGTTGTCCAGCAGCATGCCAATCAATACAAAAGGATTTCTTGGTCCAAGGTTTAAACTCATCTCAAGGATTTCTTATCAATGCAATACATAACAAAAAAAAGGAAAAGAGCTTATGAATGCAATTGTGACTACCATATGTCTTCAAGCTCGGTTTTAAATTTCTTTAACCAAATTTTATGAAGATGCAGTAAATTGATAGTTTTCGTCCCCAGATTCTCCAGTGTCTCTCCATTCAGGGAGCTGGGAGTGGTTCCTTTGGAGCTGATGGTGGCAATAGCAACAGTGCAGTGTCAAGGTCAATGGTGAAAGACAGGTTTAAGACATTCAATCTGCTATTTGAGGAACTTCATCAAAGGCAATCTCAATGGACGGTGCCAGACAGTGAGCTACGTGAATCTTTGAGGCTGGCGGTTGCTGAAGTCCTTTTGCCTGCCTATAGATCTTTCATTAAACGTTTTGGGTACTGCTGTCTCTGAATTCTATACGACTTCACTGCTCCTTTCTTCTCCATGCCTCTTTTTTCTTGTTTCCCCTCTCCTCTTGTTTCTTGTGTGTTTTTTGCGTTGTTCTCTCTGGCTGAGATTGTGAATATGATGGATTCTCAGGCCCATGATTCAAAATGGCAAAAATCCCCAGAAGTACATCAGATACAATCCCGAGGATCTTGAAAGAATGCTAGCCGAGTTCTTTGAAGGGAAAACCTGGAATGATCCAAGACGATAAATTAAATGACCAGGAAATCAGCTTTCCTCTCTGGATTTTGTCAGTTGTAAGCTAACAACAAGAACATGCAAGAGAAAGAGGGTGGTGAATCGTTTTCCTCATCAATTTTGTATCATTTCTTGTAAGCATGATTTTAGATATTCAGAAATAAATTGATAATAATCAGCTGCTCCCAGGGGTTCTCCTTCCTCGATCAATTGGACTTATAATATTGTAAAATCGCAAGTTATTTTCCAGTATTTTAAACCAGAAATAAGTTTATGGTTATTAATGCAAATTATTGACATTTTTAAAAATAAAATTAAATAGATATTTATAACTGTAATCCTAAACCATAAACAAACAATGTGATGTCTACTTTGCTGGGCTGTCGACGCTGCTTTTTTCAGGTCTCAAACGAGTTCAGTCAAAGTCCAGGATTCCTTCTTCTTTCTTCTCCGACGCCTTCGCCTTTCTTGTTCTATCCAGTATCTTTACGCTCTCTCCAAGCCTTCCTCACAAAATCTACTCCACTGCCGACTGCTCCCTTCTCCTTCTCCATCCAAACCCACCCTTTTTCTTTTGCTGCCGCCACTCCCAATCACTATCGCGGGGAATTGTCTATTCATAGTTCGCGTCATAAGACCAGGTTGCCCCGTGGAAATGTATTTTCTTCAGCCCTAACTCCCAAGTGCATATGCGAAATGTTTCATACATAGGCGATCCCCTTTGAGTTAGATTACGGGAATTCTCTTATCTTAGCTTTAGGATCGAGGCTTTGCGCCCATGCTCACCATCAGGCATCATGCTTGTCTATTTATACGTAATGTGGAGATCAACTCCATAGCAGTTCAACACAGTATCCTAATTAATGCTTCAAAAGATATGACAAGACTATAGCAAGGAGCTACACAATCTCTTGGACGTGCTTGTCCCTGAAGAGATACCAGAGATTCAAAGAGATGGCGCAAATCCTTCTGACAGAAATGGACTTCAGTTAGAATTACCAGATTGTCTTTAGAAACTCATCGTAGTTCCAAGTATCTATGACGAATATGATGAACTTGTACACATCTGTCTGTGACGAATACATCAAGCCTAGCTGCCTTGCTGTTTTAGGTTGACGGAAAAAAGGAATCTGCAGGTTGCACCTCTGTCTGTGGATCATTCGATTATGTAAAGTTGTATGAGCATTCGATGCTTTGTTTTTTTTTTTTTTGTTAAATAATGTACTACTTACTACTTCACTAGAGTACTCCTTTTAGTACTCGTTGAGCTAATCTCTGTTGTTTTCTCTCGCATGTGTGTGGAAACCGGATGATATAATAAATACATCAAGAGATGAAGTGACATAATTATCATCATGAGATGATGGATGCCAATTGCCATGAAGAAAGAAATATCAGGCTGCAACTTCCCGTCTTTCTCTCCTCTCCAAGCATTCCAGTCCTGCTCACCTCAGGTAAGACAAGGCCATTTGGTGTAGAAATGGTGGACTATCTATGAATTGTGATTTTCAGGCCCGAAATGCTGGGACCAAAGTCTAGTCATCTTACCTTGATGCGTGGCTGCTTTTACCAAAATTCTGCCACTTGTTACTACTAATGCACCCCATATAACCATAACCTCTCATCTTATCTAATGCTTCTTTGGTTTCGCGTTTTCTTAACTACTCATATCACCACCAATGCACTTTAGAATCTTGATCTTTGTTTCTCCTGTTTCCTTCTCCCTTTCGCCTTACTTGCTCTAAATTAAATGTTTCTCTCCTGCAAGCAAGGAGAGGGGGAGGGGGATCTTAGATACCTATGGCCATGGCTTCTTCAATGTCTGATAACCGATTTGTAATGGGGTACCCCTCCATGAATAACGACGGTAATAAGTATTCACAAGCACCACCACCACCAGTACCGGGGTACGTCCTGCAGGGAGCTTATCCTCCTCCTCCTCCTCCACAGCCCCCGTATTTTGGCTACCCCGGCGCCCCCACCGAATCTAAAAAGCAGGTTTCTCCATCTTTCAACGTGTGGTACAACTCGAGGAATTACGGGCCATCGGGTTGGGCCCTCCCTGAAGACGACAGTAGCAAAAGATTTGGCCGAGTGATGCTGGTGACCATGGTGACTTTGATTGTTAGCATGTGCATGGTAAGCTTGGTGATTTGGTTCCTATTCGGTACACAAATCCCAGAGTTCGATGTTTCATCGCTCGCTGTATCCAATCTCAATGGAAACGATTCCGTAATTACGGCCAATTGGGATGTTAACATTACTGTCTTCAAACCTGACACCGATCTCAGAGTTGATTTTGATTCCGTCAAGGCTTCCATCTTCTACAAGAATTATCCCTTGGCTGCCGCTGCCGTTGAGCCTTTTTATTCGCACGGGAATCGTCTCCTTAGTCTTCAAATTAGAATGGATAATGCCACGGCCCCCGGCAAACCTTTTCTAGCTGGAGAAATCATTGAAAATAAAAACGGAGGTATGTTGTTTGTTAGCGTGAGGTTGAGAATGGAGGCTAAATTTCAATCCGGCTCCGTTTGGAGGAAGGAAACCTTAAGAGTGTTTTGTGAAGATCTAAAGATCAACTTTTCACCCGCCGGAGGAGATGGGACGTTAGCAGAAGATTCGCAGACGGAATGTCTAATATTTACTTGATTTTTGGTGAGTTCTGTGACATTAATTCCGCGACTACCTGTTTTGAGCTTGCTCCATCTAGCTTTTGATCCGGAAATTCTCTTCTTTGATTGATAGATCCTGTATCAATCCTTAGTTTGAGAGAAATTTTATGCACAGCATCAAGTTGTGTGCAAATTTAAGCCGTTTAATGGTTCTTATGCGATCACAATGGCTGTTTAATTTTCTGATTAGAGATCTCCTTCATTCTTCAGAGGCGTAGGTGCTTTTTTTTTTTTAATAAATACCTCTTCCCTTTCTTTTGTTACCCTTAGTAAACCCCTCAAGGCAGTGATGGTGCTTTGATTTGTAGCAGAAATTTTCCACGCTTCGTTGTAATTCCATTCGTTCATGTACCGTTTGTATGCTTGTCTAGGTACTTATTGGAGGTATGATGACGACCAAAAATTTGAATGGTGCCTCTGCACCTTGCTTTCTTGCCTAGCTTGCTGCCGGCAATCTTTCCGGATGTGAGTGGCGGAGGCGAAGAGGCCTACATTTGCCGGTGGTTAAGTAATCATCTAGTAGTGGTCCTAGTGAAATTTTGTAAAGATTATTGGATATGACATAAATCGTTCGGAATTGTAAAAATCAGGTATGATTTTCTTTTTATCCAACCGAACCATAGACAATGGTTTTTCATGTACAAAGTTCTTTATCAATCGCTTGTATAGTTCGTATGTGTAACTCCCCTTGTTTTTTTTTTCGATTCTGGGTCAAAATGAACATATATGCTAGTTACGTAATTTTAATGAGACCCTCTTCCTATTGTTGCACCAGCTCTTGATAAAACCATCTTATATTTGCTTGATGGAAAATGATGATTCTCCCTCGACTGTCAAGCCCCGCTACTGAATGGTGAGAAAAAACATAATGATTCTGCAGATTCTGCAATCTTTTACGCAAAACATAATGGTGAGAAAAAAAAAAAATCAGAATCTACCGAGTCTAGCGAAACTGGAACAAAGAACCTTCGCCAAGTTTTCTAATGAACTTGTCAACAGAGGACAAGCAAACAAGAAAAAGGATAAACTCATCCACCTGGTAATACATGGGACAAGCTAAGACACGTTGATTCGAGGATACTAATGATACAAGCATCTCCCTTAAAACATATTTATTAACGACCAGACTCGTATGTAATAAACTTTCTACAAATGTTTGTACAAGGACAAACTTTAACCATTCAAAAGAAGCTTCTATCACTGGATAGAAGCATGTGACTTCTGTTCTGAAAAACGTCATGTCCACTTTTCTAGCACTGTCACCCAAGAAGTGTTTCGAACGAGTGACCTGCAAATCGTGGTGGTGCAGAAGGAAGAATTGATCTCCATGAACTATGATTGTGATGATTGTATCAAAAGATGGAGGGAGGATGGAGGGCACCAGAAAATCGATGTATACGAATCCTAAATATGCTAATACTTGCTCATCCATAAAATCATAAATCAAACATGCACGTCCACAATTTTAACCCACACTGATCTATCAAAAATAAATTTAACTAATTCTCTAGCCACATATTGGTCAGAGTAACATTTTGGTGGTTTCCATACAAATTAGTCTCGTCCTCTCTTAATGGGATATCTCTATCTATAGCGCGGATATCTATTGAACACCTTGGAGATCTCCTTAATTTGATCTCCATATTCTCTGTCTCCCCCTTTCTCTCCTATTCAGGTAGCTGCTTTGCTTCCTCTCTCTCTCTCTTCCTCCCGTTCCTGCCCTGCAGCGTGCAGAGAGAGAGAGGGAGAGGGATATGTCGAATGATGAAACCACAAGACCTGTAATGGGATATGCTCCCGTAGGCTGTCCCCAGCCCTTCCCTCCACCGCAACAAGGCTATTATGGTCACCCCTACACCGCCTATCCTAACTACTACAATGGCGCAGGACCACCGCCGGGCACGGTCTATTACTCATCTGCTCAATTACCCAACATTTCTCCCCAGCCATCCAAAGGTTATGAGTTTGCTCGCCTCGCGCTTATCGTCATGATTGTTCTAATGGTTTGCACAATAACGTTCAGCTTATTCACTTGGCTATTTTTTGGCTCTGGCGTCCCAGACTTTAAGGTGGAGTCATTTAACGTGCCTTATTTCGACATCGCCAATTCAACATTGAAGGCCAGATGGGAGACGAATATAACTGTCAAGAGTACGAACCAGAAATCAAGAATCTCCTTTCCGCACATTCAAGGATACCTGGTTTACAGAAATCGACTCGTGGATGCCGCCATGATTGATCCGTTGCACCTGGAGGGCAAGACTGAAGCCAGTCTGAGAGCTAATTTTTCTCTCCCGGATCCTAGGGGAAATCTCCCCGAAGCTTCGGTGGTGGATGCAATGGGTGAAGGACGAAAAATTGGGATTTTGGATTTTTATTTGAGATTAGATATGAGAGCAACATACGTCTCTGGCTCATACTGGAGCAGAGAAACGATGCTCAGAGTCATTTGTGGGGATCTATGGGTGAATTTCCCAGCTCCAATTGGAGGTGGAACGTGGAACGGTACCAGTGGGGAATGTTCAACTTACTATTGATGTTAACTTAACAAGCCGTTTCATTTCCTTCTCTGCTTTTGGAGGAGACTATTGCGCCTTCTTTGATAGCTGTCAATTCTTGTATATTTTCACCCTGCATAGGCCATGCGTATTTGTTCAGCGTGGAATCTGCTTCTAGTACATTAAGATACGTAGGACATAATGAACAATGGGTTTAGGTTCCTGAATTGGATATAATGAACATTGTCCTCGAATGGTACGTACGCGGGCCTTGTTCAGCAGATCCTAGTGTTTTAGTCCAAAACAAATCCAAACCTCGCTAGTTTGTTTATATACATCACCCGAAGGTGCTTGTTCTGCAGATCCTAGTGTTTTGTTTCTACCTCTAGAATCCAACGCTGTACTCAACGAAACTACGTGTGAAAACTGTTCCTCACCCCAAGGGAGACCTTTTCGACCGAAAGGACTCCGAAAAAATCACTCTTTTATGACGTTCCTCCCTAGACAGAGTCCATGCACGATTTTGCTTCCGCTGGACAAGAATTTCTGTCATCACAGCTTAATTGCGCAATGCATACGCTTAATCGACTCCCCTGCAGGCTTTAGATTACATTCTGCAATCTATATATCAAAATAGATATAGAGGAAACTATAAAGATCAAATTCTGACCAATCAATTTATTGTCTCCACCTGGGCCTCCGCCACCCTCACAACCCCCTCCAGCGCCTCTCTCATCCTCAGAGTTATTTGTTTACGACGGCTTGGAGCTCCTGTTGTCCATCAACCCCGAAAAATGGCAGTCTGCAATGCCCAAGAAAAACGACACCGTTCTGCATGCCAGGATGGAAATCTCCGACGCCAATGGAGGGAACGACGTCATGGAGGCCTTAAAGAGGGATTTGGTTTTTCGGCCGATCCGTTTTGGGTTAAAAGGCTCGAGAGTCAGGCCCGGACATCAAGGTCTCACTCATACTTGTAAATGGACTAGGAACATGACAATTCCTTGCAAAGCCCGCCCTGTTTGATCTGTAAAGATGGAATGAGCGTAGGATTAATCTTTTCTGACCTAAAAAAGAAAGAATAAATCTTTTTTGCTCAGTGAATATATACATTTATGGGATTAAATGCATGTTATATAATTTCACTTTGTATTTAAAGTATCAAACTTTGTATATGTGACATGCATTTGGTGTATAGTTAGAGTGCATAAAAGATTTATCCATAAGTATGTAAATAAGCAGATTAATGCCCGGTTTGATATGCAAAGATGGAAAGCAATAAATAAACAAAAGTGTCAAGCCAAGTTTTAAGGCGATGCGGTCGACAAATTCCTTGTATGTGTCCCTGAAGAACAGTATCTGTATGAATGAAATGGGGTCAGATCTGGAACTAAAAAATTTTTAAGCTACAAGGTTTGTTTTTTATCCAGTTATCTTCTAGCTTCAGAGACAGATATAGAGATTTTCAGCTGTTGGCCTAAAAGCTTGTCAGGACCACCCATGAGTTCGAAAACTACACGAATAAAGTGGTTTAATCTTCAGTTCTGAGAATTATGTTCCATTTAGATCTTGAGGCTGGAGCATGGGTCCAAAGGTACAAGTTAGATGGGCATTAATAATTTTTGGCTTTCAAAAACAAAAAACTGGGGAGCCAGAGCATGGGTTCCTTCTTTGGTCCACATTCCAACTTGATTCTCTGCTATTGGACTAGTTTCCCATCAGCAGTGTCTCGACCACGCCACCCACTTCATTCCTTGACTTTTCCCATTTTGTCTCTTCTACGAAGCACAAACATCCAGTTCAAACGAGCCACATGCTCAAAGAGAAAAGAAGAAGATGATAAAAAAGTTTCTCTCGAGAAAAACAACGGCTCCGTTTGGATTAGCTGTTTTTGGGGTTGTTTTTCAAAAACAGCACTGTAGCATTTTGTTTTTGAAATACAAGTCTGTTTGGATTAGTTGTTTTTGGAGTTGTTTTTCAAAAACTATATGAAAAACTTTTACTGGAGATTTTTTTGGATTATTTTTAGAGGTATTTTTAAAACATATTTTTGGGTATTTTTATAATTTATAATTTTTATTTTTATATACATTTATGCATTTATAATACATTTATAAAAGTTTATAAATAAATATATTTATATATTCGCTAAAAAATATATAAATGTATTATAAATGTATTATATTATATATAATACATAATATAAATATATTTATAAATATATAAGTGTATATTATTATAAATGTATAAATTATAAATGAATATTATATAAATGTATAAATTACAATTTATAATTTATAATTTTTATATAAATATACATTTATAAATATTTATAAATAAATATATTTTTGTATTTATATAAAAATATATAAATGTATTATAAATGCATTATATTATATATAATACATAATATAAATATATTTATAAACGTATAAGTCTATATTATTATAAATGTATAAATTACAAATGAATATTATATGAATGTATAAATTATAATTTTATTAATATATATTAATATTAAGTATAAATGTATTAATATAATTAATATAAATGTACAAATGTATTAATATTATGTATAAATATAAAATTAATATTATGTATATTAATATAAATGTATAAATATATTATAAATGTATTATATTATATATAATACATAATATAAATGTATATTATAAATATACATTAATATATATATTATGTATAAATGTACATTTATATAAATGTATAATATATATAATATATAATATATGTTATATTATATATAATTTATATAATATATAATATTCATATAAATATATAAAAATATTTATAATATGTATAAATAAATATATAAATAGTTAATATAAATAATATACATTAATATTAATTATAAATATTATAATATTATAAATATGGTGTGTATATAATATTTCAATTTGTAATATTTATTGTATATTTCATTATATAAATATTCATATAATATATAATATATAAATATATAATATATAATTTTCAATTTGTATAATATACATAATATTGTATATATATAATATAATATACATAATATAATATATTATACATAATATACATTTTACATTATTACATATTATGTATATTATATATTATACATAACATTATTATACACAATAATGTACAGAATAATATTATACATTAATAATGTATATATTATAATATAATGTACATAATATATTATGTATAAATATTTACACATTTATGTATACAATATTACATATTATGTATATTATATTATATTATGTATAATATTAATTTATATAATATATAATATATATATATATAATTTTCAATTTGTATATTTCAATTTATATTAATATAATATAATATATATATAATATACATAATTGAAATATACAAATTGAAATATACATATGTAGTTGTTTTTGATATAATGTTTGGATATGGTGTTTTTGGAGTTGTTTTAGAAATACACATTTACTGTAGCATTTGGAATGTGAAAAACAATTTTTCAAAAACAGTCCCAAAAACAAGGGATCCAAACACACCCAACAATGCTAGAAAGGATGGCATTTCAAGGCCCCCACCAGATTCCATTAGTCCACCTACCCCAATCTCATCGGTCACAGCAACTAACTATGGCCAGCAGCACGCCCTACCGCAGGGGAGGGGGTAAAAACTGTTGTAGTACGTACTTTAGATTGCAGAAAAAAGAAAGAGAAAGAGAGAGAATTTTGTGCGCGTGTGTACATTCTAGAATAGCTCAGGGGTTTAACGGCACTCGAATCCCAATAAAGATGGTGTAGGGACCCTGTCAGAACCGGTAACCGCCGGCGGGGCGGGGGTGCCAAGAATCAGCATTATTGTCAGTGCAGAGAAAGTAGTAAGACCTTTTTGGGATCTCTGTACAGAGAGTACAGGAATCTGGGGGTAAAAGGCCAGCACATGCCTGTGGTCACAAACAGAATACAGATGGATTCTTCCAGTGGATTGCCCCTTTTTTTTTTTTCTCTCTTCTCCCCTTTTTTTTGGTGGGTGGAATTATTGGTGAGCATTTCCTCCTGCTCTTCCGGGACTCCGTGCAAAACCCAATGCTTTGGATTGCGTTCGAATAAAAATCGCTAATGCTGCAGACGTCTTCAATAACTTTTCCCTCGTCTCCTTTGGCAATTCCATTAATGGTCTCAAACTGGAAAAAATTTCCTCCACCTTCTGATTTCTCATGAATTTCCATGTTCACACTCTATAGGATGATCAAATTGTCCAAAACGTGGCTCTACTTTGGACCATAAATATAAAACCGACAGAGGCAGAGGAAGTCGTTTGGACGGAAACAGTGTTCTACATGTGAGAGCGTGAAGAATTTCCAAAACATTAGGCGAAGCACTTCAATTTGAAGTTAAAGTCTTTGGTAGACCCTGGACTATAGTACAGGCGGCTATTGTTAAATGTGAAGAACAAAATTATGTACTGTTCGGGTGGCATTTGAGTGGTTCAGAGAGAGAGAGAGAGATGGACCTAGCACAGTTGCTGTCTTAGTAGAACAGCGGTAGGTACGATAGATCATCACCAAAATCAAATATTAATACCATACGGTAGGTAATATATATATATATATAAGCCATTGAAAGCCACTGAAGAAGTGGTGGTGTGTGTGAAATTAGAAAGCTAATCATCTTGTTTGCAATTTCCCATAATGATTAACTAGAAACTTTCGGATGCTTCTTTTTCCGCCCTCCTTTCCCTTTGAGTTCTTTCGTTATCACAGTTCACAAATTGACAAACCCTTTCATCGTTATCCATCAATTGCCATAATGATTTTCCCCTTTAATTGTCACCATAATAGGCCTTTTCAGAGTCTCGCTCCACCAATATTAATATGGAGGTCACCAATCACCAGTAGACGTCTGTCTTGATGACCACCATATTATGCGATGGGTTACATTGCACCCGCATGAAACCTTTTGTCAAAACTTTTTTGATTTTTTTTTTTTTTTTGTTTTCTGCTGTATGGAAGGCACAAAATTATTACAAGAGAAAAATAGAAGGCACAAAATTAATTACAAGAGAAAAAGAGAAGTCGACTTCAAGTCTCAAATACAAACATCATGTTCCCTACTTTCCAGTTGGACTGTCCTCTCAACTACAAAATACTCCCTCCATCCCACTTTTGATAGTCCTGTTTTCTTTTTTCGTCTGTTCCAAATTGTAGTCCACTTTCCAATTGAAGAATGTAGTTGTATTTTAATTTTCTTAAAATACCCTTATTCAATGTAAGTTGTTGTTACTATAAACGTATCCCATTTAATGAGAGTTGATTCTTTTTTACCATCAATTCAAGTTCCCATAAAGTTGTACTCTAATTAATGCGAGGGTATTTTAGGAAAATAGTTACCTAAATTGATTGTTCCAACAAAGTTAACTACTCCCTCCGTCCCGTTTTGTTAGTCTTGGTTTTTTTTTTTTCACACACATTAAGAAAGTGTAATTAATTTGGTTGGAAACATAAATTTAGATTAATAATTTCCTAAAATACCCTTATGCTAATCACGAAGAGTGTCAATTAATATCAGTTACAGCTAATGGGTTAGTATTGGAAAAGTTCAATGTATTCAATGTAGTGGGTTAGTATTTAATAACAATGTATTAATAATAAGGGTATTTTAGACAATTTGAAAGATTACTACATTTCTTAATGGGAAAGTGGACTACAATTTGGGACAGACGAAAAAGGAAAACAAGACTATCAAAGTGGGACGGAGGGAGTACTTTTTATTAAATTGTGTGAAAAAAGAACCAGGACTATCAAAGTGGGACGGAGAGAGTAGCATTAATTAGTTACTTTGGGTTTGTGTTCAACTTACTCATATTTGATTTTATTTAGTGGAGCATTCATCACAAAATGCTTGAAAGTATTACTACTCCGGTCCGAACCAATTATTTGTCAAGTCTATTAGTAATTCTTTGGTCTTTGACCAAAGAAAATATCAAAATAAAATTGTACCGCATTAAACGTAATCCAAATAATAAGATGGTTGGATCCTTGTATTTTATTAGTCAAGGATTAACTAGTAGTAATTCTATCAAGCAGTTATTCGGGAATTTGGTCGGATGGATTATTAGTGCATTAATCATTCTGATTATTGAGCCAACAAAGCACTTTATTCAGCCATGTATTGGCTTGGCTGTTCTTTTATTCCCTCATTAGAGGCCAGAACCGTAATCTGCTTTCGCGTGCGTGTTGCCTACCTCAGAATTTAGACGGTACGTGCATGGTGGAGTATATTTTACCTGATCCTTTTCTTCCCTTGATTTGACTTTGGGGGCTTAATTTCCCCACAGAGTATATCCTGTCTAAGTAGGAAAACACACTAAGGAAGAAACAGAAGCGCTGGCAGGCGTCGGTGGTTTTGCTGAGCTGGCCGCCGGGAGCTTCCCAACTGTCGCGATAAAGTGGGCCCACTCCCCCTAATCGGTCTAACCTGCACGGTTCAATAATCAACCCACTCGTCCAACCTAATCCAACTCCCAATCATACACAGCCACACAAGCGCTAGACATTATTGTTGTCCGGGGTAAAATTTATGCATGACCCAACTCGTGCATGGATCAAGTGCTAATCTCACAATTTTTTTTTTTTTTTTTTTGCTTAGAAGGGACCAACAATTGAATGGATTGCAATACAACAAAAATAATTAGAAAATATGTCTACAATACTTTGTTATTAGAACACACTTGCATCACCATTGAATGCATTTTAACTTCCAAGTACATACTTTTTTTCTTTCTTTCTAAAACAAATATGCAAGCGATAAACTAGTAACAAAATGTCGTAGAGAGGGATAAACAAAGTGTAGGATTCTAGTTAATGCGAAAAAGAAACCATTACATGGGCTGTCGGTTGGTGATGTATGAGGGGATATTGAGAAGGATTTCGTCACCTTTTTTTTTTTTTCTTCTTTTTCTTTTTTCGGGTTGTGATTGTGAAATGTGCTAACGTGTCTAAGAGGGAACATGCATGCATACATCAAAAAGTTTTATTGTAGCGGTGTGTATATAAAAAAAAAAAACTTACTATAGATTTTTTTTGAAATATTTGATGTATTGTATAGATAAGATGTTTTTTGAGTTGTTTTTATTTTTATATTTCTGTAATGTTGTATTTAAAAAACTTATTTTGAAAAATAAGCCAATCCAAACGGAGCTGTTCCGCATTATATTCATTAATTGGATATAAGAGGCAATAATGTGTATTACTACTGAGATTTAATTTAAGTAGTATTACTATTTGGCAATTTTCTCGGGACAGGTCACTCTTTCTCCGCTTTTAATTTAACAGTAGTACTTCTCTTTTCCAGGTCAACAACGGCCATTGAAATTGAGTCCTTTTAACGTTGTATTTCAAAATTCTCCGCATCCACCTAACGACTACTAGGACTCTTAATACATTTGTTACTCTCTGGGTCGATATATGGAGTATTGGATTTGAACGTACAGAACACAATAACCTAATCTGCAATTTCACAGTACTCTATACCAACTACTTTTCTTTTTCCCCCTAAAGTGAAATGTCCTATTTTAATTTTGTCCCAAATTTATGCTTGCGTACCAAACCTAGAACATTTTTCTTTCTCTTTTTTTTTTTGCCATAATATATTAAAAAATTTTGTATAATAGTAGTAGTATTATCTATTTGAAATTCTTTCTCTTCATGTGAGGTATGTATAGGCGTGTGCTTTTTTGTCCTTTTCCTTTTTCCGACGACTTGGATACATCCGGCAATAAAAACTTCGCGTATGCAGTAATTACTTGCAAATAATTAAGAGGATCGTGACCTTAAGCACGAATGAAAGGTTAAAGTTTTGCTTAAATGAGAACTTCACTTAAACATTTAATTAAATTTTGGATTTTTGTTTTGAAAAATATATTATTTACACTCCGTTTTTTGTTATTCGATAACTTGCATTATTATATACCACTTGCCGTCAATTTTTTTTTTTCTTTTAACATCTGCAATTATATATTATTAGTCGCATTATGATTGACTGTTAATATATCAATCACACAGACCATAAATCAGTCCACTTAAAAGTTTTCCTTAAAATTAAAGCAGTCTATTCCATAGTAGTAGTACTAGTTTTTTTTTAAAGTAGTGATGATAGGGTGCGTTTTTTCGACTTCCGAACAAGAACACAACGAAGGCGCAACGACCATAAAAATGAATTAGGCGTTTGTGGAACGTCGTAGTCTAAATCACACAAAAAAGAAAAAGGAAAGGAAAGGCCTAAAAAGGGCCTCAAGTCTATAAAGATCGACAACTCACCCGTCCACAGAACCACCCCTCTCCTAGTAGTAGGCTAGTCCAACTTTCACTCACTCCCTTGAAGACCCAAAAAAAAAAATCAAACACTTCGCACTTCCCCAGACATCATCCCCGCCGGTTCAGTTCCCGGAGAAACCATGTCGGAAAAGGAGTGCACCCTCCACAAGGACAAGAGAAAGAAGATGCTCCAGCGGCTATGTGCCGGACTTCTTATACTCGCCTTCATCATCCTTTTGGCCATCCTCATAACATGGGCCGTCCTACAACCAAAGAAACCGCGCTTCATCCTCCAAGACGCCACCATTTTCATCTTCAACGTCTCAGCTCCCAACATCCTCACCGCTAACATCCAAGTCACCGTTTATTCCCGCAACCCAAATGATCAAATCGGCATTTACTACGACAAATTAGACGTCTACGCCACCTACCACAGTCAACAGATCACCTACTACACAGCCATACCCCCGGTGTACCAGGGCCACAAAGATGTTAATGTTTGGTCACCGTTTATTTATGGAAACAACGTCCCTATTGCGCCCTACAACGGCCTAGCACTTACCCAGGACCAATCCAACGGCGCTGTCCAGCTGATGATCAAGATGAATGGCCGTGTTAAATGGAAAGTTGGGACCGTCACCACCGGACGTTATCATCTTCACGTCACCTGCCCGGCTTATATACCTTTCGGCAACAAGAACACCGGAATTGTCATCGGCACCGGAATCAAGTATCAGCTGTCACAGAGTTGCAAGGTTAGTGTGTGACACCACCACCACCACAGGCCAGCTGATTCAGTTCCACGGCAGCAGGGCTCAGTACCACTATCAGTATTTTTATTTTTCGCTTTCTCCAATCAGAAGCCTCTTTCTTTCTTCCTAATCATTTTTAAAGTTGATCAATTTATAATTTTCACGGAGCATATATTTATAATAGGTCGATCATAAATTGTATATTTTGCTAAAGAATAAAAATACGACAAAGTTGTGACAATTAGCAAAATTACAAGTGCTTAAAACTTGCGACATGTTGTTGTTGTATAAGTGTGATTATAAATTTAATGAATTGAGGGTTGGAGAGAATGTGCAATAATTGGTTCGGAGTTTTAGAAAAGTCAAATGACGTAATAGTCTGCTGGTGGAGGTTGGCCTGTCACGTCCATCCCTCTTCTTTCAACGTCCCATTTGAGCATTAATTTCTGTTTTCAGCTTTGCTTCATGTTTACTCCTCCTTCTTTTACACCATGAGGTTCAACCATTATTATTATTATTAGGATATTGTAGTTCTATCGTTTCCGGAAAAAAAAAAAAAAAAAGAAGGATACTGTAGATTGATCTTGGACCATGAGGTTCTTGGTTTGTTTGGTCCATGAATGATTCTGAGCTGTTCTCTCTGATTAGTCCATGGAATAGCTGGAGCAGGCCATGTGCTATAGAACAACTACTTTTATTTTAAGTATTGCTTCTGAGTGTTGCTTGCTTGCTGACTCTTTCGGTTTCCTTTCCTTAAATTATAGGATGGCTCTCAAAAAATATTACAGCCTTTTCTTGGTTAGATTAAAAGATGGGCCAGAAATTGGGATCTTCCAAACGGATCTTGCTTTGACTAATTGGGGGATGCTGTTTCTCTTTTGAGTTTTCTTTGATCGAAGTGGGAGGCACTCTTTTGTTTTATTTGAAGTTTTAAAGAGGAGAACAGAACGTACTACTACTATTATTGAGAATTGAGCATTGCCCATTTTCCGATAAACAGTGACGAATTTAACCAGTACGAGGAAATGCCGAATGTGGAATTCTCGGCATATATATAGCCAGACATAGGAGTAGAAAATTCTGTTACGGACCTTTTCCTTTGGAAAATTAATAATTGTTTAGCATCAGCAGGATTAAGCCAACAATTTCGAAATATTAAAAGAATTTGGAAAATATATATATATAAAGAAACCCCAATCTTTTCTTGGGTTAGCTGGGCGGAGCTTTAACGCATTCGATTCCACTTTCATGCAGGGAAAGGGGTACATGTCAACATCCTACCCGCTTTTCCTGCCGAGTGTCAAGTGTGTGATACCATACCATAGTTAAGCTTCCTTTTTTTTTTTTTTTTTTTTTTAAGTCTATTCTGGTTTTCATTTTGACAGAAGTTGGTTTGATCATTTTGTTAAAGTGACCCGTTTAGCAGTACACGAAGTATCTTTCTTTTCTTTTCTTTTTTTTTTTGGAAAATATATTCCGAAACCTAGATATGCCTCCAGTCTGATCTTGTTTTGGGTAACTATTAACCTGCTCATTAAGACCAAACTCTCTTAGTATTAATTATTTTGTGTTTGTTTTTCCCCTTATTGTGAAGATACTACTGTGTTTCAAGCACAATACTGTGTGCTCAAAACGGGGGTTCAATACCGTGCAAGCATCATAACTCTACTAAAGACTCCTGCACCATAAAGTAAAGTGCACAATTTTTTGCGCTTGAAAACCCAACCTCAAAAAAAATTAACTTGTACATGCATCTTTGTGAAATCCACCTTCATTTTAGCAAAATTAATACTGCTATGGTAGATACCGGACTATGCGCCTAATGTGTGTAGCCGTCCTGATCAGAAAGTCGGCGGCAGCTTCAGGAGACAAAAATCAAATTCCATTTTCACTCAATAAGACTTGGAAACGACTAAATTTAGAGTTGGTGTGACCTAATAGTATGCCAGAAACTTTCATCAGTTGATGTGGTCATAAAGGAAGGGAATACATAAGGGTGGCCCAATTTAATTGTCGCGGAGCAAACAAATTTTGAAGCGGATAAACGATCGTGAATCATCGTTCTATCATCATCTTCATCCACCACAAAGTTTCCGCTAAGGTAATTACTGCTGATTTACTATACTACATAACATCCCAATATAAGAATGAGATGGCATGAATTGAGGAGCAGTGGGGGAGGTGGATTGGGGTTCTTTCACTTCTTCTCTCACAGTCACATGGTGTTTTCGTGGCGGTCCTTTTCAACCTCCATCGTCTCTACCCTCTAATAATTGTGGGATTGAAAGAGACCCTTTTATATTTAAGGTTGGTTTGCCTTGGATGGACTTATTATTTGTGTTACATTTCCTTTTATCTCCTGCATAAATAATTTATTCACAATTCAATCCACCCAACACATGTTTAATAGGGAGCACTACCATTCGCTTTTATGATCAGTTTGTGCTACATTATTATTATTGCGAAAGTAAACTAACTAGGAGTGTCCATAGGTGGGTGCTACATGTACTAATAAGTGCAAATTCATAATTCGAAATTTTGAAATCGAAATTTTCTACCGAATTTGATTTCGAAATTTCGAATTCACAAACTCCGAATTCGAGTTCGTTCCGACGGTAAATTTTGATTTCACCGAATTCAGGAATATAAAAATTATTATTATTATATAAATGTTATATTACATATATATATAAAATATTATATATATATATGTGAAAAATGAATTTAAAATCAAAATAGGAACTCTGAATCATCAAATTCAGGAATATAAAAATTGTTATTTCAATATAAATATTATATTACATATATATATATGTATAATTATTATATACATATATATATATATGGAAAACGAATTTGAAATCAAAATAGGAATTCTGAATTTCGATTTGAAAAATTTTATTACCAAATTCGCATAAATCAAAATTAGATTACATATATATATGTATAATTATTATATACATATATATATGGAAAACGAATTTGAAATCAAAATAGAAATTCTGAATTTCGATTTGAAAAATTTTATTATCAAATTCGCATAATTCGAAATTCCAAAACCCGATTTCAGTTCCAAATTCCGAATTCAATTCGAATTCAATCGATAAATTGGATTTTTTCGATTTTGCACGCCCCAACTCATAATATTATTAGTGAGGAGATTTCGGTTTACATATATATATACGAAAGGGAGGCGATGAAATTGAATGACTGCGAGACACGTGGAAGAACAAATCCTCCACCATTTAGATATCCCATGCTAATGATTGTGGTTTACAATGGACTTGATAGCTGTTCGAAGTAGACTAGTCAGTCGTGTTCGTGTATAAAAGAAATTGATGATTCTAATTCCTTTCGCGTTTGTATCACGCAAACCCATTTACAGAACAACGATGAGACCGTGCTAGTATGAGGTTGCAGATTCGTGAAGAATGGCAGGATCAATCAGACGTAGCATGGCGAGTCTCCGCTACGCTGGATTTCTCCGCGCACTTAACGTGTTTGGGCCGGATTAAAGCGTCGGGTTCGAGTCGCAGGGGATTAGTCGGACCCCGTAAAAATTGACCCGGACACCCCTGTGTCGAAAAAAAAAAAAAAAAAATCAGACGTATCATAAATTTAAAAAAAAAAAAAAATCAATGAGATCCATGCATTGTTTTGATATCACTTTTTTAGTTACCTGGACTGACACACTTTAACTTCAACATGGTAGTTGCGATTCCAATTGCGCAGATGTTAAGTCAGCTGCGGCCCCTTGGTGTGGTATCCCTGGCCAGGCTCTGGATTTTTATCACATGTGCAACTTCATTATGGGCTTGGACCTGGGAGACTAAGACGATTGGAGATCAGAAAAATCCGAGAGGAATTGAATATTTTATCCAGATTATAGATCTGGAAATATTTCCGCTTCTGGCAAGTAGCATTTGATTCGTCTTCGCTCCGCCAAGCACACTGAACAGAAAAGGAATTGGTCTCTCCAGGCTATTGCACAAACTCAAAAGGGAGCAAGTTACTGGGCTGGGCCTGAGAAACTCTTAGACACGGCCAGAATGTCGATCCATTTATTTGGTTTTTCAAATTCGCGTTGATGGGAACGAACTTGGGATTGGGCACACACACTTGGAGAAACAACACTGGCCGGCCGCCCATTTCAAACCCTCAAAACACTTTTTTTTTTTTCAAAAAAGAGAAACTTATTCAATCAACTAAAATACATCGAAATTTCGTTTCTGGATCCACTTATGAAGATATTTGGGGTCATGTTGGAACTGATAATATGCATGATTCTGTTCTTGAAGGTCGCTATTTCAGGGTTCAAGATCTTTTGCTGTCATAGGAGTGACGGCAGAGAACAGTTGTTGACAAAATATATATGCAATGGATTGAAATTTTGATTTTTAGGATTGAATTTGGGGGCACAAATTTTAATAAGTGAAAAAATTGTTTTGTTTTTGCAAGTTGTTGTTTTGAAAGGTACAAAATTGAATTCATAGCTTGTTACCAATAAATTTTGTCTTAATGGTTTTGCATTTAATTATTTGATTGGAAAAAGGTCATCAGCAATGAAGTGAACTGGGTATAGAAAGAAAGATGGATAAGTCTCATGAATAATTTGGCCCATCCTTCCTTATCAGTTTCAAATATCTGACATCTCTGTTTGAAGCTAAGAAGCAAGGTAGTTTACTGGTTTCAGCTAATTAGGTACTGTGAGAACATTTACCAACATAAATCTTTTTTTTTTTTTTTTTTTTGCACTTAAATTGGGTTAGTTTCTTCATGGAGGAGCATATTAAAAGCGAAAAGAAAAAGGGGAAAGTATTTGCGCACACAGGTGAGGTGGGGAAATCGCTGAGTTGGTTAACTAATAAAGCAGCACCGAGGAAAGTTGATTATACTATAGAGAGGTTTGCATCTGTAGGTAGTTTTTGCCTCTCCTAACCTATGTCTATTGTCGCCTTCAAGTCCCATCACTCCTTGGTTTCTAATCTTAGGCACTACTCCATTATTAAGTTTGTAAGGAGCAAAGACAATCCTTGGTTTGTTTGTTTCCGCTGCCCTATAATATTAGCCCTGTTTGTCACTTGAGTTTTTTGCCAAGTTTATCTGCTACAAGTTTTTTAAAAACTTAACCTACAGTAACCTTAAAAAACTTTTCAAAGTTTTTAAACTATCCACTTTAAAATATTCAAAAATTTACAAACTTCAAAAAATTTTTTAAAAAACTTCTACAATGAGTTACAGTAAAATTTTAGACAAACACCCAAAAAATTCGCTTGCCAAACGGGGCCATATAGGTTTATTTATTCCCCGGTTTTGAACTCTGAATAAGATTAATAATAATGTCAATCCATACTATTTGTGGAATTTGCATTATTTAAGGATGAGGGAAAAGATATACTAGTAATCCATGAATGGTCAAAAAAAAAAATTAACGTACAACTTACCAACAGTCTCCTTTGCAATTTTTGCATTGCTGTTCGCACACATACATTAAAAAGAATGATAGAAAAGAGTCGCTCGCATGAGATAATGATGATGAAATAGTCGTTCTTCTTTTCTTTTCTTTTTTTGTTAAAAATACTTCGTTCTTCGGCAAAGACCAGACGACATGTATGTACACAATTAGACGCGATGAGGGCGTTGGCAAAAAGGGTATTCTCCACGAGCAAAAAGGGTTGTGGCATTTTTTTGGTTTCATGCCTTAGGGTGGGGCATGAATGACTCATGAGTTGAGACCATTACTACGCTCCAATATTCCCACTCTCTTCGCATTTTGTAACCGAAAACAAAAAAAAAAGGCTCAACCAACCGTTTTATTAATTATTATGCTCCTTCAAATTTTACTGCTCCTCTGGTATTAGTTGTCTGTCTATTCAAAGCATCCTGATCCAATAGGGACTTTGAATTGCAGGAGCCCAGTGTGTTTGAATAATTTTTTATTTGCAAAAAAAATTATTTGTTATTTCCATAGTAAAGATATTTTTTAATTATTTTTTTATCTTTATAATTATTTATTTTTATTTTATAAATATCACATTATAGAAAACATTACAACTTTTTTAAAAATAATTATTTCAAATAGTCTTCCATCCAAACACGCACTCGGCGGGGGTAGTTGAGCCTGGGATGGGATCTGTTGAACCTGTACCATGTAGTATCTAAAAGGAAAGGAAAGGAAAGGAAAGGAAAGGGATAACCAAGTCAACGACTTAAATATATCTAAAAGGAAAGGGATAATATCAAAACCCTCCCTTGAACTTTCTTCTAATATCACTTGGTATCCCTGAGGTTATAAAAATATCATTTACTTCCCCTTAATAATTATAAAAAACTATTATATCTCATTCGATGCATAACTCACATACCAAATAAAATGAAGCTCAAAAGTTAAAAGAACGAAAGTCATTTTTTCTTTTTCCTTTTTCTCCAATATTCTCTCTTACTCATTTTTTGGATGACCATGCACTATCTTATTTGTAAATTATAATAAATTAAGTTTTATTGAGTTTTTACTTTTTGTGATCGCGATAGAGTGAGATATGATTTATTTACTTATATTGAGTTGATTTTTATAATTACCAGTACAATATAAAGGTTTGGACATGAGTTGAAAAGAAATTGAAAAAAAAAATATAAAGTTTATAAGAAATTAGTTTTTAGCATATACAGTTAAATTGGTGTAAGTGTATTTCTTTGTAAATATATTTTTTATTTTTCAAATTTATATTTTTATGGGCTATAGCATTATGATGTGATAGTACTAATATAGATTGCTTTTAAAGTGATGATTTTCTTGAAGTAAATAAAGTGGTTTAGAAATATTTCTATGTAACAAGTAAAAGGGTATTTTAGGGGTTTTAAAACATAAATAACAAAAATAAGGGAGGTAGGTGATATTTTTAAAATTTTAAGAGTGGAAGGTGATATAAAGAGAAATATGAGGAGAGGTTTCTATGTTATCCTAAAAGGAAATTGCCAAGCATCATCACCATTTCTTATTTCTTACTCTTCTCTTCTATGTGTCCCTTCTCCTCATCGAATACAAAAACATTACACTTGTTTGCCGCAGGCAGTCCCTCAATCCCAAAAGCAACCGCGTGAACTCAACCCTAAATATCCCGGAACCTACATCCCACGACCATCTGTTTGTTGTAGCCGCGTCCAAATTTCGTCTGCCTCAGTAATCCCGCGGCCTGTCGCTTACCAATTCCGCCATTCCCACTGCTGCTGCTCACACAAATTTGCATATACATATACATATATATATATCCTTCTACCCTACGATCTTTTATCTTCATCCGTAAACCCCCCCCCCCCCCCCCCCACACCTTTTTATCACTTTTGACATCTTTCCAATATAATAATTGTGTTTCCTTCTCTCTCTCTCTCTCTCCCTCTGTCTCTCTGAATAGTCTGAATCAGCAAGAGCATGCCTGAGCCACACTTGAACGGAGCCTATTATGGCCCATCCATTCCACCACCAAAGCACTACCACCGCCCCGGACGCGGCGGCGGCGGCAGTTGCAACCCCTTCAGCTGTTGCTGCGGCTGCCTCTGCAACTGCATCCTCAGTTGCATCTTCCAAATCCTCTGCACCATCGTCGTCGTCCTGGGCATAATCATCCTGGTCCTGTGGCTGATCTTCCGCCCCAACAAGGTCAAGTTCTACGCAAACGACGCCGAGTTGACTCAGTTCGACCTGTCCAGCACCAACAACACCCTCTACTACAACCTGGCCCTCAACATGACCGTCCGAAACCCCAACAAGAGGATCGGGATTTACTACGATAGGATCGAGGCCAGTGCATTCTACCAAGGCCAGAGGCTTAAGAACGTGGAACTGGATTCCTTCTACCAGCCTCACAAGAACACTAGCTCCTTGCACGCCGTGTTCCAGGGGCAGCAATTGGTGACGCTGGGAAGCGACGAGGCTTCCAACTACAAGGACGATAAGAATTCCGGCTCGTATAATATCGACGTGGAGCTGTATATGCGGATAAGATTGAAGTTCGGTTGGGTGAAGTCTCCGAAGTTTAAGCCCAAGATCAAGTGCGATTTGGAGATTCCTTTGAACTCCAATGGCACAGCGTCCGGGACATTCGAGTCCAAACGCTGCGGTCTTGATTGGTAGCCTTCTTCGCCCGATGCTTGATTGATTCATGGCCTACACACGTGCTTCTTTTTTCCACCCACGCCACCCCCGCTTCTTAGGGTCACAGTAGTAGTATTACTCTATTCTTTTTTGTCATTATTATACTTAGAATTTGATCCGCTGCGATTCCTTTTTCCCCAGCGTTGTTCGTATTCATCTTCTACTGCATATTTTTTGTGTTTTTTTCCCCGTGTTGTTTCGGAGTAGTATATGATGTGTGATCATCGGCATTCACACTACTGTTTCATGTTGGTGTAAATAAATAACGAGAATTTTTTTTTTCGTTAGTAATTTTTCAGTTTCCTCTTTGTTGGTTTTTATTTTTCCTTCCTGAATATCTTCTATAATGGATATGGATTGGTTTGGGTTGTATTTGGATTTGTGAGAGAAGTGATGAGGTTGAAGTTATCGGAATCAATTATCTAAAGACTCTAGATTGACTTTTATTACTACTAGTACTCGGATCGGAATATTTTTTACTTTTTTTACGTGTTGTCACGAAACTCTTTCATCGATCAGAAACCGATTATGAGTATTAAATATGCGTAATAATTGGTTAGATGAGCCTCGTAAATTTGATTCGAACGCGCATTAAACTTCTCATGGCAGTAGCATGAATGGGTGAGGACTGAGGAGAGGACCGAAAAAGAAGAAGTGGGCAAAGTGGTACGTTAAGCATTACTCTTTTTGAAGACGACAAATTTGTGGGACCCTACTACTTTTCATCCCAGAGATTCAAATTTTGAATTGGCCGCACTCTCTGGCTGGTGGTGTGGTGTGGCGGGGCCACCAAATCCTCGGTCGAATATAGATGCGGTCGCTATTCAGCCTAGCCAATTATAGGAAGACACGTTGCACACACTCCGGAGTTGTACTAATTTCTCCTCTTTGTTCTCCGTGCAGGTCTGTCTAGCACAACATCTTGCCACCATCTTTCTTCTTCACTTGTCATCGCCACCAAACAATTCCATAGGATTTTAAATAGATGCCCAGGATATTTAAGGATTATTTTCAACTTTTCTGCACCAAAACTCTAAAAATTAATACTATGTAATTGTAAATATTAAACCTTACACATTTCTTTTAACTCGGTCGGATTCTATGGTTGGGTGAGGAAATCACAGAAGAAATAAATGGAAATTAAATTATGGTTCTAGTTTCTGAATTCCATGGATGGTGGTGGTGGTGGTTGTAGTGGTAGTAATTGTAGCAGAATAGAATAATTGGGTTATTGTCTTTTAAAGCGTACCACAAAAGATTTGTGCTGCTGAGGTACTGGTGGATTTTGGGTCATGGCTTTTCGGATTTACGGTGTTCGTGAATTGGTGAAGCCAGACTGCTGACAAAAGTTTTCTAACTTTCTATGGAAAAAAGATGAGAAACAAAAGACACGTGACGTGACACAAAATATGTGCGCGACCGACGATTTGAACCCGGGTGGTGGGTACTATGGTCATTCACAGACCGTCAATCCTTAATTAATGACGTATCATCTCTCCCTTTTTTAGCCCGTCTGGGAGGACGGATTTGGTGAGAAAAGATGGCACTAGAAGGAAAGTGAAATCCTTCTGGCATTTGAACGTTTTAATGGGGAAGAAATGGAAATAAAAGAAGGGATGCGACACCCCCTTTCAAGCGAGGAAAACCCGTCAGCCCAAAATTGGGCAGATAACGCGAGAAAGGAAAGCATGTAAAGTAAATATTTTAATATATCAATTTTGCCCTTATAATGACTATAATACAACGTTTTCTTTATGTTATGTGAATTCCAAGCTTTAAGGACATCAATGTAAAATAGTTGTTTGGATAGGGTATTAGTTGAAATATTATTTGGAATAATTACTGTAACACTTTTTGTAATGTGATGTATGTGAGATAAAAAAGTGATTGGGAATATAAAAAAGTGGGTTGGAAAATGTGTTTATGATACAAGCGAAATATTATTTGAGATAATAGTGTGCTATCCAAACACTCGAATCTTTTCCTTTTACTTCTCTTTGCTCCCAAATAAAAGAAAATTGCTTCATTATCTTTCTCTGTAAAAACTCCCAAACAACATGAAGAGATATTACATTCTATTTTTTTCTTTTTTTTTTTCTTTTCTAACTTAAACTTTCTCTTCTTTTATTTTCTCTCCCAAACTCTCAAACTAACTAAAATATTAATAGTAACACTCTGTTCCCCTAAACTATATAAGAAGAGTTACATTTTTTTTTTTATTCATTTATCCTAGGGAGTAGTTACACTTGATCACCTTTAACAGTTTAACCTTAAAAATATGCATTTAACCACTCCTCAAAGATGAGCCAAACTTGAAAATTTTAACTCCATTAAAGAAAGTGAGAGTGTTGTCATAGTACGGCTCATATGTTATTGACATTATTTATAATTTACTGCCATTATTCTTTTTTCCTCAAAAAATGAATTATTTGATTTGATCTCTATTTTCCTTCTCCAAGTTTAAAAATAAGGCATATTAACTATTTTCAACAAATTATATTAAGAATTTAATATTTAACTAAATTGACAAAAAAATGACAATAATATTAGTATAGAAGTTTACATAAACAAAAAAAAAATTTTAAAAAAAACAAGTTTAGTATTACTTTTTTTGTTCAAAATTTTTATAACTGTATTTGCTTTTAGCATTTTGCTATTTATCCCTTTTGTTTAATATAAAGTCTAGTAATTTGAACAAATCACATATAAAGGTGAACATTAATCCAACAAGAAGAATTTTAAGGATATAACCTAAATGTAAATATTTTTTTAGCTTTTTTCAATTTAATATTTTTGTATAGTTGATACGTTAGAGAAAATATATATCTTTTAGCAATGAAAGGAAACAAATAGTAATTTATAGGTAATCTCATACATAAAAGGGCAATAATATTATTGCATCTTCTTTTTTTTATTTCTAACTTTGACTAGTCTTTATGGGGATAAAGTGTATATGTGTGTGCATAAGGTTGTGGATGGTAATGTGTGAGGACTCTATAATAATATTATTGCATCACTTTGTTTGTATTCTTTTTTTTTTTCCAGAAACAATAACTATTGTACAACTTAATCTATTTTACACTAGGGGGAGGGGGCGGACCCAAGGAGGTTCAAGGGTAATCCGGAGGAGACTGAACCACCATCGAACCAAACGGATGCACTATGTATCCACCTGATTTTTTTTTAAGCAAAACCACTTTTTAATGTGACAATTGGTGCTTTGGATGGACAACAAGTGGACGGTCGGAACCCTTGCCTCCTACCCCACCAAGCTTTAATGCTTTGGCGGTGGCCACCAGCCTTTGGAAAGGCTGGTGGTTCTCACTTTGTTTGTATTCAACTAGCCTTTACGAGGAGCCACTAGGCCTTTGGTCTGGTGGTCACCACCAAAGACTTAAGTCTTGGTGGTCAACCCTTGCTTCCCACCAATTTGCCACTATATGTGGCGGTCTTAATTGGTCTTTTCGATAGAGTCTGTACTTACATTGAATCCCCCTCCCCCATCCCCTTAGATTTAAGCTAAATTAGGTTATAGAAATCCTATCATTGCGACAAAAAAAAAAAAAACTAGCCTTTATGAGGGGTATAGTGTATGCGCGCGTGTGAGAATGAAGGTGGTAAAATGTGACTATCCCTAAAAGGCAAAATGTTATTAACCATTTATTTTATCCTTATATGTGTCATTATTACTGCTGGGCGGGTGGCTGGCCAGGTTCGGGTGCTTCTTGTATCCTTTGGCTAGTAATATTCTATGACATATTTGCGCATGATAGAACAACCTTGTTGAAATATGTTCAAATAACCTATTTTGCTGTACTTTTACGAGTTACTAAAATGTCTTTAATCTGTAGAGGCTGATAAATCGTAATGTTTCAAGGTACACAACAGAGAGGAAGCTACCTCTCTCATTGCGTAAGCTGAAAGAGGGAAAAGTATTATGCAACCCAACACACTCTTAAATTGCATTATTGACCTCTTCAGAGAGGTACTGCGACGATTTATTCAAAATTATCATGTGCAGGACTTGAAAGATACTACTATAATCATATATTTGATGATTTTGCTTTTCATTCAAAGTCGTGGAGTTACGCAACAGCAGACGACGACTTTGATGAATTGATTTATGAAAATGGACACTGAAGTCGTGAAAACGTGGTGGCTGCTCCGCTTTCTTTTTCTCAATCGAACCTGTGTGTTGCATCAACTACCCTTTCACCGTCTGGTCACTAGTCATCGAGCAAGTGAACTTCTCTACAACTCTCTTATTTTATTCAGTCATCTTCGTACAGCTACAGGGGACAATGTGAAACAGTAGAATTTACTACTACTATAACAAAATTTGACTGAGAAACGGCACCACAAAGTCTAAGCAAAATCATCAGCAATACTTTTCATAAACAAAGTAAGTAGCAATTTTGTATATAAAACAACTTTTCTATTCTATCATCAGTCGTGACTTCTGACTTCCTACATAGGAATTTCGTGATCATCAATTACACAAATACCTTATTACAAAGAGCACGAAACAGCAGCGACACTTCCTGCAATTTGACTGTCTTATAAAAGAAAATGGACGCTGGGCAAAATTTTCTTGCAACAAATTAAAATTACCAAGGATCTGTTTGCAACAACTTGGGGATGTTCTCTGCTCGTAGTAAAGAAAACATATGAAAATACAAATTTTTTTGACAACTGTACGTTACGGCAAACGAACATGAGGTCTAATTGAAGTGGACTTTGCCATCCAAACTAGCGGGGCACGTAGGTCACTGGGCTATAATCCACTATACAAGCCCAATAACACTTGTGGTTGTTACAAAATTTGGGCCCGGCCACTAAGAACAATTCTCAGGCTTGGCTCCAGCCTCCAAAGCCCAAAACTTGTCCTGGGCAGAAGAAGCCGGAAAATTCCCTTCCCCGCTTAAACTCGTACGTACCCGCTTAAACAGATAGACGTCGCCGCTTATACACAACTAAGAGCGTGCCTATCGGGACACGTATGACTTATCTAGCATCTGACCAGCTCCCCCGCCAACCGGTGATGCCGACGGAGTAAAATACAAAGGTGATTCACAAGGCGTTGAAATGGGCGTCATCACCCCACTTTGATCACCAGCATTGTTGATACGGTCACCTCCTATTGCCAGTGCCACTACTGCCTCCGCCTCCTCGCCGATGGACCCATCATCGGCCGCATTAAAACACTCCTCTAAGCTCACCCGCTTAGCGGTAGTATTAGGCTTCGTGGTGGCTGACGAGCACACTGCAGACTTTTCAGGCTCCACATCGTTCTCGCTGTCTTCTTCTTTAATGGTAAAGAGAACCCTCGAGGGTCCGTACAGGTTCCGGAGTTTGAAAATGTCGATCACCTCCATGTCATCCTCCTCCTGGGCGGTTGAGTTCAGACTCGGTGGAGTCGAGGTGGGTTCGACTCGCGAGCTGCTGAGACAGAGGAAGCAGAGGAGCTCTTTGGAAGAGGAAGACAATGAGGAGGCAAAGTTAGTGGACGGGTCGGAGAATGTGTGGGAGTTGGTGGGGGCTGTGGTAGTAGCTGCCTGGGGTGGAGTTTGAGGTTGGAAGACGCGGCGGCGCCATATAAAGTAAAAGAGCTGGGCAAAGAGAGCCACTAATGAGAGGACGAAGATTATGGTGAGGGCAGCGCCATGCTTGCTTAGACCACTCATGATTGTCGATTCGGAGTTCTAACGTTGTTTGAGTTGTTCAGTTTTTGTCTGTGGAAGGAGTCATAGACTCATATGCAGTGAAGCAGAGCAGGGACTTCTTCTTGTTTTTTTTTTTTTTTGTTTGAGATTTTTTTTGGTGGTGGTGAAGAAGGGGGAAGAAGTTACCGGTTTTAGAAGGGAAGTGAGCCAGAGAAAAGAGGAGCATTAGGCACTGGAGTTGGTGGGAGTGAGGAAACTGGGAGTAACAGGTTGCCGGTAGTGAGTAACGGATTAAATTCTCGGAAGTTGTGCAAGGGCAAGATCCACAGAAGCTAGAGCGGACGTGCATAAAATGAAATGAAGGGACGAAGGAGTGCCGGTGATGCGTGCACGGGCTCTGGGAGAGAACTTCAAATTTCGAGGGCGGACGAAACAAAAACGGGAGTAGGAGAACCAAAAAGGGTCATCCCTTTCTCGGATTCGCTGCTAAATGCATCACTACGCCCCCACTTTTTAGTTCTTATTTTGTACTCCATTGACCATTCAGTGGCTTCCTTCTTTTACTTGAGCTTCTGTGATTTTATCGGCGGATCAGCTTCTTGTTCATTTGCGCGCAGTTGCCAATTGAAATACACTGCTACTTGTATGCCAAACTCATGCAATACCTCATCCAGCAAGGAGACCAGAAATAAACTGCAAATTTTTGTACCATGTCATCAAATATTCTTCAATTCTGGATGCATTAGTAGTTTTTTTTTTTTTCTCAGCGCAATTATTATCGTTTTCTCTTAGCCAATTACATGATAGCAGTCCCAAAAATGAAATCCCCAGCTTTATTAACGAATATTAGCATCTAGGCGACCAACTTACGGATCAGAGACATAAAATTGCCGAATCAAAAACCAAATGTGGTTTGAGTTGTCCACGGAGGAGGGGGAGGGGGAAAAAAAATTAAAAAACCTTATCCTTAACGGTGGAATGGGTATAGTGACGCAAAAATTCTTAAACTATATAAGAATGAGTTCTGGTCAAAAAGAAGTTTGAATTTCAACTGCATGAATAGGAGTTTTTTGAGAACGTGGAATGTTGTATAGTTTTTTAAAAACTTTTGATACAATTGAGGGCAGCATGTATTTAAATATATTTATCACAATTCCCTCCTTTTGATACATTTAAATTTTTTATTTATAGAAACATCTGGATATTTCTGGAATATGAAATTATTTTGCAATTGTTTTTACATCAAGTCCAACTCATATAAGTTTATGTGTTGGTGTAATTATTAAAATAGTGTTATAGACACATTTAATTGAAGTGTGACCTTTATTGTGCAATTAACACAAAGACATATTAACACGTTGTGCAATTAACACGTTAACATGTTGCTATAACTAACCATTAGAGGGTATTCCTTTGTTTGAAACAACTTCGTCTCTTGGACGATTTTCAACTGACATCTATAGAAATAGTTTAATAATTGTAAAATTGTAAAAGCATTGATAAAGTAAAACGTAAAAGCATATGCTATAATTAGAATATACTATTAATAATTTTGTCATATTTAATGATTATTTCTTTCCAGAATATATTATTATATGACCAATGAAAAATCCTCTTTAATCCCAAGCACCAAACACCGACGCATGATGCGCAGGCATTTCCCCCCTAGTAAGGTACATAACAATTAGAGGACAAAACGCAATTAGTTGTTGCTTTGGGACAAGCCTCCCGTTTCATAAATAAATTCATGTTCTATCACTCGTAATTTTAAAAACAGAAGCAGAAAAAGGCATACAGATCACCTACTACTCTTCATCTCAACTGTTTTGCAGGTTGTAGTATTGATCAAATACTACCAAAATGTAGGTATAACAGCTCCTCGGTCTTGTTCCAGTCAGATTGGTACAGAATCCGTGCTGTGACTGGGTCTAAGCGTCGGAAAACCAACAATTAATGACAAAATATACCTTTTATAATCATCCTACTAACCAGCCAAACTGATGCTCCACAGCAAAATACAGCTTCTGTTACGGTCAACCAGGAAAAGTATGGAACCAAAGCGATGCTACTGTTGCAGAAAACAGTCATTGCAAGAATATCTTTCTAAATACTACTGTCAGTCTCCGATCATCTTCCTCTTCTTGGACGTGTTCATATAAGGTCTCAAAACCCATTCAGTTTGAGCTTCATCTTGATCCATTGTTCCTAACTTGATCTGCAAGAGAAAGAACCCCAAATACTAATGATGAACACATGAGAGAGAGAAAGAGAGAGACAGAGAGAGAGATGGCTGTACAAAAGTTGTGTCCAATTAACTCGCAATGAGCTATCACAAAAACTCAAAACCACCACACAAACTTCCCTTCTAAAAACAAAAAGCTATAAATTGTTGGCCACCGTAATAAGCATATTTACTGTTCCTATTAAACTGGAGTTTTACCTGGTAAAGTCTCAATTCAAAGCGGGGGCCAATCTCTTTCAGTTCAATGGACTTGGGACCTCCACGTTTCTCATATAAATGATGCCTGCATATTGAGTACAAAATCCGTAGAAAGAAAAAGAAAGAGCCACACTAAAGCATTATTTAACCCAGTGAAAAACCAAATTTATACCACCAATTAAAAAATAAAAATTTGAAAGAATATGTCATATTTTAAGTCCTAACTCCAAAACTCTCCAATCTCATATATCTACCTGTCCAATCCTGACAGATGAATATTCAATGTATCACATTTCCTACATCTGATAATAAGGCAAAGACCTAACTCTCCCCCTCAAAATTATCCGATGTTCTCCAAAGGGGTGCATACACATTGTACTTCTTTTCTGCTCTCTTCCTGGCTCTCTCTGCTTTTGCTTGCACTGAAGAACGAAAACTAAACCCAAAACCAGAATAAAATGCCATATTGCAAGGAAAAATGCATTAGGCAAGCCTTGTACTGTGTCTTAAACCATATCCCAGAGAGCTTTGTAACTCAAGGTTCAATATAGAAAAAATATACCCTACGCAGGTGCAAAAAAGTACTCACAATCTATCAATTTTGCAATGCGGCACATTTATCAAAACTATATCTCCTGTCTAACACCTTAAAAGAAAGAGCAATGCTGAATCATCAATATTTTTTCCCATCAATTAATGAGATCCAACAAAGATGGGAAGCAATAGTATGAATATTACAAGATTGATGTATACTTAACGTGCAGCATGAAAAGACTCATCAAAGCTTAAAAATGCCACCAACAACTATCAAAACTGTCACTTAGAAGCTAAATATAAACAACCTTTTCACCTAAAAACTCCTTTAGCAATTAACAAAACAGAATCACCACGTCCATCAGGAAAGGTGCATGAGAAACACACCTGAATGAGATGTAGTCTGATTGATTAGCAAAAGTGATAATTCGTTTCGTATCAGGCTTGGGTACTGGAAGTAGATGCTTTAAAATATTTGCTGTTCTTTCACCGAGCTACAAGCAACAAAAAGATCAAACCAACTTTTTAGAAGAATGCACAAATTGCATGAGGACACAGAGGACAAGTGCACAAATTCAGCTTTATAGGGAAGGAGAGGTAATACTTAAACCATCGCATTCTTATAAACATATCCAGTTTTGCACAAGCACAGGAAAATCCTCTCTTAAATGTTCCAAGGATCATACAAACCATTTAAAACCCCAAAAAGACACATAGAAATCAATATTTAAATGGAATTCTGTATCTTAGAATAGCTTTCATCAAAGGTTCTACAATTTAAGGAAAAGGTCATCATGCCATTTCTAACCAGCAATATAATCTACATTGTCAATGAAAACTTCCATAAGAATTTCATCAACATGAACAGAAAGTAGAAAGCACATCAAAGACTCAGCATTTTTCTCAAGAAAAGAAGACAGAAAAGAAAAAACAAATCATTCATATGATCCAAAAACCTATTACATCACGGAAACTCGATGCTCTGACAAAATGTATTATAAGAACACCCCACTCAATTCTTATACCTTTTACAAGCACAGTTGGATCTCTTGGGCAACATAAAATGCTATACAGATTCAACACATCACCTTAGTTGAGAAGTTGTCGAGAATCAAATGTGGATAGGCCTCAGGCATGGTTCCAATAGCTTTTTTGTCCTTGATATCATGTCTTGTGACCTACACAAGCATGTAATGATTCTCAATTTCTGAACTAGCACCCCAAAGAAGGATCTGATTATACACAAGGAAGATCCAAACACTTACCACATTGAGCAACCCAAAGTAAGCAGTTGGACCAAAAGGTAGATGGCTTATAACAAGACCATCAGGAACGCCACGATGCTCATGAACCAATATGACATCTGTGAAATCATGAGCTCGGCAGGTTTCAATTATTTCAGATATCACCTAGAAAGATAAAAGTATGTTGATGAATAATCCAAATAACAGACAGGTTAACTATAAAACAAATGAAAACTCAAAAAAGGCACATTTGTTCAATTGGCTTTCAGAATTACTTGCCCCCAAATATTTGATGTTCGTGGCAGTTGAACATTCATGTAATATCAATACTTAACCATCCCATCATAATTAACTTAAGCAGTACTAAGCCAGCAAAACACTCTTCTTAATATCTTCTTGATAAATGCTAACCATCTCCATCATGTAATTCCTACTGGAAGGTTACATCAGCTACTTGAAATCCACCATAACTTACTGCATCCCATAGTGTAACGACCACTTCACTAAGACTCAGCACCTTTCTATGGCTCAAATCCTTAGATAATTAAAATATTTAGCTCCCATGAAGAACCTCCATATTATCAGTTTCTGCCACAGCAGCCATCAAATAGACTCAGTACCTTTCTACGACTCGAATCCTTAGATAATTAAAATATTTTGCACCCATGAAGAACCTCCATATTATCAGTTTCTGCCACAGCAGCCATCATATAACTACAATAATATCCCAAACATTATTACCCTCACTACTCATCGTCTTCACTTTTTCCTGCTAAACAATGATTCTTGCTATTACAGAACTAACAAAAGTATGCTTCTTAAACTATCTCTTAGGGACATAATGCAGAAAATGTCATGCAACAGAAATATATCTCATTATCCTCATGTTCTTCTACATTCAACAACACCCAAAATCCATCATCAGAGATCCTTAACCAGATTACCCCCACGGAAGCAACAGAGAAAAGTTTAATGGGGTGAGCAAAACAAAAGAAAAAAAGGGAAAGTTATTAAAAAAAAAGTTAACTACAAACGAACCTGGCCACCGCGATTCATTCTTTGTGTATTAGGAAAGACAAATTTTAGTTCCTGGATGGAAAACAGTTGTTTCAGGTACAAAATTCCGGAAAGCAGTTTACAGATGTACGACAAAATAGAGGATAAGACCAACCTTTACAAATTGTGTAAGAGGAGCACTTGGATCACGTGATGTTGTTAGTAAAATCTTTGGATCTCGTTCCGTGGCATTAGCATATTCGTCATCAATAGTTGATCGGGGTACTATGAACAAGCATCAAGAAGGCACCAACGACCAGTCAATTTTTTGCATAATTGCCAAATCATACCTTTAGATAAAGGACACAAAGAATGCAACATAAAAAGCATTACACAATGTACCATATTTATATGGTGACTTCACCTAACATCCCCCAACATCTCTGTCATTTCTTCCACCAATGGTTCACTAGCTTAGAGGCAAGGATACACTACATTGCCATCAACTAGCTGCCTTATGTGACTATCATATCCAATCTGCCTTCAGTTCAAGACTCGATATGCGCAACAGAACACTAGACACACAATTTGGATCGCACAAGCATCAGTATCAGTAAATATCAGTCATCACCTAAGCAAACCCTCATTTTTTGTGAGACATAAAACTGCTGCAGTACTAGCTGGTACACTAGTTTCTGTACTGCGTGCTGGGGAAAAAAAATCACACACACACACACACACAGAGCTCAGAATTCCCTCTCTGTGCTCTTAGGTATGTTTCAACAGACAAAGAGCACCCCTTGACAGAGACTCATTCACAAGAGTTACCACCCCAAGAAACTCTTTAATTAACCTCAATACATCCATCAAATGTCATAAAAACCATCTATCAAAACACTCTCAAAATTAGTTCACTCAGAATGACTGAATTAGCGTTCAGTACTGTCTTCTTCACTTGTTTCATTTCTCTATAAATAGTCTCCTAGAGGGAAAAGAAATGGCTCCAAGCTAAAGACGGAAAACAGTAAACTTATGGTCTCCAACATATTTTATTACGACAAAGATTTGACAAATGAATATGCTAAGAAAAGCGTAACAGCTAAAAAAAACGCTAAAAACCATATCACCATTGATTTCTAAGCATCAATCAGACAGACAGAGAGAGGCATGCAGAATACCAGCCGTGTATTCATCTTCGAGGTCGATTTCTTGGCGAAGAGCTGCCTCTTCGTTTCTGAGCTCGGTAGGAATTGGTTTTCCCTCTGCCACAATCACGATGAATTCATGAACCAAGATTAAAAAAAAAAAAAAAAACTCGTTTAAACAAGCATATGTAATCATAACTAATGAGACATGAGAACCAAAATTACCTTCTAGAGCTTGTTTAATTTTACGCTTCTTCTCGTAAAGCAAACGCTCTTTACCCTCCAAATTCTTCCTGTACAGATACTCTCTCCTCAATCTCACGTTTCTTCTCAACATTTTCAATTTCTGACAAAATTCTCCCGAATCAAAACCCTAACAATGCACAGGTTGTGCGGGGCCGACGGTTTTGAGGGTTTTTGGCGCTCGTGACTCGCGAGCAGTAAAACGACATCGTAGTTTAATTTGGGCTAGTGGGCAGAGCTTGTCTAGCCCAAATCGAGTGACAGTCGGAAGCTAGTTTGTGTACTTGGTGCCAGTGAGAGATTCTAAAGGTTGGAGTCCAGCGTAAATGTAGAGCCCAAGCA
The DNA here is from genome assembly GCF_036785885.1 of Coffea arabica. Taxonomy (NCBI): domain Eukaryota; kingdom Viridiplantae; phylum Streptophyta; class Magnoliopsida; order Gentianales; family Rubiaceae; genus Coffea; species Coffea arabica. The sequence goes on along the minus strand of NC_092321.1, from coordinate 5,098,022 downwards.
CTTCTTAATCTTTGACCTTAATCATTTCGCTTTCTGCTCATCTGTTGGCTTTGCACGTGAATTTTAATTCACAATTATTATTTTTTCTTGCATTTATATATTTTTTCTATTTAATCTTGCATACCCTTCTGTGTATTTATTTACTTTTTTAATTAATTTTATTATTTAAAAAATATAGCACCTGAAATATATATCAACGGGTGCCCTGAACCGTACATATAAGGTATTATTTTATTTTATTATTTCCTCTTTAACTTCTTTCTTATAAATCATTGTGCTTCAACTGATTTAACTCTTAATGATGTGTCTGAGGTGGGCGCAAGGTTCAATTTTGTGATTCAGGGGGTGCAAGCAACTAAATTATAACTACTTTAAAGCATGACTAAATAATATTTAATGGGTAACAAAGGAATTTTTAAAAATTTTGAGTGGGACGCATATATAGCTCCGTCCCTCGGCCTAACAGATGACCAAAAAGTCCAACGTTATCTGCAACAAACACCAAATTCATTCGGAGGTGAAAGGATAACCAAATAATACACCATCTCTTAGTACTTTCATTTTGGTGCATATGCCACCATTTCAAGAGGAATCTTCACTTATAAGAAGAACTCCCTAATCAAGCCTACAATTCCGCATCCATGGTGGAGGCTCATGCTCGTACTTAATTAATTTGTATTGGATCGTATATTATTACCTATGCATGCTTTACCCTTATAGTAGAATAAATAATTAGTCGTATAATATTCTAGCTAGTTGTTGTTGATAATATGCTGGTCATCAGGAGGAATTAATACCCCTTTAACGTATGCATGAAGCATAGTCGAGAGATGATTCTGTACTTTCCGACCAATATCTGAGCCAGCTGATTTAATCAACCCTCGAATCCTTGATCATGATATTCTGGCGCAGGCTGGAAATTAATCATTTCGTATAATCCTTAGATATATATATATAGCAATAATACTGATGTCCACTAATGTCTGAGATTACCTCCGAAAAGGTCCGTCACTGGTCAGGTATCACCAGCCACTACTCTAGTAGGAAGACTGATGGAAATTTCCTTCGTTTGATGAAATAAAATAAAAAGAAAAGGAAAAGGGGGAAAAAAAAAAAAAGTGATCAGATGATGGTACGCGGTTTGAGAATTAATTGGGTGGATGGAGATTAAGTCATGTTCCATCTTTCATATACAGAACGCATTTTTGCGATATACTAATAGAGAGAAAGAAAGGTGTTTGCAGGATGAGATGAGACGAGAGTATATATAAGATCAATAATGGAAAAGGTGAAGTTCCAAAGGTACAAAAAAGGTGGATGGATCAAAGTACTCTCAGAAAGAGAAAGGTAAAATGAATTGTATGATCAGCCACGCACGAGGAGAGCGTAAAAAGTGAATGACTTTTTGTGTTAAAAGGGCTGTCCACTTTCAGCATTATATTAAAATTTCCCTCCCAGCATGCATGGTGGAGTTATTTTCCTTCCTGCTTTTGAGGGGGAAATCAGATTCCATCGAGGTCTTCACATGTCAATAAAATAAGCTATCGTCGGTTTCTTGCTGGATTTGATCATTTTTAGATCAGAATCAATTAATGTTAGGCTAATGAGAATAGAAAATTATACCGTTCCTATGTACGCACGAACATTTTCAGTGACATCCTTCAAACACAAAAAAAAAAAAAAACATTTTCAGCGGCAAATCTTATTAAATCATAAACTTCCAGTTAAGAAAGCAGAACTGTAAGTTGTCTGGTGACCATGATTATTAGTATTATGGCGACCATATGCTAGCTTTTCAGTATAATTTGATGATTTTCTCTCTATATATCATCAGATTAATCGAGGGCTTTGTCCTGCAAGCACATCCCTGTTTGGTGTTATTCCTTTCTGTTTTTAGTTTCTCATCCTATTGACTGGGTAATGCGAAGAACAGGAACTTTTACACGTACTCTACAAAAATAAAATTCATAGGAATATTACCATCAAACCAAAGACTAATATTGTCTTCCTTCACTATTCGCTTGTCCCGGTGGTCGAAGTCGTGATCTATATTGATACTGCATGCTAACTCAGTCAATAAACTTCTCAACTAAGTAATTTCACTAGTGATTTTCGCTTTCAAGTTTCAACCAGGTGGCAGCAGGCCAGAGTCAGTGGAAGGAGAGGCAAGCAGATTTAAATTGTGGTGAAAAGGAAACATGGAAAAGCTACAGAAAATAAAGTAAAGGCAGTCTAGAATGGAGGCTTCTTCCTTGCTTTCTTGCATAGCCATATTCTGTAGTTAGACAGGACAGAAAAGGTATTTAAAGAATGAGAAATTCCATGCTATATATATATATATTCCATGTATTCTTACTGCACAACCTCATATATATCTTTTGAATAAGTTGTAGTAAAGGGAAATAAACATTTTGTTGGAGAAGTAAGACAAGATCCTTAGAGTAGAGAAATTTTCCCCGGCTCCTACCACGCATGCATAGTTTTGATAACTTCAGCAAAACCAAAACTTCCCCGTTAATTAATTAGCTAGCCCCTAATTAATTATTAGTCCATAAAAATCATTTATTCCAAATTAAGCACAGCACTACTAGCTACTATAAAGCAAAGAGTTTGTCAAGGACATTTGTTAGTATAATAAATGTGATCCATACTATGAACGGGCAAATTAAAGAGGACTGTTTAAAAAGAATTTGGATAAGTGTCTGGAAAAGAAAAGTAAGAGGAGAGAAGGGAAGAGTTTCATATGAGACTCCATTCTTTCTCCTTTTCAAATTTGCACTAGTACTTCCCGAAACTCCTGATCTTTTTCAAAAGACACAAACGACAAATTCCCTACTTATGGTTGGAGGTTTAATTTAAAGTGACGAAGATAATTATGATCTTTTGGCGATTCTAAAGTAAAAACATCTTTAATGTTTAAAGAGAGATTCTGAATTATCATCTACGGTTTGTGATACAATTAATAGTAATTATTATTTTAGTCGTACTTAATTTTCTTTGATTACCAAGTTAAGTGTTTGGAACCCTTATTCTACAACTTTATCATGCTTTCTAGAGATAAGAATGTTGGGTTTCGAAAATCAAAGGAGAAAAAGTTATTCTTTTACAAAAACGCATCACAAAGCATTAAAAGTAGTGCTCTTTTGATATTTCTTAGGGAAGATTTACTTTTTCCTTCTTCTAAAGCAGAAAAGTTGCCTCTCCTTTGCACAACTCTTACGTTATGGATCATCCCTTAATTATATTACTCCTTTATGCGTCCCCGACATTCCTTTTACTCTCAACACAATTATTTTTGTTTTCATAATGCAACAATTATTCTTTGCGATCTCCATTGGCTCCTACAAATTAATCCACTCGAGCACCATAATCATTCCATTTCCAATGTTCGTGTGTAATGAAAATCGCATGACCTTCAACTTAGTTTGTCATAATTAAAGATTGATCCGCCCTTTCATGGAGGAAAGAAAGGGAAAAAAAACAAGGCGGGGTGGTATATTCCATACTGTCAAATAAGAGATATATAGGCTCCGCTTGATTGGATCTGCCATATTCTTTTATACAATTTTTTTTGTGTTTTTGGTAACAAGTTTTCAATATCTGAACAAGGACTCTCTGAAAATTGATCATCCTACATGATGATGGACGTCTTGTAAGTAACAAGCATACCTCTGATTAATTACTTTGTCGTTGTCTTAGTAAAAGAAATCTTATGGGAGTATTTGACTCAGTTTGATAAAATGATCCGCGTTTTTGGTTGCCATAGCGCGTTTATGCCTCCAAATCTTTCCCAAAAAATTGCCATTTCCATAGTGTTTATGATCAGTGTGTGTTGATCATATGAGATAAAGTTTACTTAAAAATGAAGTAAAGGGAAAATGGCCGTTCAAAAGCTTAACCTGTGAAAAAAGGGCCTCTAGTTTAGGTATTACAAATGTCTAAGTTGTGGTTTGATGAACGATAATGTGTTGTCAATTTATGTAATACAGCACTGTTGATTACGATTGTTTCTGTCATATATACACAGCTAAAACTGTAATGCAGTTGTGCTCATCCCATGTACTGTCTGGCTACTCTAGTTAATGACGACCTTTTATTTTATCTATCTTCGATTTCCTACGCTGGAAATGGAGGCAAAGGAACAGAACAAGTAATCCACCTTTTGTGATTCATTTTAAAGAAGGGGAAATTTTTTTTTCAAATTCGCCTTTTTGCTTTTAGTGGAAGACAGGCCGGAAGGGTTTGATTATGAACTAACCATTCTTTGAACTATATATGCTATGTGGTTAGAACAATTTAATTTACTCTTTCTCCAATATTTGTAAAAGTTCTCAAGAAATTTTATCATTCATGCCGTCTAATTAAAAGGTCATTATAGTTAATAACCTTCATTCAAAAAGATTTTATCATCCAAATTGTATATGGTTATAGAATGGTTAACTTGCAACAATGCGATTTAAACAGCAAAACTGATATTTAATTCATGCAGATAAATTGACAAATTCCTCATGCATAACGCCTAGAAAGAAAGAAAAAAAAAAATCCTTCCTCATTCATTCATACCAGAATCCAGTTTTGTGTAATATGACAGTAACTAGAGACTAAAAAGTGAGAAGAGAACTCCTAAAACAAATTTTTACAGCCAGGTTGTGACTAGCAACCGCGGATGTACTACCAATTTTTGTTTTTATACTATCAAAGAATACTCCAATATTCGCACAGTCTAGGCTTGACGGGAAAGAAGATTAATTTTTGTCAAAATTTATGAAGCTAAAGTCAGAAGACATGACAAATAAAAATCTAAAAGTGAAACAGATAAAAGAGGAATTAGGGACTAAGATGTCGTCTACTGGTTCTCCTATTTACAGAGCTAAAGTGAACGCAGAAAGGGTCTACAGAGACCTATTGACCTATTTATTATCCGACAAAAGAAAAGAAAAGCTCTTGATTACACGAAAAATCAGAGGATTAGATTAGATTACAGTTATTTAAACTAACTCCACCTACAGTTCCTGGATTTTGAAGACGATGCATCTATCCACGTTTTCAAGAATCCCTATATCATCAATGGACTGATCTTCTTCAACGCTGTCATCATCAAAGGAAATATTCAAGTCCAATGAGACACAAGGGCTTCGGGTTTCGTCCATGGTGCCACCTTTTTCTTCTATTTTCTGCTTAGAAGGAGAGCAGGCTCTTGATCTAGAGCTAAAACTCTCACAGGACAAAATTATAATGGCATCGCTGAGACTTACTTGTTCGCCACTTGAGTTTGTGATGCTTCCTCTTTCAATAGCCCTTTTTATGCCCACCTGAGAGCTAAAGTCAGCTTGCTCCACATCTTCCACTAAGAAAACACGATGAGGATTCAATGAAATTGCTTGTGCAAGTCTTCCAATGTAACTACAGCTTTGTTCATCTCTCGACCTTTTATTTCTCAAATCTTCAGTTGAATCAGCTCTTGTCGATGAAAAACTGCTTAAAGCAATAGATGAAAAGCTTGAGTGAGAACCAAAAACAACTTTAGCTAATTCCCTTGCAATCTTTTCTTTAGCTTGCACGTCAAGACCTAGGAAGAATAGCCATGCCTCTTCTTTGACCTCATGACCAGTAGTACTTGTGATCTTTTCTTTTCTTCTCAACATTCCAGACCTGCATTGCAGGATAGTCACAGCAATATCGGGAACAACATGTTTCTGCCATGGGACCTTTTGCTCCAACGCATTGCATAAGATATTCAGGTTCTCAGCATTGAACTCCTTAAACCTTGGAATGTACTCCATCTCCATGAGGTCGCTTGAAGAAGCAGAATTTGGAGTAGAAGAAGTAATAGGTGAAATAGCTTGCTTAGGGTCGACCCTAAAGGATTGCCTAAGCTCAAAGAGCATCGAAGGGCTGTCATGTAAATCGATATGCTGTTGATCATATGAGAAGAAGGAAGTAGAAGAGGAAGGCGAGGATGATGGAGAGAAGCTTAATGTTCTCTCGAGTGGCTTGGTCTGTTTGTGGACTGGACTCCAAATCGGGTTCCATTTAACTAGCGCAGCACAGTTCTGAATTAAAAGACATGCACCATGGAAAGAAAGGATAAGTTAGTTTTCTAGGTACCTATAATAAGGGTACAGGCAATACTGTCGAACCAGTTGTTTTAGATTGTGGGGAAAATAATTACTTATATTAAAACCTGATCATTGTTTTTGAGTCTTTTGCTTTCATCCTTGAGCCATGCAGGTAGACTTGACATTGAAGCCTCACTGTTAGAGATGCTGCTTTTGACACTTTGAACTTCGGCATCAGCAAAGCATGTTAGCTGCCCCTCCTCCATGTTCCCAAGTAGGAACTGAAATGAGTCGTTTTGTGCTTTCTTGCTTCTTGACTCGCTTTCTGAGCCAGTGCCGCTGAGATACCCGAAAAAGATGATCCATGCAAGAGCAAGATTAGAACTTTAGAAAGTATCCTAAGCTAGTTTAATTAAGGTTCTTAATCGCACTCTCGCTTTTTAGCATTCAAAATGAAACCAAAGAAACTCGAAACTAAGAGAAAGTCCTAAAAGCATTTAAAACTAAAGAAAAAGTGCACGAGAGGAACTAGAAGTACTAAATCAGGAAGATCATAAAAGTTAACTATTACCATCAAGATCAAAGACCTAGAAAGACGTAAATATAACTTTCAACTCAGTATGAAAATACTGCAGCTACCATTTCTTATTAAAACAAGCAATTAAAAGGATTCATAATCAAGTAATTTAGTTTAGTAAGTAATAGGGACAATCCTTGTCTTACCTCTCGGTATTGAGACTCAAACCAAGACTGCCCGCAGGCAGTGTAATCGGATACAGTCCCCAAAGAGTTTCAAGCGAATGGTAGCCACTGCTGCATCTCATGTATGTTTGAAAGGTAGCGATTCCCACGAGCCAACACCTTCCATTTTCTATAACCCCACAAAGCAATCTCCCCAGTTCCATGATCATGTGCTCCACGGGGCAATAGTAATTATTTCTTCCTTGCTCACCAGAATTAGCCCTGTAATCAGCCACCCACTTTAGATCCCCCAAGTATAATACAACTCCTTTCCCCACAAGACTTCTCACCAAGCAGGTCAACTCCCCTATTTTCTGTTCAACCTCTTCCCTGTGGAGACTAACAAAACTGTTCAGCGGAACACTTACAAATTTCACCTCCCTCAACCCATCTACAACATCACCTTTATCAATCTTATCCATCATTCCTCCAACCACCCCTTCTAAGCTGGCAAGACATTCACCTACTATTACAAAATTCTTTCTTCTTTTGTTTACTAAATTCTCAAACACACAGGCCACGTCTTCATCCTTAACAGGAGTACCAGATGCACTAAGTTTGCTTACTTTCAGTGCACTGTCTGCATTTGGAGTCGGCTGGGACAAGACAAGAAGGTCATTTCCTTTGGACTTGTTCCTCGATGGCGGGGCTTGAGATTGAGAAGAACATAGTTCCAGGGAAACAGCTTGTTCTACATTGCTTTTCACTTGAGTACTTGAAAAACCTGCTTCTCTCATGACTCTACTGACACTAGGGTCATCCAATATGGATATTACAAGCTGCTCTAGCTCAATTTTCACAGCTAGAAGGGGTTGCTGCTGATTCTCTATAGAGCCACGCCTTTGATGGGCTTGAGCTCGCTTGAAGGCAGCAACGAGCGCATTGGAGATTGTTGGGTGTTGAGAGTGAGCACCTAACATGGGGCCAGATGAAGAAGCAGGGAGACGATTGAGTGCAACGTTGAAGCAAAGCTCTAGGGCTTTGCATTGGAGGGGGTGAGCATGAGATTGGAGACAAGCCGTTCGGAGTAGGCCATTGGAAGCTGAAAGCATGGTGTTTGCAACATGAAGCGGTGTTACCTGGGCATGACCGCGTCTTCTGGCTAGTGCTAGCGCCTGTTTTACGACCGTTGCTGCCTCAACTGTCAGAGTTTGCTGCACTGTGCACCCTCCTGCTCTCATACTTCTTGAACAGATTTCGTGAGTTCTATAGCAAAAAGAGTATCACCAAAAGGATCTTGTAAAAAGTTTCAAATTTCTAGTATGGATGATCGTTTCATGAAGACTTTGACAGAAAAAAAAAAGGGACCTCTTGGTTTAATTTCTGAATGAGTGAACGATCAAATGGAAAAAAGGATCGGGAAGTTTTATTGATAGGATTGGAACAATCAGGAAACACAAACCTCACTAGGGTGCTCTTTTCGGATGAGATAGACAAGAAGCAAGATATACACGCTAGTATGAGATTTATATGGTCTGGGATGTCTATGAATTAATCTTTGTTAAATCCCTTCCTATAAATCAATATGTACGTACTGTGTGGTACAGAAGAGTATTATTGAACCTGTAAATCTAGGGTAGATTATGCTTGGAACGTGTGGAAAGAGATGTGATTGAAATATAGAGAGTGGGAGGGGGGGAGGGATCAGGTGGGCTGTTCTTTTCTTGGAGGTGAGGTTAAATTTGGGGTCCAAAGTCGATTTCAGTGGCAGAAAGTGGAATGCATGTGCTGACAAGGATGAGGAATACACCAAAGGCAACTCAGCTTTACTCTTTTTTCTTCCTTGCTCTCTCAATATACACACCGCAGATATATCAGGAATTCAGGGTTCGGGACGTGGAAGTGGGACTCTGCCTTTCATGCAATTACTCGTATTTAATTCACAAAGGCGACCACAGATACCCATCACTTATGTAACAAATCAAGAACCACAGTCTCCTAGCTAATTTCTTTAAAAAGAAGAGGAAAAAGGAAAAAGCATAAGAACAAAAGTGGAACTCGCTACACTGGTGCAACTCCAGTTAAAAAGACCTCCCTATCCGTTCACTGTATATGTGCGAGTATGTGTGTGTGCGTATGTCTATATTTATTTACTTATTTTAGATTGTTCAGCTTCAGTCAAGGATTGGCAATTTTGAGCTTTTGACCAACTTTTGTGTTGCTGGAAGGTAAAGCATGGGTTACCTCCAAATACGAAGGAAGACAGGAAGGTGGACGAGAGGAACTCCTACATATATACAAAGGGCCAAGAACAAGAACTGCAACGATGGGTAGAACTAAAATAATGCAGGTGGCTAGGGCAGGAAAAAACAAAAAACAAAGCTTATTGTTTCAAACAATCGATTTCATATAAATATAAGCCCTGATCTGTTCAATTGTGAGCGGGTGGCTATTTGATTTCTTCCAGCCTCAAAATTACAAGGTAAATGGCTCCGGCTCCTACACAGTATTGCAGATAATAGATCATTTTTCAGTTTACACGGACGTACATGCATCAACTAGGATATACGTCCAATGAATTAATTATACGGGCAGAGTGAGAGGCGCTTTATGCATGGGGATTTTGAAATTCTCAATCCATTCCCCTCCCTACCTCCTCCTCTTTCTCTCTCGCACCGACACCCCGCAGGCATACGGAATATTGGAATATTGTCCCACAACGTTGAAGCTTTTGAACAGTCCTTGGTTTATTCAAGTTATGTGGACAAATCAGGACGTGCGTATCCGAGCTGGTATTGTTCTATTGCATTGACGTAAAGAGCTTCTGTTTACCCTTGGCAAGTATCTGTTGGAAATTTGGACATTCACCTATTTAGCAAGGATCAATTATCAAGTTTTAAAATAATTATATTTTACATGGTGACTTTGAAATAATTATTTGAGAAGATGACTTAATTACGTTCACGCAGATGATTTTAAAGTTTTCAAAATGGGAAAAAAAAATATTGCGAATTAAAGTGGCAAATCTACTTTTAAATAATTTGAAAGGTTTATACTATTCTATAAATTTCAAATACAGATTAGATTATTTAGGTATTGATAGCAGTAGCCATGCAGTTAGACCTTTAATTGTTACCGAAACTAGAAATCAAAACCACAAATGTTAAACAGTAGTTGCGATTCTTGTTGCATAATTAATGATTTAGATCGATCTTCTCGCAAGGCTACGTTTCTTGAATAAACAATACGAAAGTGCCTCACAGAATTGAAAACACATAAAAGGCAATGAGCTATGGAAGAAAGAATTGAAATGTAATGCCTTGGACGAAACCAAAAGAATTGAAATGCGATGCCTTGAAAATTGAACAGCTGCAACCCCCCCCCCCCACCCCCTCCCTCTCTCTCTTTTTCCTTCTTCTTCTTCATTTTTTTGGCTCAGATTCTTAGAAGAATTTGTGGGGGCTATCTTTGCTTTCTCCCTTCCCTCCCATGACATGCAAGAAGTTAGTGGCCTCAATATTTATCAGCGTGCTTATGTTGGCATAGAAAGGAGAGCGAATGAACAACACCACTCACTGTCCAATGCCCACCACCACCACCACCTTATCTTGGGAGTCAAACGACCCCCGAATCAAACCCCTATAGACAAAGCAAACAATATTCTTGTACACAACAAACGAGAGATCTCCCTTTCATTCCTCAATCATATTTGGCTTTTATTTGCACAAAAACCCTGACATACTACTAATGTTTATTCAGCTCACTTTAGCTCTTTTGTCTCTTTGAACTAAAAGTGATTCAAAAGAAAAGCAAACTAACTTAGCCATAGATTTATCCAAATATGGAGATCTGCCAATCAAATTTGGGGGCGAAAAACATAAAAAAGACATTTCGATTTGATTTCTTTTTGTTTGCTCTTCCCTTATGTTTTGGCCCTGTCCTAGAAAAGAACCATGTGGACACGAAAAAGAAAAACCCTAAGAATGTTTCTTTAACGGCACCCTAGAAGCTGATGGTCATAACATCGCTCATGACAGGAGTAAATATTACATGACCAGGGCCCTTCTCATCATGGTTGGGAATGTACTACAAGTCCCGACCCCCAATTCCCAATAATTTCTACGAGCTTGCTTTATATGATAACATACATATTAGGTTTCGTTACCATCAGCAACTATCTTTATTCTTGCCCTCCCCACCACAGATGGAAAAAAAAAAAAAAAAAAAAAAGCCTGAGAACTTTCAAGAAAGAAAGAGCAGAAATATTTGTGCATGCATTGGCAAGCTGCGACTTGCATCCATCCACCAAATACTAGTACAAATACACGACAAATTACAAAGACGTCCCTTTTATTAAAGCATTGGTATTCTGATCAGTTGCAGTCAAAAAGCTTCTTCCATCTTTAATGGCCTAAAAAGACATACCAAAGAAACAAATAATTTGACGTAAAACTATTCTACAACATTGGAAAAGTGAGTGTTTGAATCAAACAGAGGATTATTCTTTCCCATACTGTTAACGTAGCACTCTTTTCATCACCTATAACGGCTAAAGTTGTATAATCGGGTAACTGCTGAAAAAGCCACCATGCACGACAGTTTGTTTTCACTTTCTTTTTTGGGCCATCGTAAGATTAAATTGGTTTGTTCTTTCTTTTTTTAATCTTTTCCTTTCTGTAACAAGTTGCTTCCTTGCGAATGCTACGGTAGCTATCCATCCCTTCTTGTTTGTTTGTTTACTACCATCTAGTTCATTAATATGCACGATCTATTTTTCCGGCTATTAGGCTGCATCAACCCTAATTAATAAGGTTTTGTTTGGTCGGGGTTTATTTTACTTCGCACCATTAATAACTTATTTGTCATTTATGACATTGCTCCCACCAGATTTAATTTCGATGTTCGGAAAACTATGGTCCTATATAGTGTCAAGTAGTCCCTGTGGTTGTTTAATGACAGATGTAGAGGCACATAATTATGCGAGTTGACAAAGCAGCATGGAAACCAATTCTTTGATATGATGTCTGTTGAGCATTGGAGGGACCAAAACTCGTTAATTGGAAGAGTCTAATAATTAATACTCCCCCTGTCCATTTTGACGGTTCTAGTTTTTTTTTCATATAATTTAAGAAAAAGTAGTTATCTTTGTTGGAACAATAAATTTATATTGCTATTTTTCTAAAATACTCTTACATTAAATAGAGTATAATTATTCATGAAAACTTGAATTGATGGTTTATAGGAACTTGAATTGATGATCAAGAAAGAATTAATCCTCATTTTATATTATTTCACATTTTTTTCTTGAAAGAATAACAAAGCTGGCTTTTCATATATCAATATGTTTTGAAAAATCTAAATGTATTAAATGGGGTAGGTTAACAATCAATGTTAAATAAGGTAGTTTATATTAATAACAATCTACATTGAATAAGGGTATTTTAGATAAATTAAAAAATAACTGCATTTTTTAATTAGAAAGTAGACTACAATTTGGGACAGACGAAAAAGGAAAACAGAACTATCAAACGGACGGAGTAGCTTTTTTAATCATATTAATTTTCTTTCTGCTCGAGGCAAAGACACTATCATGCAACATGCAACCCATAGTTAAATTGAAATGAGAAAGGATTGATAGTATTACGTTTATGCTCTTGGGCTTCGAATATACGTCTTTGGTCTGTACACGGCCATGTGGTGAAAGCAATTTTGAGAGGCAGAGAGCACTTTTTTTTTTTTTTTTTCACAATAGCCTCCCCCTCCTTTCTCGTAGCAGAGAGTAATAAATAGTAGTAGCCACTGGCCATTTGGTCCAGTGGTCATCCCCTTCTTTGGGGATGCTGGAGTTCAGGGATTCAACCCCTGCCTCTCACAACTTGCCACTCTACGTGACTGGTTTTTGCCCCCGCGGGGTAGCTCGAGCGGTCCGCTCCCCCTCCTTAGAGTATGGTGACCTTCTTGCCTTGTCCAGGGTTCGAGTCCCGCAGGGGATTAATCAGGCCCCGTAAGGATTGACCCGGACAGCCCGTGTCGACCAAAAAAAAAAAAAAAAAAGAGTACTAAATAGTAGTAGTATTTCGCTGGCGGGCCAAAGATTTTTAAAGGTAGCAGGAGAAAAAGTTGCTCTAATTTTGACATGATACAGCTTTGTCAAAGCTGATGCCACTGCGTACCACATACTCCTTTTGCAAAAGTTTGTTTCAGACCATGCAATTTTCTTAGAGAATTAGAATTACGAAAGTACTTACTACAAACTACTACTACTTGAGAAAATAAACTGCGATAGTTATCCTTGTACCCCGAATTAAGCTCTATATCATATCATGTCCTTTTTTCAACGCAACATGCCAAGGCAGATGAGTTCCATCTAAAGTACAGCAAAAATGCTGAAACTCATGAGCAAAAACACCAACAGAAAACAAGGTTTACATATTGACAAGTAGAATTTTTCTTTTTCTTTTTTTTCTTTTTGGGTGTTTAATATATCTGTATCAACGAAGCAAAAAAGTTCACTCTGATTCAGTACTATTAGATAATAAAATGTCCAACTCCCCATCCCAAGGAACTTACAGCATTGTTGATTTTAACTGAATATTCGTATACATGCAAGCATTTCACTTTTAGTATGAACAAAAAAGTAAGCCCGCCCTGCTCTTTAACTACTAATGATAAGGTTGACATGAGCCCATAACACCTTATTCTCGTTTGCTCTTATTGGCAGCTAACTAGGATTTATGCGCACATAGAACTAAACTTCTTTGCTATTCATTTCATATAATGTTCAAATAATTTCTTGCTCTTTTCCAGAAATCTTGATTGGAATGCTTGTATAACCCAGATTTTGTGGCAAACAAGTGCAGGTCATCTTTTCTATGATATGCATCATGATGCAATTTTTATGTTCTGTTGATGCAAATATTTCTATTATCATCGTGATGTCCTTGCAAAAGATGACCAAATTGCCTTTCTTCGGACTCTATGCATTCCTTTAAATGATTGGGTCACCTAGCCGAGGTATTTAATGATTTGCCCCAAAAAAAAAAAAAAATCCTGTAGCAGAGTCTGTAGCTTTTATCAATACGTTGTGTTGTTTTTGTCATTGCTGCTAGAGAGGCAGATATAATACATGGAGGGAATAGAAAACCACAAGGCGTGCTTATAATCTAATTAGCTTCATCAACAAAAACAAGGAGGAGATGTACAGGGTATTATTAATGTGTTGTGGGTTATAGGAGCTGTTACTCGGCATTCAAACTGCCCTAGCATTTTGTTGACGACTATTTGAACAATTTCTCTTCCAGTACCGGAGCAACCAAGTTCTCCACAAAGGACCTCTGTTTTCTAGTTTCCTCGAGTATCACCGAGAAAGCAGCCTTGCAATCTTTGGCGCTCAAAAATCCAAGTATCCATCTTCCTTGTTCAGGGAGTGATGTATGGGAGTCGAGTGTTTTCGTTTCATCTGATCGGAGTCTTGGCTCAAAGTCTCTAAGATGCACTAGCAACCATGTAGGATGCTCCTCGTCTATCTTGGGCTATTCGAACAGGGGAAGAAATGAGTGTTAGATGAAAATTTTGGACCAAACAACCTTTCCAAGTCACCCACAAAACAAGTAGATGACATTGACATTTCACACATTGCATCAGCACATCTCCCAGATCATACTCACTGGGTTCCCGCATAACGACCTGTTCATGTCAACAGGCCAGGTCTGCAGTGGTTCTAAGCGGAGATATGTGCTACAGTTATATATTATCCAAGAAGTGTCTACCAATTAATATCTTAGTAACAGTAATTAAAATTCGATCAGAGAAACTCGGAAGATTTACGCATTTGGCATAATTTTGAATGATTCAGCGAGTTTTATAATCATTTTGAGCATTTATATGATGCCCAAAGGTCAATAATATGAAAGAGACTTTCAAAATAACGTGGGGGTAAGGACTTACATCCAATCCAGCCAATGGAGCAATGGCAATTACAACTCCTTTTCTAGAGTGTAACGGATGTCGTTCCACAAGTAGCAATTTACCAGATATTTCCCTTGCAATTGGTATCACATAAATATCTCTTGTCCCAGCTCCAGAAAATGCAATTTTACAGGGGATTCCAGAACCTGTGAATGTTTAAGCAAAATATAAAGATAAAAACTCCAATTAAGAACATGATTATGCATATTTGAGTGAATGCTAAGTAACACCTCCACAGGATGGATAACCAACCTAAAGCTACCTCTGAACCGAAGCTTGCCAATGAAAGATCCGAAGGATATCTTTTCCCCGATTGAGCCAAGTAGCTGTTTTTCAAATTTGCTAAAGGATTATCAAAAGGATCACCCCCAAAAATAAATGGCTTCAGTTGAAGATGGAGAACAAAAACCTATCAAGTTTACAAGCCAGTGAAAATTAGTCAAGTATCATTTTTGTGGTTTCTGTGACAACTGACACAAAAAAAAATTGTCTGATTCACACCCAAATGGCACAGATGAAACAGAAGGCTGACATACTCCTAAACTTGGCTCTATAAAGAGACTGAATATCATGTACCTAAAGTTCTATCGAACTTCCCATCCCACAAGGTCCGGAAATCACTGAAAAAACAGTACCAGTCATCATTATTTAGCCTCCTTGGTAGGTACTTGTATCAATATTACTATCAGGCATTTCCTCCCAAATTAAACATCACCTATTCAATTTCACATACTCTGAAAACCAAACACCATAATGGTGAAGGATTAAATCTGTTAGGTAATTCCCATGATTAGAGTTCAAAAGATAATTGTTAACCTTGACACAATCAACCATCCGTTGCCAATCAAAAGCAGGACCGGTATTGCCTGAGATGTTAAATAGAAAACTAGCAGGTGGTAAGACTATACTTTTTAAAAGCAGACAGCAGAGATAAAACAAAAGAAATATGAATAAAAGAAGGAAGGAAGAGAGTAGAAGAAACGCCATACTACCACTGGGAGGATTTTGAATAGATGCAAGTTCTAGAAGAAAGAAAGGATCCTTGGACTGTGATGATTCTTCGAGTGCTGTAGCCTCACAAGGCAAACAAATGCTCAAAAAAGATTACATAGCCCATTATGAGAAAACAAAATGGTAAAATCGTACACCACCAGAAGGACCAAATCAAATTCCTTGATACAAATCACAAGGCAGGATGATGACCCAAATTTCCAGAAAGCCTTTTCTTCTTTGCTGGCAAAATTTGAAACAAACACTGCATACCTGTTTTACAGTTGGCCCATTCGCTTTTTAACACATCTGGAATATAGTCAAACCAGCATCGATCAAATTCTTCATAAAGACGTCCACAAGAGCCCTCATATGAGGTCTGTCAGCGTACCTCAGAAACAAAATTCTCATTAGAAAGTTTGAGATAAAATTATAAGTCATACATTTGCAAGGAATTTTAGGCAATGAAATGTCTCCCTCATCATACAATGATTATGCAACCAATGACTACATATCACACAATGTCTCAATCTTATAGTTCCATGGGACTGTTAGGCAACTAGGGGCTAGTCCATCAAGGAATGCAGGTCATCCAACCTGAATTGTTACCCAAATTTTTGTGCATGGTAAAAACTATATCCTTAAATTCCATTCACTTTTGTCTACAGTCATTAGAAAGCTTTGCAATGAAGCTGTGATAATGATCCATGAATTCTTTAAAAAAAATGCAATATGGATGAAAATAAATCCTGCCTCATCACAGAATATTGTGACTTAACATCCCCTAGAGATAACCAAAGCATAGAAGCCCTAACGACCTGGATTACTTGAGGTGCAAATTACTCGTCAATTAATTGTCACCTAAGTTGCAAGAAAAAACAAGTTATAGAGTTAGCATCCTGCACATACTCATTTTCAATACCCATAAGACTAGATTGAGCATTATTTGTCATATCAAACCAATAGTTGAATATCTCAGATAACTGTACAATTTTATTGCATCCAATTGTGTTGAATTATTCAGATCAAAGGACTGAAATTATTTGATTATCTTCTATGAGTTATTCAAACTACACGGGAATGCAAATTTCACAGATAGATGTAGTTTTTTTTTTTTGGGGGGGGGGGGGGGGGGGGGGGGGGGGCACAAAATGCTAAATTTATGAGCACAGAACCAGTTAATCACCCAGCAGTTGCAAAAGCCTCAGGACATTATATATAAACATGCTGATGTTGTTATTCACCGCCAATAGACATGAATTTTGACCACCATTAATACGAAACTTTTGCAAACTGAGTGGAGGTGCAGAATCTCTATTTATTCCCTATAAACTCCATTCACCAACTGTCAATATGGCTTGCAGTATACAAACACTAGCGATTACCTAGTTCGTCCAACTCGAGATATGTACCAGTATTTCAGGAACATCTCAAAAGGAAAAGTTTTCCAACTAATAACTGTAATATGATAGAGACTGAGGAAACATTACAAGAAATTCAAACCAAACCTTGAAGAGGTGACAATCATTGTCCTCTAACTTCTGGTCCAGAAAAACCAACAACTTTCGCAAAAACCAAGCTGCATGCAACAATATTGGTACTGACAATGGTGGTTCACTCGCCAAAACCTTCAATAATTGATTCACAATCTGCACAATCAATAAAAGCATCATAATAGCGGGCGATGCCAAAGAGAAACTAACTTGATTAGGAAGATTGCAAGTTCATGCATTTAGCAAATCATGAGGCAGAAACTTCCCATATCCAACAGCTTGCTGCGGTCTTGGAATTCACTATCACAAGCAGGACAATATATTAAACTGATTGGTGAAATGCAACTTGGGCAAAAAATACCTTCTGTATGTGTCCTGCAACAGTGCTTCCAATCATCTCTGAAGCAGTCTGGGAATTAAATATAAAAGCAAGGAATCAATTCCCTAAATATTACAATCCAACTTTTTGCTAAACGCCAAAATAATAGGGATATGACATTCAATGTCACACATGATCACAAAACCTACAAAGAATCTCCAATATTGAGGCATGCCCTCCTTAAAAGTAAGCAAATGATAAAACAAAACAGGAACATATGACTTTTGTTCTCTAACCGTAACAGGGAATATAAAACCATTACCTTTACTTGAGAAAATCCTATCTTTGCAGCCAACTGGTAATGAAGATCTGCAGGAAAAGAAAAATAATAATAATAAACTAGCAGAGCAGTCATACATATAAGAAAAGATGAAAAAATAAAACTACCTTTACTGTCAGCCACTGTAAACAATAACATCAAAGAACCTAGCATTAGACTGTGATTACGGGAGAAAATACAACTAAATATTCCACCCCTGCAAAATGTTCCAAATACAAATCTTGTTACCGTCAGGACAAGCCTAATGGAAATTTCTGCATCAGAAAAATAATTATAAGGCTCAAATTAATTGCAGATAAAAAAAATGAAATGCACTGAACATCTTATTCACTGTTAAAATTAGGCAATTAACCGCATCTATTGTCATCCTCTCCAAGAATTTTGCATCATATTATTCAGTTTCACAAGGAGCCGCTTTTATTGTACAGAACTCAAAACAGATAGAAAAGAAGAGAGAAGGTACCAAACATATAGTAATGAAAAACGACATAGATAAGGATAAAAGCCATCCAGGATCTCAAGAAAACCTGATCCGCAAGCCCCCTTGTTTCACATATAATATAAGATCAATAAGTAGAGGCAATTTTAAGCATCAAAATGAACTTGCATATGAAGCAAACAGCAGAAATAAAACACTATGTATTACACACAGATAGAAGAACAAATGCAAAGTCCTTCATAATCTACTATTCAGCTGATCATTATGGCTTCCAAATGTTTGTGAATGATGCCACTTAGTTTGTCACTTCTATGACCACCAAACTTTTTGCCCAGATATGGTGATACGCCATGCATCTGTAACAGCTGTAATAATTGCACCTTTTTATTCTAGACCTTTTGAAAGCTTTCTAAAGCTCTAAATTAATTTTATTATGCACCTTAAATAAATAATTTAACTGGTGGTATCAAGATTAACAGATTACTTTCAAAATCCAATACATGATTCCATGTACAGTGCAAAAAAAAAGGGATTCACATTAAAACCCACCACTAACCATTCATTTTCCGAATTCTCCAGCGGTGAACTGTCAAAACAAGAGCTCAGTTCTGTGAACTCCAATGAATGCTTAAGAACATAGTTCATCATGAAGTTTTCTGCCCCCTCATGCTGAAGATCTACCATTTCTTCCCCTTCCTGATAACAGACTGCAAGACCATTCACCTGCTCAAGTCTAGCAGATACAACAGACTCAGCAGCATCTGTCACATTTGGAGGCATAAAAGAAAATAGAACAGCACTGCCGATAACATTAACCAAATTCGTTCCATCAAAAACTTGAAGAAGACGACAAAGAACATAGAGACAAGTGATTGCAGATAGACCAGTGTCCTGAAGGAATAATGAAAAAGGTTGAGATATTATTCTTGTAAAACACTTAAATATCAAACTTTATTGTGCACATATACAAATGACTCCACGTTTGTAAATGCCTTTCTGAACCACAAAGAAATATTTGTTTGGATGAAAATTGATTTTGATGGTTTCAGATAGAGTGCAGAAGGAACAGCACTGAAGGAAATGCAAATGAATATCTGCAAGAATAATAACATGCGCTGGGATGGAATGATAATAAATTATTTTCGCTACATAAAAGCATAACAACGGGTAATAGTACTACGGAGGGGAGGGTTGGGTGGGTGATAAGGTGGGAAGGATTGTAAGTAGGAGATCTTGAGTTCAAGACCTCCCACTTACCCAGAAAGAGAGAGAGAGAACTAATAGTACTACAATCCCTCCATAACTTTAATTGCTTACTAGTTAAAATTCTTCAAGTGTTTCTTCTAACCAATGTCAGTGGCAAGAGACTTTATATGCTCATCCTCTTCATTATTTATTAGAAACTACATTGATCCTCTGGAAAATAGTTTTCCCCAAAAATTATGAGCCAAAAAATGCACCTCTGATGAAGTCCAGTAGATTGAGGAGACAAAATATCAAAATAACAAAGCCTAACTGAATAATATCTCACATTGCTTAGCCTATTGTTTAGTAGAGTAAGCAACATCGGCAAAATAAGCATGTTAACAATGTTCTCTGTAACAAGTTTGTTCAAGCGCTGCTCAGGAATGCACAGTATGTCCTTCAGGTAATAGAAGTCATCCAAAATTCTATCAGTTTCTGAAAGAAGTTCTCTTTTCTTTTCATGGAAACTCTCCCTGCATCATAGTTATGACAAGCTCTCAAGAGGCGGATAACTGCTGTTGGAAAAAGCAAATGAACATTTAAAGGAACAGAAACATACTTTACCCCATTGATGATTGCATCAACATGCAAGCACTTATTTTTTAAATTCAGAATCAAGCTAGAAAAGTATGCAGAAGCAGTCGGAGTTGTTAGAAATTGATAGACCATCTCATCAGCAACTGCATCATTGAATAAATAGCTTAGAATCACTATTATTTGGATACAACCTACTAAAAGTACAATATATTTAAAATAAAGTACATTTTATAATAGTAGAGTACCACTATAAATGTTAAGGGTCAGTGCACGAACTGCTATCTGTATCATCTTTTCCCCATGGTTAGCAAATTTAAGAGCCTCATCATACAACGGCAATGAGATTGCAGTGTCCTGTCAAAGTGGGTAAAAATCAAAACAGAGTAACTAACAAAAAGCACATTATTCTAGGTAATCTATATAAAGACAACACACATTTTTATCAATAGTAGAGCACAATAACAGCATTATTACAGGGCAGACCTAGTGGAACTAGATGACATTGGTTAGACCTAATTCTTCCCAATTAGCTTAGTCTAGACTGCACCAATCATTTAAAATTTCTATCCTCAAAACAAATGTCTCCCAATTCCAAAATAAAATTGGCAGGTGTTATCTAAATAATCTAACATTATGTTAACATGTTAACTGCAAATCGTTATGGATAGCTGCAAGAGCTTTTATTCCTAAATGCTAAGGTCCTGTGAACATTCAACAACTCATAAAATAAGGGAATTTTATCAAACAACGCCCAAAAAAAAAATCCGTTTCATTTCTGAGCATTTCAAGTTCTTTTAGAGCAGGATACAGCCTGGCTAAATGCATACTTCTTTTTGCAATAAATACTTGTAAGAAACAAGGAGCTTTGGACCAGTTCGGTCAAAAGTATCAGGGTAAAGTACTTGAACAAACAAAAAGGGAATGGATAAAGATAGTCTTTTCTAATAAAGTTCATTGAAATTTTAAGCTTCAATCTACCTGGTGAACCTTTACGAGAAGACAGATTGTGTCTCTACCTATTTTCCCACTAACTGTTCTGGATCAAATTACACAAAAAATAAAAATTAATTACTTGGGCATAAACTTAAGCCAGGGAAAATGAGACTAAATAACTGACAGTAAGAACAGTAAGGCACACAACCTCAGAAAGGATACATAATAAGGAATTAGATCTCCCCCATCGAACTCATAATGATGTGATATTACGCTGTTGATATAGCCATTGCTGAAACAATAGTCTGCATCGTTTACATTAGAAAAGACACCAAAGAATTGTACAAGCAACATTTGAAGAAGTAAGCACAAAATAATGCTTTAGAAAAGAAAAGAAAATACAGTTACTTAGAAGTGAAAATAGCCTATGGCTTAACACAAGACTTTTTGAATTCACATACATTTGAAACCCCCCAATAAGATGCATATGTAGGCTCGAATGATCATGTTCTCACAAAAGATAAGATCCAGGGCACATTATTGTAGCACTACACGAGAGCCAGGCAAGAGCACATTAATGTTTCTGACGTTAGTAATAGAAACTATGTGTGACTGACATGACAGTTGGGGGTCATTAAGCTTTGAAGTAATATCAATCTTCGCCGTTGTTGAGCATGTGATTGTTTTCATATTCCATTCTACATTTAGAACTGTTTAGATGCTATCCCAACCCATGCAAGGCAGCTGGATGTCTTGCCTCTATCCTTCAACTTTCCTTGGATAAAAAATTACAAGTAATACAATCTTTGATCTGGTGTCGGATGCGAGTTTCAAAGGCTTACAGATGGCATGTTCATTTTCCACGTTCTGGATCATTATGCTCAAATACTGCAAGAGTGCTGCCTCAATTCCTGAATTCCCACCAATCTTTAGTATACGAACAAACTCTGCTAAAACTTGAAATTCCATGAAACATCTATAAGAAGAGAAAAGGAAACTCAAGTTGGATGTGTCACAACATATTCACATTAAGAGGATCTAGAAAAGTAGGGCGATGCAATGTTTCTAACTCGAAAATCGCTGGATCATGCCGATCACCATAGGTAACTATTTCCACAATTGATTGAAGCAAATCCAAAACTACTTCCTGGAGGAAGAGGATCATGCAAGAGAGAAGGGTTGCTGATATCAGACCGCAGAAAACAGATCATTAGGCAAATTTGATAAATCGAAGTGGGAAATGAATTGATTCTATACCCGGTTGCGCTTGTCAACGACTCTGATTTCCCGCAGTTGGTTTACAATATATCTAAATTCCAAAATTGGATCACACAAGACAGTTAAACAAGGGAGATAGTAGAACAAGAATAAATGTAGTAGAAACACAAAAATTTTCAACCCAAAAGGAGGTCATGTTAAAGCCAACAGTTTTATATGGCTGAAATGCATGTCGAGGATGCTGCCAGCCTTAATCAAAAAGAAAAATGTTTCCCCGCCTTATGATATAATTTTCCTCTGTGGATCATGTAATAAAAATCTACCTACAAGATAAATTTTCACCATGAAGACAAAGCTTTAAACCCTGATTAATTTGCATCGTTGCAACAAATTTTCACTTCCACTCTGTACTCCACTGATTCACAACCAACACCGCCCCCCCCCCCCTTCTCCGGGCCCAAGGAAAAAGTAGAAAGAAGAAATTTGACTGTAAATGGGTTATTTTGTAATTAGTTCAGGATTTTAGAACAAAAACTTTTGCTCCCACAAAAACAAAAAGGTTAAAAAGTAATGTAACCGAAAAAAAATGGAGCAAACCTGAAGTGGTGAAGAGAGAAGCGGTCGATTGTAGGCCAAAGTGACCGCCACATCGTAGATAGCAGGAACAGTATTGAGGCACTACTATACCCGGAATTAAGAAAGAAAGAATGGGTTTTACAATGCGTGCGCGCTGCACTTGGAAATAGTCCCGGAGCAAGAATGCTGTAGGGAGTAGCAATACGTATTGGGGGCTGGGCGGGGCGGGGCGCCACAATTAAATTGGAAGGTGGAGGTTGTTTGTCTGGTAGGTTTGCAAAATTTTGGCAACCTCAACTAACTTTCAATCATTCTTCTTTTTTTTTTTGTTTTCTAAACTTCATTCCCATTCATGATAACTGTAATTAAAAAGGAAGACCGGATGGTTTATTTGGGTGATCGAATTCGAATGCTGGACGGATGATATGACCAGTGAAGTTGGAGTTGACGGTTGGAATTTGGAAGCATCGTACTTTTTTGCTCCCATCACAATAAACCGACAGCTGCTTCTTTTTTTTCTTTTTTTCTTTTTTTTTTTTTGTAAGCACTGCCTTTGTGGAGCGATAACATGTACTAACAAGGTTTCCTTTCGCATCTTTAATGAGTAATGACATGGCAATAATTATGTGGAATGTGTGTCGAATTAATAAAATTTTATTATGCTTGATTATTCTTTGCAAGCTTATCTTAAATAATACCTATACAAAATCATTAAGGTTTGATATTTATAAGTTTCCAAACCAATAACTAGTTGTCAATTGGGAATATTTCTATCTTGGCTAATTATTGTTGAGTTTTTCAAAAACTAGTTACTAGTCTAAAAAAGTACTCTAAAAGGTACCCTAAAAAGTAGTCTAAAAGATACTCAAAAAAGTAGTCTAATTTTTTTTAAATATTTAAAAAATATTCCAAAATATACTCTAAAAACTCTGCTACAGTAAAATTTTTCAAAATCACCCCAAAAAACAGCTAATCCAAACAATAAGTGTTTGGATTATAAAAAATTACACTTTATTTACACCTTATTTACACACACTGACTTGCTTGCATCATCAATATATTTTTCAATCATTTTTTTATCTCACATACATCATATCAAAAAAGTATTACAGTACTTTTTTCACAAAATTATCTCAAATCATTTACAATCCAAACACACTCAATTTAAAACTGAAATCTGAATCCATTAAATTATTGAATTATTAAGTATTAAATTTAATACATTTAAATGTATATCACATTCAGTGATAAGTGAGTAGCTTATTACTTGTTTTTTAGAGCAAGTTTTCATTACGAAATTCAGTGTCATTTAATTAATTCAAATGTTTAATTTTTTGTTATCAAACACGTCTGAACTTGTTACGATCTAAATCCATCAAATTTAAGTACTAAATGAAATTATCAAACAAGGGCCTGAGTAGATTCTAGAGCTAATCATTGTTACTTTCTGCCGAGGACCGTATAGAAAAGTAGGACAACGTGTAAAATTAACTAATGACTAAAGATATACTACTCTATGCGTGTAGAATTAACTACTCTTTAACCCTTTATTTTATATATACAATTCGGAAATGAATCATACAACCTGTGAATTCTACTCGAATTAAAGATGCTTGCGGGGTCTACGTCAATTTTTACAAGAAGAAGAAGGTGGGATGGTAGAGGAATTAACTCCTCTGTGTTTTAACCTCTTTCTCGTCATTTACATTTTGGTAAATGATTTAAAATGGCATTCTAAAGCTTCATTACAAGTACGATGAAACTTTTATCTTTCTTTCTTTTTTTTTTGTTGTCCCTTCTAACTATTATGTCTTCGCTATTACTACTTACAGAAACTACGTAGTACAGTAGTAGGTTTCTCTTGGAACCGCACAGTTATCTTACGTTTGATAAATAATAATAATAATAATTAATTAGGCAAGAAAAGAATGATTAGTACCACATTGGAAAAGGCGGCAGCCTCGTCGTAGACCAGTGTCTTTCCAGATAATCGTACCCTTTGGAGTCCGATGCGGAACGATCTTAGAAGTTCATTATGCCATAGGCCCACGATTGCATTGCGGTGTTTCCGTCCGCATTTCCTCGTGGCCCACAATTTCCAAATCAATTAATCATCCAAAGAAAACTCTCTGCCGTTCACCCCAGGGAGCGTTGTCAATTGGATTTGGGAGCTGATTTCTGCTGGTATCAAAATTTCATCTTAGAGTTTAACCTTAACTCTGCAAGGGCCCTCCAAAGGGTGGTTCATTTCCACTCACAAAGCCTTACGGGCTTCATTTGGCCTTAGCCCAAGCTTACTTTTTTTTTCCCCCTTTCTTTAGTTTCTTTAGTTGACTTGCTACCCACTAAATCTAATTTATTAGCGACTAAATTAGTTACTCTTAAATTACCCACTACAACTAATAAATTTATACATTCAACTTTCTATATTATAATTGACACTAAATATGTAAAGAATGTAACCCCTAAAGTACAAGTTCATCACACTTTAGTTCTTAATCTAATCAATCACCTACTAAATGAGTTACTTGTAATTTATCCACTCATGAAGATGACTTTTACAGATATCTTTCGCATTATTATTACGTGTAGCTTCATAACTAATAGAAATAATTCAAGTATGGCATCAAGTTGCTAACTATACAAGCATATTGTGTGATGTATGCGCATCAATGCAGTTGAAACAAGTACTTATTTGTTTGGATTGGGTTTTATTTCCCCAAATTTATTTACTTACATCATCATTACAATTTCCAATACACCTTTTTACCTTCCCAATTACCTTTTTATCTCACATACATCACATCACAAAAAGTGCTACAGTAAAAATATCTCTAATAATTCACAATCCAAAGTAGTATGCGAGTTTTTGCAGACAAAATTTTTTGACATATTTTTAAATTATTTTTTTATTTTATATATATTATCTCGCTATAGTATATATTTTTTGATAAAAAAAAATTCTAAATATTTACAATCCAAATGAGTCTTTATTCACAATAAAACACCTTTTTTTTTATTTTTTGAAATACAATAATAAAGGAGCTCACCTCTTATCTTATCACCATTCTTTTACACCTTTTCGGAATAAACTGGCAGGCTGTTTCTCACGTGTGTCCTTATTCGCTTTTGATGAGAGCAGGCGGAAGCTGAACGTATTTATATCCCCATTAATGCAATTAACATCATCAAATGTCAAAATCTAAACCGGCGGAGCCATGTTTGATGTTTCAGCTCAGCATTAACAGCTAGTAATAGCGTATCATCAATAGTTCAATATCTAATCAATTTTCTCAAGTTTAATTATTTCCATCTGTCAACTCAACCCCCCAATAATAATAATCGCATACTACTCTACTGGACTACCACTACTACTAGTAGTAGAAAGTGCAGACCTTTTCCTTCAATTCTCAAAATTTAAACACATCAATCAATCAAACCCCATATATCATGCAAAAATGCAATGATTACTTTGACAGCATGAACGTCGTCGAAGCGCAGCCCCATCCTCAAGTTATATCCATGTTTCCAGCCTCACAAGCTTTTGGCCTTCCAATCCATTGCCGAGGGGAGCTTTTCTTTCTTGTCAAAGGCCAACTGACCAAATTGTCGAATACCAATTCAATGAACAGGCGGCAAGTTGCAACCCTTTCCCTCCCCAATTTTTCCCAAATATTAAGCCATAGATCACTAGCGTGAAGTATGCTGCTAGGCCTTACTAGAAAATTGACGGGAAAAATAACAAAAGTTCTTGTTTGAATTGCTATTTTTTGAATTTTTTTAATATAAAATTATATTATAATAATTTGATATATGTAGATCACTGTGAACCTCCCTAGACATCGACTGTGGATCCACTAGATTGCTTTGATGAACTGATAACTCTCCAAGGTTAAAAGCTTCTAAGTTGTAGCTGAATGCGACTTCGACGGGAGGACAAGATTTATTGATATAATAGGCTCCCCTTGACACACTAGGGTTTGACATCATCGAACTATCTTGGATTAGAAAGTCAGCCTATGAACCCTACCCTCTATCTCTTTCTCTCCCCTCCCACCATGATAAATACCTCCTATTTTGCTCTTCCAAGGGTATGCATTCACTCTTATACTCACCCCACTTAGGAATAATATTGAGCATAGAGCGATACTGAGAGGAAAGCGTCACTCCGAATTCTCTTATTTGTTTCACAAGTAGAGTGATCCAGAGCCCACATCGGCCCCTCACTCGGTATCTTGGATTTTCCTTGCACATGAGATAAAAAATAATTTAAAAATATGATTACAAAAAATATAGAGATATTTCTTTGAAAACCTTCAATCCAAACAAGGCCTAAGATTCTTAACAACCTACAAAAATTAAATAAAATAGAGATGCACCAAATTTAGGTGATTCGATGAATGATACACGTCCACGAGTGGAGGAGTAGTAAATTTATGATGACAAAAAAAGTACAAAAAGAAAAAGCACAAAACCCTAGAAAAGCATTCTTGCACCTTAGAGCATTAAATATTGAATAAAGTGTTTTTAAATCTAAAAGTACCAAACACTAAAAACAGAAGAGAATCCAAAATAATACAAAAGACTTAACGGCCAAAAAACTCAAACTCTTTTAATTTGGTACTTAAACCAAAATCTATCTTATATTAGTCATGGAGCCCCCCAAAAACTCTCTTAGATTGGTACATTAACGCACTTAAACTCGTTCAAATTCAACATATTTACAACTAACAAAAAGAGATTTTTTTTGTTGTAAAACTATAGAATATAAAGATAAACTTAACAAATCTCAACGTTAAATCCAATATCCACAAATAACAAATACATTCCACTTTCTCCATAAAAGTTTCACAAATCCCAACGTGCCTAGATTGCAAAAGGTTTAATGGATTCTAATAGGTCAAAAAGTAACTAGAGTTTCAATGGATTTGAGTCAAAACTTGCAAATGGGCTAAATTCACGACATTTTTAATAAGTCCCAACAAGTCAAAACTCATGAGAGATTTAGATCCCTATGGGCTAAAAGCATGAATATTGATCATGTTACATTTTCTCCGCAAAACTCTCAACAAGTTCCAACAGACCAAAGCTCAAAAATATCTAAGTGAGCTCTAGTGGATTTTTTTTTCTCCACTTTTTTGTAGCGCTAGATCAATATCCTGAAATTGATAGTTTACTCTAATATCAGTTTGCTAAGTTTGATACCACAAAATTGACGAAATAATAAGGTTCTTGACAATTCACAAAAGATCAAATAACTCATTAACGAACTCTCTTGTTTTGGTGTTTAACCCAAAATCCCTCTCACTCACTCTCCTACTTTGATACTTAACCCAAAAGCCCTCTTATATTAGGATATAAAGCCACCCAAAACATATTGAACTGGTGTGTCGACACGTTTAAATTCATTTTTAAATACAACATGTTTATGACTGTCAAGTAGTACTTCAAAATGTTTAACATACAAAGCGCAGGTTGATCAATAGTCTTCGTCATTTTCGGAATGAACTGCTTGTCTCCAGTCATACTAAGGTTGTGTTTGGATTGCATTTTTCTTGATTTTTCATGAAAAAATTACTGTAGCGATTTGATGTATGTGAGGAAAAAAGATAATAGGAAAATATGATCACGAAAAATGATGTAATTTTTCGACGGAAACCGGCAATCCAAACAAGGCCTTTCTTCAACTACGTACCGAATTTAGCCTCACTTTCCACAGCAAATTTTGTTGTATATTCAAATGAAACCTTTAAACAATTGGCTAATCACTCATGATAGTCGACTATGCAATTATAAATTCAACCCTCCTTTTTTTTTTTTTTCTCCTGCCACGATTAGACTTGAATTTCAAATTTTAAAAGTGGGACAAATATTTTTCTTTTCAGTTGATCAAAATTCCATTGATCTAACAAAATTTTAAACCATTCTGAGCTAAGATAATCGTTCTGAAATATTTTCACGAATACCTAAATATCCCATAAGTTCTCGTTTATATACTACTATATCTTTAATAGCAGAGATGTACCGTCTTTGATACGGGGTGACTTTGAAAGTTGGTGGCATAGACTTGTCAAGTCCGTTTAAATTTGTTTTTCTGCTCTTCAGCTTATAATCTTTTGTAAAGGATGGATTCTTAAAGATCCTAAGTTGAAGTTTTGTAAACAAGCCAGTCTACTTAATCGCGGTTCCTGAGTACACGACACAAAAGCTCTTCTCCTAAAGTCATAATTCATCAGTACGCTAAGATACACTAATGATTGCGAATCTATAATTAATTTGCGACAATTTGATGTTAAACGTAATATGTTTTGTTGATTTTTTCGGGTTAAAATGAAGTTTTCTTCTATTTCTTATACGTGTGACGTATGGATGATGTAATTATTATCATTAGTGGTTGCTTGAGTGCTGTTTTATCTATTAATATGTTTTAGTGCTGTTTTATTAATAAAAATGATCTGTTTATAAAAAAAATAGTGAGTGTCTTTGGATAGAGTATTATTTGAAATAATTACGGTTGTATATTTTGTGATGTTATGCACGTGCGATAAAAAAATAGTTATGAATATTAAAAGGTGAATTGAGAAATGTGCTTATGATGCAAACAAAATATTATTTGGGATAATTTAGCAATCCAAACACACTCAGTGAATCTATTATCTATTTAGCCCCTAAATTACTACTCATTTTACAAGGTCAAAATTGGGGAAATCGCCAGACAAAAACGTAGTGTAGAAAGATAGTACTACTTTTGAAGATTAGGCATAAAGCCTCTTGCTTTTGCTTTTTCATCTTTTTTGGGCATGAAAATGGATAGTTCTAGTCGCATGAACAATGAAGATGTTGTAGAAAATGGCATCGACAGTGCCCACTTGTACCAAAAGTCCGTAAATGTGTACTTAAAAGCCCAAATTTACAGTTTTTTTTTAATAGGTAAAATTATCAAGTCTGTAAACGTGTACTTATTTTTGTGATGGTGAGTAAATCACCTAACGAATTGTGATTTACTTTTGATATTATCAAGTTCTACATTATAACATTATAATATAAATAAAACTAGTTTCGTACTAGAAAAACACTTGTAGCCACAATGGTGGAACCTCTTCCCTTATTGCTAGTGAATCACCGGCCACATTCCACGGAAATAGGGCAGAAACGGTTGTCAGAGACAATCGTTCATAGCAGTTGACGGTCATGATTTGGCCAAAAAATTTTGTGCGATTTAGATCACATCTTGTAACTCGATTTTCATACTGTGTGTGGGATCCACAAAAATTTATTCTTGAGTTACGTCGTATGCAAAGAAAATTATACTTTGTGTAATCAAAGTCACAATCGACAGAAACGGTTTGTGCCCCTTGTCCCACATTCCACCATTAGCTGCTCTACAGTAGTCAGTACAAATTGTCAGCAGTGCAGAAATTCTCTAATAGTGTAGTAGTAGTAGATAAAGCAGCCGGTAGTTTTTCTATAGTCCACTGTATATGCAAGTGGGAACGGCGAACCCTTTTTAAGAAAAAAGAGGTTTTAAAAATGATTAAGAAGGATACGATAAGGAGGGCTGGACCTGCTCCAAAAGATAATATGAGGCAGAGTTAAACTGAATTTAGTTGAAAAGAAAAATGGGCCTATAACGAGAACTAAAGAACACATCATAAATGTCACATCTTATTATAGAAATTTGTCAACGTGATCATTTTGGTAACTCAACTTTTTATCTGCATTGAAAAAGTCATCTCAAGAAAGAAAACAAGAGGTTTATCTACGTCACATCAATTTTTTTACTCTTTTTTTTTTTGTTATAGCTATTCATATGTTGGTTAGGTAAACCTTAGTCCGGTGATTACAATTGTAACTCAAAAAATTTTAAAAATGCTGAATTCAAGTTCTCATTTTTTACTTTTAAAATCTCACTTTTTTTTTGTTATAGTGAAAAAAATAACGAAATATTGTGAATGAATAATTGTGTTTTTTTAAGAATTAATTTTTTTTATATATTGATGGTATATATAGTAATGGATTTGTTTGGATAGAATATTATTTGAAATAATTATTGTAATATTTTTTGTGATGTAATGCATACAAGATAAAAACGAGATTGAAAATATAAAAAGATGTATTAAAAAATATATTTATGATACATGCAAAATACTATTTGGGATAATTTGCTATCCAAACACTCTCATTATCACCATTGAATACATAACAACTCATCTAAATTTAAAATTCAAAATCAAATTTTGTTCATGTATATGTGATAATATATGTACTGTTGGTGTATTATTGTGCATTTCTTCTTGAAACTGTAAACAAAAATTGAAGACCAGAACACCACAAAGTGGCGTGATGGTCCATATAGAGTACTATGTAGGGTGCATATGGAGTACTTGTCGCGTCATACATGTCACATGTTGTACTGGTATACATTATCGTAAAAATCAAAGAATAGAGTGGAGGCGCCCCCCAGGGAATGATGCACACGTGAGCTGCGACGAGTACGATAAAAAGGGCAGAGAATCATCTTTAGGTGCCGAGACTAAATAGATGAGAGGTACGTCACCCATTAATGAGGAACCTCCTGTGAGGTTTTTTCTGATATAATGTATTGCACTTCTAAAATTTTTGAAGTACCACTTGTCTCCCATTAATAATTACAAAATAATTATATTAATCCTCACATAATATATAATTCACCTATCAAATAAATCGAGATAAAATATAAAAATAAATTACCCCTGTTTGGATTGTAAGTTATTTGGGATTATTTGGAATATTTTTACTGTAGCACTTTTTGTGATGTGATGTATGTGAGATAAAAAGATATTGGGAAGATAAAAATGTGTATTGGAAATTGTAAAGATGATGTAAGCAAATAAAATTGAGAAAATATAAAGCAATCCAAACAAGGGTTTTTGAATATTCTTGGGAAAAATTCTTCTCCGTCTCTTTTCTTCAATATTCTGTCTTACTCATATTTTTGTTTTTGAATGACTATAAAATTTTTATTTATAAATTATAGTAAATTAGATATTATTTATCTTTTTGTATGATTGTGATGGAGTGATTTATAATTTCTTTATTTATTTTGAATTAATTTTTATAATGATTTAATACAACATAAAAGTTTCAGCCACTGGTTGAGAAGGGATTGGGGAAAAAAGTAAGGTTAATAAAAAATTAATTTTGAGCATATAGAGTTGAATTGATGCTAGTGTATTTCTGTACAAATATCTCATTTGTTTTCAAAATTTATATTTTTATGAATTAAAACTTTATGATGTATTGATACTACTAAAAATTATTTTTTAGGTGATGATTTTTGTTGAAATAACCAAAGTCCACTAGGAGTATTT
Source organism: Coffea arabica (assembly GCF_036785885.1). Lineage (NCBI taxonomy): Eukaryota > Viridiplantae > Streptophyta > Magnoliopsida > Gentianales > Rubiaceae > Coffea > Coffea arabica. The sequence goes on along the minus strand of NC_092321.1, from coordinate 5,065,874 downwards.
TTATTTAGCAAACTAAGCAAAAGGATATTTTTGAATTTTTTAACCATTTGTTACATAAATAATAAATTGAGGTAAATAATATTTTTAAAACTTTAAGAAATATTGAGTGATATTAAGAAAAATCTCATAAGAGGTTTCTGGTATTATCCTTATATATGCGTATGTGTATTCCTTGATGCTAGATTAATTTCTTCCCATTGATTGGGTCAAAAGTGCAGGGAAGTCGATTACAAGGTAAATTCTCTTTTGCTTCCTAATCAACAAAAACAAAGGACAATGCTAGTAAACGTTAATTTTGAATATATTTCAATCTGAATATGAAAGTTTGGACTCTTTTTTCTGATTTTTCAACATATGAAGTCAGCCAGCCCCTTACTAGTAAATCTCGCTACATTGCAAATTGACGAATTTCAATGGTAGATACGTCTTATACGCTGCTTAATTACATCCACTAAATTAGCTAATGCTTTTAACCCCAATTTCAACCGGTACTAGTTTAATCTTTTATCAACGCCAAGATTCATTGGTACAAAAATACAAGGTGCATGTTTGGATACACAAATTATTTTAATTTTTTTATTTATGTTATAAATATATTTTTTATTATTTTTTATCTCACATAAATCATATCATAAAAAGTATTACAATAATTATTTCAAATAATCTCTATCCGAACGCTTCCATTGGTTTCCATAACTAAGGTTCCGTTTGGCAAGCAAGTTTTTTTGATATTTGTCTAAAACTTTGGGCTTGTTTGGCACCCTAGTTTTTTACCAAATTTTTTAGCTACTAGTTTTTTAACAACTTTTGCTACAGGAACCCAAAAAAACTTCCCAAAGTTTTTTATCTACACACTTAAAATATCAAAAACACAACAAAAAAAAATTCCCTTCCCCTTTTCTTCTTCTTTCTCCCCCATCACCACCTCCGTCGCCGGCTCCGGCGCCGGTGCGGGTCTTCTTTTTTTTTCCCTCTCCCCCTCTTCTTCCCCTGCCATCCTCCCATCTTGTCTTTTTTTTTTCTTTCTGCGTTTCCCCCATTTTCCCCCCACCTCTCTGTGAAAAAACATAAAGAAAAGAAAAATGGTGAGAAGCGGGAAGGGAAACAGGTGAGACGGGCAGAGGTGGTGGCAGGAGGAGAGGGAAGGCGAGGCAGAGGGGGAAAGGGGAGGCGGGGTGGCAGGGGGAAGGAGGTGGCGGGGCAGAGGGGAAATGCGAGGCAGAGGGGTGGCTGCTGGGGGTGGCGGAGGTAACGGGGAAGAAGAAGAAAAAGAAAAGAAAAAGGAAAGAAAGAAAAAGAAAAAAAAAAAGAAAGAGAAAGAGAAAAAGAAAGAAAAAAAAGAAAAGGAAAAAAAGTTTTTCACCTTACAAAAATTTATACAAAATTTTTTCAAAAACTTCTACAGTGCACTACAGTAAAGTTTTAGACAAACTCCCAAAAAACTCAGGTTCCAAACAGGCCCTTTACTGTAGTTTATTGTAGAAGCTTTTTTAAAAAATTTTGAAATATGTTTTTTTTTTATATTTTGAAGTGTATAGTTTAAAAATTTTGAGAAATTTTTTTAAGTTACTGTCACTAAAGTTTTTTAAAAACTTGTAGCTGACAAACTTGGCAAAAAACTTGTCTGTCGAACAAGGCATAAAGACGGGAAAAAAATTTGCTTGGGCTAAGTCCCAATTATGCCCGCAACCCTTTGTAAGCCGAAAATGAACCTTAAGATATTGGGTCGAATGTAAAAGTATGTTTTGCTTGAACTATTGCGTGAGGAGTATTTCAATGTTTACTGTGGTTAAGGAAATAAAATAATAATTAACTTTTTATGCATTGACAGTGCAGTGATTTTTTACATTAACAACTTTGAATGTATATCATATGTACATTATTTGAATTTTAAATTTGAATTCATGTTATGTGGTATAATCTAACCGTTTGTTTGGATTGCCTTTTTTTATTTTTGTAAAAAAATTATTATAGTTATTTGATACATGTGAGATTAAAATAATATTGAAAAAATGTGTTCACAAAAAATATAGGCTCCGTTTGGATTAGCTGTTTTTGGGGATGTTTTTCAAAAACAGCACTGTAGCATTTCGTTTTTGAAATACAAATCCGTTTGGATTAGTTGTTTTTTAGGTTGTTTTTCAAAAACTATATGAAAAACTTTTACTGTAGATGTTTTTTGGATTATTTTTAGAGGTATTTTTAAAACATATTTTTGGGTATTTTTATAATTTTATTTTTACATACATTTATGCATTTATAATACATTTATAAATATTTATAAATAAATATATTTATATATTCGCTAAAAAATACATAAATGTATTATAAACGTATTATATTATATATAATACATAATATAAATATATTTATAAATGTATAAGTGTATATTATTATAAATGTATAAATTATAAATGAATATTATATAAATGTATAAATGTATAAATTATAAATTTTATATTTTTATATAAATATACATTTATGGATTTATAATACATTAATAAATATTTATAAATAAATATATTTATATAAAAATATATTATAAATTTATTATATTATATATAATACATAATATAAATATACTTAAAAATGTATAACTGTATATTATTGTAAATTTATAAATTATAAATGAATATTACATAAATGTATAAATGTATAAATTATATATTATATATTATATATTTTTATATAAATATACATTTATAAATATTTATAAATAAATACATTTATGTATTTATATATAAATATATAAATGTATTATATTACATATAATACATATTATAAATATATTTATAAATGTAAAAGTGTATATTATTATAAATGTATAAATTACAAATGAATATTATATAAATGTATAAATTATAATTTTATTAATATATATTAATATTATGTATAAATGTATTAATATAATTAATATAAATGTACAAATGTATTAATATTATGTATAAATGTAAAATTAATATTATGTATATTAATATAAATGTATTATAAATGCATTATATTATGTATAATACATAATATAAATGTATATTATAAATATACATTAATATATATATTATGTATAAATGTACATTCATATAAATGTAAAATATATATTATATTATATATAATTTATATAATATATAATATTCATATAAATATAAATATATTATAAATATGTAAAAATATTTTTTAAGTAAAATAAAATATTTATAATATGTAAAAATAAATATATAAATATTTAATATATATATAATATACATTAATATTAATTATAAATATTATAATATTATAAATATGGTGTTTATATAATATTTCAATTTGTAATATTTATTGTATATTTCATTATATAAATATTCATATAATATATAATATATAATTTTCAATTTGTATAATATACATAATATTGTATATATATAATATAATATATTATACATAATATACATTATTACATTATTACATATTATGTATATTATATATTATACCTATCATTATTAGACATTATTATACACAATAATGTACATAATAATATTATACATTAATAATGTATTTATTATAATATAATGCACATAATATATTATTTATAAATATTTACACATTTATGTATACAATATTACATATTATGTATATTATATTATGTATATTATAATATATTATGTATAATATTATTGTATATAAATATTTATATAATATATAATATATATAATTTTCAATTTGTATATTTCAATTTATATTAATATAATATACATAATTGAAATATACATATGTAGTTGTTTTTGATATAATGTTTGGATATGGTGTTTTTTGAGTTGTTTTAGAAATACACATTTACTGTAGCATTTGGGATGTGAAAAACAATTTTTCAAAAATAGCCCAAAAAACTAGGATCCAAACACACCCACTAATAATTTTTCTTTAAAAAATTGCTTTCCAAATAAATAAACATAAAGGATCTTAATTCTTGTATTAGGGTCAGTCCAGTGACTAGGAGAGAATGATTAGAATCTTTTCTGCTGTTGAGCATGTGGTTCACATCCTATGCCTACCAGTAAAAAATGAGACAGGTGTGAGAAAGGATGTAAAGGTTGAAAAAAAAAAAACTCATACAAGCTTAAGTCTTTTACCCCCCTTTATTTATACAAGCTTACCATAAATTCATAGTTTTGTGTTTGCGGACGAGTTACAAGCTTAAAGTATAAATTTTCAAATCAATAAATGGCGCATCCTCATTCTAATTTCTCAAGGCTAGGAATCAATGCTGTAATTAATCTGTTCACGTGTTAGAAATAAATTATATCAAAATCAAGTTGTAGATGTGTGATTTTTCTAGATTATTTGGGATAACTTTTTTTTAAATGTTATAGTATATATTTAATATGATATATGTGAAATAAAAAAATTATTAAAAAATATGTTTATGAAGTAGATAATTTTGTGCAAATAGTAAACTATTCAAACAAACCCATGGTTTTAGGGAGTTTATTGCCAAAATAACTTTTCTTCCAAAACATATACCCAAAGTAACCTATTTTTATAATTTAATACCTTTATAATCCTTTTTTTGCCACTTAGGCAGCATATGTGTCAGGATGGAGATAAAAACACATTTCATTTCTCTTTTCCATCTAATATCTTCTCCAATTTTCTGTCTAAATCTTCTTGCATTTTTTTGTTTCATTATCTTTCCCTTGTCAAACATATATTTGAGATATTTTTACTGTAGCATTTTTTTTTTGATATGATGTATGTGAGATAAAAAGGTGATTAAAAAATGTGTTGATGATACAAGCAAGTCAGTGTGTGTAAATAAGGTGTAAATAAAGTGAAATAATCTTCAATCCAAACACACTCGTAATTCTAAGAAGTCAATATTTATATTAACAGCATCTAAAAAATATGCTTCTCGAGTTGATAATTTTAAGGCAAATGAAAATTATTCTCGTGTCTTTTTAAGGAGTAGGAATGATAACATAAATAAATATGATAGTCTTGAAGTTTTTTAATTGCTTACAATTGTTGTTGAAATTTTTGTTGCAACTTTTGTATTTTTAAAATTTATTTTTTGAAAAATATATATGCAATAGGTTTGATACATTTTAAAAAAATTAGAGCCCAATAATAGCAAGGTCAATAATGGTAGAATTTATTTTAAATAATTATAAAGAAATTATAAAAGTTATGCAATCTTCTTGTGCCTCTGTAATAAAAAAAATTTAAATTTTTAGTTCATGTTGGATACTATAAATTAGATTTGAACTTTCTTTTCTTGTTATCGTGCATGGTAATCAGGATAACTAGATGACAACAATAACATAATTATGGGAATAAATTTTGAAAGTAAATCACATTGGGAATATTTTTTAACAAGAGCGTTATTTTGGCAATAAACTCTAGTTTTAGATGGATTTAGAGTTTTTAAAAAACCACTCACTTGGTTTGGATCATAAAAATATGCAAGAAAATTAATGGGATAATTTCATAAACCTCCCATGAGGTTTCATGAAATATCAATTGATATCTCGAGGTTTTCAAAATCTCACTTAGCATCCCTCGAATTGACATTTTTGGTAACATTGTCAGTCATTCTAATCAAAAGTAATATTAAAAAAATTTATGTTTGAGGAGGGAGATTAGTTTAGTACCCTTAATACCCCTTGGCTATATAAAAAATGAACGTTTTACAAACCAAGAAAAAAAGTACTGAATTGGGACCATCTTAAAAGTGAGGGGATAAAAGTTAATAAAGATTTATGTTATAGCCAATAGTCACTTTTATAGCAGAGAGAGATAATGAAAAGCAAATACTATTCTCTAAACAATTTTTACAAATAAAACCCTTCACAGTGTTAAAGGCAATTAACACGTAAAACTCATACATTTGAGCAAAAAATTCAGTAATAGATGAAATTCAACTTCAATATCATACACAGAATTTACTCAAAATAGATCGATTTTTTTATAGGTGTGAAAGATGAAAATTTTATTATGAAGAGAAAAAGTAGGAATTTGCAAAATCGCAAAGTCCAAAGTTTCAATTATTTCATTTCTCTTGTACTCTACATGAATAGGAACAAATAAATAAGAAATAGATAAATATTGTTGTGAAACGCAAAAAAGGAAAAAAAAGAACCTACAGCTGTTCATCCTCGAATGCATGAATATTTCATTGATCAAATCCTAAAATCTTATATTTTATTGTCATTTCCAATTCGATTATAAAAATATATATATTTGTGCGTGTATGTGTATGTATGTATAGAAATTGTTAAAGAAAAACAAAAAATTCAGAGATAGAAAAACAAGCTTAGAAAACTTAAATACGAGGGTATTATTGATAATTTCTCACATTTGATATTGGCATATGATCCCGCTATCACTTTAAGAGCGCTAAACGAGATTTTGAAAACCTCAGGGAGATAAATGACATTTTATGAAACCTTAAGGGAGGTTTCTGAAATTATCCCAAAATTAACAGGAGACTAAGGTCCCGTTTGGATTGCATTTTCCGTCATTTTTCATGGAAAAATTACTGTAACGATTTGATGTATGTGAGGAAAAAAGCTAATAGGGAAATGTGTTCACGGAAAATGACAAAATTTTTCTATGGAAAACAGCAATCCAAGCAAGGCCTAACTATCTCACATGGTTCACGGACAAGGACGCAATGCAGATTTACTTGTATCCTCCAACTGGAAGAAACACAATAAAATAATTGGATACTAAGTGGAATGTACAGAAACCGGGGAGTTCCAACTTCCAATTGCAGTACATGGTAGTTGGTTCCAAACGGGGCCACAGAGTTTAATTCTGAAAATTTTAAACGAGCAACAAACCCCAACCCGGGGGGCCCCAGGTATTACTATTACTCCATTCTGTACGATACAGTGAGTGAGGTGAGGCTTCTGTGAGAGTATAAAAGGTTTAACACCACCATCAATCAACAACGACCCAAAACTCGCTGCTTTGTTCTCGTTCTCGGACTACTTTTCCCTCCCATCATTCACCAGAATCATTCTCGAGAGGTATCAGCAGAGAACTAATGGAGGAAGAGAAAAGATCGAGGTTCAAGAGAATATGTGTCTACTGCGGAAGCTGTTCAGGCAAGAAAGCCAGCTATCAAGAGGCTGCTGTTGAGTTGGGAAAAGAACTGGTAACATTTAAGACTAGCACATGCATTTTCACCCTCTTCCTCCTATATTTTTTGTGTGTGAGATTCTGAGTCTTGAATCCCAAACACCACAACTCCGTGAGATGCAACTCATTTTAGGTTCGTACGCATAAGTGTTTTTCTTCATTTTGGGTCGGCAAACGCATATCATACCCAACCCCTTAAAAACCCATTATCAGTTTTCAATCCTTGATTCAGGGTTCTAGTAGTTGTTTGTCGCTAAATCGTTCGGTTCATTATTTATCACCTTTAGTTCATTTTTCTTCCAAAATATTAGTGCATATTCTTATCCTTTGTCCTCTGCTTTTTATCCAACGTCTTTGGCGTTTCATCTTTCATTCTCAACAAACATACATATAGTCTCAGAAATGAAAGGTGGGAAGGTTTAGGGTTTATGTGATGTTCGGCATGAGAGAGAGAGAGAGAGTGGGGAGCAGGGGTGGAGAGATTGCTAGCTGTAACCTTTCTGTCAGTTGAGCAGCCTTCTTGCATGATCTTAGTTTTATGGAGCAGTGATATTGATTATTGAGTTTCTTTTTTCTTTTAAAAAAAACCTGTTATTCCTAAGGGAGCCGAACGTGCCATCTTGGTATCATGACTCGTTTAGGCGTGGTTCTCTTCTTGGGCAACTCCACCACTAGCTAAGCTAGCCTCCCTTGCACACCCTCCGTGATTCTAGTTTATGGCCTGCAGAATATAATATGCTCCTGATACTGCTATAGCATAATAGGTACCACAATACTGCTCTGCTTTTTTTTTTCCCCTGGACCTGATGCACTCTTGCATATACTTTAACTATACGTGTTTTTTCTTCAGAAATTAAGAAAAAAATTTTTGCATGCACATCATTTCAGAAACCTAGTAAAGCGGGGGTTTTAAACTATTTTACACCGCCTTCTTGTTGCCATGATTTTAAGTTACTCTACAGGTTTTCTAAGTTGTAGTAGTATTACTCCATAAAATCAGGTCGGTAGTAAAACAATTTTCATAAGCATATGATAATGATGAGTGTGCAAAATGCGGTATTGTGTGTTTGTGACACGTGTTTGACGAGTTTGTGATTTTCGATGTGGTATTAAATTGAAGGTGGAGAGAAGGATTGATTTGGTATATGGAGGTGGAAGCGTGGGTCTGATGGGTCTTGTTTCGCAGGCAGTTCATGATGGCGGGCGCCATGTCCTAGGGTACGCCTCCTCAGTCGTATATGTATCTCTCTCTCCCTCTAAAAAGATATTTAAAGCCTTTCTTGTTTGAATGTCAAGTAAAGGTGAAGTTTTCCAAAAGCCATTTCATAATTTACCCCTCGTAATTCTTATCTTTCTTTGTGTTCTGTGCAATGGGTTACTGTGGCTCGGTTTCTATATGTTTTCGTTCTTAAAACCATGCAAAAAACTTGCAAATTATCTAGAAAATTAATGATAATCTTGCTACCCAAAGGCAGGCCTCATGGGATCAAATGCTGGTGTCGAATTATTTTGTCCCCTCCGCATTTCCTTTGGTTTTTGTTGTAGATAACAAAAAGGTCACTTGTTTTAGAAGTCAGTACTAGTCTTTTGATGGCAAAAGAACAAGGAAAGTACTAACGTACAGTAAAAGGTACTACCCATCTTGTCTAAACTGCGTCCCAAAACAACTTTACCTAGCTAGTGGATTAGTATATTAGTGTGCTTTTGGGCAGTTACAATCGGTAAAGCTGTGATCCCATATTTTGGTCTGATACATTGTCAGTCCACTGCCAATAGAACTTCCAGTAAGAAGGAAAACCTTCCCTGTTCCGTGGGTGAAACCTTTTGTGCACAGATTCAAGCATTCCCTAAATTGAGATTTATACTTAAATACAGAAAGAGACAACTTCACATGATCAGTCTGCTGGGTTAGGACTTCACAAAAGGTTTCTGCCGCCTGTAGGCTGTATAGCCACAATAAATGATGTATATGTATATGCGTGTGTTCACTGATTGGTCGATCGGTTTTAAATTACCAGAATTGACAAGGGCTTCTCCTTGATTTTATCATAGCATTCTCCAAATAGCACTTGCGTAAAAATGGTTGTGTAATGAAAGCAGTGTTGCTTCTTATGCAGAGTCATCCCAAGGACTCTCATGCCAAGAGAGGTATGATAACGAGTTCTAAATAAGTTTTTTCTTTGCAAGCTTTGGCTAAAATGTTTTATTCCTATGATGTTTCCAACCATCCCTTTTTTTTTTTATTTGGGGTAATGCTTTCATGAAATGTACAACAGATAACTGGTGAGAAAATTGGGGAAGTGAGAGCCGTGTCCGATATGCATCAGAGGAAGGCTGAGATGGTCAGGCAAGCAGATGCTTTCATTGCCCTTCCTGGTACTACTTCTACTGTAATTTCTCTTCGTGAAGTTTGACACTATTGAAAGCTGGAAGATGCAGTAGTATGACAGAAGGAAGGTAACTAGAAATAAAAAAAAAAATGGATTGACATTTGAATTGTGTCGATAATAGGTGGATATGGTACATTAGAAGAACTGCTTGAAGTCATCACATGGGCTCAGCTTGGCATCCACCGTAAACCCGTAAGCAGCTTGCCTCTATTTCTATTTATTACCTCAGTGGCTAATGTAAATATGGGTTCGAAGCAGGTATTGTTGATGATGAATTTTCTGTGTATGCTTAACTACTAAATAATGAGTGTGAATAACTTGGCTGTAAAAGTTGGAGATTTTTAGGACCAACTTTCCCATTCAATGTGAAATGATCATCTTCTGTTGGAAATCTTAATGCTATAATCATACTTTTGAAAGCAAATTCTTTTGACGAAATCGTTCTTATACCCAAAAGAAGCTGAATATTTCAAAAGAAAATGATGACATTTATTTAACTTTCTCTAATCAGCCATAAAATCTCTAAGCCATCTCAACTTGTGGAATTATGACTTTTTTTTCTTTGGTGTTGAACCTCAAAATCAATAATGTACCAAAAAAGCAGTTTGAAAAATTCCACAGCCTGACATGGCATGTTTTCGTGTTTCGCAGCACGTCATTCTCATAGTCTTTTTTGTGATGCCATCCTTCTTGAGTTCTGAATACTTGAAAAGCTTGTTTGTGGGATTCTGGTCAATGATCCTTATCAAATGGAATGCAGCAAGAAAGGTATCAACGCATGTGGTACTTGTTTCCGGTTCACATGGAAAGATATGTAGATTTTGCATTTTAATTAATCAGGGCATCTTTGTAGTAGACCATAGATTTCCTTGGAGGACTTCCATTTGAATGGGAGGAAAGATGTATACATGTCAACAATAGGTGTTAAGCTATGCTTTCGTGGTTTAACAAAGTAACTATTAATCTATTCACTAACCACTGACCAAATCTATTCACTAACCATTTGATAAATACTAATGCAGGTGGGGCTTCTGAATGTTGATGGTTACTACAATTCCTTGTTGTCTTTTATTGATAAGGCCGTGGATGAAGGCTTTATCTCTCCAACTGCACGTCGCATAATCGTGTCTGCTCCTACGGCCAAGGAGTTGGTCAGAGAGCTTGAGGTAGCCTGTTATAATATTAACTGTTCCCCAAAAAAAAAAAAAAAAAAAAAACCCATAGAAAAGCTGAGAGTAGAATTATGATTCGCGAGATGCATATTTTTCTCCAGCCTTGACTTGGAGGGCCACATATACATGTAACTGTCTAAGCAGCAGTCTCTGCCCTTTAAGTCTTTTTGGATCATGATTCATGATTATGACCCACATGAAGAATTGAATGAATTTGTTCCTAAATGTCATCGAGGATCCCCAGTATGACTGACTTGGTAACTTCAGACACTAGTGGTCTTATAAAGTGGTAGTTCACTTTCTTTTGTTCACTTTTCTGTCGGCTAATTTTTTTAAAGTTTTACTGATTGAAAGATATGATTGACCAAGCAAGGATGCTTTCTACGGTTGAATTATGTTTCCTAAGCTGTACTCTAATTCTTGATTACCTTGATCATCAGGAATATGTTCCGGAGTATGATGAGATCACATCGAAATTGACCTGGGAGGAGATGGATAGACTTAATAATTACGTACCGGGCTCTGGAATTCCTATATAATGCGAGTTGAAGCCTTGGGAGGACTTCCATCTCTTTTGGTTTTGCATTCTGGGTACATATAAAAAGATGATATGAATACATAGTAACTACGCAAACGGTGGATAAAGCCGTAGGTTTCAGACAGGGTACAAGAACATTTTGTGTCTCTACTGGCAGCGATTCAAATGCTCTTTTATACAGTGCCTTGTCTTTTTTGTGGATCCATCAAGGAATCCATTGTCCAAGCTGTGTCTTTAGTCAAATCAATCATCAACTTGTATCTTTTGCAACTAATATATATATATATGTTCTGTAACTGCCTAACAGATGATGATATCGTAGAATTCCGTCCCCGTGTTTTGCTAGCTGCTTGAGTTGATCACTGTTTTAGGATCCTATTACGAAGTTAGCAGGGATAAAAGAAATACTGATAGCAACTGTCAAGGATTTGTCTATCGCGCCAAGTCACCTGGTTGGCAACCTAATCGTTTAGTAAAACTTTTCTGCCTCCATATTTGGTGGCCTTGACGCACAAAAGGATCGCTTTATTTATTTATTGTTTCAAAGGGTAATGATATTATTGTTGTCAGCCAGGGCCGGGCGTCCAAGTCAGTGAGCATGTGTTTGGATTGTAAATTATTTCAGATAATTTTATAAAAAAGTATTGATATGATATACGTGAGATAGAAAGGTGATTGAAAAATGTATTGATGATGCAAGTAAATCAGTGTATGTAAATAAGGTGTAAATAAAGTGAAATAGAAGACAATTCAAACACTGATTTACTAAATTACAAATTCTGAATGGATAGACAAATGGCTACTATAGGGCAGCAAATAAATCGAGTTCGGTCAACTGAGTTGGCATAAGTTGATGCGCCAATCAATTCGAGTCAAGTATTTCTGTACTTGATTTACTGGTCCATTGAACTAGTTCGAGTTTATGTATTTTTAATAAGTTTTATTATTAATAGTGTAATTACAAACATATTTTGTATATTTTATTATTTATTAAAGTGAAATATCTATTTTATCTATTTTAAAAAAATATATATTTAAATTTTTTTTATTTTTATTTGAATTCGACTAGGCTTGAACTTAAGTTTAAGTTGTTACGTTTAGAGCTCGTTGAGTTCGAATTACGTGAAATTGAGTCGAACTCGGTTCCATTAAACTAAAACTCGTGAAATTGGCTTGGTTCATTTCTTGCTCCGGGCTACTCTCATTCAACAAAAGCAGAACTCGGAAAATTGGAATGCACACAGACCGTACGTTTATTTAGCTTAGGCTGTCCTGGCATCTCTCTCCAAAATAGTTAGACCAGAATATGAAATTCTCCTAGACAGCAGAGAGACTAAAAAACTACTGGGTTGGCTTCTTCTCCTGGAAATGTACCTTTAAACTACAAATGATGGATGCTCGAAAAATACTTTGTTGAGTCACGCAAGCAACTGTAGAATAATTGATCATGATGCTGGCTTCATAATATATAGTTTGTGCTTGGTCAATCCTTCATAAAATTAAAATAGTGCAACTGTAGGAATTAAGAAAATAACAGTACATGCTTAAATTTTGATAATTAACAATAAACTAATTTTGTTATGATTACGAAGTATCATCCAACTCCAGCCAGAACCAGGTGCGGCAAAGTTTGGTTCTTTATCAAATAACAACTGAACTCTCCCCGACGGAGCAATAAAAAATCCGACCTGTGAACCACATGATCTCCCTCCCTATCTGTATCTGTATCTTCTAGAGATTTTATGCGATCCATCAGAGATCCGGCGAATCCATCCCTCAGGCGCTAAACAAAACTTTGGTCAACTAATCCAAGGATCATGATCGATGGCGCGCCGTATAGCTATTAATTAAAAGTTAGGATAAACAATTCCCTGTTGTACACGGTTAGATCAAGAAAATCTCGGGTGGACATGAGATTCTGCAATTCAGGCCGGCCGGAAAAGGAAAAGACCCGACTTCTGAAGTTGCTCTTTTGATTCTGGTGAGGGGCAAAGGCGTTTAAAACGGGATTGTTGTGTGATTTGCGATTATGACGACACTTCGTAATCCATACTCAAAAAATCAGTCAAAGTTGCTGACGAATTGGTATGGAATGTTTTTCTTCTTATACAGATACAGGTGACATACCAAAATCCTGTGAACTTTGGAGTTAGCCAAGAGAACATATTTGTACAACAACTCAGTGCTTAAATTTACTTAAACGAACATAATCCCAATAAGGGCAAAAAAAAAAAAAAAAGATTTACCATTATGGATGGTAATGGATTGAGCAAAACAAGAAGAGTCAAAGATAGCTGCTACATTGGTCAAATTGGCCCCTTGCCCCGGCCCTGTCTTGTCTTTAAGTTCTGTAACTTTATGCAGCGTATTACTGAACAAAATTGGTTAAAACTAGACATTCAATCATTCATCCATCCCCCACCTTGTTTTCTTTATTTCTCTGCTACTAATTTCGTTCTTTTATTAGCACAAGCAAACTGATGCAATCACATCCTAACTGTATCACGTTGAAACGCGAACTTTAGATTAGATTGTTGTTGCAGGCCCGTTAAAATTGGCTGCCCGCATTGAGGTTTGCGCGGCCAATTTCTACTTAAAATTGGTTTCTGTCTTTCTTTTCATTTGTGTTATCTTTTAATTTTTGGCAACGAAGAGATAGATGTAGGCGGACACCTGTTGGGTTTCAAGGCACCGGATGAAAACGACCAACGCTGCTAATACTTCTTTAAGTTGGGCTGCCCGTCAAGACTGTTTGACATGGTTGAAACGCAATGAATGTAGTTGCCCGACAAGATAATTAAATTAGTCATCAAAACACATTCCCTTCATATTAATTCTGATCACAACAACGGTAGCCCCACTTATTCCAACAAAGTGCTCCAAAACTCTAACAATGATTGGGACATTGAGCAAATGTTACTGCACAAAACTCTCTACAATCTCGTTAAATTGACACGGATCCCAATGGAGTCTTTTAGGGCTCAAGTCGGAATTATATTGCTGCGAAGAACTCTTTGCTGAGCTTGGGATCTGGCTTCATGGTCTTCTCACCAGGCTTCCATCCAGCAGGGCATACTTCATCTGGGTTGTCCTGAACAAATTGCACTGCCTAAAAGGACAATCAAGAAAAAGTAAAAAGTTAAGTACAAAAAGTATCAGTATTTCAAAGGTTAATAACTGAATGCACAGCCCCAACCAACCAAGGCATTTTTCTTTATTTAACGTGAAAACCCCCCAAAAAGGTTACCTGCAGCGTTCTCAATGTTTCGTCAACACTCCTGCCAATTGCAAGGTTGTTAATGGTTGCGTGTTGAATAACTCCTTCCTTGTCGATAATAAAAAGCCCTCTCAATGCAATTCCCTGAAATACCAAGAGCAGAAAAGTGTGGTCATGATGCTCTATAAGAACTCGATCAGTTGCATGCCCTTGTAAATTACTAGTGTAGTTATAATTGAAAGTCAAAAGGCAAAGTTATTAATCAAAAGATTAGTTGAATGGATAAATCTCTTTCTCCTTTTTTACCTGATTCAGTGTAAGGTGCTCATTCCAAAATCTAGAAAACTTTCACATGCAACAAATTATAGGATAGCCTAAATTACGAGAGTTTCTTAACTTTATCCGATGCCTCCCCACATCATGCTCAACAGGTGTATCATGGATATCTTATGATGTTATCCACATAATCAAGATAAGCAATGAATAAACAAATAACAGCATCTACCAATAGCTGCCCGCTCATTCAAGTTTTCTCCTGAAGAAACAATATGGAAGCCTGAAGCTTAACATGTTTAAAGGAAATAAGCATGCAGTCAAGCTTAAAGTCATCATTTGATTGTCCCCCAGCCTTGTTTCTATTCTAGGCCTATGCACTTTAGTAGTCCCAAAAAGTCAAACTTTTCTCAGACTGGCACGAGTTGCATCCAACACCCACATAAACCACGTTCTGCCAGCTTTGGAGTGTGCTTGTGGTGGTGCTCAGGATGAAGAATCAGCCAAAGGACTTTAGATACATACCTGATCTGGGATCAATACATTATATGCTGCTGAGATTGACCTGGTGATATCAGAAATTAATGGATATTTCAAATCACCTAATCCACCAGCTTTTCTCTCTGTCTGGACCCATGCAAGATGCGAGAACTACGGGAACAATAAAGTAAACTCATTTTAGCATACAAGAATATCTTCAGCATGTGCTACAAGTGCAATACGATTGTTAGAACCAGGTGATCATGCAATTCAGACCTCAAGCAAAGCCGAGTTATGCAAGAAACCAAAATCTGAAATATATTCTAAAGCCAGTAAAAATTGAGTTACTAATAAACATGAGTAGTGAATCACCACACACAACAGAACTAGGCAAAACTTCTGCTTGTCACCAAGGCTGGACATTCTCGTAACATCCATGGGATGTGGATAAGCACCACTGCATGCAATTCTATGGCCACTAATACTTGAATTTGCTAGACAAGACTGCAAGTACTAACAAAAACCTCAAAATATTCAATTTTAGAATGACAAACACACACAAAACAAAATTTCAGCAACGCAGAACGGAGACGAAAAGTTTGAATCAATATAAACATGTATCTAATGATCATACTTGCAGAAGTTTTTCCATAATGAAGACTTTCTAGACATAAGAATCTTCAAGAGATCGTGGAAACGTCACTTACCACACTGTCTACTGAAACACCAAGTACCTCTGTATTCAACTTCCGAAATTCTTCATACCGGTCACTAAAGGCAGTTATTTCTACATAAACAACAAAATGGAAGGACATAAACAACGACATTTGACAACTTATATCTATTTGACATATAGCACGACATTCAGCATGTTAAATATAGCTGTACATCTCTTTGCATACTGTTACTCACCAGTTGGACAAACAAATGTGAAATCCAGTGGATAGAAAAAAAGGACAACATATTTCTTCCCAATATACTCGGAGAGTTTAACCTGCAAGAGTAATGCATCAAAGCTTGAGTAATTTCAGGTGCAAAGCTTCAAACCATGTCATGATTAGCCATGCAGATAGAACAACTATCAATTGTGTAAAAATACAATGTTTATTGCCTTTATTTCCATCTATTTACAAATCAAAGTGTTTGGTATTTGCAGCAAAGACAAAGTGCAAGTAGCTATTAATGAAATTTGGAAGTACAAGTGATTAATAGAATTGCTAACCGCAAGAAGAAAACCTATTTATATGGCTGTTCTAAGATATATTTTACCTTGATGAATTCTTGATCAAAAACAGCCTCTGCCTCAAAGTCTGGTGCTTGATTTCCAACTAGTGGAAGTTCACTCTGAAAGAAAAAATTCACTTTTTGAACTATATTCACAGACTCTAAATTTGGGTACAAGTTAGAGCGCTGTCTGAAGTATCAGTATTCAAGTACACAATTTTACAAACTGGAAACAATATAAAATACAATAAGTAAGAATGTAAAATATCAGCTTCCATGAATGCCAAGTTAGCAACAAAACTCTCAGTATATTTTATAACAAACAGAGGCCAGCATGAAGGACACCGCAATTCGCAAATATCAGTAGTTTAGTAAACCAAACTACAGGAACCATTGACATGATGTTCTTTTTTAGCCCTGTAAAAAGCTAAATCTCGAAGCAATGTTTCCCTTGTCATATCAAAAGGAATATTTGTTGGACAGGATATAATCTACAGTGGATCTTATTTGTTTTCCAGGGAAGTGCTTGCTGCTTCGGTTTCTACTCTTCAAAATGTAAAACAATTGGACATCAAAATGTTTACCTGCAGGCAATTTGATTTGATTAGAGGTCAGCGAAAACTACCGCCACTCGTCCTAAAATTTTAACCATGAAGTCACACCTCTAGCTCATGCATCTGAGGTCAATTCCGGGTGCTAAATGTGTCAAATGTGGGCATTAAGAACCACACAACCTGCTCCCAGTATGACTTTTGCTTCAATTATTAGTGTGCTCTTAGAACTCTGAACTGTTGGATATAAGACAGAAATGCAAGGGCAATCCATTTTCATTCACTTATTCCATTTGTAATTTAGTTCAACTTTTTAAAACGAAAACACTAAACGTAAATGTGGTAACTGACAAGCTATTTCCTGTAATACAAGAATGCTCGAAACTAGTTGTTGCAACATCATTATGGGTCCTAATATCAGCTTGGAGTTCAAATTTTGCTCAAGTTGCTGCTGCTTAATACTACAAACTAACACCATAAATAAAAAAAACCACTTTCGTTGGCGCAACAAATTGAAAGCGCGTCTCTAAGTTTCTGGAGAGAGTACAATAACTTCACCATGCAGTGCATCAAGCAACTGAGCTAAAGTAGTTGAGACTAGCAAATCGGTAGATGTATCTGTCTCAAAGACACTCCCTGTTTGAAATCTCTTTTTTTTCTCTCTCCAAATAAAAATTCAGCATTCGCCACAAGAAGTTCCCTTCACGAATTAGAAAATTTTAAAAAGATACTAATAAAGGTCTGGCACAAATTCAAAAAAAAACATTGCGATAATACCTTTAAATCTCTATGCAAACACACAAGTAATATTACTTCGATAGTAGTGAACTTAATCATATACACAGCCCCAAGTAAAAGACTTTCCTACAAAATCAGCTCAATAATACCTAACCCACAAACAAAAAAAAAATTTGCAATTTTTGACGGCCAAAATATCGAAAATAGGAAAAACTGAAGCTGGCATAGAAAAGCATCTAAAACATGGAAAATGCGGGGGTTTAGAACTTACTGCTCGGACAACGAAACTTCGGCGATTGGGGAAGGAAGAGCGGGAAGAGAAGGAACAGGGGACATGGGATAAGGAGGAGAACGAGGGCGAGGACTTACGGAGGGTATTGAAAGAGGAAGGAGTGGATAGGGTTTGAGAGGATAAAAAAGATTTGGGAGAAATGGAAGGCCTCGGGGGGTTTGGGGATGTTGATGATGAAAGCAAGGCTGTTGAAGCCGCTGAGCAGGCCATTGGAGTGGAGGATGGGAACTGAATGGAAAATGGAAGAATCTGGAGTGACGGTTCTTTGAGATGGCCAAAACGGGGGCTCCCTCTCAACTCTCAAGTCTCGAGTAGAAAGTCTGTGGACTGAGTGGATTTTGCCGAGTGTGGGAGGCAGCAGAATTGGTTTGGTGGTTGGTACCTGGTCGGTGGCAGTGCCAATGAGCTGTGGATAATTGGAATATGGCCATCTGTCGTTATGCATATTAGGACATATACATACCAGGGATCTCATCTTAGGGCCTTCTCTGTTTTTTTTTTTTTTTCAACTTTTTAACACTTTTTCCCCTAATGGTCGGATTTAAAAAGCACCGAGTAGAAAAGGAGGAATATAATTAGAAACTAAAATCTCCTGAATCACTAAATTTAAATGATTAATATTTCTTACACTGACAGTGTAGATGAATAATAACTATGTAAATTTTGAATTTAAAATTTAATTTTTGTATATGTGTCATGAATCCAACGGTAATAGTGTATGCACTGTCAGTGTATACTAATTCTCCATCACGCCTTTAGGATTTGGAGTTTTACTTACAGTAAAGGTTACGAGATTTTATTACGACAGATTAAAGTGTTCTATTTTTCTAAATAGAGAGTATAGTCAAAAAAGTAGAAGGATAGGTTGCAAGATCAAATTTTTGTGTAATTTATGAACACTTTATTGGCGCATGGTCAATGTTGCTTTATTAATTATTTTCTTCTACATTTCCCAAAGATGAAAAAATAGGAAATTAAGACCTCCATCCTTTACTCTTTGTTGTTGTTCCTTTATTTTGTTAAATAGACGAGACTTAGTCCTCTTTTTTTAAAAAAAAAAAAAAAACTAATTACTAGTACATTGTAATATATGGGGTTGAGTGGTTGACTATCCTTACACGCACGGGCCATTCGAACACGATCCAAGTCAGACGATCTTATTATGTTGACCTTAGTTCCAAACGTTTTAGGCCCATAGTTACTGAAGCCTGAAGAAGCCCCGTATTGTAAAATAGAACGGGGTGCACGAGCACTTGTGCTGATGTCGTATGAAATCCCAAATGGCCTCCACTATCAAAATTTTCTGGTTATAAAAAGTTGGGGTTCCAGATTTCATCGGATTGGACATTGATATCCTCCTCTTCTCTCCTCTCTCTCAAACAAGAAGCCATATGATATCGATGCCACCACTAGCACTTCTTCCCTCCACAATCTTCCAAAAAAACCTTTGAGAGCTCAGCTCCGTATCCAGAATTCTCCGGCCAATCCTTCAGAGCTCCACTTCACCGCCAAAGTTCAACCATGTCGCTAGCGGTTCAGTAGCTACAATGCCAGATACCCTTCACCACCTTTCCACCTCCTCCTCCACCACTCCCCCTTTCATCACCCCAAAATTTCCTTCGCTTTCCCGCCCCAAGCACGCCCATTTGGCCCCTCCTCCTCCGCAACCCGATTCCAATTCCATCTTCATTTCCATCCCTTCCACCGCCCCCCATCATCCAGTTCCCAGGAAAATAACAACATTGCCCCTCCTCTCAAATTCCAGCTCCTCCAGGAGAAACTCCTCTACTTAGACTCCCTCGGCCTCGACTCTCTCTACTGTCTCGCTGCCCACTCACCTATCCTTTTACTCCTCTCTCCCAGATCAAGTTCCTCGTCAAATTCCTCCACTCCCTCGGCTTCACCACCCCTGATCTCCGTCGCGCTTTTTCCATGTGCCCCGACCTTCTGGCCACCCCTCTCAGAACCGTTTTGAGACCCGCCGTTACTTTTCTCCTCCGGGAGGCCCACGTCAGCGGCAAGGATCTCCGCCACGTCATCAACCGCCGCCCCCGCCTCCTCACTTGCAGCGTCGACCGCCGCCTTCGCCCGACCCTTTACTTCCTCCGAGGTACCATTGGCATTGACGTTGTCAGCAGGTGCGCTCCTCTTCTCTCCTGCTGCGTCGAATCAAAGTTCATCCCTCGTCTCGACTATTTTTTGAAACTTGGGATACCCAAAAGGGAGGCCATTTCGCTATTTCGGAGGTTTCCGTCCCTGTTTTGTTACAGTATAGAAGAGAATTTAGAGCCCAAATTCAATTACTTCGTGGTGGAAATGGGAAGGGAGTTGAGGGAGTTGGTTGATTTCCCACACTATTTTTCGTTTAGCTTAGAGAATAGGATAAAGCCAAGGCACAAGATGTGTGTGGAGAGGGGGGTGTGTCTGTCATTGCCTGTGATGTTGAAGTCTTCGGAGGCCCGATTTATGGATAGGTTGGAAGTCTGTTGTGATTCTTCGGTTCCTTTGGCAACTTCTCCATTGTGGTGCAAAAGGGTCAATCTTGATATTGATTTAACATAGGAAAAATCATAGTCCTGTATACATTCTCTAATGCACTGCACTTGTATCTGCTTACAACAAAATAAGGAAAAGTAAATACGAAATTCCATTTTTTTGCTGAATTTGATCGATGTTTAGATTTATTCTTGAGATTGCAGCTAAAAATGGAATTCTGGCAGTATAATCACGCTTGCAGTTCTATTTGTTAGGAGTACTTCGAAGTTGCTATGCAAATTAGTTTTAGCTTTTACATCTTCCTAGTCGTATCTTGCATCTTTTGCCACCTTTATTAGACTGCCCGGGTGTCATCTTTTGGACAACATCTGGGAGAAATTCGAATATTGTATTTGTTGGGAAGGTAAATATGATTGGGGATGTTGGCAGAGTGAAGCAGTTGATTGTGCTTCCTTCAAATTCTGCTGCTTAATCAGTTATTCTTGCAAAGCACAAAAAAGAGTCTTGGAGGATTTTTGTGTTTTGGGTGCTTGTTTGCTGCGATTATGTCATGCTTGTATCGCTTTTGAATGCTTGAAGTTTCAATTTTGTTCCACCCTTGTATTCCTAGAAGGGGACGCTTCGCGCTTAATATGACGTTTAGTCTAGATTTGTAGGTCGTGGAGACAGATAATTTAGGGTTTAAGCGTCTGCATCATCATGTTGACAACAATAATTTTAAGTCTAGTTTGTTTGAGAGCAGGCAGTCGATGACAGATTGAGTCTACATGATGATGAAAAGGAATCTAAACTCTATAAATGCACAACTTTTAATTCATCGTCTTTGATCCACAGAGGGATCTAACTCTATAAATAACTCTTCTCTAACCAGTCTTACGTACCCGATTGGAGCTCCTCTCTCTTAAGTTCCAATTGGTATTCCCTCCAATCATAATCATCCTAAGAGCTCCCCTCTAATCACTCCTTAAGTACCCGATTGGTAGTCCCTCTGACCATAAGGTACTACCCTAAATTATCTGTCTCCACGACCTACAAATCTAAACTAAACGTCATATTAAGCGCGAAGCGTCCCCTTCTAGGAATACAAGGGTGGAACAAAATTGAAACTTCAAGCATTCAAAAGCGATACAAGCATGACATAATCGCAGCAAACAAGCACCCAAAACACAAAAATCCTCCAAGACTCTTTTATGTGCTTTGCAAGAATAACTGATTAAGCAGCAGAATCTGAAGGAAGCACAATCAACTGCTTCACTCTGCCAACATCCCCAATCATATTTACCTTCCCAACAAATACAATATTCGAATTTCTCCCAAATGTTGTCCAAAAGATGACACCCGGGCAGTCTAATAAAGGTGGCAAAAGATGCAAGATACGACTAGGAAGATGTAAAAGCTAAAACTAATTTGCATAGCAACTTCGAAGTACTCCTAACAAATAGAACTGCAAGCGTGATTATACTGCCAGAATTCCATTTTTAGCTGCAATCTCAAGAATAAATCTAAACATCGATCAAATTCAGCAAAAAAATGGAATTTCATATTTACTTTTCCTTATTTTGTTGTAAGCAGATACAAGTGCAGTGCATTAGAGAATGTATACAGGACTATGATTTTTCCTATGTTACATCAATATCAAGATTGACCCTTTTGCACCACAATGGAGAAGTTGCCAAAGGAAACGAAGAATCACAACAGACTTCCAACCTATCCATAAATCGGGCCTCCGAAGACTTCAACATCACAGGCAATGACAGACACACCCCCCTCTCCACACACATCTTGTGCCTTGGCTTTATCCTATTCTCTAAGCTAAACGAAAAATAGTGTGGGAAATCAACCAACTCCCTCAACTCCCTTCCCATTTCCACCACGAAGTAATTGAATTTGGGCTCTAAATTCTCCTCTATACTGTAACAAAACAGGGACGGAAACCTCCGAAATAGCGAAATGGCCTCCCTTTTGGGTATCCCAAGTTTCAAAAAATAGTCGAGACGAGGGATGAACTTTGATTCGACGCAGCAGGAGAGAAGAGGAGCGCACCTGCTGACATCGTCAATGCCAATGGTACCTCGGAGGAAGTAAAGGGTCGGGCGAAGGCGGCGGTCGACGCTGCAAGTGAGGAGGCGGGGGCGGCGGTTGATGACGTGACGGAGATCCTTGCCGCTGACGTGGGCCTCCCGGAGGAGAAAAGTAACGGCGGGTCTCAAGACGGTTCTGAGAGGGGTGGCCAGAAGGTCGGGGCACATGGAAAAAGCGCGACGGAGATCAGGGGTGGTGAGGCCGAGGGAGTGGAGGAATTTGACGAGGGACTTGATCTGGGAGAGAGGAGTAAAAAGGATAGGTGAGTGGGCAGCGAGGCAGTAGAGAGAATCGAGGCCGAGGGAGTCTAAGTAGAGGAGTTTCTCCTGGAGGAGCTGGAATTTGAGAGGAGGGGCAATGTTGTTATTTTCCTGGGAACTGGATGATGGGGGGCGGTGGAAGGGATGGAAATGAAGATGGAATTGGAATCGGGTTGCGGAGGAGGAGGGGCCAAATGGGCGTGCTTGGGGCGGGAAAGCGAAGGAAATTTTGGGGTGATGAAAGGGGGAGTGGTGGAGGAGGAGGTGGAAAGGTGGTGAAGGGTATCTGGCATTGTAGCTACTGAACCGCTAGCGACATGGTTGAACTTTGGCGGTGAAGTGGAGCTCTGAAGGATTGGCCGGAGAATTCTGGATACGGAGCTGAGCTCTCAAAGGTTTTTTTGGAAGATTGTGGAGGGAAGAAGTGCTAGTGGTGGCATCGATATCATATGGCTTCTTGTTTGAGAGAGAGGAGATAAGAGGAGGATATCAATGTCCAATCCGATGAAATCTGGAACCCAAACTTTTTATAACCAGAAAATTTTGATAGTGGAGGCCATTTGGGATTTCATACGACATCAGCACAAGTGCTCGTGCACCCCGTTCTATTTTACATTACGGGGCTTCTTCAGACTTCAGTAACTATGGGCCTAAAACGTTTGGAACTAAGGTCAACATAATAAGATCGTCTGACTTGGATCGTGTTCGAATGGCCCGTGCGTGTAAGGATAGTCAACCACTCAACCCCATATATTACAATGTACTAGTAATTAGTTTTTTTTTTTTTTAAAAAAAAAGAGGACTGAGTCTCGTCTATTTAACAAAATAAAGGAACAACAACAAAGAGTAAAGGATGGAGGTCTTAATTTCCTATTTTTTCATCTTTGGGAAATGTAGAAGAAAATAATTAATAAAGCAACATTGACCATGCGCCAATAAAGTGTTCATAAATTACACAAAAATTTGATCTTGCAACCTATCCTTCTACTTTTTTGACTATACTCTCTATTTAGAAAAATAGCACACTTTAATCTGTCGTAATAAAATCTCGCAACCTTTACTGTAAGTAAAACTCCAAATCCTAAAGGCGTGATGGAGAATTAGTATACACTGACAGTGCATACACTATTACCGTTGGATTCATGACACATATACAAAAATTAAATTTTAAATTTAAAATTTACATAGTTATTATTCATCTACACTGTCAGTGTAAGAAATATTAATCATTTAAATTTAGTGATTCAGGAGATTTTAGTTTCTAATTCTATTCCTCCTTTTCTACTCGGTGCTTTTTAAATCCGACCATTAGGGGAAAAAGTGTTAAAAAGTTGAAAAAAAAAAAAAAACAGAGAAGGCCCTAAGATGAGATCCCTGGTATGTATATGTCCTAATATGCATAACGACAGATGGCCATATTCCAATTATCCACAGCTCATTGGCACTGCCACCGACCAGGTACCAACCACCAAACCAATTCTGCTGCCTCCCACACTCGGCAAAATCCACTCAGTCCACAGACTTTCTACTCGAGACTTGAGAGTTGAGAGGGAGCCCCCGTTTTGGCCATCTCAAAGAACCGTCACTCCAGATTCTTCCATTTTCCATTCAGTTCCCATCCTCCACTCCAATGGCCTGCTCAGCGGCTTCAACAGCCTTGCTTTCATCATCAACATCCCCAAACCCCCCGAGGCCTTCCATTTCTCCCAAATCTTTTTTATCCTCTCAAACCCTATCCACTCCTTCCTCTTTCAATACCCTCCGTAAGTCCTCGCCCTCGTTCTCCTCCTTATCCCATGTCCCCTGTTCCTTCTCTTCCCGCTCTTCCTTCCCCAATCGCCGAAGTTTCGTTGTCCGAGCAGTAAGTTCTAAACCCCCGCATTTTCCATGTTTTAGATGCTTTTCTATGCCAGCTTCAGTTTTTCCTATTTTCGATATTTTGGCCGTCAAAAATTGCAAATTTTTTTTTTGTTTGTGGGTTAGGTATTATTGAGCTGATTTTGTAGGAAAGTCTTTTACTTGGGGCTGTGTATATGATTAAGTTCACTACTATCGAAGTAATATTACTTGTGTGTTTGCATAGAGATTTAAAGGTATTATCGCAATGTTTTTTTTTGAATTTGTGCCAGACCTTTATTAGTATCTTTTTAAAATTTTCTAATTCGTGAAGGGAACTTCTTGTGGCGAATGCTGAATTTTTATTTGGAGAGAGAAAAAAAAGAGATTTCAAACAGGGAGTGTCTTTGAGACAGATACATCTACCGATTTGCTAGTCTCAACTACTTTAGCTCAGTTGCTTGATGCACTGCATGGTGAAGTTATTGTACTCTCTCCAGAAACTTAGAGACGCGCTTTCAATTTGTTGCGCCAACGAAAGTGGTTTTTTTTATTTATGGTGTTAGTTTGTAGTATTAAGCAGCAGCAACTTGAGCAAAATTTGAACTCCAAGCTGATATTAGGACCCATAATGATGTTGCAACAACTAGTTTCGAGCATTCTTGTATTACAGGAAATAGCTTGTCAGTTACCACATTTACGTTTAGTGTTTTCGTTTTAAAAAGTTGAACTAAATTACAAATGGAATAAGTGAATGAAAATGGATTGCCCTTGCATTTCTGTCTTATATCCAACAGTTCAGAGTTCTAAGAGCACACTAATAATTGAAGCAAAAGTCATACTGGGAGCAGGTTGTGTGGTAGATGCTGTTATTTGTTTATTCATTGTTTATCTTGATTATGTGGATAACATCATAAGATGTCCATGATACACCTGTTGAGCATGATGTGGGGAGGCATCGGATAAAGTTAAGAAACTCTCGTAATTTAGGCTATCCTAATTTGTTGCATGTGAAAGTTTTCTAGATTTTGGAATGAACACCTTACACTGAATCAGGCAAAAAAAAGGAGAAAGAGATTTATCCATTCAACTAATGTTTTGATTAATAACTTTGCCTTTTGACTTTCAACTATAACTACACTAGTAATTTACAAGGGCATGCAACTGATCGAGTTCTTATGGAGCAGCATCATGACAACACTTTTCTGCTCTTGGTATTTCAGGGAATTGCATTGAGAGGGCTTTTTATTATCGACAAGGAAGGAGTTATTCAACACGCAACCATTAACAACCTTGCAATTGGCAGGAGTGTTGACGAATCATTGAGAACACTGCAGGTAACCTTTTTGGGGGGTTTTCGTTGTAGCTGAAGTCCACGTTAAATAAAGAAAAATGCCTTGGTTGGTTGGGGCTGTGCATTCAGTTATTAACCTTTGAAATACTGATACTTTTTGTACTTAACTTTTTACTTTTTCTTGATTGTCCTGAACAAATTGCACTGCCTAAAAGGACCATGTCGCTAGCGGTTCAGTAGCTACAATGCCAGATACCCTCCACCACCTTTCCACCTCCTCCTCCATCACTCCCCCTTTCATCACCCCAAAATTTCCTTCGCTTTCCCGCCCCAAGCACGCCCATTTGGCCCCTCCTCCTCCGCAACCCGATTCCAATTCCATCTCCATTTCCATCCCTTCCACCGCCCCCCCATCATCCAGTTCCCAGGAAAATAACAACATTGCCCCTCCTCTCAAATTCCAGCTCCTCCAGGAGAAACTCCTGTACTTAGACTCCCTCGGCCTCGACTCTCTCTACTGCCTCGCTGCCCACTCACCTATCCTTTTTACTCCTCTCTCCCAGATCAAGTCCCTCGTCAAATTCCTCCACTCCCTCGGCCTCACCACCCCTGATCTCCGCCGCGCTTTTTCCATGTGCCCCGACCTTCTGGCCACCCCTCTCAGAACCGTCTTGAGACCCGCCGTTACTTTTCTCCTTCGGGAGGCCCACGTCAGCGGCAAGGATCTCCGCCACGTCATCAACCGCCGCCCCCGCCTCCTCATTTGCAGCGTCGACCGCCGCCTTCGCCCGACCCTTTACTTCCTCCGAGGTACCATTGGCATTGACGATGTCAGCAGGTGCGCTCCTCTTCTCTCCTGCTGCGTCGAATCAAAGTTCATCCCTCGTCTCGACTATTTTTTGAAACTTGGGATACCCAAAAGGGAGGCCATTTCGCTATTTCGGAGGTTTCCGTCCCTGTTTTGTTACAGTATAGAGGAGAATTTAGAGCCCAAATTCAATTACTTCGTGGTGGAAATGGGAAGGGAGTTGAGGGAGTTGGTTGATTTCCCACACTATTTTTCGTTTAGCTTAGAGAATAGGATAAAGCCAAGGCACAAGATGTGTATGGAGAGGGGGGTGTGTCTGTCATTGCCTGTGATGTTGAAGTCTTCGGAGGCCCGATTTATGGATAGGTTGGAAGTCTGTTGTGATTCTTCGGTTCCTTTGGCAACTTCTCCATTGTGGTGCAAAAGGGTCAATCTTGATATTGATGTAACATAGGAAAAATCATAGTCCTGTATACATTCTCTACTGCACTGCACTTGTATCTGCTTACAACAAAATAAGGAAAAGTAAATACGAAATTCCATTTTTTTGCTGAATTTGATCGATGTTTAGATTTATTCTTGAGATTGCAGCTAAAAATGGAATTCTGGATTCTGGCAGTATAATCACGCTTGCAGTTCTATTTGTTAGGAGTACTTCGAAGTTGCTATGCAAATTAGTTTTAGCTTTTACATCTTCCTAGTCGTATCTTGCATCTTTTGTCACCTTTATTAGACTGCCCGGGTGTCATCTTTTGGACAACATCTGGGAGGACTTCGAATATTGTATTTGTTGGGAAGGTAAATATGATTGGGGATGTTGGCAGAGTGAAGCAGTTGATTGTGCTTCCTTCAGATTCTGCTGCTTAATCAGTTATTCTTGCAAAGCACATAAAAGAGTCTTGGAGGATTTTTGTGTTTTGGGTGCTTGTTTGCTGCGATTATGTCATGCTTGTATCGCTTTTGAATGCTTGAAGTTTTAATTTTGTTCCACCCTTGTATTCCTAGAAGGGGACGCTTCACGCTTAATATGACGTTTAGTTTAGATTTGTAGGTCGTGGAGACAGATAATTTAGGGTAGTACCTTATGGTCAGAGGGACTACCAATCGGGTACTTAAGGAGTGATTAGAGGGGAGCTCTTAGGATGATTATGATTGGAGGGAATACCAATTGGAACTTAAGAGAGAGGAGCTCCAATCGGGTACGTAAGACTGGTTAGAGAAGAGTTATTTATAGAGTTAGATCCCTCTGTGGATCAAAGACGATGAATTAAAAGTTGTGCATTTATAGAGTTTAGATTCCTTTTCATCATCATGTAGACTCAATCTGTCATCGACTGCCTGCTCTCAAACAAACTAGACTTAAAATTATTGTTGTCAACAAAAGCGTCTGCATATATCCCTATACATCCTTACTTTCATTCTGTAAATACCCGTATAAATTTATAGTTAAGTAGTTATTTGTCTCTTTAATTAGTGAGATAATAGCTTAGTACTAATCTTAAATATTATACGTAGTTATGTAGGCCACATAAAATTCCACTAATAGCTTGTTGCCATTTATTTTGGGGGTTGTGGTTGAATATCTGTTTCTTTGTGTTGCGTCGCATGATTTTTGCTACACCTGAGGAGATCCCAGCGTTTGCTATTGAACGTGTATTACAAGGACGAGGGACCTGAGGAGATCCCAGGCAGTTCACGGCCTGGATGAGGCCTCAAAATTTTGTGCGGCTCAGATCACGTCTTGTAACTCAATTTTCACGCCGTGTGGGACCCACAAAAATGTTGTTCTAGTATTACTCGCTATTGTTCTATTGTTACACCTTGTACAGATGATGTTACACCATGTATAAATGGTGTTACACCTTCCGGAGCGGTTGTCAGAACAACCGCTCCAGCCCCGCATCAGTATTACAACTGCTACGACTGCAGGACATGACACTATGAGTTTCGAGTTTCTTACACTGGAATATGCATATGCCCGCGCCTTCTGCTTCATGCGCGAAAGCTTTAACGATTGTTGAGTTACAGTTGCACTAAAATTACGTTGTAGCAAATCCACTCGATGTGCGCCTCCCCAAAAAAACTGCAATTACATATCCTGAGGTGAAAGAGATGGTAAATGCAGGTGGAAGAAAAGAGAGAAAAGAAAACAAGGATGGACGGAATGTTGATGGATGGAATGCATCAAGATTCCATTCATCAAGATTGAATGTGAGCCCCTCAAAATAAAAACCAAGCACTTGTTCTTGTTCGATTATAGCTATGAAGACTTTATTTCTGAATTTCTTGATTCCGTGTGGAAAATATTTGTAGCCTGATCCAACAATTCAATGAATTCCTTCACTACCGCGTAGTAAACACCTAAGCTTTTTAATCTCATTTTTAAGTGTGTGTCTGAAAATAAAAAAAAATAAAAAATAAAGTGTGAGCCTCTCCGGACCTTGTGTTGGGTATAAGAATTAGTCGTGGTTTAGAATACTTGTAATCTCTTTATGTCTAATCTTATCCAAAAAAAAAAAAAGAAGAGTTCCCCAGTCCCTAGCTCTGTAAAGAGCATGTCGAGAAAATGAGTTTGCTTTCTTCTTGCTCTCACATGCTTTTCCTCATTCCCTTCCCAAAATTGCCAAATTGTGAAGTCTAATGCTCTAAGCACGACTCAATTGTAAGAGCGTGAAATTAAGCCAAATTTTGATAATCATCAAAAGTACAAAGATGAAGGCTCTAATGGATTTGGTTATGTAGAACCCAAAAAAATATATAGGAGATATATTTGACAAAATGACTATGAGGGGAGGCAATTCACACACATAAAAATATGTGTGGGAGAAAATGAATAATACTAGTAATATATCTTTTAATCACATCATAAGAACAAGATTATCAATCCTTCAATTTTTTGAACTAAACACAATAATATGACTCTCTATTTATAGATTAGATGACCTGATAAATAAGTCTTACAACCATAAGAAATTTCTTAATCAAATACTAATTCATAAATAATAAAACTACCATAACTTGACTTCAATAGAATTACTAAAACCCTAACTTGACTAGAACACTACTTAATAATAATATGGAAAATTTTAATTTTGAGTCTTGATTTAATGTGTCAACATTTTTTCCCTTAAATCAAGCTCTCTCTTGGATCTGGTTCACCGTCATCACGATCAATAATATCTCTTGATTTTTGCTATTGCAATATTTCACGCACCTGACAAATTTATCTCGTTACTCAACTTATTTTTCACTTGCAAAAATATATCCACGCTTCTAGATATGTCAACTTATTTGACAATTCACTTTGTAATATTGATAATCACAATTCAACTAACAAGATTTTTCTCCGATCTATGTCGTCACAACCACAATCAATTTGACAATTCTTTCGAGTCAATTTTATGGCCCAATCATCACAAATTAGACATACAATTTATAACTCCCTATTTATAGATTAGATGACTTGATAAACAAGTCTTATAATCATAAGAAATTTCCTAATAAAATGCTAATTTTTAAATGATAAAACTACCATAACTTTACTAAAACACCAGTACTATTGTTTGGATAGGGTCTTATTTGAAATATTATTTGAAATAATTACTGTAGCACTTTTTGTGATGTGATGTATGTGAGATAAAAAGGTGATTGGGAATATAAAAAGGTGGGTTGGAAAATGTGTTTATGATGCAAGCGAAATATTATTTGGGATAAATTTCGTATCCAAACACCCCCGGCTATACTAAATAATAATATGAAAATTTTTAATTTTGAATCTTGATTTAATATGCCAATAAATTATGGGCCTGTTTAGAACCCCAAGTTTTTTTTAAGTTCATATGTTACTAGTTTTTTAACAATTTTTACTACAAAAATCCAAAAAACTTATCAAAATTTTTAACCTACACACTTAAAAAAATTTTCCCTTCAACTTTTCTAATACACAAAAAATTTCCTTTCAACTTTTCTTCTTTTTCCTCTCCCACCCAACTCACCAGATCCTCCGTAGCCAACCACCACATCGACCGGGAGTCTTGGCAGAAACGCAAACTTGTCCCCAATTTCTATTTCACCGCACTCACGAGTCCTAAAGGTGCTGACTTTACCGTGTTCGCCGCTGTGCACCCAAACGGGATTCTTTCCGATAACTTGGAAACGAACCCTGTTGGGTTCATTGGAAGGAGCAAGTTCAAATGCCACGTGACGCGGGGAAATGGTTTTGTCATTGGATTTGAGACCCAAACCCCTTCCCCATTCTTTTCGGTCTTCTTTTGCAAAGGCGGGCGAGGGAAGAGGGATGGGGAGAGGGGAGGATAGGAGTGGCAGGGAAGGGAGGATAGGAGTGGCGGGGGAGAGGGAGGGAGAAGAGGATAGGGGAGGGGGAGGAAGAGGGGTGGCGAGGGAGATGGGAGGATAGGGGTGGCGGGGAAAGGAAGGGGAAGGGGAGAGGGAGAGGGAGGAGAGGAAACAGCCGAACAGGGGAGGGGAAAGGGGAAGGGATAAGAAGCGGGAAGGGAGGAAGGACAAGAAAAAAGAAAGAAAAAAAAAGAAAAAAGAAAAAGAAAGAAAGAAAAAGAAAAAGAAAAAACTATTTTTTCATATCAAAAAATTTTTTTTACAACCTTTACAGTAATTTACAGTAAAATTTTATACAAACACTTAAAAAACTCACCTTCCAAACGGGGCTATAGACTAATAATAGATACATCATGCTTATAGGCCCCCACAGGCTAGGGGGAGTGGCGGAATAAAGGCTAATGGCCATTCTAATTTTTCAATTTTTCCTATTCCTTCGTAAACAGCAGCAGTAACCAGTAAGTAGTAACGAGCAATGTCAGGGGCAGGGGAGAAATAAGTTGGATGATATCGAAAGAGAAGCCTGAATGAGAGATTAGAAATGCGGGATAGGAATGAGTTAAACGGAATGAAATCAGGATTCATTTAAAAAAGGAAGAAAAAAAAACAATGTAGGGGGTCTGATCTCGCGACGTAGCTTAATTTGAGAGGCGGTAGTGACCCGCCTTGGGTGCCATGCTGTCACGTGACCTTTAGGGTTTGATAAGATGGATATATGCTACTGCTGGTAGTGGCAGTAGTGTATTCGCATTCAGCTTGGAGGAAGCGAGGGACCGCTTGCACCACGGCCATGAGCTGTGAGTGTGCAAGATAGTCGGCTGCTATTTAAGGCAGAGGGGAAAGCGTGCACCCCAGGATATTTGCTCATTTTGCAACGCTAGTCCGCCATCTTTTAGTCAAATCAGAAAACTTCCCTGCGGTGTTTTGGCCTTTTTTGGGTTATTCATACATTGTCACTCCCCTCATTTTATTAGATGCAAAAGTACTACTACAAATTAAACTGCATAAGCCCTTCACAAAAAAAAAAACATAAAAAATGTTAGAAAAATATTATTTGCATTTCCATTTTTTTAAGAGTTAATTTTATGTATACTAACAATGTATATATTATTACAATTGGATGCATGACATATATACATAATTTGAATTTTAAATCCAAATTTAGATTAGTTGTTGTATATCTAATAGTAACAGTGCATGCACTGTCAGTATATATAAGTTTAATTTCTTTTGTTAATCATAACCATACTATTTTTTTAGTTATTCAATTTTCATTTATTAGGTCACATGATAAAGTAAATGGTTAGAGTGCAAATAATAAAAATTAGAATACAAATAACATTTTTCAAAAAGGTTATGGTTCTTGAATAACATCAAATGCAAGATATTAGTTGTCCATGTATCAATAGAATGACATCACTTCAATTCTAACAACAAAGGACTAATAATTTTGTGGAACTGAGAAGGGAGTTATTGAACCAACATAAAGTTGAAAATCACGATTTTAGAAAATCCATTGCATAGTTTATTCTCCATTTATAAAAATAATAATTTACTATACCTTTTGATTTACTTATGTATTTACAAATTTGAGCTGTCTCTCTTATATTTGGCACTAATTAAATGATTTAGTGTAAAGAAAACTATTTGTATTAATCAATTGATTATACTTTCTAGATCACAAATCATTTCCTCCAAAAATCATATTTAATATTTTTAAGATACGAATATTAATTAACTAGTAAAGGTATTCATCATATATAAGTGCGTATGCATTTTTTTAGCTCTTCCAGCTATAATAAACTTATGCTACTATAGAAAATTCACACATACTATTGTAAATCAAGAAAAAAAATGGATACTATAAAAACCTTATTCTAAAGATTGGCCAACACCACTAAAATTTTAAGATATGTTATATATTGTTATGATAAACAAGCGTAAAACAAGAAAAGTTACACATAAAATATGCACATCAAACTAAATTAAGGATCCTTGTAGTTCCATGCTTAGTGTTTTAGGGTTAAAACACTGTATTTTCCCTTAAAAGGAGCCAAAAAAGAAAGAAAGAAGTGTATAAAGTTTCGAGGTGCAAATCACATTATCATTAAAAGTAGAAGGACCAAAACGCCAAAAAATATTCCACGACATTCGTGTCGAAGGCCTTTTCATTTTTGTCTACGTTCCCTCCACATCTATCCGAACCAAAATTCCCTCCCTTCCCTCGTTTTCATTCTCCTCTCATACTACTACTAGTAAAAACATCACATAATACACACCTCCCCCCACTACACCTCTTTCCTCCTCGTTCTCACACACTACACGCACTAAAACCACCCGCCACCTTCCCACTCCAATTACCCAGACGCGCTTCCGATCAGTAACACCCACCGGGGAACGGCTTGGGTTCTTACTGTCAGTTAATTGGACCGAAAACATTAAGTAAATTGCAATTATAATAATTTAACGGTAATGTCTACGCCTCAAGCTCCGTCAAGAGGGGCTGCTGCCGGGGGCCGCCAGATTCCGCAGCCGATCAAGCGACACTTACCTTTCTCATCTATGAAGCCGCCTTTCGTTCCTCCCGAGGATTACCACCGGTTCTCCACCCCAGCTGGCGCCGGCACTGAAACTGTCCGGATTCAGGACGCCGAAGCTATCGTTGTCAAATCTCCTGTGAGTTCCGTTCTAAGCCTATGTTGTGGATTTGGTTAATAAAACCGTTTTTGGGTTTTTATCCAACCTGAAGCCTCATTTTCGCTCTGTCCCCGCCGCCCCTCACAGCCAAAGAAAGAAAATGATCCGCTTTTATATAGGATTATAATAACACGTATGAATTGCTGTGTTTTTCTCTAGAACACTCGGTACGATTCGATTTGTAAGTTGAGCATTTTGAGTTTGAGTGTGAAGACCTGTGTAATTCAAGCAGCCCCTTTCTGTTTTACGATCTAGGTTGTGGATTAGAAATGAGATGTGGAAGAATTCAAGACTGGAAAATCCTCATTCCATCAGAAGAATCGAGCTGTAGTTGTAACGGATTAGATAAGAACTTCCTAAAGTACAGCTCGAAGTTTCTAACCTTTTTGTATCGGATAAGAGAATAGGCAGCTTCCTAATTGTTGTCATCGAGTAGCCTTTCTGGTCTTAATGCTGTACAACCGCTCATCGCAATCATTTTCCTCCCATCCCCTCTAGCAAGAAATACTAATCCAACGATATTGCCGCATTTGAGCTTCCTTGCGATGGGAAATGATACCAATGTGCTACCGGATAGGATTTGACATGTAACTAATCAATGGTTACTGGATATTAGAAACAAGTCTGGCTGCAAAAAACTTGAAAAGGACCATAACATTGCTTGCATCCGCAATCCTCAATTCGTAAATGTGAGAAATTGCGGAGTGAATTTTGTTAGCAACATCTCTTCCCATAAATACTGGACGTTGTGTAAGGATATACTGTTACTAACCACTTTAATGGTTTTAGGTACCTTGATCACAAGTATTTCATTAGTTAAGGTTTCACATTGAGCTTTCGTCATTAATTCTTTTGTATTTTTATTTAAACCTTGATTGAAGCTTGCCTTGTCCATCTTATGCAATTGCTAATCTCTCCTCAGCCAATAAAACGGAAGTCCAGAACAGATAATCATGAAGTTTCATCTACAGACTGGGCTGCTAGTCCTGGGAATACTCGTACAGTCAGCAGCCCAATTTGCACTCCTGTATCTGCCAAGGGAGGAAAGGCATACGGCAGATCAAAGGTCACAAAAGGGGATATGTCTGGACCTTCAACTCCTTTGTCCAATGCAGGTATGATATGGTTTTGAGGAACTGCTTTTTGATCTGACTCGGGAAAGAGCTTGATTATCATGACCAATTGCTTTGGAATGGTTTATGACAAAGTTCTTTCCTTGTGGCAATGTTTGATTCAACTCAAAACAGTTAATAAGCACGATGGATAGTTCTGTACCAACTTATGCCATTGAAGAAAGCATATGACACGTTGAATTTGTGTTGATGCAGGTTCTCCTGCTCCTCTCACTCCAGCAGGCAGCTGCCGCTACGACAGCTCTTTGGGTATGTTTCTCTTTGCGTCAAAGTGACTCACAAAAACTGGAAAAGCTACTAGCATGAGACAAGTTATTTTCTGATTTGCCTTTCAGGTCTTCTGACAAAAAAATTCATCAACTTGATAAAGCATGCAGAGGATGGAATTCTGGATCTGAACAAGGCAGCAGAGACGTTGGAGGTGAATAATCTCTGTGTTCATTATATGTCTTACGTGTGTAGTCTAATTCGAACTCAGTTTTATGATGTTTCAGGTGCAAAAAAGACGGATATATGACATTACAAATGTTCTTGAAGGAATTGGTCTAATTGAAAAGAAATTGAAAAACAGAATCCATTGGAAGTAAGGTTTCTCGTCTTTACTATGACATGGGACATTTTGGCATTTTTTGTTCATCTCTCCTTCATCAAATTAAAGTTTATCAAGTAAATGAAGATTTCACAACTTACATGGAAATTTCTAAATTGGCTACATAGGGGCCTTGATGCATCAAGACCAGATGAAGTGGAAAACGATGCTTCTATCTTACAGGTGCTATGAACAACTAAACTTCGACAGATTTTGCATATTATTATTTTAACAAGTTTAGAGATGATGTCCCCTCATATGCCTTCAATGACCTCTTGCAAATTGAGTATCAGTCTTTATCCTTGATATCTTCATAAACAAATTTCCTCATATGTTGATCTTTAATTAGATTGCATTTCATAATCCTTGTCTGCAGGCAGAAGTTGAGAATCTTTCCATGGAAGAACGAAGATTAGATGATCGCATCAGGTTGTGTAGTTTGTTATCTTTTTAAGCAAACTGTGCTCCTGAAGGTTGTAATTTCGTGCTGACACTTAGGATTGTTACAGAGAGATGCGAGAAAGATTGAGGGATTTGAGTGAAGATGAAATCAATGAAAAGTAATTTGTCCTCCTGCACTTGATTACATTCTCGAATGCAGTTTGTAAAACTTCTATACCAACTAATACCTGTGTCCAACATTTTGACTGCTATAGATGGCTTTTTGTGACCGAAGAGGATATCAAGACTTTACCTTGCTTTCAGGTACTTTTTTATTGTTTGGTTATGAGGCAATGCCCCTTCAATGTGCTGGTAAGACAAATAATATGGAAAGAAGTTCCTACTATTATGCTGCATATTTGTATGTTTAAGTTTATTCATGGAAGTAATCCTGCATTTCTTTGTATGGCAGAATGAAACTCTTATAGCAATTAAAGCCCCACACGGTACCACTCTAGAAGTCCCAGATCCTGATGAGGTAAAACTTGGAAGAGAACTTCATGTACATATTTACACTTCAAGTAACTAAATTGTGTGAATGCAGGCTGTTGATTATCCACAAAGGAGATACAGAATAATCCTCAGAAGCACAATGGGGCCCATTGATGTCTACCTTGTCAGGTAATTGTTCTAAACTATCGCAAATTCTTAATCGTTTGATAATTCAAGATGGAATTTTTTTCTCGGTTTCAGTTAACCTTTTAATTTTGCAACATCTGTCATTGCAGCCAATTCGAGGAAAAATTTGAGGATGTAAATGGTGGTGAACCATCAATGAGGTATGCACTTGCTTCCAGTTCAGGTTCAAATGACAATCCAGCAGCAGAGACAGCTGTTTATGAAAAGACTGGGCTGGTGGTAGGCGAACTGGCAGAGCAGGATACAAGAATGGCTGCTGATCTTGATGCTTCACATGACTATGCTGGAGGAATGATGAAAATTGTTCCCTCAGAGGTTGGTGTGAGTCAGTTAACTCTTAATCGTTTCAAACACTAGGTTTATTGGAAACCTAATGTTTATGTACCTCAGTAAGTTTGTTATTAATAGGTTCAAATAACTAAAGTGAGCAACTGTTTGTAATTCCAGGAACTCAACTTTGCATTCTCTTCTTTCCCTCTCTTTAAAATAGCCAACTTCTTTCTGGCCTAAGGGCTTGGCACTTCTCATATTACATCAGAGTTTGCACTGTACCTGATTGCAAGCATGATTCAGTAGTTCTGAATAACGCCGTTGCCCGCGGGCGGCCTCTCTTCTTTTCCTGTTCCTGTTCCTCTTCCATCCTGATTTTTTTAGATGGTTAATCTTTGCTAGCTGCTCCTAATTTTTTAGTTGTAATCTGATCCCAATATAGATTCCATTGGTTTGCTTTTGCTATAAATAAAATGAATTAATCAGATTGACATAGATTTTTTTTTCCTTGAAGTTAGTGCGTTGAATTATCTCTTATCCTACTAATTATGCTTTTTGTGCCTGTGTACAATAAAACTGATGCTTTTGCTTTCTTAGAACGACGCAGATTACTGGCTTCTATCAGATGCAGGTGTTAGCATCACAGACATGTGGAAGTCAGATGGTATCACTTCTTTGAATGATTCTGTAGCATTGCATACTAATACGTATCATGTTTTCGTGTCTAAATGCTCAATTCTCTGACTTCAACTACAGCTGGTGTTGAATGGAATGGGGTAAATATGCTTCACGATGAATTTGGAATGAGTGACATCAGTGAGAGGCCACAGACACCGCCATCTGGTGTTGTTGACATGACATATCCCGCGGCAAATGCAACACCTAGGTGATGTAATTGTGCACTGAGTTGGATTTTGAAACTCAAGTCGACTTCATCAAGTAGTTGCTTAAAGAGATGCAGGTGGTTTGCATGATGAATCTCTGCAGCAAGGAACTCACAAGAGGATAAC
Organism: Coffea arabica; assembly: GCF_036785885.1. Taxonomy (NCBI): domain Eukaryota; kingdom Viridiplantae; phylum Streptophyta; class Magnoliopsida; order Gentianales; family Rubiaceae; genus Coffea; species Coffea arabica. The sequence goes on along the minus strand of NC_092321.1, from coordinate 5,027,975 downwards.
AATTTAAAATATGAGGTAAAGCTAATGCAGAACAGTTGAGCCATCCGCGTAGCCCTCTGGCATGGAGGCCAATAGAAGTGTCTGAAGTTCGCTTCAGAAATCTGGATGTTCAAAGTGAAAGAGTATAAGCGAAAGTCATGTGCAAGACCACACATTCAAAACTAAGATTATTTATTTTGTTTTACAGAACTTCACCAGATTCTTTCGTGGAATTTTGCAGTTGTAAAGGGAACTCCCTGAGAAAGGCAAGAGGAGGATTGGGAGAAGCATGATAGAAGTTCATTGTCATTGATTCTATGTCTGTCTCCCTCTGGTAAGATCTGCATGTCTGCTTCACCTGACAAAACATGAAAAATGCACTTTGCCCTGAATATAGATAGGCCTCGAAGCGTTTCTTTCGTCCTTTTGTGACGAGGATCACGTTATGTTCCCGAACTAACTGCTGTCAGATTTGATCGCGACTTCTATAGATTCCTGCGATTACAGAATTTTACTTGCAAGTCTAAATGGTCACGTATTTAGTTTTTATTTAATCGATACATGAAATATTTTATTACGACTAAATTTCAAAAAGTTAGAGCAAGAGGCTGGTCACCATCACCTAATTGGACGGGCGACGTGGTTAAGAATATAAAATGTCCTTGTTTCAGTACTCTTTAATTGACTTTGTTGCTTAGCTGACTTGAAATTGAAGCTGGGAAGGGATTTTCAATCTGATAATTGAAAATTAGAATTATTCTCACGGCCCCTTAACTAATTATTGAAGTGATGAAAGATGTTCTATAATGTGATGTGAATTTTAATATTTTTGCGTGTAATTTGACTCGGAGTAATTGATTTTTCCCATTATGATTTAGATCTCATTCTCTGATTCTGAAAATGAGTTTTTAAGCACAAAAGTATTGACTGTCCCCGAATATAATGCAATATGATATCTTGTCATAATTCGAATCACAAAAATTCAGGTAAACCCAGAGATTTCTTTAGCTTGTTAAAAACTAAGTGACAATATGAGATTGAGCATATGCTATACAACTTCATCAGAAATACTCATTCTCGGAGTCGTTCGGTAATTTAGCCAAGGGACCAAGCTCAAGCCTAAAATAAGAGACAAACAATTTCATACCTAAGAATTAACTCATTTATCCATAGTTGTTCGTGTAATAACGAAAATTTAATTTATTGTCCCTATTTTTTTTCTTAAAACATAAAGATTTTGGATTCTGGTTCCTTGTCGCTTGTCACTTCTTAAATCTCATCGTTTCTCCATTAGAAAAAAGAAACCTACTTTAAACCATCCACAAAATCCATTTCTTAAGCTATCTAGTAGAATTTGGCCTACTTTAAAGCTTCCCCAAAATCCATTTCTTAAGTTATCTACTAGAATCTAAGGAGGACTTTTATAGTCTTTTTCACCGTCAGAGTAGAAAGAGTGTGAAGAGGTGTGGGAGGATTAAAAAATGAGAATGATATTAGCACTTTTCAAAAATCCTTAAGCACTCCTCTTCTTTTGCATTAGATGAAGTTTAAGGAGTATTTGAAATTTTTTAAAAGGTGCTAATATAATTTCCCAAAAAATGTTATTTACTAGATTCTGGTGGTGTATGCTTTTTAAAATGATATCAAAACACAAACTGATTTTTAGGTCCTAAGCAAATTTAAAATGCCATTTAAGTTCCAAAACTCAACAAAAATATAAAACCGGAATATTCCTTAAAAATTACTCCACTGTATTGGTAGTAGCGTTAGTAAAGAGTAAGGATGATAATGGGGGCGGGGGGAATTCTTTTCCCCCCACTTAGAAACGGGGCGGACACTCCCCCGCCCTGCCACTCGCTTTAAAAAAATAAATATATAAAATATATATATGTATATAATTATATATATATAATATATAATTTAATTAGTTACAGCTTATGATAATGATATTATTAGTTATATGTATTATATAATGTATATTAGTAAATGTAATATAATTGATATTATCAATTATACTAATAATTATATATGTGTACTAATACAAATTATTAATTGGTTATACTAAATTTACTAATACATTTATACTAAATCCCTAATTACACTTAATACAATAATATTTTTTTCTCAAAAAAAGCACAAGCGCGATAATGAATTTGGGATTGTATTTGTGTCAAAAGTGAAAACTTGACTATTTTAGTTGTATTTATTTCATCATATTGGATTGTATTCAAATAACTTTTGTTTGATTGTTTTTATAAGTTTCAATTGTGAAATTATAATGAATAATAATTTGGTAATATATTGATGTTTTAATACTTGATTATTTGCTAAAATTTAACTATAATAAAATAATATAACAAATTTTTATTAGCCCTACGGAGACACCCGCTAGGGAAGCGGAGCGGGGGACTGGGGATAGGGCCGGGCCTCGCCCCAGCCCCGCCCCGTTGCCATCCTTAGTAAAGAGTACCTGTGATAAATGAAACACTAATAAATGAAGAAAGAGTTTTTCATATTGTGCATCAAGGCTCATGCACAAAAGGCAACATTGAAAATGAGGCCTTGATTAGATTATGATTTTTTATAGAAAAATTTTATTTTTTTTATAAATATATTTTTTAATCATCTTTTTATTTTATATATATATATAAAATTATTATAATATTTTTTTTACAAAAATCTTTTAAAATAACAATTCAAAATTATATATCTCCCTAACAGTATACACCTTCGTTGAACACTTTATTGAAAGCACAGCATAGAAATTAGAAAGGCCAAAAGAAGCAATACGAAGTACTACGCCATTGGCCACTGATTGTTTGACCACCCAAAAAAAAAAGAAAATAAATAAAAAGAGCGTCGGTTGGCAAAACGAAATCCCAGCTCACAGTCAGAGAAGGCGACAATATTGACTGTTGTACACACCAATATATATATATATATATATATATATATTTTTTTTTTTTTTTGAATATGCCATACGCCAATAATTGGGTCGATTGTACGATGTACCATCATGGATGCATACATGGATACCCACTACCCCGCCGCCACTCTTTCCACAACAATCCATGAAATCGAATCAAACTTGGACTCGTACATCTCTCTCTCGCTCTCCCCCACTAATTCTCCATAGAAGAGAAAACAGATTTGGAAGCTATGGACGACGTCGTGGCACCAGCTCCACTGCCAACAACCTCTCAAGACCACCTCCTCCGCCGCCGCAGCAACTCCATGTCCTCAACAGTAGTGCTTCCCATCAACCTCACCACCATCCACCATCAATCTTCCTCAAACTCCATCTCTGCTACTCCGACTTCGTCTTCTTCGACATCAACTTCATCCTCATTGGTTGATTTTGACTTCATCTCCATCAAGCCCGTCTCGTATATTTCCCTCAGGGACCTCCTACCTTCGACGCCTGTTAACTCTCCCAAGCCCAACTCCCCTGCCCAGACCGGCTCCGATATCTCCATAAAAAATCGTCTGGTCAAGCAGGCCGCTTGGGCCTATCTCCAGCCCATGTCCACTTGCCCGGACTCCTCCGCGCGCAACTTCCTCCACCGTCTCTGGAGCCATCTACAACTGCTCAAGAACCAACTCGCGGCTTTTCGAGACTTCTTCGATCTCCACATTTTTCGGAGGCTCAATCAGGCTTTCGATTGGCTGCTCCGGGCCGTTCGTGTTCGGAGATTTAGCTGACCACCCGGCATAAATCTGGACTGAGGTTTTATTTGTTGTGATCTCATGGAACGGAAATGTTCAAGCTTTTTTTATCCCCCCTTGAATGTAATATAACCATATTGGGGAAAAAGATGCATTGATGGAAAAGGTTTGATCAAGCCCGTCTGTAATATAACCAAAGGTTTGATCATTGATGGCAAAAAGCATAAAATAAATAAAATAATCATTTATTAAAAAAAAAAGACATACTACTATTCAATTACAAGAATCTCTCCCTTTTTTTTGTTTTGGGGTGTTGTAGTCGTTAAATTTTTCTTGCCTGGGGGACTATTTTTGTACATTCTTTTAAGGACTAATGGAAGCCTTTGGAGCGTCTAAGTTTGAGGCGGGCAACACGTAAGTGGTGGTCCAAATTAGGTTCCTTCTGTTCTGAGGCCTGTTTTGGGCTTGACCCGTTATCCGATTCCGTCTCCATGTCCATATCGATCTCGGACTGGCCCTCGCTTCGGACGAAGTGTGTTTGGTCGTGGAGATTGACATGTACTGACTCTGATACGGTTGGTTGGGTGGCGGAGCGGTGGGCTTTGAATTGGGATGTCGGGGGGACTGGCGGCCGCCTCTTGTCGGACGGCTGCTTGAGCCTCCGGAATATTCCACCTGCTGATTGCGGCGAGCTGGGACTTGGAGGGGCGGCCGGTGGAGTGGTGGGAGTTTCTTGATTTTGAGGTTTCTGCAAATGTAATCACAGCTAAATTTAGTTGGCCGGAAATGGTGGGCAGGCTCATTGGATCAGAAAGCGCAAGTCGCCAAATTTGATTTTTATTACTAGACCAGAGATGAAGGGTGAGGGTGGGCCAACTAAAAATAAAAGCAAAGGTTGAGAATGTGGGAGATTGATGGGTTCATTTCAAGTTGAGCAGCGGTAATGATTTGTATTCTCAAAACGTGCCAACTGGGGTTCTCTTAGTTATGATGGTGATTAGGGGACCAGGCAGGAAGGGTATGATTCCAGTACTCGTGAATTGTGGCATGCGTTAAAGATAAAATGCAAATTAAATAGATTGTAGGGGGGAAAAACTAAACTGGAAATCAAAGGATGAAATCAACCCCCACCAAGGCAGGCATGTCAAATTTAGGTTGTGCATCAAGAATTTGGGCTCAGCCTAAGGAAAAGGCTAGTAATGTTGTTACCGCTGGGCTGCTCAGTCGAAGCTTTCCAACATGAGTAGCCAAGAAATCAAGAGCTTGGAAGAATGTTGTCTGCCCCAACTGCGTGCAATTTTCCCAATAATAAACCAGCAGGTCCCAGGCTCTGGCCCTGAACTCCAGTAGATTTCGGTCAATGTCCGTCTCGTGCTTAATCATGTAAGGCTTCAATATGGTATCATAGACATAGCCAGATCCCTGAGAAGAAAGAACTCCGTGTTACTGCGATTTGATTTGATATATACGAAGCAAAAAAATGATTAAAAAAAATATTCACGTAGTTCCAAACAAAGCCTAAATTAACTCCCTCGTAGTCCAGTTTACCTTCGTTCTTGGATACCACAAGTAGATGAACAGAGCCAACTTCATCTCCCCGTACATGGGCAACCTGTAAACAAAAAAAGGGGTTTTAAAACGACTATAAAGACGGCCACAAAAATCAAATTACCTAGATTGAGAACATTTTTAAAGAAATTGAAAGGATTAGATACCATGATACAAATATATCACCAATTCTCTCCAAAACTGTGACCAACGCCACCAGTATCCTGCAACCATCATGACAGAAGACCTCATGAGTCACTCCATTTTACATCCACAGATCACACTATGGTACACTGTAGTAGCAATGCAATTTTTAAGTACACAAACAGTGATTGGATGATGAAAGGGAATGGGATGAATCAATGATGGCTTTTATGCCAAAAAATTCCTATTAACAGATCGGACCTTTAAGAATTTTTGGCAAATGGTTGCCCAGCAAAACTAAGAACTAAAGGCAAGATCTAACCTATATTTGCTTAATTCCAGTTGCGTAGTCTTGATTTAGTTCTAAAGTCCAATTGCACACTAATTCTCAAGATTAAAACATGCAAAACAAATGACAGCGTTTAGTCAAGCAGAGTCGAGCTTGTTTAGTTGTATTTTGTTCACTAAGATGGTCACTTTCTCAACCCAACATGGATAATGTGGCCATGTTTGGATAGCAAATTTTTCCAAAAAAATGTTCGCTTGTATCGTAAAAATATTTTTCAATCCATATTTTTATATTCTCAATCACTTTTTTATCTCACATACATCACATCACAAAAAGTGTTACAGTAATTATTCTAAATAATTATTTAGAATAATAGACTCTATCCACATGCTAACGTCGTTTTCAAACAAATTAACCGCAACTAATCCAAATAATAAGCACCTAGTCTTTACTTTGCAGGCCCTAAGAACAATTTAATACTTACTACTTATTGGTCACCTTTCAACTCCACTTTATGGAGGAAACTTGACTTCTCAAATAAGATATGTGATTGGACCAGAGCCTAGAACTACTCTACCTTCATAGAGTGTCCTAAATCTAAGAAAAACTACACAAAATCAAATTACTGCTAGCCCATAAAAGTTTACAAGGTTTACCTATAACAAAAAAAAAAAAAACATTGACATGATGTTTAAAAATCAAACAGATGTAAAAATTTTGGGATGGACTCTTACCAGTATTGACACCAAAATCGGAGTTCTTCAATCCCTACTTTGTTCTTCTCTACAGTTTTGAAACATTCAAAGGCAGGGTAAGCATACCCTAGAACCAACCTGCCATTTAAGTTAATCATTCTCTTTTAAGTCAACTATTCAGGGATACCATTACAAACAAGTTCCCAAAAGTAAAAGATGAAAAAGAAAGTAAAGAACAAAAGGCACAAACAGAGAGAATCAACGAAACAGTGGGCATAACAATAAAAAGAATTGGATCAAGACAGCATACACTAAAATTCTGGTGATGAATTCTCCTAACATCTTTAATGAAACCAAAACCCTCTGCTTTCCTGCAACACCCACGTAATCCATGTGATTGACCGCAACCAGTCAAATGATTCGGTAACCATGAAATCATAATGATAACAAGAACCAACATAAAGACCAGCATTATTCATGTTGAATAAGAGGAAGAAATGTGAAAACTGAACCTTCAATGAGTTGTGCAGTCTTGATTTAGAAAGTACGACGGAACAAGCAATTGCACCCACCAAGTTTCTGATCCGCCACCAGGAAATATTAAATGGTTGACGGAATGAGCAACTGCACTTGCAGAGGAACAAAAAAGAAGCAAGATCAGAAATATTGCTGCCCAGGAAAAAAAAATCGCAAAGCACAATCCCATTGATAGCGATTCCGGAAAGGCAAGAGAAAAAGAGGAAAGATGAAGGGAAAATGATAATAAAAGTAAGAGATTCTTGAGGCAAAATGGAATTGTTTATGTTACCTTGGTGCAGAGGAAGAAGACTCTCTGGGTGTTTGAATATCGAAAACAAACACCCCAGAAGCGTAGGAATCGAAGGGAGGCAGAAGGAAGGAGTCGGTTATAAATAGTTATTTTATATGCAGATATACGAATGATCAAAATGATGATTGCGCTGAGCTCTACCCTGAAAGACAAGTAATTGGATTAAAAAAATTGGACGTGCGAAAGTGTATAAATATGAGCCGGTTGATGATTTTTAAGATCGGGTGAAACGTAGAAGAAAGAGGGATTAGTGACTGAGCGAGGAAGCTTTCTCCTAGGGGATTTCTTGCCATGGACGCCTTCTCGTTATTTTACACGCAATAATTTCAGTGAAAGTGCTCCTGAAACAAGTACTAATAATCAAAAGTAGGATTTCTTGAGATTCTTCGAACGGAATTTTCCCAATTAGCCTATGTTACTTGTGGTAAAGGGGCTTGTTTGTCCAATCATAACCGTCAAACCAGGGTTCAATCCGGGGAATGGAATTCATGAGAAGTGGAAGGAGCCGACACGTCGTAGTGAAAAAAGAGAATAATTCAACTCAGACCTTAAGATTGATGGAGAATAGGTCAAAATAGACCTCAAAATGGATGGGGAAAGGTGAAGTCGTTGATCTTCTGGACTTTATTGAGTATTCTAAGCTTCAGACGTTCGATTTGTCTACTTCATCTCCCAAGTCATTTTTTACTAATTTTTGAGTTGGATAATGTGACTTATATATATATATAGGTCTTAGGCCTCATTTGGTTAAGCCACTGTAACTCACTTTCTCCTATTCATTTTGCAGTATCTTGACAGGTTACGGATTCTATACAAAATATTAAATAGCCTAAATTTTAATAATACTACTTGTTTTCAGTGATAATAAAGATTGAAGCAAATACTTGTGCTAGAAGGATAGTAGTTATCATGAAAAGAACAGGCGACTTTTCTTTCTGCAAAGAGATAAAAAGTAGGCCGAATTGCCATTTTAGGGAAAATCGCCAATTTAGTCCTTAAACTTTTTTTTTCCGTCAATTTAGTCCCTATACATTATTTATAGCCAATTTAATCCCTAAACTTATATTTCGATTCCAATCAAGGAGCTTAGCGGCGGCGCCACCGCATAATTTCCATCGGCTTCCAAATCTAGGAACCCAAAAGGGGTATTTTAGGGACTTCCATATTTTTCATATTTCTCTTTGACTTTCATCTTATGATACTACTACTGCTGTGGAAGAAGTGGTGCTACCGGAGGAGGAGGAGGAGCCAAGAGGAACACTACTACTGCTGCTGCTGCTACTACCAGTACTACTAGGAGTAGTGGAGGTATTGGAGGAAGTGGAAAGGAGACCGGTGCTGTTGAAGCCAATGTAGTAGGCCGAGGAGTCATCCGGCTTGAAGAGGCCGTAGTTCCTCTCGGAGGTTGGGCTGGACTTCATGTTCTCGTTGAAAAGGGCGAAGACATAGATGTTCAAGTCGGCGTTGGGCCTCATGGGCGTCCCCTTCTTCCCGCACACCAGCTTGTTGATGAGGTTGCCGTTGTACTTCTTGGCATTCTCCGGAGTGGCTCCGGCCTCGTCGGTGTCCCCCTTGGAGGGCCAGCCGGTCTCGAAAATACCCTTTTGAAGAACGCAGTTTGCATGTAAATTTTTTTTTTTTTTAAGTAATTTGTTAAATAGCCTGCCTGAAACCCGCTTGCGGGTTTCCTGAGTGAATAGACGAAAATACCCTTTTGAAGAACGCAGCTTGCATGTAAATTTTTTTTTTTTTTTTAAGTAATTTGTTAAATAGCCTGCCTGAAACCCGCTTGCGGGTTTCCCCCTTATGTAAAATGACTAAAAGCTGCGTTTCTGTTCTATTTATATCAAACACATACTCTCAAACCCTCACCTGAAGGGTGAGGATGAGAGGGGAGGTTTGCTGGGCATCCTAGGGCCCTCCGATGGGCATGTGCAACTCAACGCAGCTTGCATGTAAAAAAAAAATTTTTTTTTTTAAGTAATTTGTTAAATAGCCTGAAACCCGCTTGCGGGTTTCCTATAGCGGAATCCTGAAGGAATTCAACTTTGCAAAGCATTCGTAGTTGGTGCGCCCATAATCTAAGCCGGCCCTTCTTCGCTGAGCACCAGACAAATTGTATGTGGTGCGTAATGATGAGTAAGGCTTTGGATATACTATATATTAGAACTATACATTATACAATGCCAAAGCAGCTATGGCACGCATCCCATTGATCTTCTTCCCAGCACTTTAACAAGCTTTTGAAGGAGATAACTCTGCATAATTCATCCCGATGATGAGGAGGCAAAGATGGAAATTCTTTAATTTTTTTACAAAGTTTCGAGGAAACTGGGGTTTATTATAATTGTTTACACTGGAATAAATACAGTAGGGGTGGCGGGATCGACGATCCCGGAGTTGGGCTGGAAAAGGACGAACTCCAGAGGGACCTGCTTGGGGTTGGCCTTGTAGGCGAAGTAGGGGTAGGCATTGATGAGGAAAGGGGAGCCGGTCTTGAGATGGAAGTTGAGGATGGCAGTCAAGCAGGGGGTGAGGTCCGGGTGGAACCTGCAGGCGAAGGGGAGGTAGGAGGTCTGGAGGACGGCGAGGGAGTGGGCAGTGGTGATGGAGACCTTGTCCTGGAGGTTGAGGGAGCAGAGGACGGAGTAGACGCTCTGCATAGCCCGGAGTAGACGCTCTGATGTGATAGAGGAGAGGGAGGTGTCGTTGAAGGTGAAGACCATATAGAAATAAGATGAAAGTCAAAGGGAAATATGAAAAATATGGAAGTCCCTAAAATACCCCTTCTGGGTTCCTAGATCTGGAAGCCGATGGAAATTATGAGGTGGCGCCGCCGCTAAGTTCCTTGATTGGAATCGAAATATAAGTTTAGGGATTAAATTGGCTATAAATAATGTATAGGGACTAAATTGACGGAAAAAAAAAGTTTAGGGACTAAATTGGCGATTTTCCCGCCATTTTATTGTTTTGCCTCGGCGGTCCTTAACGTACACCCTCATGTTTCCCTATTGCTTGTGGATCATGCAAGATTTTTTTTTTTTAGTTACGATTGAATTCACTGTTGTAATTTACCAATTAAACCTCAGTTGTGTTATGTGTGACTGCAATGTGGAACATGCAACATACAGATACAGTTTTGAAGAACTTTTTGGGCTTGTAATCATCATCAATGATAAATCCAGGGTAAGTATTAATTCATACACTATCGCTTTTCTGGGCTTTTGATTTTGCCTTTGCCCTCAAAAGTTTAATGGTGCATACGAAATGAAACTAAAGGTGCAGCTTTGAGTGCAGCCGCAGCAGGGAGCTCAAGCGCTCAACCATTTTGAATAGAACAAGATGGATAATGCAATTTAAGCCCCCCAATGGGGTGACTGCCTTTGAATCTTTATTCAAGGTCATCAGATCATCGACTCCCGCTGATAATGTGCTGTGTATCTTGGACAGGCTCTGCATAACTGCAGGGAATTAGTATGATGCAAGTCAGGATACTCTTGTGTCGATTAAAAAAAAATGATAATGCAATTTAAAATATATAAAAAGAAGAAGAAGAAGAATTCCTAGGGAGTTGCGGACCAAAGTTTAGTCGTTTAGTCGTAGTACTACTTTGTTTGTGACAGAGGAAGTGGATAGCCCATCAATCCTTCATTCAGCCATCGTTGGATGCTAATTTCAACCCTTTTTGAGTGGTACATATATTGCCTGTAAAGCTTCCACATACATAATTAATGGATAGACGATCAGCAGCCAATTATGTACTTAATCTTCCAAAAGTAAACCACTCAAGTATTCAAGGACACCATGTTTTAGATGATGCTATCCATATACATGCCTGAACTGAAACGCCTGCTGTTTTGTCTTTGCCTCTTTGCTAACGGGATACCTGAACACAAACAATCGTTAGAGTAGTTGTGTTAGTTGAACTATTAACCAACCAAAATTTGGGATTAGTTGGTAAATATATTCTTATATTCTGTAATTAAAGTTATACTTTGGTCAAGGATAATGGTATGAACGTACTAAAAGTTGCAGAATAATATAAGGTCAGCATCGTTGACATCATCTTAATTAATTATTATTATGGTCACGGTTAGAAGACACGCGAATTACTTACTACTTATTTCCTTTTTCCATGCTTCAATAGTGGAAGCACTGTGCTTAAAAAATTTGTAAAGAAAAATCTAATAGTCTGCTTAAAAAATTAAAGGGTTACCTCTTTTGAGGGTTTCTGATATTGGTCGTGAAGGTTCAATTATGAATGGATAAAAATGCCCTTTAAATCCAGTCAAATTTATGCCTAAAGTCATCGAAAGTTCTTAAAGTGTGTAGTTTTAATTGTTCAAAGATCAATTGAAAATAAAATTTGTATAAGGGATCAAAAGTAGACAATGATAATAGTTTAGGAGCTCCCCAGGTCTTTTACTCTTCTCCTTTTCAAAATATTTCTTTTTCTCCTTTCCAGTAAAATACGAACCAGAAAAAGAAAAAGTAGAAGGAATGAAAGAAAATCTATGATATGCAAAATCACCACAAAAGAAAAGAAAAAGCGTGATGGGCATGCAAATACCATATACAGTAATTGCTCTAGCCGAACGAAGGAAATAGTGTAGAGTGGGACTCTAGCTTAAAGGGGAAAACCTGGACTTGGATTAGCAGCAATTGAGCCCGAAAGTCTGCTAACAATGGGCTCTATGTACAGAAGATTTTTGTTTGGGAGTAAAACAAGTCGAAGGCCCAAATAATAATACCATGATCCTTCCTGCGACTCATATCTTAGGTGTTTTGACCCCCAACTGCCAACTAAGAAATTTAATGATGAGACGTAACAAAGGCAAAGGTCTTTGGTCCATATGACGTCTATGGCTTGGGGCTTCCACCTACCAGCTCTTGTTGCCCGATTTCTGCCTTCAACTGTTAGCGTCCGCTCCAGGTACTCAACTCAAATCAAACTTTGGAACTTTTACCCGCAAAATTCAATACCTACAAACAAACTCGGACGGTGGTGTTTCAGTGGTTCAAGTTCACAAGTACCTGTTATTCTTCCTGATCCTCATTTCAACTCACTACGACACTTGATTCATTCTTCAGCAGGATATTCTTGTCCAGGTATACAAATTCACAGTTGGGTCGGGATAACATCAAGTTAATGGATACAAAAACCCGTGCCAATTTCCGGCTCTGCAATGTGGCAGGGTGGGTGTATTATATTAGCAGTTTTATTTCTTTTGTTTCCTCCTTTTCTGTCTTCCCGCGTCATTGCAGCTCTTCCTCAATTCCTACCAAATGTCAATTTCTTTTGATTATGCTACTACTTAAGGATTATGGTAATTCATAATTTTCAAATTTGTTTTGCTAGTTATAAGACCGACTTGCTCGAGATTCATGCCCAAAATCCTGCCTTCCATGTTCTGTTCATTCCTGGAAACCCAGGTAATTATTCTGTTAGTTTCTTTCCTTCCTTCCTTTTTTTTTTTTTCATTTTCCCCCCTCTTCTAGTAATAGAAGGATGACCCACCACCGTTCCTTGGCGGTGCTGTCATTGGTACTTATGTGCCATGTGGTACGCCTTGAGATTTGAGCACCCAATACCTTCTCGAGGAGTTGGGCTGTATGTAATGCAGCCTTGAGAGATGATTGATGGCTGACGGGATTGGCAGGTGTTGTTTCGTTTTACACTGATTTTTTGGAGTCTCTGTACGAGTTGCTGGGAGGAGGTGCAAGTGTGACTGGTAAGATATGCTGCTACTTGCTCTCTTAATGCATTACCTAATTTGTAGCTGCTTTTTCATCGGTCTTGGATTTAGCAAAATGTAACTTATCTTTTGATTATATGCATTGTTAATGTGATCGACGCTGAAGCAGCTATTGCGCATGTATCTCACACAGAAAAGGTAAGTAATATGTTGAGACCAGCGTCAACGTTTGGAGCAATGTAGCCCGCATGCTTTTCTTAATCTTGTTTCCTTACCCTCTCTCTCATATAGTATCTGATTCTACTTGTGTTCCTTTTCAGCCATATCTGATTCTGACGACTGACGAGTTTTGTGGCTGTTGTTAAACTGGTAATATTTGTTTGATTGTTTTCAGAACTGGGAGCATGGAAGGTTGTTCTCCTTACAAGAACAAATTGAACATAAGGTGACCTATGAGATCGTTGTGATTTTTGTAGACAAATTTTCACGTCGTAAACGATATATACTGAACGTTTTGCCTTCTTCTCTTGATTCGTTCTTCACTTTTGACAGTTGAATTTTGTGGAACAAGAGCTTGAAGGCGTTGAAGTCCCTATAGTACTGGTAGGGGTATTGATATACTTGCTGTGTTATTCATGAACTCTTTTTTTTGGCAAGGAACCACCTGCAATTTGTTAACACTTGATTTTTTTGCTTATTGCTTCCCTCTGTCATTGAGGTTGCATTTCACTTTAGTGCAGGTTATTGAGGTTGCATTTCACTTATAGTGCAGATTATTGCTTGTTTGGCGTGTATATATGTACCAAGTGCATGGAAACCTGTTTATTTTAGTTTTTCTGGAGATTTATTAGATCGTTTAGTTTCTGAATCATGACATCCCTCTGAAGGTCGGCCACTCAATTGGTGCCTACATATCTATGGAAATGTTTAAAAGATCCCCAGACAAGGTGATGTGCAGATCTAGAAATATACTGTCCATGCCTTTAGTTTTTTCTTATATGATTGTAATCATGGTCTGTTGCATACTTCTGTGTTCTGCAGGTAAGATATTGCGTCTTTCTATATCCATTTCTGGCTGTAAATACAAAATCTTCAACACAGTCTTTGATTAGAAAAATCTCAGCGTAAGCTCTTTCTTTCTTACACTCATTTCTCACATCTCGTGTTATGTATTCAGCATGCTTCTTGTGCCTGATTACAATTAACATTACCCATGATAACGTGTTTCCCTGTACTCTTTATACCTTTATGCTTGGAAGAAATCTAGTTTACTTCCTCAGGTATTGATGCTTCAAGGTTGTGAATATAGGTCTCCACTTATATGTGCTGTACTTAGTTCAATTGCGGGTATGGTACCAATTTGGACCTCCAAATTTCTTGTTACAAAAACTCTAGGAAAGCTGTGGTCCTCTTCTGCAGTTGATGCATTATGTACTCATGTGCTTCAGGTGAAGTCCTTTTCTTCAGACTACCAGATTACTGTTCCTTATGTTGGTTTATATTATGGGGTAAAATTTCATACTGAAAACTGCTAAACAAATACTGAGTTTTCTTGGACAACAAGTTTAGATGTTATTGCTTTTTCTCCAAGTACCTTGCTAATTCATTTGCTGGGTAAGATGGATGAAGCTTTAATTACATTATGGTGCCTGTGGAACAATAGCTCTTAACAAGCATTATTTTATGCTCTCATTGCAATATTTTTCATTTTTGTTTCTTGGTTAATTATTACATTAAGTTTCCGTTAAGGGTGTGGATGAGTTACATAATCCTCCTGTTGACCTAGAATCGGTATAAATTTACACCTTCAAATGGTATAATAGAGGGCCAAGGCTTTGGCTTTAGGCTATATGGTTTTGAGTTTGATTCTTCTGCTCTGTCTGAATTATTTGCTTTAAAAAACTTGAGTTTTCCTGGCATGCAAGTGCCTCAGATAAGTTGGTGCTTTTGAAGACCCGAATCACAGAAATAAGTGGATAGTAGTTGTCATGATTACCATTTATTTGCTACCTGGAGCTATTTTTCAATAATTATGTATCAGGGCACTGGGTGAGATGTTAGACAATTAAGCGATCTAGCCATTTCACATGTATCATGTAAATGGAAGTTGTAAAGCGTCCTTGTGCATCTAGCTCAAGATTGTGAGCAAAGCTTCTAATAACTGACCCAACCCTGAGTAATTATAATCACTCTATTGTCAAATTACATATTCTAGAACTTTTTGTTAATTATTCGGTAAATAAGCTAAAACTAACTTAAGACTTCTTGAAAAGAAATATTGCCAAGCTGATCTAGTGAATGACAGCTCTTTTAAAAGGAGTTGAGCCAATGAAATAACTGCCATCTTGGCATTAGTATCTGGAATCTGGTAAAGGACACTATCTAGAGGGAGCCTAGTTAGGATGCGGATGTTTCATTTGTCAATTGCATCTTAATATGTATTTATTTACTAGGAGTCATGCAGTATCGAGCAAGATAATATTGTAGAACAATATGGTAAACCCTGCTGAATACAATTTTGTTTGTTTTCTTAGCTGCATTCTCACGGTGTACTATGTTGTCTGGTCTTCGTTAGTTTTGAGTTTCTTGCATTGCTAGCTTCAGATCATTGGGTTTCGTCTAGACTATGTAAATAAACAGCATAGACTTTGAATTTTTGTTGTTCTTAGCAATATGTGTGTATTTGGGTGACTCCTGTAATTGATTTTCTGATGGTAACTTCATTAATTTGCAGTACCATTCTATGAGAAATGTGCTCTTTATGGCCATGACAGAATTCAAAGAGGTAAATTGCTGCTTATCCACTTGTTTGTTTCACATCTAACGTCTTGGTCCTTAAGAAGAAAACATAAGGCGGTTCATTAGTCCATGGTGGGTTTTGTTTATGCTTTTCCAAGAAAAAATCTTGTGTGCTAGAAATCAATGGTTGAAGTTATTATACTCTAAGGCCTAATTCTCATGTTTGACTACTTATCTTAATTCCAAAAGAAATGTTTGTTTATGTATAGTTCCTTAACTTTCAGTCTTCGGTTTGTCACTACTCTTAAGGTGCTTATCTTGAACGGGCTTAGTCCTCTTGAAAAGGACTATGCAAGCAAAATATAAGTTTTGTCTCAATCATCATATGGATTTGTTATCTAAACGATGACATTTTATTTCAGCTTTCCAAAACTCCAGATTGGGACTTCATAAGGGAAAAGAGAGGTCAGATTGCCTTTCTGTTTGGCTTTGATGATCACTGGGGTCCCTTGCATCTCTTCGAGGAGGTAGGGCATTCACTTCTTTTTGAATAGTAATGTTCTGGGAATAATCTGTGACTTTAATCATTACTAACCTGATAAGCAGCTTTATAGACCTGTCTAGCTCTAAAACCAGCTAAGAATAGTTGCATTGTTACCATTAGAGAATTAAAAATTCATGAGCATTCATGTTTAGAAGTAGGACTGAGAAGAGGTTCAAGAATGTGTACCAATTACATAGAGGTGGCAGTTTCTGGAATAAGAACAATAGAGAGACATGCTTTACAGGATAATTTGGTAGCATTTGCATCAAACTTGGGGAGAGAGTTCAGTTGGATCCCCATTAGAAGTAGTTTCCTTTGGTCCTCTTGCCATTCAAATCATAAAGCAATTTTTGTCTCTCAAGCGAATTTAGACTGTTTTCTATTGTAAGACTATTATATTCCATATAGTATTGCACTTTATATGCGGAGCTCTTGATTCGGATGAAAGGAGTAGTTAGATTAGGAAGGATTTTATTGAAATAGAAGTTTCAAATGATGGGACTAAAACCTCACTTTGTCACGACCTCGTCTACAGTGATATCTTCTACTTGTATCATGGTGACACATCCTATTAATGTAATATTATTATCCTACTACCTAGTTTTTACGATTTGGTTATTGTTTGACCCTGGATCATAGTGCTACCCGCTGATCACAGTTTTGCTCGCAGATATCCAAACAAGTCCCAGATGCTGTTCTCGCGGTTGAACGTCAGGGCCATTCTCACACTTTCTCTTGCACAGAGGCTGGCTCATTATGGGTTGCTCAGCATGTTGCAAGCTTGATAAAGAATCACATGTTGAAGTCTAGTATGTGAAATGGAGATCAAGCTTTTGCTTATTTAGGACCATATATTGCTTCCGAATCGTTTTCTTTTCTTCTTCCCTTGGATTATTGTGGAATGGATGTTTGCCTTCTAAATCAATTGTGATGAATACCGAATTGGGTTTTCTTGGGTTCTGAAGAAGCCATACGGGGATCTTCAAACCCTGGCACAGGCTTTTGGAATTTCCAGCAATTGTTTTTGGTTATATGGGGAATTTGAGAACCGTTGACAACTAAGAATTAGGATTAGATTGTGAGATTGATTTATATTAGAACGCTATCAGTGCTTTGTAGAAATCTGTAACTTTTACTATATACCATCTAGCTGAACACTACCCAAAAAGAAAAAATCCTGACTTTTCCTCCTAGATGCATGATGATTAAAATTGAATACATGGTTTGAAGGCTCATCAGTTTCAAAGAAGCAAAATAAACGCAGGATAAATATAAACTCATCTAGTCAACAAACTAGGACTGATGATGCTGAAGTTAGGCGATTGGCGGATTGGGTGAATCACTGAAAAACCCAGCAATTTAGCGAATACTACAGGTACGGGAGGAATTATGTAGACCTGAGATAGCATAATATTTTTGTTTCTTTCTCTTACTTTAACGTAATTCAAGAGTTGCATAACTTTTAACGTAATTCTTGCATTGATCTTTTGTTTCCTTCTTTTCTGTCCGTAGACCTGATGTGTGTTGAAGTTGAATTAAATACTGCATTTATTTTGGTAAAGGGCACGACTTGACTTCAATTGGGGTGCGAATGGTAGATGGAAGAGGGTACCAAACTATCGATTAGTATTTAGGGAAACACGCCTGATGGCTAGTGGTTTCTTATCAAGGTCTTGTCTTGAAGCCATGAACGTACTGAACAGCACTCAAACATTGTAGGAAATGATTTATCTTTGCATCAGTGGACTGTAAATGAGTTTCTGCACCATATGATCATTGCATATTTTCACATCAGCCTGTGATTTACCATTTTCTTCTTACTTTGCAGTTAGCAGGTGAAGGCGTAAAAGTTCTGCCTCCAGTTGCACATGAAAAAAAGGGTTTTGGATCATCTGGATGGCATGAAAACAAAAGGTGTGCACGTAGCCGGCTCTAAACAAAGGCTGAAATATCATCAAGTAGATGGTTTTACCATTCTAAGCTTTCACCTTGTCTCTGAAGCGTCCTCACGAGGCTCCTTTTTTCTTTTCTTTTCTGCTTTAGGCTTCATTTGGGAGTTGAGGATTTGGACAGAAAAGAAAGAGAAAGAAGAGAAAGTTTAGTTTTCCTTTTGTTTGTTAGTTTTTAGTAAGAAAGAAAAGAAAAGAAAAGAAATGGGAGGATTCAGAAAGACGAATGAACAGTAGCCAAAACTTTTCCTTCCAAATTGGACGAAAATGGAAAGAAACTTTCAGAAAGCTTGTCAAAAAAATGTTTATTTGTTCTTAAAAAGGTCTTGAACAAATATTTAATGACTTCTATGTCCAAATCATTCCACTAATTCTCAAAACTCCAAACAACATAATAATCCTTTCTTTTCTTTTCTCTTCTTTTCTCTCATAATTTGAGTTTTCCCTTCTTTTCTTTTCTATCCTAAACTCCCAATCTAAGCCTTAGTCTTTACCCTTTTTATATAAGGATAATTTCAGAAGCCTCCTGAGGTTTCTAACAATGTCACTGAACTCCCTTAAAATTTAAAAAATTACACATATCTCCCTTAATTTAATAGTTTTAGTAATAAAATCTTAAAATAATATTGATTTGGTCAAATTTTTAAATTTTTAAATGAATACCCAAAAATGCCCTTGTGTAATGAGTTTTAATTTACTTTCCTATAGAATTATAAGATTATCTAATGTAATTATAAGGAAAAAGTGTCGAATTTTTCATGTTCATACCTATTATTTGATAAACAACTATAATAATAATTTTATCACTATGATACAATACATTTGATAGATTTTATTATGGATTTAGATTTATAAAATAGAAAATAAAATGTTAAAATAATGATTCAGAGTTTATGAATTTTCGAGTAGTGGGATTATCATAATTTAGTAACTGTTTTGGGCAATTTTTTTTTATTTATTGTTAATTTTAATACCAAAAAATAGAAAACAAAGATTAGCAAAAAAATTAGATTACGTATAAAGTTAACTTATCAAAAAAATCACTAGTTCAACATTTGATTACAATATAACTTAGAGATAATAGTGGTAATTCTACAGTTTTATTGGCAAAAAATTAAAATGAAAAGGAATAAGGAGGAAAAAGAATGAAAAAATAATTTTAAAAGTCATTCTAAGTATAAGCGTACCAAATAAGGGAATTTTATTAAAATATTTAAGGGTAGTATTGTTATTTTAAATAATAAGGGAAGTATATGTAATTTTTCAAACTCCAAGGAAGCTCAGTCAGAAACATCAGAGGAGGTTTCTCTGAGGTTTCTGAAATTATCCCTTTTATATATATGCTGTGAACCACGGACCCTCATATTATTGTCTTGCTCAATTCTGCGATGAGGAAAGTCAGAGACGTACATATAGTCAGAGCTTTAGTTCTTTATCTCCTCTGAGTTTGTTTACTTTTGACCGATGAGCGAGCACCAGGAGAGAATAGAATATTTGGATTTTTTTTTGAATTCCTTGAGCATGGTTTCCAATCAACTATTTTTCTTTTCATCTTTTACATTATGTACATCACATTGAAAAAGTAATATAATACAGTACTGATGTCCAAAAAAAATTTTCTGAATAATTTTCAATCCAAGTCCAATCTTTATTAGGCTCTCTATAAGTGTGTTTAGATAGTGTATTGTTTGAAATAACCAGTGTATCATTTTTTTTTGTAATGTTATGTATATAATATAGAAAAAGAAAAATGTAAAAAATTATTTTTAAAACGTGTTTATGATGCGAACAAAATAATATTTGATAATTTTTATCTTGATACAATATGTTTTTGGTCCGTTGTACAAACTTTTTGCTTCAAAATGAGCTATCAGCAAGTATTTGTGAAGCAACCATTTCATTTATTTCGTTTTCTAGTATAAGGATTAAGTACTGTTTATTGTAGGTAAAGGAAACCAGAAAAAAAAAAATTTTTTTGGGTATCGGAGAGAGAGAATAATTCATATTGCAGCCTGCGTTTTTAATGAATATTGACGTTGAAAATCATCATGGTACTAAAATTAGTAATTTTTCCTCTCTTGGGGTAGAAAAGCACTACTATTAAGCTGCATGTGGGTGTGGGTTTCAATTATCTAAGATCTCAATCTTCTACAATTCCTTGAGGGAACTATTTGCTCATTGCTAAGGAATAAATTTTTCTCAGAAAAGCTTTAAATCTGTTGGCTTATGAGATTAGCGGATATGTTCAAACAAGGGCAAATTATTTAGGGAGTCCTTAAATCATCATATTAATTGTCAACTATTAGTTCCTTATCTTTTTTAAATCTTATACTGTACCTTCAATAATAAAAAAATGTCAAATTATGATCTTTCAATCTATTTCTACCATTAGATCCATCAATTTTGCAGTTAGATCCATCAAATTTAACGGTGAAAACGATTGAAGGATCACAATTTAATATTTTTAAATTATTGAGTTGTCAATTTAAATTTTGAAATAAATGAGATTCCAACAGTTGACAATTAAAATAGTTCAGAAACTCCCTAAATAATATGAACAATTACAAGTTGGGGAGACTGTATACTTTATCATTTACTATAGCAACCCACTTTGAGCGTCTAGAATACAAGATCATCAAAGGGTTGAAAATATCAAGAAAAAAAAAGAGGTGATGGCATAGACGACAGTACGAGACTTCACCGGATACCACAAATGTAGAATTCCACATCGTAGGTGTTCCCACCATTGATAGTACTCCATACCACAATCCGAAGTGAAATAGCAATTGTTAATTTGGACACTTAGCCCGCGTTTTTTTGGTCAATTTTTAATGGATCCCTAGAATAGATCATCATCATCATCATCCCTCCTAACACCTGTCAGCTTCCGTTTCTCATTCTATACCTCTGCTACTACTCTGTTGTTTTAAACTAACACAAGTGCAACCGTACGTATTGGATTACAGTAGCACTTTTTGTGATGTGATGTATGTGAGATAAAAAGATAATTGAGAAGATAAAAAGATATATTAAAAATTATAATGGTGATGTAAGTAAATATATTTGAACAAATAATCTGCTATCCAAACAAACTCGGCCCATTTTCTCCCTTCCATCATTTATTTAATATTATCCAAACAAACTCGGCCCATTTTCTCCCTTCCATCATTTATTTAATATTAATAATTCTACAGTCCGTTGTCTAGAGTGACTTGCATCAACACTTCACCTCCTTACCCACAAGGCCCAAATTTTAAAGATTTCCCATTTCCTCCAAAGATGCCAACATGGGGCGGGGGGGGGGGGGGGGGGGGGGGGGAACAAGATAGAGATCTCAATTTTCCTTTATGCTTGATTTGGTTTCGTGTAATCCCCCAAGAGCTGTCAGATTAGCCTAGACAAATCCCAGAAAGGAAGCAGGGGTTGGGGGTCCCGTCTAAACTCTTAAGCAGGGTCCTCCATCCTCACATGCCCAATTTATATCAGATTCTGCGCCCCATTTTTTTCAGCACCCCTTGGTTTGCACTCACTTTCCTCGAGTAACACCCCAGCAGACGCTACACTCGCTGCCTGCTTCCTTCCCAGCAGAGAAATCCATCCATTTTTAACTAGTATAGTAAGACTTGCTCTCTGGTAATCAATCCCTCCAATGTCAACGCCCGGCAAGAAGAAGCTCATTCGCAGCTCTGTGGCAGTGAATCTTGGCTGCAGCAGTTGCAGAAGGCCAAGACTCCTATCCCACGTTTTCCGCCCTAAAGCAAGGCGTAAAGCGGCCGCCTCTTACCACAAACCCAACCATTATTACTCTTCTTCCGGTTCCTTGGAAACCAACACCAGCACCTTCTCCACAGACGCGGATGACACCTGTAATGCCTACTATTCATCTGATACTGACTCTGATATCAAGAGTTTGAGGGCCGTTCAGGGCTTTGGGAGGATAGGCGGGGAGAGTGTGGCTGTGGAGAAAGACTCCGACGACCCTTATCTCGATTTTCGACAGTCAATGCTTCAGATGATTCTGGAGAAGGAGATTTACTCCAAAGATGACCTTAAGGAGCTTCTCAACTGTTTCTTGCAGCTGAATTCGCCTTACTACCATGGCACCATTGTGAGAGCCTTCACGGAGATCTGGAATGGTGTTTTCTCAGTGAGGTCGACTGCTGCCTCCCCAAATCTCTTGCATGGCCTCTGGAGGTCACGTGGCTTCTAGGTGGTGATGCACGTGACACTAGGTGTCCATCTCTATCAGTCTTGGCACCGCACCACCGGATCATAATTCATAAATAAATAAATGTGCTGTTATCTTGGCCAACCATGCAAAAATGGCACCAGGGCAGCAGTCGCGCTTGCAGGGGCTGCTGCTACTTGCTAGTTTAGGCTGCTTCTTTTCTTTTTAGTTTCCCTTCCTCAGAGTCCATATATGCCAAATTACTAGAGTACCATCATAGAGTGTAAGGTTAATCACTCTTGGGTTCTATTTTCACAGCCTTTTTGACCACCTTTAGTAGTGGAGTACTTGTTAATCTCATCCTACTGTAGCAGAAAGAGTCTGTAGATGTTGTGACGGGTAGTCAAAAATGCTGTGAAAATTGTAATCTAGTACTAGCAATTACTGTTGTTAGTGAATGTGGTCATTTTATTTTCTTGGTGTCGTAATTGAGTTCGTTTAAGATGTGAAAGTAGTAGTAATGCTGATTTCTTTCTTTTGGTTATTTACCTTGCCTAAATAGACGAGGCAGATTTGCCTGCTGCCATAACAGGAAGAGTTTATAAGCAGGCATGTGGTGGCCAAATTATGGGCCTGTTTGGAACCTCAAGTTTTTAACAAATTTGTATAATACTAGTTTTTTTAACAACTTTTGCTACAGAAATTCCAAAAAATTTATCAAAGCTTTTAATCTACACACTTCAAACTAATACACAAAAAATTTTTCCTTCAACTTTTTTTCTTTTTCCTCTCCCATCCAGCGCACCACGTCCTCCGTCGCCGGCTATCACCTCCACTACCACTTCCGATGCCGATCACTATTTCAATTGTTATTGCCGGCCTTCCTCTTTTTTTTTTCTTTCCCTCTCCCTCACCCCCTCTCCTTTGACTGATTTGTTGGTGTGTGTCTCTTTTTTCCTTTTTTATTCTTTCTCCCTCCCCTGCCACCTTCCCCCTCCCGCTAGCTGCGATTTGGTCGTGCGATCAGATCGTAACTAGGAGAGGGGGTGAGACAAAGCTAAAAAAAAATAAATTCATGGCTGCAACAACTCTGGCATCGCAGGACGAGGGGAAAGGGAGAGGAGAGGGAGAGGGAGGGGAAGAGGGCAGAGGTGACGGGGGAGGGGGAAGGGAGAGGTGCCAGGGGAGTGAAAAAGAGGGGCAGAGAGGGAGAGGGAGGAAGGGGCAGAGGAGTTGGGGGAGGGGGAGAGAAAAGGAGGGGTAGAGGGGCAACTGATGCAGCAGAAGGAAGGAAGAGAGGTGCCGGGGAGGGGGAAGGGAGAAGAAGAAGAAAGAAAAGAAAAGAAAAGAAAGAAAAAGAAAAAGAAAAAGAAAGAAAAAAGTTTTTCAACCTAAAAATTTTTCTTACAATTTTTATAGTAATTTACAATAAAATTTTAGACAAACACTTAAAAAACTCACCTTCCAAACGAGATCCATATGTTAGGGAGAATACGGTAGGGAAGTCGGAGCTTCAACTGGAGTACATGTCAAAGATGAAAGTACTGAAGTTGGCGCTTGCTGGTCAAAATCTCGGAGCTCCAGTGGGGAAAAGATAGACGTTGGGATTTGAAACTGCACCAAAAAGAAAAGAAAATGTACTCCTTTAAGTGGGACGAGACAGTGGTAGTTTTAATGCACATTAATGGGTGGTCACTACAACTTTTGTGACTGCTATTGCGGTACATTTTCCAGCAATGTCATCATTGTATGGGCGCTTCTTTAATTTTTATAGCGACTGCTCTAGCAAAGTCAATAGATTTTAGCTATTGCTTCACGGTTGCTTCCCTTCCCTGCATTTTAAGCAATGTACGCTGGTACTGTGGCAGAGATTTAAAGAGGCAATTGATTAACCACCGTAAAAGTGTATCATCTGGACACATGAGATGACATTCATTGGCCGAAAAGAAAATTCGAAATTTTTGAAAGCACTGATGCAGTACTTAAAAACATTTGAATGCATGTTCTACACCCTCAAAAAAAAAAAAAAAAAAAAAAAAGAAGCATGTTTTACCAGCAACCATGGAAGTTTGAAGTCCCCTTGAGCATATGCATCGCTTGGAGGACGCCATTTGTGGCTATATCTTTTTACTAATTCCTTGGTTCATCTTTTCAAGGTCCGGATAAAATGCTTGAAACGTAGGAAGATGGTTGAGCAATTTAATTGGAGAGATACTAGCAAGGGTATCTGTTTCTTTGGTCCCTTCTACGGTAGCACATTTGTACAAGACGTAGGCTTATTATGCCCTCTCTTTTTTTCTTCTCTTTTTTTTTTTTTGGTTGGATAAATCTTCTGCTACCTACAGAGTTTGTGCATTCAGGACCATGTTCAATTTTATACCCAGATGAAGAAGGGCTAGTGTAAGTCAGTCCTGAATTCCTATTTTCTACCCGTGTCATCACGAATGTTCAAGTCAAATCATCAACTAAGAGGTTTAGACGCGTGCATTAACTGCTTCTCAGAATCAAGTCTTCACAAAAATGTGCCGACCATCCATGAGGGATCCTCATGTGCTAGTGACCAGTGCAGTGCTGCTTGAAACTGATGAGTAGAAACTGAAGTTGACCATCATTAAAAACAATGAAGAGATATCAACGCTTTCTTGTGAAAGGTTAGAGGTTACCAAGGCATGTGCCAACGCAGTAACGCTGTCAAATTCTTTAATTTTGATTTTCAGTGGACAGACTCTGGAATTTTCACTTTGTTGCTACTAGTAGGCACTCCAGTACAGTACCCATGAAAAATTACAAAAAGAAGGGCCAGTTTTCACCTGCTCTGAAATGATGCTTCTGTGCGTGTGACAGAACGCTTGCTGCTTTGCAGATTTTGTCCTGTTGCAACCCAGCAAATGATTATGTGGATGTTAATCTGTTGTTTGGCAGAGGAGACTCTCCGTCCTTTTTTTTTTTTGGTTGTCTTTGCCTTTTCAGTTTCCTTCAGGTGGATATTTTGCAACAGATAATTGACGGCATTTTATTGTTAGTATGTACTACCATGTATTGTTTGTAACTACTGTGTGTGTGCAGAATTAGACAAATAGAAATACAAAAACCCACCATTTACTTGATCTTTCTGGGTAATTAAAACCCATCTTTCACAAGAATGTGATGTGTTGTTGTTGTTGTTGTAAGTTACACTATCTTGGTGGGAGACATCTTTTCGTTGGCTAAAAAGATATCCTGGTCCTTA